>NC_133551.1:28959500-30240500 GCF_048773025.1 Camelus bactrianus
GTGGCTCAGGTGCACCAGGTCGTGTGCTGGAGAATCAGGCTGGGCCAGTCACCCCCTCTTTCTGGATGAAAGGTGGCTCCTGTGTGAAAGAGGGGGTTGGATTTGATCTCTCTCCGGGGTCTCATTGTGACTGCAGACATGGCTCTGCACTGGCAGCGGTGTGACCTTTGGAAGGGCACTTAGCTTACCTGGGCCTCAGTCTCCTCATCTGTCACCTGTTTTTAACACCTGTTCTGCTCCCCCATCTCAGTAATGTTGGGAGAGTCTGGGAGTAGAAGATCAGTGACAGGAAATCCCTTTGCAGACTTTTTTTTTTAATGGTCTTTGGTGTTTGGAACTATTTTTCATTTTGAAGCAAGTTGCAGATGGGTTTTCTTTTCTCTAAGGTGCCACAGTTGGGGAACTGACCGTGTCAAAGTGATCCTCGTCGCCAGAGCAGAGACAAATAATGTGCAGCCCGTATGAAATAAGAGCTGGGAGACATGGTCCTGATGCAGATGACTGATTTGGTCAGTGGGTGATGGTTTTTCATAATAATCTTGCTTACCTAGGCATTCCCTAATCTCTCTGCACAGTCAGCTGTTTCATCTGAGGAACCAAAGTGGATCCCTTTCGGAAGCTGTGGCTCCCCTCCAGGCTTTTCTTCCTTGTGCTCCTTTTCTCACGTCAGCCTGCGTGAGCCCCATGTGGAATACGTGGTACCGCGTAGTAGTCAATAAACAGATAAAACCTTCTCAGGTCTCCTTGGTGATCGCCTCTCCATCAGTGGTTCTCACACTTTGTTCCCAGGTGGTGATTCACCACTGGCGGGCCCGCAGCTCACTGGTGGGCCTCAACTCTCTTCAGAAGTGTGCCATCAGATTTGGATCAAGGCATAAAATGTACTTTTGCTACCACAGAATAAGTAGGTCTGCTGGCCTGTGTGTGGGGGGTACAGTTTGCTTGGGTAGCAGGCAGTGTAACATCAAACTGGGGCCAACGAAAGCCAGGTGGCAGGTGTGGGAAGTTTGCCCCCAAGCGTATGAGACAGCTGAGTTGGGCCAGTGATGTGGTGCTGGAGGGTGACCCTGGAGAGTGACCCAGGGCAAAGTGACAGCTACAGATGTCCCTGGAAGCCTCAGGAAGCAGTATTTTTACTGCAGCAGGGTTTATCTTGTAAATATGGTTGAATAGTGCTGGGTTGAGTCTTTGAATTCTCTCAGTGATGCCACCCCAAATGGTAGCATCTGTGACTGAGGCCAAAGACCCCTGTTTCCTACCCCTGGGGTCCCTAGGGATGGCTGCGGGGAATGAGGCAGGACCTGGAAGGTACACGTCGGAGCTCTCCCCTCCCAGGACCTTCAGAGCTGTTTCAAATACTCATGTTGCACAAATCAACCTTCTGAGGAACCTTTTGAAAAAAGGAGTCCTCTGCTTATGTTTTAAAAAGTTGAAAAAGCACTACTCTAGAGCAGTGCTTCTCAAATTTTAGCACCAGAGTTACCTGGAGGGCTTCTTAAAACACATTGCTGCGTCCCCACCCCCACCCCCACCCCCAGCCCCGCCCCGAGGAGTCAGTGTGTCTGAGTTGAAAACTGTATCTCTAAGCAGTTCCCAGGTGATGCTGGCGCTGCCAGCGCAGGGGCCACACTTTGAGAACTGAACCACTGATTGTGGAGAAGAGCAGTGATAATATTAACCATCTATTGTGCGTCTGGTACTATGTTAGATACGAACAGTTCAGTCCCATTTGGAGCTAAAACCCTTATATTACTGTCCCCGTTTTACCGAGGTGAAAACCGAACGGAGGCATTGCAAGCCTCTGTGAAAACTGAGGCTTCGGTCACTCATTTGTCACTAATTTGCTGGTCATCAGAGAGCTGGAATTTGAACTGGCGTTATCCAGTCCTCTTCCCCATCTAGGCTGTCACTTGCCTTTCTTGCAGACCACTTGTCCCCAGCCTGTGGTCTGAGATAGGGCTTGGGGGAAGAATATTGCAAAGGGGCTTGCAGATCCAGTCTGTGTGGCCCGCAGACTGAATGTCTCACATGTTAACTGTCTGTTGTACAAATGCGTTTTTGTGATAAAGACACTGTGAAGTCATATTACGTGTCTCAGCTGGACACAGTTAATGTGGAGCGAGCGTTTTCTCACACCGTGGATGCTAAAACAGCAGCTACTGTCCCTGAGCACCTCGGAAGTTGTTTTGTTCTTTGCTTCTGCTGGCACGAAGTTGCCTTCATACTAGAAAAGGGGAGGAATTACTTCACTGAAGCGCGGTGTCTGGTTGCCTTTTCTGAGTCTGGGCCTTTAGGGAGAGAGGAGGGAGACATAATATTAACTGATTCTCATTTGAGAAGGTGCCTGGAGAGAGGAATGCGATTGTGTGGATTGATTCTACCGGGAACTCACGCAGTCTGCCTTCAGCTGCTGGCCCCAGTGGGGACAGGGTTTGTCCAGGCCCGGCCCCCATCACCTGCCGCCAACCCTGAACCTGCGCTCTCCGCTTCCTTCCTCTCTCTCCCTGCTGGCCAAGGCCAGCCCTCCCTCCTGGAGTCTGTCATGTCCTGTTGCCTGGATTCCATGTCCATCAGTTGTCTCCTCTCCCATTTGCGTTTTTGCTTCTCTGCTGTCTCATTCAAATGACACTTTTTTGTACACTCACTGTGGTATGTCCGACTTGGACTGTGCTAAACTTGCATCATTTACCTCTGGCCACTCATGGGTCCTTAGATGAGTTACTGCCATTCCCTAAGCATCTGTAAAAAGGGGACGTATCATCATAAAGTTATTGTGAAGATAAAGTCACAGCGCTTCACACAGGGCCTGCCTGACGTGTCTAAGTGCTCGGTGTGGTTAGAGTTCAGGAAGTTTACCTACGGAGGGAAGGAGAAATAAGCCATGATCACTGCAATTTCCTCCACCGTCTCCTGCCGTCAGTCCTTACAGGGGGCCCTCCTCTCACCCCTTTCACTGACTCACCTTCTAGATCAGTGCTTCCAACCTTTTTTCACTGTTACCCCATAAGGAGAAAAATGAACATAAGTTTCATTAAGTCAGTTGGTTTAGTTAAATATTAAGGAATACAGATTTTATTATGTAGGGTTGAGCTTTATAGAGGGCCACAGACCATTGTAATATTAAGAATTTTTTACTCCTCTCCCCACCAAGAACCAATTTCCACCCCTGGGAGGGGGCAGGACCCCTCCTGATGAAAGCGCATGCGTTAGACCCCGAACGGTCTTCTTTTTGTAAGACCCGCTAGCTTCCTCTGACCTGCCATCCTTGGTCTGGCCTCACATCTCCGACCAGCGGAACCCCGTCCTCTGCCTCTGCCCCTCTTCTGACACCTCTCTGTTTTCCTGGCCCACTCAGCCACACAACGGGGGCTGAGCATCTGAGACTTCCAGGACAGGGTCACCTCTCAGGAGAGGAGACGTACCTCATTCTCCTACAGCAGGACACAGACCGAAGAGTCGTGGACAGAAGGAACAGGGTCCAATGGGACCTGGAAAAGGGGCTGGGAGAGGTGAGTGTATGGTGGGGTGCGGAGGACGCAGTGGCAGGGCAGGGAGAGGTGGCCGGCAGGACTAACCCAGGGGTGACGAGAGAACCAGAGCTTCCAAGGTACCACTTTGAACACTGCTCTCCCTGTTTTGTTGTAATCTTAACATATGACCTTAAAAATCACAGGTACTGCTTTTGAGAAACTATGCTTCTGGGGCAGGGCAGTGGATACCCTGGGGGCACCTGCATATCAGCTCATTTTTCTGGTCACACAGGCTTGAAACCTTAGAATGATCTGATGCCTCTTTCTTATTCTCTAGTTGAGAAACCACAAGCAGGGCTTAACAGATTCCCTCCCCCTCTGGCACTGCCCAGTTTTACCTTACTCAGGCTTCAACAAATGCTTCCCTTTCCTCCCCATACTTCTCCCCCTACCCTGCCTCCTTCCTGCTTTCTTCCCTTCCTTCTCCTTTTCCTGCCCCCACCCTCCCTCCCTCTCATCCTTCCTTTTTTTTTTTTTTTTTTTTTTTTTTTTTGGTAGCTAATATTGAGCCAAGAACTGTGCTGCTGCTTCAAGTGCATTTGTTTTTCATTTAATACAACAATTCTATGAAATTATATAGTATTATTATCCCATTCTGCAGATAAGGAAAGTAGGGATCAAAGAGGAAGAGTAACTTGTCCAGATCACATAGTTAAGTGTCAGAATTAGGGGAAATCTGGGATGTCTATCTGACATCCACCCAAGTCCTGCTTTTCACAGAAACCACTGAAAGGATCCAAACTGGTCTCTCCTCCTGTCCCTCTCCACTCCAAGCCTTCCCAGAGCCTGCTGGGTTTAATCCTCCACAGCACAAATGTGATCATGCAACTCCCTTCCTAAAAATTCCTCAGTTCGTAAACCATTTGTACTGACATCCAAGTCCCCTACACCAGCATGGGCTCTGGTTTCTGTCACTTTGAAGACCCTAGGATCTGGTGGGAACAACATGGGATTTGGCTCCAGAAGACCTGAGTTCAGCCCTGGAGCCACCACTTTCTAGATGTGTGATCTTGAGCAGTCAGTTAATTTCTCTGGGCCTCATTTGTTTATTTTTTCAGTAAATGTTTATTGTGTGCCTTTGATATGCTGGTCACTGTGCGAGGGTTTTGAATATCATTAGTGAAGAAAACATACATGCTTTCTGCCTTCAAAGAGCTTCCAGATTGAACTCAGTTTCCTCATCTGTACAGAGATGATGGTGACACTTACTTCACTGGGCTGTTGTGGGGAGTTGACAGAGATGACAGGCAAGAACGTGCTTTGCTGCATGTAAGGCGCTGGTCATAAGTTCTATTTTCTTCTGCTTCTGTTCCAGGAAGGTTCCCTGCACATTTCTAGCTCCTTCTCTTTGCTTGTACTCCTCCCAGCCTTTAAACTTCCTTTGCGGTCTTGATGGCCCAGCTGAACAGGTATCTTATCCACTAAACCCTTCTAGAACCTCCCTACTTAATATGAAGCTTTATTCACTCATTGAAGAATTCAAAAATATTTATCAAACACTTTTTAGAACAGTGATTTCCACTGTGTAGTCCACAGACCCCGGGGAGCTCAAGAACCTTTCAGGGAGCCCACATGGTCAAATTTCTTTTTATAATATTGAGATGATATTTGACTTTTTTGTTAGATTGACATTTGGAATAATGCTGCAAAAGCAGTGGGTGGCTAAAACTTTTTGTACCTAATCATTCATCAAGGCAGTGGCACCAAACTTACCAGAATCCATATTTCTCACCACTATACATCACAGTAAAGAAACAAAACAAAATGCCATTTTCATTTCCAAATGTCCTTGAAGCAGTACAAATTATTGACTTTATTAGGTCTCAACCCTTGAATGTACATCATTTTAATGTTCTATGTGACACAGAAAGGATTAGAAAAGCCCCTCTGCTGAAAATATAGTGTGATGATTGTCTCAAGGAAAAACACTTGTGTGATATTAGAGTTGCAAGCTGAATTAACTGCTTGTTTCACCTAATGCCATTTTACTTGGAAGAATGTCTGACAAGCAAACTGTGACTGTTCAGACTTGGATATTTGGTGGTTTTCTCAAAAAAAAAAAAAAAAACAAAAACAAAGTCGGCCTGTCACTTCAGGAAGAGTGACTGGCAGTATTTGTTGCCAATGATAAAATTCTAGCTTTCAAGCAGAAATGAGGAATTTGGAAAACTGGTATCTGCCACCACGAACTTGACAGCTTCTCGAACATACTTTAAGAAAGTGTAAAGACTTTCCTGAGATTGGTGGTGGTGTTAATGAGTATTCTTTTTTGATATTGTGTGATGAAATGTGTCAAGATACGGAAAACCTACAGAACTCAGTGAACTAATATTCTTCAAAGACCAGTGTGTGATGTTACAGCCCAGCATAGTAAAAGGTCTATTCAAATCCAAGATGGACTAAGCAATTTTAATCAAAGAATATGAAAAGTTCATTGAAAGGGCTTCAGCTAACTTTTAAGAAATCATTACTTGTTAAGTTTTGGTGTAGTCAAGGAGAAACATCCACAGTTACCTACTTTCCATCTGTATCAGTGTGAGGCCAGACTTTGTTCATGTACCACCACCAGTACAACGTATCATGACAGACTGGGCGTAAAGGCAAAAATGAGAATCCAGCTGTCTTCTATTAGAGAGATTTGTAGAGACTTGACGTTAAAGAGATTCACAAAAAGGTAAAACAGTTCTACTCCTCTCACTAAATCTTTTATTTTGGAAAACACCATTGTTTTTCATAAAGTATTATTTTTGTTAGGATCTAATGGATTTATCATTGTTATGTTTTTAGTTCATTAATATTTTCAAATTTTCTGTTTTAATTTCCAATTGTATAGATAGATAGATAAAGATAAATAAACAAAAGCCCTTTGTGATCCTCAATTTTGAAGAGTGTAGAGGGATCCTGAGATCAAAAAGTTTTGAGAACTGCTGTATTAGAACAGTTCTAGTCACTGGCATACATCAGTGAGCACTCAAATTCCTCCCTCCTCCAATGAAGTTTATCTACAAATACCACTGTGGTTCTGGACTCTCTGGCATGACCTACCTAGGTACCAAGTCAGTTCAAATAGGCGTGGAATGATTACAGACTAGAGTACAGTGCTTTGTCATCCCTACCAAGCCAGGGACGCATAGCAACATGGGTACATTAGAGATGCAAAGAAGGGCAGTTCACCCACGAGACTAATAAATATGTCTGCCATGCCTATCACGCCTTCTAAAAAGTCCAGAATCTGCTGAAGGAAGCAGCCCAGACTATTAGCTAAAAAGGGGTGGCCGTGTTCCTAACTAGTGTGACTTCTCCCCCGACCCTGCTCCCTTAGCCTCAGATGACTGGGTCAGGAAGAGCCCCTGACCCTATGGCAGCCATCGTCTGACAAGGAGCCTGGTCTGCTGTGAAAACCTAAGCCCAGTTTAAAGGTACCATGTGCGCAATTGGATTCCTTATACAAATTAAAAAAAAATTTATGAATGAAAGACACCCAGGACTGGGAGAGCTGGCAGTTGGCACTCTAATCTGTGGCCGGGAAGACAATCACAGAAGCCACGTTGCTAACTCTGAGTCAGCAGAAGCTACGAGGAAGCAGAAGCAGGAAAAACAAGGCTGAGTCAGCAGTGTACAGGGCCCCGTATTCCTGCTGTTAACAGGAGGCCACAGAATCCAGTCCCCAACGCTGCCTTGGCTCCTCTCCATTCTTGAACTGCTTTGTTTGGTCTCAAGGAGGCCTGTCACCATGGCCCTTCCTTACAATAAACCTCTGATACGTCAGGTCACCTGAGGGAGACTGTTCCTTTCCACAAAAGAGCTTCATATATAGGAAGGTGATGGGAAGTCGGTTGGGGTGGGGTAGAGGAGACGCCTTGGAGGAGACGGGGTTAGCAGGGCCTCATAGGACTTGAGTGGACAGGGGGCGTTCCAGACCTGGGCCTCAGCATGGCTGAGAGGCATGTGTGAGGAAAAAAGGGTGGGAGGGGAGGTCACCAAAGTAAGGAGAGGGTTGGTTGGCTCAGGTGGCCTCGCGCACAGGGCACCGGGAAGCAGACAGAGGAGGGCAGACTGAGGCAGGAGGTGAAAGGGACCTCATGTAGGTCCTTGAACAGGACTGAAAATGGAATTTGGGGAAAATTAGACTGGCCTGGTGAGCAGCAAGGATGTGAGGAGAGAGCATTTGAGCCAGGGATGCTGGTTTCAAGGCCGTTGTGGTGACCCTGTAGTGCCAGTGGACATGCTGGTTGCCTCAGTCCTGCTTACACTAGACCATGAAGAGCCTGGCCTTTTCAGTCCCCCGAGAGAGGTCTTGGTTCCGAGGAAATGGTTTTCTTGTTAAATACCAGGTGTCCACGTTATGAACATCCCAGGGGCAGTGCCCACGTTGACTGGAGCTGGACTGGCCCTTCTTTTTTCCATCTCCCACCCGTTTTCTAGGTAAGAACTTCTTCAGGAAGAGTATGAGATGTTTAATGGGGAATCATTTGAATAAAATCAGTTGGGAATTTTGCAAAAGTCAGGACTACCCCAGCAAGGGGCCCTGTTCCCGAAGCCACGTCCTTCTGCTTGGGCTTCTGGAGATTTCACGTGTGGAGTGTTAACGTTTTATTTTTGTGTTATTCATACTTCAGTTGTCGTTTTTTTCACAGTCAATTTAATTTATGTTTTTCTGCTGCCTGACTCAACTGTGCTTGTGGATATAGGTGCTCAGCGAGCAGCAGGGCTGCCTTCCTCCCCATGCTCTTGTCTTGTCCGTGGTGGCATTAGGAGAGCATTTCATCCTTCCAATGAGGAAGAAAGGGTAGGGGGCCCTTGCCTTTAAACGACCTGTATCTTAATGGCCGGGCGAGTTGGAGACGAGTAGAAAAAGAATTGTAGCAATTATTGTGGTGAGCATGACTTCTTGTATTTTGCCAGTTAACCTTTAACTCGTACAAGTGTGATATTCCAAGTTAGAATGAGCCAGGTATTGAAATGGGATGAGCTGAAGTACAAAGCTGACTAATCCGTTTCATTAACCTTAGCAAAATGTTAGCCACTAAGCCACTGACTTCACCTTTCTGCACCCCATCTCTAAAATGTTGGTAATTATAATACCTCCTTCTTAGTGTGGGCGTATGAGTTATACGAACTAGAGTAGAACTCAACGGGTAAACACGTACTTACTGACCATCTGCTAAATGTTACATACTCTGTGCGTGGGATTATAGTAAAAACCAAGCTTGAATTGGGCTCACAGGAAAGTGCTTACAACTATGCCTAGTATGTAGTAAAATATTCAGTAAATGGTACCCAGTATGATTATTACTTGAGGGAAGTGCACCCAAGTTTAGAAATTTTTGAACAAGCCAGAGTTAGCCAAGGGAAGGGTGTAGAAATCCAGGCCTCAAGCAGAAAGTATCCTGAGTGTGCCAGCCTCAGCAGGGAAGGGTTGTCCCTGCAAAGCAAAGACTGGGTTGTCTGAACGTACAGTTCAGAAAGAATCATGTATTATGCTTGTCATAGACATACACACAGAACCTTCATTATCACGTGGCCTTCAGGCACCGAGAACAATGTATATGTTTAAGCTAGCGAATAAAAAAACGCGTGTTTTTTTTATCAGCAGGGCATTCATTTTCATGGTAGGCACCCAGAAGGCATGTTTTTCAAAACTGGTCACATGCTAAATTGTGAACATGCACTTTGTAAAAATTCTGGAATATTGATCATAGGAAAAGGCTATGGAGATAAAGTGGAGAGAAGAGCCAATTGTGAGTAGTTTTATTAAATTCTGAGTTTTCACTGGACACTTGAGAACTGTTTCTATGAGTCCTCACATTCTAGTGCCAGTTTCCCTGACGTGCGTATTTTTGCATAGTTGGGTCAGTGTGTACATCTTTGTTGGTCTGCTTTTGCATTTGCATCAACCTTGGTTGATGTTGCCCTCTCTTCCTGTGTCCTTACAATGCACTTCTTTCCCCTTGTGGTGACAATAAAATGATCTCCTATACTGACAAGTAGCCATTGGTTTAACTTTGCATCCAAATACTAGACTTTTGGGTGGTTCCCAGCGTTTCACAGCGAGGAGCATATTTGCTATAAACATGCTGTACAGGCTGCTTAGTCAGCAACCTACCATGCAGCTTCTGGAATGGCACTCTCAGCCAAGGGCTTGGAAGTGATGTCAGCTCATTAAACTAAGAGTCTTAAGAACTGGCACTCAGGAGTTCCTGAGACAGCATCTTAGTATTGTGCTTAGTTTTCTTTATATAATTAATAGCTACGTAGGGAGAAGCTATCATGCGCCAGGGAGTACCAGGCTCTGGTGAGCAAGGTGGAAAAGGTCTTCCAGCTGATGGGGCATGCAGTGGCCAGTAGATGAAGGGTGACTGCAGTGGAAGCAGTCATCATCATGGTGACATTGCTATCCCATAAGCAGGGACTTCCAGGTGAAAAGTGGATATTTGGTCTGGGTGGATCTAGATACAGTATAACTACTTTAGATTAACTGCAGATGGTGGAATGAGAGGTCATCAAAATTGTAGAATGTTAAAAAGCTATATAATTTTTGTTATTCTGGAATTAGGCTAACAAAGTGATGGCTAGGTTTGAAGCTGCATGGTAGAGTGAAAAGCATAAGGCCTGGTGAATTCAGATAGTCCCAGGTTTGACTCTTAACTCTGCCACTTGTAGACTTGTGGCTTTGGCAGTTAAACTTTCTGAACCTCAAGTGTCCTTATCTCTAAAATGGGTATAGTATTTTCTATCTTTTGGGGTTGTTTGTATTCCCAGTGCCTAGTGCAGTGCCTAGCCCTGGGTGGAGGGTCAGCAGTTGATTGTTGGCAGAAAAAAAGAAAGGATGGCTGGCTGGATAGATGAATGGATGCATGCATGGAATGATCATTCTGGATTGAGTAAGAAGGCTCTGTGCTAAATAATATAAGTACTTCTATGGCAAGTCATATTTGCCCTATTAGCCTAGATTTGCCAAACAAATTTTCTCACTTCTAAGTTAGTGGGGACCAAATTAAGAAGCCATAAACCTCTCTTTTGTCATCTCATGTATATCAAGGCTGTAAGTGACAGAAAAGAAAACATGACTAATTGTGACCCTAACAAATAGGGAGTTATTTTTTACCTATTCAGAAAGTCTGGAGGAGATGGTTGATTCTGCCAGTTGCCGCTAAAGATCTATGCTTTTTTCATTCCTTGGCTCCACCTCCTTTGCTCTGTTGAGTTTTTAAAAGTTAGACTTGCTTTCTCATGGCCACCAAATGGTGGTCACTTCACCACTGGTTTCAAAGTTGAGAACCAAGGAGGCACCTATCACATGGCTCCTGTCTCCGGTGAGGAGGCAAAATCCTTTCCCAGCATCTTCACGAAATTTCCCCTCGGACCTCACTGTGTTGACAGGGCACACGGCCACCCTTAGGCCAGGGCTCTCGCCTTTCCTGAGCTAACAGCATCTCCCCAGAACACACTGGGGTTTCATTAGCAGGGAAATGTTGAGGGGAGTCACATTTTCACACAAGTAAACGGATTTTTTTTTTTAAAGTAAAGTTCAAGTTTAGTGGATACGATTTACTTGTAAGACTTCATTATCTGCATTAGGGAATTCAGGATTTGCAAGCCCCCAGTTGGGATGTTAAGATTCTGTTGGTTTTCAAGCTGGGTAGAAATGTTTTTGTGACTGTATGTCTCTTTGTTGTGTGTGTGAGGGTTTTTCCCCCTTCTTTTTCCTTCTTTTGAGTGGTAGAAGAAAAGAGGAGTAAAAGAGTTAAAACAGGCAAATATTTTCTGGAGTTAATGCTAGGCCTCTGAAATGCTGCAATCCTGACTTTTGCCAGAAGCCCTATGCTGAAACTGGCCAAAAGACTGTTCACAAAATAATTCCTGACCAAGCTAGTAAAGAGAAGAAATGTAAAACAGTGTGGCAAGGGGGGGATTCTAAAAGGATGCTTGGCAGTGAAGCTTTGCAGAAAAGTGCAGGAATTTGGGGCTTGTTCAAAATGTCACTTGTGTGTGGTTGACGTTGGCTCTGCCCAGGTTCACTGCTCAGAAAGCAGCGAAAGAAAGGAAATTGCTCGTCCAGTCTGAGAAGGCTGCAAAGACTACAGTGGAATGAAGTCCAGAGTTAAATTGCACACACAGACACACACCACACATATTCTAGGAATCCAGATTTGTGGTTTAAAAAATACATATCAAACTGTTTTTGTGGAAGCTTTTGACTTGGATGACAAAATGCTTAATAATAATATCAACCATTGTCCTCTTTGGGGGAAGCCACCCAACAACTTACATTATTAAACAAATATTCCCAAATAAATAGGATTTCATGTCACGAACATCAAAACTTTTTAAGCTTTAAAGAAATACATGTGTAAATAAATGTCACTGAGGCTTGCAGATAATTTTTTTGCATGTCATTTATTGAGGAGATAAAAGGGCAAAAGTGATCCTGATCAATGTTTTCTATTTGTGTTATCTCTCATGTTAGAATTTGACCATATCTTTGAACTGGGCTATTTCTCAAGTGACTGGAGATGAGTAATACCCTGTTTTTATACAGGAATTTCCAAGTCTCACATATAAAAGCTCCAGAAAGATGATGCTTTAAGGAAAGGAGAAAAGACATAGTAGACAATGCCAACTGACTCAACTGTCCAAGGCTGAGGTTTGCTAGGAGGCCAAGTGAAGGAGAGAAAGGTGGAATTCAGGGAGAGATACTGGTCTCTGCAGGCTGCATTCCCTGCCACGCCGGGGAAATGCCAGAGGGCTGGGAGAATGGCTGTCCCCTTGGAGCTGACACTGACCACTTGGTACCTCATCATAAATGGGGCTCATTCATGAAGGAAACACTGCTCTTCTGGAAAGCACCCATATTGAAGAAGCAACCAGAAAACCCAAATGTATAGGAGATGCCTGACAAGAGGGATCTGTGCTTCCCTCTTCCTTCTGTCTCTCCCAAAGAATTTTCTTAACATTCTGCTGTATTTTCTGTGGCCCCTGGGCCCAAGCTGCCTGGAAGCATACAACAAAGTAGTGCAGCAAACCAGTTGGCCTTGACATCTGAGCCCACCGTCTTCAGAATTAACTGAAAGAAATTGCCACCACCGTAAATAAGGTAGACAGCCTCTTTATTAGTTGAAGTCTCCGAGCATTTTTTGAAGGTAATAAAGCTTTAAGGCTTTAGTAAGAGGCAAAAGACTGTAAAACACGTCAGATGCTTAAGAACGCAGGGTATAGCCATGAGTTTGAATACACGGAACTCAGGCTCACCATGGGCAGTCAAGGGGACGGGGCCCCCAGCCCACTTCCAGGGGAGGGGGGTTCAGAAAGAGCAGACGCATCAGAATCCAAAGTGTGTGGGGGTGTCGTTTAAAAACCATGTCTTCTGATTCACTTGGAGAAAGGGGAAATATTTATTTTCATAATACAAACATCCGAAAATCAAGTTCAACAAAATATTTCTGGCTGGTTAACAGTATGCATTCATTCAGTAACAACAACAACAAAAAAAGATTTTATTGAATGCCTAGTCTGTGTCAGGCATTGCCTCAGGCGCTGGGGTGGGGAGGGGGACAGCAGAGAACGAACAACGTCCTTTCCTCGTGGAGTTTACATTCCAGTGAAGGAAAGGGCTCATAATTCAGGAGAATAGAAAATAGAGTGTTAAGTACTATGAAGAAAAGCAGAGCAGGGTCAGGGAAGAGAGTGGGGCCTCTCTGAGGAGATGACACTTGTCAGAGCCCCGGAGGAAGTCAGGCCGCCCAGCATGGAGGCCCGCGGTGTCCCTGAGAAGAGGCCTAGCGGCCAGGAAGGGTCAGCGTCCCGGCCGAGGCGAGAGTTGCCGGGTGTATTTGAGGGGAAGGGGAGGTAGGCGTGGCCGGTGGCGCGAGCGGGGTCGGCCTGACGGGGGGCCTCAGTGGGTGCGCTAGGCCTGCTGGGAAGCCATGGGTGGACACGCCCCCTGCTGGGAGGGGAGCAGGCGTGAAGCCCCGAGATCAGTGTGGAGGCTGCTAAAGGCCTCCAGGTGGGGGAAGCCGCCAGTTCGGACAGGGAGACAGGGGGCATGCTGAGATGTGATTGGATCTGCGAGATGTTTTGAAGGTAGGGCGGACGGGATTTGCTGACTGATGGATTGACTGGATGTAGAGTAGGTGAGAATGGAGCCAGAGATGACTGAGGACTCTGGCTTGAACAAGGGCATGAATGGTGGTGTCCCACTTTCAGTGCTGGGAGCCCCAAAGGAGGAGCAGTGTGGGGAGATTTTTAATTTGGTTGTCGCCGTTGTTAAGTTTGAGATGCCTAATAAGGCATCATTGGAGAGACGTTCAGAATGGAGATGTAGATGTGAAAGTTATCAGATATAGGGAAGAGGAGAGAATCCAGCCAAGGGGATGAGAATGCATATCACAGTTTCCCAAAACACAAGGAAGAGCACATCAGAATGGGATTGGGGGAAGGATGTGGAAGCTTTTTATGGTTATCAAAAATAAGTATGAGTTTTAAAAGGTTAAGAAAGACTGTCTTACATCGTCAGTATCCACAGCCATTCCTAGAAGTAGGGGAGACATACTCATTGGAACAAAAGCTAGCTTTGCCAATAGAAGATAAGTAGGAACCTGATTTCTGAATTAGCTGTTCCATTACTTTTCTGCTAGGCCATTGTAAACATCTTAGATATAGATAATTAGATAGAAGTGTGTACATCCTAGGACGTGTTAAGTAAAGAACTCATTTTTTTTTTTACACATAGCAATTTTTTTGTTTAATTTTTAATTTTTTTAACACTTTTTATTGAGTTATAGTCATTTTACAATGTTGTGTCAAATTCCAGTGTAGAGCACAATTTTTCAGTTATACATGAACATATGTATATTCATTGTCACATTATTTTTTTTCACTGTGAGCTACCACAAAGTCTTGTATATATTTCCCTGTGCTATACAGTATAATCTTGTTTATCTATTCTACATATGCCTGTCAGTATCTACAAGTTTTGAAATCCCAGTCTGTCCCTTCCCACCCCTCACCCCCTCAACAAGTTTGTAGTCTATGTCTCTATGTTCTTTTTTTTTTTTTTTAGATTCCACATATGAGAGATCTCATATGGTATTTCTCTTTCTCTTTCTGGCTTACTTCACTTAGAATGACATTCTCCAGGGATATCCATGTTGCTGCAAATGGTGTTATGTTGTTATTTTTTATGGCTTTATAGTATTCCATTATATAAATATACCACATCTTTGTCCATCATCTGTTGACGGACATTTAGGCTGTTTCCATGTCTTGGCTATTGTAAATAGTGCTGCTATGAAAGGAACTCATTCTTGTGGGAAGGAAAACAAATACATGGAAGTGTAAAGTATGATCAATGCAGTTAAAGGACTTTGTAATCCAGTTGTCCCTGTATGTCAACAAATGAGAAACACGAGAGCCCAGGGACAAGGCTGGGCATGAAAATGGCTAGCTCCACAGTTAGAACCCTGGTGACTGTCTTGGGCTGCTTTCAGAATCCTCCCAGCAGAATGGTGAATGACAGATTTTTTTTTTCCCCTTGTCTCAGTGGTGGTGGTTTTTTCTGGTTCCCAAGGGGGTTCAGCAGATTATGTCATCCAAAATGTATGTAAAATGGGAAAGTCCATGAGAATGTCTGGAGGCGGGGTGCAAACTAATGTTAGAACAGAATCAGCAAAGGTGGCTTTACCCAGGAAGCAAGTGGTAGGTGTAGGAACACGTAGCTTGTACTGGATGTACCAATTTTCTTAGGAGCTGTCTTCCTCCTGTTGAACTGTGGTTTTGAGTGGATTATGTTGAACATAGTTGAATTTGTTTGTTTGTTTGTATAAGCTGCTGATCTCTTGATGATACAAGAAAAGGATATCATAAGTTCTTAGAATCTCTTTATCTTATCTGGTCCTTCCTTGGTTTTCAATGACAAAAAGATTCTCAGTGCCCTGCCATGTTTTGGTGGCTATAGTGAAAGACTAAACTGTCCAGCAGAGTCCAGGCCCCGAAGTAGGGCGGGGTAATTCATAGCACACCCTTTCCACGTGCCTGTGAACATGTGAGACTCAGAGGGGGCCACTCACAGCCTCACTTGAGAACCACTTCTCATTTACTTCTGCTGCTGAGTCCGAGGCCTGGAGAAGTGTGCTCATCCACAGCAAAGGTCTGGCAGAGTGAAAACAAAACCTCTGTCTTGTTTTTCTGACCCAGGCTCAGGGCAGCGCCCTTTACTACATCCTGCCGTTACTATGCTGCCTGACTCTGTGCAGCGGACGTAACGGGAATATTTCTGTGATGAGTCTGTCTCAGTGTCTGATGGAAAGTGTGTCATCAAAAGGGGTGATACAAGTAGAGAGCTAAGCCTCCTGGACAAAATTATCATTTCCAACATACAGCAGAATCCTAGTTATCCAGAAAGCACCCATAAAACTGGAATTTTTAGAGGGAAACACAGTTCTAATATATATTATAACTGGTGTTCAATGCTGCTAAATTTTACTTTTTTTACTTTTTTTTTTTAATTTTCTGAGGCTAATAAAAGTTCAACCCTACTGAATAGGTTTTTTTCCCTGAATAGCTCTCTTTGAGCACAATTGGATTTTGAAAATATTTTTTTCCTTGAAAACTCATCAGCAGTGTGTTGGAGATCATTGTCTGTTGCCAGAGAAAGAGTCTAAGGTCGTATCTTCATCCATCCTGTTTCAGGAGGGCTCACAAAGCACATTGAGCTAAGCTTTGTGGGGGCAGGGGCGGGGGCTGGAGTGCCTTTGAATCAGGATTTAATGGTGGGCCCTTGTCTCTTATCAGTTTGAAGTCTTTCTGCATCTTCTGCTGACTGAAGGCCGCAGGGGCCATTTTACCATTAATTTGTTGCAAAGAAAGGCACACTTCTGTTCCCTTTTATCAGACAAGAACTGTGGGGCGGCTGCCAGAGTCAACAACACTGCAGCAAAAGCTCAAGTATGGTCACCATGTCATCCACAGTCCCTGGAAATTTTCTCTTCTGGAGTTCTTCACAGCTCAGTCTCTCACTGTCAGTCATCTTGTAAAGATTGATCCGCCACCCTCTGCCTGTCAGATACTGCCGTCAGGGAACATCCTGTTGGGCCTGCCATTATTGGGAACTGTGTTGTGTTGTTTTTCTTTGTCTTCTAAACTTTCTTAACTGTCTGTTGACCAGTAAGAATATAAGCTGTTGCAATGGGTAAGGTCCCAAGTTAACAAAGGTATATGAAACTATGTTTACTGCTCAGCGTGGGTCAGTAGATTCATTTATTTAAGGAAGATTTTCAGTATTAGATTTGAAAGATACCTGGCTATTTCTCAGTTAATAACAAGCACAGAAATTAAATTCAGACCTGTCTTTGGCTAATTACTATTTTCTGTAAGTGTTAAGTGAGTGATTCTTCCCCTGCTGCACCACAGCTAGTGATCACTAGGCCCTGAGCTGGTCCCTGTGCATTGCAAATATAATTCAGCATGAATTGTTGCAAATGATACAGGCCCCAGACAAGCCCCCAAGATATTCCAGAGGGTCTTGTAGCTCAGATGGTCTAGGTTTGCTTTTAGGTGGGTGGGAGTTAGGTCACATTTAACTTTGCGCCAGTTCTAATATAAAAACCTAGGGCATGAACCCTGGGGTCCTCTTCACGCACCTTGCAAATTCTGGGTGGGTGACAAGCATCTTGGTTTGTGTGGCACCAAGGGGATTCCTGGAATGTGAGACTTTCAGGGCTAAAACTGGAAAGTCCCAGCCATACCAAGATGAGCTGGTTTCTCTAGTCAGAAGTGGAGTCACTTAACAGAAAGGAACATTGATAAATAGCAGCTTCTAAAACCAGCAACTTATCTGTAAAATGAAGACGATTCTGTCTTCCTCCTGGGGTTGTGATAAGGCCTGCCCACTATTGCTGTCTGTGGGGTTGGGTAGCTGGCTCTGGGTTTTTCCTTGGAATGGGGACCAGCATCATCTCTGAGGGGCAATCTCCTTGCTCTCCAGAGGCCTGTAACCGCAAAGGGCCTCCTTGGCTGTTCCCTCTGGATGAGTCAGTGCCAGCTGGTTCTGATGTGAGGATGCTCGAGATCTGGGGTTGTTTCCATTGAGCTCATGTGCCTCACGGTGGTTACCCTCTTTGGGTTTTGTCTGCTACTGCCTCTTAGGTAATAAGGCCTCTCACTGATCTGAAACTCTTTACTCTTAAAATTAATGCACGAAGCCATTTGCAGCCCCTAGTATGTATAGGTGCCCCCTTCCTCTCAGGCATTTGTATAGGCTGTTCCGTCTGCCTTGCTCATGCCTCCCTCCTTTCATCTTCTGGCTAGCCCTGGTCGTTCGTCACTCTTCAGCTTTGATGCCGCTTCCCCTTGGAAGCCTTCCGTGATCACCCCCACGCTGGTCTAGGTGCTCCTCCTCAGTGCTCTCAGAGCTCCTTGTACTTACACGGTAGATGAGGTGCCTCTGGCGCTGTAATTACCTGATCAGTGGTCCGCAGGACTCACTGTAGGCTCCTTGCAGAGATGGACTGTATTTTGTTCTCTGTTGCACCCCCGGAACCTTCCACATTGCCAAGCACACAGTAGGTATGGAGAGGCTTATAAGGAACGGGATAGTGGAAGAGCCACCAAGGAGGAGACCACCCTTATCTACAATTGGCTTTGGCCTTGCGGTAGCCCTGCCTGTCTTTCCAGTCCTCCTTGGGAGACATAAGCCACTCTAGATCTGTCTCAGAAGAGCTATATCCTCTTTATCCAGGGACCACCGTCTAGTTTAGTTAGATCTTCATTTGCCCTGTAAGGTACTGAGCACATTAGGAAAATACACAAGTAGTAAGCAACCCAACTGCCAAGGGCTAGGTAAGTATCAGTGGGGAGACATAGGACCCAAGAACATAATGTAGGGTGAGGACCTTCAGTTTTATGTTTAGTTGGATGTACATGGAATAAGAATATTTCTGCTCTCACAAGTTTTAATACAATGTGAAATCTTCTCGAAGATCTGGTGACTTACAGGCTATACTGTATTAAATTGTGAATTTTGGATGTTTCATTTCATAATTTGATCCAGATTATTTTTCTTTCTCCCTAGTGGACATTAATCGTTTCCTGTGAATTTTCCTGGTATTAGGAAACAGATGTTCCATATTTTTATCTGAGTTTTTTCCAACTGCTGAACCAGGATTTTTTTGCATGTGTGTGTGTGTGTGTACACAGTGAATTTTTGAGGAATGAGTTATATCAGAATTTGCCAGTAAAAGCATAACAGATATAACTACAGAATTATACAGATTTGTCCAAGTCTGGAAACACTTTTGGACAGTCTGTTTAACGTAGTTTAGTATTGTTTAGCTAATGCAGACCTCTGGCCTAAGAATGCATTAGAACTGTCCCGTGATAGTGTGCTTGCCGAAGGAAGGACTGGTGTAGCAGAAAGCACACAGTTCACGCAGCCTGTGCTTCAATGCTCTGATTTTTAACCAAACTAAAATAGTTTTTGCCGTTGTTCCGGGCAGAGTGCTAGGCTCTTTGAGAAACACAAACACAAATAATATATGGACCCTTGATACCTTCTCCTCCAATAGAAGAGTTGAACCACATTCTGAAGTACCTATAATGGCAAGTACGAAGTGGTGAAGGTTGTACACTTTCAAGGAAAGGAGGGATTTCCTTGAGCCTACGAGTGAGGGAATACGTAGGGGAAGAAGTGGTACTCAAGTTAGGGTTAAAAAAGAATAATTCTAATAAAGCAACACAGTTTAGGTCTAAGGTATTTAAATTATTTTAACTACGTGAAAACTGCGTAAGGACTGCCCATTATGTAAGCCATCATTTTGGTGGACTTGCTCTCTAGTGACTTCAGCACAGTGGACCCAATGCTCCAGTGCTCTGTATAAAGCCTTTTTAATCGGAAACGTTGTGGAATTGGTGCTTCATATAATAATTCACTTTGCACAAAATACATCTCTTCATTCATCTCGCAAGCTTCCTTTCA
Organism: Camelus bactrianus; assembly: GCF_048773025.1. NCBI lineage: Eukaryota > Metazoa > Chordata > Mammalia > Artiodactyla > Camelidae > Camelus > Camelus bactrianus. Next base: position 28,979,004 of record NC_133551.1, read on the forward strand.
CAAGGAATCCTTGGGTTCAGAGAACGGAGGACTGAGGCCAGTGTTGGCCAACTCCAGGACGTGGCGACCCTCTGTAAGTCAGCTGCCTGTGTGGGTCTCACTTTTCTCCACCGTAAGGTGGGAATTGTCACCCTCCTCAGCCACTCACGTGGCTTCTGGGAAAATCATAGTTGGTGTAAATGAACACTGAAGAACAGTCAAAAGCCAAACATTTTGCCACAAAGCAATGCCATAGCTCATGAAGTTTATACAAAATCTGGCTGTTGCTTATTATTTATTAAAATGCAGTATAAATGAAAAGATGTCTGTCTTAAAATTGCAAAATATCAGAAATATATTTGTAGCAAATACATGTATTAACTCTTGATTATCATGTACCGTGAAGAACTCATTCAAATTCAAAAGAAAAATATCAAGATCCTACAACATGAATAAAGAATATGAACTTGTTTTTCATGGTAGCAAACCATTAATAAATAGGAAAAAATGTTCATCCTCACTAATTATCTTAGAAACACAAATTAAAAAGCAGCATTAGGAATACCATTTTAAGTATAAAATGTCAAGCTCTCAGAAACTCAATTATTTTGTTGGTGGTATTATCGTATGTTAATAAAACACCCCTTTAAAAGCAAAAACTACTGATTCTACTGTTAGGTATTTAGGGAAACTAGAAAAATAAATTAAAAGACTGAAAAAAAGCTAAAGCGTGAAGATATCCAGTGTAATCTTATTTATAGTAATAAAAACTGGCAATAATTTAAATATCCAGCATTAGGGAAGTGATTTAGTAAACTGACTTTTCAACATGAAGGATTGTTCTCAGGTCCCTCAAACAGTCATTATGAATATGCATAGAAGCACACAAAAAGATATTTGAAATTTAAAGTAAAATGGAAAAAGTAGCAGTCGTATGTGGGTTTTCTCCTGATGGCTGTGTCCTAGCGTCCTCCCTTTTTCTTAACCTTAGAGCAGCAATATGCAGAAGGCTTTTTAGTCCTACTTTACACCCAGAAAATTGAGGCTCAGGGGTAAATTGTCCCAGGACTTGCAGCTCATTAGCTGAGGAGCCAACATTCAAACCTAGATCTGCCCAACTCTAAAGCCTTCACCACCAGTTGCGTATACACCGTGGCTGTAGCCATGTAACACACATGTCTTTTGAGGGTCACAGAAATGAATAGTGGCCCCAGGATGGTGGGACTGTGGGTCGTTCCGAAGAAGTTTGCTGTCCTTACAAAACTGCCATTCCAGGAAAACAAACAAACAAACAAATAAACTGCCATTGCCCATTCGAAAGAAAAATGGGGGAAAATTATATGGGGAGTGTAACACTTCACCCTTTCGTTGTTTACTCTGACTTTTTATACATTCTGTTAAAGTTTGGCAAACTAGGAAAATACATGGGTATTTTTTAAAATTCCTCAAGGGCTTTGGCGTTACGGTGCTACTTTCTCCTCAACTGACCCACAATTAGTTGAGGACATACACCACCAGCTCCTCAATTAAAAACAAATTTGTAGTCACTAGAAACTCTCCACAGATTAAGAACAGTGACAAGGTGGAAAAGTCCCTCCCAGTGAACAGCCCAGACCAGCTCTTCCGGCCAGGAGATAGTCTCAAGGTGGGGAAATGGGGTGGCACCGTCGGTTAAAGTAGGCCAGCTCACCTGCTCCAGGTGTGCCCTTCCCTGGGACAGAAACCTTGCACAGTAAGGGCAAATGTGACCATTTTGGCTCCTACTGTCTTTTACCTTTAGGGCTCAAGACTTGATTTCATGATGCTTTAACCCACACGGCAGTACTTTGTAAAGTCAGCCCTGCCAGCATCTCCTAACACATCACTTTCTGTGATGAGTTCAAGGCACAGGGCATGTTTCTTTCAGCTTTGCCTCACCTTTATGGAGCATGTACCTTTCATGCCCACAGTAGGGTCCTTTATGTGTCTCAAAGGCCCTTTGATAGCTTTTTTGCCATTTGTGTTATGTTGTTTTCTAGAGAATTAAAATGAGACTAGAAACAAATATGTTCAGACAGATCAGAATCTAATCACCATTCAAAGCTAAAAATTTCTAAGAGCTATAATTTTCTTTTATAATTGTAAGAAACTTCATAGTAATGAAAGGAGTCTAGCAGGTTATCATGTTCATTCTAGACAAGTCCTGCCCAGTAGTGCTTTTTGTGGTGATGGAAACATTGCACACCTGTGCTGTTCAGTACAGTCGCTGCTTCTGCGTCTACCTGACCACTTGAATGTGGCTCATGCAACTGGGGGAATAAGTTTTTAACTGTATTTAACTGTATTTACTTTAAACGTAGATCCCCCCGTGTACCCACATGGCTACTGTTTTGGACAGCACAGTTCTACATTTCTCAGTACTTTCTTGATTTCTCCACTTGGATGTCTCCAAGTTAGCAAGGTCAAATCAGAATTCTTGATTTTCTTTCTTCTCTCAACCCATTTCTCTCCCCAGTGAAGCCATTGCTGACTCAGTTGCAGGAACCAAAACCTGTATGTCATCTCAGCCTCTTCCTCTCCCTCAACTCCCATATCCACTTCATCAGTAGGAACTAATTATTTTACCCAGAACCTATACTGAGTCCATCCATTTCTCTCCATCTCTACTGCTACCATCCTAGGCCAAGGTACCATCATATCTCATCTGCACAACTGAGTAGCTTCAGAGTTGGTCACCACTGACCTGTTCATCCTCTGTTGCCTCTTCCGGACTCCTCCCTGCAGCTGCCAGAGAAGCACTGATCCGCTCTTCCGTAGGTTGCATCACTCCCTGCTCCTATGAAAGAATTTGTAGAACTTAACACTGTTGGGGGTCTCCTGTATACTTCTTTATATACTTGTTTATTTTCTACCTCCTGTTACAATGTAAGGGCTGCTCTATCAGGAACCTCACTTACCTCATTCATGGCTGTTATCTCCAGCATGTAACAACTGTGCCTGGCACTTAATTTGCACTGGGTAAACCTCTCAATAGTAATTAAATTACTGTTTATCGTGGAAGGAGATGAGAAAGCAAGAGTCAAAATGGAGATTTATAATTTGGTTGTTAATATCTGAGAGGATGCTGACATCTGTACTCACGGGAAGTTGGTGGTTTCTTTCACATTCTGGGTGCAAGCAGCTGAAGAACGGGTATTCTGCTAACTGCGTTTATCTGTGAGTCGGCAGTCTGACCCACGGTCCTGATGCAGCCTCTGGCGTGAGTCAGAAGAAGCTCTGTTTCTCCCTTGAGGGCTGTGTATGTCCCAGATCTTGAAACTTTGTCTTTCCCTCGTTAGAGAAAGAGGAGAATGTCCTCCTGCAAGGACTTTTTATATCCATCCAAGGGGAGTTTAGACAGTGATGGAAAGAAACATATTACAGAACTCCAGGATAGAAAAGGGCACAGCCATGTCTGAACAGCACAAGGAGATTCTCAACATGAAGCTGTTGTTAAATAAGTAAATAAATAAATAAATATATATTTTATATATATATATATATATATATATATATATATATATAATATATATATGGAATATAAATATATATTTGGAATATACTCGCAGTTATTTGAAACCAAAGAAAACTTTAGGAAGTGGTTCTATGTCCTTTTTTATTTTTTTTTTGAATATTGCATTTTTTAAAGGAAAGTGCCTTTTCCGGCATCTCCTTCTGGTGGCCAGCCAAGGCTTTTAGAGGCCATGTCATTACTTAAATCCCTGAGCAAAGTAAAATGACACTGACGGACTTGTTGGCGACCTGGTCGAGTTGGCCACACTCTGAGTCGCTTCTGCTCCCTCTCGTACTAAACTAGGAAAGGATCATTCCCTCAGCGCTGGCTGAATTTAGAAGATGAAGTTGAAGCTTGCTTTGTTTGACCGCTTATTTGGAGACTTTCTCCTGGTGTGTTTAGGCCCAAGTTTGTCGCCCTGTCCCCTGTCCTTTGACTGCTGTGCCAGTGTTTCCTTGGGTGGGCCTTTATTTAACATCTGCTGTATACCAATCACCTTGCAAAGCTCTGGAAAGACAAAGGTGAATTAGACACGTTCTCAACCTTCAGAGAGTCTGCCAACAAGTGGGCAGAGGGACCAGTAAATGAAAAACTGAAATACAGGAGCCTTGAATTAACAGAAGGAAGTACCCGGGCAGTGAGAGTAGAAAGCAGTGGAACAGAGTGGGAGGCGGGCACGGTGTGGCGCTGGGACCAGGCTGTCCGGGTTCTCAGTCTGGCCCCGCTTCTTATAAGCTGCGTGACCATAGGCTACTTATGCCTCAGTTTGCCCACCTGCTAAATGGGGTAGTAAAAGAACCCATTTCAGATGGTTACTGAGAGGATGAAAGGAGCACATAAAGCCTGGCACACAGCTGTACAAAAACCAGCCTGCCTTACTATCAGCGGGAGGAGTAGTACATGCCAATCGATTGAACTGAGTGAATACTGCTTTACTACTGTTGTTGCAGAGAGCGTGGTCCTCAGCCAGCCCAGGGAGTTCACAGAGGCTCCCTGGAAGTGGTGGTTTTTGAATTGAGACTTGAGGGCAGGCTGATACTGTAGGGAAAGGACATGTTTGACAGTAAGAACAGAATCTGCAAGGCACAGAGGAGTGGGGGGGGGGTGACATTTAGGGACCCATAAATAGGTTTATGTGGATAAAGGACAAGGTGCCAGTGAGAGAGTGCCCAGGAGGGGGCAGGCACGAGATCACTAGGGCTTTGGAGACTGGGCTAAGGAACTTGGACTTGATCCTACAACCTAGAGAGAGCCACTGACGGATTTTCAGCGGATTCAGGGCTCGCCGGGGGAGAGTGGGAGGCAGCATCCCCTGTGGCCTCAGCCCATGGACTGTTGATTCTAAACGGCCACCCTGACCGACCTCCTTCCCTAGAATTTGAGCAGAGAATCCGTGTGTGTGTGGATCTGATTTTGCTCATTGGGTGTGATTTCTGTGGAGGTCACAGATTAATAAAGTAAAAGGACATGTTTTCTTAATTCCTTTTTACCTGATTCTTCCTCTTACTCCCTGCCCCTGCCAAGACAGATCCAGAGATGTCCATCTTACAGACACATTTGAGAATAAGATAAAAGTGATAGATTCTTCCTTCAGAAAAATCACAGACACGATTTTGCAAAGAGCCCACATTAACCTCCCCCTGCACCCTCTTCCTGATCCTCCAGACAGGCCCCCCAGACCAGTGCAGTCTTTTTGACCCCAGGCTTGCCTGTGGTTTTTGTGTTCCCACTCCAAATTACTTTAAATTTAATTTGTTAGCGCACCCCATAACTCTTCCATCTGCCATCACTGCTATTATCTGACCATGTATCATGGGAGCAGCCTTGGATCACTTGATGGTTATAATTAAAACTGAAAGTAATTGTCCTATTTTGAGCCGCTCAGATTTAATTGAGAGTATAGTGGCTGAGGGCATGGGCTCTGGAGGCAGACTACGTAGATCAGAATCCCAGCTCTGCCAAGGTCTTACAACCTCAAGTAAGTTACTTAACCGCTCTGTGCCTCAGTTTCCTCAGTACAGGAACAAGCATGATAATACAAGTCCCCTTGTGAAATTATCGTGAAGGTTCATTGAGGTGACATGGGAGCATGCCAAGAATACAGAGTCAGTGCTGTGTAAATATTTGCTATTATTATGTTATTATTTCTACTACATGACGTCATGGAAGAGGGTACTTAATGATGGATTCTGAGGAGCAGGAAAATAGATGAACAAAATCTCCATGTGCATTTCACTCACTTTGGATCCTTGCCAGTACCTGAAGGCCAAGAATAGACTCCCTAGGCCTGCGCTGTCTGGTGTCAAAGCCACCGGCCCCTGTGGCTGTTGAGTACTTGGAATGCTGCAAGCCTGGGTTGAAATGTACTGGGTCTTGAAGATTTAGCACGATTAAAAAAAAATGCAAAATAGCTCGTTAATGATTTTGTATATTGGTTGCGTGTTGAAATGATAATATTCTGAATCAATCAGGTTACATTAAATGTTAAAATTGTCATCTGCTTCTTTTTGCTTATTTAATGTGGCTACTAGATCACTGAAATTATGTGGCTGGCGTTACATTTCTGTTGAATAGCAGTGCCTTAGGCTCACCATTGTCAGTAAAAGCCAAAGGTGTGGTTACGTGTGATCAGGTGACCACGATGGGAGAGCCTTGTACATTCCTCCCCTTGCCCTTCAAGTTATACTGGACCATCCATTTTTTAATTGGTCCCATACAGGGAGTAGTGGTTTGGTGTTAGCAGAAGGGAGTTGAGGGAACGAGGCGAGAGCAATGACTAGGGAGGCATCCCCGGACTTGGAGGGGTTTGGATGAAAACACTACCATTTATAGTTATACTGGCCTGGACGCTCTGCACTCCCTGAAGGAGATGGGGGAATGCTCTCTGCTCAGGAAGTTGAAATATGTGGGCGAAAAACTCCCTACTCCATCAGGAGCCAGAAAAAGCTTTGCTAATCTTTAACTGAAAGAATGAATGCTCAGCATGATGGCAGTCACTGGGATCGAAAGCACACCCTTTCCAAATGTGGTTTACTTATGGAATGTTTGTTTCTTTCTATTTCAGATTCATTCCATCACCTAAAACCCGATAACGGTGGGCCACGCAGAGTCTTACTGGTGAGTGTGTTTTCATTTTTAAGACAAAGTGACTGTTTAACATTATTTTTGAAATGATATTCACACTTCTAAGTTAGATGCACCCCTACTGGTACTATGATTAGATGTCTATTTATTCACATTTTTTTTTCCTCCCCAAAATGGTTTACAATGTTTCCATGCTTTAAAAAAAAAAAAAAAAAAAAAAGATCAATCCATGTTCTTTTGCTAAGAATGTGGTCAGGGAAAAGATCTATGATTACATGCCAAATACTATTAAATTAAAACTTTTTTCTTGTAAGAAACTATTTCCAGGCCCCTGTTGATGGTCTGCTTGTTTCTCACAGTATCCAAAACAACAGTGTTACTTTGGCCAAGGAATTTAGACAGTCCCTTGCGGTGTGTTGTAATGAAAACTGGCTCATAGCTGTAACATATTAGCTTCCTGACTGCCCTGTTTTTTTCTCTCATCTCTCTTTAAACCTAAATGTGATTGTTGTGACATACCAGTGCTATAGTGGTAGAAAACTTCCTTTAGAAAGTTCCTAGGAAAGGAATATGCTTTTTAAGTGGAAAAGCTTCTGAGGCCTCATGTGGCACTACTCCCTAATATGTGGCAATGCTGTTATCTGAGGTGTGCATCAGTTAGCTTTTGCTGCATAACAAACCTCCCCCAAATTTAATGACTCAAAATAATGATCATTTCTCTAGCCCATAATCCTGTGGGTTGACAATTTAAGCTGGACCCAGGTATGTGATGCTTTTGGTTTCAGCTGGAACCATTCATGTGTCTTCAGTCAGCTACAGGTCCAGGTTACTGAGGCTGGGGGTCATTTGGCTGTCGGCTGGAGTGATGACAATGCCTAAGACGTGTGTCTCACTGTCCTACAGGCTACCCTGAGCTTGTTTACAGGGCGCTTGGGCAGGGTACCAAGAGGACAGCAGAAGCATCTTGAGGCCAAGGCTCAGAACTGGCGCAACATTGCTTCCACCACATTCTGTTTAGAGAAAACTCTGTGGCTAGTCTAGATTCTACCTCTTGGTGAGAGGAGCTGCAGAGTCACATTGCAGGGAGGATGGAAACACAGGGGAGAAAAATTGTGGCCACTTTTACAGTCTACCCTACAGTGTTTATGAGTGGCATGAAAACAGCTGTGATCAAATAAAAAGAACCTGGAGAGTGAGAGGGCTCAGATCACGCTCCCATCTCACAGCCTGTCTTCTCATCCCGTTGTAATCAACAGACCCTAGGATTGCGGTCTTGGTCTTTGCCATATGGCATCTCAGGCAGCTCGGTGGGATCCTGGTCTCCACTCTCCGATACTAGGTCTCCATTGTCCCACCTCCTGTCATTATGCACAGCACAGCCACACCAGTCATCCTTCAGTTTAGCTTCCAGGATGCTCCTCCTTTGCTCCAAGACTGTCAGTGCCTCTGTGTCATCCACACCAGCCTGGACACCTCTCTGGCTTCTCCACTGCCGTTATCTGGCCCCACCCTCTCTCGTTCACCTCCCACTGTCCCTTGTATTCTAGCCAGACTGGCCTATTTACCATTTCTCCTGAGGACACCTCATGCTGCTTACCCCTTCTCCGCTTGGAAATCCCTCCCATTCTACAGGGCCCAGGAGAATCTTCCCTTCTCTGTGACATGGCCTTCCCTGCCTGTGATCTTCTCCGCCCTGAATACTTCAAAGCCAGACGCTGTCTTCTGTGATTCACTCTTCTTCCCCTTTGCTAGTCTTCCTTCCTCAGCAGCTCTGTCAGCGCTCTGAGAGCGGGAGGCTCCCCTTGCCTCCCTTGCAGTACTCAGCATGGGACCGAGAGCACAGCCAGGACCTAGTCAGCCCAGAAGCAGCGTGGACCCTGCCCCAGGTCCCCCACCAGCAGCTCCTCGGAATCACACGAGGCACCTGCTGAAATCCAAGCTCACAGTCCCCTCCCTGAGCCGTCCGCATTCATTAGGTGGACCCCGGGATCTTGAAGCACTCAGATGATTCTGATGTTGGCAACCACTTGTGGAAAGAACAAGAAATGTGTATGAGACCTGGGTTTGAGTCCTGGCTCTGCTACTTCTTGGCTCTAGGACCTTATAAACTCGATCTTTCTGAGCTTCAGTTTCCTCTTCTGTGAAATGGAAACATTTAACTTGAGGGTTGCCAAGGAGATAAAAAAGGGTGATGTTGTGCGAGTGATTTATAAACTGTAAAATATAATTAAAATACGTGATTGTGGATCTGTGGCTGGCTAGTGTTTTGAAAGGGGCAGTTACCTCCATGGTAGTAGCCATGGTAGTGACAGAGGACTAGACAGTGAGTAATCAAGTAGTGGAAGAAGGATTAGTAATTACAGCAGCTATAGTCATAACTAGTGTTACTGTTTATTCAATACCAACTGTGTGCCTGACACTTCAAACTGCTTTACATGGAATGATTTGAGATTTATAGGAAAAACCCCTTATTCAATTGCATCTGTATCATGATTACAGCCTATTCCATCATTAGTGATTCAGTGCTTTGGCTTCTTCCTTTTCATTCGTGAGAGAGGAAATAGTTGGGTAAGCTGCTATCAACCATTGACAAGTTATCAATGTCAAGTACAAGGTCCTGTAGAAGTGTGAGCTGCTTTGATTTGGTGGGAGAAGTGAGAGCCACCAACAGTCCTAGTGAGAGAGTAGGCGTGGGACACGCAGGAGTGGACGAGAGGACACCCAGCTGCCTGAGGATGGAGGGAGAGATCCCCAGGAGGGCTGGGGCGGGGCCAGTCTGAGACATTTGCTGACTTGACGGCTTCTCCCAGGGCTATTCCTGGTCCAAGGCCACCACCTTCTCACCCTGCTCATTTAGAACTTCCCCATAAGGGCTACCACAACAGGCAGCATTTGTAAAAACTTTTCTCCATTCACCATACGATTTGTTGTACAAATCAGTTATTTTGATTGCTGTTGGTTTAGTATACATGCCTGTCTTCTTTTAAAGATTTTTGAGGTGGCTTTTAAATACACGTATAGTAAGATTAAGAAAAATATGGAAGGAAGGAAATTTGTGGGGAAGGAAAAGTGAAGTCAGAGATAAGGTTAGGCCCCCAGTTCTTGGGTGAGAGCCTGTATACCTGCCAGCAGGTCCCGCAGTCTTCCCTCTGAGCTTCTGAGCAATCATTACCAGGAAAACATGCTTAGTTAACAGTTCGCGGTGGCTGGAAGATAAAAGCATGCTAGTTACTCAGAAGAAGTAAGGTTAATTGTGATTCAAGACTTAAAGTAATTTCTCCTGAGTGCTCATGGAGAGGATACCACATAAGGTAGCAAACAATGTCCCAGTAGAAATAGACGCATGAGGACTACCGCTGGTGTCAGCCAGTGATGGGACGGACACCTGAGTGTAGCCCAGGAAGCGCCCTTCCAGTCCAGGTGTGCATTTCTCTGTTGGCCTTGCTAAGTCCAAGGATAAAGTGTCATAGTTTCACCTGGAATAACAAGTGCATCTATTCATTCCCCCCCCCCGCCCCGCAGCCCTCCCCACCCCCACACGGACCCCACAGACTGTCATGACTCTCGGTGCTGAGTCTGGATGCTTGGCTGTGAACCAGATCTGGCACACCAGATGAAATCTACTTACCATCCCTGTTCTAGAAGAATAACAGACAACTTCCTGAAAGTACTCTGTGAATGGTATTTATCCCAACCCCAAGTCTTGCTGCTCCCTAACTCAGTCTGTGGAGTGGCTTTTTGATACACAGATTTTACACTGAGGCGGTCCTCTGTGACCTGTGCGGCCCACTTCCCTTGCTCCACGTGTATCTCTCCTTCTGTTTTAGGCCCCATGGCTCTAGGTCATTTTAGATACCAGAGAGTGCTCTGACCTTTTGGGGAACCAGGGCAGTGTGAGAGGCTCGTTGGAATAGGAGTGGTAGACTCTGGGTATGTATTCAGTGGCAGTGAGCTATAAACTGAGCTACCGTTGTCCGCTTCTGGAACTCTCTTCTTCCAGTCAGTATCTTTACTATTTATTGCAAGAGGTAGTATTTGATTGGTTGCCAGCATTGGTAAGATGAACCATCAGGAGCAGAGGGTGGTATGAGAGTAATGTTAAGCCCAGACTTTTTGCAGGAATGTTACAGGATGAAAAATTTTTAATTTAGGAAGGATCATTGTTGGAGAAGAGCCCAGAATTCCATGAGGACTGCCCATAAATGGGCATTTCCTTTTGGGCTTGGTTTTCATTTAGGTCAGGTTTCTTAGAATGATTTTGGTTGCAAGTAACAGAAATCCAACTTAAACTAGTGTCTTGACTTACACTGGCATAGCCTTCCGGCATAGGTGCATCCAGGGATTCAAAGAATATCAGCAGGCCATTATCCTTCACTCTCTGTGTTTCTTGACTCTGCTTAACTCTCTCAGTTTCATTCTCAGGCAAGCTCCCCCTCACCATGATGCAGAGGTAGCCATCAGCATTATAGTTCCATCATCTTCGCAGCTGCGGATTCCAGCGAAAAGAGAGTGTCTCTTTTGCCATTGTTCTAGCAATAGCACCAAGGAGGGATCTTGACTGGCCCAGGTTGGACTCCTTGCCTAAATCAACCCGGCCGGAAGTGTGCAGTAGACCACAGGCACTACCTGTTTGGTCAGGGCTTGTTCATGTGTTCCTTGAGAGAAGGTGAACCCCACCAGAATCGCGCAGTGGGGGGCCCTAGGCAAAAAGGAGGAATTCTGTTACCAGAAGAAGAAAGGAAGAGAAAGAGCATTCCAAGCAAACACAGTTTCTAGGTACTAGAGTGCACTGATTTAGAAATTCCTACTTTGGGGTCTATTAAACTTGAAAGGTTTAAAATTAGATTCAGCTTCAGTTACACTGAATACCTAGTCCAAGTTTGGTGTCATGATTGAGCCTACGGAGAGGAGGGAGGGTGGGCAACCCCACTGTGGGGTCAGGTGGGCAGCTTTTGGCCTGAGGACCCCCAGTCTGGATGATAGACCTGAAGATGATGAGTGGGCCTCAATGGACCTGTAATCCATTGAATGAATCAGTGAATGAGCTTCTATAATTATTTGTAGAATGTGTGTGAACTTTTTTCCTGGAGGAAGGGATCATGCTTCCATCATTTGCTCGTAGGACTCCCTGGTTCCCTCTACGGCTTAAGAGCCCGTGCTTCAGGCTCACTCAAATTGTTTTAGATTTGGCGAGCTTAATCTTACACATTCATTTCTTGTTTTGGCTCAACTAGTAGAGTTTAATGTCCATGATAAACACAGCTCCTTATGGAACAGACACAGTGATGTCAGTGGCTGAGTATGTTGCATTAAATTGCATGTTGAGGCTTTTAGGCCTATATGTAAACCATTCACAGTCGTAGTTGCCATTTACTTAATGCTTACCCTGGTGCCCGCTCTGTGCAAAGTGCTCGGCGTGCATTATCCAACTATGTGTTTATACATGTGACTGCAATTCTGTGGACCTCAGGTCTGTTACGGTACCACCTGCTGGAACCAGCTCCTTCCAGCTGCTTCTCTGAAAACACAGGAGACAAACCCTGAATTTTTCTCTGCCCCATGTCTGCTGAGTCCACCTCTCTCCACCTCCCCACCCTCAGATGACAGAATTATCAAATCCCAAAGTGGGAGGAGGCTGCTGAGATCGTGCCATTTAGTGGTTTGCAAACTCTGCTCTCTGGTTTTCCATCTCAGGGACTCCTGAGAGGGAAGGATGGAAAGGACCCAAGTCCCTGTCCTGCTTCAGTCACTGCTGGCTGCTGAAAGCCAGTCATCCAGGAGAAAAGAGAGTCTGGGGTTCAGTGTGAGACTTGAGGTTGAGTCCAGGCTCCTGCTTTACTTACCTACCTGTGTGACTCTGGGAAAGTCGCCTCGCCTCTCTGAGCCACAGTTTCCTTATCTGTCAAAAGGGACGACAGTGCTGGCCTCACGGAGCTGTTGGGGGCCTGGATGAGGTCATGCCTGTCAGGTTCTTGTCCTCGTGCCTGGCACACAGTCAGTGCTGGCAAAGGTCAGCTGTGACTAGGACACTGCACAGTGCAACTTGTGAGACATAATTAAGACGCAGATTTATTCCTGCCTCTCGCTGTGCCATTCTAATTGATTCAGTGGTGGTGTGTTTTTCCCCATTTCCCGACAAAAACTTGATTAGAGCTGTGGTTTTTCTGATAACTCTTAGGTGACAAAAAGCCCTATGGCCCCTTGAAGACACACACACACACACACACACACACGCACGCACGCACGCACGCACGCACACACGCCCGAGCTCAAGCTGGAAACTGGAAGTACCCACTGTAGTCTACGAACTGTCAGTATTCCCATCTTGCCCACCGCTTCAGCCTGTCCAGATGAGGCAGAGAGAGAGGACACTTCTTAACCCACTGCTCCTGGCACTGGGTCTCTGAGCCTGGCTGGTGGGGAAGTGGCCTCTCTCCCTCCTGGCTGCTTCGGTGGCTGTCCCGAGGACTCCCCTTCCACCCGGCTCTCCCGGGATGCGGGCGGTACCTCTCCTGCTGGCTGCCTCCATCCTCCAGCAACCTCTGGTCCTCATTCAGGTTCCGTCTCTGGGGTCCTCTCACCCCCAGGCTGAAGCCCTGGTGGGGAGAGCCTGTTTTGGGGAGATGGCAGCTGGCATTCCTGGTACCCAGCATTCACTTCCTTTAACCCCCGATGGGGGAAAGGGCCAGCAGTCACTGTCTTCTCTGCCACCTTAGGTCACTTCAGCCCTGCTCCCACATTTTGTGTCCTCAGGCAGGTGTCACATACCAGTCCCCAGACTCTAGGAGACACCGGTCTAGCCCTCCAGGTGTTGCCTTTGAAACCCTTGTCTCTAGGTTTGAGATGAAAATCGGGCTCCCGCCACCCTACCCACCTTGAGGAGGGTGGGAATCAGCGCATTTCCGAGGAATCTGCCCCTCAAAATCCCCCGTCACTTTCCACTGTCCCGAGCCTGTTTATATCCTCCTGATGGCCCTTTGAGCCAGCTCGGTCAGCTTCTTAGAAATTTCCACGAAATGGTCTGGCCCCTGGCTCTGGAATTTCCCATCCGTTGAGTCGTGTTGCCGCAATGGAAACTTCCACTTGAGCATCTTGTCGTAGTAACTGCTGGTCCAGCACAAGGAACTCCTCTGCAACACCCCTAACGGCGGTCCTTCATCCTGTGCGAAAAGCTGTCCAGGCGTGGGGAGCTCCCTGTCCCCCACTCCCCTCCCTCCCGCACACCCCATTCTGATTTTCAGACACTTGCAGTTGTTGGGAAGATGCTACTTCCATGAAGCCAAGCCTGGGTCCCTGTAAGCTTTCCTGTAATGGGATCGGGAGTGTGCATGCAAACCTCGTCTGAGAAAATCTGCCTGGGCTGCAGGGATTTGAGTGGCAGCCAGGCTTTCCCCCACACCCTGTTCTCTGAGACCACACGGAAGCCTCTGACCTTGTCTCTGTGTGGGTCTCCTTTACTGTCCCGCCAAGGTGCACTTCACATAACCGCACAGAAAGCTAGTGTTGGGAAGCTCTGTGCTCAAGCACCATTTCTCATGCCCATGGCTCCAACATCCTTTCTCTTGGTAGAGCTGACTTGCCATGCTTCACGGGGGGCATTTTGATCAGGGGTCCGTCCACAGTTTATGAAGTCTCCAAGATCAAGCCTGGCAAAATGTGCCCTATTGCCCTCCAAAAACACCCCTGTCCCCACTTTTCTGTGGTTTTTCTTCTATGCTTAAGCGTCCTTTGGACTCAGCTGATTTGTCTGCCCCAGCATTGTGAACTTGGCTTCTCTGCCCAGGGGTCCTTCTTTGTCATGTGCAAGTTGGGCCACAGTGATGGTGGATCCCAGAATAAGGTCACTGTGTTTAAATTCTCCACCCCATGGTGAGGGTAGCATCTCAGATGAGCAGGTGATGTGTGCTAGCAAGATGCTTGGGTCAGCTAAGGTTGGAGTTACTTTGGGGACCGTGGCCTAAGAATGTATTAAATGCATTTTGGGTAGTGCCTTCATGGACTAGTTCCCCCTGACAAGTCTGTACATTGTGTATCCAGTTGTGAACCTGATTTATGTCCTCGAGTTACTACTTTTAATGGCTGTCCTCAAAGACGTGAGATGCTTCTCGCTCCCACTCCTCAGCCCCATTCCCTCCCTCCTGCCCTGATAATGTGGAGACAGAGGCCCAGAGGGCAGAATTGATCTCCTGAGCACTGCTTACCTATCCTCTTCTCTTGGCCTGAAAGAGTATAGTGGGTTTTATTGGGCCATTCAAAAATCTAGATCTATAAAAGAGCCAAGATGCTGATACCTAAAACAAACTTTGTATTTGTAAGCAGAAGGACTAGAGTTCAGACCTTTCCTCAGCTACTGGAGACAATTGGGACAGAAGTGGTTTCACCTCCCTGAGCCTCAGTTTCCTCATCTGTTACATGGGGATAATGCCATTCGCCTTACAGGATTGTTGGGCATGTAGTAAATTCAACACAGTGACCTGTCACAGGGTATGCATTCAATAAACGAGCTATTACCATTTTTTGCATTGGCCTATTGGGATGATTTCTAAAAACTTTTAAAGCCTTGGAAAAAGTAGCAGTTCTCCAGTAATAGTTGAGCAAGTCACTTACTCTTTTAAAAATTTTTTATACTTTTTTTAATTGAAGAATAGTCAGTTTACACTGTTGTGTCAATTTCTGGTGTACAGCATGATGTTTCAGTCATATGTGTACATACATATATTCATTTTCATAATAGGTTACTGGAAGATACTGAATATAGTTTCCTGTGCTATACAATATAAACTTGCTGTTTATTTTATATATAGTAGTTAGTATCTGCAAATCTCAAATTCCCAATTTGTCCCTTCCCACCCCCTTTCCCCCCTGGTAACCATAAGTTTGTTCTCTATATCTGAAGCCTCTTACTCTGTTTTTTAATTTTTTTTTTTTTATTGAAGTACTGCCGGTTACAGTGTGTCAGTTTCTTGTATGCAGCAGGTACAGTGTCCTAGTCATGCAGATACATACTTTTTTTTCATTAAAGGTTATTACAAGATACTGAGCATAGTTCCCTGTGCTATACAGCAGAAACTTTTTTTAATCTATTTTTACATATAGTGGCTAACATTTGTAAATCTCAAACTCCCAAATTTATCCCTTCCCACCCTCTTTCCCCGGTAACCATAAGATTGTTTACTATTACTATGTCTGCAAGTCTGTTTCCATTTTGTAGGTAAGTTCCCCCCCCATTTTTTTTTTTTTTTTTTTATGATTCCACGTATGAGTGATGTCACATGGTATTTTTCTTTCTTGTTCTGGCTCACTTAGAACGACGATCTCTAGGTCCATCCATGTTACTGTGAATTGAAGCCACTTACTCTTAAAGCCTCAAATTTCACATAATAAATTGAGGATAATACTGCCCAGGGTTATTGAGAGGATTAAGCAAAATAATCTGTAGGAAATGCTCAGCACAGGCCTGGCACATAGTAAACATCCACAGAACAGTGGTCTCCGTTTTCCCATCACAACATTATCTCCATTTTACAGAATCTGCAGAACACTTTTTTTTCCTTATAATGGTCTCTTGAAGACACTTTTATATGTAAAAAGTTGTTCTCGCTGTTCAAGAAAGAACAAGAATATTTAGTCTCCAGTTTGCTTATAAATAACAAACAGTAGCGTATATGAAAGCAAGCTATCTGTATGCCTAAACCAAACAGCTCTCCTTTTCTTTAGATTTCACCTCATTTCCATGTTAAGTTTTGGGTAGGTGAATTTGCCATGAGACGAGGACAAATTTATATGTTGATTTTACAAGTACTGTGAAAATACTCAAACTTAGCTATATTTAGTTAGATGCTCTAAATTGAGATCGGTTTATTTTGTGCTCTTTCAATAAAGACGCATAGTGGGCTCCTCATGGCACCCAAGGAGGTCCTGGAAGGGAACGTGGAGGAGAAGACAGGGCCTGAACTGTAATAAGATGACCCAAACCAGAGACAGAGACATAGTCTGGAGGGTGGAGAGCTGACGCCTGCCCGGGCTGGGATTCCTGACGGGGAGGCTTGCTCCCTCTGATACAGCAATGCCTGCATTCCGTCTAGCAGTTCCGTCCTCCTGGAGCAAGGGGCAGTCCTGAGCCAGCAGAGCGCCAGTCCCCCTTGCTTCTTACTGACCAGGTGCCCGTGCTGCAGCAAATACCAGGTTTGTGCAGAATGACACTGACGTCATTACTGGTTGGACTGATTCTGAAGTTCGTGTCACTCATGCCTGGACACCTTTGGTGAACGAATGATCCCAAACTCACTTTTCGTTTGGGTCTGACTCACCTCCGCAGACAGACGGTTCAGCAGTAATCTTCCTTGATGTGGAAACTTGAAATGTGGCTGCGAAGCCACAAAGAGGGGAGGGAAGGGTGGGTGGCAGAGCAGTGGGGCCCCTTCAGCTGCTTGGCCAGCGCATGTGTGTGCAGCCTCTGCCATGCGCTCGGGCAGGATGAGGATGGAGCGGGACCTAAGGGAGACTCAGGGCGGCTGCCCGCCCTCTTCCTTCCCCAGCTCTGTAGCCCACTCCCTGAGGCAGGAACTGAGCCACGAGGCCTGAGAGGAACCACCCGTTGCCATTCTGTGGGCCAGGCTGGCGGGAACCCTGTCCCAGTGCATCCTCAACTCGCAGGGCAACCACGGGGATAATGGTGGGTGTGAAGCGAAGCCTCAAGATCTCTCCCTGGCGAGGACCCCATCCGATGTCCTGTAGCTAATGTGCTATTCCCAATTCTGAGTGTGTGTGTGTGTTTTTTTTAAAGACGCCCCCTAATTTTATAAAGCTTAAGAGCCACAAAAATGGGATCTGTCCCCAGACCTGAGAGAGTTGGCACACACTCTGGGTCCCATTTCCCCTGCACCAAGACCCTAAAGCTCCCATTTGCTTCTACCTCAGTTACAGACTTTGCCCCTGTGTGTGTCCTGTGCTGCGGCTACATCCAGCTAGACCTGAGTTCCCACCACATCTCCTAACCTGGGTGGGGGGACAGCCAGGGATTGCTGTCTGGATTCCTTCCTGGCCACCAGACACCTTCCCCGGGGTGGAAAGGTCCCACCGTTCCTGCAGGAAGGCAGGGCAGGAGCTCTCAGACCTCCAGTGGCTTTGTGGTTGTGGGGAGGGAGGCCCTACAAAGGAGCCAGGCAGGAGGGACCCAGCCCTGCAGCCCCGTGTGAGGCACCCATCCACTGGCTGAAATAAGCTTGGTGGAAAATTCTCCTTTAGAAAAAACAAAAAACAAAAAAAACGGAAAGGAATATCCTTGAAACTGTATCAGCTTTGGCAAAACTATAACTCTGATCTCAAGTTTGGGGAGATAGGCCGGCCAGCCTACAGGACTCTGCTGATCAAGAGTGCTGGCCTGCTCTCAGCCCTAATCATGCCCCTTCCTTATTCCACACAAGGGCTGGAGTGCTTTGCTAATCAGTTAGGATTAAATGTATTGAGAAGAAACGAGAGGAGGGGAAAGGCCCTTTTTGTACATGAATATCTTTCTACCATCATGCAAAAATCCAAGTTTGAAAATGATTTCCTCTTTCATTCAAATGCTGGCAAACTTCTCCCCCTGGTGGTGAGGTCGAGAACTGTTTAAAATGAGCTATCAGACATCATTGTTGTGACTGATAATCTGGAAAGAAATTGTCAGCCTGGGATGAGTTAGGACAGTGAAAGGGGCTGAGAGTCTATAAGGTTTTGAGGTTTGGGAGTATCTTTTGGCCTTAAAACAGTTATTTTAAACTCAGGGTTAAATGTGTTTTTTCTGTAAAGAGTAAAATGGTTAAAATGCCACTAGGTTTAAGGTTCAAGCTTATTACAATACAGTGGACTTTTTGCCAAAACTCTGCCCCAGTGCTAGTTATGTCAAATCCTTAACAGTCTGTAGGCTTCTTTTACTCCTTGAGATTGCGGCAGAGACATAAAACCAACCAGAAAATAAGAATTTCAACCACCAACTGGACATCTATTAGGGATCCTGGTTTACACACTCCAACTCACCACTGTCCACATTGAAATCTTTTCCTCTGGTGCTGCTACTTTAAATTATTTGCCTCAGTTCATTTACGCTTACATCTAACACCTGTCAGAAAGTCACAGTGGGACTAACAAGGTAAGAGTTATTTCACTGCTACTTCCTACACGTTTTATATATTTTTAAAAGTAAAATGCAAAACAGACTTAGGAGGATAATAGTTGGTCTGTTTAAACCTTCCCATGTATGTGGCCTTCTGTTAAAGCATGGTTTTCTCTTGACACCGTTATTAATCCTTTGTTAATTACTCTACTGCTTTTAATGACCAGAACTGACCCGGTTATTTAGCTTCCATTGTGTCTTCAATAACCAGCGCCTTCACAGTGGAAATCTCATCGGCCGTCGTTTGTTCACCAAGTGGTCGTTCGTGTCCCTGATGACTGTTTATCAGCGCCATTGTCCTGGGATCGCCGTTCCCCAAGTGGAGGATACAGTCATGGTGTTTATATTAGTAATGCTTTTATACAGTTGGGTTTTTTTTTTTTTATTCTTTTCTCTGCTCTCAGGAACCCTGAGATGCCCTTCAGTTTGTGGGCCTGGCATTGGGAGAGGTGGGTTGTTACTCGTAAAGCAGATTAATTGCCTACATGGGATGTGAAAGGAAAAAAGGTGCATACACTTTATAGGTTATTGTAAATTTTTTCAATGTTTAACAGTTTTTCTAATGATTATTGGTCATATTTTTATATATTTTGTCTACTTTAATTTTTTATCTCATGCAGTTTTTATGTAAAAAAAAATTGACCATATCATGTTTGCTTTTTTCCCCCCAGGGTTTGGAAACCAATTGTCCTAAGCACTAAATAGGCATTATTGGGGGGAGGGGGGTGTATATTTCCCCCAAGATTTCTCACACACACACACACCCTACCTTTCTCTCTTTTTGGGCATCTTTCCCCCTTCCACTGTTGAAGCTGGCCATTAATCTAATGTTGAAACAGCCTGATTCATTAATGATTCCTTGATGTTCAGGTAATTGCAAGGCTGAGCCACATCAGAATGGCTTGTAAGTTCCCTCTAATTTCAGAGCATTTTCAAGCTTTCATTACTGTTCACAAATTGCAGCACCCTAAAGTTCAGGCTCTGCTGACTAGGACGAACAGGAAGGAGAGGGGCGGGCAGACTTTAGGAATGTGTATTCTGGCGCTCGTGTTTTTAGTAAAGGGCAGTGTTCTGCAGTCATTTGGATGGATTGTCGTGATATGTGGTATGAGATGGAACTGGAGAGGCTTCAGGGGCCTGACCCTCTTCCCTCTGTGCGCCCCAGCTGCAGCCACACCGCCTCTGTGTCTTTCTCAAAGCACCAGGCTCCTGCCCGCTCCCCCTGGGGTGCCCCCTCCAGTTACTTGCTACTGGGGTATTTCATAGCCCTCAGCATCATCTGTATTATCATGTATGTTTCTTTACATGAGAGGTTGATGCAGCACAGAGAAGGGTCCTGGCACAGAGCAGATGCTCAGTGAAGACTTCCTGAATGAAGAAACACAAAAGAATGAACAAGTGAACAAACAGATGTATTTAGGATCATGAGAGGAACAGTGCTCTTTGTAACCATACTTTAAGATGGAGTCTATTGAAACAGCAGTGCAATATTACTTTTTTGTTTCCCTGAATTAAAATATATCTTATAATATGCCAGTGTGCAAGGCGCAGTTATCAATTGTGGGACTGCAAATTGTCTGGAGTGTTTTAGAAAAAGTTGTTAATTCCATATCCTTAAATACAGCCTTAGATATAGAAATTAATGGTGAAAGGCCAACAGATAGTTGGTAGGAAGAAAGAGAAAGCACTTCACTTTGGAATCATAGCAGAATTATAAAACAGCCCAAGATTCTGCAATGAGGAAATGCCTATGTAAAATGGAATCTCACTGCCATTATTAAAATTCATGTGTATTCATTTCGAGGAACCAAAAGTGCAAAACCTAAATCTGATCAGGAAAAAAACAGCTGACAGTCCCAAACTGAGGCACATTCTACAAAGCAACTGGCCTTTACTCTTTAAAAAAAAAAAATATCAATACCACGAAATACAAAGAAAGTCTTAGGAACCGTCCCAGGTTACAGGAGACTGAAGAGCTCTGACAGTTCAGTGCCGTGTGGAATTTGGGGTTTTCTTTTGCTATAAAGGACACCATTGGGACAATTGCTGAAATCTGAATAAGGTTGTAGATTAGATAATAGCAGTGAGGTTGCTTAAGAGTACTCCTTACTTGCAGGAGATACACACTGAAGTATTGAGGAGTAAAAACATCACCTCACTGTCTGTCTGTCTTTTTCTCTCTCTCTGTCTCTCTTGTCTCTCTGCCTCTCTGCCTCTCTCTCGGAAAGGGAGTACAGGGATTGAAGTAATTATAATAAAATGTTGACATTTGAGGGGTCCAAATCTGGGTGAAATACGGTATCAGAGAATTCTTTGAACTAGTCCTACAGCTCTTCTCTAGGTCTGAAATTATGTCAAAATAGAAGTTTTAAAACAGGGTGCTTATGAAGAGCTTATAATCCCATAGGAAAATGCCACTGCTGGAAAGGAGCAAAACATAGAACTGTATACTAGAGTGTGATCTCAGCTGCCTTAAAGACACTGAGAAAAGATGAGAAGGACATACAGCAATGTGTTAACTTTCGTTATCTTGCATCCACGTTAGTATATGTTACACATTTTTCTCTACATAGCATGCATTTCTTGAAAAATAAGGAAGAAAAACACTTCTCAGGAAAGGTAATGGCTGACTCACAAAGAGAGGAGAGCTGAGAGCACCTCGCTCCTTGCGCACCGCCACGTGCCCCATTCTGTAGAAGGCTGCTGTAGATCTATGCATGTGTACACACATGCACACACATGGTTTTTAAAAACTTTTGTTTTTCCTCAATGGTATTTTGGAGGAAATCCTCTATTGGGTAGGAGCTGAAATGAGATAACCTCTTAAGCCTCGTCCAGCCCTGGAATTCCTTGCTGTGCTTTCCCAGTTTTTGGAAGTTAGCACTTTCTGTGACCCAGACATGATGCTAGGTACTGAGTACCTAAGGATGGATAAGCCACCCAGTGCTCCTGTGTTCACAGTCCGCAGCAGATCGGTGGTTGCGGCCCGTGCTGGGTACTATGGGAGCATTGTGGCTCCTGTGACAGGTGGACTCGGCTTGGGGTGGGGTGGTGGTTGGGCAAGGCAGGCATGGATCTGGGGACCTAGAAAGGCCATTTAGGGAAGGGTACCGGGACATTGCAGGCCGAACGTTCCAGTGTGTCTAGCATACATTCTCTGGCCCACTGGAGTATCATTCTGGAGACCCCGGCTGGGAGGCGAGGGTCTTGACAAGAGCTGGGAAAGCTCCAGGTCCTGCAGGGTCTGCTTTCCCAGGCGTAGGAGGAAGTGGTCCTGCTGCAGGACGTAGGGGTGCTTCCTGTGGCTCGGGAGCAAGGCTCCCCATGAACTCGATGCCTCCATCGTGGTGGGAGTTTGCCTGATCGCCCCCAAAGCAGATGCTGCACAGATATCCCCAGGGAGGACAGAATAAAGGTGAAGGCAGTACTGTGCTGGCGAGTTTGCTGATCTCTGATGTACTCGGTGGAACTCCTGGAACGTGCTTTATTCATTGGTGTCATAAATAAAGCCGAGGGGTCAGGTCTACCTGCACTTGGCCTTGCAGGCTCTCCAGCTGTTTCCAGAGTCCCAGAGTCACCCCCAGAGCAGTAATGTTGTTGAGTTGTGCTCCCCATTTCCCTGGCCAGTCACTCCTCTTTGAACCATCATTGGCTTGAGCCCATTATCCATACCAGTCTTGGGAGCCTGAAGACACCAAGATGTAAGTCCTCTTCATCCACTGAAGAACTAGATCAAACAGGCAAAACAGTGATTAAGAATCCTACACCAGGGTTAGATTGGAAGCTTCCCTGTTTATCTTGGGACCTTTTTTTAAAGAACCATTTTAGAGCATGATGTTTTTACTCAGGTGTTGCTTCCATTATAAACATATCTCATAGTTTGTTAGGAAGAGCACATGAGCTGATATAAATTCTGGATATAAAATATCATAAGCATTTGATACCTACCAGTTATTATTAATAAGCATCGATTAGCACCATGTATGAAGAGAAAGCACTCGAGTCTTGGTCAAATGACCTGTTTTCTAGTCTAAGCTCTCCCCCCACAATCCTAGAAGTAAAGAAAAACTGAGCTGGATAGAGGACTTAGACATTTTTTTAGCATCTAGTCCAACAACCTCATTTTCGGAAACTTGGAAAGGTGTAAGAGTTCATTAGCTTATTGGTCATAGCTTAGTGTTCTCACCCTCATTTTTAAAGCGAGAGTAATCACTGTACCCCCATCACACGATTCTTGCGAAGGTTACCCCTCAGGCCCCTGGCAGCGTCTGGCCCCAGAGAAGTCCTTCAGTTAAATTAACTCGTGTTGTCGTTGGCGAGTTCCAGTTTAGTTGTCTTCCTCTCCCATTGGACTGTGAAGACAGAGACTTGTCCTCCTGGCTTATCTTCACGTCCCCGCCATCTGGCATGGTGATGGGCACATAGTCGGTGCTCAACTAACATTTGTTGAAGGATCGAAGAAAGCATCTTGCTGAAGGTAGGATTTAGGCAAAGTCTGAATCAGAGCAACGTCCTAACTCCAGGGTTCAGGTTTTCCATACTGTTCACTCTTTAGCTTCCTACTCTCTTTAACTTTAGGCAATTTGCTTCATTTCTCTGGGCCTCATTTCTCTGTTTCTTCCCCTTGGATTTGATGGGCCAGGTCCCTCTTAGGTGAGCAGAGTGTCACCGGCTGCCTTTAGAGAAGACCTATGGTGGTGTGCTTGATTGGCCACTAGGTGGCATGGTTGGCCAAATATCAGACAAAGCCAGAAAAAAGGACTGCCCCACTGACAGTACTGTGGGATCTTAAAATTGGAAACTAGTTACCCTTGGATGAGCTGGGGTGCTGGCTGTGGGACAGAGGCAGGTGTCCCGTCCCAGGGTTTGTGCTCACGGACTTTAGGGCCAAGTGTGGCTGAGAGCCCATAGCTCTGCTCCCACCAGCTAGGACCCAGGACACCCTGAAACTTCCCCAGGCCTTTGTTTCAGTAACGCCATGCTTCAGTCTTGCTCAGCACTGCGCCAGGATGGAGGAAGAGCTCCTCAGTGTAGCAGCTATGACTCTGCTTCTGGCGTTGGATACCATAAAACACCGCTTTTCTGTTCCCTGCCCAGCCAAGTGGACGGGCCTTAGAAGTCTTTGCAGGAGAAGCTTTCATGCCTGGCTCCCTGTTTCACAACGCTGGAATTTTAAATAGCCCCTTAAATGGAAAAGTGGGTGGCCTGTCGTTATCAGGTTGAAGGGAAGCCTAGACTATTTGGAGGGACATCAGAACTCCTGAGAACATCACTATGGAGCTTAATCAGCACAAAGCAGAGTATTTTGTGCATAACTGGGACTCAGGGTGGAGGGGAGTGGTGAGGGGGATGGTCACAAAAGGCCCTTTGCTGAAGTTGTTCAAAGAAAGAATTTCTTTGTTGCATGGACCATCATTCGGATCTGAGTGTCTTATTTCAAAATAATTTAGGGAGGATCTTCAAGGAGTAGCAACACTTACTGCATGCAAAGTATTATGCTAAACATCATACATTCATTATTCTATTTAATCCTCTCAGCAACCCTGTGAGGTGGGTTTGAGTGTTGTGCCCATTTTATAGAGAAGGAAAAAAGTATAATAGTAATAGCCAACAGGCATTGAGTGCCTGCTTCCTAGAGGTCAGGAGTTACTCTAAGAGCTCTAAGGATCGTTTTTACAGTAATTCTGCAAGGTAGATGCTGTTAGTACCTTCATTTTACAGAGGAGGAAACAGGCACCGAGAGGTTATGTAACCTTATTGAGGTCACAGAGGGAGTGAGTGGAAAAGTCAGAACACAAACCCCGGCCCACTGGACTCCGAAGGCGGTGTTTGTTTACTGCTGTGCCGTGCTGCCTCCCACGATGCTTTGTGTGCAGTAGGTGCCTGATGAGTGTTTGTTGAGTTGGATCCTTCTAGACTGTAATTAGCCAGCACAGAGGAGACTCCCTGAGGAAGCGCTCTGCGGGTCTTCACACTCCTACCCCGAACCACACCGGCGCCCGTGAGCATCGTGGGCCGCAGTGCCGCTTCGCATGCTGGATTTTGCCCCTGACTTTTGTGGGTAGTAAGGTACTGTTCCCTTGGAACAGACAGGAAAAGGCTGTCATCGTGGCAGGTGTTTCCAGGAAACACTTCTACAGGGAGCATCTCGGCGAATTTTATCTGCTTCACCCTTTTCTGACAGATGTTTCTTGGGCTTGTTTGTTCTGGGAGAGGGGTGTCCCACTGCATCTCTTTAGCCTCAGAAAGCCAGGGCCGGGGGAGGGAAACAGCGCAGTGGCAGAGCGCATGCTTAGTGTGCACAGAGTCTTGGGTTCAATCCCCAGTATCTCCATTAAAAAAAAAAAAAAAAAAAAAGCCAGGGCCAGCAGGTGGCAGGGTGCCAGGCCAGCCCTGGATGTTGTACCATCGGCGTGTGCAGGGGCACCCAGGCAGCCCTGAGGCTGCTCGCTCCTCAGTCGGGACACCCGGCCAGTGCCGGGGACATGAGTGTGGAGGGGGCCCACCACCTCTGTTAGCCGGCTGGCCCCTGAGGCCAGGCAGTGTTTTCGGTCCTCACAGTGCAGAGAAGGCCTGAGGAAGGAAAGCAGGACCCAGGCCACATTTATCAGTCTCTGGGTGTAATAATCCAGTCCCAGGGCTTCTGGCTCGTTTCTGGATGTGTCACTGCAACAGGAAGCCCAGAAGAAGTTTGACTAAAATCTCCTGCTCAGACCTGTGATTCTGAGCAGGGAGACTTAATTTTGTAACCCTCTCTCCGTTCCTGCTTTTTCTCTGTAAGTGAACTGTGCTACCTCCAATCTTCCTCAGAACTTCTCAGCATCTCAGGGGGGGTGTGTGAACTCCGAGCCCCAAGTTCAACCTTCTCAAGGAAAGCAGTGATTTTCTCTCTGAATATTTCTCCCTTGAAATAGAAGACGTTTTCCACCATAACCAAAATTATGCACGCCAAAGGGGAGAGAGGGAGGGTCCAGAGCTGCTGGACGGGGAGGTGACAGTTGGTAGAATGAGTCTCTGAAGAGGCGGAGGGGCGTGAGGTTGAGGGCATAGGTAGAAGGGCCCGCACTTGTCATTGCTCCTTTGGCCCCACTACTTGTCCCCTTCTGGCCACATTGGTCCTGTGCTCGCCTCCCCAGGACGTAGGTAGAAGCGGGTGGATGTTTGCTGTGTCGTTAACAGAGCGGCTGGACACTTGGCAGACAGTGGAAGTGAGTGACAGGCCGCAGGCCATGCCGGGCTCCTATGGGCATTCTTCCTTGTCCCATCCAAAGCAGTGCTTCCTACCTGTCCTCTCGTGATGCCACACTCAGGAAAGCCATCCCGGGGAATGGAGGGAGATGCCCACCACTGGAGCTCTGGACCATTTGGCCCCGCTGGGCCGCCTGGGGCTGAGGCGCACCTGAACCTCAACTAGGAGAACTGGTGCAGAGGCTGAGAATCACATGCCTCACCGTGCAGGTTACCCTGTGGTCAGTGAGAGGCTGTGATCGAGAATCACACACCTCACCGTGCAGGTTACCCTGTGGTCAGTGAGAGGCTGTGCTCGAGAATCACACGCCTCACCGTGCATGTTGCCCTGTGGTCAGTGAGAGGCTGTGATTGAGAGAATCACACGCCTCACCGTGCAGGTCACCCTGTGGTCAGTGAGATGCTGTGATCGAGAATCACACAACTCATCGTGCAGGTTGCCCTGTGGTCAGTGAGAGGCTGTGATCGAGAATCACACGCCTCACCGTGCAGGTTGCCCTGTGGTCAGTTAGCCAGGGCCCTTCATTTACCAAACCCTTCTGCTGCCCAAAATTGGAAATTCAAGGTAGGTGTTCATTTTAGAGATTCTGAGGTCCAGCCCCTTCATGGGACTTTTGGGAAAAACGGAGGATCAAAGAGGCTTGAGCTAGGGGTCCCAGTGTTGGGACCAGAACTGTCCCTGTGTGCACGTAACTATGGGATAAGTGTGAGTGAGGAGGCACGAGCTCACATCATGCCTGTATATTCGTGCACACGTGTGCATCCACACCACACACACACACACACACACACACACCCCAGTTCTGCAGGGCTACCCTTCTGCTCTTAAAGTGTCATGTTTTCATATTTCGTTCTAACAAACTGTTTTAAAACCAAATGGCAACTTTAAGCCGCTGCGCTGTCTCATGTTGCCTCCAACTCAAACCCACTCCCCATCCTGAACTCAAAAGATGGAATGCTGGGGTCCAGAGCTGTCACCCTCTGAGCCACAGCACCACCAGCTCTTAGGGACCCATGCCTGATGTCATCTGTCATCAGCTGTTTCCAGACTGAGGGGCCCCTGTTACTCTGCAGGGAGTTACGGCATCAGCCTCCTGACGGCTCCCTGAGTCCAGCCTTGGCTCTCCCACCCCACAGTGCAGCCAGAATGGACTTGTAAACTGCAAGCCTGATCATGCTCCTCTTTTTCCCTCCTTTCTTCATGCCCTTAGATTAACCACATCCCCCGCTGCATTCAGGTGCAGCATAAATGTTCCTCTGGAGGGCCGTCCTGACTCACCAAGTCTGGCCTGGGCATCCCTGTCGTACCCTCTACCTTACCTTTTATAACACTGACCACACGGTTCAGAAGTCGTCTGTTTCCCCACCCACACCCGGCAGATGCCAAGCCCCTCAGGACCCAGGGTCTGTCTTGCCTGTGGCTGTGGCCTTGAACCTGGCACAGACCACACGGGCACTGAGCGCACATTCAGCGGGCGCCTCTGCTGCTTGAACTGTCGTCTTTGTTTCATTCTCCACTGCCTGGCCCTGCCTGTTGTTCTGTTTTAAAGCCTGAGCATCTTGGTGGAATCAAGGCTCTCATATAAACAAACAACAACTTACCACTGGTGATGTCCCAGGACCAAGTTACATTTAGCACAATTTGTTCATAATTACTGTTCATCATTATGACCCTAGGACACTGTAAAAGTCTTAAGTGCCCTTGATTCATCAGAGGCAAATTGAATTATTCGTTTAGCAAACATTTTGAGTATCCACTTTGCACTAAGTGTGTGCTCAGTACTATAAGCTGTATAAGGGTGGATGAGATAAATTCTGCCTCCAGGAGTTGACCATAGAGTTTTTATAGTTTGTTGGTGTTTCTTCCTATGTGGAACTTTTTTTTAAAATTTGAGCAAAAAACAAAGCATTAAGCTCCTGAAGAAGGCTTGAGACCCATCTGAAGGGTAGGGGCACCTCACAATATGAGGCCAGAAGACAGTGATGGTTCTTCATTCAAGCACGCGGGTGGGATAAGCCACCCTGCCTCTGGTCTACAAGGACGTATCCAGTGCAGACTCTGCCCTTTAAAAGCCCGTGGTCTAACAGAGGGAACAAGATATATACCCATGCCTCTAAGACAAAATAGAAAATGTCCTAAGAAGCTATATCTGTTTAGGCTACAAGTAAAAGAAAACCCAACTCAAAATGGCCTAAACCATTTTGACTTATTCTCTCATCTAAAGAAGGAGACTTATTCCCTCATCTAAAAAAGAAGTCCAGGTGAAGGCTGCTCCCAGTTGACCAATTTAGCGCTCCTTGACAATGCCAAGTTCTATTATGTCCACCTCGAAGCATCAGCTAGCTCTCCTCACAGGTACAGAAAGGCTGCAGGCATCCTATCTTCTCATCCCAGTGCCAAAGCAGGTAAGGAATGGTTTCTTATGCATCCTTCTTTAAGAACAAAGAGACCTTTCAAAAGCCCCCAGCCAGCTTCCCCTCGTGTCTTGCTGCCAGAACTGAGGCATATGTTCATCCCTAAATTCATCCCAGACAAATGGGATGGGGTCATTTACATGCCCTAGATCAATCTAGATTTGCCCAAATCACATGAGGAAAGGGTGCACTTGTTCTGCCAGCACGGAGGAAGGGGGCGATGGCTACTGAGTGGCGGGCTAGAGTGCCTGCCACAGAAGGAATTATAAAATACCTCTGGGTTGTTCAGAGGAAAACACGGTGGGCCCAGAGGGGAGAAGACCTACAGGCATGCTGGTTGTTCTAACAGGAGAATACAGGTGCTGCAGGAGCACACCAGCAAGGCTTCCTGGAGGAAGCCACGTCCAAGTCCAGGAAGCAGCCTGAAAAGGGGAGGGCCACGATCAGATTTCCTTTCAGGAAGAGCGGCTTGACTGGGGGCTCTGATGGAAGGCGGACCAGCTAGGAAGCTGTTGCTGTGTTGCGGGGAGCTGCTCACCGGCCCAACGGGCGTGGTGGCAGAGGATAAAAACAGTCACTTGAGAAATACTGGGGAGGGAGAGTGCGCAGGACTAGGAGGTGGAAGCCGCGACACGGCCAGGGTGACTGCAGAGTGTGTGGGCGCTGCCGGCCGGCCGGGACGCCCCGCCCCGAGCGGAGCCGGCGCGGGCGGGGAGCGGGGCGTTCAGGTGGGGCCTGAGCGCCGCGCGTGGGCGGCGGGTGCGGCCGGCGCCGGCTGCCGGGCGACCGGAGTCAGAGCGCACGCCGGGAGGCTCCCCGGGATTGTCCGAAGAATCTGTGCAGGGAGGTGGTGAGGAGAAAGGCAGGCACACGGGCTGCGGGCAGGGCTGCAGAGGTCACAGCTCCGCAGGCTGGGCAGGGCACAGCCCATTCTCAGACCCGCGTAAAGTGGGCTGCACCCGGGGACTGGAGGAGAGCCTGCCGGCCCCAAGAGGGATGGGGACATACTGGCGAGAGCCCGGGCCCTGTCCACGGCAGGTCACAGAAAGGAGAAGGGATAACCTGTTTGAAACTGGACCCAGTGCTTAAATACACCGTCACACATTCTGTTTGCTGCCCGTCCTGCTGAGGCAGGTGTTCTCCCATGAACAAGCACAGAAACCAGCAGGGGCGGAAACTACCCAAGGGGTCAGCACAGCTCCAGAAGCAGCTCCCTGCTCTCCCCACTCAGGCCAGTGCTCTTTTTGCTACAGCTCCCTGCAGAGAATCTATTCATCCCTGCTCAGGGACTTCACTAGGTGTGAGGATTGTAGAACTGAGGAGAGCAGTGCCATGTGGGAGGCAGAATAAAGCCCAAAAAAACCCAATAGCAGTGAGAAGTGAAGATAGAAACAGAGATTGAGTGACCATCGTGCCTTGGATGGCCCAGAGGAGGGGTGGGGCCAGGAGATTATTTGAAAACAGGAGCTTTAAAAAACAAAACAAAAACATTCTTACAACACATTTACCAAACACCCACTTTGTACACAGCCATGTTCCAGGGGCTGGGCATCCAAAGGTGAGTGAGGCGTGGGTCTGGCCTTCATGGAGCTGAATGGGGAAGATGCCACAGGAGCTTGCTTTTGTAGCTCAGCAAGGTCAGTGCAGTGGTGGCACTGGACGAGGCCAAAGGGAGGCCACTAACTCAGCCCCCAGGAAGAGTTGCAGGACACTGTAACACAGATCAGGTTCAAGCTACCCTTGCTTGCTTTGGGATTTTTGTAAGGACACACAGACATAAGTTGGCATTTCGAGTCTAACAGTGTCTGGCACATAGTAAACACACAGTGGGCAAAAGGTAATATTATTTGTAATTCAGGTTAGCAGAGGGATGAGCTGAGAGCAGAGAGGATGTTGCTAAAGTAATGATACCTTAGGCAGCTGTCAGGTGCATAGAGGTAAAAAGTAAAGTACTAAATTAGTTAGAGCAGGACTAGCTAATTGTTTTAAACTTATGTGTCACCTACAGTTGATTGGAGCTAGGTGTTGAAAAGAGGTTAATTAACTCATGTCTGCGCCGAACAAGAAAAGAGCACTGCGATCCCTTAGTGATGTCTGCTGGGGGTGCAGGGGTGGGAGGAGGCAGCATGCGTTGCCACACGCCTGCCATTTTCAAATTAGAATGATAATTCAAATAACTGGGATCTGACTGCTTAAAACCTATTGACCCCACCCCTGCACACTTGGCATTTTCCAGAGACAACAGTGCTCTGCTCATGTGTGAAATTTTTGAAAGTAAACAATCATACTTTCACAGTGGTCTACTGGAATTTCAGGTACGTTCAGCCCAGTCTCCTAAACTTGCTAGACAGACAGCTGCCCTCTTGTCCCTGATTAGAGCCAGGAGCTGAGCAGCATCCTGAAACCCCAAGGAGAGATGCGTACGAGGTCATTAATCTCTATGTTGATTAAACTGTCTTTCTCCCAGCAGTGGGGGAGTAAAGGAACATGTGTTAGATTTTCTTTAAGAGCTGATGTTGGAAAAGAGCTGCTAACGAGAATGTCCAGTTATTCAGAGCTTCCCATTAAAGAGTCAGCCCAATCAGTCAAGGGTGAGCCCGGCGCAGAGGGGTGGGGAAGAGACCACAGCTTCTTGTGTCTTGGTAATAACTCTTGCTGAAAGACAGATGTGATACAAATGCACTGGTACTTGTCACACTTCACGGTCATTAACCTGACATCTCTGTTGTACTATGTGATTTGGTTTAGAAAGGCAGACGTGAACTCTAAAAGACGGGGAGAGACACATCTAGTACATGAGTTTGTTAGTATGTGAGGTTTGGGAGAGGTTCCCGTTTGCTGCTTGTTTCGGTTTGGCTCTTCTGGAGTGTCCACAGGAGAACCCTTTCTACCAGGCTCACTTTTCATGCTGGAAATGCAATTAGATGTATCTTTTGGGGGATGCTGTTGAATGGGAACAAGGTCCAAGGTGTGGCTTTTTTTGGTTACCTAAGTGTCCAGGGAGTATCGTAGGGAGGCATTTGGTGCATGTACTTTTTCTTCCTTTTCTTTTTCTTTTTTTTTTTTCCTTTGGTGCATGTACTTTTGTACTCATGGTCCCAAACACTGCAACCCTGACCTACTGGAAGGCCCCATCCTGGACAGTGGACAGTGCTGCCCCAGAGCACATTTATATTTATTTATACAAAAATATAAATAGTCCGCCTTGGAGGCTGTGAATTTTACTACAAGTATTTTTTGGAAATAGGTAGAATATGAATGCATGTATGGGGGGGTGTGTGGCTGTGTGTGAATGAATGGTTGGGAAAATCCAGGTGGCCCAAATGATAAAGTAGTTTAAAACTGCTAGAAAAAGATATCTTAATACCAAAAGCAAAAACAGGAGTACATGCATGCACGTTTATTCTGCATGTGTGCTTGCTGGTCTAATGTGAGTCTCACGCGAATGACATTGCTCAGTAAGAAGGTGTATAAACATGTGTACGATAATCTGAGAAACGAGTGGGCCTAGAAACCTAACCCCCCCTTATAACACTGTTTCTATGGGAAAATATGCTCCCTAAGTACCTTCTTTGAAACCAACTTTTGAAACCCTGCCGATTTGTAAGTTGGGGGTTAATGACATAAAGCGATCACCTACTGATCTGTGGAATTCTCAGCCCTAGTCCGTCATCAGGCATTTACTGAGTAACTGCTGGGTGGATTACACCCTGATAAGCATGGCAGGGTGAAACAAAAGGCATAAAGGAGCGTTTCTGCCCTCAAGAAGCTTGTACCTAGCTGGGGGGAGAAGAAAGCATGCACGCAGAGCAACCTGAGAGTCGCCGCGCATGGGCTGCAAAGCCAGGGTCCTGCAGGCTGCAGCGTCAAGGATGGATGTGAGGCCGGTGTGGTTAATCAGGAAAATGTGGGGCTCCACCGGCCGAGCATGTCCCTATTCATTTGTAATCCCCAGGGGCAAACCAGAGACTTTCCCATTCTTCCCGGAGAGCCTTGCACAAGCGTGAAGCGATGGCTGCAGTGCCTGTCATCTGACCCCGGGATGCTGAGCAATTGGAAACCACAACTGGCATGTGGCATTACCTTATTAGGAAAGGTTCAGGCTGCTCTCCTCTCCTCTCCTCTCCTCTCCTCTCCTCTTCTCTTCTCTTCTCTTCTCTTCTCTTCTCTTCTCTTCTCTTCTCTTCTCTTCTCTTTTACTTATTTGCTCTCTCTGTCTCTCTCTCTATGTCTTCCTTCCTTTCTTTCTTTCAAAGAAGAAAGGCTCTTGGCAGTCTAGGCAGTGGTGTACCTCCTGTGCCCAGGGTTCCAGCTCTGAAGCACGCCCTGGTGAATCAGAGCCTTTCTGAGATTTGGAGCCCGACTTTGTGTGCTTTGTGTCATTTTCTGGGAGAGTCTACAAACAAGACAGGCCTTAACCAGTGACTCAGGACAGGCAGGCAGGCTCCTCACCTTATTCGTGAGGCTAGAGCGATTGCTTTTCATTTAGCTCAAGCCTAGAGGTCACCAAGAGGGAGAAGGGACATCAGGAGGGGGGCAGATTGGCTGTAAAATTCCTGAGACTGGGGATGGGTTACATTCCCCCTGGGAATGCTGACAGCCTGCAGAGTGGGGTGTGTGGCTGAGGCTGCTCTGCCAGGTAACACGTCCAGATCAACCGCTGTGTCCTGATTGGAAATGCCCAAAAATAGGCCCTTAGCTCTGCTCTGCACATCTCCTCTGCGAAGTGCTTCCCAGGGGCTGGGTCGGCAAATAATTGTACCCGAGCCTTCCTTACGGTTCTTTTCAACAGAGTTCTTGTTATTAGTTATGCTGTGGGGGAAGAGGGTGTGACACTCTTATCCAAAGGGGGGTAATAATAATAGTAATAATAATAATATAGCAGCAAACATTTGTTGAGTGTTCACTACGTTTGAGGAACTGGAAGCACTTCATATGCTGTGTCTAATTCTCCTTACAGCCCTTGACAGGGTTTTTACATTATGATCTCCATTTTTGCAGATGAGAAAAACTGAGGCTTAGGGAGTTCAAGTAAACTATCCAGAGCCTCACTGCTAGTAAATGCCAAAGCTAGGATGCAAACAAACCCAGACCTAGCTCCTTCCACACTTAATTTCTAGGCATGTCTCCCTCTCAGACAACTTTTAAATGTTCAGTTTCTTACAGCTCTTGCTTCTACTTAATCCTCCTGCATCATTTGGGAAGGAGAGGAACTTCCTCTCCACCCCTCACCCCTACCCTAGGGCAGTGAGAAGAGGGAGGGGCCTTGGAAAAATCGGTCAGAGATGAATGTATTTAGAAGAAGGAGGGTTTGTGAGGGATGTGTCGAGTTGGCCAGCAGAAAGGGAGAGGCTATTCTGGACCTCGCTTGTGTTACGGAAGAATGCATGGAAGTGAGTGGGAGAAACAGAAAGTAAACCGGGACCGGGCAGGGCCCAATAGAAGGAAACGTGGTCGTCAGCAGAGAAAGGGGCAGCGCTGCCTTCAGACGAGGCGTGTTAATGATTAGCGCGCTGCGCAGCTTCCGACCTCACGTGCTCTCCTCGGAATGCAGAACTCCCGCGTTCGGGGGAGAGTTTTGCTCTCCAGAAAACAAAACCGTGACATTTAATTCTGGGTTTCTGCCGGGACTGGATGAAATCACCACTGGAAAAACAAGAATGGCAGTGCGTGTTAATTATTTCGGGAACTCTTAGAGGGTGCAAATAAAATAACCGCCGTCCCAGGGAGACACACTGAGGGCCTTCCTCCACCCTCTTTTCTTGCTGCCCCCACCCCCCAGGCTCCCATTAGCCTCCTGTCTCCTTGCTGCCTCGATTGAAGGTCCCACATCCCTTGTGTTTCTCTTAAAAAAAAAAAAACAAAACTGCTTAAGGGAGATTTTTGTAAAGCAAACTGCATCTTCCCAGAAGCCTATGGTCTCCTTGCTGGCAGCCTCTGACCGTCCTAGGGGATTGATCTTTGATTGGCAGCCTGCCTCCTCACACTCATTTCTTCGCCACCAGCCTCTGAAAAGCCAGGGATTTCTTTATTGATCTTTAACCAGACTCTTAAAATACCCAGGACTTCCCCTCTTCAGAAGAACCATTTTACCAGCAGCCGAATCCTTTGAAAAATGAATTGTAGTCCACTTTGCAGGTTTTCTTCCCGATTCTGCTCCCTAAAAGGAAGGCTCTTTATCCCTGCCCTCCCCCTCTCCACCCCCTCCTCCCTGCATGCAGACTAACAGTCTCTGGTTTTAATACAGCAAGTTCTGTAATTATTTGTCTTCTGCAGATTAGGAGACTGAAACATTGCAGCCACTCTCCGCCCGTTCCCACTTAGCCCCAGTGAATAGAACTATGCCCCACCATCCTTCTGGTGGCCAGCAGCCTCAAGTCCCACAGTATCTCTGCGTTGGCACAGGGAGCCGACATTGTTTGCATAGCGTACATTCCTGGACAATTGAACTATCCAATTTAACCTTCAGAGTATCCCCATCGGTTTGTGGGTGTTTGTTCCGGGGCGAGGGGGAGCAGTGGTGACTTTCATGGTTCGCACATAATGCTACCCACACACACCCAAAATTCCAGCTCTTTATACTCTAGAGAGTAGCCGAAAATTGTGTTGTTAAAATTCACAAGTGAAATCAAAAGTTTAAGATACTTCTGTCTTTTTGTCTGGAAGCAGATAGCATTAATACTTCTTTATAACACCCCCCACCCTCCTCCCATCATATGAAAGCCTTTTAAAAATAGCCTCATTCATGTGAAATCAATCTTCCTTAATTAAGATGCTATAATAACGCATCGTTCTTGAAATACACTCTGGTTATGATTGGTGCCTAATCAGGGAAACTTTAAAACTCTTATCCCAAAGACCAACTCTTGCCCCACCCAACATTCAGGACAGTCTTTATGCTTTTAAAGCTACGTGTTAGAAATATTTGCAGTTTTGTATGCATGAAGTTTGGTTCCAGAAATGACATCAGGAAAGGTATGAGTAAGTTGAAACTCATCAGGTTTTCTTCCATTTATTTTGAATGAATTATAGCCCCCCCCCCCGCTAAAAAAAAAACGTTTAAAATACGCTATTTGCTTTAGGGATGTCTAGCTGCCTTTTGCTTTCAATCTGGGATTTATGCCTTCTGCATCCTTATCACCATCCTTTTTTTTTTCACTTTTTAAAAAATTTTATTGATAAACTATATATAACATAGAATCTATCATTTTAACTATTTTTTTATCCTGAAGTTCTTGGGTAAACAAAGTTTATTCTAGGTAGAGCAATTCATTGAGAGATAAAACCGTTTTAAAATATACATATATGTACTGTTTATGGTTTCTAAGAATAGAGCTTTAGCTTTTTAAGCTTACATAGTTATCAAAGAAATAACACCAACCACAAAATAAGAATCAACAGAATGCAGTAATCCATTTATAAAGGACAGTCAAATGTGCTTACACGTATTCAAGAAATCACTCATCCAAGTTGTAAATAATAAAAAATAGGATTATTAACATTCTTTGTGACCTTTGCGCTTTTCACTTAATGATCACAGACAGGCCTCTGGGTTGTAAAAATTGATCTAATTCATTCTTTTCAATACCAGGTCCACATACTAGACATACAGCAATTTATTCAACTATTGCTTACCACCCTTCTTTTATCTACTTTCACCTTTCCCAGATCCTAAGAGAATAAATGTTTTAGAACCTGGAAAACAAAAGAAAATCGCAACCTCCCTGAGTTACTTACCAGTACTCACTAGGGTTTAAGCATGATTTCTTGCACATAATTTAAAAATCAAAACACCAACTGGCGGATTTAAGCCAAACCTCCTATTTTTAGAACAGGATTTTAAAAAATGACAGATTGTATTTTCGGCCACACAGCCCAACAGCGATGGAGGAGGCTTCTGGGCACTCCTCCATCCCTCGGTGCAGGGCTGGGGTGACCGCCTCCTCGCCTGGGTAGCTCCCTCCCTCCTCCCAGTGCCTTCTCCAGCACAAGCTGCTTCTGAGCTGGTTACTGGGAAGAGAGGATGTTGCAGGCTTAATTTAAAAAAACAAATCAAACCAAGAAAAAAAAAGTGTTTTGTAATTTTCCTTTTAAAAGGTCTGGTGGATGTGTGTGCTCCTTGAGCTTGGGGTAAAATGGGACTTTTTAAAATTAAGAACGGAGCAGAAACGTTTCCTTGTGTATTCTTACAATTATGCCTTTGTCAGCAGGTAGTTTATAGGGGAGTCAATTTTTTAAAAAAGAGAAGGCTCTGGTCTTTAATTATCCCAGTCAGTATTCAGCTTTAGAAAGTCAGTGTACCTGCTGAGTATGTTAATTTAACCTCTTTATAGTATCTTAACTCAGCCGGTCCCTCACCCAAACTCCCTCCCCAAAGAATTCAGAGGATTTCTGTGATATGTGAGAGCCTTGTACCTGCATATCTTCCTTTCTGTTTCTCAGTTCTTTAGGCTTTAATTAAAATCTTCAGGTCAGCTTTTTTGCTCCTCATGTAACTTCCAATTCTTTTATTCATTGATTTCTATATTCCTACTTTCCACAAATTCCATCAAATATGTCTTAAGTGCTTACTTTTCACTAACTGCACAGATAGAGACAGAGGTATCCGGCCTTCAGAGACCTTAGATTCTAGGGAGACGAGAGAGAAGTAAACCAATGTGGGGCGGGGGAGTATTCCAGATTGTGGTAAGTGATAGAACCATTTCCACAAATATTTAAGTGTCCACCTGCTCCCCAGAGATAGGAGGTGTTCTTGTAGATTGTTTTTGGAGAGGGGGCTCTCAAATTCGTCTTCTTATTTGTCTGTAACCCTGTGAAATATGGGGGACAGGTACCATTTTCTTCCTCTTAGAGGAGAGGAAGTTGAAATTCAAAGAAATGAAGCTGTTGAAAGTTATAAAATTCCTACGCGGGAGAACCAGATCCAGGGCACTTGGCCCCGT
Organism: Camelus bactrianus; assembly: GCF_048773025.1. NCBI lineage: Eukaryota > Metazoa > Chordata > Mammalia > Artiodactyla > Camelidae > Camelus > Camelus bactrianus. The sequence goes on from NC_133551.1 coordinate 29,016,358, forward strand.
TTCTGGCCCCTCTCACCCCCTGTGCCACACCACCTGGCCTTGCTGGGCCCAGCAGCTTTTCACATGGGAGGAACTGAGGCCCAGAAGAGTGAGATGCCTCCTCCAAGTACACAGCTAATTCATGTCCGATCTGGGCCTAAAGCCTAGCACTTTATTGAAGCCTAGTTCTTCAGTTCAGCAGTTCAGGTGCCAGCCTGCTGGGCCCCGCCGCCGGTGGTGGTGGTGGTGAGCTTCCTATGTCGGCCACTGGGGGACCTGATGTAGGTACATCTTTCCTTGATGCTCTGTCTGCCACACCTGCCTGGTTCGCCATCTGTGTGTAAGTGCCCACATAAGAGAAATTTGTATTTGTAATTATTTCACAAACACATAAGTAAACACTTGACAAATATGAACCCATTCATTCCTCAACACAACCCAAGAAGGTAGGTACAATTATTATCCTCATCTTACAGATGAGGAAAGAGGCACAGAGATAATAAAGGGACTCGCCCCAGTCTTACAGCTAGTGGGCAGCAGAGCCGGTCAAGCCCGGCAGACAGCCCGGCTGCAGTCTACCAGTGTAGCCACTGCTAGTGTTGTTTCAGATGGGATCACATATTCCCTCAGGCCATGTGCTAGGAGGGCACAGAGCGTGACACTACAGAGGCCTGGGTTCAAATCCCAGGTCTAGCCCTTTCTAGGCGTGTGATTTGGTGCAAATCACTGAGCCTCTCTGGGCTTCACTCTATCAGATGGGACTAATGCACACTTTGTAGTGGGGTAGTGAGAGCATTTACATAGCCCCTCACAAAGCCACCTGGGTCCTCCTTGCAGCCACTCGCCAAGTAGTGGTTACACATTTGTGATTCTGGAACTGTGTCTTGTCTGGACTGAGATACAGGGGCTCCCTCAGCAGACCACACATTGGCACCCATTCTCACGAACGTCCTTTACACATCTGAAAATCAGGTATAGGGAGGTGCCAGGGTGGGGGCTGTGGGGCACAGCACAGGGAGACCTGGGGATGCCAGCTCCGGCTCTAGACTCGCATACAGCAGTTCCAAAACCCTGCAGCTAAACCTGGACCCATCTTGCTTAGAAGGCTGCTGGGGGACTAAAGTTTAAGAGCAAAGGTTTGGAGTCAGTCTCTCTAGGGTCAGATCCTGGCGCTGCAACTTACAGCTCCAATCTACTTAATGTTTTCATGCCTTAGTTTCTCATACATCAAATACGGATGGCAGTGGTTCCCCCTGTGGGATTAGCAGGAAGATTAAACGGGGTGGTCCTTGTACAGCGTTTAACACAGTGCCTGCTACTTAGTATAAGAGCCCCATAAATACTGTTCAGTTTATTGTTAACATTATTGTCGTTCAAGCGAAGCCTGTTGAGGATGTCTGCCTCCCTCTCTCTCCCCCACCACCCCCTTCCCCCACCTCCCCCCACCTCCCCTCACCTCCCTCCCATCTATGCATACCTCTCCCCCCGACCCCACCACTCACATACACACTAGCACACCCAAAATGGCTTCTACATTATTATAATATTCTCCATTTTCAGTACTCTACTTACAGAAAATACTATTTTTTCTGTCTTGATATATTTCCAGAAAATTACTTAGTACCTGACTGATGTTCCCAAGTCTCTTAGGAACCAGAGTCTTTGAAAAAACCTGGATGAGTGGCCTGCCTCATAACTTAGCTCCTGTTTCCAAAGACAAAGAATTCAGTTTATTGATAAATAGAAACATAAAAATGCCATAAGCATTACAGCAGCCTTTATTCATTGCCCTTTGAGTTTCCTGAAGTTTAAAAAAATACATACGTGACATACGTTTTAAAGGGCTCATGTGCACACACGCGTGCGCATGTGTATACACACATGCGCATTTGTGTGTGACCGGGTCAAGAAACAAAACATGGGCCAGTGTGAGGAAAACTAAACGTCCTCTTTCCCAGGGCCTCACCTTGCAAAGTACCCTTATGTCCAAAGGCCTTCTGGCCTGTCCCCCTCCTTATCTAATCCAGCTGTATCTAGGTTTCACTCTCCTGTTGCCTTGGGCCTTGTTAGCAGCAAATAAAACCATCTCTGTCATTTGCTGTATAGAAACGTGTGTGCCATGGGATTAGGTGCAGTTTTATGGTTTGTTAACAAAAATGGGTTGCATTTTGTGTTATTTGGCTGTGTTTTGACATTGTTTTGCCTACCTGGCTGACGTTGTCAAGAAGAACCTTGCTTCTGTTTCAGGTACTAAGTACAAGGCATACTAAATCTTGATGCTGCAAATCCAGGATTCAAATTCCTAAAATACTAGACAGCATTGTGTTTTCACACAGCTCCCCCCACTGCTTCCCTACTTCAGATCCCAGAAAGTAGCCTCAGTGATAACCCTCCACCCAGAGACACCATTGTTAGTGAATCCGCGTGGCTGTGAGTTTTGCCCTAAACAATCAGAGACCTTTTTTCTTCTTGATTAATAAATAGACAGCTTGCATCTTTACTCTTCGGCTGAGTTTAGAACACCAGTATTTTGCGTACCACCATCATGTCATACCTGTGTATCATCTAATGCCATCTATTTAATGTTTTTCTTTAAATCTGTTTTAAATTAGCTCACTTTTTAGTCTTTTCCCAAACAATATTGATAAAACCACTGCTCTGATGTATAATTATCTCTATTTTTCCTAACATTGAAATAAATACTAACCATTATTGTTAAGATCAATAATGTATGTCTGCATGCCACCAAAACTTACATTCCAAAGAGTGGAAAATAGCAGTTTATGATGTCGAGACCCATCCGATGGTATTTTGATTGGTCTCTGCATCAAATCTTTCACTGCAACGACTTTATTGATGATAAAAAAATATTTATTTATTTTTTTAGGTGGTATGTGTCGCTTTGTACGCACTGTTCTGCACTATTTCTCTTCAGCTTCTTTGGGTTCTACCATTTAAGGCTCTAAAATGTATTCCTCTTTTGAGATAATAATCATACTTATCTCATAGGGTAATTGCGAGGATGAAAGCTCTGAGCATGGTGCCTGGCACAGAGTTAGGGCTGTTAGTTCTTCTCTGGTCTGTGTGGGTGTTTTCTTCCCAGATGAATTTATTAAATCCCAGGGATCAAAGAATTCCTGAATCGCTCGTGAGTATGTAGCATAGTGGCTTGCCTGCAGTAGCTTTCCAGCACGTGTTTGTTACGTGATTACAGGTTAGGTAGTTGTAGAACAGTCTGGGGAAATAAGCAGACCGAGGTCATGAGGGTAACACACTTCTTGATGTCAGTCTGTTAATGCACATTGTTGTGCATGAGTCTTTTTTGTGGCAATCTATTTATTCAAGTCATCTCTGAAGGGATGTTGGAGAATCTGTCTCTGGCTAGTTCCCCCTCATGCATGTCACCCCCAAGTGGAGAAGGAGAAAGAACTGACATTTAGTCTCAGGACTTTGAAGTATTTGATTCCTAAGCTGTCATTGGTCCCATCATCGACACGAAACACCGGAACAATTTCCCAAAGATCACTTACCCCATGGTCACAAGCTCACATATACTGAAGGACCCAGGCCAGGCCAGCGTCACAGTGAGCGAGGCCGGGCCCTAACCTCTAGTCTGCAGCCACGTGGGAATGTGCGCTCTCTTAAAAAAAAAAGCCAGAAATTTGGATTTCTTTGTGAAAACTCCCAAAGTCTAAATGTTGGCTCCATTGTTGGTTTTGTTTTTGCTTCCTTTTTTTTTTTTTCCAAATAATTCTCTGTGGGCCAAATAAAACAGGTCTGCTGCCAGCTCCAGCTCTGCAGCGGGCAGTATGTGACTTTTGACTTAGATTTTGCTTCCTTGATTGATTTGAGAGTTTGTCCTCAGATGCACAGTATTTTTTTTTCAGTAATTTATTCTAATGTCAAACAGCTAATTTAATTATTCCAAATTCTTAAGAATGCTGGAATCAAAGAGCAGTTTGTAACTTTGGTGGTCAGATTCTGTGTCCCAGCTCCTCCAAAACCTGAGAATGAGCCATTGACACTGCGGCCTGGGCTCCAGTCTTTCCTCTCTTTACAAACAAAGAAAACAGATTCCAGACAGTTAACAGCACAGGTAACTTGGTAGAAACTTTGGTTAGAATATGGTGAACTTTCTTCCAGGGTGAATGCATTTTTGTAGAGCAATAAGGAACAGCTTAGGAGAAAAGAAAAGGCCTTAAAGTCCAGGTGTGCAATCAGTCGGAATAGCCTGGAACTCTGGCTTGTTGATTCTTCTCAAAGGCCAGAGAAGCTTTAAAAAGCAAACAAACAAACAAAAAATTTTAAGCATAAGAAATGCTTTTTCAGTTCTAAGCACTAATCTTTAACTCAAGAAGCATTTCTCTGTCTCCTTTCTCTATTATGTATTTTATTAAAATGCACTGAGGTCCAAATTAGATAATAAGCTAGCTATGTGATCAATACATGACTTTCCTACTCATGTTGAAGAAACAGTGGGGAGAAGTATTTAGGGAAGTCGTTCATTTTAATTTTTTTTAAGGAACTAATGGATAAAAGTATAAAACAGGCACTTCTCTGTGGATCTATCCATATTCATGGAGTATCTATTAGGTTGTGTATGGTGGACTTCTGAATGAAGCCATGATCTTTCTTTAGTTTAGATCAGAGGCTGGCAAACTTGTTCTATAAAAGGCTACATAGTAACTGTTTTAGGCTTTGTAAATCATACGTTCCCAGTCACAGCCACTCAGTTCTACCACTGTCGCACAAAAGCAGCCCTGAATGATACATAAGCAAGTGAGCATGCCGATATTCCAGTAAAACTTTATTTGCAAAAATTGTCAGCAGGCTGGACTTGGCCCATAGGCTGTAATTTGCAGACTTCTGCTCTTGAAGACTGAGGAGGAAATATAGGAGAAATAGGTATATTTATTTGCTATATTCTTAACTTTTTTTATTGCTCAAACAACAGCAAGAGTGTTCGTAGTCCTTTCTAGCAAATTAAGTTCATCTTTCCATGTTCTGATCGCTTTGTTTGCTTAGACTGTTGACCCTTGAAACACGTGGGTTTGAACCATGCACGTCCACTTTACACAGATATTTTTCAGTAGTAAATACTGCAGTACTACACACTCCGCAGTTGATTGAATATGGATTCAGAACTATGCATTTGACAAACCCCATATAAGGAGGGCTGACCATAAATTATAGGCAGATTTTCAACTGCACAAGGGTCTGTGCCCCTAACCCCTGTGTTGTTCAAGGGTCAGCTGTATAATTTGTATACACTTTGTGCGTAGCATAGGTAAAAATGTTTTTACTAACGTAATATCCCAAACATTTTTATGTAGCAATGCAATCTTCAAAATTATACCTTCAGTGGTGAAGGGTACTCTATCTAGCTGACATGCCATAATTTATCCATTTCTATGTTTTGTGAAGTTTTATTTTCTCTCCATTTAAAAAAATTTTAATATATAATACTGCAGTGACTATCTCTATGCAAATACCCTTTACTTTGGATTACTTTCTTAGGGTAAATTCCCTGGGGTAGGATTATTGATTCAAAACATATGAACATTCCTGTGCTTTTTGGAAAGGATTCAAAAGTGGCTTTAAAAGACTGGTAACTACTTGCCGACAGCAATTCCAGTTTCACATTGGCCTTCGTGGTCATGACAGTCTTAGATGAATGAAGCAGGTCGTTCAGTCCCCCAGAATCTGAACTCACTGTGTCTGCTTCATGTCCAGTTCTGGCTTGCTCTGACCTACAGGAGTAGACACAGAACACGTCCCTCACTACTGATGCTCATCTGCCAGACGTTCTTGGTAACAGTAGTTGGAGGATCATTGGGAGTAAATCTCTCACCCTCCAGGCAGACAACTCTGAAGCAGTGTGTACCTTTGAAGGTGTAGATCTTGAAACCCAGTTCCCAAAAGCCATCCCTAGGGCCCCGGGCTAGTAAGAGCCCCTTGGCCCTGTGATCTCCCAGTATGATCCCCCAGCGATACTTCTCATCACCTGGGTGTTGTCCACCTTCCCTCACTGCCGTTTCCCCGGTACATGGGGCCTGGCACACAAGGTGTCCAGTACACTTAGGTTGAATTAAGGCCATGCTGGTCCCCATGTGGAAAAGCCATCATGCATTGGTGGATAGGACGTTGTAGGGACTTGCTCTGTTCTCCAGCAGAGCCTGGAATAAAGATGATCTTCTGAGACTAAGCTGGTAAAACTCCAAACACGACGGAGGAGATGGACTCTGTGTAGATGTCACCTTAAAGGAGAGGCTCTCGGAGCAGGATGAGCTAGGCCCAGAATTCTGATCATGACCTGAGTGTCACAGAAACTGTGGTCCCTGGGGTTCCCTGTCTGAGGACAGAAGGTATTGATGTACCGCAGGCCCTCTGCCTGGCGCCTGGAAAGGGGACACATCGGTTGGTGTTTACTAAGCATTGTGCGGGGCAGAGACCTGCTGACCTGAGGCCCCCAGAGAGGTGGGCCTGCTGGAGGGACAGAGGCCTGTGGGCAGCCCGGCTGAGCCATCTCCCTCTCAGCCTTGCTGAGACTGTGTGCTCCCTATGTGGACTCCCAGTGTCTCAGTGGGCATCTTCCCTGAGACACCCCAGGCAGGGCTGCCCTATGCAGTGAGGTGGGTCTCCACTGTTGTCTCTGTCTGTCTCCTTGAGCTTGACTAACATGTTTCATTCCTGAGAGGACCTCTTCTGGAGGCACTGATGGAGTTTTAGAAGCTGCCAAGCCGAGGGCAGGCCTGAGGGCGGGGTCCTGGCGGGGTGCTGCCTCCCCCAGGCCCCAAGCAGGGTGACTGGTCATAGTCCTTGGGGACACCCTCCCATGACCCCTCCTGCCTGCCTAAGAACTGTCACTCGGCCTTGAGGAGGATGAGATGTGGAGCAAGGCAAACCCTGGAACCTCTTACTTTTAACAAGGAGGAAAGAAGCCAGTGTGAGCAGGAGCTCTTGGGAAGATAGGACTCCGGGGCAGAAAGCCAGAGCGAGCATGGCGAGGGTGGGTTGAGCCGTGGGGCAGCCAGGGATCCAGAGTACACGACCCCACAGTCGCCACCAAGACCATTTCAGAAGTTACTCCTGCTGCTTCAGTAGCCGCTGGGATCATTTCTGTGATCTCATTCTCACAGAACCAACGGCAGGCCCACCCAACAGTCACTGAGCTACCAGACACTGTACCACTAACTTCCTCGGCTTTCATAGCTCACGTGTGCGACTTAAACCCTGGATCACCCCCTGCCCCTGCAGTCAGTGCCTGAGAGACTGCAGACAGTTTACATACGCTTTCTGAGCACATTTCCTCGTCTCTGGAACGGCTACGGTATTGCACACCTTGTCGGGTGAGTGTAAGGATTAGGGATAATGTGGAAACAGAAGCTGGCACATAAGACACAGTTAACGGGACGTATAGTACCATCGTGTCACCCAGTCACTCATTCACCTCGTTCATACCAGGCGTGGTTCCAGGAGCTGGGCAGCCAGCTTTGAAAAAGGCAGGCCTTAAAAATGAAGACAGACCTTGTCCTCATGGAGCTCAGATTCTAGAGGCAAAAGCAGACAAAACATACATAGAATATAATGTCAAGAAGTGACCCGCGTTCAGAAGGAAACTGAAGCAGAATAAGGGGAAAGAAAGTGACGGGTAGGGTAGGGTGTTGGCTATTTCAGGCATGGCAATCAAAGAATGCCTTCCTGAGAAGGTGACGTGAGCAGAGACAGACCTGAAAAAAACACAGAATAACCCACGCACATATCTAAGGGAAGAGCATTCCAAGGAGGGGGAACAGCAAATGCTAAGGCCCTATGGCAAGACCAGTCCTGATGTATTTATGGAAAAGCAAGTAGACCTTGAGAATTGGGAGAGGAAACTGGAATAGTGGCCAGGGGCCAGATCTAAGGTCTCATAAACCATGCTAAGATCCTGGAATTATTCCAGGAATGATGGGAAGCCACTGAAGGGTTTTAAGCAAAAGGAACAATATGATTGGATTAAATTTAGAAAGCTTCACTCCAGCTGCTGATTGTAAGATAAACTGTATGTCAGTAAAAAAAAAAAAAAAGAAAAAAAAAAAGAAATAGGAAAGGATGTTTAAAAAGACGTCTTGGGAGTCTAGGAGAGAGGTGAGGGTGGCCTGGACCATGCTGGGAGCCTAGAGGTGATCAGAAACCACTGGGTTCTGGTGTGATTCTGTCGGTAGGGCCAGCCGGGCTTTCTCTGGGGTTGCCTGCTGGGTATGAGAGGAAGAAAGGAGCCAACGATGCTGCAGGTGTTTTGGGCCTGAGCATTTGGATGAGTGATGTTGCCATTTCAGAGGTGGCAAATGCTAAGAAAGGGTGGATTTTGGCAGGCATTGGGGGAGGAATCCTGAGGTTGCTGTACACGTGTTGAGTCTGAGATTCCTTGTAGGTATCCAAGTGCAGGTGTTGAGCAGGCAGGTGGATATTAGAAGCCAGAAGTCCCGGGGAGGTTGGAGCTGGGCATAAACAGAGGGAGGGCTCAGATCGTGGGAAAGACTTGACAGACTCCAAAGCTCTGTGAGGACAGAGACAATGTCTATTTTATTCACTTCTGTATGCCCGGCATGAGCATTCGGTATGTGTCTGATGAGTGAGTTAATCTGTGGCTATTAAACTGTTGCATGATGAATGTGGTTTCGCGCAAAACAAAATCACTAATCGAAAATTTGCTTTCTTATTCCAAACCAAAAATAGAAAACCTGGTATGTGGTTTCTTAAGTAATAATTGGCATATAATAAAATCAAAGTTTGACACTGAAAGGAGCCTTTGAGCCATTTAATGCGAAAGTTCAAAATTTGTGGAGAGCAAAGATGGCAAGGGGAGTAGACAGTATATTGCCAAGGGTGAGAGAGTGTATAGGAGTCACACACTGACAATAAACCAAATAAAAAGTCTAGACCATCAGTGCACGACTCTTGTTCAAGTATATGAAGATGTTGCAGTTAGTGAAGCAGAACAATGTGTTCTTGTATTCTCATAACCAGCAAGCTCCTCTTAAAAGACCGACTGTCTGGAAGGGAGAGAGTTTAGTGAGTGAGTGTACATCTTCAAGTCTTCGTCTTGAAACGGCTGGAAATCACAGATCTAAACCACACCCTTTGTTTTCCTGATACAGAAATGGAAGGGAGTTAGATTAAGTGACTTGTATGAATTACACAGCTCATTAATGACCAGGCCTAGGTGGACCCCTCAGTCTCCCTAACCTGAGCCTGAAGCTTTCCACCACCCATATGCCTGTTCTGATGTTCAGCACCAACTTTCTTCAGACCAGTAATCGAGGTATCACCTTAGAACAGAACGCATTTATTTTTGGCCATGAAATTACTTCAGTGATTTATTTTTCAAGTGATTTAATAGGAGAATCATAATTAGACTTTGCTTTAGCTAATTTCAAAATCCATTTACAGTTCCCTAAGCACATGTCTTTTGGCAATGCGAAAGAATAAATAGTCCAGAAAGGGTCAGTGAAAGTAAAATGTTTAATTTGCAGTAGACAATTTACCAGGTGAGTAATTCTCATGTTGAAAATTTAAAACCTGATTTGAGTTGCAAATATCATTTTAAGGAAGCTTGGAAGCCCATGTGGAACTTCAGGAGGGGACACATTTGAATATCCACAATTCTTGGTTCAAATTCTGGCTCCACAACTCAATCACCTGTACGGACTTTGTTGGCCAAGCTTAGTCACTCCTCCAAGCCTCAGTTTGCACATCTGCAAAATGGGGAGGAAGACCCTTTCTAAGGAGGATATTAGACAGCACACCCATTTCTTGCCTGCACAGACGAGGGCCTTGGGAAAGAGAGGAGCCTCTCATTTTACACATGAAGACACTGAGGCCTATTAGAAGTGACCCAAAGAAACCGTTCTGAGTTTAGCCTGCAGGCCAGTCCCCTAGGTTTTAATTACCCTCCAACTCAGTCTCCTGATGTTCCTGGCTCCTGTCCTCCCCAGGCTGTGCTTCAGGAAATTGCCCTTCCATATGCCCAGACAGCTTCCCTGGTGGAGGAGGGGCCCCAGCTTCTGGGGCTGGCATCACAGTCTGAGTCTTTGGACTCCTCCAGCAGGTTCCACTGAGAGGCTGCCCTGGGGGCTCCATTACTCACACATCCCTGCCACACAGCGCAGCTGGCCCTGGCCTGAGCACAGGCTCGTTTACATCCTTGCACAACAGGAAGCAGGTCCGGTGGCCAGAGCCGCGCTGGCCCCACTGCAAGCAGTCGCTCCAGGTGCCCTGGGTCCTGGAGCCCTGGCCGTGCCCTGGCTTCCACTTTTGCATCAGGGAGTAGCAGTCTTCTGCAGTTTGGTGGGGGTTTTGAGTATTTGGGGTGGGAGAGTTGGCTTGGTTCTTGTCCCCTGTCACGTGTTTGGCAAGCGAGACCAGAACGGCGAGGGCAGGGAGGGGTGCCGTGTCAGGCAGGGAGGGGGTGCATTTTGCTGAGTCAAAGTTCCTGCACAGAGTTCTCCCACAGTGGCTGCTAGTGAAATGGCAGACGGCTGAGTCACTCCGTGAGACGGGAACAGGAAGACATCCTGTTGATTCCAAGCCATTTTCAGTTCAGTTATGAGAATTTACCCTACCCACCCCCCTCAAAAAAGGATGATCGGCGTGCATCTCCCTCCCTTCTGAGCACAGTGGATCCAGCACCTGGCTCCGTCCCTTGTGAAGGACTGCTCAAGGCTCAGCTTTGTTTAGTGCTCAGGAAATTAGCCAGTGTCCTTGGTCTGCATCTGTTCCCGTATCAGAGAACCCTCTTTGCCAAAAACACTTTCTGTCTGTGGTTTTGTCTGTTTGTTTGTTTGTTTTGTTTTTGTTTAAATATTTTCCCTTCTTTCTCCTCTTGGAATGGTAATGCCCTCCAGGGTTTTTAGGATTCTCTTTTGTGTAAACATTTTTCATTTTTCTTTTTCTGACAGAAACTGTGGTTAGTGAAGATTCAACAAAAAATTTATATCACTTGAAGGATTCTCACCTCCTATTAATGGGATTCTCATAATCCCCTAGTTCTTCTTAAATTATTCAGTATTCTTGATAATCATTATAACAGCTCAATAGTTTTGAATGCTTAGAGCCAGGTACCCTTTTAAAAACACACATTTGATCCTCCCAACAGCTACATGAGACAGCAGGACTATTTTTATTCCCATTTTGCAGATGAGGAGACTGAGGCACGGGTTAAGCAATTTCCAAAGTCACAAAGTTAGTTGAATGGCAAATGCCAGAACTTTAGCCCTGTTCCTCATCACTCTCTTTGCCAGCATTTACTGAAAGTGTGGTCAGCAGATGATCTCATGAGATGTTCCTAGGAAAAAAGTATTTATGTTCAAATAATTGAGGGAAATGCTGCAAACCACATGCTTCTTGCAGATCATAAATGCATCTTAGTGTGGAAAGACCCTGAGAAGTCCTGCATGAAAGAAGCCTGCTGATCTTTGTTTGAACTAGGGCTTTCCAAAATAGGTGTGACATGGGCCTTTATTTCTGTATATGCCTATTATGTTGTGATACATTTTGAGAAACACCTCAGTAGCATACGAAGGCATGAGCCAGTTAATTGTGTGGGCTTTGGAGCCAGAGTACCTGGGGTCAAATCCTGTATCTGCTACTAAGTGGGTAAGTTATATAGCTTCCCCTGCCTCACTTTTCCCATCTGTACAATGGCAAAATATAATATGGCATGCTCTCACAGCGTGACGGTGAGGACTAAATTAGTCAGTGCATCTAAAAAACCCAGGGGAGAGTTGTGCAGAGAGAAATACTCCATGTTCTAAATGTAGCAGAATGAATCAAAACATCTGCTACCTGTGGGGTCCCGCTGCAACCAAAATGCTCTTTCATGGTGTTCAGAAACACATGACAGAGGAAACACGCCCTCCCTCTTTCCCTTGCTGCTCTCTCTCTAGCTGCCCTGGATTCCCTACCTCCCACCATCTGGTTGGTCCAGATAGCAGCTCAGAGCTGCACTTGGGTCTCTGCCCTTGAGTCAGGATTAGCATGCCCTTTTACTGGGACAGGGGGCAGCTATCAGGGTTAGCCACACGCTTGTGGGTGGCCCAGGCAGAATCTGCAAAAAGAATGTGCTGGTGAGAAAGAAACTCAAGTTCCCTGTGCTTAAACAAGGCAGCTGCCCTTGCACACGGTTGCCTCCTGGATTTCCAGAGGGGGAAGCAATTGCAAAGCATTGCACTATTGAACTTGCCACTCCTCCAGTCACCTGCCGCTCACCAGAGCTGCTCCTCCAGGGGGACGGGTGCTGGATGAGGAACTTTGCAGTTCAATTCTGCAGGCTTGGCTTCTGGGTGCTGGTGTCTTGGCACCCAGCTAGCCAGAGCCACCTTGTGCAAAGTCCTGCAGCAGGCAGATAGTGCTTGGTGGGGCCCCGCTTTTCCCCTCCCCTGCATGTTCCAAGGTTGGTTGTACATTGACTCCCTGGAATGACTAGAGAGAAATCCATGGGGAAGAAGGAGACCAATTACAGAATTTCCAAATTTTTAAAAGAGTGCCGCCTCCTCCGTAAAGCCTGCCCAGATTTCCCCCAGCTAGAATCACTCCTTTATATATATTTATGTTGCCCTTTGTGATTTTTCTGTGAATTTTAAATGTCTCAAAATGAGAAATTAATATTAGAAAAATGTACCAGCTTCCTATATGAGCAAGGCTGGTTGCCCATGATATATTTATTATTGAGTGAAAAATGAAATTTGTAGAACTGTGTGTAAATATGATCCCATGTGTTTGAAAAACCACATCAGTGTGTATGACGGTTGTGTTTAGGAAGGCCAGAAGATGTGTGGAAGGAAGAAAAAAGACTAGGGACAGTAGTCACCCCTTTGGAGTGAAATCAGAAAGGAGGAGTTTTAACCTTTTATCGTATTCACATGCATAGAGGTTGACTTTTTCAACATACTCCTTTTGTTATTTAAAAAAGAAGAAGAAAATAATAATGTAAGGGAAACACCCTGAGCTGGTTTCAAAAATAGGTCTAGACTAAATAGTAGTGGCTAATAATGGGTGTTGCCTGCTGGGGCTGGGAGGCTTTGCAGTGAGAAGGCAGGAAACGCAGAGCAGACCCTTAAGTGGGCCGGCTCCGGTCCCAGCCAGCGCCATGTGGGCTCCGCTCGGCCGGGCAGTGGGCGGCTTTGGAGCCTGCGCTGTTGCAGGGGTGTGAAGCTTTGCTTTTTCCTTTCCCACGCCTTCCCTCCAGTAAGCCACCCAGGCTGCTCGGATCCTCAGGGGTTCAGCTTCCCTGTGTTGCCCTTGGCCATGATGGAGCACTCCAATCACCCAGGCCCTGACCGAGTGGAGGGCCCTCCCTGTGCCCAAATACAAGTGGGCACAACTACCAGAAGGGCCATTGTCATTACTGGGTCACCTCTGCAGAGTCCTCACTCCCCGAGACAGTTCCTCCCCCAACCCTGGCTCCCTGCCCAGGGGGGAAGAGATCCCAGAGTGTGAGCCGGAATAGGGAGAGCCTTGTCTCAAAGTCAGGAACTGGGGTTCTTTCCCAGTTCTGGGGGGCCTTGGGCGAGTCATCCGATTTCCTGTTGCCTCAGTTTTCCCAGATGCTAGACATACAGAGTAATTTAATCACAGGGTGTTCGTGAGGCATGATGAAAGAGCTTCAAAAGGGGAAAAGGTGGTGATGTGAAAAGAAAAACTGGCCCATTATTATTATTATTAGCAGGGCTGCTCTGGGGGTGGAGGTGGGGCAGGAGTGGGCGGGGCGGGGGAGGGGTTGCTGCTCAGGGCCTGAGCTGATTTCTCTCCCAACACAGTGTTCAATTTCTGCTTTGATTGGAGGCAGAACCCCTTTCTTTGCAGCAAAGTACTTGCGGTCCTAGAAATCCCCTCTTTGTAGATAAGAAACTCAAGGGCCTGAGAGGTTGAACAGTCCGAGTCTTTTTCCCACCTTCCCAGATCCCACTGGGAATCAGGGAACAGGGCCCAGAATGAGGCCGGACCCTGGGATTCCATGTTCTGGGTGGTAAGGATTTAACTGGAGTCTCCTGATGTAACAGTCCCTTTATTCTGAGGGCATCGAACTGATAGTGTTCACAGAAGAATGAACACAGCGTGGGACACCATTCCTCACATACATATTCTCTAGGGCCTTCAGGAGCCTTAAGTATTCTCGTTTGTGATTACAGTTTTTCCTCCAGATCAGATGCCAGTCATTCAGTCTAGTGAACATCTAGGCAGAGACATGGAATCTTAAGGTCGAATGCAGCACCTGAACTTGTCCGGCTCATTTATGCTGTGCCCTGAGGGTTTTTTCTGTCCCACCGTCCCACTCTCTTCCCTCATTCACTCAAAACCCATTTTAAGGAGACATTGCACATTCATTTGTTAAGTAAATATTTATTGAGCGCTGCCAGGCGTAAGACAGTATACTAGCACTAAAACCATTTCTGTCTTTCATTAGCTTAAGTCGGGTGGGGGTGGGGGGCACAAAAAGATAAGCACACAGATAACCGCCTTACCCGAGAGGCAGTTAAGTGCCAGAGAGGCAGAACAATGCATTTTCAACCCTCAAAGGAGGAACAGATCGTCTCCATTCATCTGACATACCAAGGAGGCACATCTGTGATCATATCATTCCCTGCTTAAAATTTTTCAGTGGCTCTCAGTTGCCTCCAGCATAAAATCCAAACTCCTTACCCTAGCAGCCAACCTTGTGACTCTGTTCCACACGCCTTCCAGCTCCTTTTCATGGTGTCTCTGCTCTGGCAAATCTACTACCTACCTTTCACATTGTGCACTAGCCTTTGCCCCTCCATTTGAAGTGCCCTCCCCTCCCAGCTCCAAAGCCTGTAGTGCAGTGCCACCTCCTCCATAAAGCCTGCCCGGATTTCCCTCAGCCAGAAGGAATCACTCCCTCTTCTGAACTCCCCTTGTGCTGACCTCTCTGTCTGTCCTGATGCTGCTTTTCTGCTGCAGGTTATTCAGGGATACATCAGTTTTCCCTCTGCTGGATTGAAAGCTCCTTGAGGGTTTGTTTTTTGTACATGCTCAGTGCCTACCAAAGGATCAGAGCAGCCCCCTGATAAATAGTTGTGGGAGGGAAGATGGGGGTTGCTTTTGATTGCAGGATCAGCAGAGACTCAGTGGAAGATGTAACCTGGCAGGACCTGGAAGCGGGTGTGGAGTCTGAGGGAAATTAACAGAGCATGTCAGACTTCAATTCCAGGGGCCATTTGAGGGGCTACAAGTCAGGTGGGTTTTCTCTACTTCTTTTTGGTTGCGGGTGCTCTTGGATTAATGCTGTGGACCCTCTCCCTAGAAAATGTACATACCCACAACATTTCAGAGAGGGTACCTGGACCCTCTGCAGGTAAAGAATCCCCAAAGCAAAAAAAAAGAAAAAAAAAAAAGTTGCAGAAGACTGGAAAGGTGGGTCACAGCCATGTTGTGCAGGATCTCTGGGCTGCAGTGGAAGTTGCATTTACTTCAGTTAATTAGGAGCAGTTGATGGTTTTGTTTTGTTCTGTTTTGTTTTAACTTCCTTTTGAAGTATAACATCTTACAGCTACTTACCCAAATCGTAAGTACAATGATTTTTTTTTTCCACAAGCTAAACACATACGTAGCCAACACTTGGAAAAGGCCCCTTTGTTTCCCCTTTGCCACCTTCCCCTTTTTCATTCCTAATGGACTCCGATGGGATGTACTTCTTTTTACTCTTTGCATCTGGCTTCTTTCAGCGTTATATTTGTGCTGTTCATCCATATCGCTGCGTGTATTTGAAGCTTGTTTGTTGTCATTTGCTGTGGAGTATTCCGCTGAGTGAGTTACTCCCCTGCTTGGGGCGTTTGGGCAATTTCCATTTGGGGGCTGTTATGAACGGCGCTGCTCTGACTATTCTAATGCGTGTCTTTCGGTGGATCTGTGTACACGTTTCTGTTGGATACACACCTAGGACTAGAATGGATAGGTAAATGTTCCACCTAAGTGAATACTGGAATATTGGAATACTTTACATTCCCCGCATCCAGTTGATGATTCTTGAGGAGCATCATATAATTAGAGCTGAATTTTAAGATGTATCTGGCTGTTGTATCTTTGATGGCTCAGAGCAGTGGTTTCAAATTGTGTTTCAAGGAGCCCTGGGAATCTGCAGAGTCCTTGCAGGGTCTGCTGTGGAGATGGAAGGGGGGCGGAGTTAGCGGTAGTGCTCCCAGCTCCTCCGTCCCGGCCACTCCAGCAGAGTAAGTGGGCTCATATCTGTTTAATTAGCCTTTGCCATTATCTAAGATTACTGGTCCGTAGCCAGCAGTCTGACAGGTTGACAGCTGTTGGGGGAGAGCTCTGTGAAACCAAGAAAACCAAGGCAGCTGTAGTCATCTCTGCACACATACCAAGGGAGGGCCTGACCAAGAGGTTGACATCAGGGGCACCAGAGAGGAAGGGGAGGATAGGAAAGTAGAACTGGCAGGACCAGTCACCTCTCTGGATGTCAGGGAGCAACGGGGTGGTCTCAGAAACAGAGCTGACGTTTGGAGTCTAGGTAACCATCATAAAGGTAGCTTTACTAGCAGAGAGACTGAGAAGCCAGGTCCAGAAACAGGCCTCCTGGGGAGAGGTGGGGGGCCCCCACACATAGCTCCGGGACCGGACATGGATGACAGAGTCCTCTGCAAGCCCTTGGTGGTAGACAGAAGGAGAGGGCAAAGAGGGAAAATAGGCAGGCAGGCAAAATCTTCAAGGACAGCTGACTTGGAGGATGTGGAGCAAGAAAGTTGTCAGCCCAGGAGACAGAACGGGACAGTCGGAGGCACGGCGACGTGCCCGGGGAGAGTCGGAGCTCAGAGACGGAAGGCAGAGTCAGGAGGGTGGGGCAGCCCAGCAGCATCACTGCCAAAAAATGGACTAGTTCCAAGAGTTCTTCAGCTTTATCTGGAATCATGACATTTCACGGAAGTGCCTTCTTAACCAGCAGTTATGTTCAGGGTGGTGTGTGTATTGTGCTGTTATCTTGGGAGACTGGCAGCAGTGTGCCCTTGTACATGGTAACTCAACCAGAAATTTCAGTTTGCTCTGATACCCGTTCCCAGAACATTCTGGCTAAAAGAGAGCTTACCGTATTTGTAGGCATGGCTTTATTTTAAAACATCCATAAACATATTTTTCCTCCTATATGCTTGCTTGCTTTACAGCCCACATGGTAAGGGGTTCCCTTATTTGGGCTGGCCCCCACTTATAAATTCTTCTGGGGCTTCAGAAGCAGCTCTGTGCTGACCACCCCACCCCACCCCCATCCAATGCGCATAATTCTTTCAGGACACTGGATGCAGCTGTGTGTGTCACCTGCATGGTTTATTTTAGTGACACAGTCCCTGCCTTGATCGTTAGGGCAATACATAAATATTAAGTACTTAAGCCAGTGATCTGAGAAGTTCTGCAGAGCAGGGAAGAAAGGACCATTCAGAGAGAAGCAAAGAAGAGGCGCAGAGCACTTACATTGTCGTCCTTTGTTAAGGATGAGGAAGCTGAAACTCAGAAAGGGGAAGGGACTTGCCCAAGGCCACCAGCTTGGCAGAGAAGTCAGGGAGACCCAGGGGTTGCGCCTGAACAGCACCTGTGGCTCGCTCATCCAAGTGTGCAGCCCAGTCACCCGGCGCTCTTGCAGAATGTACTTTTCCCAGGACTTACCCTGATATTCTGATTCTGGAGGTTTGAGGGTGAAGTTTGGACCTGGGTGCATTGAAAGAACTGCTCAGATGATTCTGAAAGCAACTCTGTTAGTAGTCACTTTGTGGTTTCTGGTTTTCACTCCACACTACCTCTTTCTGTGTGTGTGTATGTATGTGTGTGTGTGTGTGTGTTAACTTTTTCTTTTTTTTTTTTTTTAATTGATTATAGTTAGTTTACAATGTGTCAATTTTTGGTGTACAGCTTAGTGTTTCAGTCATGCATGTGCATACATATATTCATTTTCATATTCTTTTTCATTATAGGTTACTACAAGATATTGAATATAGTTCTCTGTGCTACACAGTATAAACTTGTTTATCTATTTTAGATATAGTAGTTAGCACACTACCTCTTAAGTGCAGGTATAATCTGCTTCTAAGAAAATGTCACTAAACAGATTATATTTGAGAGGAAAAACCAATACTCTTCTCTATTTAAGAAGCATATGGAATTATTAAAAGTGAAAGTACACTAAATATTCAGAGGGAAAGCACCTGATAGGCTACTATGAGATAGGAGTCTTATGAGGCAAAAAGATCCTCACACTTTAAGTTCTCTGCAAAAATATCTTACCTATTGATCCCATAAATTTGCATATTAAATTAAAGAGGTGCACACAGTCCATTAGTAGAAATTAAAATAAAATGAAGTCTTAAGATATAGATTAAACTCCTGAGAGAGATCACAAGATATAGATGGTATATGAGAAAGCACTTCATAAGTTTCAGTCTTTTGGTGGCATTGTTATTACACCAGACTTACCACATTAGAAATAGAATACCAGATTTCAACACTGGGTCAAGGCAAATGTGACGTACAAACGTGGCAGCATCTCCATGTGACACTTGGATATGTTTGCCCAGAATTTAGCTGGGGATGGTTTTCATTTATAGACGAAGACACAAGCTTCCCACGATCATGTTCATTTATAAATGTTGACACTGACAGGTAAACAGCTGTTTTTGAGAGACTTGAGTTTGTTTATTTACTCAGTCTGTTAAAATCAGTCTTGTAATTTCTACAAGTAATATAAACACATGTCATTTATTTTGACTTCTATTGTGCATAAAAATGTTCCAAAGAATCTCATGCACTTCAGAAGGTACCCCAAGGACAAACTTTTGATAGAACTTACTTCAGCCTTTTGAAACTCATATTTGGTCACAGGCAACTAAATGCTGATTTCTTGTGATCTCTCTCAGGAGTTTAATCTCAGGACTCATTAAGTGTTAGAAGAGTTTAATTAACCTTCCAGTTAAATGCATGAATAAATAAAGGGCAGTAAATATTGTTGTATTGGTGTTAGTATTTGCTGGAAAGTGTATTCCCATTGCCACTCATAAGATGAATTTCCCTTGGGACGCAGCCCCCTTCCCTCCACTTCAAGCACCTGACCTGCACAGGCTGACTTAAGCGATAGAGTCACCTGGGGGTAGTTCTTTCTGTCCAGAGCTTGCAGCATCAGAATTGTACTTTCCTATATTTGTCATTAATGCAAGGGGGAAGGTGCCACTGAGGACAGAGACCAAACAAGGAGCTGCGTTTGAAACCAAGGGTAGCAGGTAGTCCAAAACCAGCATCTGTGTCACCCTCACTTTCAGAAGAACAGGAATGAGGAAAATATATGCGCTCATGTTACACTGTGGAAACACAGGTCAAACTGAGCTCAAGACACAAGAAGGTAGTGTTTAAAATGTTACAATTTAGAGATGTTTATTATGGTTCCTAATTGATACATAATCAGAATCAGAGCTGAACAGTGAGTTTCTCTGACTTGACCACTGAGTCCAGTAGCTAATGCATCTGGGAAAGTATTATCTGAAGGAATCCTTTTGTAGTGTGACATGATCCCCATTTGTTTCACAAATTCTGATTTCTGTACATTAGGTTCAGGCTCTAATCGTCCCTCACCTACAATACTGCCATGGATCCTTGTGTCAAAATAAAGTATTGAGTTCCTGCTCCTTGTCCAGCCCCGGGAATGTATTGTCCCTTGTAGTTCCTCAATTATGAAGAGGGAAAATTGCAAAGCCATCACTTCCTCATAACATGTGTCTCATAACCATCCATGTGTCTCATAGCAAGTCAAATCAGTGTGTATAGTTTTGTGTGTATTGTATGTGGAAGAAGTAAAGAACTGTGTAATATGGGGCGGCTGGCCTCAAGGGGCCAACCAAAAGGTAGAGAATTAGACTTAAAGAAGGACTCTGATGGGTGAAGTAGATGCCAGTATTTGTGAGAAGTTACAATGACCGTGGTTGTAAAGCCAGCTCTTGGGACGTGTGGTCTGGTAAGTTCCTGGTATACCAAGAGAAGCAGAATATTTGAAATAGTTCTGGCCTGGAAAAATCTGGGGCTGAAAGTAGCCATAGAAATTCTTTTTCAGGGCTTACAGGCAGCATCCTTTCCCACTGCATTCCATTTGATGATCTTGTTTTGTGAAATTCTTGAGTTTAAGAGAACAAACCTTAACGAGCTTGGTAGTCACACGTCGTGTATTTAAATTGGTGTCATCTTTCCAAATGTTTTCAGTGTTACTCTGTCGTGATACATGTTTTGCTTAACTCAGCCCTCTTTCTCCAAAGTCCTGTATCTCATTGAAAGAAAAATTTAATGGATTTGAATTAATTCATATTTCTGAGGAATTTTATATCATCTCTTAAAGTGAACAGAGACATACTGAAATTTTACAAAATTCAGTGAGCTGCAGTAGAAGTGTGCCTTTTGGGTGCCAAATTATTTAAATTGCATTGATGTTGCTGGTGAGGTTGGGACCTTGAGTGACTTGGCTTGGTGTTTCCTATTCCATGTTTTCCCTCAAGTAACATTTTCTGAAAGAGGAGTTAATCAACAAGTTTGCTTGGAAAGGGAGAGTTCGAATCTGTTTACACAGAGAATGAGTTAGAGCTACAAGAAACCAACTTGGGAACCCCTTGTATCTTCAGTCTTTTCCCTTTGAAAATATCTAAAGTTTGAGATACCACGAGGCTCAAATCAAACAAGTGCTTTACCCGGGAGGGCCAGCACAAAAAACGTTCACCTTGCTGGTCACTCCAGGAATTCAGTAGACACTACTTTTCCCCAAAGTAGTTGTCAAGTCTGGACAGGTTTGAAAGGAGGTCAGGCACGTCTCCTTGCCAGAGTTTCATGGCAGAAGAAGATGAGATGAAGGAAGAGAGAAAAATTAAGTATCCTCCTCTGTGGTCTGTAGCACGTACAAGTTACGGGTATCCAGACCAGTGCTGGGCCTTCCGGGTTTTGTCGGTGAATGCAGCGAGGGGCGAGGCTCCCTGGCAAGTTAAACTTTGGCATCTGGGACCCCGGGCCTAAGCGCCATGTCAGATGGGCAGAGGGCCCGATTCATGGCTGTTTCAGTCCCATCTGTGCCTCCTTGAAAGGCAGTTACCTCTCTGCTCTGTGGACATTGGGCATACTTGCTAGATCGTGATCTGGAAGAGGAAACGGTGGATAATAATTAACCTGTCTTCCACTCTTTAATGACAGAGCTCATCTTATCGTGTTGGTAATTATCGTGTTATAGGTTATGATGAGTTTAGGATCATAGAACTTGACTTTTAACTTTTTATCCTTGAAATTTTCAGACATACACAAAAGCAGAATGCATCCCGGGTGCCCGCCACCCACCTTCAACAATTAGCGCAAATCCGTGGCCAGTCTTGCCTCATCTGCCCCCTCACCCACTCCCCTCGCTCGTGCAGTTTCTGTCACCATAGACGAGTTTTGCCTTGAACTTTACGTAAATGGAATTCATATGTGCTCCTTTGTGACTGGCTTCCTTTGCTCAGCGTGACGTCTGAGAGATTCGCCCATGTTGTTGCTGCATCGCTAGGTGGTTTCCCCTTTTCTTCTCACCTATTGGAAGGCGTTCAGCCTGAGCTGCTTGGCGGCCTGCTCCTCTGCTTTTCCGCCTCTGTAGCTCTCTGGTCCCCTGTTCCCAGCCCCTCCTTTTCCTCATTCCCAAGCTCAGTCTGGAGTCCGTGCTCTCTGACTCTCTCAGTGACCTTCTCCTTCTGGGGTCTTCACTCTCCCTGGTTGCTCAGTGTTCTTCCTCTGCTTTTGAAAATGCTCAGATGACAACCATCCCTTAAAAGAAACAATCCTCTTGCCCCTAAAAGTTTCCATCCAATTCCTTGTCTTTGCCAGACTGCCACATTTCTCTGAACAGTCCCTTACGCTCACCACCTGCATCCCCTGAATTAATGGTTCTCTCTTGGTCCCTTGGCATTCTTCTTTTTTAATTTCTTTATTTTATTTTTATTTTTATCTATCTCTTGATGGGGGGAGGAGGTAGTTAGGTTTTTATTTACTTATTTTTAATGGAGGTCCTGGGATCGAACCCAGGACCTTGTGCATGCTAGGCATGCGCTCTACCACTGAGCTGTACCCTCCCCCACAAGATCCCTTATCACTTGACCTCCCTTCCCCTCACACTGTGGAAACCACGCACCCAGGGGCCCCCAGCGGCTCCCCAGTCACCGAGTTCTATGAGCTATACTTGCTGTCTCCTTCCTTTACCTCTGTGAAGTGACGAATGCCTGCCCCTCCGCCTGGTTTTGTGAATAACAATTACTGGGAATTTGTTGTTGTTGTTGTTTTTTTATCATAAAAGCATCTCATGTGCTTGAGAGCCTAGACTTTGGAGCCAGGCTGGCTGGGATCGCAGCCCTGGCCCCTCTACTTACCTTAGCCCTGGCCTTGGCTGTGTTCTAGGCGTCTGCCTCCCTCAATTCCTTTAATCCTAAACTGAGGAAAACAATGGTAACAACCTCATAGCGTTGTTTTGAGGATGAAGTAAGTTAATGTCTGTAAATCCCTTAGAACAATGCTTGGCAAGTGTTAGTGCTGTACAAGTATCAGCTATTAAGGGCAAAAATAAATAAAAACTAACACACTGCAGAAGTGCATAGAAACACTAATAACCCCCTAAAATTCTCACCACCTAGCAGTCGCTACATTGTGGAGTATATTCTTCCAATATGTTTTCTGGGCATAATATATTTTAACTAAACATATTTAGAACTAACTAAATATACTTATACAGCATTAACTTGCCCTTCCTGCCTCTCTTCCCCAGCTTTTGTGACAGTGTCCCCCTGCTCCTTCTTGGCCCCTTTGAAGCTGCCTTTCTCATCCCCACCCATATGGGGATGGCCCAAGGGGATGCTCTGCCCTTTCCTTCATGCTCTCCCTCCAAAGTCTAGCGCTTCACCACCACCTATCCAAAGAAAGAAGTCTTGTTCACGCCTACATTTCCTATCTCGTGCATCCAGCTTTTCCTCTACATCCCGATCACCTCCATCTGTTTGAAACCTTATGCTCTAACTCCCAATAGCAGTGATGGTGCTGGTGGGTAACAATGGGTGGTTTCTGTGTGCCGGGCTCTTTTCTGCATGATTCCATTTCATCATCACTGTCCTGTGGGGTAAGCACTCTTGTTAGCCCATCTTACAGAGAACTCAGGGTTCAGTGAGGCTGAGTGGTCCATCCCACATCATACACACCAACGTGGCACAGCTCAGATTTGAACCCAGTTCCATCTGATCGCAAATATGACCTTGACCATGTTGCCTGCCCCCAGACCTTCCATGGCAATATTCTACTTGTCTTTCTCTGGCCCCCACTTCTAGTCCATCCTGCATAAGTTTGTTTGATTGTTTTTCTGATAACACTCCCTTTGCCTGTCATTCTGCTCAGAAACCTTTGGTGGCCCCATTTTCACATAAAGTGAAACAGCTCTAATCCACTGTCTGCTGCTCCCCGCAGTCACCGTCCTGAGCTTCTCCCCACTCCTTCACTACCGCCTATCCACATCTTACCCTTCAGGGATTGATCCATTTAAGGACTGTGTTCTTAATGCATCTGTCCTTGCTCAAGCCCTCACCGACCGTGTCTTCTCGAAGCTCCTAATACTTGCACACTTGGCATGCTTTATTGGCCCACTGATACTCCTTATTTATATTCAGGACTTAGTCCATCTTGCTGGAATCACAAGCCCTTTAATCACCAGTGCAACAGCCCACATTCACTGTTGGCTAGCGATGCCCAGCGCAGCTGGTGACTGTAAATGTCAGCGAGCTGCACAGCCTCTTCTCCGTCCTCAGCCTTTCTCCTGAACCAAAACTCCCATGCCTTCAAGCAGCTGGCACCGTTCAAAGCAGGAGATCGACTACCTAGCTGCCTCGTAGTCTAGGATGGATGTAACCGCATTTGCCTGCGGCCCCACTTTCAACCCTCCCAGTAGGTGTTTGGGTTGTTTGCGTGTTTGTTTCTTTTAGCTCACTCTGGACAAGTGGTGTGCCCCTGTCTGCTTAGCAGTGTTAGAAAGCATGCCCTCTGTTTAAGGGGGATCAGATGGGCTAGGCCTTCACAACTAGAATCCTAAACATCTCTGTTCTGCTGTCTTGTCAGCCCACCAGGAGCGAGGGTAGAGTGGCTGAGTTGGGGACAACAGAGCCCGGGGGGGGGGGGGCAGGGGGGGATCTCACTGCAGACAACGTCCAGCCCTGCTCAGCTAGGGGAGGTCAGTCCCTCAGGAAGGCTGGTGGGGAGGACTCCCCGCCGGTCACACAGATGGAAAATCAGGCACAAGTATTCTGGGTTTGGGTATCCAAAGGGCCACAGACCACATTACCACAGGTGAGAGATGAATGGGCCTTTGGAATGCTCTGCCTCCTTCCTTAGATTGGTCCTGTGTCCCTTGCCAGGAATAACTTCCTCAAGGCGAAGTGCCTGTGTCTTTTGGGAGCAAGCAATGCTATATGGAGTGAGAGAAAGAGTCCAAACAACATGAGAACATAGCCAAGGGACCAGACCGCTTCATTGCACCCTGGGCATCTGTGGAGGGAAAGAGCCCAGGAGTGGGGGTGACTCAGTGAGGAGCCCCTGCATCGTTGCTTCTCCATGAGTGGTCCCCACAGCAGCAGGACCACCTGGGTTTAATGAATGGCAGTACCACATCGCATGCTACACCAGTTCAGGGTGAGAATTTTCTAATGAACTCTTTCTGATACAAAAAAAAAAAAAAAAAAAAAAAAGCCCATGCTCAGCATCACTGGGAACTTCTTAGAGACACAAATTCTCGAACCCCCAGCCCAGACCTATTGACTCAGAAAGTCGGGGGGTGGAGAAGAACTGTTCCAGCGGTTTTCCTCACTTCCTACAGCATCATTTGCTCTAGAAAGCAGTGAGCCCTCTGAAGGCAAAAATTCAGTCTTCTGTTTCTCTGATTATTCCTACTTCCTCTCTCCAGCCCCAGCAAGCTCCTACTGAAGGACCTGCAGGCAGGTGCAGTGTGCGCACTGATGGTTAGGAGCTCCAGGGTTGAGTTTAGCTCTGAAGAGCCTCGATTTCCTCATCTGGAAAATGGGTTAATAAATACCACCTTCACCATAACCTCCAAATATAATATTAGTTAAAATAAAAAATGGAGAACAGAGAAATGCACATAACATGCTTCCATCTGTATTTTTTGAGAGACATGCTTATATGAATAAATCACGTTTTTGTGTGCATGTAATGTATTCAGCAGGAAATACGAGAACCTGGTAACAGTGATTGCCTCAGGAAGCCTAGAGTAGAAGGGCAGCTAGTCTTTGTCATCTACCCTTTTGGATTGTTTAAACTTTTTAAACACATATTCTTTTAAAATTTAAAAACTAGTTAATGAAATAATAGTACTTTCTTTTTCATGGATGTTGTAAAGAATAAATAAAATAACTTTGTGTAAAGCCCTAAGCACAGTGCCCCACACAGAAAAAGCATTCTGTCTTTGTTTTCAATATTAAATCGTCGTGGAATTCATCCATTCATTTATTTATTCATTCATGAATAAACAAAAGGGTCATCCAGCTGACTTAAGGCAGCCGTGCAGAGACGAACAAATCATTTCTCAGTCAGTCTTGCTATGCTAGGTAGAGAGTAAAACTCATCTGTAAAGGTCACTCTCAGTCTTGACTGTGAACACGTGCTCTGTATGACTGGCCCCTGGCCCAGCACACGGAGGGGCTGGGCCCTGCACCTCTGCAGTGCGCATCAGAGAGCTGCTCGCACGGCCCTCCTTCACTGGTTGCAGGCCTGTTTGCGGCATAGTATGGGGGATGCAAAGCAGCACTGCCCCCAGAATCTGGGCACCCCACAAGTGGCCAGCCCACGCTGGAGGTGACCATTCACAGTGCCAGGAACTGGCCCTATTCAAGTGCATTGGATCCCAGGCACTCCACCTCAGCACCTCAGAGCTGTCAAGGGAACCAGGCAGGCAGGTAACCTTTGACTTGGAACAGGCAGTATTTTGCAGGATAGCTGTGGGAAGGAGCAGCAGGGTGTATCCTGTTTCTAAGGAAACAAACACTGGGCACATTAACACCCAGCGTGATAGGTTCACACTGGCTGATGTGTTGCATTGGTTGCTACATTGCGTGTCTTAATCTAACCCAAGTGTTTATTAAGGCTTCATTCTCTGCATTAGTCAATATGAGAGAGAAGATGGCACAGATAACTCACCTGCCTGGTTAAGGGTGTGGCTTTGAAGTAGGAGAGATCTGGGTTCAAATCCTGTTTCTACCACTTTCTCGGTGTCTGATCCTGGGCAAATTATTCAACCTTCCTGAGCTTCAGTCTTAATAGGCATAATAAATCCAACCTCTCGGAGTTGCAGCCAATATTAAGTGAACCATTATCTGTTGAGAGTACTTGATACAGTAGCTGACACATAGTTCAGTAATGAATAAATGCGCTTGTATACTATTATTATTGAGCTAAACTTCCCACAGTTTAGTGGGAAAACAGTATTCACACACACAAAGTCAATTACATAACAATAAGTATTAAATAACATACAATTAAGCATCTAAATAAATGGTGTTGCCAACCCTTTTTGAGAGTTTGATGATAGCTATAAATACTTGAAAAAAATAAACATAGGCATGCACACCGAATAGTGAATACAATTTGAGGGGATTCCTTCACAACTCCCCCTGCCTCCTCATCATGCATCCTTAGGGGTCTTTGAACCCCTGAGCTTTAAGCATATAGCAGGAATTCATACAGGGAATTAACCACTGTAAGCAAAAGTAATTAGGGAGACCTTCCTGGAAGAGGTAAAAATGTAAACTAGCCTAAAAGAAGAGAGAATTTAAATAGGCCAAGAGAAGCAGGCGGAGAACTTGGCTGGAGATTTGCGGGTGGGACTTGATGCAGCCCAGGGGGTGGGGTGACAACCCTGGGACACCACAGCAGTACAGAGCAGGCCAGGGGCTGGGCTGGGCCTCTGGAGTCAGGCTGCCTGGGCTCAGATCTCAGCCAAGCAGCTTGCTAGCTGTTTGATCTTAGATATATACTTAACCTCTCTGTGCTTCAGTTTCTTCATTATAAAATGGGGATGGAAATACATCGAATGTGAGGACTCAGTAGGATACTGTGTTGACAGTGCTTGGCATGTAGGCTGGTGTCTGGCATACAGCAAGCTCTGTGTAGGAATATGCCGCGTGTACGATTAGGATATTTACTGTGATGGTGGAAATCCTAGAATCTTGACAGCAAAGCCCAGCCCTTTGGACTTTTCCTGGGGGTACTGAGGAACCCCTGGAAATTTTTTGAGCTAGTGAGAAATAAGGTGAAAATGGTATGTTATCTGAGCATATGGTAGTCAGGATAGATTCAATTGGAGAAAAGTAAGGGACATGAGTGCTGTTACGAGGCTGATGCAGTAATTGTCACCTGAGATGCTGGGAGCCAGGACTGAGGCAGACTGGGGAAATGGGGAAAAATTTAAATGGGGACCTGGTTTGTCAAAGTGGGAATCAAGAGAATTTGGAAAGTCCCGGCGCCTGAGGTTACACTGTCCAATAAGGAGCCACGGTGACGACTGAGCAAGCACTTAAATGTCACTAGTCCAAATCAAGGTGCTGCACGTGCAAAATGCACACTGAGTTTCAAAGATTTAGTACCAAAAAAAGGTAAAATATCTCAGATTTTTCCACTGATGTACATTTTAGTTTTGGTCATATTGGGGTAGATAAAATACATTAATTTCACTTTTCTTTTTTTCGTGTGGCTAGTAGAAAATTTAGCCTCACATACTTGGCTCACATGTCATTGGATGGAGCTTAGTTTTAGGAATTGGAAGGAGCGCTGAGGCAAAGGGATGCCTCGGTGACTAAGACAGTAGTGTCACTCATTGAGAAAGGGGCATCAGAAAGGTTAGGGGCAGGCAGCAGTGTTGTGTTGGGTTTTAGGTATGTGGTGTTTGAAGCAGCTGTGCACACTTGAGTGCAAATCCAAATAAGCTTTTATTTAGACGTTGGAATTAAGGTAAAGGGTCAGGGCTGTATGCGTGCAAAGTGCGCTGGTCTGAGCTCAAGTCCTTGAGGGTAGAGCTTTTACATAACTGAGGACCAATGTGGGTCAGGCAGGTGCTGAGTAATTTACATATTTCTCTCATTTCCTCCTGGTACAGCCTGATTAGGTAGATACTATTATTATCCCTTCCCATTTTACAGATGAGGGAACTGAAGGTCAGAAGTGAAGCAACTTGGGGTAGCATGTAATGAGCCAGGATTTGAGTTTATCTGACTGTAAGGCCCTTGTTCACTCTGCTACACCAGCCCTCCAGGACTGAGCCCCCGAGAAAGCCAGGTCGGAAGGAGTAGCAAGATCTGAAGAAAGGAGTAGCAGCGGACAGGCAAGAACAGGGTTGGGGGAGCATCACAAAAGCCAGGGAGGAGACACTTTCCTGGAGGAAGTGGCTGTTAGGAAAACAAATTTAGACTTGAGTTCCAAAAAAGGATGTTAAATGATTAGAGCTATTTGAAACTGAAGGTGAAAGGTCATTAAAAGGAGTTAGAACATTCCAGGGCTTGTTCAGAGTTTTGAAAAGTTAAGTACAGGTAGGAAGTGACATTCTTTTAGTTTGACCTGGTCTAAGACCCATGCAGAAGTAAAACATGGGTAGAACCAAGAGGCAGAGACTGACCGTCAGCGCTGGTGCTTCTCAGGAGGACCTAAATCAGAATCCCCAGGAAGCTTGTAAATACAGATACATTCTGAATCCGTTTTTTACAACAAGCGCCCCAGGTGTTCCAGAGACACAGTGAAGTTAGGAACCAGCTGCTCAGGCTCTGCAGCTCTCTCCTCTGGATCTGCTGCCCGGGATTGGCTCATTCTTGTGGCTTCTTGCCGGCTTTGCTCGGGCCCAGGAGGATGACAGAACCATCCTGTGTCTTTAGCAATAGCTCTACCCAGAATCTGGGGCAGCCCTTCTTTTCAATAAGAGCAACCAATTCTCCTTCACTTAGGTCTTCTCACAAGGCCACCCAACGCCACGATTCTACCGTCATTGCTAGGAGACCATCTATCTGAGGGAGCAACAGGCCTTAAATGGAGGCCTTGTCTCCTTTTGTCCAGTGCTTCTTGCTGACACCTGGCCCTCCTTTCTCCCGACCCCTTCCTTGTGTCCTTGGTGTTCAGAGGCTTGCGGTATAGAGTGGTGATGAAGAGGATGACCTTGGGAGTCTGGTGACCCTGAGTCCCAGCTCTGCTACATAAATCAGTGTGATCTCCACCAAGAATTTTTTAACCTCTCTGTGCTTCGCCTTTATAACAGAAATGATTAAAGAATTCACTTCTCAGAGGATTAAATGAAATGATTCTTGGAATTTACTTACCTGGCACATACTAAGTACTCAATAAATGGTGGTAGCTTGTTGAACTTTACTGTCATTATAACAGTAACATCACCATCATCATCATTATTCAAGGACATGTGCCCTGGATGGCAGGTAAAATCAACTAATCAAAGATACCAGACAAGGACCTTGAAGGGTTGGCAAGTATAAAAGCACCTGCTTTTAGAGGATGAGCTCTAATGAGGTCTTGAGAGAGAGCTGTCCTCTTTCTTTTTCATTCTGCTGATTCTGAGCCTAATAAACTTCTCTTAGAAAGGAATATTACCATCACTTCATTGTCTCTACCCAATTCCAAACCATGTTTTCCACCACTCCACAAAGCCCTTCCTCATCTCTCTGGCTTATTTTCCACCCCGTAGGCCAGCAACGCATTGTTTTTGCCCTTTGTTCTCAGCACTGGACAGGAGCAGGGCAGGACGTGCAGCCAGTCGCTCACAGGTTCAGCCACCTTTGGCCTCATTGCCTGTGAGCTTTGGGGAGAAGGAGAGTTCTGGGTCTTAGCTCTCCCTCTTTTCAAGTCTTAGAGTGTGTCAGGTTCAGCAATGATGGTAGGAAGACAGAAATCATAGCTAACTTTTGTAAGATATTCACAGATTACAAAGCAACAGACTAACAGTTGTGAATCAGTCAGGGGTCAGGTACAGCAAACCAAAAGCACTCTTGGGGACGTGAGCGGAATGAGCTTGAATACGGGCGATGAGGTGCTTGTGTAATCAGTGGAAGGGGTGGGGAAGTAGGCTGTTGATGGAGCTCCCAGGAACTACTAGACACCAGCGCAGAACGGGGCCCCAGGGGCCTCCAGTATGTGAAGAACTGGGGGCTGCTGCAACCACATGGCTGCTTAGCACCATACAGCTCATGACTGGACATGGGGCGGGGCGGGGGGGCAGCACCTCCAGCCGCAAGGAGCAGATGCCCGCCCACCACCTTGTTTGCGAGGAGAAATAAGCCCAGCAGCAAGAAGCTGGCCTTCTCACTTCCATCGTCCGGAGCTCTAGGCCTGGGAGAACCTGGGTGTAGTGTTTGGCTTGGGCTGCTAGACTCAGTGGCTTAAACAACGGACATTTAATTTCTCACAGTTCTGGAGGCTAGAAGTCTGCATTCGTGGTGTCAGGGCAGGGGGTGGCAGGGGCTTGGTTCTTGAGACCTTTCTCTTTGGCTTGTAGATGTCCACCTTCCCCCTGTGTCTTCACGTGGTCATTTCTCTGTTCCCACCTGTGGCCAAATTCCCGCTTCTTATGAGGACACCACTCCTACTGAGTTAGGGTCCACCCTACTGAGCCCCTTTTAGCTCAGTCACCTCTTTAAAGACCCTGTCTCCAAATACAGTCACATTCTGAGGTTGTTTTTTTTTTTTTTTTTTTTTGGCAGGGTGGGAAGGGGAGATTAGGGCTTCAACTTACAAATTTTGGGGGGACACAATTCCCCTGATAACAGTAGGAGATGTAGGGTTTTTTTTTTTTTTTTTACCTTTCCAACCCTGCAGTTCAGCAAGGCCCACCCAGAGGTGGGGAGGCCATCAGGGGCTGCCCACGGGCTGTGATCAGAGGATGCAGGTACTCAATGCTCAGCAGGACTGTTCTCTACATTTACTCCTCCTGCATGCTCATTTTATCTGATGCTCCCAACAGCCCTTTGAGATGGAGAAGTATTATTATCCCCATTTTTCCCATGAGAAAATTGAGGCCTAGCCAGGTTGCACGTCCTGTGCAGGGCCCCAGAGGTGGGAAGGGGCAGGGGCAGGCCTGAGCCCAAGTGCCCTGGCCTAATCCTCGAGCAGCTCCCAGCGGCTCAATAGCCAACGAACCGCAGAAAGGCGGTGCCACGAGTTCAAATAGGGGGCCCGGCAGGTGCACCGCTACTCAGATCCAGCCCACTTTTGTAAGATTTTCTTATTTTTTCAGACATTTTTCTTTCTTTTAAAGTGAAATATTTCCATTTTTCAATTGGCAATCAAAGTTCACACACACACACACACACACACTCTCTCTCTCTCTCTGTCTTTCTCTCTCTCTCTCACTTTCTCTCTCACACTATGGAGTTAACCTTGTGTGGGGCCCAACCAAATACATCCATAGCCTGGATTCAGCCTGCAGGCTCTGATAGAAAGTAGTAAGTGTTCATGAGCATAGAAAAACTATTCTTGGGAGCCTGACTCTCCCCTCCCTGCACTCCTTCAAGGCCCTACTAGGAGACATTGCTATGGATCACATTACCTTGAAACTCTTTGCTGTCTGAATTTTTCCCGTTTCCCCTTGAATGCGTGGTTTTCCTCTCATTGAGCCCAGGGGCCCAGCCCTTTCTAAACATCTGTGTGCCCGGGGGGGCATTACTGCCGGTGCTCCTGTCCGTCCTCCCAGCAAGTCTATGAGAGAGATCGCTGGCCCCCCTCCCAGAGGAAGGGCAGGCAGAGAGAGCTGGAGGAGGACATTGAGAGTCGAGGGCAGGATCAGAGGATAAGTGGAAAGCTGCTGTCTTTTTTTGCAGCCTGCTCTTTTATGACACCTACAAGGGGTGTGTTTGCTCAGTGTTGGCTTCACTCCAGTGATGCAGGTACTGGCCAGGCCATTGATGACTTGTGATTCAGATCCTGGACCTTATTGATGCCTTCCTCCCAGAGTCTGTTCTGTGACACACTTTCTATCCCCAGCCTCCCCTCCCTGCTTCAGGCCCCTCTAGAAAAAGATTAACATGCTCACATTTCCCTAAGGCAACATCTTGTTCCTAGGAATTTCTGGGAAGCTGAGAATTCAGATGAACAACAGCATTAAAACCAATGCAAAGTATTTGAATAGCTAAATATTAAATAGGTTTATTCAAATCTCTCAGCCACATATGAAAATGAAAAACAGGCTGTAGAAGCAATAGCCAGAGTTTTATAAACCTGGGGATCTGCACAAGCAGGCACTGCCCTGGCCCTGGCCCCTTCTGGGTGGGACAGAGCCCTGGAGACCCGGGATGTCCAGATGTTGACCTCAGGCCTTGCCTAGTAGCTGCAGCAAGAACATTCTTTCTTAGCTTGTAGACATGAGAGGGAAGACCTGTCCTTCAGGGCACTAGACAGACAAATAGATACCTTCTACACCAGAAGGAGTGTTGCACAAACATGAAGCCATCAGCAAGGCCACAACTCCAGGTCATGGAGAGTCAGGGTCACTCTTGCTTGAGAACCACATTGTGGACTGTTTGGTGATGCTCTGAGTGTTTGTGAATCAGATTCGTCGGCATTGCATCCTTTCCTTGATACAGTAGGAAGTGTGGCTTCTGGGGTGGAGAGGCTTACAAGCTGGTTCAAGGCTGTGAGCTGGATCAACTTGGAGCAAGTTTTTGCAATTTTAGTTGCCTTGTCTATAAAACAAGGATGAAAGAGCAACATACATTTTAGGATGAGAGTAGGGCTTCACGGACAGACGTGGGCAAAAGCACTTGTGCGCTCTAAGGCTCCCTCCAAATGTCAGGTGGTGTTTGTCTTGGAAGATATTCTTGGAGTAAGAATAAAGCAAGCTCTTTATCCCACTCGTAGCACAAACAAACATCCAGACATCCCTGCCATTGAGGGAAGACCAAAGAAAACCCTCTGAAGGTGCAGAGATGCTCAGAGATATTTGTGCCCCAGCCTCTCGGTCTGGTTCTGCCGCAGCCCAGCTGCTGAGATGCAGAGCAGCTGCCAGCGGGGAGGGAGTCCTCAGCGAGACCTCCAGCTCCTGTAAACACTGCCCACCACTCAGGCATCCAACAGCCATGACCCTGCTGGTGTACACGAGAGGCAGCTCAGCCGACTGAGTTCCTCGAAGAAGCTCCTTAAGTTAAAACAATTTTGATTCAACTTCTCCGTAGGAAGTGCGTTATAATAAGAAACGATGTTCCCTTCCAGTGGTGCAGTGTGCAACTTTTTCTAGAGGAATCCCCAGTGCAAGGGAGCAGGAAGCTATCTGAGGCACAGGGGAGAAGGCTCTATGTGAGGCAGATCAGAACACAGATGCCAGAATAGGAGAAGCTGTAAGAAGCCCTAAGCTGGCCGGTGTGAACTGTGAATCGTTGTTTATAATCGTGACTATAATACAGTCAGGAAGTAAGTGCTTCATGCACTAGATGCAGAGTTTCTCGCCAATTTTAGGGGAACCTACCGGAGCACTTTAAAAAGAAAGGCTGACTGTGGACTCTTTGCTTCTGGCCAAGTGGGTGGGAGGCATGGCTGACCCAGGCCTCCTACGTGTGTGAAATGTTCTGCAGTTACAGGAAAACTTGCTCAGGCCTTGGAAACTTTTTTGCCCTGGAGGTTGAGAAGAAGAAGAGAATGCTTGGCGTTATTTTCCTGCAAAGAGAACATTTAGAAAGTCCTGAGGGTGCAGCCTGGAAACCACAGGCCGCTTGGAAAGGGTGTCACATTCGCCTTCTGGAGGCAGGGAGCCAGTCCTGGGAACTGGCGCCAGCTGGCTGGGGAGCCCCGGTTAACGTGCTCCGGGGAACAAAGTGAGGACCAGCACGCCCTGAATCAGGGAGCTTCACTCTGTTCACAGAGGGGTTGCCTGCTGCTCAAGACCCTTGCCTGGGAGCACAGAAGGGGGCTGGGCCGCTGAAGCTACTAGGAGGAGACCCTAGGCCCCTCTTTTGGGTGGGGCAGGATGATGGAGGAATCTGAGGAAGAGGCAGCGAGTCAGGAAGTGTGTTGTAACCAGGTCGCCCAATGCCTCAGACAAGGCAAGGCCACCGTGCCCTGCCAGAGACACCTCCTCCCAGTTTCCTGCACTGCAAGTGCTCCCTTTTTCTAAGGAACTCCTCAGTTGGCTGTCAGTAGCTTTCCATTCTGACCTGACACGAGTGCAGCAGAACTGCCCAGGGCCCATGCCTGTAGCCCACCTTGGAGGCCCGCTCGCCGCGGGGAGACAGACAGGCACACAGGGAATCCACTCACTGGGCTGGGTGCGACCCCTGAGGACAAACAGAACAGCAGCTGCGCTATATGGAGTGCCTTGGTCCTGTGCTAAACACCACATGTGCATCAGGGGATCAAATCCTCAAAACCAGTAGCATCCCCATATTACACATGAGAAGACATGGGCTCCTGGAGCTTAAGCAACCTGCCCGGTTTCACCCAGCTGGTAAGTGGCAAGGTCCAAACCAGCAACAGGAAGCTTGCTGACTAGGCTGGATTTCAAAGTTTTGCACACAGTTAAAAGCAGTTTTATGTGTCCCTTGATCCAAAGCTACCTCTGACCTCAGAGGTTACAGCCCTCCCCACGTCCCTGAACGCGGCCATCGGGAACATTCTGAGTGCGGTGGAACTCGGGTGGACACCGTCGGAGCCTGGGGGTTGCTGTTTTCTGCAGGCTTGCCTGGTGGAAGCCTTCATGGCAGACTTGCTCTGTGCCGCTGCGGCCCTCTGGAAGGTTGAGTCAGCCGGGGTTTGCTGCCGGCGCCACGGTGCCCTCAGACTTTGCTGAGCCCAGGCATAGCACCAGGGAGGCACACCTACTGTCCACCTGCTCTGAGTCATAAAACTGCCACACTGCTGGCAGGCCTGCCAGCTCTGCGATTCCTTCCGGTGCCACCTTGCCGAGAGAGAGCTGAGCCGAAGATGGCAGGGCACCAGGCTGTGCTTCTCCCCAGCCCTTCCCCTTGAACTCTGCCGTCGGACAACCAGACTAGTCGAAGCTCAAGGTCCAGAATATTTTCTTGGCTTTTCACCAGGTGGCTGGGGAGAGAGAGGCAGAGGGCAGCCTCAAATCCAAAGGCTCAGGCCCCAGGGGAGAGTCAGGCCACGAACATGTGGTGGGGGTGTGGGAGGAGCAGACACCATGGCCACCAGGAGGAGGCCAGAGAGAGGTCACAGGGGCAGGGACACGGATGAGGTTTTATTGCCTATTTCAGGCTTTTCAGCTATATTCCATTTGACATTTGTTGTAGATCATCTGTCACTGAGAGTCTTTCAGCCGAAAGGTTCCCACTTTTTCTTGACTAAAGACTTATCTGCCTGTTTAACTTACGTTCTCCAAACGATTGCAGATCTCGATAGCACCTAAAAAGGCTCCCTTTGTGCAGAGTTCTCCGGAAGCACTCTCTCTGGCTGTTCTCTGTCACCAGGACTTGCGTCAGTGTAAGCACTGGGTAAGAGAGCCAAGCGAAGTGAGATCAGCCCTTCTACTAACATCCAGGGCAGTAGTGGTGCCCTGCACGTGGAGCGTGGCCTCTGGCTGCCCGTGCCCACCTTTGCTGGAGGCCTCGTACCTACCACAGATGTTGGTGTGTATTTGTTTCCCCTTAGAAAATCCAAGGAAAGGCTGCTTGGTGCTGGATGTGGGGCGCCTGGATTTAACTACTAGTACCGGGTTTCTGCAGACGAAAGATTCATGATGGTGCCCAGAGAACTCCGAGCTTAGACACCTAGGCCGTCACTCCAGTTGCTGAGGGGCTTCGTAGTAACCGCCTCCGGGAGGCGGGGGTGACGGCCGCACTTGCCTCCTTTCCCCCCAGTAACACAGAGCATTGTGAGTGATTCAACAACTTAAAGACGACTGTTCTTCACCTTTAAAATAAATTCTTTTTCAGACTTCAAGTAGGAACCATAACTGAAGATGTCAAGCAAAACCGCCAGCACCAACAATATCGCCCAGGCCAGGAGAACCGTGCAGCAGTTAAGGATGGAGGCCTCCATTGAAAGAATAAAGGTAAGAGGCCTTGACCGGATCAGGCGTGTTTTCTGGCCTGTTCTGTCTGCTCTCCCAGGGCGAGACCACATTTCTGAGAAGGTGGTGCCCTTTAATTCAGCCAAGTGCCAGGATTCCCACTACCACCACCCCCGCCCCGACCCCCGGCAAGCTGGGAGCCTCTGAATCTTCTTTCATTTCTACCTAGTGCGGGCCTCACATCAAAAGCACTGGTGAGCTAGTGTCTGAGTTAGCCTCTCTGCTTGGACAGAAAACCTGAAACCCGTGACAGGATTTCCTGAGGACTTGCCTGCCCTGAATGCACACGGTCAAGGCCTGTGCTCGCTGTGTGCGCCAGCGGGACAGGGGTTCCAGGTGGACGTTATAAACAGCCTCGTCATCCCTTGGGAATGTAGTAAGAGTTCTAGAGCTATCGGTGCAGCCGAGGTAGCCTTGCATAACATGTCAGCCGTCGGGTGTCCTTTTTAGGAGAAGGCAGTTTTTTCAGCGTGTGTGGACTTTAATGACCACATTCTGCACCCGGGGTGAGTCACGCCAGCCTTGGTTGAGACCTGGAAGAAACCAGGAGGCATGTGTTGGGTCACCTGACTTTGAAGTTGTCTCTCCCCAAATCCCGAGAGAGGGCTAGGCTGTAAGTGCCCTGGAATGTTGTGAGTCATCCCGTATCCTAGATACTGAAGTGGTCACCTGAGAAATTCCTATGGGCCTGGAGACAGTCACCTGTCTTCCAAACAGGAGGCTGCCTGTGCTGTCTCTGACAGGGCTCTGCTGCCCTGTGCCCCTGTCCTGAGGACATTGATCTGATCGTTCTGAGGGCTCTCCCCGCGAGACTTCTGAACAGGGTGTGGCACTGCCATTCTTAACTCGCGCCAGAGGAAGGTACTGCACCTCCCCATGCTAGTTTTGTCCTTTTTATTTCCCCAAGCCCAACTTTTAACAGTCAGTCTTGAAGCTCTCCTAGAATTTGGCTCCATTCTTTCAGAGTTCTGGCTCCAAGCCCATTATTCAGCTCTTTAACTCAGTTCTGCATTCTCATCAATTTTTTATTGAAGAGGAAATAAGATACAACCTTCCCTTGAATTACAGACACTTTTCTTCTTCCTCTCCTGCCCCTGCAACTTTTTATTTTGAGACATTTCAAACCTACGGAAGAGTTGTGGCAACCAACACCCGTATGCTCTTTCCCAGGATTCACCAATTGTTAGCATTGTGCCACATTTGCTTTCCCTTTTTCTGTTTAAAGAAAAATTATGTGAGTTTTGTGTATCTAAACTACTTGAAAGTTACTTGCAGGCATCGTGACTCTTCACCCCTTGTACTGTGCCGTCTCCTAAGTCCAGGAGCCTTCTTCTACGTAAGCACAGCACAGCCACTGCGTTCGGGATCAGCTGCTATTATTATCTGACACAAAGCCCAGTTTTGAGTACAGAACGGCCCTTACTTCAGGTGGGATGGTTTGCTGACGATCAGATTCCGGCTACATGTTTCGGCAGGAATACCAGTTGGCTGGTGGTGCGTCTGCCGCACTCACCCTTGGAAACACCTGATATCAGTCTGATCGCTTGGTTAAGGAAGACCTTAGCTGCCAGACTTCTCCATTTAAAAGCACTTTTTCCTTTTTTTTAAGTTACAAGTAATCTGGTAGCTACCCAGTGGGGTAGCACTCAATGTCTTTAAAGTTTGTAAATGAAGTATTTTTTTCTTTGTTTGCTTTGGTTTGTCCACCTGCCAGGTTTCAAAGGCATCAGCAGACCTCATGTCCTACTGCGAGGAGCATGCCAGGAGTGACCCTCTGCTGATGGGGATACCAACTTCAGAAAACCCTTTCAAGGATAAAAAAACCTGTATCATCTTATAGAGGAGCAGTGAGGCGGTTCCTCCCCTGTTCTCACAAAGCAAAGTATGAGCAGCTCCTTGAAAAGATTGACCCTTCAGCTTATTTGGTAACCACTGCTAATAACTAAAACGCTCTTAACTTGGAATCATGGACTCTGAAGTCTTTATTTTCCAAGTTGTCCTCTCTCTAAAATACCCTTTACTAAATTAATACAGAATAACAATCTTGTTTTTCCATTCAGGTTACTGCTGAAGGAAAGTTGGTCTGGCCTTTTAAAAAAAAAACACAATTAGATACTTTTAAATGTATGAGTGATCCAGTTAAGACCTAAATTACCCAAGCACTCATCTAGATTAAAAATGTCAAGAATAACTTAAGTCCTAAAAACCTTTCTATCATAGTGTGTTCTTAATAGGGTTGTGCCAATCTGTACAGTATACATGGGCGAGGAGTGTTTTGTGTATATATATATGTGTGTTTGTATATACACATCTCAAAGCTTGTTTCCTTAGTAAAATGTCTCTCTCTCCATAGCATCAGTTCCTCAACTCCAGAAGTTATACCTTTATCTTGAGCTGTGTGTAGGCAGAGTTAAACCCTTTTCTTGTAGTTACTGTACAAAAAGTAAAGAACACCCTAAAGTTTGTATTCATCGTGATTGAGTAATGAAGTCCTCTCTCTCCTTTTGAAATCTTGCTGACCTCTTAGGCTACAATAAACTGTGCCAATTAACATTTAGAAACTGAACTAAAAGCCCTTTGATAATAGGAGGTATTAGCTCACCAAGGGCTCTCGGGCTTCGG
The DNA here is from genome assembly GCF_048773025.1 of Camelus bactrianus. NCBI lineage: Eukaryota > Metazoa > Chordata > Mammalia > Artiodactyla > Camelidae > Camelus > Camelus bactrianus. The sequence continues at coordinate 29,055,065 of NC_133551.1, forward strand.
TGATCCTGAGTCCAGAAGCAGGGAGGAGGCCCTTGGGGATCCTCTGGGCAGCTGTGCGCCAGGGCGCCCATTCTCTGCGTCGTGGTAGACACCTCTGAAAGCTCCGCTCGAATGATGGGAACAGAGCAGAAGTGCGTGAAAACCAGCTGCTCTCCTTGGCCTCACTTTGTGGTTTAGCTCGCTTTCTCCGCCTGCCTTGTGTCTTTCCTCTGCTGCCAGAACCTCTGTCTTCAGAGGTAATGTTCCCCTCCCCAGCCCCAGGTGGGTGGAATGTGGTGGGAGAGAAACATACAAAGAACGTAAAGGTATCAAGACACTTAAGCTCTTTTCAGAGCTCTGCAGCATCAGCGTCCTCCCTACCTTGTCCACACGCCATCCGAGAGAGCCTTGGGTTCAGTGGTTCACTCCTTGGGCCCGTGGGGTCCAGCAGGGGGGTGTCAGGTACCTTGTTTTCCTCTGGGCATGAATATTGCCCTGACATAGCCTCAGAATTTCCAGTGGGGAATCCCAAAAGAAGGCATCTCCTATGGCCAGAGGGAGGGTATGTTAACTTGACCAAAAAGGAAGAGAGGGTCCATCTTTTTAAATCCTCATGTACAAGCCCAAACCATACACCAGGCCTTTGATATTTTAATTCCTCTTTAGTTCATTAAAAATAACTACTAATGAAGGATTAAAAACTTATTCTCAAAAAGGATTCAACCCCAAGAAGGAATTATTTGCAACGGTTTTTCCTTGTTCCATACACTCCCGCCCTACAGTACAAGCTCCCTTTAAAATCTAACGGGGCTTCGAGTATTATGCTGATTGTGGGTGAATAAATGCAGTACTGTCCTTAAAGTGCTCAAATATATTCAGTATTTCTCCAAGTCACCTATCCTCTCAGCATTGTGAAATGGCCTCCCTCTTCCAAGACCGTGTAGGAATCATGCCACTGCCCTTAACCTACTGTCACCTACTGCTTGGTTCTGCAATATGCCCAGTTTCCGAGTAAATTACAGGCACTTGTTGGAGAGAGAGGTTTTTCCTTGCAAAAGGTGAAATTTGAAATGTACATTAAGATAACTTTACATTTAATGCATCACTTAATGAGACATTCTTTTTAATAAGTATATTTTTCTACTGATAGTTTCAGAACACTAATCTTACCTTCACTCTCATTTTTACCATGTTTCTTTAAATATTTATAATGCAGCTTGTTATAAAATATTTTCATGAAATTACTTTTATTATCCTGTTAATGTACACATTTTTGGTAGCAAACATAGTTTATTCTTTAGTACTAAAACATGATCTTTTACCTAACAGAAAACAAGTATGTTTTGCTATATATTTGTTAATATGCTTATAGTGGTAAGGAAAGGACTTGAGGTCCCAGGAGATTTCATTTTCATTTTTGCTGGCCAGATCCTGTAACGGCTGTGCCTATGAACATCATGTAACTTCCTAACTGGGTATAGGGCATGCTAAAGAAAAGTGAAATCAAATCCTTTGATCCTGGATCCAAGGAGGGAAATAATTGTAGCTAAATGTTGACTTACTTATAATGAGACGTCTATGTGAGAAAAATATAATATATGTATACATATATATGATATGCGGAAGTCACTTTTATTTATCAGGCTTCATTCTACTTGTGAAGCCTCTGTTTAACTGTCCTGCAGCAGCTGGTTTAGGATAATGATGGACAAATGCCCAGTGTGTTATTTTCTCCAACCACCACTATGCTGACACAATCCCTGATGTACATGCAGCTTCTTGGCTTCATATCTATGAAGCTATTTACGTATGTTCACTATACTTCGCCTTTAACCCTGCTTCTGCTAACAGTGATCTCTTTTTCCATTCTTATATCTTCATTAGTTCATCATAAATCTGTCCAATTGAGGCCTCAGGACCATGGCAAGATATGCTAGATAGAATTTCCTGACTCCAAAGTACTTTACAGAAACTTTTTTTTTAAATAGAGAAAAACACTTTCTATACCAGGTGGTTCACAAGCTGTAGGTTGTAGCTACTTTTTTTCTAAAAAGGATTAGGTTTTTAACACTTCTTCCCCCTATTAAAATGAAAAGTGCCATACTTACCCTTTAAAGGAAAGACCTGATTTGCTTTCTATTTGGACTATTTTTCTACTTTACTAATCTTTAAACTATCAGGAAAAAAATTACACCACTGATTTAGTAATTTTGAGCCATAGGTTAGTTTAGATAGTGGAAGATGTGCCAAACTTTCCCTTCAGATGCCTTCTTTTCAACCAACGTGCAACTAAGTGTCATCTGAGTGATCACTCTGAATTTTGATTTAAGATCTATATAGGCCCAAGAAGTGAACCACAGTACACGTCAGTCCTTTCTCCATAAATGTAACACCAGCGTGTGTTATGAATTGTACTGACTTCTTTTATGGTAGATCTGTTAATAGGAAAAAATGCATTAAGTCAAATAGAACTATCTGTATGTTAAAATAAAGTATGTACGTAGAGTTGGGTGGCCTGGATCGTTGTCTAGACAGTCCTGTGCCCCTGTGCCATGTGACTGAACGAGGCAGTGCGTCTCCCTGGGCTCAATTTCACCATCTGTAAAACAACAGGCTTTAGGGAGATAATGGCTGAGATCCTTCCTGTCCGTCCAACTGCCCACCCCTCTACTGGTCCTGCCAACATGTTGGTGCTATAAGCTGCTTCAAGTCTGAAATTGGTTTGTCTATTGTGTACGCTCATTTAATAGCTTATGAAAGGCCTTTTTGTTACACGGCTTTTTTTTCTAGTTTTATGGACTTGATTACTGTAATAATGTCTTGTTTGTAGCCATGTAACTATAAACATATATTCTCTTGATGTCTCAGTAAATTTGCATTTGCGATATAGTTGATGGGATTGTTGTTTTATAACGTTCTTTGGCTACTCGTCTGTCCCGCATCTTATTAACCTAAACATTGTGATCATTGTTTGGAAATCTGTTCTGTGGAAAGAATAAAAAACATTTGCTTCACAGCTAACGTGTCCACAGATTTTGAAAAGTTTCATTAAAGCACCGTTGCTCTCTTTACTGGGTCAGTGCCTCATTGTGTCTTCCTACCCATATTTTGCTCAAAAATTAATAGAAGACCAATTCTCTTCTCCTTTTCCTTCCTTCATTCAGTTACCATTTCTGAGCACCTGCTGAGAACCAGATGTGGAACCCAGGCTCTCATGACACGCAGATGACTAAGGCTCACACCAGCCTGTGAGAAGCTCACAGTCTAGAGCACGGAGGGTGGGAATGACTGATACATAAACTAAGAATGAAAGCCCCATGTGCAGAGTGCCTGAACGCAACTGCACACGCAGTGCCGTGAGAGCCCAGGGGGAGAAGGGCTGCCTCCACTTGAGCAAAGTCTGAGGAAGCTTCCGAGGAAGGCAGGGTTTGAGCTAGGTCTTGAGAGAAGAAACCCTGTATGCAGTGGAATGAAGTCTTGGGAGGGCGTGATATGAGGAAGAGAAAAGTGAGCTCAAAGCCTAGCGTGCAGAGCATCTCCCATACCATGTATTTACCCTGCAGGCAAGAGGAAGGCCGTGGAAGTTGTTAAGCAGGAGTGATGTAATGATTCACGATGTGTGGAAGGCTGTTTCACATCCACGGCCGTGACCATGGAAACAGATAACAAAGGGAAGGGTCATTAGACTTGATGACTCATATTCACCAAGTGTTTGCTAACAGTACCCTGCCTCCTGCCCTGTCCCTTCCTCCGGGGCTGGGATTCCCACCAAGATGAAGGGAGGATGATGTCATCCACAGGGTTGGGAGGAGGGGGGAAGGCAGCCAACGAGGGCCTCGTTAGGGACTGGGCAAGCTGCAGAGGTGGCCCCTGCCTCTGAGAACCAGCAGTCACACGCTACAGAGAGTAGGGGCAAAGGGTGCCACCAACCCTTTCTGGGAAGGGACTAAAGAACTTAGACACTTTGGTCATGAAAAAATAGCAACTGACAAGCACTTTCTTTGGTTCAAACCAAATTACCCGAAAAAGAAGTTCCTGTGACTCTCAGTGGAAGACAGTTGCATTGGGAGTGGTAGGTGGGACTGGGTAGGGATAAGGGGAGAGAGGATAATGAGGCTGAAAAGGGTAGACTAAGTAAGATGCAATGGTACACAACCTTAACGTTATAAACAGAGAACTCAAACCTACTGGTAATGGTGGGAGCTCAGTGTGGAAACGCCCATCGTACGGCAGCCCAGCTCCCCTGGGCACGCACTGTGGTCAGCTCATTGGCAAGTGGTTGGTTACACATAGACATATTGACATTCACATAAGCCTTACTTGGGTCTAGGTAGACAGTCTTTTGAGCATTTCTCCCTCCCTCCCTATGCCTGACTTCACAAACTCTGGGCTTGCGGCTCTGACTGCAGAACCTGCCCCACCGTCAGCTCTGGCCACCTTTGCACAACTTGGCATGACTACTGCCTTTAGCAATAGTTTCTTTTCAGAGCATGACCCTGCTTGCTATGCTCCCCTTTGCCACTGTGAGCAAACCTTTGCCTTCAGATGAGCTCTTCTGTTGCCCCAGTTACTGTCTCCTTATCTGAGTCAATCACATCTATTAAAGGCTATTTCACTGTAGGCCAGCCTTGGGCAAACATGTACAGCTGCTCTCAAGAACCCTCACCTCAACTACCAATTTTTTAAGAAACCAGTATTTCCTCTGCACTGGAAGAACATGGAGTCCAGATAAATTCATCCTGAAATGTTAATGACAACGTAGTAGTCTGTAGAAGACCACTGGTACTGTGAGATAGAACTATGGGGAGAGCAATGCTTAGCCCAAAGGAGAATTTAATAATAAAGTTTTAGGTGTATTCAGACTTATTTTGACATGTGAAACATTTTTAGACCCTAGAAATCCTCCTAGATCATCTATTCAATTATGAAAGCAAGTAGTTGGAATGGTTGAGATATATAATGGTAAGATCTTGAACTTGGAAGTTAAGAAACCTGCAGCTGAGACAGCCATGTGCAAGTTGCTACTTCTGGTCTCTAGATCTAATCACGCCCCCATCTTTATACACACACACACTCCTTAATAATAGAAGTAGAAGCTCCATCCACAAAAAGAACTTAAATCTGGTCCTGACGTAGGACACGAACCATGTGACATCATAAGGACCCAGTGCATCCAAAAGTTGACATGTTAGGGGCAGGCCTAAAGCAGTCACTCGCTGAACAAGTTGTGATATAAAGTTTCCTTCTAAAATAGATTTAAATAAAAAGTAAGCCAATTTATATCTTCAAAAATGTGCATGTGGAATAATACAGCTTGTACCTGGTTATGGCAAGAATCGCAAAGAAGCCTTACAGTGTATCAGAAGTCTAGCACCCCTTTGGAGAACTGCACTTCAAGAATCATCCACATTCAACAGGTTGTTCCTACTTTTAATGCTGAAATATTTTCCCACAACCAATGCATCAAAACTGCTTTGTTCTAAATAAACCCCTTTAGATCTAAGATCTATGAAGTACATTTCAATATGGGTCATACAATATCTGTCGATATTTACAGGCATTCATGTGGGGCTCTGGGGAAAGGAAGGACCCAACCTTGACAACAGGCTGGGCACTCTGTGTGTATCCTCCCACTGAAGCCTCACAACTCTGGAAAGTAGACTTTATTTAACTCAGTCCTGCAGATGAGGAACTGAGGCTCAGAGAAGTCAAGCAGGCTATGCAGGGTCCTACAGCTGAAAAGTGTAGACCCTAATTCCATACACCTAGGTCAGCTGGACTCTGCAGCCCGTGGTCTGTATTCATATTTGTAGCATGGTTTGAATCGATATGGGTAGGAGGGAGAAACAAAATAACTTTTGGAATTTTTAAATTAATCAAATAAGAAACAGAACTACCATACAACCCAGCAATTCCACTCCTACATATGTATCTGAAAAAAACAAAAACACTAATTCGAAAAGATGCTCACACCTTAGTGTTCATAGCATTATTTACAATAGCTAAGACATAGAAGCCATTTAAGTGTTCATAAACAGATGAATGGCTAGAGAAGATGTGGTATACATACACACACTGGAATACTACTCAATCATTAAAAAGAATGAAAGTTTGCCATTTGCAACAACATGGATAGACTTGGAAGGTATTATGCTAAATGAAATAAGTCAGACAGAGAAAGACAAATACTATATGATATCACTTGTATGTGGAATCTAAAAAACAAAACAAATCAGAGAATATAACACAAAAGAAATACACAGATGTAGAGCACAAACTAGGGGCCACCAGTGGAGTGTGGGGAGGGGATTAAGAGGCACAAACTGTACTAAAAATGTACTAAAATAAATAAGCTACAAGGATCTATTGTACAGCACAAGGAATACAGCCAATATTTTATAATAACTGTAAATGGAGTATAACCTTTAAAAATTGTGAGTCACTATGTTGTATACCTGAAACATATTGTATGTCAACACAGTAACAAAATTTTTTTTGAATTAAAAAAATTTAAATAAAATTAATCAAAGTCAAGTCAGCAAATTAGTTCCTTAGTAATCAGGAGTGTAATGACCTTAAAGAAGAACAAACAATACTAGACTCCCCATGGCCGGGTACTATTCTCAGCATCTTGCGTCTATTAATCCATTTAATTCTCACAACAATCCCATGAGGTCGCTACTATTATTATCCCTACTTTACACATGAGGTAATGGAAGTTTAGAGAGACCCAAAAAGTACATTTGACATGCTCTTTTTTTTTTTTAAATGCAGTTTTCCATGAGTTGTCAGTATGAAGTAAGAGAAAGCACATGTCTTGGAATCAGGAAATGTAGGTTCTAGCTGAACTGCCACTAATTTGCTGTGCAACCTTAGGACTTGCATTACTTCTGGTCCTGTTTCCAGAAAAAAAAAAAAAGGATCTATTTTTAAAGAAGGATTTAGGCTAGGTAATTGTTAAGATTTCTTCTAGCTCTAAGTTTTACACAAATTTTGGAGAGGAGAGCAATTCACTTTTGGTTGCTTTTTTGCAACTTTGTCCCCAGTTATTTTACATTTTCCTCCTTCAATTGAAAATGAGGAGGGAAAGAAGCAAACTCTAGTATGGGGTCATAGAAGGGTATGTGGGTTTGCTGTGTGTAATTATAGATATTTAAAAGGTATTTAAAGAATCACTTCCTGATATTTCAGCTACTGACTCATCATCAGGACTGGAAAAAATATTTAAGGAAAAATGAATTGTAGAAAGGTATTTTGTATATAAGCAACTAATAGAATTAAGTAAGTAAAGTTCTTCAACAAAATACCAACAATATCTCATAAGTTCATAAAATATAACTTCAAAAAGAAAACCAGATCACTCAAACATTAAATGTGAATAATAGCATTTGGTTTTTAGAAGCAGGACAAAGAGGAATTCATTCATTTGTTGAGCTCCTACTAGGAGTGTAGTAGTTGCTACTAGCACGGTGCTAAGTATGTCTTAGGATAAACCCAGAAAAGACTAGGATCTCCCGATAGTGAGGGTGGGGTTTTGGGGGTGGGCACTAGGGGGTAGAGAAACAATAAATTTACTGTGCCATGTAGTAAATGCTATTATAAAAAGTCGCCCTGCCTGAATGAGTCAGAAAAGATTTCACAGGGGAGGCAATATATCAGTTGGGCTTTGAAGGATGAGTAGGAGTTAGTGAAGAATAGGGAAAGGATATTCTTGGCAGCAAAAACAGTATGTACAAATGCTAGGTTCTGAAGAAGTCTGGGGTATCAGGTAACAGATCTCTGCGTGGGGAGTAAGAGAAGGAAAATGTTGATGAGGCTGTGAAGGAAGTTTGAGTTAAGTCATCAAAGGCTAAGGGTTTTTACTGATTATATAGGCAGAGGGTGGTGGGAGTTGGTAGAATTGTTTAAGCAGGGTCCTGACATGACAAGCCTTGTTTTCTTAAAGATAATTAGAATGTACAAGGAGGATAAACTTGGAGAGAAACTGGCAGAGGTGTTTCTAACCTCTGATGAGCCCCCAGCAGAATTTCACAATTCTTTCATTAGTCCTTATTCATCTCCTCCATTCCAAACTTTTATCACCCTTCTCAAACCCTATTTATCTCCCTCCCACCAAGCAAATAATTCTGCCTTCCCCATCAAAAAAAAAAATGTAGGGGTCAGTCATTCGGCCTGAATTCTTAAAACGTCCTACCTTCCCACATCCAAATGTCCCCATCACACGCATCCAAATAATTCCCATCAGGCTCACGGGTGAGAAGCAACCGTGGGTTAAAGGCCACGTCCTCCAGCTATTCCCGAAGCCCCTTATCCTCTTCTTTCCTTCTTTATCAAAATGTTTCTAGAAGGTCGTCCACCTTCCCCGTCTTCTCTTCCCCACCTCCCAGCTTCTCAACTGACTGCAACGTAGTCTTACTTCCACCAGGATAACGAAACTGACTTTGCCCAGTAAAACAGCCAAGTGAACTCTTAATTTCCAAATTCAATGGAAACTTTCGGTCTCAGGGACTCATCTAACAGCGGGAATTATTCTCCACTGTTAACTCACCCTCTGCCCCACCAGCTTCTGTGACATCAGACTCCTATTTCCCCTCTGTTTCCTCTTCCTCTGTCTGCCTTCTGAAATCCCACCCTTAGTCCCAGGTTTCTATTCCCCGCCCACTGCTGCTCTTCTCCCCTCACCATTCTTCCTGGAGAGCTCACCCACTCTCACAGTTATTATACGCCGAGGATTCCCAAAACAGAGCATCCGGACCAACTATTGGGCCAAACATCCGACTTACCTCTTCTACTGGACATTTTCAGTAGATGGTCACACACGGCTTGAAATACAATGTGTCCAAGACTAAACCCAGCTCCCCTCCCGAAACTTTAATTGATAGTAGTATCATCACTAAATTTCCCCAGCTGGAAATCTGAGAGGCCTTCAAGAATTCCCCCTCATTCCTTGTATCTGTGAAATCAGTCATGCCTATTTCATTTCCCAAACACTGTTCAAATCCAGCCCTGATTTTCCTCACCAACTGTAAGCTGAGACCCGAATCATCCCTTGACTGTACTACTCCGTCTAGACTCCAGCCTCCGTGGTTGCCCCACCTCCCCACCCACCCCTGGTATTAGGATAACCAACCACTTCTGTTTACTTGGGACTGTCTCAGTTTTAGCCCTGAAAGTCTTGGGTCCAGGAAATCCCTCAGTCCCTCACTTCTAGTTGCAAATAAAACTAAAGCCCTATTTTTAGTTGAAAATGAAATTTGTTGACGCACATTACTGAAAATCCACGGGCCTCACTTCAGGTACAGCCGGCGTCAGCAGCTCTGCTTTCAGGTTTCACCTCTGCCCTTGCTCTTCAACAGACTCAGTCTGGGCAGCGGGCGGGCCGCTGCTAGCCACCCTAGACACATCCATCCATCAGTTTGGCAGCGCCGCAAAGAGATTCTCTACGCTGGCAGAGAAGTCTCAGGAAGATCTCTGATTAGTCCGGCTGAAGTCACGTATTTATCCCCCAACCAATCACCACGGCCAGAAGGATGAGCCAGGCCTATATTTCAAACCTGTTTTTGAGGCTGGGGAGAGGGGTGCTAACAAGAGGGAAGATTCAGGGAAGGACGGAGGAGGCGGGCAGAACAGATGAGAATGATGAACAGCAATCTCTTTACATTACACTCCCCTGAAACTCCATCACACGGATCTGAGCAACTGAACGCGTCTGAGAAGAGTGAACCATAGATCACTCTTAGCCCATTTTGCTTTTCTATATAAAATCCTTGGAGCCCCCTCAGTGCTTGCAGGGCAAAGCCATGCTTCTTGAGAGGGAACACAAGGCCCTCTATGATCTGGTCTCTGTCTACCCTTTCAGCCTACCTTTCTCCACTCCCTTCCTAACACTTAATCCTCTAGCAAACACCGCAGACTAAAAGAGTCCCTCGTGCACCACATTTTTCTTCCCTGACTCGGTTAGGCCAGTAAAACCATGCTTCAGGACTTCGGTCAAGCATCGCCCTTCCCTGGAAGTCTTCCCCACCGCCACCGTCACCCTAAACACACACACACACACACACACACACACACACACACACACACACACACACACACACACACACACACAAACACACCCCGCATGCCCAAACCTGCCCTGCCGCCACACCACCTTGAAAATTGTCAGCTTTCCATGCTAGATGTACGTACTAGAAGGCAGGTAGAAACTGCACCATAATCATCTTTCCGTAGCAAGTTCCAGCACAGTACTTGGTGCACAGCATGGGCTCAGCCATTGATTTTGAACAGAAACTGTTCTGATAATCCAACTGAGTGATAAAGGACTAAATTAAGTTAATGGAAATGGAAAGTAACATAATTTAATTGGATGGTGTCTTTCCGTATTCAGTTCTGTTGGGCTATGTAGTTTACTGGGGGACGGGGGGTTCTTTTTCACTTAAATAACCCTCTACGTTTGCAAAGATAAAACTATGTAGAATACATACATAACATACACGCACAGAAAAATTCTCATGGGAGATGTGATTATGATTAGGTTACATATATCCAGTACTTCCAAGAACTGAGTCAAGTGCTTTCTACGCATTGTCTTCTTTATTCCCCAGGGGAGGTGGGGACAATAATACAAGCCTTGTTTCTTTTCCCATTTTCTAGGAGAAATAATTGAGGCTGGGAGAAGTTACACTAACCTTCCCAAATTCTAGATGGGATCCAAGACCCAAGACGCAGGTCTTTCTGGCTATAAAAGCCCACTGTCTTAACTGCTGTACTCTTTTGCTTGCTCTTTTGTCAGCTCTATCCATAACAGTTTCACGAAGAAACAAAATGAAATCAGAAGGCTCTTCTCCAGGTGAACCATTTCTCGCAGAGTGATTATTTTGATGATTGTAATGTGATTACAATGCGGTGATGTAATCAGGTGTTAAGCGGTGATACTAGGAGTTTGCTGCTTTTCTGCATAAGTTCTCAGACACTTAATTGTAGAAAAGACAATAGCAGAAGAGCACCCAGGGGCACAAAAATCATTTTTCCCTGTGATGAACTTCTAAAATGAAAGAGAACAATTCTTAGAATTCTCTGGTTTTTTTTTTTTTTTTTTTTTTTTTTTGTCTCCTTTAGTTTTCCTGAGGCTCTGTCCCACTTAGTAGTTAAGTAAAAGATTAGATCCAATTAGTTTCATCCTCCCCCGGGCTAACCTCTGCTGCCTGATTGGCCTCCTTGAGAGGCTGAGTTTACTGTAGAATTCTGATTCTCCCCTTAACTCGCCATGCAGCTTTGGAGGCGTGAGTCTCTTGCCCTCTCTGAGTCTCAAGCACATTAGCAAGAAATCAAATGGATTGTTAGAAGCCAGAAAGTGCTAATAAGAAAACTAGAAACTCCAGTCGCCTCTGGAGCGCTTACCCTGACAAGTGCCCTGCACAACAGGTGGTTTTTATCATGCTAATCAGCTTCTTCCTTGTCTTGTCCAAGAGCCCAGCACGTGACAGGTCTGTTGCTCAGGGTCAGCTCAAGGCGGGGCTAAGAGCCATCCTGTAGGTGGCCTCTCCCACCTTGTGTGGGTCTCATAACTTGTACAGTAATCACCTTAGTAAACTAGTGAATTCTAACTCTGTCAACAGGTAGCAAATTGTTCTGGTTGTACCTCTTCCCTGGGAATCCCTTCAAGATTTGCAGAGAAATGTGTATTCCTCCACTCCTGGTGGGCTGACATCAGGGAGCCTGGAAACTGATCAGGTGAAAACTGTCCTCTCTCCCTCCCTCGAGATTTGTAAAGAGTGGTTCTGCTGAGTCTCAGCTGGAAGAACTCCAAGAAAGCGCTCAGTGTTTCTCAGACTTCCCTGATAATAAGAATTGCCTGAAGTACTTGTTAAAAGAAAAAAAATACAGACTTTTCCTAGCCCCACTTAATCTGAAGCTCCTGGGAAGGGGTCTTGAAGCTGTATTTTTACAAACATCCCTAGGTCTCCATTATCATCGGAACAATGTGAGAAATTCTGATAGTGCAAGTAACTCATTTTACACAGGAAGAATCTGAGCCCCAGACTGAGAGAGATTTGTTGTTGGGGAATGAAGGGTAGACCCCACATGCCTAAAAGGATTAGGAAGGGAAGCCTGAGTCCGGCAGGCTCGAGTTCACAATAGGGAGGAGGGAGGTCTGTGGAAAACTAGAAATCCTTGTCTACAAGGAAGGAGCCTCCCCTCAGCCCCGGCCAAACACTGTCATGCAGAATGTGGGCCGCTGCTGCCACGTAGGGCAACTTTTCAAGAGACAATGGAAATCAAGGTTTTTCTAAGAAATTTCTCCATGTTTACATGTTGACAATTGATTCAAAAAAATTTCTATGAGCCACAGTTCTCGTGGCTGCCAGTTTCCAACCTCGCATTAGGACTTCATGAGCCATAATTTTCGTCTTTTCCTTGCCTCTCTCGTGGTGGTAATAGCACACTGCCTCTTTTCTCAGTTTTAAGTTTTTTTGTTGTTGTTGTTGTTGTTTTTTAATGGAGGTACTGGGGATTGAACCCAGGACTGCAAGCATGTGCTCTACCACTGAGCTATCCTCTCCCCTCCCAGCAGCTATTTTTAAATGGCTTTCTATCTCCTACCAAAAAAGGGGGCTGGTTTGCAGGGTCTTTTATGATCTGCTTCCTACCACCTTTTCCCACTTCACCACCTGTCATTGGAGAGTATGGATTCCAGGGCCTCGGTGTGCATCTCAGATTCACCACTTACTAACAGACTCTGGACAAATTTCTCTCTCTGTGTATCAGTCTCTTCACCTTCAAAATAGAGGCAATGATAGTATTTATTTCCACCGAGTGGTTGTGAGTGCTAGTAAGTTCCTGTAAAGTGCTTAGAGCTGTGCTCAGCCTGTAGCAAGCCCTGTGAGTTGCCCCGGAAGCTCGCCCCAAACATACCTCGGGTTCCTACCCTCCAGAGCTGCCGTTCTCCTCCTGGAATAAGTCCCCTTCATGTCTCCTCATCCTCTGGGTCACCCTGGATCTGGCAAACCTTCCCGGCCCCCAGGAACACGTCGGCCTTGAACGTCACACGTCATCACACGTCGCCCTGCATCGCAGGTGTCAGTCTTCTGCTCTAAATTGTGCACATCCTTAAAGGGAGAGACCTTACTTTTTCACTTTTGCAGCCCCGGGACCTAACACCATGCCAGCTACATGATAGGCTTTCCATAAATAGTGCTAAAGAAGTGAATTGCTAATCTTGATTTCCTTATTTGATGATAAACTTCTTAAGGACAAACCCTCCTTACAGGCTACATATGTGAATTCGCCGCAGCACCAAGCATTCTATTCCATATTCAATCAATTAAGTAATTTGTGCAGCTTGCAAAATACGATGCTAGCTTCTGATCAAAGAACTTACAATCTTTTTCTCCATGTCATCCCCATGTGCCCTCCAGAAATGTCTACCCTTTGGATTCCCATCGCAGTTCTCTGGGCCCTTCTTATGTTCCGGGCACTTTTTTCTTTGGATTGTATCTGTTGATGTGTGCATCTCATTGCTTCACCAGACCGTGAACTCCTCAGAGCCAGAGTATGTGTCTGAGTTTTTGTAGACTTCAATACAACCAGCATAGCCCCTTGCCCAGAGTATGCACTAAGTACTTCTTGGTGGTCTTCATGAACACAGCCTTCTCACAGAGTTTCTTATGTTTATCTAAGGACTGTTAAAAAGGAAAGAAAAAAAAAATGTTCTACTCAATTTGAGGGACACCAGCCTGGTGTTAAATCATGCCATTGAGAGTTTTATTCGTTTGAAGGAAACACACTTCCTTGCTTGCAGCCTTTCCCCGCTTATCAACGAATAAAATTTAACCCATACAGTTGAAAACTGAAGAAACAACGACTTCACAAGTGTTCCAGTAAGGCATCTCAAAACGTGCTTTGGAAATACTTCCAATTGACATATGCAAACAGCTTTTTCCTAGTAATGACCCTTTTTTGTTTGGGAAATAAAATACCTATTACAGGAAATGAAATTTTGTGGCCTTCATGAGTCCTTTCGCTACAGAAGTTTCACTTACTGAGGGCCTTGGTGAACTGTGGAAAGGAGGAGGCAGTGCTATTTTTGACACTGGGGTGAAGTTGCCAGTGGAAAAAGTAGGTATTTTCCACAAACAACACACCTCAGGTAGAGGAGGGGATTTTTGTTCCTTTTGCAACATTTCTACCTACTTGCAATAAGTAGGTTTAATGGCATTTAAAGCCACAACTGAAAGATACTAGCATCCTTTAGAGGTAGGATCTGCCCAGGTGATTGCACACTTGTTTACAATTAACTGTTTCGTGACTGGATTTTTCAGTGCCATGTTAATTTTGTGTTGTGTTCAATCAGGAAAGAATAACAACAGTTAAAATTTAAAAACCAAAACAACATTGCATTCGTTGTTGAAATTTTTCCTGAAACAAAACCATCTGAGGAATGTATACTACCACTTTCTATCTCTAAACACTATGAATTTAGAATACAGATTCAAGACGCTTTCCTTCCAATATATATACCATGTTACAAGCAATGAATTTCTCTGATGCCTCAAAAATTTTGTGATTGCTGTCGCCTAAGTTTTAGTAACAGACACACCATATTGAGTACCTGCCATACGCCAGGTAGTTTGCATTCATTATTTCTAAATCATTTAGTCAACAAATATTCATTCAATACTCACTGTGCGCTGAGAAGTGTGCTAAGTACTGGACTACACTTATTGGTTCTGACCTTTCAGGAAGTTACAGTCTTGTAGGAGAGGAACAACTCTGCAAGATGGGAGATTTTATCTTTTTTGCAGATGAGGAAAAAGGAATGTGGAACTAATACTGGCTGCTCTTTCCATCAAGTCATCTTGCTCCTCTCCACTCAGCCTTCCTAGTTTAATTCTCTCATCTCTGCAGAAGGGTTTTTCATGAAGTAGTTGTGAAAAAGGATTGGAAATATTTTTTTACTTTAGTGGGAAGGTTTAAAAAAAAATCTGTTTAAAATGCACTGCTCTCAATCTTTTGATAATGTAAGAAATGAGTATTAAATATCAGTTATGTTTTGGATTGGGCCCTGGCTTAAGTAAGATGCAACAAGTCTAAACAAGGCCTGAAAACCCACATTTCTAGCAGATGTGGAAAAACAGAAACTTAATTGCAAGATGAAGGGCTCAGCGGCCTATGTTATTCCTAAGATAGGCAGAAACTTGGAGGGCTTTTTTTGTTGTTGTTACTGTTAGCTGGTTTTTCTCTCCTGTTTCTACTTTTGCTTGATTGCCTGGAGTCATGACAAGGATGGGAGACAGGCGGCAGGGGAGCCCTGGGGGGTATGGTTTGAGAAGGAGGCAAAGAAAAAGCCTGTGGACTAAAGCTATGTTAGGCCTCACCTCAGTAGGTTTTGTTTGTTTTTTTGCTTTCTTTGGCTGTATCTTCAAGAGATTGTTGCAGTTAATTTATCAAGTGACTGTTCCAAGTAAAAATGTCTCTTCTGCTGAAGCCTTTCATTTCTTCTGCTCTTTTCTTCCATCTCTCCCATCTGATATAATTTAACCAAACCCCTTAGAACTGTAGCAGACAGCTGGAAGGCACCGGAATCTTTGGCAGGCTGCTTGTTCCCTGAACATGCCTCTGCACAGGGCACAGCCTTGGACTGTTACAGTCATTTTCTAATTGGCCTTCTTACCTACGGCCGCTTATCCCAGTAACCCGTCTTCCAGTCCCCAGTGTTATCTTCCTAGAACACTGATCACGTCACTCCCTGCGTGAAGGCCTCTGCACACTGGCCAAAGTTTACAGAAGGAAGCCCAAATGCTAAGGTGACACAGAATGCCCTTCAGTCTGGGCCTAATCCCCACCTACCTTTTCAACCTTATCTCTCCCTTATCTTTTTACACCAGAGGCACACAGAATCCCTCTTTGTCCCCTGAACAAGTTTTGGTCTTTCAGGCTGCCACACATTTTCAGAAACTACTGCTAGCAATAACCTCTTCCTGGTTTAAGATCCAAATAAAATGATCTCTCCCCAAGAACTTCACTGGTCCTACAGGTAGCTTCGGTCACTCTTTCCTCATTGCTTCCTTAACATGTTGCATATAATCTTCTTATAGCACTAATAGCACTGAAATGTAAGGATTTATTCAGGTTCATCAAGTGCAATTTCTAACACTTTTCCCTAACTCCAACTCCTTTTAAATCACCTTTGTTTTTCTGACTTTGGATGAGCAGGTAGATCTGGTACCAGTAAAATACCTGTTAAATAATAAATTAAAAAGCAAAATTATATTAGAGCAGGGCATCGGTAAAATTTCCATTAAATAATAAATGAAAAAGCAAAATCATGCCATGTCCAGCCCAAATGTTTAAAAGTGGGAAAAATATATATGCATACATATATACACACCATTTATATAATATAGACACATGTATACTATATATATACATAATGTATATCATTTCAGGAGGGTTTTAATTTTTCCGTATTAAAAAACTCGTTCAAAATAAAGTCCAAGTAAAAAGAAACAAAAGCACACATTAAGAAATGATGCAATTATTCCATACCAGTTTATTGTAGGTATTGTGTTTCCAAAAATTTATAGCATAAATAACCTTTCATGTCACAAAATAACTTAGTACAATTTATAATAAAACTTTGAGAATTTAACATCTCATCAAAATACAATAAAATATGGTTTTAAAATAGGATTAACCCTTTCTGCTTTTCTTTGACTTGAGGGCATATGAACCAAAAATACCCACACTACTGCTGCACATTTAAACTTTAACAAAGCATATTTGGTTTATTTAAATGTAACTCAACGATCCTAAATTAATACATAGTTTTGTTTTCCTTCCTGCGTGGTTCTTTGTAATTTTTGTTCCTTTTGACTTGTGTTTCTGTCTCAACACAGCTTCCTTCTTCATTTTTACCTCTTTCCATCTGCAAAGTCATCTATCTCCGGGCTCCCAGAACACGTAGTTGAACTCACTCAGCCCCTTGACATCAGTTTCTGTAATCCTTGCATCAGTGTTGGGAGTAACTGCTTGAGTAACTACAAAGGTATTTCAAAACTTCAGTGCAATTTGGTTCAGTTATTTTCATTCAGATGCCATCACCGTTCAGGGAGATTAATCACTGGAACCCACTGATCCATGTAGCGGCTTTCCCGGCAAAAACAAATAAGTTGACTTAAGGCAGGATCCTTCCACTGTGATGAATGTGGATTCTGGGGACAAATTCAGGAAAATAAATTTACTATTTAAAAAATCAGCATTTCCTAATAATTACACCATTTTTGAGGGGAAGATGCTTGAACATTCTATTACTTTGGCTGTGTGACATGGAGACCAGTTACAACCATAAAAAAATAAAATTTATTCTAGGTAGCTGGGTTTCCTGTAAAACCATTAAAGGTAATTCTCTACTAAGCTACACTCTGCAAAGTATAAACACATGCAACCCACTGAGCCATATAATATGTTTGCATGTTAATATTTATTGTTTTGCATAAGAGTATTATTCACAGGCTTGTGCTACCAAACTTGTATGTGGACAGAGACCTGAGTGAAGCAACTTTGAGAAATACTTCCATGCTGTGCTACCAGGAGGTGAGAGCTGCAGAGCAGTTACCTAGAGTTGCCACCTGTTATCCTCCCAAAAGGGAGAGTAGTATTTTTCAGGAGTAACAGAATAATTAGGCTGCCACTTAACAAGATCAGTCCAAAAGGAGTGAAATCTAAAAGACAAAACGATCACTTTTACCTCTGTAAACACAAGTTATCTACCTACCAAAGGTTTTTACTGGGGGGAAAAAAGCTCCACTGAAAAAAATGCAAGATTGCGAAGAAAAAATTTCCACATCATTCTCTTAATGTATTTCTAGGGAATTAATAAGGTCTCTCTCCTACACCATTTCTATTTTTAGCTTTGACTGGCGAGAATGAAGCTGACTCCTTAATGAGGGTGAGCCAGGAATTTATTTGGCTTTATCTAATCTGCCCTGCTAAAGGAATTAGTCACGGGAGGTAGTGCAGATGTAGGTAGGGAGTAGCTGGGCTGACAATGCTGACTCACAAGGATCTCTTCCGCTTCTGGCAGCCTCCAACGTGCTTAGACATGTTCTGTACCAGAGAAAATCCTGGTGATGAAACTAGCACATCTCGGCTGAAAGTCCAGCTACTCTTTAATGGGGCAAAGGCGCCCAACTCTTGACCCCCACCCATCCCAGATCCGCAGTCAGCCGACTCTCAGCTCTTGTCGATTTCCTGCCAGGACTCTAACCCCGACCTGCCCGCAGTCCCCTTCTCCCTTACCGTCACCAGCACGCAGTGCAGGTCCGGGGGCTGCTCTGCGCCCTCGCTCGCCGCGGGGCCCGCGTCGGTCTCCAGAAGCAGGAGCTCCGCCAGCCGGCCCGGGTTGCTGACGCGCAGGATGTCGATGTCGTTCTCGCAGCAGAACGCCTGGATCAGGGTGAAGTGGATCTGCAGAGCCACGTCCCTGTCGTCGTCCTCGTCCGCCGCCAGCAGACACAGCACCACGTTATCGGGGTCGCTGAGGGCAGGGGCGGGGCTGGTGAGCCCAAAGGCCCAACTCGCCGCGTGGGCGCCCGCACCCCCGCCCCCCGGGTCCCCGGGGTCGTGCCCCAGCCCGCTCGCTGTCCCTGAGACAGGCAGCCGAGGGGCAGATGGAAAACAGCAGGAAGCGGCGCTGCAGCGCGAGGAGCGCCCCGCAAAGGCGACCTCCCCGGGCCTGGGCGGTTAGTGGAGCCGCGAGGGACACGTTGGGGTCCCACTTACACATTGAGCAGTTTGGCCGCCTCGTACACCCCGACGGTGATGGTGCGCTGACTCAGAGCTTTGCTGAGCACTTCCTCGAGGGCATCCCCCACCTTATCCATCCTACACGCAGACAGAGCAAGGGGGTCCCGTCAGCCCGAAGCCCCTCCGAACCGTCGTCGCCCCCTCGCCCTGCACCGCGACTCTCTCTCCCGAGGGCACGCGCCACCGCGCACCTGGGCCTTCTGCAAACCCCGGGCTCGCCCAGCTGTCACTTCCATGACCTCTCGCACGTCCAGAGGCCGCGCGTCCTGTGGGAAGCCCCGAGAGTGTCACCCGCCTCCCTTTCCCGAGGGCAGGAGCCGCGAGGGTAGGAGCCGCAGGGGCAGGGATGGTTACTTCTGCCCTTTGCAAAGTCTCGGAGGGGCTCGACCAGGCACGCTCTTTCTGGCCACGCGCGCTTCTGAAGTGTCCCCGCCGAGGAAAAAAGAAGAGGTGCCCTCTGCAAACTTTTAACCGCTCGCTCCCGGGCAAACCTTGCACAGCCTGGCAGCACTGGGGTGCGCGCGGTGGGCAAGCAGAGTTCAAGAAGAGCCTCCGGCCGACCTACCTTTCGGTCTTCTGCTCTCCAGCCGAGAATTCCTCCAAAGTCATATTGCAACTGCAGGTCCCCCACAGAGAGAGAGCGGCTTGCGGGCTGCTCCTGCCACCGCGGGTACGCGGGCGCCTGCTCTCTGCACTCCCTCGCAGGCTCTTCCAGCGCCCGCTGCCGCCGCGCCGTCCGCCCCTGCCGCCCAGCTCGCTCGCCCACCGGCTCTCGGCCCCTCCCCGCTTTGCCACGGACCACAACACCGACACGGCAGCTGCCTCACAGCCACTGAAGGACAAAGGCCCGGCTCGCAGGATTTATTCTGCCACCCACCAGCCAACCACCGCCTGCCTCATTTGCATACGCACAGCCATTGGGCTATGCAAATAAGCCTGCTCCCGATAATTTGACCCGAGCTCCTGGAACCAGGCTGAAAGGAGCGGAAGGGGGAGGAGTCATGCGCAAGGCGCGCCTAGAGGGCGGGGGCAGGACGGGGGGTAGGGCGGGGCTAGAGGAGGACCGGGTTCCCAGTGGACTCTTCCTGAGGGCGGGGTGGGTAGGAGGGGAGGTCTTTGCAGTGGCGGGAGTTGAGGGGTGGGAGATGACTTCAGATAGGGTTGGAGCAGGCTGCTAAGTGTTTCTCTAGTTGGGGCTCATTTTTTAAAAATTTGTTTCATGGCTTTTGTTTTGGGGGGCTTCCATGAAAATCTATTTTCAGGATTAATGCACCCAAGTCTAGTAATTATTAGTAAGCCGGTTACATAAAAAGAGTGTGTCCAGACCTCTGGGGCAAAGTTTACCTCAGAAGTGTTGTTTATGTAAGTCTAGGCAAAGCTGTTTATTAGTAGTAGTATTATTTTGGTGCCCTGATGGCTGGTTTGATTTATTTTTGGAAGGTTGCAAGGGTTGGAAGCTCAAAAAAGAAAAATCAACACATTTGTGTTTGGTAGTGGCAGGGAACCAAGATTCTGTGGAATCTTTTCCACAGAAAGCAGCAAGGCTTCCCACCTGCCCACGGTAACTCTGGAAAATCGTGTTCAGGAGGAGCTGGTTACCACACATGTGTATCCTAGCCTTACAACTCCAATTCTCCTTTCTCAGAGTCTTTCCCAAAGGAGAATCCTTCTGCACGGCACCAGCTAAGAGACAAATGTCTGACACCCACACAAGCTACACATCTAAATTCAAAAAGCCCTCAACTTCCTTTCATAAGGCAAGCAAGTATGTCACTATCTTCCACAGGGAGCCTGTGATCTCACTGTGAATTATTGATGTTAGATGCTGAATCATGAAGCTGCTGCTACAGGACCTTTTAGTCATATGCTAAAATTTCACCTTTGAGATAATGGCAATCTGTGGGTGGAAAGAAAGCAGCAGTTATACACTTTTGAAAAGCAAACTTGAATGTATAGACTTTCACTGAACAGGTTGAGGGTACTTTACTTTGCTTTATGAGTTTATGCAATAAATGCAAAAGTATGTGTTAAACCTACTGAAGTCACCAAAAGTGGTGAAAATGCTCCCATATGCTTGCATTCAAAACCATCCTTGCATTATTAACATCACCGTTCAAAGGTCACAGAAGTAATTTTTTGCCAAGCTACACAGGAGTTTTTGCACCCGTATGTTTGTGTCATTCTAGACAAAATATTCTCCAGTTCTCTTGCTCTTAATTTAGTGGAAAAGGAAAATGTTAGGTAGGTTTTCTGGTTCATTTATTTGCGCTGCCATTTTGCACTTAATCCCTAACTGCTTTGTCAGCAAGGGACAATGGGTAAAGGAATGGTGCTGACCAATGTATAATATACCCAGGCGTGTAAGGTATATTTCATATCTATACCTTAAATTCTCACACGGAGTGTCTTTGTTAAAGAATTCCTTTAGACTGAAGTTTAGGCAGGAGTTGAAGCACTTTCAGATCTGCAAACAAAATCTGAATTATGCAATCTGGCCTGAGTCATCATCTGGAGATTGTTGAACTGTGTTCCGTGGAACTCCAAGGTTCTATCTACTAGGTATTTCTTCAAAGTTTTTTAGAAGAAAGTGTGATCACAGCAAGCTGACACAAAATTAGGGAAATGAGTGAGTTTCTTGACAGCAGGGACTGTGACTTCATCAACTTGGTGTTCTTGGCACCTAGCACAATTTCTGCGTTTCGTAGAAACACAGTCAGTGTTCATTGAGTTGACTAGAATTGAGAGTTGAATAAGATCCCAGAATCCTGCAGTGCTTTGCAATGCCTGAATTCTCTCAATATGTTTCCCATTTAACTCTACTTCCAAAAAACTGCTTTGATGTCCTACAATATACCAAGAATTGTACAGTTTCTGGTCCTTTGCCTTTAAAGTACTTGTCTAATTGCTATATCCATGCTTGAACTGGATTTGGGGACAAAATAGTATGCACTGTCATCAGCCAGCTATGCTGAGAGTCCCATGACTTTAGTCATCTGAACGGAAACTGTAGGACAGTAGAACCCGCCTATTGTTATGCCAATTCAAATGAACCACAGCCCTAGTAATGCCCCACCCAGGCCAACTATATGCAGTAAAAATGCACTATAAAAGGATTACCTCTTAATATCAGCCTAGTCCCCCACTCAAAAACTATATTGCATTCTATATTGGGTCTCATGGGAAAGTGATTTGTTCAAGTGTTATGGGTTGTTCTCTGTGAGATAAGCCTAGTCTTCCAGTATGCAAAAATACTCATTTGTCATACTTTCTGACTCAGCTATGTTACATCGTTTTGCCTCATTGCTGAGTCTATCTACAATGTTTCATTAGTGATTATTTTCAAAGCTGGTGTTCCCAACTGGAAGTAGAAGCTGCATTTAGCTACAGCTAGATTGCTGTTATACATTAGGTTGATCGTAGATGATATGGTTCACAGATGTTTATTAGTCCTGGAGGAGGATGGTACAAATTATCAGAGGAATATCCCTAGATATATAGATATATAATATATGTGTGTGTATATACATATGTGTATCTTAAAAAATAACTCCAACATGTAAAATCATTTTTAAAACTACACCAGGTACTTTAACGGCACAGGACTGGAATGAACTTCCAGTAATATTTATAAGGATGCTAACCGGTTATATTTGGAAATCAGATGAAAATATGTACTCAAGAATTGTTAAATTATTTTAGCACTGCTACCTGCTTTGCACATTGAGTCTTTTTGATCCATTTCTTTTCTTTTCTTTTTATTGGAGTAACTGGGGATTGAACCCAGGACCTCATGCATGCTAAGCATGAGCTCTACCACTTAGCTATGGAGAAAAAGGAACCCTTGTCTACTGTTGGTGGGAATGTAATTTGGTGCAGCCATTATAGAAAACAGTATGGAGATTTCTTAGAAAACTGAAAATAGACTTACCCTATGATCCAGCAATCTCACTCCTGGGCATATAGCTGAAGGAAAATCTAATTGAAAAGATACATGCACCCCAGTGTTTATAGCAGCATTGTTTACAATAACAAAGACAGAGAAACAACCTAAATGTCAATCAACAGATAACTGGATAAAGAAGTTGTGGGGGATATATATATCTCGTATATATGTGATGGAATACTACTCAGCCATAAAAAAGAATAAAATAATGCTATTTGCAGCAACATAGATGGACCTGGGGATTGTCATACTAAGAGAAGTAAGCCAGAAAGAGAAAGAAAAATATCATATTATATCACGTATATGTGGAATCTTAAAAAAAAGAGACATGAATGAGCTTATTTATAAAACAGAGACAGACTCACAGACATAGAAAACAAACTATGGTTACCAGGAGGAAAGAGGGTAGGGAGGGATAAATTGGGAGTTCAGGATTTGCAGATATTAACTACTATATATAAAATAGATAAACAACAAAGTCCTACTGTATAGCACAGGGAACTATATTCAAAAGCTTGTAATGACCTATAATGAAAAAGAATATGAAAAGGAATATATATATGTATAAGAATAAATCAATTACTGTGCTATACACCAGAAATCCAGAAATTAACACAGCATTGTAAATTGTACTTCAAAAAAAAGTCTTTTTGATATTTTCTTCACTTTTATCATACATATATTCCTATAATGGTTCTACACTGCAGAATGATATCTTTTCTTTCTTTCAAAAATGAGTCAGTCCTTTAACATCTGAAAGACATATGATGCTTTATGTTTCACTATTAGACAGATCATCGTTCACATTAAGAAGATCGATTAGCCTATAACAAATGTATTTAACGCCTACCTAGAACTATATTATATTTTATTGTTAAAAATCATAAGGTTCCTAATGTATTTTTTGTGTAAATTTGGTAAAGTTAGTTTTTAAAGGCAGACTCTAAATTCCCTCCCCACCCCCCGCCACTTTCTTTTTTCCCAGAGAAGATCATTCAAACAAGATATACTTTATACCTAAAAATATATCACTTCTTAGGATCAATATTTCCATTTGAATCTAATATAAATGTTTAGTTTCTTGGGCCATCACAGTGTAGGCAAATTCTGAGATGGCCTCAATGATCTCTAACCTCTGGTGTTAAGCTCGGTGTTATTCTTATCCCTTGAGTGTGGGCAGAACCTGTCCCTGGCTTCTTACCAATAGAGTATGGCAGTGCTGTTGGGCTATCACACCCATAATTATGTTTCAGTCCCTGACAAAGGTGAAAGGATTTTGCAGGTATAACTAAGGTCCCTTTTTAGTTGACTTTGAGTTAATCAAAAATGAGATTAAGCTAGGTGGGCCTGATCGAATCAGGTGAGCTCTTTAGAAGCAGGCCTAGGTTTTCTCTGAAGAGAGCATGGAAACATCAGAGGCTTTCTTTCTCCATTGCTGGTTTGAAGAGGCAAACTTCCTCAGTTCAACAGCTGCAAGGAAATGGATTTTGCCAACAACTGGAGGGAGCTTGGAAGTAGATCCTTCCCTACTCAAGCCTTCAGATGAGAAGGTAGACTGAGCAACACTGACTTTAGCCTTGTAAGACCCTAAGAGGAGAACCCAGCTAAGCCATGCCCAGACTTCTGACAGACAGAAGGTGTGAGATAATAAATATGTTTTTTTAAACCATTAAGTTTGCGTTATTTTGTTATGTAGCATCAAAACCTCATATAGTACCCTTAATGCCATCTTGTTGTGTGTGCAATAAATTCTTACCCTATGGAAATTTCCTTCAGCTGTCACTATTCAGGGCAATGGAGTCATGGTGTTGCTTTGAGGTTTAGGCTAACCCCCTGTGTTGCCACCCGCTGCTCACATGTCACCAGCCGTGCAGGAGCCAGCCAGTTAAGGTGTCAAATGAAAAGACTTGCTAGGACACCTTTCAAGGACCTCCCTCACCCCATTTCCCCACCTCTCGGCTGGGTTGAGTGTGGGTCAGAAGGTTTCTGTCTCAGTAGGAATGTTCCCTCTGTGAATGTCTCCGCTTGGTGGACTAATCAAAGGTGAGAATATAGGTGGTCTGGGTTGGTAGTTGGCCATTGGTATTTTGTTCTGGCACTTTGACCAGGTTTCTGAATTTTCTATCTCTGAAATAGAAGAAGTGATTCTTTTCACCATCCACTTCATTGTAAAATTTTCTTCTTCCTAACTCTTAACAGCTTAGTCCTTCTCTGTCTACACTCACTCTCTTGGTGACCTCATTGAGTCTCATAGCCTTAAATATTTATAAGCTAATGACTCCCCAGTATCCTTCCAATCTGGTCAGTCATCTCTTCTGAACCTCAGGCTTACTCACAATCTCTGGCTCAATATACAGTAAGCATCTCAAATTTAGAATGACAAAGTTGGCCTCCTGATTGTCCTCCTCTAGGTCAATGGCAACTCCATTCTTCCCATTGCTCAGCCCCTGAGCCATGGTATCATCCTTGACTTCCTTTCTTCACCACCCACATCCAGTCCATCAGCAAATCCTATCAGCTTACTTCAAAATGTAAAATAATCCAACCATTTCTCAGGGCTGCCACCACCACCACCATCGTCTCCCACTTGGACAGCTGCAACAACTAGTTTCTCTCTCTCTGCTTTCACCCCCCCTCTGCTCACCTCCAGCAGCCAAAGTAAGGCTAGACAAAGCAAGTCAAATCCCAGCCATGGATCCAACCCAAACTTACCAATGGCTCTTCTTTTCACTTAGAGTCAAAGCCAAGTCCTCACTAAGGTTTAAAAGATCCTACAAAAATCTATTCACTGTGATGAAAATGTTCCAATAGTAATGGTGGTGATAATTGCACAACTCTATTAATATATTAAAAACCACTGAATAGTACATGTAGGGTGAATTGTAGAGAATGAGAATTATATCTCTATTAAACAGTTGTTTAAGAAATATTGAATGCCTACTCCAACCTCATCTTTTATTACTCTTCCCCATGCCCATTTCTCTCAAGCCACATGGGCCTTTCTTTTGCCTCAGGGCCTTTGCATTGACTACAAGCCAGAAATATTCTTTCTCCAGATCACCACAAAGCTCTCTCCTGTCAAGTTCTCTTCTCAGTGAGGCCAACCCTGTTCACTCCTGGCATTGCAGATCCCCTAGACCCTGTTCTCTCCCTTTTTAAAAACTTTCTAAGATACATATTATACTTGTCTTATATATTGTCTTTATTATCTGGTTCCTCTCTCTTGCCCACTCTACTCCCTAAGTATAAGTTCAATGGAGTAGAATTTGTTTTGTTCACTGTTTGATCCCTAAGTAGTTAGAATAGTGCATTGCACAGAGTATACCCTTAATAAATATTTATTGAATCAGATATTGTTGAATTAATAAGTTATACAGATTTAAAGATGTAAATAATGAACTGGAACATAAAGCTATATATTTTCTTATATATTAGAAACCATTTTTGATTGAATCCTAGTTCTATTGGTTGTACTGTTATAATTACAGAGGGTTGTATACCCTTATCTACATTTTATGTTCTTCTTCATACACTCTTCACCCCACCCCAATGATTTTTTAAATTATTATTATTTTTTTTAATGGAAGTACTGGGGATTGAACCCAGGACCTCATGCATGCTAAGCATGCACTCTACCACTGAGCTATTACCCTCCCCTGCAATGATTTTTTAAATATTTTTTTCAGGAGCTATAAACTGGCCCATTCTGTAACTAAGGATTTGTGACCTCTATCAGTCTGTAGTGTATACACGTATAAAACCCAATAGATTAAAAGGTGCTTAATTGCCAAGCTTCAAGTCTTGTTCTTTCAATGTAGCATAAAGAGATTATAATGATGAGGAAAACAACCTTGAAAGGTTTTATGAAGGTGAGTTTTGAAGTGGGAGATTTAAAAGAGCAGAGATAGGGTGTTTTGTTATATAAGCAACATACAAGAAACACAAATAGAGATGAAATTAAAGGCATTGAGTAATATTTAGGAGACTGCAAACAAAAGAAATAAGGCGTAAAGGAAAATAAGAGCCTTCTTTATTACTATCTGAACTTTTACCTCTTTCTCTGGCTTTAGTGCTTGTAAGCATTTAATCTCTATTCACTGGAAATTTCTGCCAGTAGAGCTTCTAGTTTGAAATTGCTTGTAAGATCTATTCTGTTAATAATATGCATTCTTATATTTCGCTTTGGTCCTCCTTTACTTTGGCAGTGGAATGTCAGTCTCAAGGTCTGGAAGATATTAAATATTAAAAAAGGACAATTTACGATTAAACCCTGTAAGACTCTGATCTTTTAAAGAGTGTCTAGGACACGGTCTTTTGAAGCACCCATTTCTGGATGGTTGCTCTGGGAGGCTGTCTGACAGTCCTCTGGCTACTGTTTGACTTTATATTGTAAAGGTCTAAAGTAGCCTCATTTTTAGTAACCGAAGAATGCAGTGAGCAGACTGTTATCTGACTGTCCATTATGAACACTTTACTCCTCTGCTTCATGGACCATATCAGTTTGTGGCAAAGTGATGGATTGTGTTTAACATTCTGTCGTTGACCTATAAGGATTTTTGCCATATGCTCTAGCTCATCCCCTTAAGACATAGGAGGAGAAGGGCCTATTAGTATCGCTGGCCACTAAGCAGAAATGTGTCAGGGATTTTGCTTTCTCAGCTGGAACATCACCCTTGGTAAGGCATCCTCCCTATTTTGAAAAAGATTCACCATCAAATACAAGAATGCCTGTCTATAGATTCATTTGACTCTTTATAGTTTGTGTCTGTATCTTAGGGATGTTTTGAAATGATGCTATAAAACTAAGATCTATATGGCTACTTTGTGTGCACAGCCAGCTTGATAAATCTAAATTGATGTCCTTCTAAGAATGTGGATTGAATAATGCCCGATCTTAAGATTGTTTACCCATTTCATACCTCGGTTTCCTCATTTGTCCAGTATATATATATATATATATATATATACACACACACACTTGTTATGTAGCATCAAAACCTCATATAGTACCCTTAATGCCATCTTGTAGTGTGCAGTACTTAATGCCATCTTGTTGTGTGTGCAGTAAATTCTTACTCTGTGGAAATTTCCTTCAGCTGTCACTATATACGGCAATATGTGTATACACTTGACATATATATACATATATATATGAAGAGAACTCTCTTTCCGCAAAAGAAATAGTAGGCATAATCCCACATATAGATAAATAAAAGCAAAAGTGTCCTGGCTGAAGTGGCCAGGTGGGGGTGGGGGTGGGGCTGAGGGACAGGGGGCTGCAGGGTTTGAGACACACATTGGTCACAACTGGAAACTGAAAAGCTTGTCCTGTAAGACTCTTCCAGCTCTACCATTATTTTGCTAAATAATTTTGTTATTCTAATAATTATTCTATATTTTTCAGCAGCCATCACAACTTTTACTATCTTATTTTACCATAAAAAAGCTATTTTTCTGAGCCTAAAAAGTTTAATCACCAGATAATCTGTCTACAGAATTAAAAACATATTCCTATTCCTCTTCTCTGGTATCAATTTTTTAAAAATCTCAATCCATTTCAACAGGTTAGTAGAGATTATGTTACAGCTTGCCTTATTAACCTTAATATATTGCCTAGTTACCAAATGCTATGGAGTATGATTTGGCACTGTGTCTTAATAAACAGGTCGCACCTGGGAGTTAGTGGGAACTCTCCCGTCTGAGAAGCAACAGCTATAACAGATGGTAAAACGACTGAAAACCAGGTGGGGTCATTGTTTAATGACCATCTGAATTAAGTTTGGTTAATTTGGTGTGTCTCTCATTACCCCTAGCAACTGGACCCTCTACTCCATTTTATAAGTTTGGGTTTATATCTTTTACATAAGCTATCAAAACAAGTCCATCTGTGATCTTGAAGCTATACGCGTCTCAAATCCAGCCACAGTGTAAATCCTGATGTCTTTGTGTCTAGCTGTGAGGAGCCTTCAAACGCAGGCTTTTGGCAGTACTCTGCAACTTACTTTTTCTCAAGTGACTTCTCATCATCCATGACATGGATAAATATCCCTTCACTCTTTTCAGAGGTGTTTTTTTTTTTAATTAATGAAAGTCCTTCCTTTTAACCTAAAACCCTTACTAGCAAGAATTTTCAAGAATCTGAGATGTCACCGGGGAGGGTGTAGTTCAAGCAGTAGAGTACATGCTTAGTGTGCACAAGGTCCTGGGTTCCTTCCCCACTACCTCCTCTAAAAATAAATAAACAAATAAACTTAATTACCTCCCCTCACTGGGGGGGAAAAAAAAAAAGAAACCGAGATGTCAAATTTTCAACCCATATATAACCCTTTAGAATTTCTCCTAAAATCTGTTTGCAGCAGAAGTTGGCTTCTGGGATGTTTCAGAAGATTTCTAACTAGACTTGTGATTTAACAATAAAAGCAGCTAATTTGTTAAATGCTTATCATATGCTTGGAACTTTTTATTTATATGACGTCACTTGATTCCCACGACCATCTTTGAGGTAGATACTATAATCTTCATGCTATTGCTTGAGGGGGGAGGGTATAGCTCAGTGGTAGTGTACATGCTTAGTATGCACAAGGTCCTGGGTTCAATCCCCAGTACCTCCACTTAAAAAAAATTAAGGTTCATGTTATTGCTGAAGAAGCGGTGGCCTATTGGAGAGGTTAAGCTAGTTACCAGCGCAAAGGACCCATAGCTAAGTGGCAGAGCCAGGATGCAAATGCACATTTGTGAGACTCCAGATCTCACCTTCACCGCAGATCATCGTCCTCTAGGACAGCTGGAGTTCACGCAGCCCCACAGCATAGTACTCAGAGTGCAGACTCTGGAGGCAGGCTTGGGCAAATCACTTAACCTCTCTTGTCTCTTTCCTGAGTAATAATAGTACCTATCTCATCAGTTTATTATGATGAAGTGAGATAATAGAAGTACACACTTACAGAGCATGGCACATAGAATGCCATGAGTGTAAATTCTATGACACCCATTTTCCAATTCTTTCATCTAAATAAAATATTTTATTTTCATTTTCTCTAACATTTGGGGCATCCTTGCTGGTGGTAGAAGTACTGGGCTTCCCTGTCTTCACCTAATTTTGTGAAAAATCCCCCTGCATTTTCATACAGCCACAGATGAATCCAGTATATGTGTTCCCGTCTCTAAATACAGATGAAGTAAACTTCCCCTATTTGTGTACCTTAGATCTTTGTGCAGTTTTGATAGCCTGAATGATATAGTTCTGCATGCTAAGGAACAGGGCTTGATGTTCTTGAAAACTTTCTCATGTGTGAGTGTGTGTGTGTGTGTGTGTGTGTGTGTGTGTGTGTGTGTGTTTTAATACAGAACAATGCGTTTCCCAAACTGTAGAATACCCTTAATGTTTCTTTTATCCTCTGAGAGCTTCCTGTATTTGTGAACTCCTTTCAAATCAGCAACTGCAGCTTCAACATCTGGGTCCTCCCTGCTGTAGGGAACATAAATTAACTGGTCGCGTTCTGTAAATGTTATGAGCGAGCGCTCGGGGAGCACACAGAGCCAGGTCAGGGCGCTTTCAGTATCTAGCAGCTGGTCCCGATGTAGTGCCTCAGAACTGGTTTTAGCTGACGTCAGATAACGCTGATGTGCACCAGATTGGCTTGTAGTACCAGTAAAGCTGATCCCTCCCACTTCCCCTACTGCCCCTGTGCTTGCCAGAATGCTGGAGACCATTATGAACTCACAGTTGTCATTTGATCTCCATCTGGCTGCTGTCACTAAAGCTGCCTTTTATCGCTTGCCAGAAGTGTAAAGCTAAAGACATTTCTCTTTCTCACAGATCTTTGCTTCTAGTCCGTACTTTTCTAATTTTCTGGGTAGTTTCAAATAATTCTTCTGTCTGAGTCTGTGTACCACCATCAGGAAACTAACAAAGGACACGCTAGAATATTTACCCAGATGTCTTCTTGGTGAACTAGATTTAGCAATAGATTTTTAGGAAGTGTTAGAGGTGGGCTGTGGCTTTGTTGACTTCAAATATTGTGCCTTAAGTTTGATGTGGTTTGAATGTCTGATATAAATGTGAGATTTGCGTGTGTGATCTCATGCTGTGGTAAATTTTATGGAGCTGTAGATCACAGCAGTCTAGCCATACAATTATAGGGGTCCCTGTACTGGATTAGAATCTACACGAATTAAACAATAAATATAAGGGTAACATGCCATAAATTGGATCTTGTAACAGCTTAATAATCTGATGAGGACAGAAGAATCGATTCTGAGGTGATGTTTAATGTACTTAGTCACTAGACTGTTCTTAGTTAAAGCTGATCGTAAATCTGGAAACAGCTTAAAGATTTACTGTTAGTGATCATCTGGTAGTCAAGATTTAGCAATCTTAGCACCACAGTCTGAAGATCATTCTTGGTCAAGAAACCACTCTAGGGATGGCATTTCACATTCAGCCAGTATTATTGTTGGTGATGATGATGGAATATCATAGGCTTTAAAAGTTTTGGAAACAAAGTTAGGATCCTGATTTTTACTTAGTTTAGCAAATTAATCCTGTAAGAAGTAATTATAAAGAAACTTTTATGTATGTTCTCAGTGTACTGATTATCAAAAAAAATTAGGAGGCACTACATTCTTTTTTTTGGGGGGAGGGGGTGCTAGGAAAGGTAATTAGGTGTATTTAATTTTAGAGAAGGTACCAGGGATTGAACCCAGGACCTTGTGCTTGCTAAACACGCACTCTACTGCTTGAGCTATACCCTCCCCGCCACTACATTCTGTATGAATCCATATTGTGTGTTTGTGTGTAAAAAATAAAATAATTTGGGAGGACACACATGACAATGTAAACAACGTTCCTCTTTGAGTGATGGGATTACAGGTCATTTTGATTTTCTTATTTTTGTGTACTTTTATTTGATTGTGTTTCATATAATAAGTATATGTTACTTTTAAAAAGTATTTTTAAAAGGAGAAAAAAGTATTTTTAATAGAAGTAGATTTATCTTCAGTGAAAGACATGGATCATACGATTTGATGCATTTTGGCAAATGTACACACTCACACAACCCAATTGAAATATAATCTCAATAATGATATAACCCAGTGAGGACGTATAACCTTGCCATTGCCCCAGAAAGCTGCTCTCTAACCCCTTTCCAGTCAATGCCCACATCCCATACAACCACTGTTCTGATTTCTAACATACAGGTGTGCCTATCACTTGTTAATTAAAATACACAGCACAGTTGTTTTTGTTTTGTTTTTAAAGAAATTTCTTGGTAAACTGAGATAGGACCAAAAAAAAAAAAAAGTTGAAACAGTTCCCTGCCTTCAAGTATCTTACCTTGTCCATGAGGAGGTGAGAAAAATAACAGAGCAAGAGCTTAGGAGAGAGAATTTAAGAGCTAAATCATGTAGCTCAAGAAAACTCAAAGAAGAGCAAGATTATCGTATAAGATTTTATAAGATCTTAGATCCGTTATTTCATTCCAGGAGAAAAAGGGAGAAAGTCTATTGGACTATAAGCTCTAAGGGCTCAGGGACTGTTATTTTTGTTCACTGTATGCTCGCTGCCTTACACACTGCCTGCCAGAGGTTCTGACTCAATGAATATTTGTGGACTGAATAAGTGGATACTATCATTCATTTACTCAGTCAACAAATACTTGTTTACTCTTCCAACAAGTATTTATTGACCTCTTACTATACACCATGGATTGTGCTGGGCTCTGGACATGGAATGGTAGACCATGGCCCTTGAAAATGGTAGACAGGGCCCCTAACCTCATGCGGGTTTCAATGTGTCTTGTCAGGAAGATGGATATTAACGGGAAAAATGTTAATTAAATGGAAAAAGTGGGAGGTTGAAAGGGAAGGAGCTTGGTGAGCCTGAAGAACTGAGAGAAGGCCAGATCAGCGAGGGGTGAGGAAGCAGGAGGTAGGACATCAGAGTTAGCCAAGGACCAGTCGAGGCAGATGGGACCTTGCTGGTTGTCAGATGGATTGGGGATTTTATCCCCCAAACAATAGGGAGCCATTGAAGGATTTTAATTTTAATTTTAATTTTAATTATATGTTTCAAAATGCTATTCTGGATCTTGGGCAGAGAGAATAGCTTGGACAAAGGCAAGAGCAGACATAGAAAGACCAGTCAAGAGGCTGCTGTAACAGTGTAAGAGGGATTTCAGGGTCTTGGAGAGGGTGGCTGCAGAGGGAGTGAAAAGAAATGGAGTTAAGACATATTCAGAGAGAGAACTGGACCTTAACAAATGATTGGCTCTGATGAATATATGAGTAGAGGTGTTAAGAGTGACTCTAGGTCCTGGCATGAGTTAGTTTGGTGATGGTGGAACCATTTAATGTTTTTCTCTCAGATTGTTATACAGAAGAAGCCAAGCTCATGGACTGACCATGGTGAGGTCAGACCTCTGTTGGGCAGAGCTCAGACCATGTATCTGTAACATGTCCACTGCATACCTAAGGTGAAAAGTGGTGATTTAGAATGGCTGGTGTAGGGCAAAATGGTGATGGTGGAAGGATTTTTATGCCCACAACCTGTTCTCTTGGGCACTTTTTCTTGATCTTGCCCACACGCCTCCTTTTCTTTCACCCATCCTCACATCCTTGTCAGGTATCTGATAATTCATCCCGACTAAGGTGATTACTGATAATTCTAGCTCTAAGGTGGGGTTGTCTTTTTCCCACCTCCTAGTCCACATACCTTGAGTTTTTGCCTTTTAAGAATAATGGGATGGATATTAGGGAGAGCAAACGGGTCACAGAGCCGGTTATTACAATTATAATGTCTTAGAAAAATGAGGCTGTCCCTAGCGTCTGCAGACCGGGCCCCCATCCTATTACTCTCTATTTCCCCCTGTTATTTTCTTCCTTGCCCCTTTTCCAGTATTTTCTTTGCATCTCTGTCTATCAGTTGTCTTTATTTTGGATCCTAAATCTGTCTTTGGAAACTTTTCTTAAAATTTCTGAACCTCAGTTTCTTCAACTTAGTTGGGGAATAGTATCAATGCCAGTGGATTCAATGTCTTCTCTGTGGTAATTTCTCACTGTTAATTGCTTTCCTCCACCACCCAGTTATTGGCTCCATTGCTGGGAACCCACCAAAAGTCACTCTCAGGTGTACTCAGCTTCTATAGGTGAGTTTAAAGGTACCACCACAGTGGATTTGGAAGGTGTCTCTCATTTCTATTATTCTCCTCACTTGTCCACTATATGAGGCCATGCCATCCTTGAGAGAGAGTCATTTGTCTCACCCAACTTGTCCAATGGCAGATACTACAATTATTAAGCAAGAGAGTATAGCTGGATATGCACAAATCCATCCCCTAACCCTAACCGTAGCCATGAGAAAAGCAATTCAATACATGTAGTGTACTGACTACCAATCACAAACATCCTTGGGTATGAAGACTAGTCCTCTACAAAGTGTACACACATGAATCAAGCAAGCTAACCTGTATCATGTATAACTATGACTACTACTGTTTATCAGTTAACAAGGACCCAGCACCCAGTCATTCAGTCATATGTAGTTGTTAAGTACCTACTATGTGCAAGAGCATGCCCCAGGAACAGGCCCACAAGTAATGAACAAGATGGAGTTCCAGAGGAATTCACATGCTTTGAAGGAAATACACATGAATCAACTAATTACAGAATTGATTGCTCAGTTATAATTGTGCTAAATTCTACGAAGAAACAGTTACAGGTTGCTATGAGAGTTGACCACAGGGGATCTGACAGAGCAGAGAGGTCAGGGAGGTGGGGGAGACTTCTGGGGAAATTGCTAATAAGGACTGAACGTGAAGGCTAAAAAGCAGTTCCTGGGACAGAAAGAAAGGCTGTTTGGAAGATAAAGATTCTGAGTTTCCCTGTGCCAGTCGTGGGTTGTCTCAAGTTCTGACCCTGGCAGAGCAGATTCCAGCCTCAGTGACTTGCTGGGGTTCTGAAGCTGGGATCCGTAAGCATCTTCCCACCTGGTTACACCCAAAGGGAAGAAATCTACTCAGGTATTCTCAGAACCAACCAATTAAAACTGGGTAGAGAGTATAGAGGTATCAAATATCACTTAATTTTCTCTACAAGACATAAGAACAGGCTACTCAGGAACCTCACTTTATTGAAGGTCTGCTTTGGGACAACTGATTTACACCTCTGCGAGTTCACTCAGTCCCCTATTAAACTTGCAATGCAGATAGAAATCCCACTTTACACCCAGGATCAGGGAGATTAGATAACCTGACCAAGATCACACCTGTACCAACCCTTGTCCCACGAATGCCCATGACCCTTCAGCTACACCAAGCTGCCCAACTGGTGTCATATTGTTAGATGACTGCTGTCCTCTTTAGGAGTGCTTAGATCATTAAAGAAATTTTTGTAATAACCTATAATGAAAAAGAATATATATATACATATGTATAAACTGAATCACTATACTGTATACTAGAGACTAACACAACATTGTAAATCAACTATATTTCAATTCTTTTAAAATTAAGTTTGTTTATTTATTTATTTTTTAATGGAGGTGCTGGGGGTTGAACCCAGGACCTACTGCATGCTAAGCATATGGTCTACCACTGAGCTATACCTCCAGCTTAATTTTCTTTTTTTTAAGTGACAGCCTTGGAACTAGAGAATAAACCCAATTACAATCTGCAGTGTTCCCATTTTCAAAAACTGTTATTTAACAAAGTTGATTATGAGCAGATCCATGGTTTCACTCTTTAAGTCTGTGTCTGTTGATATTCTGGTTCCCTAAGTTTAATCAGCAAATAGGTGAAAGGGAAGTTAGCATGATTAGGATAATTTCTACAAATGGGTTGAAAACCTTGAAAAACTGAATAGAAGAAAATACCATTAGAGGATTAAGGAGAAGCAGTGTGAACACAGAAGTTCTGTGAATCACTGTCATCCTCCCAGGAACTGGGTGTTTCCTGTCTTCACGTAAATTAAATTGACATTACTGTATTTACATTGAACTTCTATTTCCAAATACCAACGTGTTAATTTAATTTTATCCTTATTATATTGGAGATCACATTCAAGCAGTACCAGAAAACCAAAGAGAACTCACGAAGCTTTTTGGGAACAGTTTGGCAGTTGAGAAATCACATTAGATGGGTTTCAGGATCATTTCTTTTTCTGTTTCATGGGAAACACTTGAGTGACCCAAAAAGCCATGGTTCTTTGGAAGGAGATCAAGAAGCAAATAAATAGACTCTTCATGTGCCTCTTTGCTTGTGGGAGTTGCAGAAATGGAAATCAGCACAAGGACTTGATTTCTTATAGTTTGTACAAGGGTTGGGGGTGTCCCTGCTATAAATGATGCTAAATAACCATTTCATGCACAGCTTTCAGTGGGTCTGGTAGACCTAAGCAAAACAGTGACGTGTTCTCTTGAGCCCCACATCCTTGGTTGAGCCTTTGGTCCATTTCTCTTTCCTTGCAGGCTCCTTGTGCACCTCGAGTGTTAACTCCTGCCAGCTGTGCCTCCTACTCATCTCTCAGATCCACCTTTCTCAGACACCCCTGGAAAGGCCAAGTTCAAGACTTGCGCCTCTCTGGTCCCATTTAATTGCTACTGCTGCGGTGCTTTCCTCTCATCCTCCATCTACGCCCATCAAGAGGGCCGGAAGTATCTTTTCGCAAATGACTCCCATCAGGTTACCCTGCTCCCGCTGAGTAGCCTCCTCTGGCCTCTTGTTAACGACGGGGCAAAGTCCAGGCTGCTTAGCAGGGCAAATGATCTGACCTCTGCTGACCTCAGCAGTGTCATTTCCTGCCTCATAAAGTGCTTCTGCCCCAGGTACTTCTTGTTACAGCAATGCTGAAGCATTTATGGTGCCCGGCAGTCTGGCTTCACGGACAAGCGAACTGTGCCCTGCACTTACAAGGGTGGTGTGATTTAATGCTCTGCTATCCCTGTTTTGAAATTCTTTATCATTTGTGAGCAAGGGGTTCTGCATTTCCATTTTGTCCTGGGCTTCACAAAGTATATAGCTGGTCCCGGTCTCCAAACGTCACGTTGCTTCCCCCCCGGTAGTGCGTGCTGCACGTCGTCTTCCTCCTGCCGAGAGCACCCCTCCCTTCATCTCCATCTCGTGTGCTCTTCTTAGTCTTTCAAACCTAATTTGAATACCACTTCTTTAGCGAAACCTTCCCTGAACACCTGTCCCTCTACCCCAACCACATTAATCTTCTGTGGTCCACCCCCTCCCTCCCTCCCTGTGCACAAACATCTGTTATAATCCTCCCATGCTATATAGTGATTTGTCACGTACCTGCCTGTCTCCCTCTACCAGCCTTTGAACTCTGTGAAGACAGGGTCCACGCAGGGCCCAGGCAGTGGAACAGAACGGTTAGGAACTCGGGAACCAGACTCTCTGGCTGGGCATCACCTTGGAGGAGTCACTGGCTTCTCTGTGTGTCTTCGTTTCCTCAATTAACAAAAGGAGGGCTAATCACAGAACCCCCCTGGAAGGGTTGTTGCTGGTGGGTTTGAATAAGACAATCCACGTAAAGTGCTTGGAAGAGGACCTGGCATATAGGAACATTCAGTAAACGTTTCCTGCTCTTACACATTATTCTCTTTGGTGTCCCTGAAGCCTAGTGCAGCGACTAGAACATTTGTTCTGTACGTTTATTGAACAGCTAGTGTGCAGGCTCTGTGCCAGCTGCCTGAGACACAAAGTGAAATCAAACATGACCTCTGCTCTCGAAGAATTTAATTTTAGTCAGGGAGAGAGACAAGCAATTAGCAAGCATGGTCTGACATGATAAAGTCCCAGGTGCAAGGTACTTCAAGAACACAGAAGAGAGGCATCCACATTAGCCTGGGGAGGCGAGCGTGATCTGGATCGTGCAGAGTGGGTAGGAGTGAGCGCCACACGGAAAAGAAGATTATTCTAGGGAGAGGGAACAGCAGACGCAAAGGCACACAGTGTGGAAGTGTTGCGTGTTTAGGAAACTACGTGGCATGTGCTGTGGCTGAAGCAAACGGTGCTTGGTGGATCTGGGGGAGACTAGAGAGATAGTCTGGCAGGGCTGGCAAATAGATTTCAACTCTGGTCTGTTGGTGGTGGTTCCCTAGAACTTTGTATGGAGAAGGATTCTGAAACCACATCCAGTCTCTGTGGGAAAAAGTGATGGGATCCATTAGCTCTGTATGTTTTGGGAGTAGGGGCCTGCATGCCACATATCTGCTGCTGTTGATAGAGTATGTGAGGCCTCATATGCTGTATGGAGGAGGTTGAATTTTATCCTGAGAACCAGAGGGAATAAGGGAAAGATTTTAAGTATGGGAGTGACATGATCGGGTTACATAATAGGTGTTCCATAAATGCTTGTCGAATTGAACTGACTACGAGCCCCACTTCACCTATGAATGATTTAGTGCATTAAATGCATTCGAGTGATCTGAACCCAGTGAATAAAACATGTCTAACCGAGCCCACCGTGCTCGGAGGCACTGTGCTAAGTGCTGAAAGAATTAGAGCAGCATCCAGAGGTGCTTAACATGCTCCCATGGTGTGGTTTACACAGGAAAGCAGTCGGGTTCACACTGTAGTTTCAAACGGAGGATTAAAGTGGTATTAATAATTTATGCAGCTATAATATTTCATGCTATGAGCTGGACTTATCCCAAAAGAAAGACTTCCAGGGGACTTTGTGAACCTTTAACCATCCTGCTGGTTACAAATCATACAGTGCAGAAATGATTGGAAGAAACCGATCAGAATGTTTTAAAATATAATTATATTAATATGTTTTTATACATTATTTCCTAATACGAATTTCATTTGTAACTAGGTGAAAAGGGCTCTGAAATTCGGACTGTTAGAAAAAGTAAATTCCCTGACCTATTATTCTTATTAAGAAAATAAATTAAAATCCTATAAAGTTAGCAATTTTTAGTGCAATTGTTGTCTTTTAACTGTGACTGGTTAAAAAAAAATCCTACAGGAAGCCATTCTTCTAAAAGAATCCATAAAGGGAGGTTACCGTCAACAAATTTAGTATAGTAGCCAAGGGCATATATTTCTATTTAGTTTTCCTTGATTCCCAAGGGATTTAAAGTAGCATAGGATAATGCAACCAACATAGCAAGGAGTTAATTTAAAATAATCATGCACTATAGGGCAAAGGGAATTGGAATGGAAGAAAATCCAGTGGAGTCCACATGTGGGATTAGAGCATAGCATGTAAGAAAGTGTGTGTATCTCAAGACACTCAAGAGAAACACTCTAAGTCTTATTTTTATATACAAAAAAGAAAATGGAAGTAAGTGGCATTTCTGATTTAAAGATAATAAGTGAAAAGACAAAAAGCAGATTTTTTCAGATACTGCCTGGAAATGATCAAAAGAATCGATGACAATATGGAGATTAAGAGAAAACTTTGCACCAGGTTGACTAACCATGTCACTCTGCCCTACGTGTCTATTTGTTTTGTCTTTGTAGCTTTCTGGTGTTTCCTCACTTTGACTTCCTATCTTTATGAAGGCTGACAATGGTCGAAGATCAGTGTGGAAGGGTTTTGTCTTTGTGTAGATATTCTCCTTTGCAGCCACCCTTCAAGGGTTGAGGGTGACAGGAAAGGAGTTGGACTGCAAACCACTTGAACAGCGTGATGTCCGATTCTTGGAATCTACTATGGTTCCTAATACTTAAGTGATACTCAATAACTGTGAGTTGAAAGGAAAATTGAAGCTTCATAGAATTTATTAATCTTCAAAAATGCATAATCACTAAGGATTCATGCCTATGTGGTATCTTTATCATAGCTTCCAAAACTCAGTTCTTAGTTCATATGGTCAGGTGACCTGGACATTTTGTTCGAAAAGCGTTTAGGCTACAATGCAGCCTTAGGAAGAAGGTACACTAGGAAGACAAGGAATGGAAGTAAAAAAAAAAAAAAGAAAAATCAAAGAGAGGGCACACAGCAATTCTTCCTTGATGCTCCATTATTTGTTGCTTCCTTAATTCATGCCTTTGTGAAAACAGGAAGACCTCTGAGCTTCAGACAACACTCTCCCACTCTCACCCAGATGCCCCTTATCCTCAGAAAGGTTTTTTTGGTTTTTGTTTTGTTTTGTTTTGTTTTGTTTTGTTTTGTTTTGTTTTCTTTCCACTGAGACTCTAGAGCACTCGAGAGTTTGGGGAAGGAAAAAGGAGATCACATTTTTTTTTAGTATCTACTTCATGCCAGGTGCTCCACGAAGCAAGTTAGCAGTGATTATACTATTTAATCTTCAGAGGAGTTCTGATAGGCAGGTGTAATGGGATGGAGTCAGATTCACCCACATGTCCACCCAACTTCCTTCTCCTTTGCTGTGTAGAAGAGGTACCTCTCCCACTCTCAAAACTTTCTCAGTCTTTTTTATTTTAACCGTTGATCAAGACCTCGATGCCCCATGACCACAAGGACACAGTATTATTCCTCTGGAATAGGCCTTAATATTGTTTATATTTCTAGTACACTTGACATGAACTGTTATCAAGTTATAACATATTATCAACAGATTAATCCAGTTGGCCAGGAACTTTACAATGAGCTATTGTTTGAGGAGAGAAAAGGAGGCCATGGCAAAATGAAAAAATATAGAAAAAATACTTCCTGAACCGTCACAGTCACGGTAGATCTCCAGTTCTATGAGTTGACCATTAAAGTGTGCTCATCAAATTACCAATATGATATAATGATGATGATGAAAATCATGGTGATCATAGTAACACTCTTACTTACTGAGCATTGAACACGTGTCAGGGATTGTTTTAAACACTCCTATTGTGTCATTAAACCTTGATGATAACTCCACGAAGGAGATGTTATTGTCCCCACTTTACAGAGGAGACAACTGAAGCTCAGAGTTGTGACTGGCTGAGTTCTCATGGTCCGAAATGGCAGATCTGGGTTAGAACCCAGATTTGATGTTCATACCTCTAATCTCAGTCACGGTGCCAAACAGCCTCAGACAATAACAACCGGCACTAGATTGCTATCTTTCAGTTTTAGTTTTGCTGTCATGTCTCTACTAGAATCACATTCGTTAGGTTTTTTTCCTGGCATGTATGTGTGTGATACGTGGTTGTAGTTAATTCTGCCGTAAAGGATAACTCTACCACCGGTTCCATAGCTTCAAGAGTCTTTTCGGCCAGGATATGCTGGTTTTGTCAAGTAACTTAATTTTACTATAACTTATACTGCTTCTTTTCTGTAACAGTAACAGTCTTCGGAACATGCTGTCATATTATTTTGCTTTCGTATCTATGTGTCCATATACAGGCAGACCTCATTTTGTTTTGCTTCACTTTGTTGTACTGAGTTTTTTTTTTTTTTTTTAACAGATGGAAGACTTGTGGCAACCCTGCATTGAGCAAGTCTATTGGCACCATTTTTTCCAACAGTATTTGCTCACTTCTTGTCTCTTGGTCACATTTTGGTAATTCTTGCAATATTTCAATCTTTTTCATTATTATTCTATTTATGATGGTGATCTATGATCAGTTATCTCTGATGTTCCTACTACAACTCACTGAAGGCTCAGATCTGGTTAGTATTTTTTAGCAATAAAGTATTTTTAAATTAAGGTATACACATTTTTAAAGCCATAAGGTTATTGCACACATAGATTACAGCATACTGTAAGCATAACTCTTATAGGCACTGGGAAACTAAAAACTGTATGTGTCCCATTTTATTATGATATTCTCTTTGTTACAGTGGTCTGGAAACAAACCTGCAATATCTCTGAGGTATCCCTGGATATAATATGAAAAACCTGTGCGTATAATCTCAGTGGCATTGTTTTACCCTTAAGGTGAAATGGTGTCCCCTCTCACAACCCAGCTCTGCCGGTTTTCACTCCTCTAATATGTACTGGCTACCCACTGTAAGTCAGTCACTCTGCTGGACATGCAGGACACGGCGATGAAAGGACATGTACTCAATAAGTCCATAATAACTCATTCTAGTTCATGTTTAAAACAGATAAGGTTGATCTTAAGTCAGTGGAATACTCCACATTTAATTAGTGAAATATACCCCAGTAATCCCACTCGCCATCCTCCCTAGAAACTCTTTTATGATATGGCAACAATGTATAAGGTACCTATCTTTAGCATGCAGAGTAAGAGATGCTCAGTAGCCTATGGATGAATTCTAGTTAGTTCCTGCTCAAGACATTCCCCAAACTCCTGGAACACCAGATATTGAATGAGTCCCAGAAACTAAGAGACTTTTGGAAGATTCTGTTATTTTAACTCTGTTATCCAAAGCCTTGAAAAACATGCCCTATAGTCAAATCCTGGCTTCTTCAGTCACTCTCTGTATTGTGCTGCTATGTTACATAACCCTTCCTGAGCCTCAATGTCCTTGTTTGTAAAACAGATAATAATAATGTCTTTTTTTTTTTTTTTTGGTTTGCTTATGAACTCATTCATCCAGAAAACAGGTTTCAAAAATACTCACTTGAGCTGGGTACTAGATAAACTGTTCAACAAGATAGATGCTGTTCCCGCCCGCATGACCCTTGCAGCCCGGTGAGAGGAAAAGGCAGTAAATGAACTGGGTGCTGTGACAGGGAATACAGAGGAGAAACACGCTTCGGAGTGGGTGGGCAGAGATGGCCTCTCTGCAGAGGTGACTCTTAGGCTGACATCTAAAGGATGCAAAGGGCATGCTTTGTAAATGGCAAGTGGCAAAAGTATTTTGGGTAGAGGAAGCGATTTGTGCAAAGGTTCTGAGTTGGTAAAGAGTTCTCAGCTTTGGGCTGAGAAACTCAAAGTAGCCTAGTAGGTTGAAAAATACAAAGGAGGGCATTATCCTAAAAAGTGGATATTGTTTACCCCCAAGCCCAGTCATTCTCCTCGTAGGTATATATCCTAGAGAAATTCTTGTATGTCTCTACTAGGATACACGTATGAGAATAGTCCTATTAGCACTCACCTTTGTTCGTGATAGCACAAAACTAAAACAGTCCAAACACTGACAGAAGGAAAGAGAAGTTAGTCTTGGTACAGTCCCACGACAGAATGTTATGCAGTGGTGAAAAAGGCTGAATGGTAGCCACTCAAAACTATAAAGATAAATCTTATAAACATTACTCTGAGTGGAGAAAACAAATCATTTAAAAAACAGCTTACAGTACTATTTACTATGTATTTAAAATAAACTTAGAATACCCAAAGTTAAAAAAATTATGTATACATATTATATTGTAAAAGTATTTTTAAAAAGCAAGGGAATTGAAATTTTATTTCTAGCCAAGATATTGGCATGGAGAGCAAATTTACCCTTCTGCCCTAAACAACTAGGAAACTAGAAAATTATATAAAACAATGGTTTTCAGTAATTGTACAACAGCAAAGCAGGGCTGCAATGCATGAGTGAAGGAAAACAAACAAGGCGAGCTCTGTAGTCGCACCAGTTTACCCCCTGGAAGGAGTTGCCAGGTGGTGGCACAGAAAAGGGGAACCAAACAGATGCCAGTGGTCTTGCTGTGTTAAGGAAACAGAGACTGGAGTTAGGGGAGAACAAGGCAGCCACAGTTTGCTGGGCAGGGTACTGCAGAGGAGGGAGCTGTGCAGAAAGAGAGTTCCAGAGAGCTGCAAGGATCACTGGCTGGGTGCTTTTCTACCCTTGAGTCAGACAGACTTAGCCTAGGTCAGGGAATGACCTATCGGAAAGGAACAGGCAGAACAATTCCTGGACCTCAAGTGGCACTGGGAAAAGTTCTTGTTCCCACAAATCAGCATGGAAAGATCTCATAACATATGGGACATTCAGTAGGAAACTTAAAGGTCAAGCACATCATAATGGGCCCAAAACCATCTTAAAGGCAGCTGTGGACCCAAAATAAAAAGCTTAAAAGCAAGTTTGAAAG
The DNA here is from genome assembly GCF_048773025.1 of Camelus bactrianus. Taxonomy (NCBI): domain Eukaryota; kingdom Metazoa; phylum Chordata; class Mammalia; order Artiodactyla; family Camelidae; genus Camelus; species Camelus bactrianus. The sequence goes on from NC_133551.1 coordinate 29,098,693, forward strand.
GATCTAAGTGTGATCCAATAACTTAACTGGGTGTCAGGAAAAAATATATCAATAACTAAGGAACACAAGAAAATCGAGCAACCAGCAACATAAAACCACGATGTCTAGTATCTGATAAAAAAACAAAAACAAACAAAAACCCCACAACAAGCCATGCAGGAAAGCAGGAAAATAATGCCCCAGAACCCAGGCAGAAAACCAATCATAGAAACAGAAACAAAAAGGATACTGATAATTGAACTAATTAACATGTAAGGACATTAAAACGGCTCTTATAAATATGCTCCGTATGTTCAGAAGATAGAAGAGCCACATAGCCACAATGAGGAGAGAATCTGAAGATACGAAGAAAACCCCAAGTGGAATTTCTAGAGATGATATCCAAAGTGACAAAATACATTGGCTAGCATTTGTGTCATTGAATGTAAAGGCATCTCTGATAGAAAACGTACATTGCATCTTGCTTTTTAAAATCCAATCTGACAATCTGACTTTTGATTGGCACGTTTAGTCCATTCATATTAAATGTAATTAGCAATACAATTGGATGAGGTGGGCCATTTTGCTGTTTTTTTTTTCTAGCTCTCTCATCTTTTTCATTGTTGTTACTCCTCTTTTCCTCTTTTACTACTTTTTGTGCTTAAAAATTATTTTCTGTATTCCATTTCATCCCTCTATGAATTTGATAGCTGTATTTCTTTGCTTTATTTGTCAGTCGTTCTTCTAAAGATACACTATGCATCTTTAACTTATCCTAATCTATCTCAAGTAAACACTGATGTGCTACTGATAAGATGTAGGAACTCACCACCAGTCTAGTAGCATCCCCTTCTTTTGGTGCTATTGTTGTCATGTACATCACATCTATGCATGTTGTAAGCCCCACAATAAAGTCATATGCTGTTGCCAAGGGGGAGAGGGGTGGGAAGGGACAGACTGGGAGTTCAAAATTGGAAGATACTGACAGGCATATGTAGAACAGATAAACAAGATTATACTGTATAGCACAGGGAAATATATACAAGATCATGTGGTAGCTCACAGCGAAAAAAAATGTGACAATAAGTATATGTATGTTCATGTATGACTGAAAAATTGTGCTCTACACTGGAATTTGACACAGCACTGTAAAATGACTATAACTCAATTAAAAAAGTTAAAAAAATAGTCATATGCCCTTTAAAGGAATTAAGAGAATAAAACAGAAAATACGTAAGTATAATTGTTCATATGTATGCACATACTTACCAATTCCTGTGTGTTTCATTCCTTCCTGTGGCTCTGAGTTACCGTCTGGTGTCATTTCCCTTTAGCCTGATGGGACTTCCTTCAGCATGTCTTACAGCAACAAATTTTGTCAGATTATTTATTTGAAATTGTCTTTGTTTTGTCTTCATTTCTGAAAAAGAGTCTGGATATAGAATTCTTTGTTGAGAGATTTTTTTCTTTTCACGTCTGTGAAATCATCATTCCAATGTTTTCCAACTTGTATTGTTTCTGACAAGAAGTCAACCAATAATTGCATTGTTTTCACACTTTATTTATTCATGTATGTTGTCTGCCCCTTTCTCTTTCCTCTCCTTCTGGAATTTCAACTACATGTAGGATAGACTGCTTCATGTGACCCATATAAGTCTCTGAGATTTGGTCTTTTTGTTTTTTCCAATCTTTTTTCTCTCTATTCTTCAGATTTATAATTTCTGTTTGAACAGCTCACTGACTTTTTTCTGTCGGTTCAAATCTTCTGTTGAGCTCCTCTAATAAACTTTTCCTGTTAGTATGATACATCTCAGTGCTTCTCTCGAATTTCAGAATTCTCTAGAATTTCCATTTGGATCTTTTTTTTATAGTGTCTTTCTCTTGAGTTTCCTTATTTGTTCACCCATTTTTAGCATATTTTCTCTTAACTATTTGAATATATGTATTTTTAGATTTCCTTAGACATATTTATAATAGTTGCTTTGACATTTGTGTGTGTGTGCTAAATCCAACACCCAGGGTCATTTGGAATTAGTTTTTATTGACTGGTTTTCATTTCCTAAGTATAGGTCATAATTTTCTGTTTCTTTGTGTATCTAAATTTTTTTTTCACTAAAAAGCAAACATCGTAGATAATACGTTTAGTGGTTTTGGATTTTGTTTTATTCTTGTTAAGATTGTTTTTTGTTTCAGTAGGTGACTAACTTGTCTGTAGTCAAAATTTGCGAAGTCCACTTCCCCCGAATGTGCGCTCACTGTTGGCTCTGGTCAGTTTTGTTGTTTTGTTTTGTTTCCTGGAGGAGTGGTGCTTGGCTCCATAAGGTCTCTCCTACACCGACATAGCTTATTGGTATGACAGTGTTCCGGGCAGAGTCATGCTTAGATACCTCAAGCCGGCAAGGCCTTTACTCTCTGCTGTCTGAGTTGTGTGTAGGCTGAGGAGCACATTAAAAGGTGCAGTAAATTCACAAGTTTTCCCAGACTGTCCATTTTTACTGGGTTCTTTAGGGTGCAAGGGTGCACACATAGCTTGGCAGTCATCCAGACCTATGTGATTTTATTATGTCGGCTCTTCTATAGCTCTCTCGCTTCTAAAATTCCCCTATTCTAGCTCTTCTGCCATCCTCCCTAAACCAAGACTACCATTTTGTCCAGCAGATAAAGCTGTAGGGTTTTGCTACTCAACATGGGGTGGTGCATGGGAACGCCTCCTGCCCCTAGACCAGCACGAAGGCCACAACCTTGCTCCTCTTACTAAATGTGGTGAAGTTGTCATTAGCAAAACTTCTTACGTGGTTGCCTGACTTTGGTAATTTTCCAGTGCTGTAACGTGATTGTTAATAATTTTGCCGTTTTATGCCTGTTTGCAATGGAGAGGAACTTCTCTACCTCTTCTTCATGCCACAATTTATACAAAGTAGTGCCTCCAAACAGGCTTTTTTAAAACATAGAAATTGACACATTGATTCTAAGATTCATATAGAAATGCAAAGGACCTAAAATAGTTAAATAATTTTGAAAAAGTACAAGAAACTTAACTCTATATGACTCTAAGACTTCTTATTATACAACTCATGTGGTATCACCATAGGAAGAGAAATCTAAGTCAATGGAAAAATAGACCCAGTCATATATGGTCAGTTGATTTTTGACAAACGTGCTGAGATATTTCACTATAGAAAGGATGGTCTTTTCAACAAATGGTGCTACAACAATTGGTCGTTACCTTACACCACACACGAAAATTAACTTAAAATGTGTCATAGACCTAAAGGTAAGAGCAAAAACTATTAAACTTAGGAGAAAATCTTTGTGATTCTGGAGAAGGCAAAGACTTATAGATGGGACATAAAAAAATATAAGCCATAAAAGAAAAAATTGGTAAGTTGGATTTCATCAAAATTAAAAACATTTGCTCTTTGAAAGACATTAAGAAAATGCAAAGGCAAGCCACTAACTTGGAGAAAAATTTTCAAAGCAAATAGCTGATAAAAGCCTTGTATCCAGAACATATAAAGAATTCTTACAACTTAATACCTATAATAAAAAGAAAAATACTTAATTAAAAAAATGGACAAACAGTATAAATAGATACTTCACCTAAGAATGTCACCTATGGATGACAAACACATAAAAAAGATGCACAACATCATTAGTCAGTGGAGAAACGCAAATCAAGACAACAAGATGTCACCAAATACCCACTGGAATGGCTAAAATTAAAAAGACAGCCCATACCAAGTGTTAATGAAGATACGGAGCAAATAAACTCTCATATATTGCTGGTGGAAATGAAAGAAATGGTGCAACTTCTTTGGAAACAGCTGGGCTGTTTCTTATAAAGTTAAACATATACCTTGCATAGACTCCACAAATTCCATCTCTGGATATTTACCCAAAAGAACTGAAAATATATGTTCATGCAAAGACCTGTACCTGAATGTTCAAAGCAACATTAATCATAATAGCAAAACCTGGAAACAACCCAACTGTCCTTCAGCTGGTGAGTGGATAAGCACAGTGAGGTATATGCATACAACAGAAATATTATTCAGCATAAGGAGTAAATAATTGATACATACAACAGCATGGATACATCTCAAAAGTATCATGCTAACTGCCAGAAGTTAAACACAAAAGATTACATATTGTAGGATTCCATTTATATAAAATTCTAGGAAAGGCAAGACTATATATTACAGAAATCAGTGGTTGTCAGAAGTTGAGAGTAAGGAGTGGAGATTGACTGCCAAGGGGAAAGAGAGAACTTTTGGGGGTTGAAAAAATATGCTGGACTGTGATTATGGTGGTGGTTACACGATGGTATATATTAAGCAATATGCATTATACTCTTTAATTAGGTGAATTTCACTGCACATAAGTTATTTGATATTCCATCAGATAAAAAAAACGCAAGGGAATGAAAAAAAAGATTCAGATAGTGGTTACCTTTGGAAAGGATGCAGGGAGATGGAATATGAGAGATATGTGTAAGAACATTGAATGTTGATGGGGTTTTTTTAAATGGTTTTTCTGTATATTAAGTTTTTGTGTGTGTGTGGGTAATCAGATTGATTGATTGATTGGAGGTACTGGGGATTGAACCTAGAACCTCATGCATGCTAAGTAATCACTCTACCACTGAGCTATACCCTCCCCCTATATATTAAATTAAAATTAAAAAGAATAGAGAGGAAATGAGTCAATAGGGGAGGAGAAATGTGGACACATGCAGACAACTTCAGAGAATTAAAGCAGTGGCTACAGAAGAATGTGATGTCAAAGCTTTTTTTTGTTTGTTTATTTAAACATACAGGAAACACTAGAGCATGTTTTTACACCAGTGAGAACAACTCTCTAGAAAGGGAGAAAATAATGATGGAAGAAGAAGGGAACAAAGAAGGAGCAGAGTCCTTGGGAGGGCAAGAGGGGATGGCCTCTGGAGCCAAGTGGAAGGATTGGCCTTTGGTCATGGGATGGTCTCTTCCCCCATGGCAACGACAGAGGAGAAGATGGATACAGATTCAGTTAGGCGTAGGAACTTAGTGGTGGGAAGATGAAGCAATTTCCTTCTGAAAATGTCTGTTTTCTCAATGAAGTATGGTTAAGGCCATCAGCAGAAGTGGGGAGGAGTGGGAAATGTGTGGCGCGTGTTTGAAATGGCCATGTGGAGAGTGCAGCCAGGACGCCGTCAGGGAGTACCTGCTCAGTGCCTGGCATACACGCCTCTTCCTTCTACATCCTGTACCCACTTCGGCTAAACTCCGTGCCTCTGTTGGCTGAGGGTTATTTACTCCCTTGGCTGCGGTCTGGAGGGGAGAAGCGCTCAGTAATGAGTAAGAGTCAGCAGAGGAGGCAGCTGTCTTCCTGGCAGTCTCCTCGTCTTGGATCTGCAGTCAAAAACATTGCTAGAGATCTGTTTACAGCATTTTGCAATCCATGGAGGGTGAGGGAGGCCTCTCCTGAATGCTTTGCTTGCTAATCTAATGTTTCCAGCTAGGCCACTGCTCAACAGAACGTTTTCTCAGGTAGTTCTTGTTTTGGGCATTTGTATATGTTTTTGTTCTTGTTTTTTTTTTTTTTAATTGAAGCACTGCTATATATAAAATAGATAAACAGTAAGGTCCTACTGGATAGGATAGGAAACAATATTCAATACCTTGTAATGGCCTATAATGAAAAAGAATATAAAAAGGAGCATATATATGTGTATAACTGAATCACTATGGTGTACATCAGAAATTGACACAACGTTGCACACGGTGTTTCTGATCTGTACTGAATCAATCAGTTGATTTCTCCTTCTGTTACGCTCCCACTCTCCATGCTATCCTATAACATAGATTATACATATATCTGTGCATATATTATATGACGTACTCTAATAGTATTTCCTACTTAGGATATAACTTGCACTTTGCGTTTCTGCCTGTCTGACATCGTACGCATTCAGTAAATGTGGAATGAACTAATCGATCAATCAACATGTATCTATTGACTATTTATTGCAGTGCTTAGGAGACAGGCTTTAGCAAAAAGTGCAGACACCTCCCTCGTGTCACCTACAGTCTGGTTGGTAAGACATACATATGAAGGTGATGGTGTAGTAAAACACCAAGGTACAGAATTCGGAGTTGAATTTGAAGTTTATAGAAACTAACTAAATTTATGACTTGGGGAAAGTTGCTTTACTTTCTGGGTCTCGGTTTCGTTGTTTATAAGAAATGGGGACTTGGATTGCTGTGAGAAATAAATATGATAATACAGGTAAACTGACCGGCATAGTACCTGAGCACAGTCAGAGCTCAATAAAAGCAACTCTGCTGCTTGAAAATATCTTGTTTGTGAAGCACCATGTCCAAGGGGCAGACAGTGGTTTCTCAGCTGTAACATGGAGACTATAGCGCACCGCCTTCTCTGGTCATTATGGGAACTGTGCTGTCACAACACTAAACCGATTATCTGCATTGTTGTGTTTGGTCTCCATAATAACCCTGTGAGGAGGGAGGGTGCTTATGATCACTTTCCAGGTGAGGAAACTAAAATATAGAGAGAGGAATTAATTTTCCCAAGGCCACAGAAAGAATACATGGTAGAATCAAGGGATACGAAATCAGACAGTCTCTTAACTAGAGGTTAATAACCTTAATGGCATTAGTAGAGCCAGCAGTAGGAGCAAGAATACAGAGAGATCACTTTGATGGGAGTGGGCATAAAAGACTTCTTGGCCGTGGGATCGGAGACTGGCTTTTAAATATGGCATGATTTCTGTAGGCAGACAGGGATAAAGTCTTCCTAAAGCAGAAGGTGATTGCCAGCAAAAGCACAGAGTCTGGGCAGGTGCAGGCTTGCTCATGAAACTAGGCCGTTTTGACCCCTGCAAAAGATCTGCCTTACAGGGAAGTAGTGTAAACTGAGGCCAGAAAACATGGTTAGGGCCCAATACAGGGAGAACTAAATACTGGGAATCAGACATTTGCTGGTACCTTTCTGTGAGCAAGGGGAGTCATTCTCTGGTGTGCCAGCCTGGAACTCGGGACACAGGCTAGGGGAGAAATAAAGATTTGGGGTTTGTGTGCCCAAAGGCGGTAAAAGTATAGCTGACATTCTCACAGAGCTTTAGCTTTTGCCCAGTGTCGTCAGACCCAAGGTTTTTGCTGATACTCACAATAGCCTTGTCCTTGGGGTGGGCAGGTAACTCCCGTTAAGCGAGTTACCACCTGTGAAATGCCTGCTCTAAAGCAGGTACTTAATTAAGGTCACTTCCTTTTTTATAGCCAAGACAATGAGGGTCAAAGATGTTAAGCAACTTGCCCAAGTTCACAGAGCTAGTAAGTGTCGGAACCAGGACCCTTCTCCCAGCTTACTCAGTTTTCCACACTTCACGAGGTCAGCCCCGTTATTAGTTCTGTATAATTCATTCAACAAAAAGCTGAGCGCCTATTGCATGTCTCATAAGGTATCAAGCTACAGGGGTACAAAGATAAATATGTGTAATGCTCACAAACCACTGGGGAAAATAGACTTAAAAACATTTCTAGAACAATTTGACAAGTGCTGAGATCATAGTGGGTGCACACATGTTACAGGAGGGGATGCAGAGGGGTAGAATGGCCTCACAGAATAGGCAAAGTTTGCACTGAGCCACGTATCCAAACCACACCCTTGCAGCTGGTCTTGAGTCTCACACTTAACCCTCCGGGAGGTCAAGTGTCAGTGGACACGCTGGAACCAGGGAGCCTCTAAGAAGGGAAATCTTGCAAGCGAGTGTCAGAGCGAGTAGAGGATGTCGCAGCCAGGGGAATGCACCCTCGGCTCTCCCTCCGAGAGAACAGGATGTGAGGAGTACAGGAGCTGACAGCCCCTAGCTGCTGCATCTTCAGAGTGCAGGCAGCATTCCTGCGGAGGTGACAGTCCCCCGACTGCTTCCGGCCACTGTCAAGAGCATGGCAAAGGCACTAGAGCGAGGCCATTCCCGCCCAAAACCAGTACTCCGCTCTGGAGCTCACCATTCTGACCAGAGCTTTCTCAGGGCTGCACAGCAGGCACTGGGGCTCTTCCTGCCTGGTCCTCCTTCCTTCCCCTCTGCTTTCACAGGTGTCGGGCTCCACAGTGGTACCAGGCTCTCCCCACCTGCTCCTGCTCCCTCCCCTTGAACTGACACATGGAGTTAGGGAGAGACACCAAGGGCAAAGTGCTAGGGCAATGCCTTCATCTTGTAAGTGAGGAGAGGAGGAGGATGCAGAAGACCATGGAGGTAAGAGGAGAGCCGGCGGAAAGCCCCAGGACCAAGCCTCCAAGAGAGCAAATGTCAGGACGATGGTCCCTGGTTGTATCCTGGAGGGAAAACAAGGCTGGTGAGAAAACTCACAGCTGCATGCCAGGCACAACAGTCTAGAGAAGTGTCGCCCGAATGAATGAACAGAAATGGAGAACTACCAGGGTATTTAAAGCCAGCAGCTGCAACAGAAAAACACCCCAATTCACAGTTGGTTTAACCCAATAAAAGTTTGTTTTTCACTCATGGCAAGACGGGTGCTGTGGTTTGTCCATGTAAAGCAGGCGTTGCTGTTGATGCCAAGAAAGGTGAGGAGGGAGTGGAGCATGGCTGGGGGATTTCTGACCGTCTGACTTAGGAGTGGCCAGCATCACTTCTCACACCCCATCTGCCAGAACCCAGATGCGAGGCCCCAACCTAACAGGGAGGGAGGGAGGGGGAAAGATCTGTTTCCCAGTGCCTGGGAAAAGGAAGATGAAACATGGCTGGGCAAACCCACAGCACAATCTCTGCCACATGGAATATGCCACAGTGTTTGTCTGTGCGCATAAACCTTCAAAAAGATGAGTGCGTACACAGAGGGCTGCGGGAGAGGGGGGCATCTAAACCTGTTGAGTGTTTGAGCAGAGTGAGCAGACAGTCCAATTGCAGGGAGTGAGTGAAAGCAGGGATGGGTTGTAAGGAAGTGGAGGTGACTCAACCCTGCCCACCTCCACCCTCTGACCCCAGGATTGAGAGCTGCCCTCTCGCCACCCACACATACTTTGCATCAGCCCATCCAGCACTAGTTCGCTTCGCTGGGCAGACAGCTCTGCAAGGAGGGGTGGTGTGGGCTGCACGTCTGTACCCCCAGCCCCTAGCACAGTGCCTGGCATGGAGTCACTGTCTGCAACGTGAATGAAAAATGTTCTCCACTCTGGAGATCTGGACGTAAGGGATCTGGGCTGGAAAGGGCATCCTTCCTTTTACTATTACTATTTTTTTTAAATTGTGGTGAAATATACATAACATGAAATTTACCATTTTAACTATTCTTAAGTGTATAGCTCTGTGGCATTAAGTACGCTCACACTGTTGTGCAACCATCACCACCATCCATCTCCAGGACTCCTTCCATCGTGCAGAACTAAAACTCAGTACCCACTGAACAACAATTCTCCGCTCCCCCTACTCCCTGCCCTGGCAACCACCACTCTACTTTCTGTCTCTATGAGTTTGACTATTCTATGTCGCTCATACAAGCAGAAGCACACAGTATTGGTCCTTCTGTGATTGGCTTACTTTGTTTGGTGTAATATCCACAAGGTCCATCCATGTTATATAGCTTGTATGAGAATTTCCCTCCCTTGTAAGGCTGAGTAATATTCCATTGTATGTATAGAGCACACTTTGTTGTTTCACTCATCTGTAGATGGATTCAGGTTGATTCAACCTTTTGACCATTGTGAATATGGATGTACAAATATCTCATCAAGACCCTGTTTTCAATTCTTTTGGTATATCTATACTTTTTCAAGGTGGTTCAGGTGATATGAAACACAGCTAGGGTGGAAAACCTCTCTTTCATGCAAAATGGAAGAAGAGAGTTAAAGGAAATGATGGGGACTATAGGAGTCTGGGGAAACCAATGACAGTGATCAGTGGTCAGGAGTGGTCAGTGACAGTGGTCAGGAGCAGGCAGACACAGACGGGGCCCCAGCTACAGTGGAGGAGTTTATTGCCAGGAACCAAGGGAAGACAAGAAGGAAAGTCACAGGACAGTGGAAAGGCAAGGATGTCAGATGATCTAATTCCTTAAGCAGAGGTGATGTCATCTGCTGACCAGAGCAGGAATGGGGGTGTAAGTGAGGCTGGAGCTTGAGGAAGGAGAGGATTCACAGCAGTCGTGAGAGGAATGCAACTGGGAGATGACAGAGGAAGATGAACAAAAGACAGAGACGAGGAAAGGACCCAATGGCGTGTGTGTTGGAGAAGAGGCGGTGCAAGTACAAGGAATTCCTTTCTATTAAAATCAAGCTCATCTGAGGGCAGGGAGTCAAGAAAGTTGGTGGCCAGTATGCTCAGAAATAAGAAATCGTTAGAAGGATGGCAGGATGTCTGCGAGGGCCCGGGCAGATGGACATGAGGCAGGCCAGGTCACATGGTGGGCTCAGGGATCCAGGGCAAGGTGGAGAAAATGGATCATGGACACCATCCAGGTTTGGAAACAAGCCAGAGGATGTGGCAGAAGGTCAGGGGAGGCTAAATGCCATAGAAGTGCTGAGTGCTGCATCTCTGAACAGACCCACGCTCTTACAGAGGCTCCTGGTACAAACAAGGAGAGTCACTGTCACACACAGAGACAACATTATTTTATCTTATCCCATGATATCAATTGCAATTCTTCCTCGGAGCTTGTCTTCGAGGGGAGCCCTCCAGACTCCTAGACCGACCGTTATCCTTATCACTGAAAACTTGTGTAGATCAAGATCTTCTCACCTGCATTCAGGAATCAGAGTTCTCTCCCTTTGTGCCTGCCTGACTGCTCCTTCACTGCAGTCGGCAGAAATCCAGGGCGACCAGGAACAGATATCCAGGACCTGGGGAAGTCCCCTCACTGAGTCAAGGCAGTGACTTTGCACTTCTAGAAGCCCTCACCCTTCCTACTTTACTGTGGGAGCTGTGGGCTGCAGTGACAATGTCCCTAGTGATCTCATTTTGAGCTCATCTTTGTAAAAAGAAAACATCAGAAGCTTTCGAAGCAACTGTACTGGAAAATCCACTCCCACCCTCCTCCCTTCCTCCCACTCCCTTCCTCCAAGAGGACTCAATCTATCTTTTTGATCTGGAACTTTCTTTGTCTAGTATCTCATGGCGAATAGGAAGCTTTGTTCATATTTCCCTCCGATGCCCCCATTTATGCCAAAGTCTTTGTTGGCGTCGTCCATCTCCTTCCCTGCTCTGTGGGTCTCAGCTTCCTCCCTGTGTAATTGCTCAGGCTCCCTCCTGCCTGCTCTGAGAAATCTGTCCGTTGCTGCCTGCTGCTTGCTGTCTGTTATCTTTTACTTGCTCCACTGGGCTTCTCACTGCCCTCTGGACATTGCTGCTGTTCTAGGACCAGATAGGGATCTGTGTGTTTTTCTAAGCAGCCACTTACACTAGCATTTTGCTGTCCATATTTTATAGCCTTTCTCTCCCTTTTTTCCCCCTCTGTGCCTGCTTCCTGTTAGAGCAGATCTGTGAGAGGCTCTCCAAAAGGCAGGCAGCCTCGGGAGACCACCGTCCTACTGAAGTCCTTGGACATGTCCGAAGTGACACTGTCCTTCTGTTGCAGATGTACAGGTGGGCAGGCAGGTGGCCTGCCGACTCCGGGACAACCCAGTCGTCAGAGGGGTTGGAGGGGAATTAATGCTGTTTAATAAATGGATGAGCCAGACAAAGTCACATGTAAAAGATGTGGTGCTAGGAAAGGAAAGAGATGTGAAAAGAAGTGTTCTCTCAGCCTTTCGTATGTGCCTTGTGGCTTCTGACTGATAACGGGAAGTGAGGCTCCTCCAGGCTCCCTTTGAGATGCCCGTGACCCTCCTTGCTCCATTTCCAGCTTGCTTCCAGTTCTTTCCAGTTTTGGCAGAGCAACTGACCTTAGACTTTTCTGTTTACTTCTAGAAACCAGTGTTGGCCCTTGGCTCCCTGTGTTTGTACTGTCAGCACTCCCTGGGGACTTAGACTGTGTCAGTTCTTGGTTCCCCAGGCAGAACCCCCTGCACTAGTTCTGGCCCCATGTCTTGACCTCACTCCCGACGCTGTAGTCAGGCTTTCCCGCTCTGTGCAGGCCTTAGAGGCTGTCAGATTTCGGAGGTGGACGAGGTAGTGGAACACAGTTCACAAGGAATATCTGAAGGATGCTTGTCCTCACGTAGCAGAAATGTTAGAAGAGAGAGTTTTCAAGGAGTGGAAAGAGTTTTAAATAAGTTCTTTGTGATATGAGTAAAAGAAATACAGGGAGGAAAATTGGAGCATCAGTCAAGTGGTTAAGAATATCATGAATCCAAAATTGGCAAAGGTCTTAAGAAACAAAATAAATATTGAGTCAAATATTTGAGTTAAATGTAGATCCATGCAAGAATCAGATCTGTGTGAAATGTAATAATAATCATCTAAACCATCAATTCGCAACGGGCTTACGTTATTTAAAGTAATTATTGTACCACTCTGTGGTCAAAAGAGTGAGGGTTCCTGGCCTTGCTCTTTTATTCTTTCACTGACCTATTTTACAGATTTTTTGGAACACCAGCCAAATGCCTGCTTGGTGCTAGATGCTACGAGAGATACAAAGAAATATAACACCTAGCGCATGCCCTTAAGATGGCTAGACACGTAAAAAATGAAGATAAACAAACAAAACGTACAGCAAGAGAATATCATTAAGTATCAGCAGAATAAGTACTATGTTTCTTCATGAGGAAGCAGCCCTGGGGGCTGGGGGGGAATCACAGAGGGTTCCTGGAGAAGGTGAGCCACCAAGGACCTTGACGAATAGGTAGAATTGTAAAGGAAAAGAGGAATCCTTATGCTCAGTGATGATTTACTGAGTTTCCATAATACATGACAAATTGTGGAAGAGCTGTCTCAGGTTACAATCAACAAAGGACATCCTTACTATCTTCCAAAACTTAGAATGAGAGAAGAAGAAGACTCGAGGATGAACATTTGTTACCTGGCTGTTGGGGTGTTGGGTCAGGCGTGTGTGTTACACGTGCGGCAAGGTATCTTCACCGCGGCACACACCTGGAGAACGGGAATGCATGTTTAGAACGTAATCAGCGTCCAGTAATAGGATGCTTGGTTAACAGTGGCTTCAACAATAAAGATGTTTGATTAACTCACAAAACAAGAAGTCCACAGTTGCTGTCACTGCCCACAAAGATCAGGAGGGGCCCAAGTTATTATTATTTTTTTCACTCTGCCATCTTCAGAGAATTTTTTTTTTGCCTGTCCTTAGACTAATTTCCCTATGGTCACACAATGGCAGCTGCAACTCCCACAGAACTGCGTTCCAAGAGTGAAGAAAGGGGCAAGGGCCAAGGGAGTTCTCCTCCTGAGGCTCTGCCTTTCCATCTAAGAAAAAAGCCTTTGATAGAAACTCTTCAGCAGATTTTCCCTGAAACCTCCTTGGCCAGAACTGAATCATACACCGACCTCTACAGCCAATTCCTGGCAAAGAGCTAAGCCACTCATGATTCCTCCCCTTGGTCTGGGGTAGCCACCCAGCTTCCATGAGATCAAGGAACCTCTACTCACTTTCTCAATAAAACCAGAGTTCTCTTTGACAGAGAAGGGAGTGGAGAGGATGTATAAATAGAAAATCATTCACCAGCTTTAAGGGTCTCTGCCCGTGTGTCTGCTCCAATGACTACAGCCAGCTTCTTGCTTGGCTGTAGCCCGGCCCTAACCTTCACCTTCATTCACACTGAATTTTTTCCCCACTTCTTGAAAACGATTGTTCGCACATAATAGCTCTGACTTATACAAGAGAGGTGGTAACTCGAAATGCCACTCAGCCAACACTTATTCAGAGAAAACCCCTTGGCCATACCCCATAAAGTTGGTGAATGAATGTCCTTTTATATGTTTTAAGTTTAAAAAAGTTAGGTACCATTTTTACAACTCCCCTCCTCTACTAAACTGGCTGCAAAGGAACCAAACAATCTCTAGACCCAACTGCTTTAGATAACAGGGATTCGTCTGTTGCAATCATTAGCTTTTGTTGCCTGACTCTCCGACTGGATTGAAATCTGCAAGACAGAGTTCAATGTCATCCCGAAATCTAGAACTGTGCAGTCCAATAGCCACTAGCCACACGTATGGTTATCAAGCATTTGAAAAGGGGCTAATGTGAAGTGAGACTGAGGAACTGAACTTTTAATTGTATTAGATTCTAATTAATGCAAATTTAAAACCTGATTCACTTATTGTAAAACTTTTAAGTATGCTTGGAACAATTCAGGTGTATCAATCTACTTCTCCAACTGTAAATTTTATGAACTCTAGATATAACTTGATTATTTTCAGTGAAAACTTAGCATCTGAATTGAGACATGCCCTAATATAAAAAGTATACCAGATTTTGATGGTTAATATGCAAAAAAGAATGTAAAAAATCTCATAAATAATTTTTACATTGGTTACACAATGTAGCGGCAATATTTTGAACATACTGGGTTAAACAAAATGTATTCACATTAATGTCACCCGTTTCGTTTTACTTTTCAATAGTCACTAGAAAAGTTTCTAGTGGCTGGAAAATTTTAAATTACACCTGTGGCTGGCTTTATATCTCCTTTGGGCTGTGCTGCTCCTGGACAGAGCGAGCATTCAAACCTTCACTGAATGAGTGCAGGAGTCCAGTGACTTGACCAAGGTCACTCAGAAAGACTCAAAACAGAGTCTCAGGTTCCCTGGATCCCTACTCCCTTTTCTTCCACCATTCACTGTAGCCTCCTTTAATCCCACACTGTGCTTCCTCCTCACCGTCTCAGGTCCACCTGCAGGACAGAAACTGTCCTCATGGGAGTGAGCTTTGCAAACTCTGGGGACAGGGAAGAACACCTGCGTAGAGGTTCTATAAAGGCAACGGCTTATGGAAAATGGAGCCCACTGCGGTGGAGAGAAGTCAGTGATCCAGGACCCCGAATCTCAGAGGGCCTCTGGTTTCCTATTTTGCTGTTTTGGGGTATCTTTTCTGAGGTCTCCAGTCATCTCAATGTACATCCTCATTCTGAAAGTTCTTTCAGTAAAAGAGTGGTTTTACACTTCTGGGCAGATTTCTTGCCATCCCCAGGGCTCTGGTGACACAAAACAGACAGGAGTGACGTAGGGTGTATGCACACAACTAGGGGAAGACTGAGGGACTGCAGCCACCCAGGCTGCCCCCAGGGGAGCTCAGCACTCCCACAGCCCAGAGGGCAGAGCTCTGTTAAACTGGCACCAGGAGATTTGCTCCAGCTCTGCTGAGGCCGCTCTCCCAAACTGCAATCACTGTAGAACAGTGCTGCTCCCGTAAAACATGCACGAAGCCATCTGAGCCTGTGAATCATACGCCGAACTGAAAGCACTGTAATTCACATTTTCAATTTTAGGTCCTCATGTTCATGCTGGAAGTATATTTATTTATGAAAGATTTCATTTAATAGACATTCATTTAACAAATGTTTATTGAAGACCTGCTATGTGCCAGGCAATGTGAGTTGCTGAGAGAAAATAATACACACAGATTTGCTGGTCTGAACTATACATAAATTACTTATTTAGCTGAACTATAAATAAGTTGTGTATAAATTTATGGGAACTATCAGAGGCAAAGAGAGGAATATAGTTTATAAGAGTGTGAAGTGAAGAGAGGCACAGATAATTTTTAAGAATGTGATCCAAAGATGCGTCTTTACATAAAATAGTATCCTCGCCATCCTGGTTTAAAACCAGAATCTCTCTGAATGAATTTTTATCTCTGACAGTGGCATTAAAACATTTGGTGTACTTCTAGGAATCTACTCCAAGGAAATAAGCAGATATAGGGTCAAAGATTTATATATATGGTGGTTATTTCAGTGTTATTTAAAGGAGAAAAATGCAAATCCTCTAAATGTTGAATAAGAAAGGTTTGATAAAATTTGGGGCTGTGTATATCATGACAAGTCATTATAAATCATTAGAAATCAAGTCTTGAAGAAAAGTGGTGTGAGAAAATGTTTCCCTTATATACTAAGATTTAAAACTCAGGATATTAAAATAAACATGGTATTGTTTTCAGTTTTGGGGAATGTCTACATATGCAGGAAGAAAAGGACTGGAAGGAAATATACTGAAATTAACAGGGGTGAGGTTATGCATGGATTTCATTTTCTTCTTTACACTCTGAATCTTTTAAATATTCTATATAATTATTTACTACTTTTGTAATAGGAAAAATAAACTTTTAAAAGAAATGTGGTGCAGTGGCATTTTCTGCTATGGAATTAAATTCTAAATATTAAAAAAAAAAAAAAAAAACTAGTCTCCCTCTAATTTTTCTACCATTCCTTAAATACTCATTCTGTATCTGGCATGCTTACCTCTATTAAAACTTTTGAATCAGTTTGTAACATTGTGATAAATTGTGTTTATGACACATTGCATGGGCAACTAAATCCATAAATTCACTTCTTGGTGTCACATGGTGTAATACCACTTCCCTCCCTGGACTACTGGGGAGACTGGTTGACACAAAACATGTGAAGAGCTTCCTCCAGTGCTGACCCATGTGATGAGCTCTTACCACTAGTCCCACTCCCTCTGCCTCTATTTATTCCCCTCACCACTCTCTGTCTTGTGCATTGTTAGTATTTTAAAATTATGAATAATTCCTTTCTTTTTTCATTGTGGTAAAATATATATAAAATAAAATTTACCATTTTAACCTTTTTTAAGTGCACAGCTCTGAGGCATTAAGTGCATTCACATTGTTTTACAACAATCACCGTCATCCATCTCTAGAACTCTTCTCATCTTCCCAAACTACAACTCAGGACCCATTAGAAAAAGAACTCCCCGTTCCTTCCTCTCCCAGCCCCTGATAACCACCATTCTACTTCCTGTCTCTGTGAATTTGACTATTCTACTGAAGGTGCAGGTACAAGCAGAATGAGAGAGTATTTGCCCTTTTGTGACTGGCTTATTTCACTTGGCATCGCGTCAAGGTCCATCCGTATTACAGAGTATGTGTCAGAATTTCCCTTCTTTTTAAGGCTGAGCAATGTTCTATTGTATGTATACAGCATATTTTGTTTAACCATTCATCCTTTGATGGGCACTTCAGTTGCCTCCACATTTTGGCTCTTGTGAATAAGACTGCTATGAACATGGGTGTACAGATGTCTGCTTGAGCAATTTTTCTTTTGCTTAAAGTGGAGATTACTGGATCATATATGGTAATTCCACTTTAAAATTTTCATGGAATTTCAAACTGTTTTCTTTAGTTCTGTTAGTGGCTGCAGCATTTCACATGTTACAGTGTCAATGTTTCTTCTCCCTAATTAGGTTGATATCTTCTTGAGATCAAGTGCATCCACATCCAAACCACTCTAAGCAACTAAAAAATTCCCTTAAGCATTGTAGATACTTAAATACTTGATGAACTCACAGATATGAAGAGCAAACTAGTGGTTACCAGCGGGGAGAGGGAAGGGGGAGAGGAGGCAGATAGGGGGAGAGGAGGCAGATAGGGGTAGGGGAGCAAGAGATACAAAGTATTACTAAGTATGAAATAAATAAGCTACAGCACAGAGCATACAGCCAATATTTTAAATGGAGTGTAATGGAGTATAAGCTATAAAAATGGAGTATAATCTATAAAAATCTTGAATCGCTACGTTGTACACCTGAAACAACTATAATATAGTAAATCAATTGTACTTGAAAAAAATTTACCATTTAAAAAAAAAGGTTTTTTTCCTAATTTCTAGATGATCATTTCCAGTCTTCCAACCAGCATGTTCCTTCTTCTCTTCCTCATTCTTCCGTCAACTCTCACATACTGTGATTTAGTAGACCTCTGCTAATGATTCCCACATCTTTGATGATGTATGAACGTTGGTCATGTAGCTCCTTCTTTGAGTGTCGTTCAGCCATTAAAACCTCAGACAATGGAGTCAGAAAGACCTGCCTCAAGCCCCGGCCTTGCCACTGACAAGTTATATGACCTTGGACAAGATTGTAACTTCTTGTTTCAGATACTTATTGATGTGTAACAAAACACTCCAAGTGGTTTGTGGTTTGAAACAATAACCATTTTATTATTCATTTCAATTCTGAGGGTCAACTGGGTCAATTCTTACATTCCATGTGGTATCCGCTAGGGTCACTCATCTTGCTGCAGGGGCTCAGATGACCAAAGGGGCCTCACTCACATGTCTGCACGTCTGGAACCTCAGCTGGGGCAGCTAGAATCACTGGGGGTTGGCTGGACCTCTTTCTTCCTTCCTTTCTTTTCTTTTCCTCCCTTCCTCCCTTCTTCCCTTTCTCCCTCTCTTCCTCTCTTTCTTTCTTGTTTTCTTTCTTTCTTTCTTTCTTCCTTCCTTCCTTCCCCCCCTTTTCCTCCCTCCCTCCCTTCCTTCCTTCCTTTCTTCTTAGCTTCTCATAAAAACTGGCCCCTTTTTCTATGATGCCTCTCTCTCTCAACAGTTCAGTCAGACTTCTTTATCTGGCAAGTGGCTTCCAGGAGAACAAATGGACATGGCCAGTTGTCTTAGAACATGGGCCAGAATGGGACCAGTATCACCTTCAATCTATTCCTTTGTTGAAAATAGCCATGGGCCAGCCAAGACTCAACAGGGTGAAAAATAGACTGCCACACTTGGTAGGAGGAGGGCCACGTTCATATTTGGTTGGGAGGAATTGGTGGCCATATATTGCAAACAACCCATCTCTAAGGCTCTCTTTCCCCATCTACAAAATCACAGATAATAATAGTAGCTATCTTTACAGGATCAGAGTGAAGATTGAATCTGATAATGCATGCAAGATGCCCACTAATCATGACTCCAATCATTACCATTATTTTTGCTATTTTATTTCAGTCAAGGTAGAAGTTGTTCAGGCTCGTTCTGAAATTCACTTCTCTTCTCTTTCTTTCTTTGATAAGATCAACACCATACTAATCACACCACAAAGAGTGCAGGAACCAGCACAAAAATTTCCATCCTGCCTGGCACAAGCCAGGCCTCCCTGAGAATTCTCAGGGCTTTCCAGTCTCCGTGCCTGCTCCCCATTTCCCTCTTGAGGTGTGGCTCTTGGAGTGAAAGGTCATCAATGTCTTTGGGGTCTACTTTGAAAATTCAACAGCTTTCTGCAATTTTTAAAAAGTGAAAACAGTATTTTGCTTCTTGCAAAATCTTAATGCCTTTCTCTCTTTGAATTTCATTATGTACTTTCATGAAAGAAAAACAAAAAGCAGAGGGTGGCACAAACCTCATACCTCAGCTATTCAGAGAAATGTGTCATTTCCATGCTGACTTGGTGTTCCTCACCAAATCATATCCACTGGTGAGTGGGAGGGAAGATTTACTCAAGAGTCAATCTGAGTTAAGGAGTAGTCTAATCTCAGCATTTAAACAGCTCCTGTTACACGGGGTACCGTGTCTCCTAGTCCGTCTTTCCGTCCCCCTAGTTTCCTCCCTAAGATGAGCCCACGTGGCTATTGATGCTCCCTGGATGAATGGAAGTGCCAAAGGAAAGCACTTGCCCATTAGCTTTCTGAGACCGATGCCCTTTGCAGGGATCAGAAGAACAGTTTAATTTCTTCCATGGTTATCAATTTAATGTTTTTGACTTCTTGGTTTTTCCTAGAAAATCATTCATGTGAGTCTCATATTCACTGGTATAAGTTGTTTACAATGTTCCCTTTAAAAAGCATCCTCTATGTGTGTATATTCATATGTTTTCATGGCTAATACCTATTAAGCTTTTTCTCTTTTTTATCAATCATTTTAGCCAAATAACTTTTTTACGTTAAAAAGCAAACCTGTGGTTTTATCAGTCAGTTTTGCTCAGTTTTCTCCACTTCATTAATTTCTTTTTCTATATTAATTATTCATTCCTTACTTCTTATTTTGGCTTCGTTTTGTTTTTCTTTTCAATCTTTTTTTATGTCCTAATAAAGAAATGTAGGGCTAGCATTTTTCTTCTGAAAATTGCTTTGGCCATATCCTATTGGTTTTGATGTGTGCTGTTTTCATTGTGGTCCAGTTCCAAACAGTTTATTTCCTCTTTAAACCAAGAGATCTTCAGAAGTGTGCTTTTATATTTCAGGAGTATACAGTTTTGGGGTATTTTTTGCCCCCTATTTGTTAATTTTTAAATTTATTGCATTTTAGTCATTGAATGTGATCTGGATAATAAGTTTTTTAAAATGTGTTGTTATTTCCTTTGGGCAGAGAACAGAGCCACATTGAGTGAGCTCTGCATGTGTGCTTTTAATTTAAAAAAAAAAAAGCTTAATATTGCATTATTTTTACTTTCCAGTATTGTCATAGCTTCTGAGACAGGCAACAACTTAGTTGCATTTGATAGCATTTGACTCATTTATTCAACAGATACTTATTGAGCGCCTGCGTGTTCTAGGCACCCATAGGCTGTGGGAGACAGAAAGATGAGCAAACAGAGACACAGGTCCGCCCTTGTGAGGTCTCATGGGAGGGGAGGAGCAGGAACGAATCACAGAGGCCCTTTAGTGAAACAATGGGCCAAAGAAACAAACATTTGGTTTTTTGAATGCACAACACAAAAGATCCTAATGGAGGGAAAACTCTTCTGATATTTGAACAGAGAGCAGAAAGGGGAGTGGAAAGTAACTAGGGAAAGGGCTGGGGAAGGAGAAGGAGGGCGTTGCCTGCAGCAGAGCGTGTCACGGGGCCCTTTGTGGAATGTGACCAGGTGTGTCAGTGGGGTCCTGGAAGCAGGCCAGTGCAGGATGTCCACAGTACTGGCCAAAGCTGAAAGGGGATGTGAGAGTGTGCATGTATGTCTGTGTGTGTGTGTGTGTGGGTGGGTGGGTGGGTGCGCCGCACGCGTGTGTAGTGGAGGGGGCGTTGCAGACCATATAAGGCCTTATAAACAATATTTGCCTTTAAGAAAAATGGGAAGTCAGTAAAAGAATTTAGATAGGCTTACGGGATCATATTTGTTGTTTCAAGAGATACTGCGAGGAGGAACTTAATTGCTCCAGGGAGTATTTTATTCCTTGATGTTGTGCATATAGAGGTCCCACTTCTCTTCTTGCTGCCTCCCTTTAGCAAAGCTGATCTAAATGTATTCAAGAAAAATAATCACCAGGTGCATTTTCTATTAGAGGCCTACAAATTACCCTGTGCCTTTGGAAGCAAGTCTGTACTATTACTAGATTATAATAATCATAATAGCCATCTTGTAGTAACAGCTATCATTTTTTGGAGCTTTTGCTCTGTGCCCTAGTTCTGTGCTACGTCCTCTGCAAGTTCTCCCTCATTTGATCTTCACAACGATCTCATGAGATTTTTTTTTCACTACACAAGTTAATCACCATGTCTGTCACTCTTTGCAAGGGAAACTCCCCTGCCTACCACCTACTTTGAATGGGGGATATTCCCATTGGCTTTGAGTTATCTGATGTGATTGTCCTCAGACACACTACACACAAACACACACACACACTTCTGATTGGATCAGGGGTGAGTCCTGGACCCAACAGCACCCAATCCACTGACCAGCCAGCAGTTTTTAGGGTGTTATGTTAGAAAAAGCCTTGTCCAAATATATTCTTGCTTTTAGACATTTCCAGTTGAGATGTATAAAGCAAATCAGTTAATTGCAGAAACTGAAGTTGAAAGATGAAAGGCCAGAGAGGCCACGATGGGCCTGAGTGAGTCGAGGGCGTGAAGAACCAAAGGTATAAAGCAGCAGAAGCTGAAGAAACTGGTTCACAGAGGGAAGAGAAGCAGACTCAAGAAGAAGCTAACCCTGGGACAGTAGCAGAGCCATGCAAATGATGGGCATTAGAGGAAAGATGCACATGTTCCTGCCCCTGGATCCAACTCCAGTCTCTGAAGCCCAACCCCAGGGTGGTTCCTTCTCTCAGCTTTGCATGAGATACCCGCCTCCCCCATTAGGCACTGCCAGAAGCTCATTACCAGAGTACACCAGAAAGAATCTCGGCTCCATGCAGCACGAGAAACTCGGCATTCTCATGTGCAGAAGAAATAGAGGCTCAGAGAGGTTAAGTAACTATCCCAAATTGCCACAGCACATTGGCGAGCAGAAATTTGAACTCAAATCAGTGTCACTGTAAAGCCCTCTTCCTTAAGCAGAGTACTGTTAATATCACAGCAGCAGGAATTATCTGCTCAAAGATATTTGCTCAGACTTTTATCTTTTTTACTTCGACAATAAACACTGGGGCACATGACTGTCAAATTCGTAAAGCAAGTGACTTGGCATTATTGGCCTGTTGTTAGGTATCACATTAATATTTAACATGGGAGGGTAACTGCTTTTGAGAGGACTGAACAAAAGCAGTGTTTTGACCTAGTCAGCTATTTGGAGAGTGGAGATGGTGTAGGGGCAGGGACATGTCAAGAGATAGGTTTATAATTTCTCTTCCAAGAACTGATCAGAGCCTTGCAGGTGATTATCCATTCACCTGGAGAATGGCCATGGGTAAACTAAATCATGCAAAAGAAACTTCTAGCTTCCATATATAAGTGATATCATATGATATTTGTCTTTTTCTATCTGACTTACTTCACTTAGTATAATAATCTCTAGGTCCATCCACATTGCTACAAATGGCATTATTTCCCTCCTTTTTATGGCTGAGTAGTATTTCACCACACACACACACACACACACACACACACACACACACACACATGCACACACTACAGCTTCTTTATCCATTCATTTGTCCGTGGATATTTAGGTTGTTTCTATGTCTTGGCTATTGTAAATAGTGCTGCTATAAACATTGGTGTGCATGTATCTTTTCAAATTAAAGTTTTCTCTGGATATATGCCCAGGAGTGGGAGTGATGGATCAAATGGTAAGTTTATTTTTAGTTTTTTAGGAACCTCCATACTGTTCTCCATAGTGGCTGCACCAATTTACATTCCCACCAGCAGTGTAGGAGGGTTCCCTTCTCTTCACACCCTCTCCAGCATTTACCATTTGTAGACTTTTGAATGATGGCCATTCTGACCAGTGTGAGGATACCTCATTATAGTTCTGATTTGCATTTCTCTAATAATTAGCGATGTTGAGCATCTTTTCATGTGCTTATTGGCCACACAAATAAACTTATTTACAAACCAGAAATGGACTCACAGACATAAAAATAGACTATGGTTACCAAAGGGGAATGAAGCGGGGGAAGGATAAATTAGGAGTTTGGGATTAACATATATACATTACTGTATATGAAATAAACAAAGACTTACTGTATAGCACAGGGAACTATATTCAATATCTTATAATAAACTATAATGGAAAAGAATCTGAAAAAGATTCTCTGAGTTTTACTGGCCTGACACCCTTCACCAGGGAAGACCTGTGAACCTGAGCCAAAGGGCTGGTGTACACTTGTTTGCTGTGTAAGTGAGAGTAGAAAAATGTGTGATGTACAGTGGAGTCACTTTGCTATACACCTGAAATTAACACAACATTGTAAATCATCTATACTTCAATTAAAATTTCTTTTAAAGTAGAAAGAAACTTGCAGCACTCATTGAGAACTACACGGCTGCTAGCCCAGGTTTTGGTAGTGGAGGGACAGAGCTGGGCACCCTATCAACCCTGGTGGTGTCCTCTGTGTAGAATGTCTTCTTCGTTGTAAAGAGGCTACCAAGTGAAACGTCAAAAGGAGTGAATCCAAAACAAATTCAATGACAGCCTAGTAAGGATGAGGCCTTTGCCCGATGAAAGGGTAAAGGTCAAAGTCACAGGTCCACAAAGCCTGAAGTAGGTCACCTTTGCTGTGACACAGCAGGAAATCTATGAGACGGCAGCCTTCTGGTAAACCACCAGCCCTGTCTCTCCCAAGACTTTTCTCGCATGTGTGCACTGACCCAATTGCCTCTCCAGATGGTCCCAGGTCCTGTTCTGAGGGCGGTGGGGATCTTCCCCTTTGGTGCCTCTTCCCAGCAAGCCCTCACGCGTCCTGAGCTAGCTGTAGTGGAAGACCTCTCCTTTCCTGATCTTTGCCAAACCACCTTTTACCTAATTCCTGGTGTTTACCCTGTTGAGAGGGGTGTGGCCAGAGATCACAGACCCACAGAGGTGAGAGAGACTAGGAAAGTCCCAGTGGGATGCCACGAGCTCCAGTTGCATGTCCCAAGAGGGTCAGCTGACAAGAGTCACAGAGTCCAATGGCAAAGATCAAAACCAAGCCTGAGGGCAGCCCCCGGAGGGTCCGCCAGGTCCATCTCCTCTGTTCTTTCTTTCTCCACATTGCCCACTACTGTACTCTTACTCAATGGTTTTCTTATTAAAATTCACTTTTACACTTACTTAAATAAAACTGTATATCAGTAGCGTAAGTGAAAAATGAGAGTCACTTTTCAAAAATAAAAAGGGAAGCCTTAAAAATAGATTTAACTATCAAGGTAAAAATAAGCTGTTTGCATTTTACCTAAAAATTGTAGGTCGCTGCCACTGGGGAGTGCCAGCCTCACCCTGGCCTGTGGCACCTGGGCCTGACCCAGTCAGGCCTGCATGTAGGTCCTGTTTCCACCATCCGTGGTTGAGAGACTGGAGACAGGTGACTTCACCCACATGGGCCTGTCTCCTTCCCTGTCAAGAGGGGACAACAACCGTACGTGCTTTGTAGGGGTGTGGCGAAGATGAAATGAAATATTGTCAGGAAAGCCCTCAGCACCAGGCCTGGCCCATGCCACACACTTCGCAGATGCTGTCTGTTTCTCCCAGAGCTTTCCCAATAAGTGCACTCGTGATTTGCAGGCCATCCATTCCAATGTTTGTTTGGGAAACACAGTTTTTATCAGTAAAACCAAAGTTCAACTTGAAATAGCATCTAAGTTCTAAAACAGCGAGAAAAATATCATTATAGTGCTATTATTGCTAAGGATGAGAAACAGGAAACCAGAACAATGGTTCACGAGGCTCAGCTGGCCAAGATGAAATGCATCTTTATGAAGGGGGTCAGGGTTGCCTCCAACAGGAGGTGTTGGCCAGGTCCTCCTCGGCACAACCCCCACCCCCACCCCCCGCCAACAAACAGCCCTTTAGCAGAACCTGACTCGGGATTCTTGGCAGCATGAGCTGGAAGCAAATCAGGTCAGCTTGAGTCCAGAGTCCCGAGTCCTTGGCCCCACTTGGCACAGCTTCAGCCACAGGTCTGGGCTTTGTGGTCATGCCTGGTGCCGGCCGGAGGCACGGCTCTCTGCAGTCAGGACGTCTGTCAGCCCAGGGCAGAGGGGCACGACTGGCCAGGCCCCAGCCTCCAGCGCCGCGGCTTCCAGACATTCTGCCACAGAATTTTCCCAAATGGAACATCCCCCTTCCTGAACAGCTTAGCTCTGGCCGCCTTGACCTCCTCTCACTTTCAACCACTTCCTTTCTTTCTCAACACGAGCTTCCCTCTCCAAGCCCCGAGTGTCTTCATAACGTCACTTCACCCACCTTCCAGAATGCTGGTCTACCTTCCTTCTCTCCTCTCCTCTCTCTCTCATTCTCTCTTTCTTTCTCACTCTCCCCTCCTCCCACCACCCCTTCCCTCCCTGCCTCTTTCTCTCCTCCCCTCCCTCTCTTCTTTCCTTCCTTCACAAATGTCTCTGGAGCTTTACTAATGGGCTAGATTTTGTGTTAGAGATTACTGTGGTAACAGGATCCCTGGCTTCTCTAAAAGGAAAGACTAACACTAACAGATAATTTCTTGAATAATTATTTAATTATACCCAAAATAATGTTGGAAATAAGGGATCCAAGTGGGCCAGAGTCTACAGAATTCATTTGACACGGTCCATATCCAGTTGCACATCTAATGTGCTAGACTGGGACGGCCCTGTAGAGCAGGGATTATGTCTGCTTTGCATTCTATCTCTAGGGTCTAGTACAGAGCCTGACACATACATAGCAGACAATGAATACTTGTGGATTCAATGAATAAAATGCTTTTAAACATAACCTGTTAGTGCTCATCTAGACATGGGAGTCACGAGGGAAAGTCTCCTTTTTCAATCTCATCTTCCCCCCGCCCACGCTATCAACAGCCAGGTAATTAATAGCCAATTAGATGCTAAAGGTATTAGGTGTCAAGGAATAGGTGAAGTCCAAATACCCTCCTAGGGTCTTTGCCCTCAGCTCTCCCACTAGGGAAGATGTGTCCAGAAGCCCCTTTCCAGGAACCCTCAGCTTTGGGGACAAAAAAGAACAAGACCTCTGCATGATTTCATGACTTCCTTGGTGTGGAGGCATCTTGACTACTCTCACCATGGCCAAACAAGTGTCCTTCGGTTCACATCCACCTTAGTTACTGTGACTACCCCAGTTACGTAGGGAGCAGTGGGTTACTGAAAATCATGCTACTGTGAACAGCTGTGGAAAGAAATTAATCTAAAATGGGGGGTGGGGTACCACTTCTAGTGATAACTGAAAGGAGGGAATACCAGAACACACTGACTCCATCACATCTGCACTTCACAACGGAAAATAATGGTAAGGTGTTAGGGAGGGAGGAACAAACTGACAAAGCAAATAAAATCCTCTCATTACGGCAAAGGCACCATTTAGAGGGAGGCAGTGAGACGCAGGGTACCAGGATCACCCTCAGGCCTTCAGGCAGATGTTGGAGGTCCTGATGGATAAGAAGTGAGAAGATGGGCCATCATGTAAGAGATATCCAGTCTTGGGCTTGACCTGAACTTGACCCGTCTCTAATAAGAATCTGTCCAACTTGGCAGTGATGTGACAGCAAACTCCATGAATTTGAAGAGCACAATTCATGCCAAAAAATTTTGATTGCTTTTTTGGACAGAATTATCCTCATTGTTACTGGGCTGGACAAAAAAAAAAGTGCAATAGTTGCAGTGTCTCTGTTTGGCGTGGAACACAATCAGCCCTTTTCTCCCTGATACCCAGGGGAAGAAGGCTGATGTAAGGGCTGGTGAGGTCACCTTCAACGCGCCATGTGTGCCCCAGCAGGCACTTCAGTGAAAGTGAGACGGATGCTCAGCCCTCTTTGGGACAAGCAATAGCTCAGCGTGCTCGCTTCATAAACTCAGAATTTTATTGCTGTAAAGGATGTTAGACACCGCCCAGTCCAAAAGTTCTGAACTAGTTCAACCCCATTGTTCCGAGGGTGAGGCTGAGGTCAAGACACAGGAAATGACTTGATCAAAGGACATTGCTAGATTGGAAGCCGAGCCAAGACCTGCTCACAAGGTGCTTTTTTCTATTTCCATTTCCTCACACAGTAAGGGTTCAGTAAGTGCTGGCTATCATTATCTCTGTTACTGCTATATGTAATTTGCACACCCCATGGCAATTAGTATTTTTTCTGCTTTGTGAATGCAGAAACCAGGTAAATTACCAGGGGACACACAGCTAACAAGTGGGGCAGCCCTGGAACCCAGGTGGTCTGGTTCCCATGCCATCCTCTCTCCAGTCCTCACGCTGTCTGCACACAAGCTGTGCCTGAGGTCCGCATGCTGTGAAGCTACAAGCCGAGAAAGACCCTGCGATTGTTGGTTCTAGAGAATCATTCTGCTAACTTCGCACAACAGCTGGGCTATTGGGGTGATCCCCCATGGGGACAAAGAACAACGTCTTTTGGATGACTGTTTTCTTTCTATCTGGTGAGTGTATGTGCCGCTGGGGACCACACTGGAAAGCAGAAGTAGTTCAGACAGGATGCTGGAGAGGTAGGCAAGTGACAGAGCCCAGAAGGCGTCTGTCCAGGTTAGGGTGCTTCGATTTTACTTTACCTATGGAAATGTTGGTGGGATTTGAGCAATAAAATGACATGGCAAGATTTGCGCCTGAGGTAAGTCCATGCTGGCAAATGGGTGAAGGATAGATTTGAGAGGGTTGGAGGAGAGGTAGGGAGGACTGGGAGGAGGCAGCAGCTTTGGTGAGATGATGGGGGCTTAAACCATGGTTGTAGGGAAGCAATGGAGAGCAGACTGAGGTCAAAGATGGAGGACCCACGGTGACTCTCCAGTTTGCAGCTTTGAAGGCTGAGTGGGATGAGTACAGGAAGACGGGTTGGACTAGGGGAAGGACTAAGTTCTGATTTAGACAGAGATAAAGATGCCCAAAGGATATCTTAGCCTGGATTTCTCCAAAGCAAGGCCTGGGATACAGATTCACATGCTGGTTGTTTATCTGGGAAGTGATCCCAGGGAACAGGAGTGAGAGACCAGGGAGGCTAATAATATAAGACAGGATGGAAAGTCAGTGAAGGACTTGTATCATGTTGGCCTCTTCCATGGGACACTAGCACTGGATCCTCTGAAGCCTCCCGGGCAACTTACACTGCATCTCAGGATCGTCCACCAAAGAGACAAAAGAGGGAAGCAGTTACTCACTAGTTCCTGTACCCCACTGGTCCAGGGCTTCTCCATGGAGTGTTATTCCTGCCCCCTGCCCCCACATCTGGGTTGCACATGTGTAAATGTCAGGCACTTCCACAGGTGTCCAGGATGAATGAATAGGTGTCCGGGGGCATGAGAGGAGCCCCAAGGCAGGAGGCGAGGTGTAAGCTACTTGCTGAAGTAAGTTACTGTGTGAACTGAATCAAAGTCAGGGCAGCACGGCCTGCTGGAGCTGCTTCTAGACTTGGAGGTGAGGCCAAGGGACTGTGAGATGGTGCAAGAGGCATCCAATTCATGAAGCATCTTGGTGGGACTGTCCAGTGGGCAGATGCATAAATCTTCTAAAGCTCAGGAGAGAGGCCAGGGCTGGAGATAAAGATCTGGGGATCATCAGGGTACAGGTGGTGGCTGAAACCTTGGGGAAAGTGCATTGAGTGCTAAGAGCAGTGAGCTGAGGACAGCAGCCTGGGGAACATGTCAGGAGGAAGCAGAGGAGGAGAAGCCCATGGAAGAGCAAGACAGGTTAGGGAGACAGAAGGAAACCTGCAAATGTGGGTCCATGGGAGCCAAAGGCGCAGAAAGGAGCCTGGTTTGAAGGTCTCTAACCCATCATGTGCCCCAAGAGACCCCCCTCAGGTCTGGGATTCACCGTCAGCAAGAGGAAGTTCAGTAGAACCGTGGTGTCAGAGGCCAGAAAACAGTGGGCTGAGGTATGAACAGGAGGAATGAGACCGTAAGGAACAGTACAACCTGCATTGTCACAAGGGTGAGGGCAGCAAAGAGGTGAGAACAGAGTTCAGGTCAGAGAGTGAGGCGCTGAGGGAGATCAGACAAAAGATTTTCTTGCTGAAGCAAGACTGTGTGCTGAGCCCGTGGGAGCACACGAACTGGGCTGGCTGTTTTCCTTCTCGCACTGGGGTCTTCACACCTGAGGATCACACGAAGAGTCTGGTCCAGCAGTTAGCTATTGCTATTAGTCACTCAGTATTTACTGAGCATGAACAACGTGCAGGGCCTTGTGCAAGTAACTGAGGACAATACACGGGTGATTGTGATTCCATCCAGAAGATCTCAAGCTTAGAGCTAGGGCATTAGCTACGCTCCAGAGGAAATTAGAAACCGGGCTGGGTCAGGCATGCTGAGCTGGTGTGCAGGAGTTGTTCATTCAATACATTTGCTAAGGGGTTATCATGGGCCAGGCCTGATCCAGGTGCCGAGAATATATCAGAGAACAAAACAGACCAAAATCTTGCTCTGGTGGACCTTATATTTTAACAAGTATATTAGCCAGGAGAGTGTGCAAAATATCAATGATTTAACCACACAACACTTCATTTCTTTCTCTTTCACACAAAGTCTATTGTGATTCTCCAGGGCAATTGTCCTGTAGGAGTGGGTCCAGGGCCCAGAAGGCTTCACCACCTCAATTTAAGTTTCCTTGGTTGCTATGGCAGAGGAAGAGATGAGGGATGGGGAACTTGCCACGGGCTGGTCAGTACTGCATCTTGGAAATACCACCATCCATTCTCCCAGGACTAGATGTCTCCCACCTAATGACATCTAATGGCCTCACCTAATGACAAAGAGGCAAGAAATCCAGGGGAGCAAATGGAATATCTGGTGGGAACCATTGTTTCTGCTTCTTGTGGGTAGACAGTCTATAGACACAATAAATAAATGAATATGTTATATACTATGTACAAAGGTGGTAAATGCCACAGGAGAAGGTACAGCAGGGTAAGGCGGACTGGCAATGTTGGGGTGGGGGTGGGGAGCATCTTAAAATAGGGTATTGATGGTAGATTTCATTGAGAAGGTGACATCTGAGCAAAGCCTTAAAGGAGGTGAGGGAGCCATTTGAATATCTGGGAGAAGAGTGGTCTCAGCAGTGGGAACAGTCTGTGCAAAGGCCCTGAGGCACAAAGATGTCTTGAGGAGAGGAGTGCAGAAGTAGGAAGTAAGGTCAGAGAGGTGAGGAGCAGGGCAGAGGGAAGAGAGGAACAGTGTGCAGATCGTGTAGGGCCTTAGAGGCCATTTGTCAAAACTCTGACTCTGAGAGGAAAGAAAGCTGCTGTATGACTGGAGCAAAGACTGTGGAGCTTTAACGTGACTCCTCCGGCTGTTCTGTGGAAAACAGACTGTAGGGCAGGGAGGCTTCAGGGAGACCAGATAGAGGGTTGTGATCGCCATGCAAGCAGGAGACAGTGGTGGCTGGGACCAGGATGTTGGCACCGATGAGAAGCAGTTCAGTTCTGGACCTTTTTGGAAGTTCGTGCCAAGGGGTGGGGTTTCTGGAGCCTTCGTTCTTCATCGGCTCTGACTGTGTAGGTCACGACCGTCCAGAGTCCCTGAGATGAAAGTGAGTCGGTAGTGGGGCGGGGGACGTGGGGGAGGGAGGGGTGGGGGACGTGGGGGAGGGAGGGGCGGGGAGGGAGCCCAGAGCCAGGGCTGAGAAATAGGCGGACTCTCAGCCACGCCCTGCATGGAGAGCGTGAGGATGGCCTTGCCTCCAGGGCACTGGAACCCGCTGCAGGACTGGCCACGCCCCTTTCCCACTAGCTCCCTGCCCTGCAGCCTGGCCACCTGTCTCCTATCACCGATAGACATGGATGAGCAAGGTGAAGAGCCTGAGGCCTGCAGAGTCGAGGTGACCTTAAAAGTCAGGATCAGAATCAGAAAAGGCACGCTGGTGCCCTGCCTCCCGGCTTGGAGCTGCTGTTTGCTTCCCCTGCTCTTCCCTCTTTGACCCATTTTTACCAAGATCAAGAGAACTGGGGCTTGAGATGATCACAGCGAGTATTTCTGACCTGTCCTCACACCCCCACCCCACCGCTCTGGACAGGCTTTGGGAGTCCCCACACCGGCAGAACTGCCTAGGTCTGGCACGGTGAGGGCGATGGACTGTATCAGGACGTGGAGAAAACAGCCGCGGTCTGTACGGTGGTCGGAGGTGAAAAATCATAGGCTCTGGTATTAGAACTGGTTCCAATCCCAGTTTTGTCACCCATTAGTGATGTTACCCAGGGAGGTTACTTTAGCCTCTCTAAGCCTCAGTTTCCTTATCTGAAAAATGGGGATAAAACCTATGCCATAGGATTATTATAACAGATGTATTATATGTAAAATGTCTAGCTCAGAATAGAAGGAAGTGACAGCTCCTGTAAGTCGGTTCACTCAAAATTTTTTCTCAAACATCTCCTTTGCCTTCTAGTGGAGAGGGTAGGCAAGGAAATAATACTCAAACTTCCACGTCTTCTGTGGCTGGGGGTGGCCACAAAACCCAGTTATGGCTAATTTGATGGAGGTAGAAGTCCTTGACTTTTCCAACTAAAAAAGTAGGGCTTCTGAGCATCAAGTCCTTGCTCTTCTCTCCCTCCCCGACACCTTCTTGCCTGGAACTTAACTGTGAGGGTGGAGATAGAGCAGCCACTTTGCAATTGTGAGGTAACAAGACAAAGACCAGAAGAAAAGGATGATAGGGTGGCAACATAGAAAGCACTGGGTACTTGATGACATAGTTAAGCTTCTATTTTAGTCCATGGCTACCTGCCCAGAAATTTATTGTTGTGTGAGACAAACATCTTCTTACGGGTATTCACCAGTGTTTGTTGGGTTTCTGCTATGTGAAGCAAACACAATTAGTATCAATAGCTATCATCATCATCATCTCTGTTTTCCTGCATCTGCAACAGCTTCCAACTCGCAGATTTAGATTTTGTTATCTAATTGGAGAGCCAATTAAGATTTATTAAATGAACTTCTAAGGTATATTTCCCAGGGAGTATTCCAAGAACCATTGGTTCTTCCAGATATTAATAGGTATTCTGAGAAAAGAAAAAGCTCTATTGTCAAGTGAACAAATGGTGGTCACTGGCAGAGATCTTTTAACAGTGGTTTCATGTTAGTATACTGTCTGAGGACTTTCCAAAGGATATGTGTAAAAAAAAATAATTTTAAAGAATCAATTTTAAATCCAATTACCATAAGTACTCCTTCCAAAAATTAATATGTCCGAGGACTCCTCATTGTGGTTCCTCTCTCCCTTCTGTCCTCATCTCCTGCTCGACCAGAAATTACCGTGATACATCACACTAAAGTTGTAGAAACAACTTTACAACAAAGTGATGATTTCAAATATTGGTGTTTAACTGGATTCTAATGACTGGGTCATCCTTCTGCGAGCCATGTGGTTCCCAAGTCTTTGCTTTCAACAGAATTCAAGGACATCCTACTTGAATTGTCAGCTGATGGATTATTAAAAAAAAATTTTTAATGATAAATGACCATGTGATCTTTCTCCTATACCTCTGAAATAGTGAGTGGCAGTTCTATAAATCTATTCTTACCTATTTGTTCATGTGAACAGTTTCTCAATGCCTGTATCTGTAAAAAATAAAAAATAAAAAATAAAAATAAATAGGAATAGAATGGATGCTGCACCCTGTCTCATTCCAGCCATAAATAACTCACCCATCAAGAAACAATTGAGAAGAGCTACTCAGCTGATTCAGGAATGCAATTCCAACACAAATTTATTTTTTATGTTTAATAATTATATCTCATAACAAATTCATAATACTTATCTGTTGTTTTGACTAATTCTGGGCTAATGATAACAAAATCTAGAAGAAAAAAATTTTTTTTTAGAAAAAACTTTAAAACACTTTGCAGGGGGAGGGCATAGCCTGATCAGTGGCAGAGAGTGTGCTTAGCATGTACAAGGGCCTAGGTTCAATCCCTAGTACCTCCTTTAAAAAGCCAAACAAACAAATAAACCTAATTACCTCTCCCCACCCCCCCCAAAAAACCCCACTTCGCATCCCTCAATTTACATCTGTGTGTGTGTGTGTGTGTGTGTGTGTGTGTGTGTGTGTGTGTGTGTGTAGGTACAAAGATACAGTAGAGTGCCCAAAGGACTCTAAGCATTAAAACATTATTTTAGAATAAAATTCTGTTGGAAAAGTGGAATGGAGAAAAACGGTGAACATGTATATTAAAGAAAAGCTTGTTCATAGACTTTTAAATTAGATACTGATGGGTATCAAGTTGTGGTGGTCAGTGTCTAAGTGTTGTGGTGTTTAGGGAGGGAGGGTAGAGCTCAGTGATAGAGCATGTGCTTAGCATGCACAAGGTCCTGGGTTCAAACCCCAGTACCTCCATTAAAAAAAGAACTAAATAAACCTAAGTGCTGTGGTGTTTAGAAGTCTTCGGAAAACATTTAAGAGAGTAACGTAAGAGCTTTATTTTTAAATGGCAATGTTTATAGTATGTCAGAAATCCTTTGCAACTATTTAAAAACTTATCATGAAACTTTATAGATGTTTGTTTTAAAAATGGATGATTGGAATATGGTTTTCAAACTTTTTGGAGGAGTGTACTGGGGAAAATTTGAAGATCGTCGCCTTAGAGGACCTGCTTTTGTGAGTAGATAAAAATACCAAGTAATTAAGAATGATATTGTGGAAATAGTGCTTCTACGACCATTTGTTCTTCTTTAAAAGGCTGGTTATAATCACTGGCTTGCATGTTATATGTGGACCCAGTAAACCTTTACACATAGATAATGCAAAGCTAAACCTCACTTCTGTCTCTCTCCCACTTAATCACAAGAGACAGCTGTATAGAATCCAAAGTTATTAATCTAATAATAAAATTTCATCTAAATTGTGAGGACAAGAAGATAACATAGTCTATCATCCAGCAGCTTAAAAGAGAAATACATTTGGAAAACAAAACACCAAAAAAAAAAAAAAAGAAGGATAGAATTTATAACAAAAAAGCAAATTAAATATGTTGTCAGTGAGAGCTGAGTAGGAAGTCAGTGCAAAGAGATGATAGTTAACTGTTATGTCCCAGCTGTCTTTTGTAGAATGTATTGTCTACTTTTATGGGAGGCATATGTTGGGACCCAGTAGATCTAGAAAGAAATGGAAAAGGCAAAGAATAGCAATCAAGAATAATGAAGATCTCATTTTATTGAAAGGCCTGGATTCACTTTACAATAGTACATTTATTGAAAGATTTATGTTTCTGTCTAAATGTAACAGGAAATCAAATTGTAACCCAAGAGATTTTTTAGAGTCAAACTACACAGAAGAAGGAAATTACTTAGGGTGCATTAAGGACACATTAAAAATTTTTTTAGAGGGATTGTTTGTTTTGGTAAAGAATCTTTGGTGATCAAAATTCCTGCTTAGACTTCTTCCACTATATAAAAGGGAAAATGGGATCAAAGTAAATAAAATAAAACTTCAGGTTATTATGGCATCACCACTATCAAAATCAAATTATAGCTTGAGTCAATTCTAATAACTAAAGTAAACTTTTGGTTAATAATAAAAAGAAATATTATTATTAACAACAATAATCCAATTTATTGGTTATTAATTCATACTCATAACTGAATAAATTATTCCGTTTCATAACTAACTTTCAAGCTTCAATGAAGCCAGAAATCCTAGCATCTCCTCCGTTAGAGGTGTCAGAATGATCCAAGACAGGAGAGATGTGGGAAGGACCTGACTGATTTACAGTGGGGACTCTTGACGTTTGAAAATAAGGAGCCAAGAGAATAGAGCAGGAAAGGGTAGTTCCCAGCCCACCCAAGAGAGAACAGAAGCCCTGCTTTTAAGAAATCAAAACAACAAAACAGTTCTCTCATTTCCAGTCCACTCTGGCATCATATATCAAATGCTAGTTATTGTGGTATGAAGACTAAAACTCTTCCCCAGGGAATTTGCTCCTCCTTCTGCACGCCTTGCTCATTTTGAGTCCACAACCTGCACACCTACACGTGGCAGCCCTGATCCACTGTCTACCCATTGGCCTGCACTGGAAACCTGGAAATCATCCTTGGTTTCCTTTAGTATTTCTCTCCACTTCTCTTCGTCTCAACTACTGCTTCTTAGTTTGCATGCTGCTCTTGGGAGTAACAGTGTTTGTCTCCTAGCAAAGAACTCGATAAACATGTATGGAATAAATGAACTGATTTGATAAGATCTTTGACTGACCTCTTTCCTTAAAGAGTGCCCTGTGAGGAATGATGAGATGGGTAAAAAAAAAAAAAACAAAAAAAACCAAAAAAAAAACCTTGTCCTTTATCTCTTCAGGTGCCACCTTCTCCAAGAAGGTTTCTAAATCCCCTTCAACCAATCAGACTGGAGTATGTGACCTCCTTCTGATCTTTCAAAGGACCCTGTGCTTACCTTTGCCAAAGAACTTACAATTCTGTCGTGCAACAATTAATTTGCTTGTCTGAGTCCCCCACTAGTTAGAGACGTTTATACCTGGATCCCCAGAGCCTAGCAGAGTATCTGGTGCATCATACAAAGACAATGAATGTTGTTGAATAAATGAATGAATGAATACTACAAGGAATAAGTGTATTAAGAGGTATACACAAAGCAGTCCTATGGGGAGACAGATGAAAGAGCAGCTAATTCTGCCCCTGGGGTGAGCCTTAAAAGATCAGTTGGAGTTTCCCTAGTGAATAGGGCAAGGAAAGGCATTATAAGCAGAAGGAATAGCATGAACAACAGCATTTGAGCAAGAAAGCACATGAAGCATTTAAGACAATGGGAGACTGACAAAGCTTAAGAACAGCTTTGAGTGGGAGGAAGTAGGGCAGATGTGGCTAGAAAGGTTGTTTTAAACAAGTTGTGAAAGATCTGGAAGGGATATCAAGGGGTTTGAAAATTATAAAGTAAAAAATCACTGAAGTTTTTAAGCAGAGTAATAACATGATCAGATCTCTAAAAGAAAAAGAAAATATTTTGTTTCCTTTTTAGTAACTAAAAGCCCCAGATCTAACTTTCTCCATCTTTATATTTCTTGATACTTCAGGAAAATAAAAAAAAACAAAGACCAGCTGAAGCAATTCTGCTTTCCTTGCCTGGTCTGAACTAGGCACTTTTTTTTTTTTTCCTTTTCCTTGTTTTCTGGCCAGGCGCTTGGTGCAGTGTGTGCATCATACAGCTGGGAAAACATGAGCTTCTCGAGTTTGTTTGGCTTCGGAGCTATGTGGGTGAGCGCGAGTCTGGGCAGTGTGTCAGCTCCTTCCTGAAAGTCTGGGTCAAGGAAGTCCACGACACAGCCTTGTTTACTTGATTTTGCTTTCAGTGTTGAGAACACTGGTTCTGATGACTACAAAGGTGTATGTGGTCGCTCCTGGCTCACAAGCCTGTAATTCCTTTGAAAAGTTGATCTGATCAGGACAACTGCGACCTTATTTTAATACTTCAGTTCCTTTTGAAACACCCAGATGGAAATTGATGCTTTATTTTCCTCGTGGCTTTTGTTCCTGGCTAACCATCATAGTTTGGTGGATCACTGGGAATAATTCTTAGGAACTGAGTTGCTGGGCTGGCAGATTCGGAGAGGGTGGACCTCGAGTGGCCAGTCTAAAGCAAGTCCCCTAGCCTAGACGCACAAAATTACAGTTAATTGACAGTTTTTTCCTGAGTGCCTGCTTTGTGCCAAGCACTGTTCCAGACACTGGGATCCCACGATGAATGAGGCAGTTTCTACCAGAGTCTAGTAGCTGAAACTCATCAAAGGTAAAAGCCAATTCTTATTTCTCTTTACATCTCCCAAAGTGCCTAGCGGTAACTCAAGGCAGAGCCTCAGTAGATACTGAAGGTCTTAAATAAATAGGTATATTCCAGTTTGGCCCAACAAATATTTACTAAGAGCCTACTATGAGTCAGTATTGTGTTAGTAGTGGAGAGACAAAGATGAGAAAGAGCGGGCCCGTACCCTCAAACTGCGCACAGCCTGGCGGGGAAGACAGACATTAAAGCAATTATTCAGCCTGTTCAAATCTGAGCCTCTAAGGAGCCCCAAAGCCCCTAAAGAACCTCTTGCCACCCACTCCCTCCTCTAGAACGCTAGACCTCCCTGCAAAAAGAGTGATGGTGGCACAGAAGAGAGACTCCCGGCTGCTGCCCAGCACTCTGCCCTCCTGATGCTTTTATCTTTTCAGCTGATAGTATTTTATTCACGTTCCTGCAGGTGGTAACACAGGCACAAGCCACTCTCACGTGGGGCTCAGAGGAGGGCACGACTTCACCACATGAGAGGAGAGCCTGATTAGATCTGGAAAGGGATTATGCAATCTCCAGCAAAACCCAACACAGCAGGTGATGTTTTGTTTCCAGAAGTCTACTCAAAACCAAAACTCCTGCTCCCCTCAAGCATGAATTGTGCAACCCAGATACCAGGGCACCTGATGATAGGTTCCAGACACAGACAACCACTGTGAAATGGTATTATAAAACATTTTCATTTTAAAAGCTGATTTCAGTATTTTTTTTATTTCTTCTGATTCTGCATCAACCATTATCCACACGCCTCGTTTTGTAGCCACCTTGGTTCAAATAATCTTGTTACCTGCTGAATCATTAGACTCCCTCATGAGCCGTAGTGATCCAGAGAACCTTCCAAGAACCAGTTTAAGGATCTTTAGAGCTAATCCTCCAGGCAGGGGAGAGAGGAGGGCTTTTGTTTCCTTCTCCTCTCTTGCAAAGCTGATGCTTAGAGCCTAGAAATATAGAACCTTCAACATTCTGAAAAACTGAAAAAAGAAAGAGCTGGAGAGAGACTGAGAAGAAGGATGGAGGGGATGAAAAAAATGAATGAGAGAGGGAAGGAGGGAAGAAGAGAGAAAGGGAGAGAAAAGGAGGGAAACCATCTACCCAAAGCTCTCCTCAGATTTTCAAAATATAAATTCATAAAATCCTAAAGCTGAAAGGGCCAATTTCGCACTTGTAAAAGCATCAGACATCATCACCTGCACCAGTTTTTCAGTAGGAACCATAATTATTCCACAGAAACATGTCAACAGGTCTCTGCTCAGTTTTATGAGCAAAAAGCAATGAAGCAAATTACACTTATCTGCCTTCTATAGAGAATTGAATTTGGCTTTCTTAAATTCAGGTGTTGGACTATTGAGAAGACCACGTTAGTTCCTTTACTAATGCTTTTGTTTTACCTCCTTTCACCCAACGCAGGATTTCATAATATGGGTTATTTAAAAATGAATGAGTGGCTCAAGATTAGACTCATCTCTCGTCACTTCTCCAGCCTCACCTTTCTCCGCCTCTTGCTGTGCCCACAAACTACAGTTCTCAACTCCCATGCAGACACCCCACCACTTCACCTCCAGGCATTACCCACGTCCCCTCTCCACGGAATAAGCTCCCCCTCAGTTTTTCCCTGCAAGTGTGGACTTCTCCAGGATACCGCTCCTCCTCCCCCCTTCCTTCTCTGGGTAAGGAGCCTTTTCTTTGCGGTCCTGTCTCACGCTCAGCACATCTGCACCATTCCACTTACCACCCTGCACGTAAGGACCTCCTCTGTGCCCACACCTGCCTCCCCCTCTCCCCCAACACAGTGACTGGGCATCATTTACTAGTCACGTTCTTATGGACTCACATGCTTCCTGAACATAGTAGGTACTGGCATCCATTATCTGCTGCTGCGAAACAAATTACCTCAAACCTTAGCAGCATAAACAGCAATACTGATCCTCTCAGTTTCTGTGGGTTAGGGATTCAGGCGCAGATGCTACTTAGTTTGGGGATGGTGGCCCAGGGCCTCTCATGAGGCAACAGTCAAGGTATCAGCCAGGCTGCAGTCATCTCAAGGGTTAATGCAGGAGGATCTGCTTCCAAGCTCACTCATGAGGCTGTTGGCAGGCCTCAGAAAATCGACTTCCAAGCTCAATCACGTGGCTGTCGGCAGGCTTTAGGTCCCTGGCTGTTGACTGAGAGTATTATTTCCCTGCCACATGAGGCTCTCCATTGAGTTACTGAAAACATGGCAGTTGGAGTCCCCCAGAGTAATGGCTCAGAGAGAGAGGCGATGCAGACAGAAAGACAGAGTGTGCATTGGAGCACGTGAGCAAGATGGGAAACAGTCTTTTTGCAACCTAAACTCAGAAGGGACATTCCATCACTTTGGCTGTATTCTGTTCGTTCGAGGCAAGTCACTAGGTCCAGCCCACACTCAGGGAGGGGACTGAACAAGGATGCGAACACCAGGAGGTGGGGATCACTGGGGCCATCTTAGAGGCTGCCTACCGGAGTGCTTGGTAAATATGCTGCACAAATGGATGAATCTCTTTAGTCACAGTGAGTTTTTCCTGCTCTGAATATCCACAGCCTTTGGACCACTTATTACGGAACACGGCTTTAGCTGAGTGTATGTTCCTCCACATTGGTGGACTGTAAGCAACTGAATAAAAACAGTGCCAAATAGATGGCTGGCATGCAACAAATAATTGTCGATTGGGAGAATGAGGGCAGGAAAGACTGGCAGAGACTAGTCTGTGTCCATCATATTTGTTCTTCAGTAAAGAACTTTTTAAAACTTTAAGCTAGGCGCATAGGTGCTTCACCAGAGACTCCATTTCCCAAGGTCCCTCACAGCCAGAGGTGGGCAGGTTCCCATGTTTTGGCTAGGGGGGTGGGAGTGGAAGTCACAGAAGTGCTGGGCCAGCGCTTTTCTTTCTCTCTTCCCGCCTGACTGTGATGCAGAGGTTTGGGTGTGTTCCCAAGAAAGATGATAAACAATGAAGCGGGCAGGACCACCTGATCAGACAACCCAGGTCTGGACCAGGACCTGAAGCGCACCAAACTTCTACTTTGTACAAGCCATTGCGCGTCAGGGTCCTGCTGTTGGATCAGCATAGAGTACTACCTGTCTGGTATAGACTTTTAAAAAACAGAAAAGAAGACTTGCATGCCCCCTTCCTGACCCCAGAGCTAGCCTCATGCTTTAAGCATGTTCCAGGAGCTCCACAAATATTTATCAGATCAAATTGTGCCTGGAGGCCCACTGGGCTGTGTTGGTGAAAAAGAGGGGCGTATTTCCCCCTGGTCAGGCCCCTTGGGTCAGCTCTTGGAAGACTGAGAGCTGTGGGGTTTCTCAGAGAAGCCGCTCTAGCAGCAGCACGGAGTGGCCTGGCCTTTCAAAGGTCGGAGGCAGAGAGCCAACAGGGAGAGGTTTACGTCAGAATGGATTCTTCTCAAGGAAAACCTGTCCAGATTGAGGTTTCCTCACAGGATGTTGATTTGTTTTCCCAAAAAGGGGAAGAGTTCTCTGCGCAGCCCCTGCCCAGGGCCAGGCCGGCAGCTCCTCCAAACCCCAGGGGCGTCAAGGGCAGGTGTCCCAGTGGGCGGCGGTGGCCACCATCCGCTCTGCTCCCCACTCCTCCGCTCCTGGAGAGCCAGCCAGCTCCCCAATCCTGGAGGAACAGGGCCCCTGCCTTCGTGTGGAGCTGGAAAGGCCCCATGGCCTCAAACTGAGTGTTTCTGTTCTGTTTGTGTTCTCCTGCAGTGTATGGACAGAAGGCTGCAACCAACACCACCCTCGGATGCCAAAATAAAATGCTCCCCTAGCCAAGTCATCTCTGCCGAGGCTAGCTCAAGGAGATGACAAACCCTTGTTAAAATACAGGAAGGGGAGAGGAAGGAAGAGTGGGATAAACTTTTCTTGCCTGGATTGAAAATCTGTTAATAGGTTAGATACGTGCCAAGCATAGAGTAACTCTAAGATACTTCCTTTTCATGGGAAGGCAAATTGGAGAAACCAAAAGAGGAAGAAGGGTGAGGCACTCCAGGCTGAAGTCTACAGACTCAGTGGTCTTGGAATGTGGGGAAGTTTTAAAACACTTACTATTCCTCTGCCTTCGAGAAGCATTCAGGTTCCTAAAGAAGACAGCCATGTCCTTTACCAGCGATGTTTCTGCATGAGCCAGTGTGTTCATGCTGCTGTCCTTAGAGGAAGGAGGCAGCAAATCTGACTGAAGGGGCGGTTTTATGGCAGAAGATGGAGGAACCTACCCTTGAAGGATGATGAAGATTTACCAGGTGGTCTCCGGCACACACTGGAGGGCATGCCAGGCAGGGAGAGGCACGGGCCACGCTCCAGAGGTCTGGGAGTACAAGGTTTGTTTCTGGAATTCCCAGTAATTGGAAAAAGTAGAATAGTAGGGTGCTTGAATTAAGTCTTTGTGAAGAAAGGGTGGAGATGACTTCAATGAAAAATATGGGGAAAATAGTGTAAAGGAAATGGGAGGAGACAAGGAAGGGTTAATAGAGCAGAGAGAGAAGAGGGGCAGAATCTGTTCCGGAGGACCCAGCTCTAACAGGAGCATAGAGCTCAGCAAATGGGTTGGATAACTTGGTGGT
Source organism: Camelus bactrianus (assembly GCF_048773025.1). NCBI lineage: Eukaryota > Metazoa > Chordata > Mammalia > Artiodactyla > Camelidae > Camelus > Camelus bactrianus. The sequence continues at coordinate 29,140,233 of NC_133551.1, forward strand.
TTAAGTCACAGGCTCCTGACTCAGCCACTGCATCAGTGTCCGAGGACTGCTGTAACCAAGTACCACACACTGGGTGGCTTAACCATCAGAAACTTATTGTCTCGCGGTTCCGGAGGCTAGAAGTCTGAGATCAAAGTGTTGGCAGGGCTGGCTCCTTCTCAGGCCTGTGAGGGAGAATCCGTTCTGTGCCCCTCTGCTCTGGTGGCTGGCTGGCAATCTTTGATGTCCCTTGGCCTGTTCTCTGCCCTCATTGTCACATGGCATCCTCTGGCTGTCCATGTCTGTGTTTGTATCCAAATTTCCTCCTTTATAAGGGTACAGGCATTTGGATCGGGCCCGCCCTTAAGACCTTATTTTAACTTGATCACCTCTGTAGAGACCCTCCCTCCACAACAGATCACACTCACAGGTACTGGGAGTTAGGACTTCAACATCTTTGGCAGGAGGAGGCACACAATTTAGTCTGTCATAGCCATTTAGGTGTGAACTCCAATTTGGCTACCTCGCTGGCTGCATGGTCCTGCAAAAACTCTCAGCCCCAGGAACCTGGCTAAAATGGGTTAATGAGCACCCTTGTGCAAGGAGTAGCACAAAGTAAGCGTCTGATTAGCAACAGCGGTTACTATTGCACATGCCAGGGGACCGCGTGTGGAAGTCAAGCCCTGGCATCATTTCTGCTTCAGGAATGGATACCAAGGGGCCAAAAACAGGCCCTATTTTACTCAATTCTCTCCCCTCACACCCCGTGCCTAGCCTACTGCCTAGAATCTTAGCAGCTCAGTAAATACTTTCTGCGGCTTATGACTCTGTAACTCAATTTAAATTTTGAACCACCATACCCCCAAGGTGATGGTAACTGAAGCAATCAATTTGGGGTTTCCCTCTCCTTTCTCCTGGGATTGTGGCTAATTTCAGTGAATCCTGTTGTGCTGGGGCTCAGAGCAGAGGCATAGGAGCTGGTTGCTGTTTCACTGGCCCACCAGGCTTCTGAAGAGACCCCGATGTCCTGGTTGGTCCTATGGCAGCAGTCCACGCAGGCCATGTTCCCTATGCCCCCGAGGCCTAGTGGGGCTCCCCACAACCCCCAGGCCTGGCCAGGGCCCAGGGCCCTTCTGCTGTCTCCATACCAGCCTGGAACACAGAAGTCTCTCTGAGCCTGTCTGGGCTTCCATCTCTCCAGCCACCCCCTCATGGGGTCTCCATTTCCCCCAGGGCCCCCCAAAAGTCTTTATGAAGAAGACTGCCCCTGGGCTCCCCAGAGCTTTCTGAGGACCTGTAGCCTCCCCAGCCCTCCTGTCCTGAGACCATCCAACCCCAGCCCTCATTCACGTCTTCCTCTACCTTCCCAAAGCCAGCTGGATTGGAGAAACCTTTTATCTCTGTTTAGTGGACTTTGCCCAGACATTTCAGGGATACCTCAAACTTCTCTGTTCACTGAAGAACTCGGGTTTTGGAAAGCAAAGCCAGGAAGAGACCTGAAGGCTTCCACCCTCCCAGGTATGGACCCAGACCAGTCTATTGACTCAAGGGGGAAATACCAGGAAAGCAAAAAAAAAAAGTTAATATTTAAAAAATATTATCCCAGCTTGTTTCGGTCAATAAATAAATGAATACATGGCCCTGGCCCAAGGCGCTTGGGGGAGATCCTGAGCCAGCTTCATGCAAACCTCTCTCCTGAGTTTCCACTAATGCCTGTTCCCCACAGGAGGGCCCAGAGCCCCCGCACCTTTGCTACCTGGAAGGCCGGGCTCAGGGCTGAAGCTGTTATGGCTGAGGTGCTGCCTGGCCACGTGCCCCAGGGGGAGTGACAGGTTTCTCCCCCCGCGCTCCCAAGTGTGGCTGGCGGTTCTAATGAGCACTTAGCCCCACTGCCTGGTATTATTACAGTTAATATTTGACATGGCTGGCCTCCTTGCTACTTGGAACCAGTTCTTACTCAACCCATGCAGCAAAGTGAAAGCTTTGCCACTTACTGCCCGGGTGACCTTGGGTGACCTACCTAGCCTCTCTCAGCCTCATTTTCCTCCCAGGTAAAAAGGGGATAAGAGCTCCCACCTGCCAGACTGCTGTGAGGAGTAAGTAACCCGACCTAAAGCTCCGAGCCTGTGGCCTGCTAGGCGATGTCGGCTGTGGTGAACAACTGTGGCCATGGCCATGGCCAGGGCCAGGGCTGTGGCCAGGACTGTGGCCGACTTGACTGGGCCCTCGCGTGCCTCACTTGTGCAGAGAGGGAGAGGCGGCCGTGCTACCAAGGTTACCACCGCACAAGGGCCCCTGCCAGTGGACTTCACTCAAGAGAAGGGCCATCACTAAAACCCCCTCATGCCTTAAACCACCCCAGATTAAGATCAGCGTTGATCCATTCAATAGCTAAGCACTTACGAAATAGCAACTCTGAGCCTGGCTCCACAGGGAGATACGCATGGACGGAACAATCATGAAATGGGCTAAAACAACTGGGTTTAAATGGAAGGAAATCATGTGCTTGCTTGTGGTCACTGATTTATTCATACCACCTCAGGGCCTCTTGTGTTTCCAGAGAGGATTCAAGGAGGCCTGTGAGAAATAAGGAACTTTACCCAAGAGGTCATCTGTAAGTGTGGCCACAAAGAATGTCACTAGACATAGCAGTGAGGACAGAGATGCTCCGGGCTCAGGGATCTGCACGTGCAGGGACGTGGCTGTGTGAATTCACTAGGCCTGAGATGATACTTTCCCCTGGAAGGAAGCAGAGTGTGCATCTCAGACACCCACACAGCTTCCTCCCTCGCCTCTTACAGGTTTCTGTTCAAAGGTCGTGTTCTCCAGCAGGCCTGCCCTAACCAACGGTGGCGGGCTTGAGCCGGCGAGTACCAGATCCTGAGAGCTGATTGTTTAATTTTCAGGAAATTTGCAAGCCAGTTAGTATACACGATGGTGAATGAGAATTAAATTATGTAAACATATAATTAAATAAATCGTACTAGAAATCAAATTTTAAAATACCCAAACTCATCACTTCTTAATTATTTTACATTTTACTATTATCTCTACTCTAGCAGGTTATTTATACCTGCTGTATCTGTTTGGTAGTAATGCTGTCTAAGATTGTGCTACTATGCACTTCTTCCTAATTTTGTGTGTAATGATGTCACATTCATACTTGCAATCTGCCACTGCAAGAACACTTACGCCACTGAAATTGGCCATTGCTACAAATCAGCATTTTTTCCCAGAAAGCCAGTTATTCGGCATTTCCCAGCACGCCCTGCTAGCCACCTTCCCACTTCCCACTCCCAGCCCCACTCGCTCTGATTTATTGTTTCCATGGAACACATTACTTTTTAACATGTTGCTCAGTCTGCTCAGTACTGTTATCTTCTGTCTCACCTCGTCGGAACGTGAGCTCTGTGAGGGCTAGGATTTTTTTTTAATTATGTCCTTCGTATATTTCCGCGCCCAAAGAGTGCCTGCCACCTGGCAGGTGCCCACTAAATCTGTACGAAATAATGCCATGCTGGTGAATGCTCTGGGTAAGACGGGTCGGGGCAGGGGTGGGGATGCAGGCAGGAGCCCCTCCCCGCCTTTTCCTTTTTCCTGACGCTCAGGCTGACCTGAATTGAGGACACTCTCTTCCCCTTCCCCTCTCCACCCTGCAGTCTTCTTGCTGCCTGCCGCCTGAGGGGAGTCTGGCATAAATGTGTTCCCCGAGGGCCCAAGTCTGGGGATTTCTCTTTTCCCTGCCAGCTCTGGTCACAGGCCAACAGGTGCTCAGCACATGTCTCTCGGTGCTCTCAGACCAGTGCTTTGCCATCTCTAGGGCAGTAGTTTCCAAGTGGCCGTAGCCCAGCAGCACCGGCAGTACCTCATTAGAAATGCATGTTCTCAGGCCCCACCCCAGACGACTGAGTCAGAAATTCTGGGGATGTGGCTGTCTTGGTCCGTCCGGTTCTCCATAGCAAAATACCACAGCCTGGGTGGCTCACAAACCACCCAAAATTTATTTCTCACAGCTCTGGAAGCCAGAAGTCTGAGATCAGGATGACAGCGTGGTCGGGCCAGGGCCCTCTTCTGGGTCACAGACTTTTAACTGCATCCTCACGTGGGATCTCTCTGGGGTCTCCTTTACAAAAGCACGAATCCCGTTCATGAAGGCTCTGCACTCATGACCCAATCACTTCCCAAAGGCCCCACCTCCTAATACCTGGGGGTTAGAGTTCAACATGTGAACTTTGGGGGACACAGCCAAACCCTAGCAGTGGCCCAGCAATTTGTGTTTCCAAGATTCCAGTGCAGTGGTTTGAGAACTACTCATCTAAGCCTTAGAGACACTCTAAAGCAGTGAGTGGTTCTCAAGTGGGGTTATGTTTTCATCTACCCTCCTCCCCACCAAGGAGACATTAGGCAGTGTCTGGAGACATGTCTGGCCATCACAGTTATGAGGATGGTGGTGCTGCTAACACTGCACGATGCACAGGGTAGTCGCCCCACAACAAGAATCATCTGGCCAAAACATCAGTGGTGCGGAGGTGAAGGACACGGCTCTGGTGTCCTCGCTCCCCCACAGCCAAGCAGCCTCCCTTCCTTCTTTCCTATAGCATGTTCTTAGCACCCAGCAACTGATCAAAACCAACACACTGCCCTCTGACAGGCAGCTGAGAGGAAGACCGATGAGACTGGGGATCTGCTTCAGGCATGAGTCCTGACCGTTACAGCCCAGCATGGTAAGCGTTCTGTTTGGGAAAACAACTAGGAGGTACTCCCAACCCAAGCCCGGAACATCAGGGGAAACTTCCTGGAGAGAAGTGGCTTCTGTGCTGAGACTTCAAGGCAGAGTTAGAATTCATCAGGGAGGGATGGATGGGGGATGGCTTTCCTTACAGAGCACCGCTATGTTCCTGTCACATTGCTGAGTGTCTTATTATCTCATTTAATCCCTGAAACGCTTTCCAAGGCTGATACTATCATTATCTCCATCTTATAGGTGGGGACACTGAAGTCTGGGGACACTAAATAACCTGTCTGAAGCCACAGAGCTAGGAAACACAGAAGCAGGGATTTGAACCCAGGTCTGTAGATTCCAAAGCCTGAAAGGAAGCGATTGCCTGGCAGAGAGCAAAGGCACTAAACTGGGACATTTTTTTAAACACTGTTAACCCTTGTGTTATGGGCTGACTTGTGTCCCTCCAAAACTCATATGCTGAGGCCCCAACCCTCAGTACCACAGAATGTGACTACAGTTGGAGATAAGGTCTTTAAGGAAGTGGTTAAGCTAAATGTGACCATTAGGGAAAAGAATGTGAAATATATATATACATTTAGATATATATATGTGTACATATAACTGAATTGCTTTGCTATACACCTGAAATTAACATTGTAAATCAACTACACTTCAAAAAATTTTTTTTTAGTGTGACCATTAGGGTGGGCCCTAATCCACTGTGATGGAGGTCCTTATAAGAAGTGGAAACCTGGACACAGAAAGAAACAGCAGGGTCGTGCACATCCAGGACAGACCCTGTGAGGACACAGTGAGGAGCCACGTGCAAACCAAGCAGAGAGGCCTCAGAAGAAACCCACCCTGCTGACAGCTTGATCTTGGATTTCCAGCCTCCAAAACTGTAAGAAAGTGAATTCTGCCCTTTAGGCCCCCAGGCTGTGGTGTTTTGTTACGGCAGCCCGAGCACACTAATACGCCTTGTTTCCTCTTGGGGGACATTGCTTTAACGGTGGGAAAACGTAGGCATGTTCGCTGTGTTTTGTTGTCTCTGTTGTAAAATAAAAGAATGAGAAATCTAGGTCTTGGTCCCTTTCCCTTCCCAAGCTGACCCAGGCGTCCCCTGCCCAAGGGGTGTCTGTTCAACCAAAGCTGCTAGGAGAGACTCTGGTGCTTGTAAGGGCCCAGATTCATTGAGGAGATGGTGCAGTACATCCTAGAAGGGGAGGGCTGGCGGAGCCAGATTCTCTAAGGTGAAGAGCTGATAAAGATCTGAGGGTGCCACCAAGGGGGACCCAAACCCTGTTTCCTTGCAGCACCACAGGGAGTGGCTGTTGGGTACTCGGCTTGGCTGACCGGGCCTAAATCTCATGCAGCAGAGCGCGGGCGCCTCTAGGCAAAGATCACGGGCATCTCGGCCACTGCCAGCGTAGATCCAAGACTGCAGGCAGGGACGCTAAGAAGTTTTTTCTGCTTATGGGCCCAAGAACTGACACTGCTTCCGGGGGACTTGGGGTGTGGTTAGCATCAATACAGGCTGAGATCCAGACTCCCATCGGCCCAGGGGGTGAACGGCCAAGCTAGACAGAGGCGAACTTACAGCTGATAAGAAACCAATGTGATATTTCTGCACATCCAAACTTGTGCATCAAGATTCAAACCGACTATGCTTTATTTTCAGTATTGGGATATAGAAAAGCAGGGTAGAAGCCAGTTCAAGGCAAACTGAAAACACTTCCATCAGCAGGAGAGACAGTGAGCCAGAGAGAAGGAGGAGTGAGTGATCTGATGTTTTTCTCCTGGCTCTGCCGCTGTCTCCCGGCTCTGTTTTGTCTCTTGACTAGACCTAATTATGCTTGTCATCCGCATCAGAAGGATGGGGCTAAGATTAACAAGTTAATGTGGGTACAAGCTCTTGGAGCTCAGTAGATAAAAGGAGATCTAATTAGCAAGGCCAGCGATGACCACAGGCGGGCCAGCCAGGGGGGGTTCTGCCCCTGCTACTCACCAGAGAGCTAGTTACAGCTCCTGGGAGGGGCTTCTGCAAGTCCCACCCAAGCCTTCTGCACTGAGAGAACCTTCCACATTTTCCTTCAGCCCTGGATTTCTGTGAGTCCTTATGGGTGGAGGGGAAAAAAAAGTGTGCACCTGTCTAAACGGACTGAGACAGGGAAACGGTGCAACTCTCACCCCTTTTCTCTCAGCACTGGCTGATCTGCAGGAACAGCGGTTAATGATCCACAGAGGTCAAGTGAGTTCCGTGATGGCATGACGGGGCGTGGGGTCAATCCTGACTGCCACTAACCAGCTCCCTCGAACACTTTGGTTCAACCCAGAACCCTCTAGTTCTTCCTTTGCCCAACTGGGGATAATACTTTCTACCTCAGAGTTGCCAGTCTTAGATTTGTTCACGCGTTTTTTTACTTAACATTACTCAGTAATAGTAGTGCCTGGAACATAACAGCTGCTTGAAATATCGGTTGGATTGAACTCTTTCATTCAACAAAAACTTGTTATCTATTACGGGCCAGGGAGAATGGGCGTCACACACCCTGGGTGTACAGGACAAGCTCTGCCCTCACGGAGCTGATGTGTTCTCACCGATGATCCCCATAAACTCAAAGCTCCCTTGCTGTCTTGCTTCTACTCTTAAAAGGCATCATTTGAAAATTTTTTTTGAATTAAAATTCCTAATTAAATCAAAATTTTTAAAAAATCCTAAAACCTGCTCAAAGGTCTGTCTGCCTGAAAGAAAAAGACAGTTGATGATACTCTAAGACTGAAAGGAGATGATTAGTTTAGAATACTCTAAATTAGCCAAGAAATTTGAAAGTGGAACTGCTGGAGTAAATCTTGTAACCTTTCCCCTCCAACTCCATGATGTGTCCTCCAGAGCTTCACCCACTGTGTAAATGAGAGCCTGGTGGGCTCGGACGAGGCGGGAAGAGTTTGTCCTTCGACTGCAAAAGGAACTGGTTCCCACTCTCTCTGCACTCACTTATCACCATTGCCCCAGAGCGTAGGTCTGTGTAAATATTTAGTTAATGGCTATCTTCCCCACTGGGCAGTGACCTGCAGGAAGGCAGGGACCCTGACATGGGGTTCCTGGTTGAGTCTCCCAGGACTGGTGTTGCCTCCTACACCCGGGTTCAGGGCAGGCAGCGTTCCCTGGGGTTCTCTTGCAGGAACCCTATGAAGTGGTGCTCTCATCAAGCACTTTTTGCACGTGTAGAATACAAGGCATGGGAGGATTCCTGACTTGCCGGTGATTCTACAGCTAGGGAGGGGCAGGGCCTTGACTCAGAGCAGACAGCCCTGCTCCCCAACTCCACCACGCCGACAGAGATTTGGCAGTTATGTGTAAGGGGCAAGAGGAGTGTGAGGGTTGGCTGGAGGGACAGGGACTTGGTGTAGCAGGGCCCACATTGCAGGCCTCTGGGCTTCAGCTGCTGCATTCCAAAACTGCCCCAAGAACATCATGTGGTGCAGGCTAATCTCTGCCGACTACCTGAGCAACCTTAGGCAAATGACCTCAAATTTCAAAGCCTCAGTCTCCTGGTCTGCAAAATAGTGACTTAAAAAAACAAACCAGCAAATCAAAGCTAAATGAGATACTATCTCACACTCTTTGGGATGGCTACTACTTAAAAAAAAAAAAAAGAAAAGAAAAAGAAGAAGTATTGGCAAAGATGTGGAAAACTTGGAATTCTGTGCACTGCCAGTGGGGATGTAAAGTAATGCAGCCACCAGGGGAAAGTTTAGCATTTCCTCAAAAAATTAAAAATGGAACTACCATATAATCCAGCATTTTCACTTCTGAGTGTATACCAAAAGAATTGAAAGCAGGCTCTCAAAAAGATATCTGTACACCTATGTTCATAGCCACTTTATCCATAAGAGCCAAAGGATCGAAGCAACACAAGTGTCCATCAAAGATGAATGGATAAACAAAAGGTGGTGTACGTGTATAATGGAATATTTTCCAGCCTTAAAAAGGAAAGACATTCTGACACGTACTACAAGGTGGATGAAGCCTGAGGACACTACGCTAAGTGAATCAAGCCGGCCACAGAAAACTACCACCATATAATCTCGTTTATGTGAGGTCCCTAGAGTAGTCAAATTCACAGAGACAGAAAGAAGAGGCACTGTTACCCGGCAGGGGAGGGGAGTAGAGAACGGGGTGGGGGGGGTGGGGGGGGGCAGCGGTGGCGCTTTTGTTTAGCGGGCGCAGAGATTCAGTCTTACAAAATGAAAAGAGTCCTGGACGTTCACAGCAACGTGGGTGTACTCAACACTACTGAAGTATATCCTTAAAAATGGTCACGATGGTAACTTTTATGCTGTGTGTATTTTACCACAATTTTTAAAGAAAAGAAAGAAAAAAGAAACAAACGAATTTGACCCTCACGAGGCTCTAATGAGATTAAGTTTGGCACATAAACTACATTAAGTGAAGAGGTTAATAACCCAAATACCTTAGAATCTCCCTCAGACTGTGTTTTAAGAGAGGATTTCTATACCTTTAGCCCTAGAGATGTCATGAGCACTGCAGGACTTTTATCCAGTGTGGTAGGCCACACAGAGAGGTTCATTGTTGGTGGTTGTTTGGTATTTGTTTTAAAAGCAGAGAAGACTCTGGGTGCAATTGCCAACTACAAAGCAGGCACCTCTCACCACCCACAGCCCACAGGAGCAGGGAGTGTGTGGAGCTAGCCTCCAGGCAGGGTAGGGCAAGAAGAAGGCCTGACAGGGTGAGGTCCCATTTTTATGTCTCTGCCAGACATGGGTGCCAGTCTGCTCCCAGCTGCTGGCATCTCTCAATGCTGCCAAAAAAAGTTTCAGGAACGCTCACCAAACCAGCAACGCCAGGCCTGCGCCCCGGCAGCGCCCAGCACTAACTGCACTGGCTGCGGGGCAGGGACAATCGATTCCATTTATGGAGTCCTGCTGTTTTGCATATGTGATCTCATTTAGTCTTGACAACAACTCAATGGAATGCTATTATAGCCACTTCTCAGGTGTGAAAACTGAAGTTCAGAGAAGTAAAGACTTGCCCAAACTAGTGAGTGGAAGAAACTAGACTTGAACTTAGGTCTGTCCAAAGCTGCCGTCCATTTCATTATGCTACATAGGAACTGAGGGAATGGACGGGTGGATGATGAATGAACGAATGAAAGAAACTATAGGACTTGTTATTTCCAAATGCCTTTCACCTGAGGACTTCAAAGCACTTTTCAGGAATTCAACAGTGATTTGTTGCACCTCCACTCTGCAGGCACCACAGAGTGCTGGATTTATAAAGTCAGGCCATGGCTGTCTTTGTCCTTAAAGAGCTTGCTGCTGACTGGGGAGGCAAGCGTGTGACAACTAGTAATAGCTAACATTTCCTGACGTGGCTGGGGTAGCTTTTACAGGGGTTATTTTATTTAATCCATACCAAAAAGCAGCCTGTGAAGGAGGTACTATTCGCACTCCATTTTTCAGATGAGTAGACTAAGGCTTTGATGTGTTAAACAACCCATCTCTGGTCCTATAATTTACGCTATTCAAAGCATTGTCCTTGGCCCTAATTGCTTGTTAGTAGTCTGTTACAAAAAGAGCACAGAAATAGAGTATAAGTGTTTTGTAGCAATTTGATAGAACAATTTTATGTCTGTTGAATAAAATTATTTTTTAAAGTTGGTCTTATATTTCATATGTTCATTTCTTTTTATTTCATCTCATTTTTAATGAACTTTCATCATCTTATTTAATGAACCTACCTCAGTATTTGAGGATTAGTTCTAGGACCCCCCAAGGATACCAAAATTCACAGATGCTAAAATACCTTATATAAAATGGTGTGGTATTTGCATATAACCTACACATATCCTCCCATGTGCTGTAAATCATCTCTAGACTACTTATAATACTTAATACAATGTAAATGTTGTGTAAATCATTGTAATTACAATGTAAATGCTATGTAAATAGTTGCCAGCATGCTGTAAATGCATGTTTTGCTTTTTGGAACTTTCTGGAATTTGTTTTTTCAAATATATTTGATTCATGGTTGGTTGAATCTATGAATGCAGAACCCACAGATACAGAGGGCCAACTGTAATTCATTTTATAAAAGCATTGATCTGCAATGGATTGGGGAAAAAAACAGCTGCTCTTTTGCCACAAGTAGTTGGAGAAGCAATGAAACAGTTTAGCAGTAGCAGACCTGGGATTGGACCTGAGCAGTCTAACTCCATAGCATATGCTTGTCCTTATGGTTGAAAGATGGGTGCCACCCCTCCAGGCTCTGTATCTGCATTCAAAGGAGGATAAAGGGAAGGGAAAGGGCAAAGGGCACATGCCAGCCAAGTCACATGGCTGCTTACGGTTTGTCTGTCACACCAAATTTACTCCCCAGTGCATGGCCTTTGTTCTTGGTGTTTTCTCCTCTCCAGATAGCCACATGGCTTGCCGCCCCTTCACTTCATTTCAGATCTGCATTCAAATGTCAGAGAAGAGGCTGTCTCTGGCCACCTTGTCTAAAATAAGGCCACCGTCCATTCACTCCCTAGCTCTGGGCGATCCAACACAACAGTAACTAATCACTGGTGACTATTGAGCACTTGAAATGTGGTTGGTGCAAGTTGAAATGAGCTGGAAGTGTAAAATACACACTGGCTTCAAAGATGTAGTTTAAAAAACAAAATGTAAAGTATCTTATTAATAACTATATGCTGAAATGGTAATTTGGATATACTGTATTAGATTAAATAAGCTATATCATTAAAATTAATTTTACCTGTTTCTCTTTACGCTTTTAAATGTGACTACTAGGAAATCTGAAATTGCAAATTTCAAACATGTGGCTTTCAACATTTTTCTGCTGGACTGAGTTGTTCTAGCCCCGGTTACTGCTTTATTTCCCTTCATAGGAGTTACCACCAGACATTAGATAATATATTTCTAATTTGTTTGTTATTGGGCTCTCCCACTGGAATGTAAGCTCCATGATGTCAGAGGCTTTATTTCCTGTTCACCACCCTAACCCTAGTGCCCAGAACAGTGCCTGCCATAAAATAGGAATTCCAGATATGTTATGAATGGATGAAAAATTGGATGAACAAAACCATCAAGATTAGAGCATCTTTGTGATCATATCATTTGTGTGTCTGACAATTGCTTAAAAACATGCTTTTGTAAGAAGTGGAATCCATGTGTGTATATCACCTTTAATCTATAGTCTCCAGGTAGTTAGAGAATAGTCAAGATGTCCTACTTAGAAATCCACACTCTAGAAGAGAATGCTTCAGATTTTCAAGTAGAGAAATCTACACGAGGGGTTTGTTAATCAGCATTAGGAATGTCAAAAATACTTATTCATTGTTGGAGAGAGAGCAGTACTCCAGGTAGCTTAGCCGGACAAACTAAACAGTTCAACTCGCTTGCAGAACAAGATAGAGGACTCACCAAGTTTGGTGGCACTGTGTACCACGAGGATGCTTGTGGGATTCCCCCTTCCTATCTCTTATACTTAGAAGAACTGATTGTGAGTTTTGTGCTTAACTTGCTAATAAATACAAGTCTGGCAGACTTTGGTCTAAGGCCTGCTTTCACAACAGCATACCCCCAGGTAGCAAGGGGAGGGGATCAAGTCTATGCCCCCGAACCCATGCCACCTACCTCTGATCCCTGGGGCTGCTGCTTTGATGGAAAGAAACGGACAGTTGTTGAAGCAACAGTCTGGCTTAGGCCTGGTAGTAAGACTGTCAGACCTCATCCCAGATGCTTGATCCTCCAGCTCACCCTCCAAGTGAACAGAACCCTGACCCTGGCTCTCGGACAATGCCTGTCTGCACTTTGGCTGCAGTGCTTCTGGTCTCTTCCATGCTTGCTGCAACAAGCTGCTGCCAGGGCAGCAGGGAGCACGCCCACAGCACCAGAGGTCAGGGTGAGTTGCTCAATCTGAGCCAGAATCTTAGAGGCAGCCGACACTCGCACGGCCCAGCCTCTGGAATTAGCCGTGGGCCTTTATTCCTCCTGCGGTGAACACAGAACTTGAGGCCATATTAACTAGAGGTGGGCAACTCAGCCCAGGGGGCTGCTCCCCTTGGCCCTGTCAGGGTGTTACAGGCAGGCGGTGAATCCACACAAACATACAGCCAGCGTTGTCCAGGGGCTGAGAAAACAATACACTTCTCACAAGCATACACCGTATTTTGTATGCATGTAGATAAGTACATTTCATTTTGATTGTGTTCCTGACTTCATAAAAATTTTTGTCAATATCTGAATCTGCGGATCCTAAAGGAACGAATGCTACCCCTCAGGGCTCCCAGTTCTCAAAGTCTGGGTGCTACTGAGCTTATCATAAACTTGGAGCCGGAGGAGAGTTTAAAGAGCAACAAGAGCAATGACTTTCAAAATTTAGGTCGGGCAGGGGTCCGCATCTTCAAAAAAAAAAACTAAAATGCAATTTTAAAAAAAGAGAGAGCGATAAAAGTCCCAGAAGTCTCCCTATGTAAGCATGTACGGGGTGGGGGGGCTTACCCCAGGTGACTCTGGCCGATCTGAGCTGAGACGCTGTCACTCATGTGCCACAATGTCTGCGAACCCTGCACCCCTGCAACCCAGGGCCCACTACCTCTCTCTCTGGAGGAGTCATCCATTCATTCCATCATTCCACAAACATTTATGAGCACCCGGTGGGTGCCAGGCAGAATGGTGGGCTCCGAGAAGGGAGTGGTACATAAGCCAGGACGTTTCATCAGACAACGGCACCAGGGAATCACAGTGGGTCAGGCAGCTACAGGAGCTCAGCAGTGGAGCCTGTCACCCCTAGAGGGGGCCAAGGAAAGGGAGCGATATCTCAGGTGCTCCTTGAAGGTAGGCAGGTGAAGGGAGAGGAAAGAGTGGGGATGAGGGTAGCAAGGATGGTGTCAGTATTTTTCAGGCTAAGGGAATCATATGCACAGGGGATAATTATTAGAATCAGTCCATGTGACAGAGATGTACGTGCTTTTGCTTGCATACAGCCCCCTAAGGTAGGTACTATTACTCGTTCCATCTTGCAGATGAGAAAACTGAGGCACAGAGCAGTTAAAAAACTTGTCCAAGGTCACAGAGCTCCGAAGAGGTAGAGCCAGGATTTGAGCCCAGATTGTTAGAAATAGAGTCTTTGTGCTTACCCACTGTGCTGTACTGCCTGAGATATCAGAGGAGCAGAAAAGACAATCCAGCCAGCTTCGGTCCAGTGCTGCAGCAGACCCAGAGGTAAAGCTGCAGGGGCCACACCACACCGACATCCTTCTCAGCACTGAGGAGTCTGGACTTGACCTAAGGGCAATGAGAGCTATTAAAACATTTTAATCAGAAAAGTGAAATGAACAGATTTCACTAAATTTCCTGCTACAAAGCCAGATTCCTATAAGTTCATCAACACTAGTCCCACAATTTCCCACCTCCCTGTTCACTTCAGTCACTTTCAGAAGGTCAAGCCCCCTTCTAAGTCAGCCAGCTACACCCCAGCCTTTAGCTCCATGGTGCTCTGCACATCCATGCATCTGGCCAACCGCAGCCCCTATCCACCCTTCAGCAGCCTTCCCTCCTATATCCTTAATCCCTTATTAGAATGTTTCCCTCACTTCTTGCCCTGACTAGTGCCTGATTTTGCCCTAAAACTTTTGCTTCCATTGCTGCTGCTTGAAAGCAGGTTGGCTTTTCTCTGTCTCTCGTACCCCGCCCATGCTACACAACCAGGAGTTGGGTTGGGTCTGTGTCTTGCTTCCTAGGACCACTTCCAAATCATTTTACTTCCTTCTCCTTCAACCCTTCTTCCCTTGAATTTTATTTCATTAGACTGCCCCACCTCTTCTGGATCAACACCTTCTCTTGTCCATCCTGTCCCATCCCTTTTACTAATGACTTTTAGCATCCTTTCATTTCCATCGATTGCCACCATTTTTGTTTACTTCAAAATTCTGAGGCTTATGCATCCAATGCCTTGGCTGCTCCTTCTTCAACCAGCTCACACTGATGAACCTTCCCTCCATTCTACCGAGCCCTCCTCTTCCTTGGTCCTATCTTTTCACGTTGGAAACCATACTAATTGCAACAATTTTGAAATTTCAACCTCAAATATCCCAGTCTCTATGCTTCCAGCTCACTTTCTCTGGTCCTCTAGTCCAGTAAGTTTTCAACATCATAAAGACCTTCAGTGACTATTAACCTGAGACCTTTCTCCTCAGCCACTTCACTTTCATCTCACTCTGCTTAGATCGTGGCTCTTTCTTGTAGTCACTCCCCTGCAAACTCCCAAGCTCCAACTTTTCAGCACTCCTGTCTGCACCCAAACAGGTGCAACTTCTTGAGAAATCCACTGATTATAAGGATAGGATTCCTTTCACAGTTATGAACACGAATCTCAAGTGGGTTCTCACCACTGACTGACAAACGCTTCTCCAGTATCTTCCCTTTCCCCTCTCTCCCAAACTATCGTTCACATTTTCTTCTCTCCTCCAACTTCCTACATTGCTCCTTCCTTCACTCGCAGCTGATGTCCTTGACTTGTAGTTCAGTGGGAAAAAGAGAAACTATGCGATTGTTTCATCTTCTTGCTGATGAAACTTCCAACTTAATCCAACCTGTGCCTGCATCCTGCGCCTTTCCTCCTATTTCTACAGGGACGCATTTCTGGTCCCGTCTCAGGTCATCCCATCCCTCCTTTCACGCCCAGATGGACTCCTGTCTTGCCTTCTCTTGGACGGCACTTCTGTAAGTCTCTCCTCTCTTTCCTGCATCAATTTCTTTGTTTCTAATGGGTCACTCCATTTGCCCTTCCTCTCCCTCCACAGAAGATCAAGGATCGAGGTTCCCAAATACATAAATAAATAAAATAAAAACAAGAACAAACTTTTCTTAGCTCCTTACTCCCCTTCAGCTATCAGTCTAAAGCTCCACTCTTCGCTACTGCAAAACATCTTAGAAGGGATTCCATCTGGCTGTACAGCTGCTGCCTTCTCTCCCCTGCCTCATATGCTCTTCTCCGCCCATGCCTTCTGAGCTTCTGTCTCCCCTCTTTGCTGAGATGACTCTTGGCAAAGTAGCCAGTGTGACCTCTGGCCAATGACAACAGCAACATTTCACATCTTACCAGGCCCTCCTTCCTGAAGCAATTTTTTCTTTCAGATTCTGTGACACCAAACTTCCCTGGTTTTACCCCTACTTCACTGGCAGATTCTGCCTCTTCACTTTCTTTGCTGGCTTGCTCCTCTTTGAGTTTAAATATTGGAACTCTTTTCTATATTAATTGTCCCCTCTGGTTATCTAATTCAATCTCACAGCTCAAATACCCATTTAAGACTATGTTTCCTGAATCTCTATCTCGAAAACCAACCTCTCAACGGTTTCCAGACTCATACCCAACTGCCTTCTTGGCACCTCCATGTGGATAACAAGTAGACCTTTCAAATTTAACGTGGTCAAAGTACAACTCTCCATCCCCTGCCACCGTGAACTTGACCAGGCTTCCCAACCACAGTAAATGACACCGCCACCTACTTAGTTACTCAAACCAAAACCTAGGACTTACCTTGATTTCCTCCCCTCCTTCATCCCCATGAGCCAGTGCTTTTCACTTTCCTCTCCACAATATTTCCAGTATCCATCCACTTCTTGCTCCCTCTACTATTGCTATCCCCAACCAAGTCTGCAGCATCTTCCTCCTTGACTACTGCAAAAATGTTCTTAATTATGCTCTCTGCCTCTTCTCCTGCCCCCTCCCCTATAATCTATTCTCCACACTCCTGCCAAATTATTTGTTTGAAAAGTAAAGCATACTGTGTCTCTTTGCTCCTTGAATCTTCCAGTGTCTTCCCATCTGACTTAGAATAAAATTAGTACTTCCTGTCCCAGTTCACAGAGTCTTCCATGACCTGTGTCCTGCCGACTCTCCCCCTTGCTCACTCTGCACCGCTTGGTGAACCTTGTACTCTGCACTTGGAAGGTTGTTCCAGTCCTGGGGCCTTAGCTCTAGCTCTGCTCTGCCTAGAGCATTCTTCCTTTAGATCTCTGTGTATGCAGATCCTTCTCAAGCTTTAGCTGAGGCATAGCATCTTCAGAGAGGCCTTTCTTTATCATCCAAACTAAAGAACCACCCTGCCACCATACACATGTCATTTCTATCACACTATCTTCTTACATTTTCATCAAAGTTGGTGAAAAGAAACATAACTTGGCATAATTTTTAGATTTGTTTATTTAGTGTCTGTCTACTTCCCTCCCCCAGCCCTGCTACACACACCTTTAGACTATAATCTACACCTTTTCCTGTTCACTAACCTAGAAGAGTACCTGGCATTCAAAAGCGTACTGGCTACTGGCTGAGTGAATAAATTATAAACTATGTGTTTTACATTCCAGAGTCCAGAATCTGTACCTGTAGCTAGATGTGCCGTGAAAGGATGAGCAGTCAAGAGAAAAACTTTCAGGTGAAATATAAAAAGGCCTTTCAAATCAGGAATTAAAATCTTCTAAACAAACAAAAGTCCAGGGCCAGATAGCTTCACTGGTGAATTCTACCAAACATTCTAGGCAGAATTAATTCCAGTCCTAAAATTCTTCCAAAAAATAGAAGAGGAGGGAATACTTCCAAACTCATTTTATGAGGCCAGTATTACTCTGATACCAAAACCAGGTAACGACACAACAAGAAAATTATAGGCCAGTATTCCTGATGAGCATAGGTACAAAAGTCCTCAACAAAATACTAGCAAAATTAATTCAACAATACATTAAAAAGATCATACACCATGATCAAGTGGGATTTACCTCAGGGATGCAAGGATTTTTCAATATCTGCAAATCAATCAACATGATACACCACATTAACAATATGAAGGACAAAAATCATATGATCATCTCAATAAGTGGAGAAAAAGCATTTGACAAAATTCACCACTCATTCGTGATAAAAACTCTCAACAAAGTGAGTATAGAGGGAACGCACCTCAATATAATAAAGGCCATATATGATAAATTCACAGCTAACATCATACTGAGAGCTTTTCTTCTAAGATCAGGAACAAGACAAAGATGCCCACTGTTGCCACTTATTTGACGTAGTACTAGAAGCCCTAGACAGAGCACTTAGGGAAGAAAAAGAAAAAAAAGCATCCAAATTGAAAAGAAAGAAGTAAAATTGTTACTGTTTGCAGATGACATAATACTATACATAGAAAACCCTAAAGACTCCACCAAAAAAAATTGCTAAAATTAATAAAATCAATACACAGAAAACTGTTATGTTTCTATACACCACTAACAAACTATCAGAAAGAGGAATTAAGAAAACAATCCCATTTCTAATTGCACCAAGAGAATAAAATACTTAAGTGTAAACTAGGAGTTGAAAGACATATACACCTGAAAACCATAAGTCATTTTGAAATAAATAGAAAAAGACATAAAATAAATAAAGGGAAAGATATTCCATGCTCATGGATTGAAATAATTAATATTGTTAAAGTGTTCATACTACCCAAAGCAACCTACAAGTCGATGCAATCCTTATTAAAATCTCAATATCATTTTTCACAGAGGCAGAACAAACAATTCTAAAGTTTGCATGGTACCACAAAAGACCCTGAAGAGCAAAAGCAATCTTGAGAAGAAAGAACAAAGCTGGAAGCATCATGTACCCTGATTTCAAATGATATTACAAAGCTATAGTAATCCAAACAGTGCAGTATTGGCATAAAAACAGACACATAGTTCAATGGAACAGAATAAAGAGCCCAGAAATAAACCCACCTATATATAATCAACTAATTTATGACAAAGGAGCTAAGAATACACAATGGGGAAATAACAGTTTCTTCAATAAATGGTGTTGGGAAAACTAGGCAGTAACATGTGAAAGGATGAAACTGGACCACTATCTTACACCACACACAAAAATTAACTCACAATAGATTACAGACTGGAATGTAAGACCTGAAACCATGAAACTCCTGAAAGAAAACAAAGTAGGCAACCCCCTTGATCTTAGCAACAATTTTTTTGACTTGACACCAAAAGCAAAGGCATTAAAAGCTAAAATAAACAAGTCTAACTACATAAAACTAGAAAGTTTCTGCATATCAAAGGAAAACATGAATGAAATGAAAAGGACACCTACTGAATGGGAAAAAAATTGCAAATCATGTCTGATAAGGGGCTAATATCCAAAATATATTAAAAGACTCATACAACTCAATAGCAAAAAATCAAACAATCCAATTAAAAATGGGCAGGAAATCTAAATAGACATTTTCCCAAACACATACAAATGGTCAACAGGTACATGGAAAGGTGCTCAACAGTGATAATCACCAGGGAAAGGCAAATTAAAATCACAATGAGCTATCACCTTACACCTGTTAGAATGGCTATTGCCAGAAAGACAGGGAATAACAAATGTCTGTGAGGATGTGGAGAAAAGGGAACCCTGGTGCACTGCTGGTGGGAGTGTAAATTGGTGCAGCCTCTATGGAAAATGATATGGAGTCTCCTCAAAATATTAAAAATAGAACTACCATATGATATAGCAATTCTACTTCTGAGTATTTATCCAAAGAAAATGAAAACAGTAACTTGAAAAGATACATGCACTTTCACGTTCATTGTGGTATTATTTACAATAGCCAAGATATCCTAACTGTCCATTGATGGATAAAAAGCATCCACTGATGGATGAATGGATAAAGAAAACATGGCGTGTGTGTGTGTGTGTATACACACACATATATTTATACACACACACACACACACACACACACACACACACAATGGAATATTATTCAGGCATAAAAAAGAATAAAATCTTGCTATTTGTGACAACATGGATGGACCTTGAGGGCATAATGCTAAGTGAGATAAGTTAGACAGAGAAAGACATATATCATATGATCTCCCTTATATGTGGAATCTAAAAACAAAAAGCAAACTAAAAAAATAAGCTCATAAAATTGACACAACATTGTAAACTGACTATACTTCAATTAAAAAAAAACCAAGCTCATAGATACAGAGAACAGACTGGTGATTGCCAGAGGTAGGGGTTGGGGGGTGGTGGTGAAATAGGAGTTAAAAGGTAAAACTTTCAGTTATAATATAAATGTCATATAATATATAATGTACAGCATGGTGACTATAGTTAATAATAGCGTATTGAGTGTTTGAAAGTGGCTAAGAAAGTAAACCATAAAAGGTCTCGTCACAAGGAAAAGAATTCTGTAATATGTATGGTAACAGATGTCAAGTAGACATTACTGTGGTGGTCATTTCACAATATACACAAATAGAGAATGTCATTTACCTAAAACTAATGTACATCAATTACACCTCAATAAGAATATACACAAGAATATTTATTAAAATAAGAAAATATACTATTTATAATATAATTAAAGATCAGTGTATAGAATGGCATAATGATAACATTATCATTTTGTAAGAAAAAGTACATGTAAGAAAATATCCTCAATTGTTATTATGTTTCATATTTTTTTTAAGTTTTTGTCTATTGTTTACCTGTGCTCCTGCATCAAACTTAGATTCTCAATGTGATAGGGAAAAAATGATGTTTTTTAAATGCTAAAAACTGGCTTTTCAAATAATTAGAGCTGAGAAGGGTTGGGCTCTTCTAGAAAGGGGAAAGTTTCAGGGACCTATTATTTTTACTTATTACAAAAGTTTCTATAATTCTTACAACAATACTGTGAGGTACATATCATTATGTACCCTATTTAGTATGGAGAAACAGGTTCAGAGAGGTTAAGTAACTGGCCCTGGGTCACAAAGTAGGAAGCAGAAGCTGAATCAAGGATGCTTAATTCCATAGCCTATACCTTTGACCTCGACACTAACCTGGCCCCCTTACTTTATCTCCTCAAGCTTCAGGGTCCTCAACTGCAAAATGATGACAATGACATGCTTCAGAGGTGTCTTGAGGACTGCAGGAGACAACACGTTAAGAAAAATTTAGCCAGTGCCTGGCACGTGGAATACACTCTTTACCTATTTGTTATTATCAACATCAGTGTGGTCCAAGATGACAAAGTGAGTGATGGGAGAGCTAAGAGTTGAAACCAGACCTCGCCAATTCCAGATCCTATGATTTTCCTGTGGAGTTGGGTGGGAACTAGTCAAATCTGCTATAGAAGGAAAGATACTCAAGCACAGACGATCTTCATAGTCCCACTCGACCCCGAGAGGGTGTAGTTTCTGTCTTTATCTTCGTGGGCCAATAGTGGTTAGAGTTAGGATGGATAGGAAAGACATTTCTTCATCCCCCTCCCCTCCCCATGGCCATACGTTGTGGGAGCACAGGAGAGGCCCCTTGCTTTGACGCTCCGTAGTCCCACCCAGCTGGGGGTGGACACCACTCCTATATCGACCTGGGCGAGCAGGCAAGTGCCTTTATCTCCTGAGACCTTGGGCCTTTTATCTACAAAGTGAAGATAATAATAGGACTTACCCTCATGCATGTTAAGGATGAAAAGGGTTAATACACAAAGGGAACCTATCTCCGTGCCCACAGAGCCTGGCCAGGGTTCAGAGCGGCCTCCCCTAGCTCTGGCTATGCTTATTATTCTCATCCGGGAACTCAGGGTGAGCAGGGCATTGTTTATGAACCCGGGAAGCCATGTTTGTGCAAAATTCACTTCCTATTGTTGGACCTGATGGATTTGTAAACGACCGACTTAGAATTTGCTCACACGTGTAAGAGCCAGGACGTGAAAGGGCATGGATCCCTGCATAGAATACATAATAAGGCAAACAAGTTTATGCTGTTCCTGTTTTTAAGCAGCAGGGAAAGACCAGGGGCTATTTTTAGCTGTGGTAGGTGTGGGTTCTGGGGAGGGCACTGTGGCCGTGTTTGTTACATTACGTTTTAACATAATACAGAGTCACTGGGCTGAAGGGTTCTGTTTCAGGTTGTTTTTATTAATCAAAGAGTGTTTTTTTTTATCCCAAGTTGAGATGTTCAGACCTCACGGGCAGGAGGCAAACAGTAACCAATGCACAGATTTAACCTAACAAAAATAAAGCCTTTGTTCTATCAACTTTCCATGAGGTATCCTAAAAACAGGAAAAAAAATGTCATAAATACAGCATTGCCTTCACTTTAGGAAAAAAAATATTTTGTGATTATGCTATTGTGTATCTCACGTAAATGAACTTCGGGAGAGGGTTCTGCAGTTCAGGAATGAAGCACAAACAAGGCCTTTCCATGGAATTTTCTTGAGCTCTTTCAGGTGCAGACAAGACATCTGTCTTCCTCCTGAGATGAGAGCAAGCACAAAGGGGCAGGAGTGGGAAGGAATGACAGCAAGTAGAGATAATTTGGATTCGAGGTGTTAGAAACAAAATGCATGTTGCTGGGATGCCATACATGACGTCCTCCAAAATCAGATAAGTTTACTCTGGAAATATTAGCTGAGTGCCTAGGCTGGGCCCTCCACCCAAGGCACAAAAAAGAACAGGATAGATTTGGTTCTTGTCTTCAGAGAGCCCAGGGCACAGACAGGAAAACAGATAGGAAACCCACTTGATGGGTGCTCGGACGGGGGTTACACTACCAAACTGGGCAACTTCCAAGTTGCTTACTATTCCTGAATTTCAATTGCTTCATCTCTGACATGAGGCTCAAAGTTCCTGTGCAAGATGGCAGGCTAAACATGTGTGCACATGGTTAAAACGGACAAAAAACTCTCCCGTGTCCTCTTTCCCATGCTGCAAAATGAAATCTTCATCTAAGAAAGAGGAAGGCACCCAGAAATCAGAAGTTCCAACCTAAGAGCAAGGCCAAGGAAGGCCCAGGGTGGTGGTGAAGGATCTTGGGATGACAGTCGTACCCCAGGCCTAGAGGCCACCTGCCCACGTCAGAGCCAATCAGAAGGACCCCAGAGAGGCTGCTTCAAAAAGAGGACATTGGTAGAATCCCAATTGTATTGGAAAATACTCCGAAAAGATTTATGCAACTGTAGACAGGTTTGAGGTTGAATTAGAGCTAAGTACACAGAAAATTAAACAAGCTTAAAAAATAAGAACATGATTCCAGGGGAAATAAAAAATTGTGCAGGAAAAGTAAAAAATCAAATGTGCTAGACACAGCTGTGAAAATGCTGATCTGGCTAAAGTGAAGTTATATCTATATTAGGAAGATAGGAGAACCGAGGGAAAGTGTGTGTGTGTGTGTGTGTGTGTGTGTGTGTGTGTGTGTGTGTGAGTTGCACGTGGGGTGGGGGATTGATGTCAGCCAAATCCTCATCTTCCCGTGGTGGGAAGCCAATAAATAACGCCTAACACTGAGAAATTGCAAAGCAGCAACATAAGCATGTTATTGAGGGATACAGAGGTGAATAACAAAAAAAGAAATCAGCTTAAGTGTTGAAAGTGGTGTCTCTGGACCATGGGAAACTGGACTGTATGGGTTTGGAGAAAGAGTAGGGAACAGGGAGATAATGATCATCTTTTGTATCAAAGCACATAGAACTTTTTGACTCTTTAACTACCTGCTCATATAACTTTGACAATCCTAACACAAAATTATAAATTATAGCTACACAAGAACAGAAAGTGCTGGAATTCCTTACTGTGTTTGTTAACAATCATCAAAGTCATGTGCACATCACATGATAACTCTTCTGAGAAAGAACTGCCATCACATGGTGTGTGTGCCAGGCTGACCAGCCCTTCATATTATTCCTTAGATTTGCAGGGTCAGCTTGTTGATGAAACATGATTTGCTTAAAACTAAGAGGGAGGATAATAACAGTATTTATCCCCATAAGGTGGTTGAGAGGGTCAAATGGGGAAAGGCACTGACCCAGCGCAGTGCCCTGTAAACACTGGCCAGTTGTCCCATGTGTCCTCCTCCTCTCTGCTGTAATTACACACGTATCCCCCTTAGATGCCCTTAGGGCGAGGGGAAGAGGGGCTTGCTCCGTTCCCCTTCTGCACTCTCGTAGTCCCCTCTGGCTGTTACGAGAGGATGCCAAGGACTGGGTGGGTTAACAGGTCTTTATTTCTCTAGCTGTGGAGGCTAGAAATCTGAGATCAGGGTGCCGGCATGGTCGGGGTCTTGGTGAAGGGCCTCTCCTGGTTTCCTAGTGGTCAACCATCTTCTCATTGTGTCCTCACAAGGTGGGGGAGGGGTGGGGAGACAGTGCTTGTCCCTTTTTATAAGGGTGCTAATCCCATCCCGGGGGCTCCGCTTTCACCACCTAACTACCTCCCAAAGGCCCCGTCTCCAAATACTGTCACACTGTGCACTGTGATTTCAACACACACATTTTGGGGGAGGGGGGCACAAGCATTCATTCTACAGCAACCATCTTGCCGGCTGGGTAGCTGGAATATCGGAGGCGGTGGTGAGCCACCTGGGACCATGCCAACAAGGGCCACCACCCTGATGATGGTGGAACAACAAGATAGAAGGAGATGTGACCTGCTGCCTAGTCCCCAACCTCTAGTCTGTTAAATGAGAAAGAAACACACTTCTGTCTTGCTTAAGCCCCAAGCAGCTCTCCTATTTCAATACTGCTCTTCATTAAAATGAGCAGTAGAGTTCCAGTAGTAGCAATTATTTATGGTGTGCGGAGAGGAACATCCATCTCAAACCTGGGCACCGGAAATGCTGATGAGACAGGAGGGAAGGGGGCAGAGCACAACCATTCAAAGAACGACCCAGCACTCAGCACCAAGATGGTGGACGATTCAACTCCCAGTAGACCTTGAGCTTCAATATACGCTCATTGACCTACAACAGCTGCTAAATGGTACTCCCACAGGTGCCAGGACAGTTTTAAGGCTGCCCATAAAAGGTCAAAGGGTGAGTGATGGCCCTGTTCCTGGGAACCCCCACCCTTTCCACAAAGTAGTTGGAATAATAATTTCCCACGTGTTAGCTTATGAAATTACCGAGCCCATAAAAACCAACAACCCCCACACCTCACGGCCACTCTCCCTTCTGAGTGAGACGGCCCGTACTCTGTGGAGTGTGTATCTACTTTTACTTTAAACTAAACACCTATCCCATGCCTCGTGGCCTCTCACTCCCTCGCCTTCCGAGATGGCCCACACTCTGTCTATGGAGTGTGTATCTCTCGGAATAAATCTACCTTTACTCAACTGTGGCTCGCTCTTGAATTCTTTCCTGCACAAAGCCAAGGACCCACACTTGGCAGGGCGCATCCCAGGGACTCAACCAAGACCTGGGACATGGCCCTCCTCTCACCCCACATTTTTCCTGCATCACTGACAAGTTTGCAAAATTGAAGGAACTGTTAGGAAATCAGGCAGAGAGAAGGCAAGAATATTCCAGGCAGAGAGAATGGCAGAGACACAGCACTGAAGATGAGAGACACGTAGTGTTCGGGGAAGGGAAAGCAGCTGAGGATAGACTTGGGGAGTGAAGGAGCAAGAAGTCAGGCTGGTAAAATAACAATGTTTTATA
Source organism: Camelus bactrianus (assembly GCF_048773025.1). Classification (NCBI taxonomy): domain Eukaryota; kingdom Metazoa; phylum Chordata; class Mammalia; order Artiodactyla; family Camelidae; genus Camelus; species Camelus bactrianus. The sequence continues at coordinate 29,165,414 of NC_133551.1, forward strand.
TGCCCCATAGGTCATGTTAAGGAGTTTCGGTTTTCACTTAGGGACAATGAGGAACCATGGAAGGAAAGACTGTGTGATTTGAATTTTAATTGATGATGTTTGTGGTCAGGAGAATGCATTGGAGTCAGAATGGAGACGAGGCAACTGTTTCAGTAACTGAAGCAAGAAATAAAAGGGGACTGGACTGTGGTGGGACACTGGGGATGGAGACACGAAGGCAGATTTGGACAGATTCAAATGACAGGAGGTAGAATCTGATTCAATGTGAAGGTAGTGGGAGAAATGGGCACTGAGAACTAGGGCCAGGTTTCTGGCTATTATAACTGAGCCATTCATGGAGGCGGGGAACAGTGATGGAGCAGCGGGTTGAGGAGGAGCAGGGAAGGTGCTGATCACAGTGGAGGAGCCTGCCAAGCACCCACATGCCGGAGTTCCGGGGGCAGCCAGATATTCAGTGGGGACTCTGGAGCTCCCTATGGATGTGTACTCAGTCCCGAATTAGTCTTTCCAAGCATTTTAAAAAAGTGAATTAGGATGGTAATAGGGTGATCACACTGCCAACAGATGAAACTGAAGCCCAGAAAGATTCAAAACATGCACACTAAGGGATTAAAACAAAGTAAATCCTTTAGTTTTGCTTTAAAAAGAAAAGACAAGAAATCCAGACCATATGATGAAACACAGCATACAACCCTGGATCTTTGCAAAACTACTAGTCTGTACCACCAATCACTCCTCTCACCAAGTCAATCATTTATTCACCAAACAATAACTGAGGACCCAGCTGTGCTTTGCGCAGCCCTAGGATTTACAAATATATAAGGCGAACGAGACAAAGTCTCACCTGAATGACTTCTTTCATTGAAGAGATTGTTCTAACTGGGGAAGACAGAAATTCAGCAAATGACCACCACCCAGAGAATGCCAGGTTGCTGATGGTAAATACCACAATGAAAATAAAACAAGGCAAGTACAATCTAAAGTGATGGGAGATACTTTAAATTGGATGATCCAGAAAGACCTCTCTGAGGATGTGTTGTGAATAGCGAGATGAGCCAGCCATGCAAAAAAATCTAGGAAAAGGAAGGACCTGCCCATGCAAAGGCCCTAAGGTGAGACTGAGTTTAGTATAAAGGTGCAGTTAGCGGCCAGTGTGGCCGGGGTGGGGTGGGGGGGGTGACCCGGGGGGTGGAGGAGGAGATGGGGTCAGGGAGGTGGGTAGGGGCCAGAGCAGGAGTCTTGTAGGTCAGAGCTTGGATTTTATTCTAAGCACAATGGGGAGGCATCGGAGTGTTTTAGCAGCAGAGTAACCTCAGCAAATATCTACGTGGTCAAAGTCTCGGGCTGCAGTGTGGAGGGCAGGCTCAGATCAGGGGAGCCGCCAGGAGCGAAAGCCTGATGAAGAGCCGCAGCCCCGCCCGCTCCAGCTCCACCTCCCAGCTGTCTGTCAGCACAGCCTTCACTCTGTCACTCCACCAGGAGAGGTGGGAGTTGTACCCCACCGTTTCAACGAGGGTTTTATTTTTATATCCTTCCACAAAGCCAAGCACAGTTTGGGGCATGTAGCTGTCCCTTTAATAACATTTGATGTTTGATTAATAAGTTAAACAAGCCATTGATTCCATTTATTCAAAGAATCAGACAACCCAATTTAAAGGCCTAAAAGCAAAGCACAGACACAGCAGCTGTTTGCCGGCCCTGGTCAGTTGCTTGACCGAGAAGGCTTGTCAAGCTCAATCAACACGGTGAAGCCAAGAGTTCACGATGACAGAGTTCCCAGGTTTTCCATTGTTCTCGCCCACCAACGTTAAGCTGCGTCTCTGTGCCTCCAGGAATCTTGGAGAAAAGCAAAAACATTCTTTTTAAACCTGGTGTTTTCAAGTCTCCAGGGGTTTGTCATTCCCCAGCTGCAGGAGGAGCACCTCAGGCGTAGGAGTGGATCAGCAGGGTTCAGGGGCAGAGACGGCTCACACTTTATCTGCTTCCTCCCAGATTTACTAGTTAGCACGGGATCTTTGGGCTTTCCTCGCAAACAAGGGCCTGAATCACCACAGAAGCCCGGGAAAGGCATGGACACACTTCCTGCCCTAACTATCCAGTTCCTGGGCCAGGCCAAGCACCAACGCAACCATTGGATCACTGCCAGCCTCACATAAAAGGCACAAGGCACTAGAGCCGCCTGCCCTGCCCAGCCCCTCCTGGGGAACCCCACCCCACCTCTTTGAGAGAGTATAAGATTTCATGACCCAACAGCCGGGAGTGAACCCCTAACTCATGAGGGTTCCCTACATAGAGAAAGTAGCCTTCAACTTGCAACCTGGCATGGCAAGACAAATGAAGGAAATCAGACTACTCTCCTAGGATGTGGAACCAGAAAGCAGAGGCATGGTAGTCAAAAGCGGGCTCTGGACTGAGAGGAGAGACAGTAAAAGTAGAGCTAGTAACTGTGGTTGGCCATGTGTCAAGGATGCAGAGGAAGATAGGGTGGGGCATGTATGTGCATGTGCATATGGGAGAGAGAGATGGAGAGAGACAGACAGAGACGGAGGGAAAGAGGGGAAGGGAAGCAAAATCTAGAACTCTGCTGTACAGTACAGTAGCCGCATATGGCTGTTTAACTCTACTTAAATAATTTTAACTGATTTCTTTAAGTTAATCTGTTTACATTTAAATTAATTTCTTTAAGTGACACTAGAAATTAAAAATCAGCTCCTCAGTTGCAACACTCAGATACAGAGCACTTCTATCAGCACAGACAGCTCTACTGGACAGCGCAGGCCTAGAGGACCCACTAGGATAAAGAATAAAGAACCTGAGTGCCAGGTTTTCAATCCCTGATTCCAACTCCTGTGAAGCTCAACTATATATACGTCCTGCTGTGTATTCCATGAGATCATCTGTATCCTTATTATTTGCATCTACGACTCCACCTCTCCCAACACTACTTTTTTCTTGATCTAGTAGATTTTAGTTCTCATTTTAGCTTTTTATATTCAAAAGAATCTTAACTAAGAACATACTTTGACTGACTGATGTGAATAATAATAATATAATAATTAATAATGATAATTTTTGAGTGCTTATCTGTATAAATGCCATGTCTTGGCATTTTACAACCATGCTTTTGTTTAATCTTCACAGGAACCTTATAAGATAGATCTTTTATCTCCATTCGACAGCTGAAGGAACCAAAGCACAGAGAGGTTAAGCAAGTTATCCAAGGTCACAGAGCTGGTTGGTGGTAAAGTAGGAATGGAATCCATCTTCCGTCTTCAATGATTGACACATAGGTACCTGGCCTGAGTTTTAACCATGGAAGCAGACAATGAAAATTGGTAGATACCCCACTCTGGGATGTGGTAAGTAGGAACTAGAAGTCTGAAGCTGCTTTAGAAATCTGTGGATTCTGGGACACCTACTTAGGGCAGCTGGGCTTGTTCCAATCAATGCCCTACCTAGTTTTTTTTTTTTCCACTAAAGAACAGAAAGTTTGAGAAGTGACAGGCAATGGGGACAGGTTGACCCTGCTGTGAAAAAGCCAATCAGAAGCAAACTGCGTGTCCTGTGAACCCGGGGACCTGCCAGCAAAATTCCCTGCTAGAACTTTGGTCAGAGAACCTAAGTCGTATGCTGATTGGTGTTGGAAGCCAAGTTTGGTAGGGGGAGGGGAGTCAGCACATACTTCTCTGCTGAACTTCGTTTCCCATTTGGTTTGGCAGCTTGTTTTTAATGAAATGAGGCCAATCCAAGAATTCCGTGTCAACATCGCTCCTTTTACTGGAACCGCAAATGCAGCCCCCTGGGACCTGGCTCTATCTCTGGGCAGACATCAAAAGCAACTACTTTTTACTTTGAAATCATAACAGTCTTCTAAGAGCTACCCACTTCCTTACCAGTTTTTCCTCTCTCCAAGGAAGAAAGTAAGGGCCAGGGTTTGTGGGCTGCAGCACCCCAGGATTTATGGTTGGCAGAGAGAGCCTCAGGGCTGGCCAGGCAGAGGGGGTCCTCCTGGACCGTGCTGTCAGTTATCCCTTTCTTGTGCTTCCAGGGCCTCGTGGTTCCTTCCTGACTGCTTGTCTCCTGTCCAGGACCAGCCTGATGACTGGGCATGGCTCCCCCACCCGCCTCGTCACCCTGCCACAGCTGCCTTCACAGTGTGACTTCGGAGGGGGGTGTGTAAAAGATGCTGCCACATCCAAAATCCTCCTCCCGACAGTGACCAAAGCCTGATGCATCCACCAAAACTTCCATAGCTCTCTGGGGTTCCTTGGCTTTGGGCAGAGGGGCCACTTTTTAGCTGTTCCAACTTGAGAGCTCAGCGGGGGCATGGGGGAAAGAAAGGGTATGAGGGTAGGAAGAAAGCAGACACGTGTTGGGAAGGAGAGTAATAGTGAGGAGTGATTAGTGGACATTAAAAGTGGATTTGTTGGCAAATGGTATGCACTGATGGGGCATGTCAGCAGTGGAGTTGGCTACATACAAGGTTCTCTCTGAGAGAGACGAGGTGAGAGAAAAGCTTTTCATGCCCTGTCCCCTGGGGCATGGGATGACCTGGCTCCAGGTTACCTTTCTCCAGGAAGGCTTCTGCGACTCCTGACCTCCCCCCACCCCTCCCCCCGCCATGGATATGTGGTCCTCCTCCGTGTCCTCGTAACACCCTGAGCTTCTCTCCTTTGTGGCTCTAGCCACCCAGTCATTGCCTCTTCACTTTCCTGCCTCCCTCCTCCCTGTTTCCTGCCTGCACCCAGCACCCCTGCGTCTATACAGTGAGGTTAGCAGACACCTTCACTCTATCGAGTACAGTACACTCTCCTTGCAGTGCATGGGGAGGATCAGCTGAGGGGGCTGTGGGGTTCATTGCTGCTGTAACCAAACTTGGGGCTCAGATCCAAGGAAAGCAGAGTTGTTATGCAATGTGCCTGGAGCGTGAGTCTGGCTCCATCACTTCTGAGCAAGCTGTTTAATCTCTCTGTGCCTCAGTTTCTTCATTCATAAGCTAGGGATGAGCATAGCCATGCACTGTCTAAGGAAGCAGGGTTCCTGCACAAGCAGTGTGGGATTTGCTGACTAGTCCAGAGATGTCAGCTGCGCAGTGTCAGCTGTTAAGGGGACACAGTGAATAAGACAGACAGTCTACTGGGAGAGACAAATGGAGAGATGATTACTGTGCCTGGGAGCTGGGTCAGAGGTAGGCTCAGGGAGCCTGGGGCCACAGAGGAGGGGCCCATAACCCACATCAGGGCACCAGGCCCCTTTAGACCCAAAGCTAGGCTCCACCAGAGAGCCCCGTCCTAACCAAAACACACGTGTGGATGGCACATAGCTAGGCTGTCAGATTAATCCTGAACTGAAAAAGTACCTGGAGAACCAAAGTGAAACCGAAAGCTCTTATCAGTCACAGGAGCTGGATTTGATTTCATCGAAGGAGTATTTTCAGGCCCGTGGGGAAGGGCAGGCAGTTAATTAGCAGTGAGCAGTACACTTGCCGCTTGCAAGACTGGGGAGAACTCGGGCTCCAGGTGCTGTGGGCCCAGATGCAGGCACAGACCCCCGCTGGGGAGGGAGTGTCTCACCAACCTTGGTCGTCTGTAAAGCACAGACTCAATGACCATTTTTTAAAAATTAATTCTTATAGTCCCAGAAGACACCTGCTGATCACAGTTCCTTGAGAGGATTTTTAAAATAATTTTCAAAATTGGAGCATTATGGATTGAATTTTATCCTCCCCCAATTTATTTGTTGAAATCCTAAGCCTTAGGACCTCAGAATGCGACCTTATTTGGAGATGGGATCTTCGCAGAGTAATCAAATTAAAACGAGGTCATGACGGTGGGTCCCAATCCAACAGAACTAGTGTCCTCCTAAGAAGGGAAAATTTGGATACCGGCAGGCATAGAGGGAAGAAAATGCGAAAAGACAGAAGACAGCCGTCTACAAGCCAAGGAGAGAGGCCTGGAACAGATCCGTCTGCCCTCAGGAGGAGCCAATCCGGCCACACCTTGATTTGGGACTTCTAGCCTCTAGAATGTGAGACAACAAATTTGTGTTGTTTAAACCACACAGTTTGTGGTATTTTGTTCCAACAGCCTAGGAAACCAATACAGAGAGTAAATAGCAGCTCTTCTTTTGACTGGAGGGGAAAAAAAAGGACCCCATCATGTCTTTCCTAATCACTGCATTCAAGTATTTCACAGGCTAGTTTAGTTTCCCCATCAGAATATCCATGTTGTATGTATATCAGACCTATATGGTTTGGTACAAAACAGAGAGTGACCAAGCCTTTAAAATTCTTGAAGGAGCTGGTGGAGGGTGAGGCACCACATAGATTCAGCTCCAGTTCACAAATAGTTAATGATCCAGGTACTGGGCCGGAGGCTCAGAAAGTACAGTCCCTGCTTTCAAGGAACTCACAGTCTGGGAGGAAAAGCACAAGTGTATAAATAATTACATCTCAGAATGATAAGCACCATGACTGACGCACCAAGAATGACATGAGAAATAGACAACCAGGTTATACTGTACAGCACAGGGAACCACATCCAATATCCCGTAGCAGCCTATGGTGAAGAAGAATATGAGAACGAATGTATGCATGTTCCTATGTGACTGAAGTATTGTGCTGTGCACCAGAAATTGACACAACATTGCAAACTGACTGCACTTCACTAAAAACATATTAAAAAAAAAATGACATGAAAAAGAAGTGACCGTCTCAAGGAATGGGGGCCACCGGTCAGAGAAACTTCTCGGAGGAGGATCTGAGCTGAGTTAAACCTGCCATCCTCTCCTTGAGGTTACAAATCAGGAAAACAGTTTGCACATATACATGCCACCAGTCTGAATATGTTTTCAGAAGCAGGAATAGCCTTTGTGGGTCAACGCAGCATTGTTTATGATAGCCAAAAATCATGGAAGCACCCCAAATCTTTATTAATTGACAGTATTAGGTAAATTATGATATATTCAGACAACGGTCATGCTATGGAAAATCATGCAACTGTTAACAATGAGATAGAGTTACATACACTGTTACGGAAAAATCTCTAAGACATTAGGTGAACAACTTCGATGGTTGAATAATGTACATAGTGTGATACCATTCACGTTAGAAGCAGAAGGATATGTGGATAGTTCCCTAGACACGTGAATGTGTGGAAGGAATCTGGAAGGACACGTAAACACTGGCAATGTCAGTCACCTGGAAGGATGGGGGAGGAGAGGCAGGAATACTTCATATGTATGTATATATACTCATTTAATCTTTTACAACAGAAAGTTTTAAAGCAAAAACAAACAAAATTTTTTTAATATTTCTTATATGAATGAATAGTCCACTTCCCTGGGCGGGGGCCCAGGGCCCTGAGAACTTGCAGTGGGTGCCTGGGCTGGCTGTCGGAGAACTCACCTCCCAGAGGACTCACCTCCGCTCTTCGTCCTCATACTGTGTCCACATGGCCAACATGCCTGTTTACACAGTGGTCCTGTCCCCAGAGCCCCACAGTCATGTGCAACACTGTCTGCTTTGCTAGACTTGTAGCTAAGAGATTTGCATTCAATGGCAGGCAAAACTGGCTTGAAATCCCCAATTTTTCACTCACGAGCTATGTGAGCTTGAAAAAAATTATCTTGATTCTCTCAGCCTCAGATCTTCTATCACAGGGTGACTATAGAATTAAAAAAGGCAATACTCATTGAGGGTGCAATAAATCGTAGCTTAAAAAAAAGATGAATAACAATAATCAGCCAACATTCAATTGATCTGCACTGAATCAGACCAGCCCCCAGGCTGTGCTTACCTATGGCCACTGGACTGCCGAGCTCATCTTAGGTGACTGGACTTGTCCAGTTTTAGTGAAAATTTATATCACATCAAACTAAAAGGAAATAAACAGTAGAATGTGAAGATTTGATCAAGAGGGCTCATCTTCAGCAAATCAGACTCTACCATCTCCCTCTGTCCTCTCCATGCCCACCCCCCATGACAGATACACACACACACCCCTAAAAACCACTAGAAGTTTGTGCAAACCTGTTCCCAGGGGAAGAAAACCCAATATGACACCATCTAAATGTGCACATTTGCTGTATCTCTTATCAGAGCACCCATCAAGAAGTTTCTTTAAAATGATGCTTACCTGACAGCATTTAGCATATGTTTACAGAATAAATGCAATTTGCTAGATATTTATTGTCATAATAATATTAAAAATAATAGTGTAGTGGACTTTTGTCATTTTCAGCTACATAGCATCTGAGCCTGCTTCTTATGTTAGGGAATGCTCTCATTCTGTGGGTCTAGGGAAGAACCAGGGACCTTTCTCCTTCTACAGAAGCTGAAAGAAAATAGGCATCTTTTCATCACATTCTCTGGCAGCCAGGGCTCTGATCTGTGTGCTGGGCTCAGGATGCCTTCAGCTAGAACTTCAGATCTGGAGCAAGTGGTATAAAGACGGGGGAAGGCTAGAGATGTTCACAGACACACGATTTGGGTCTCTGGCTGCAGACTTGGCGGCAAGTCTCATAAGCCAGTTCCTGGGACAGGGCCTGGGCTGTTCTCTGCTGCCCAGTCTACCTTGGTTCCTGCCCATTTTCTACGCCTGGTTCTCCAGCCTTCCTGTTGTTCCTGTGAGCTACCCAATATCCTTTCAATTACTTCCTATTCTCCTTAAGTTAACCAACGTTGGTGCCTATTTATTTGTAACCAAGAACCCTGACTGGAACTAATCACTGCAAATTATTGAGCAGCTATGAGCTCGGAATTATTCTAAGCTCTTTACATGGAGGATTTCACTTAACTTTCAAAACAACCCTGGGAGAATGGAACCTGTTACTCCCATTTGACAAGTGAGAACATTGAGGCTTGCTGAGGTTAAATAGCTAACACAAGGTCAACCGCTAGAAAAAAGGCAGAGTCAGGATGCAAATCCAGATTCATCTGACTGAGAGGCTCTTCCTGCTACTCAGCTCCCCGGGTATCTGTGGATTAGTTTACTAGTGACTCGGAGTGTCTTATGCCTTGTCTCATGTAATCCTCACAGCTCCTCCAAATTGAAATTTTTAATCCCTATTTTGCAAATGAGGAAACTGAGACTCAGAGAGTTTAAAAGCAACTTGCTCAAATATTTATCATAAGCCTTAAAACTGCACATACTCTTTGATTCACCAATTTCAGGTCTGAGCATTTATCTCACAGAAATAATCAGAGGTATGACCAAAGATTGTTCACTGAGTGGTAATTTATTGCAGGAGGAAAATTAGGCACCTTCCTCATGTCTGACAGTCAGGAAGCAGTCAAATTAGGGAATACCACGTGATAGAATATTATGTGGTCATTAAAATTCATTCTGTAAAAGCAGATCAGCAGTTGCCTGGACTTGGGGAAAGGGCGGGCAGTATTCAGGAACTTTTGGAAATGATGGAGAGGTTCTAAATCTTGATGGTCGTAATGGTTCCAGGGGTACACACAGCTGACCAAACCCATCGAATCACACACTTAAAAACGGGTGCACCTATTATATGTCAATTATACCTCAATCAATTTTAAAAATCCTTCTGTAGAAAAGATTTTTTATCAGGTGGAGGGTATAGCTCGTGGTAGAGCGCATGCTTAGTATGCATAAGGTCCTGGGTTCGATCCCTAGTACCTCCATTTAAACAAACAAACCAACCTAATTCCCCCTTCCTCTCCACAAAAAAACACAAAAAAAAAGTTAAAAGATTTTAATCAAAGACACTATTCCTAAAATATTAAGTGAAAAGGTTACAGAACAATATTTACAGTATACTTATTTCCGTATGTGTTACATGCATAGAGAAAAGAAGAAAACATATCAAAAAAACAATGGGGGTTATCACTGGATGGTGGGAATTACAGATAACTTAAACCTTCCTTACACTTTTCTGTATTCTTTAGTGATCAGAAGAAACAAACACTAAAAAAATTAATGACTTGCCATATGTCACACAAGTATTAACTAGAGAAGAGGCTAGAAATTAGGACTTTGCAACCAAGTTAATTGTACCCTCTACTATGCCTCAGAGTTTCTGTTCTGTACCAGGAATTGCTGTGTTGCACGCTCTGGAAAGTTGCCTATAAGACATGTTCTTGCCTGTGAGGAACTTGAAACTCTGCACGGAAGGGTGAGGAGGGAGTGATTACACCTGATTAAGGGAATCAAAAGAGGCTTCACAGAGGTGGATTCTGTGATGAGCCAAGAAGGATGAGTAGAACCTCGATGGGCAGGGACCGAGGCCAGGAGGGCGAGGGAGTCGTCAGCCTAGATGGAGGGAGTCGTGTGGAGGGTGGCGCTGGGCGATGAGGCAACAGGGGAATCTGGAAACTCCACTGGGAGGGGCCCTTGAGTGAGACCTGAGCAACTGGGTCCAACAAACCACTGTACAGATGCCAGGACAAGGCATCCACAAGTTAGCCATGCCTCATCTCCTTTCCTGGTAAAGATCTCTGAGTTAGAATGCGAGTCCATAAGAAAATAAAACAGCACTGAGAAGTCCAATTTAGAGCCACTTTGGGGGATGCCCATGCAGGTGTGTCTGTGCCATAGCCAGCCTAGACCTCCAGAAGAACAGCTAGATGGCTCAGGGTTTCTCAGCTACCTCTCCCCAGCATACCATGCAGACTCCGAAAAAGGGTCAAGGTCTTATTGAATTTTGTAATCTCTGGTCCCCCATCACAATGTGTACCTGTGACTGGTACAGAGTAGAGGCTGAGTAAATGGCTGTGAAATGAATGGGAAAGACATTCACATTTTAAAAAGAAATCTAAGACAGGAAGTATGATGTAATGGTTAGAGCATGGACTCTGGAACTAGATTACTTGACTTTGAGTCCAGGTTTTGCCACTTACTGGCTGTGTGGCCTTGGGAAAATTACTTAACCTCTCTGTGCTTTGGTTTCCTATGTCTATAAAATGAGATCATGAGAGTGTCTGCCTCCTAGGGCTGTTGTGAGGATTTAATGAGTTAGTAGATGGAAAGCACTTAGAACAATGCCTGGCACACACTAAATTCTATATAAGTGTTAGTTATTATTATAAGAGATTTCTCCAGTCCGACCCACTTATTTTAGAGATGAGGAAACTGAAGTCCAGAGAAATGGGAGTGACTCTTCCAAAATCACAGCAGCAGTTGAAGGTGGAGTTGAAGGCTCTGCATCTATGAATCAATACATCTACAGAAGAAAAAGATTCACTGATTGGCTTCTTGCCACATGCCTGGCATTGTCCTAGATCTTGCCTGGGGAGCATGAGCCATGTTTCCAGCCTTTAGGTTGGGGTGAAAAGATGTATACACAAGAAACAGCTAGAGACCAGTGCAATAGAGATTGTATCCTTAACTGGGCAACACAGTGAGAGACAGGAAAGGTCAGAAAATGGGACAGTCAACCTGGGCTAACTGAACCATGCAGGGGACTCTTGGATTTCAAACTGGGACCTGCAGGGTGGAGAAGTAATCAGGACCATGGCTGTCCATTTTTGTGTGTGGAGAGTGACTGGGGAACATCAGACACCCCAGATGCACAGACTCTCCCTCCACATAATAGTGAAAGGCATGAGCCCTTTGGAACCAGACAATCTGGGTTGAAATTCTGGCTCCATCACTTATCAGATGAGTGACTTGGGGATGGTCACTTGCTGTCTCTGAGCTTTAGTGTCTTAATCTGTAAAATGGAGGAAAAAATACCCTGATCCCTTGGGTTGTTGTGGGACCAAAGGAGCCGGTACATGAGAGACACCAGAATATCAATTAAAATTAAGCCCTTCTCTTTTGGCCCCCTTCCTTGGCCCACCAGATTGAGGAGTCCTTTAATACCTCTATAATGAGGGACAGGCTGTAAGCTGGAAACAGAACTAATCAATTTAAATCGTTAGAAGAACTTAAATTATCTTCTCCTGAGACCTGAGACCAGGCCTTTTTTCCTCCCCCTAGCAGGGGGAGGAGGGTATTAAGGACGGAGGGAGCTTAAGGCTTTGGAAAGGTTCCTACAGAGGAAAACCCCCAAAAGGGAAAAGGTAGGCACTGAGGACATTACGTTTGGCCAACCCCAAGTAGGGTGTCAACTTTCCTTTGCTGGAAAGGAAAGGTACCAACATGTGTTAAGCATGACTAAGTACCAGGCATCGTGCTAGATGCCAGGGATACAGCCTTGAATTATATATGACTCTTACCCTGGGAATCTCCAGTCTTTTGATAGACATTAGCAGGAAAATAAAGCATTATAATCCACATAATTATAACAAGAACAAGACAGAGAGATAGCACAGAAGATAGCATGATTAATACTATGAGGAGGTCATATGGTAGGTGGGTTTTGAAGGATGAATAGGAGTTCAATTCAGGAAGGGCAAAAGGAGTTCAATTCTGAGGAAGGGCAAAAGACATAAGGTTCAGCACTGCTGGAGTGAAAAATGGTTGGAAAAGATGAGTTTGACAGATAAGGCTGGGGAGGGAGATGGAGGCCAGATGGTGATGGGCTGTGTTAGCTTTTATCCTGGAGCAATGGGGGCCAATAATGGGTTTTAAATGAAAGGAGGACTGTGTCCAATTTTTAAGTTAGAAAGACACCCCTGGCAGCCAAAGGCCAGGTGCATTGGAGTTGGGGCAAGCCTGGAAGCGGAAAGCTGTTGGAGACACAGTTCCTATGGTCCAGGGGAGAAAATGAGAGTCTGAACCAGCAAACCATGTGGCCTCCTCAACCACATGCAGTCTTAGCCTCTTCTAAACACACAGCATGTGTTTTCCCTCACTCACGGCCCTGTGACCCTGGGCCATGTGTTGTGATTATCTGTATATTTGTCTTCCTTCCACTGCCAGGTTGTGAACACTTTTCTTTCTCTGCTTCCCTGGGCTGAGGAGCTGGTTCACAGTTGGCACCGATGTGTTTTGAGGGTCATGGGGCTTGGGAAGAAGGGCATGGGGTGAACACAGCATGTGGTCTAGTTCATGAGCCAAACAAGACCTCCAGGCCTTCTGTTCACTCACTTCCCTTCTGTATTTGTCCTTAATCAAACTGTGCAAAGAAATCTTAGCCGCCTTCTGTATTGTTTTGTGAATCAACAGAAGAGTCTTGCCTGTTTACCAGCCAGAGCTTTAAGGAAATAACACATAATCAGGGGAGGAAAAACCAGCTGGTGGTAGTTGCAGTTTGCCTGCGTGATTGTTTGTTTCCCCTCTCATAAAAAAGCTGATCTTGGTTCACGATCTAGGGCTTTTTCCAGAGGTGAATGTGCCAGTGCACAAAGACATTTGCAGGCAGTGTTATTTTCTCCCTTCCATTTCCATGACTTTCCCTTTGCTGCCTTGTGATGTGTCTGCGTGGGCACAGACAGGGCGGCTGCAGGTTAATTGGGGCCAAAAGTTATCACCTGACATCTGCAGCAACAGCTTATAGAAAAGGAGCTGATTCCAGTAAGCACATGTCTCAGACGGGAGCCGGCCCATCACTGACATCCTCCAGGCGCCCGTGAGCTGTGGGCTGCCAGGGGCCGAGAAGACAGAGGCAGGGCTGGGGCTGGAAGGAGCTGCCTCCAAGAAGGGCTGGGACACGTGGGCAGAGAAGTCAGGCGAGAGAGAACTGCGAGTCCCAGGCAGCACCTGTTCCCAGGGAGTAAATAATACTTTGCCCTTGTGTCATAACTCCTGCCTGTCGCCCAGCAGGCACCCAGTTCATCCCCCTCCAGCCTCGCACCAGCATGCTGCTGGTTTCAAATGTGCTTTGGAAAAGAAAGCAAAGGTCCTGGTGGCCTCGGCTCCCTGCTCAGCTCGGTGTCCCTCCCGGACTCTCATTTCACAGCTGCTGCCCAACTGTAGGGCTCCCAGGGTGGGCCTGCCAAGTATTTGGATCTGGTGCCTCCGGCTCTGGAGAGGAGCGAGGTGACGGGGGCAGAGGGCCTGAGATTATACTGGGCTGTGGTCCCAGGAGGACAGGTGCTGGTGGCTGCAGCCTCATCCCTGCCCGCCCCCCACCTCTCTTCCCCTCTACTCGCCTCTCTGTTTACAGTCTATTCGCAGGACAATATTTGAAGTATTTGAAATATGGGTGTCATATCCCAAGACTGAATGCCAGGCCGGTTGTGCGGAAGGAGAATTAGTAAGTTTAGAGACAGGGAAGATTAATCCGTCTGTTTGGGAATGAATCAGAGTTCGGCCATTGCCGTTTTGAAAGGCCATCATTTGTCAGTTTGAGTCATACTGCAGTGGCTAAGAACGCGGGTGCTCAGGGCAGGAAGGCCTGGGTTCAAATTCCAGTGTGGCCACCGTCCTGCAGCAGGACTCTTTCTGGGTAAATTTCTATGTCCCCATTTGTTGGGTGACCAACTCATCCAGGTGTGCCCAGGATTTCTCACACGCTGAGGACCCCCTCAGTCAGCCCCGGACACGCCTGGGAGAGGATCAGGAGAGTGTGTGAAGTCTAACTGAACAAGGCCCACGCAGTGTTCACCACAGGGCCTGGTGCACACCGAGGGCTCTGCCACGTCAGCCAGAGGGTGCCCTCTGGGGCACTCACAAGTCCTGGGGCGGGCACTAAAGTCACCCGGGGCCCTGCTGGAGTTCGAGACACAGCCACAGATGTACCTGTCGCTGGGCAAACAGGGCAGTGTTTCTGACTGGAGCCAGCCTGTTAAGTAGCCGGTGTCATCTCTACGGCTGAGGAAATGAAGTCTGTGAGGGGCTGGACTTGCCAAATGTTAATAGCTCGGGAGGGAAGGACATGGATCTTGAACTCAGCTCTTCCACATCAAGCCCTGAGTTCTTTTGCCCTAGATCATTCCACCTCACTTGAGGCCATTCACACTGTACCTTGAGTACTGCATAAGCCTTTGCTCAAGCTGTCCCCTCTTCTGGAATGCCCCTACCCCACTGCCCTGGCCCGGCAGCCCCCATCTCTTCACCTGCACACTCCTACTCTCCATGGTACCAGCTCAGGCATCACCTTCTCCAGAAACCTCTACTGACCCGTATGTGCCTCTGCCCCCAGGGCACCCCGTGTACAGCTCTGCTGCTACAGTTCCCTCACAGTGTTGCCAGGATTTTCTGAAGGACTGTCTCCAGGGAGCCCCTTGAAGGCAAGGATGTTGTCTCTCTTTCCACCTCCCCCAGAGCCAGTCATGGTTCCTGACACCTACCAGGGGCTCCGTGAATCTCATGGAACTGAATTGAGTTCATTAAGGTTGACATGATTGTTTTGTACTTAATTATAATAAAATAGCTACTATTACTTGAGTGCTGATGATATGTGAGGCACCACATTGAGCATATATATATTATGTCATTTAACCCTCACAGCAAACTCAGGTTTGATAAATGACAAATAGGAAAACAAGGTTCAGAGAGGTCAAATAATCTGCCCTATGTCACACAGCCAACAAGCAGCACATCCAAACTTTGAGTCCAGATCTGCTTAACAGGCTCGTGACCATCACTGGTGCCTCACTCAGTTCCCTGCACAGATGAGGCGCCGGTTACTAGCTGGTAGGGTG
Source organism: Camelus bactrianus (assembly GCF_048773025.1). Lineage (NCBI taxonomy): Eukaryota > Metazoa > Chordata > Mammalia > Artiodactyla > Camelidae > Camelus > Camelus bactrianus. The sequence goes on from NC_133551.1 coordinate 29,180,910, forward strand.
GGTGGACAGTGTGGGGCACAGCCTGGCAAACTCTCCATGGGACGTACAGCGCTGGACACAGGTTCACTGTCTTGGGGCCTCACAGCCAGCTGGGGTGTGTTTTCAGGAGCTGCCGGCTTCCAGGCCTGGCCCTGAAAGCCCTTCCTAATTTCAGGGCTCCTTTCCGCCACGTGCCTTCTCAGCCTTTCTCACCCTCCCAGGGCAAGGTGAGGTTTTAGAAAGCTGAGGAATGCAGCCGAATTGTCTTCAACAGATTCTTTGCCAGTAAGACCTGGGGGAGTTTCCAGACACTCTCCTCTGACTGTTCCAGCTAAGAACCCCAGGATCAGCTACAATGACTCAGCCCACGGAAAACCGGGGCCGCCAAAGCTCCCCAGGAAGTCAGGTTGCTGCACACACGTCTTCGCCCAGACAGGGCAGGACGTCACAGGCAGCCTGCGGCCCTCTGAGCCCCGCTGTGCAGGGGTGGGCAGAAGGCCTGAAGAGTGAACACTGCTCCTGGGGTGGCAGAGGCTTGGTCTGGAGGCACCCTGGCTCCCTTGACCAAGACTTCTGATCTACAGGAAACCTCAGGGATGGACTTGGGGGATGGGGCCTGGGTGAGAGTCCTTGCAGTGTGACAGTGGCCAGTGATGAAGCCTTTTTAAGCTTCAGGATCCTCTCTGCAGAATAGGGGAAAAGGGACCCACTCAGAGGGCTGATGTGAGGTGGAAAAAAATTAATGTCTACAGGGTGCTGGGCAGTTCCCACACCGAGGAGGTGCCTGACAGCTGTAGCTCATGGATCCCCTGGTATCTGGGGAGGCTGTGAGTCCAGCCGACTCCTCACTGCTCACCCACTGAACACATCTGCCCACTGTGCCACCGCGACTGCAGCCAGGCTGAGCAGCGCGTGCCGTGCTGCCCTGACCAGCAGCTCCCAGAGTGTGATTTCTGCAGGCCGGTATCTGCAGGAAGATCTGGTGGAGCCAAAGCCATTGTACTTGCAGTGTGTAAGCTTTGCAGCCTTGGCCTGCTGTGGGGACATGGCCCCGCGACATTGTCCCCAGGGGACTTTTCCTCCAGAGGCCAGGCTGGGTCTGCGTTCTTACCCAGTGAGGACCTGCCTTTGAGAAACTCCTTCTGGACATGTTGCATGAAGGCTCAGGAGCTCCACAGTCTCGGCTGTGTCCCCTTCCTCTCCCTGCCACCCACACCCCCTTTTTTGGCAGAGCCCGAGGCAAATGGAAAATTTGTGCTCAGGTGAAGAAAGATATGTAATGTCTTAGAACTTATCTTTTCTTCTCTGGCTTTGAAGCATGTCAGAGAAAAGCCACATGACCTAAAATTGATAACAAACAGCCTTTTAACTGTGGCGCTGTCTTCTTTGCAAGTTAGCAAGTATCTATCAAGGCTTAAGTGTTTGGAGGCTGAGGTTCACGGAGCCTTAGGGATGGAAAGGCCTGTGGAACTGATGTAACAGTTAAAAGCTGAACGTCTTGCTCAAGAGGAGAAGCGATGTTCTGAAGACCGTGAGCCAGCTGCGGGTATTTAAATACAAAGCCCTGACCTCTGGCTTAATTCTCTCTCCACCCCTGGTGTGGCTGGTGTGCTGCTGGGCAACATAAAAATACCAAAAATTAAGGGGAGCACCTCTGCTTTTGAGAACTTTCAATCTAGTAGAGAAACCAGCAGGTCAAATGAGGAGTAAATGATCCTTAACAGTGTGCTCAGGAGACAGAGTGCAGACTCCACGTGAGGCCGACGCACCCTGCCTCCAACTCTGGACAGGCCCCACCACTCACCACCGGGGGGCCTGGGATGAGCTGCCTAGCCTCTAGAATCCCTGGTTTCCTCACTTAGAAGACTGCCTCTTAGGGTTGCTATGAAAGCATTTAGTGTAGAGGCAGGCACGTACTAGGTGCTCAATAAACGGAAGCAAAAGTAAATCCAAGTCCAACAAAAATGCCACCTCTTCCTAGGATACTCTCCTGTGGGTGCATGGTCATCTGCACTGTGGATTTACATCTGTTTTTCCCTCCAGCCCTTTCCCTCCAGAGCATGCAAAGATAACTGGGGAAGATTATTCATCGAATAAACGGTACATGAAGAACAAAACGAACAAGTCCAGCGCTCTTATGACATGCCAGGCAGGGACTGCTCTTAGCACTTGGCCTGTTCTCTGTAACTTACGTAATACATGCATTATACCCGGACAACCACTCTAAGAGCTAGGCGCTATTATCACTCCACTTTATAGTTAATGAAACTGAGGTCCAGAGATATTAAATAAAATACTTAAGATTGTAAGAGTAGTGAGTAACTTAGCCGAGAATGAATCCAGGTAAGCCAGCTCCAGAGTGTGTGTTCCTACCCAGAGCCCTGTGCTCACAGGTTGAAGGAATGAATGGTGAATGAATGAATATATCCCCTATTTTATAGACAATGACACTGAGGCAGTCAGAGCATATCTGAATCACCCGAGCTTACACAGTAGGTTTAGTGCTAAAATGGTCAGGAGTCCACTTCTGCCCCCATTTGAAGTGAAGTGTAGCCACATGACTTGCTTTAATTCAAGAAAATGTGAGTAGAAGTTTCATGTAGCACTTCCAGATGGAAGCTCTAAGAATTTGCCCCATTTCTTAGAAGCACGTGTTGAAATGAAGCCTCTGTCTGCCTGGATCTCTGAGGGACTAAAATAAGCAGAGTGTACCTGCCCACCAACAAAAGCATTAAGTGAAAAATAAATCGTTATTGTGTTAAACCACTCAATAACCACTGGCGTTGTTACCCCAGCAGAACCTGGCTTCTCCTGACTGATCAGGTGGAACTGAGGATGAGAGTATGGTACTCAAATGTTCACACAGCTCCTGCTGTTGCCTGACCCCAGTCAACAGGGCACACTTGGGAGTTTTACCTGCCACTGACTTCTTCCCCCGCAGGGCTAATCTCAGACTGAATGAGCCAGACCATTTATGGCACGAAGGGAAGACAGCTGCAGAATTCCAGCTCCTGGCAGAAGGCTCCAGACAGACATAGACAGCTTGGCTCTGCCGGTCTGATACATCAGACACCCTCTCCCAAAAGTGCTGTCTTGTGTCAGTTTTTCTTAGTGAACAGAATGTTGTAGAGAGATTGAGCTTTTCGTAAAGCAGTCCGTTAAGTGTTGAGGTTAGCACCGCTATCGCCAAAGATAAAGATGTAACTTCAAGTTTAATTTGCCAGATTTGTAGTTGACTGATTTTTTTTAAAGGTTGTAAAGAGTTTTAAGAATAGTGAGTTACCTAACCTGATAGGTTTATCACTTTCAATTGGGCAAACACATTAACAATTCATGTTGACACCAAAAACACTCAACTCATTTTTCAAAAAAAATTTTGATTGGTTAAATGAATCCAACTGGAATTATTTATAAAGCAGTTTCAATATGCAGAGTAGCCCTTATATTTAACTAATGAGGGAAGGTTATACACAAGAGTTTCAGGGTTTTAAATACTGACTTAACATATATTGATTTATTTTAATTAAAAAACTTTTGGTGACACACACCAAAAAGTTAATAGTGTCTCAGACTAGATGAACTCTTCATTCATTGTTATATTTTTCTGCATCCTCAAAATTTTATTTCTAGACTTTGTATTCTTTATGTTTTTCAATATCTTCTGAATTTTGGTATAGATCAGTCTTACAATCAAATACAACAATCAAGGTTTGGGTTTTTGTTTTTTTTTTTAAGCTATGATAACGTTGTATTTCCTTTCCTGAGATTGTCTGGCTATCTTTGGGGCCACTGCAGGCCAACTTGAAGCTGAATCTGAGCCTAGCTGTGTTATGTGCTGAGGGCAGGCCCAGAACCTCAGCATGTGGGGGCTGGAGGAGACCTTGGAGTACACTGGGTACCACCTCTCCATTTCAGAGATAAGGGAACTGAGGCCCAGAGGAGGGATGTGCCCAGGCCACACAGATAGTGAGTGGTAAAGCAGAGCAAGGACCAGAACCCAGGTCTGTCTGATGCCAAAGTTCATGCACTTTCCACTGCTCCCCAATTTTAAGGAGCCTGTAAGCCTCTGGTATGCGTCATTGCACTGGATGCTCTTCTGGGACTTAGGGAGGTACAACTTCATTCCCCGTGCTCTGACCCCATCTGCACTTTCCATACACTTTCCATGTAAAGCATTTAAAAATGCACAATCTTACAAATGGCCAACAGGCACATAAAAAAATGCTCATTATCACTAATTATCAGAGAAATGCAAATCAAACCTACAATGAGGTATCTCCTTACACCAGTCAGAATGGCCATCATTCAAAAGTCCATGAACAATAAATGCTGGAGAGAGTGTGGAGAAAGGGGAACCTCCTACACTACTGGTGGGAATGTAGTTTAGGGCAGCCATTATGGAAAACAGTGTAGAGATTCTTCAAAAAATAAAAAATAGACTTACCATACAATCCAGCAATCCCACTTCTGGGCATATATCTGGAGGAAACTCTAATTCAAAAAGATACATGAACCCCAATGTTCATAGAAGCACTATTTACAATAGCCAAGACATAGAAGCAACCTAAATGTCCATCAACAGATGACTGGATAAAGAAGTTGTAGTATATTTATACAATAGAATACTACTCGGCCATAAAAAAGGATAAAATAATGCCATTTGCAACAACATGGATGGACCTAGAGTTTATCATATTAAGTAAAGCAAATCAGACAGAGAAAGACATATACCATATGATATCACTCATGTGTGGTATCTAAAAAAAAAAGAAAAGAAAAGGACATTATGAACTCATCTACAAAACAGAAACAGACTCACAGACATAGTAAATAATCTTATGGTTACTGGGGGAAGCAAGTGGCAAGAGATAAATTTGGGAGTTCAAGATTTACAAATGTTAGCCACAACATATAAAAATAGATTTTTTTTAAAGTTTCTGCTGTATAGCATGGGGAACTATGTTCAATATCTTGTAATAAACTTTAATGAAAAAGAATATGAAAATGAATATATGTATGTATATGCATGACTGGGACACTGTGCTGTACACCAGAAACTGACACATTGTAACTGACAGTATTTCAATTAAAAAATAATAATTAAAAAAATAAAAATGCATGATCTCACGTGAACCCATCTGGGTGGGCCACAAAGGGCATTGAGCATTAAAACTCAGCCTCCTGTTTTCTTGGTCCCTCTTGTCACATCAGCACACTCCCTCACCATTATATATTCAGAGTGGAAAACTGTATGGCAGCAGCCACATCTTGGTGTGTCTGTTTCTTAACTCTATGGTTTAGGACAAGTGACTTAACCTCCCCGAAGCTCAGTTCCTGCCTCTGTAAAATGGGCATATGACTGTAAGTGGTCCAGATGATCAAAGGAAGTAACAAAGGTAGTGTGCCTGGCCCACCTTCATCCCCGTGCTGCGGCTCACTGGGCCCTCTCACAGATGCATCTGCCCAACAGCTTCATGGCATGCCCCTTCTAGTCCCTTCTGCTGGGTCTTCTCCATGTCATTGGCTGGTGCCCTCCGCCTCACCACACCCTGCCCCTCTGAAGCAGTGTCACCTCCTCTGAGAAGCTGGCCCTGGCTCCTTCAGCCAAACTGAGCACTCCCACTTATGAATCCCCATTGAAAATATAGCTCATGCCTCACTTTCTTGTACGTTAGGCTCAAGTCACTAAGTAGATGGCCGCCTTTTCTTTCCAGTATATACTGTGCCACACGAGAATCAAGGATCTTTCATAACAGATAACACTAGATCTCTGACTCAGGCTTTCAAATATTTTATATCTCTATACCCATATCTGTATCTATTTATCTATCCACCCACACACACACATATAATGTGTTTATATGTATACATTTGCATATGTATAAATATATATTTTTAATAATTCATTCATTGTTTTTGTTCCACTAGAACAGTAGATCAAGACCTGGAAGATCTTTGCTTTTCTTCACTAGCTTTGAAAAGCAAAGGTAAAACTAATATATATAAAATAGGTAAACAACAAGACCTACTATATAGCACAAGGAACTATATTCAATATCTTATAATAAACTATATATGAAAAAGCAACTGAAAAAGTATATATAATAAACTGAATTACTTTGCTGTACACCTGAAAATAACACAACACTGTAAACCAATTATACTTCAATTTTTTAAAAAAGGAAAAGGTTAAGAAATAAAGAAATGAGGTGGGGGTAGGGAGGGGAGAAAGTTTGAGAACAGAGAAAGGGGAAGAAGATGGTTAAACATATGATCTCATTTAATCTTCAGAAAAGAATGAGGAAAGCAGGCCTCAAAAGGTTAAGTGCCATCCCAAGGCCACAGAGCCAGATCAGATCCTCGCTCTGCCTAATGCTGAAGTTGGTGCTTTTCCTGCAAAACCAGGCTGCATCCCCGCCTTGCCAGGTGTGGAGTAGTGGTCAGGTTCACACACTGTGGGCCAGACTGCCCATGCTGAATCCTGTCCTGCCACTTACAAGCTGTGGGACCTTGGGTGATCACCTAACCCTAGGTCTCAGTTTCATCATCAATAAAATGGGAGTGACAATAAAAGAACGATTGCTTCATGTGATGTTGTGAACATTAATGATCCCTAGCAAGTAAAGCTCTTAGAAAAGTTACAGGTGCAGAGTCAGTCCTCTGTCAGCATTAACCATGGTCATCCTCCCAGGTTCCCCCACGATGGGGGCAGTGGCCCCAGCAGAATCCGGCAGGCCCAGGAGGAACCCACTTCCTCATTGCTCCAGACCCAACTTCCCCTTTGTTCCCCTTGCCCAAGGCTAGGACCCCTCCGGGATCCCAGCTGCTCACGTCATCACAACAGAGGTTCCTGTCCTTTGTGCAGGTGATTTACAACCAGGTCACAGGTGGAACTTTGACCACAGGAAATATGTCTTGTAGAAAACAAACCAATGAAAGCAGAACTCCTCAGTGTGCTCCATTTTACCAACTTTTTTGAGTTTTAATTTAATCAGACTTACTACTCTTTTTAAACGTGCACTTCTTTTGTTTAAAAATTTATTTCTTCTCATGATGTCAAAAACATATTCTCTTCCAATTTTTTATTTATTTTTAAAGGCCATAAGAATTTTTTTATAAAGTACAGTTGCTATTCAATATTATGGTATACAATATAGTGATTCACAATTTTTAAAGGTTATACTCCATCTATTGTTATAAAATATTGGCTATATTCCCTGTGTTGTAACCAATTTCTCCTCTTAGATGTCCACTTCATACAGCAGCAGCCTTGGTTTCTGCTTCATTTTTATATCTTCCATCATCTCCCACATAGTCAGGAAAAGGCCCAGGATTATACAGCTACCAAATGTAGAAATTAGGATTTGAACTCCAGACCCTGCCTGCTTAACCACTACCCCACAGGACTGCAACCCTTCCCTAGAGGATATACCTTGAGGACAGGCCTTATCTCCCTTCAGATCCTACCATGGCCTGTACCTAGCAACTTGCTCATAATAAATAATCAATCCCCACTGATAGAGTTGTTGCCTGACTACGTTAAATGTTTTCATTTAATCTCTGCTCTTCGGAGTTGATTATCTCAGGGTTGAATTGAGGAGAGGTTGAAATAGTTATTCATACATTCATTCATTCATTCATTCATTCATTCTTTCATTCATCAAACATGTACTGAATGCCTCACCTGGGCCAGACTCTAAGTTGGGTGCTAGAGGAATGCAAATCAGCAAGACAAGATCTCTGCACTCCAGCTGTTTAGACTCTATGTCAGGGAGACAGTGCAGGGGTTCTCAGCCCTGGATGAACATTTCAGTCTCCCAGGGAGCTTTTATAAAAATGCTGATGCCGGGCCTCACCTACAGTAGTTCTGATCTGATTGCTCTGAGGTGGGGCCCCAGCTTTATTGGCTGTTGCTGGTTTTTTTTTTAATAGTAAACTTTTAATTTTAGCAGTTTTAGATTGACAGAATTATTATGACGGTAAAAGAGAGCGTTCCTATAAACACCATGCCTAGTTTCCCCTGCTATTAACATCTTACATCAGTATGGGACATTTGTCACAATTAAGGGGCCAATACTGATGCATTATTATTAACTAAAGTCCATGCTTTATTTAAATTTCCTCAGTTTTTTCCTAATGTTCTTTCTCCTTTGGTTTCTTTTCTGTGACAGTGTCTTGACTTTGGTATTTTTTTTTAACTCCTCAAATTCTATTATGCAACCAGGATTGAGAACTTCCGGTCTGAGGTCAAAAGCAAGGAAATTCTAGAGGCAGGCTTTCTGGGTTCAAATTCTGGCTGGGCTGCTTAATAGCTGTGAGAACTTAGTGCAGTAAGCAACCCCATAGGGCATCCGATTTCTCACACATAAAATGGAAATGTTAATAGTAGCTACCCCATAAGTTGTGAAGGACAAATGAGTCCAGTGTTTCTCAACTTTTTCACCTCATAGCACCCAGAGAAGATACATAGTATTTGTATTACCTACTGGCATAACACACAAATTCTAGGGGCGAAAATGGATGAATCTACTCACCGCCAGGGATGGGGGATCAAGGGTTGAGCCACCTGCAGCTCTGCTATGCCGTGTTAGGGAGTTCTGGGCGGACACACGTAGAAGCACTTAGACTCCACCTCTGCCCATGTGAGCCCTCCATAAATGTTTTCCGCGGGGAGGACAGCTCAGTGGGAGAGTGTGTGCTTAGAATGCACAAGGTCCTGGGTTCAATCCCTAGTACTGCCATTAAAAATAAATAAATAAACGTAATTACCCCCCACCAAAAAACCCTAAAAATACATTTTTTTTTAATGTTTTCTGTAAACGTGGAGGAGACAGACCTGTAAAGAACAAGGAGCAGTGCAGACTCGGGCAGTGATAGTGGCAAGGCAAGGGCAGTACTTCTGGGGCCCATGTGTACTGACTGACCTGTTGGTTTTTCAAAGGGAGTGATACTGTGTCTGGAGTAGGAGGGAACTGCTCTCGCTTCCCGATGGACTCTGGTTGACCAGCTATGGACAAACCCCAGGGCACCTCATTACACGGTGAGGAACACAAGAGGCCAGGCTGCTGACACACGAGGAATGCAGAGCACCTGGCAAGTTAAGTAGTGGCACTTGGAAATTGAAGACTCAACATCACATGTTAGGAGCCTCCTGCAAGGACTGTTCCTCAGGCCGGCTGCTGCCTCTCTGGCGCCACCATCTGGTGTTGGCTGGGAGGATCATGGCTGGCAGAACCTGCCCAGACTGGTAAAAAAAAATTTTTTAATGGAGAATTTTTTTTTCTTTATTGAAAAACTTAAGACTTGGGTACATCAAATAAAGCCAATTCCTAGGGGGAAAATAAAAACTTATACTAGAACAAAAAAAGTCAGCACTGTCCGGGCCCTAGCAGAACCCAGAGAATATATCTTCATATAATTGAAAAATTCTAAGAGCTTCATAATTGGCTTTTTGGTACAAAATGACCTTTTAAAATTGCAATTTATAGTTCCTAGTATTGAGGTTCATAGGACAAACTAGGAAGTCTTCAAAACTTGAGCTGAATTAATCCCATGAGGAGTTATTTGGCTTTTGAATCCGTTTTTCCTTGTCTAAAGGCAAGAGCAGCCACAGCCCCCATCTCCCAGCAGCCTCTCTCTGGGCATGACGAGCCTGCAGAGCACCCACCGCTTCATCCACCCAGGGGTGAAGAGACTCCACGACTAGCCGGCACAGCAGCTCCGAGTCGCCCCTCTCCAGCAACATTCCCTTCATCTTTCCAGTCAGGTTTGAGTGCTGCGTTTGGATGACCGGGATCAGATGTTCCCCCAGCATCTGCTTCTGTTCCTGGGCAAGTGCTACGGCCAGCATGGAGTTGGTGGGGGCTCTGGCCTGCTCGTGGACCGCATCCTGTGCTGTATCGCAGGATGAGGGCTGTGGCCAGTGGAGGCATATTTATATAGTGCAAACACACTAAACATTTTCATCCCAGCCAAGCTTTGTTATCTCAGAGTTGATCTTGGGACCAAGCTCTGGGTTCAAATGTTCCAGTCTATCCTAAGTAACAAAAAGTCATTTTTTTCCTCATTTGCTAGATGTGTATGTATCTCCTGAGGCTGAAGAAATTAGAGATGTGAAAGATTGTTCAATGGAGATGGTTTTCTCTGAAATTAGCCCACAAATGTATTTGAGACTCAGAGAGATTCATGGATGATATAGAAATAATAAAAAATGCGGATATGCAGAAAAGATGTCTCACCACTATAAAACATTTCTGTGTTCCTCATCTTATAGTGAAATGTGTCAGTGGTAAGAGTTTTAGAGTTGACAGACAAGGGTTCAAATTTTAGCCTTGCTGTGTGACCTTGGGTGAGTTGCTTAATCTCCCTGAGCCTGCATTCCCTCATTTATAAAATCAGGATAAAAATGCCACCCTCAAAGTGTTAAGGACAGTAATTGCTAAACTGAATGCCTTGTACATGGTGAAAGCTCAATCATAGCACTGTCATCATTCCCACTACAGCCCTGCCAGACGAAGGTATTAGAGCTCCGAGACACGAAGTGACTGACCCACTGTGGGTGGCACAGCCTGCTGGGGCTTAAACTCAGGTTCTCCAGGCACTGAATCTAGAGCACTTTCCTCATACTTCATCTAGGGTGCCTGCTCTTCTCTCTGCCAAAGTTGCAGACACTCAGCGGAGGCTCAGACTGCAGGGCTGGAGAAACAGCCACGTCAGAGGAAGCCAGAGCAGGGAGTGGACGATCCACCAGACAGGCGTGAGCGGGGTGCCTGGAGTGCAGGGGCCTAAGGACTCAGACACCGAGTGGGGAGATTCAACCCTGTGTCCACAGTAGGCAGGGCCAGAGGGCTGTGTGAGGCCGAGGTCTTGGCATTAAAGAACAGACAGCCCAGCAAGCAGCCGGGGAAGGCTGACTCAGGCAGTGACACGAGAGGCCAGAGGCTGGAGACAAGGACACACATGAAAAACTCAGAAACAGACAAAGGGAGGAAAACTGACTAGGGGCTCTGAGATAGTATTAAATGAGGATGGCACCTGGCTTTTGGGATGTGGCAGATGAAAACTGTCCGTGGGGGCGTCAGTTAAGATACTCCTTTTCAGATTCCTTCTAATGACAAAAAAGAAAGTGTCTTTTCTTTCTTTCCTTAGCAAACCGAATAATATTTCCCCTCCTTTTCCTCCAAATTCAAGTCAAATTCCTCCAGGCCTCCAGTCAAGGGAAATGAAGTAGGAGAAATTTGATTAGATGTGATTTAATGTAGGATGCTCACGATGTGTCCATGCAAGGTCCACGTGTCAGTCCAGTAGAAGTAACCAGAGTCTCTTTAAGCTTGTCCCCCAGGGAAATTGAAGTCGTGGAATCTTAGACTAAAAGGTCATTCAGCTCACATGTCCCTGCAGGGCATGAAGCTTCCCTTCCAAAGTGGTCTGCCAGGCTCTGCTTGAACACCACAGGGGATGGGGAGCTCCCTGCCCGCCAAGGCAGCCCTTTTCAGACATGGACAGCTCTGAATTTTAGAAAATGTTTTCTTATTACATCCTTCAGCTGCCAGTGACAGAAAATCCCAACTGAAACTGCCATTAGCAAAAAAATAAATGAACAAATAAACAAGGACTACATGGTGCAACAGGTTTCCCCTCCTGCGAAGGACTTTTAGCACCAGCTGCTGGAGCGCTGCCAGCAGGCAGACCTTAACTGTCAACCCCTTCCGGGATCACTTCCCTGTGGCAGCCCTTCCTGGGGCAACCCACAGCCAATGACTAATCAATGCCAGAGCATAGATGTCTGGGTCATCTCCACCTCGGGCTCCTCCTGGGCTTGGTTGAAGCTGTCGTCAGGACTGCATTTGGCTGGAGTCTTCCCTCTGCAACTTCTGCTCCCTCTCCTTCCCTTCCTCAAACATTCATCCCTAGAGCACTCCAAGCACTCCTTAATAAATCTCCTGTACCCTAAGCTCCGCCTCAGAGTCCACTTTCCAGGGAACAAAACTGTGGCACGCTGGCTCCTGGAACTGAAGGTCTAGGGGACATCAGGCACACTGGTCCTAGGGGATCAGGATTCGGGGCACAGCATCGCCCCTCTCTTGGTTGTGCTCTGCTTTGTGCTGACTCCCCTTCCAGATACTCGCATCCGTGCAGCCTCAAACGCAGTGTGGGGAGGCACTTCTCACCAACAACTCCATAGAAGTTCAAAATGTACTTCTCATGATGAAATGAACTGATGTGAGTCACAAGCTGATTCTTGGATCAATCACGGTGGCCAGAGATGGTGGGCTATGCTGATTATCTTAGGCCAGAGTCATAGGACAGAGGGACAGAGTCATCTGCCAAAATATAAGGGCCACTAGTAGCAGGAGACTGTTCCCTGAACAAGACATGGGCTCTGTGACCAGAAGAAAGGAAGGCAGACACCACAAAGGTCTACCTAAATTCTGCTCCATGGAAGTCCGTCTCCTTGCTGTCCCTACCCTCGGGGTCATGTGGCACAAAAGTCCTAGCCCTCTTCCATATTTGAAGAGCTTCATTCTCCCCCACCTCCAGGCTGCCCCTCCAGTCTCCATGCTGCATCTTCTCCCACGTGGCTTGGCCCGAAGCCCTCTCACCTCTCAGGGCACTTGCTTCTCAAAACAATCTCTCTTTTGTCTTTAGTTTCAAAGTGTGCTGCCCACAATGAAATGCCATGCTCTTAGAAACGTACAAGATGACCCCTTCTCTCCTCCCAGGTGCTCGGCTTCTGTTAATGGAGTCCGGAACCAAAATAATGAGCTTTTCTAGGTGGACATAAAGATCGCCTTATAACAATACGTTAGGTGTTATTTGCCTAACACCCTAAATTGCTTTCCCAAGTCCCGGTGCTGTCTGTCACCTCTCTGCTCAGTCCACACTTGTGCAGTTAGATTTTGAACAATATTGCACATAATAAGTGACAACTCATTGTCTATTGATTGGACATCTGAGCTTGTCCTATGTTGACTCTCTGGGTATAGGTGTATAAAATTACAGGCATGAGAAAGACTACTGGGCCAGAATCCTGGATTCAAGTCCTGAGCATCAATACTTACGAGCTATGTGGCCCTTGCACATCACTTAGTCAGCCTCTACTTCATCGAGTCGCTATCGGTTAAAAACACCTCCCTCATATAAGGTACACATAACAAAGTCAAATGTCACATGTGCTTTGAAAACTATATGTATGTGTGAGTGTGCGGTACGAAGTATTTTACATTATAAAGTGTTTTTCTTACCGTATAAGAAATGTTACAGTATAAAACGCTTTCTTACTGAAGGTCACAGTTTAAAAATTTGAAAAGAAACACTGCTTCCCGGCCTATATCTGTCTTATTCACCACTGTACACACACACACACACACACACACACACACTGACACAAAACTCCTTATTACATGTGAATAAGGAAAAAATAAAGTTAAATAGCAAACGTAATTTTATCACTATTCAAATACAACATAGAAAGATTATCCCCAAATAAATAATACAAAACCCCAAAATGCTGATCACAACCCTGCTCCTTGATTTCACAGCCCGTCAACAATTGCAACTCAGACTGCAGACGGCGACCCAGTTGAGTGAGGAAACTACCGCCACGGGCACCACTGTGGCAGGGAAGCCCCAGGGGGGCATCCAGTGGGAACCCAGGAGGCCAGAGGCATTTAAGAAAGAGGGAAAGCCGCATTTGAGCTGAAGGTTGAAGGATGAATATGAGTTGCAGGGGTTGCGGGTGAGGGAAACCCTGACAGATGTGGAGAGCTGCAGGCAGAAGGGTCTGCAGGGAAAAAACAGACCCCGGCCTCTTGCTAGTACAGCACAAGAAAACGTGAAAACACTGTTTCCTCCCTAAAATATCATGGTGAGAACCAGTCATTGAACTGTAAGATGGCAAGATGAAAACAAACAAACAAAAAAGTCTTGACAAAGACATATATGTATTTTTGACAAAAATATTAAGGAGAAAAAAACACAAACGTATGCCTAAACAAAATTCAGAATGCTTAAGAAAGATCCAAAGAAGGCAATTATGACCGAGATATTTGCTGGGTGGGATGCTTTCGAGGTTACTCTCGCACACTTCTTTAGGGAGCAGTCAATCAGGCATAATTTGCCTAATTGCTCACACTTACTTTTAATCTCAGTGGAAATGAAACTGCTTAATTTGCAAAGGTGATAAAGCGTTGAAAAACGTAGACAGGTGTGGTTCCTGGCTCCAGAAATCTCCCTGGCTCCATGGGCCCGCCTCCCTGCTCCCGGGGCCTGCCATTCTCAGCATTACTCACACCTGCGGACGAGGCCGGGCCTCGGGCTGCAGCTGCCAAGTGGAGACAGGGCAGGACTATGAAAAGCACCTCGACCACAAATCAACCTTCTTCCAGCTGACTCTGCCTCACATCCCCGCTTTCCGGCACTCTGTTAACTGGGCCTCCGATTGACCTGGTTCCTGGTTCTGGTCCACCTCCCTCCTGCCAGGACCTGGCTCCCGCACCTCACCCCCTTTGGTGTGGCATTTGAGCAAAGAGTTTCCTTTCTCCGCTTGGCTCTAGTCTCTGCCTCCGCTGTTTCCTCTCTGCATAATCCCTCCACACACCTGCAAGTGAGTTATTGCACCACACGCCCTTAGGAGCCAGATGATCTGAGAAGGAACACGCACTGACATTCACTTTGGGGATTCATTAAAAAAAAAAAAGTCCAAGGGGGTCAGAATAGACTAATTCTGGAGGAGAAAAGGGGGCTGGGGTGGATGTGAGGAAAGCGGCAGGTCTGAGGAGGGAGAGAGAGAAAGAGAGGGAGAGAGCAAAGACTCGGGTGTCTGACCCAAGTGGGGGATTTGGGGTGATGGGTTGAGGCAAAGAAAGGAAGGCGCACACAGAACAAAGCTCTTTCTTTACATCACAGTTTTGCTGCCCTGGCCTTTTGGTTGCTCCAGCACAATCTCCTTCCTTTGGTGTGTGGACCCCTCTGCCTGGGCAAGCTGTCCCCCACCCGGCTCCTCCCTGCTCATTCTGGGAAGTCACCTTACAGGTCTCCTCCGTGGGAGGCCCCCTGGACCCTGAGACGAAGTCTCCTATTTCAAACTCCATCCCAGCCTTTCTTTTCCTTAGCGTCTCCTGTCTATCCCCGATCACTAGGTTGAACGTGCCATATTTGTTTAAGGTCTCTCTTCTCCACCAGATTGTAAGGAGGCCTGTGAAGGCGGGGATCACATGGAGCGTGACCTTCTGCCCAGCTATGCCTGAGCGCCCCTCGACCTCGCACTCAGGCGAGCCAATGTGTCGCAGGCTCATTCCTGGAAAGTGGATTCTGAGATGGAGTCTCGGGGCCAGGAGGTTTATGAAGGATGAACACTGGAGGAAGGGAGGGGACGGAGCAGAAGACGCAGAGGAAGGACTGAAGCCAAATGCAGGCTGACAACAGCCTCAGCTGAGGCCAGGAGGCGCCCTGGGACAAGAACTGCCTCTAGGGGTAGGGAGTTGGGCAGAGCTGACAGGCACTTATACACAGGCACTGTCATTCACTGACGGGCGTCACCTTAGGGAGGGGCGGGCTCAGGCAGAGTGACTCGGCAAATACAAATCCAGCTCTGCCTGAAGGTAGGGCTTTGGCTCAAGCTCTTGCCTGAAGACCTTGGCTCGGCCCTTGCTGGGACGCTGTCAGCCTGCTCACAACAGGCTGCAGCTGCCTGTGGGCCTTGTGGCCGCCAGGGAGATACCGGTGGCCAGGGACTGAGCCGCCACGGTCCTTCGTGCCTGCTTCCCTCGTGGGTGAGCCCCAACCTGCTCACCTTACCTGGCCCAACCTCTGACTGCTCTCTCTGCGGGATGAGTCAGCTCAGCACGCCTGTCCTTGAGCTGTGCTCTGCCTCTCATGACCCTGGCCAAGGCCACAGCTCAGGCACCAGGGCCCATAACCCTGATGCCCTGCCTACTCTTAGGTGAATGAGCTCACCAAGGATAACGGGTGTAGGTGTTCTGGCTTCTGCGAAAATCCCCAAGCCTCCCATTGTCTGTGTCCTCCCATGAAAACACGAACTTGAGCTATACCCTGCTAACTCGTAAACTTCTGGGTAGGATCAAAGTCCAGTTCAACTTTGATTCCCGTTTCCCTGTGCATTCCCCGAACAGAGAAAATGCTCATGGTGCCTTCAGTGAGAAAGTAAAACCAATCAACCAATCAACACACAATGAGTAAGGCTGGAGTCATTCCAAACTAGAATGACACTCACAGAAGTTGCTAGTGTGTTCTACTGTATCAGAAAGATCCAGCTTTAGAACATCTTTTATTCACTTAGCCAACACGCATTGAACACTTGCTAAATGTCAGGCATTGTGCTGGGTGCCGGAAAGACACCACTGAAAAAGAAGATACAGCTCCTAACTTGTGGAGCTGACAGTCAAAGAAACCAATATTAAACAATTCATTGATCAAATGACAGTCGTTGTCATCAGCAGTACAGAGAAGCAGCAGGGTGCTGTGCAAATTAGCACAGCTGGCGGCTGGGCTGGTCCCAGGGGTTGCAGAAGATTTTCCTGTGGAAGGGATATTCAAGCTGGAATGTAAAAGATGAGAGGAATGCACCAGGCAAAGGGAAAAGACGTGCCGTGACAGCAGGGAGGGTCTAAGGGACTGGTGTGTGCCTGTGAGGCAGGGGCACGAGAGGACAGAGAAAGGGGGCCTGAGGACACCAGGGGATGCTGAGGAGGAGGGTACAGCCAGGCCAGGCAGGGCACTGCAAGATGTGGCAAAGGATTTGCATTTTTTTAATAAAAGAAATAGGATCTCACTAATAGTGTTTAAGTAGGGAAGTAACATAATTAGATTTCTGGGTTTTTTTTCAAAAATCCTTCTGGCTGCTCCATGGAAAATAGTCTAGAGAATGCAAGGACGGACGTGAGGCTTTTGGAGTAGTCCAGGCAAGAGGCTCTGCTGTCCAGTGTCTGGGAGCAGGATGCTGGCAGCGACATGCAGAGCAACGGACAGAAGTGAGAACCCTTCAAGAGGTTACTGGACTGGCAGGACCTGACCACAGTCTCGTCATGCAGTGGACTGGGGTGCAGGGGAGGTAAAAGGGAGAAGGGGTGTCAATGATGACACCTCCCAGACTTCCTCCCTGATTATCTAGGTGGTAGGTGGTGTCATCCTCTGGATAGGAAACCGAAGAGGAGGGCCGGGCGAGTGTAGGAGACAGCTGACAATTCACTAGAAATGTGCCATGTTTGTGATGCTGGGCAGATATCCAGATGGTGATGACGAGTGAGTGGCTGGATACAGGGGTCTGAGTTCAGAAGACAGATCCGAAATGGAGATCCACGGTAACCCCTCCCACGTTTATAGGTGGCATTAAAGCCGTGGGGGTGGATGAGATCAGTCGGGAGAGACTGGAGGGAAAAGAGAAAGTTACAATGGACAGGAGTGAGAGTCTAGGATAAAGTCTTCACAACACCTTCACCACCACCACCAAAGACTCCGGGAGAGCCCGGAGACCCTCACATGTGCCCAGCACGGATTCTTCTCTGCAGGGCTGGAAGCTTACAGGACCAACCATGGATGAAGGTCAGCCGAACAATTTGGCAAGGCAGCCTCAGGGGGGGGAGGGGGGTGCAGATTCACACCCTGAGAGCCCTGAAGTAAGTCAGGTCCCCAGAAGGGCGCTATTGCAACTAGGACTGTCTCTTGGGTAAGCTCCTTCCCGTCCTCCTCCGTGACATGACTGCACTATTGAAATGCTGGAGTCCTGTAGGGTTAGTTCTAGAAGTTAAGGAAATCTGATTTCTCAGATATGAAAGGGAGTCTGGCCCCCAAGTGCCAACGCTTGCCCAAAGGAGCTAACCCACACAATCTAGTTGGTTAAACACAAACTCGCCCACGATCAGCACCTCATCTCGAGGTCAAGCCTCACAGTCCCCAAGCTGAATTCTTTAAGCTCCGTGGGCTTATTAGGAGCTATTTGTCAATTTAACAGCAAAAAACCAAGAAGGAGCCAGATTCTCGACTGAGGCGGACAGATTTATGAAGAGTACGGTTCAGGTGCCTTTTCCTTGCAAGCTCCCTAATAAAATGCAGTGGTTGGCTGAAACCTAAAGATGTTGTAGGAAGATTAGCTTGTACCTTAGCAGTGGCAGCTTCCAGAAAATAAATGGCGAGATTCTTGATACACAGCCACACATACACGCACATACACACCCCCAATTGCATACATACGCATGCACACGTACACATCTGTGTCTGGGTACAGGCCCAGGTGGATGTGTAGATGGATGCAAATACTTTCTGGAAATGAGAAAAGCATCTGTAGGAGTGAAGTCCTAGGTTCTAAGTCTGCTCAGTAACTAACCCTTTTTTGCACAAGTACCACAAAGTGTGCTTGTGTGTACACAGACCTGCACATCCAAAGAAGCAAAGGGTGTGGTAAATAATCTTTTTCCCCCCAGCGAGGATAAAAGCACTTGGCTCGTTTCCTAGGACACTGATTGGAGAGGAACAAGGCTTTTTGAGGAGAGTGGCATCTGAGCCAGACCTAGCAGGTGGCCTGGGGTCCTAGGAGCTGGGGAGCCGGAGGGGAGGGTGTTCCAGGGGGAAGGGAACAGTCGGAGCGAAAATGGGAAGGGATAGTAAGAACCTTGGGAAATGCCAGGCTTTCACTAGAGCATCGAGTACATCTGGACAAGCATTGGAGGTAAAAATGGACACAGGTTGGGGCAGGGGCATGTCATGAAGGGTCTTGAATTTGGGTGAAATAATTTGGACTTCATCTGTAGGAAATGGGGGGTGGGAAGCACGTAAAAGGATTTCAACAGGAAAGTGACATGATCAGGATTACGCTTTAGGAAGAGTAATCTGTTCACAGGCTGGTGAGAAATTGGAAATGGAAAATTCGGGAGGTTGTAACGCCAGGCCAGGCCAGAATTTAAAAATAGTGAGATTATGAATATCGATTAACATGGAAAGTTGCTTGTAATAAATGTCTAAGGTTAAGTCAGTCGCAAATTGATCTGTGTTAGATCCACAATCTCCTTTTTTGCAAACATAAATGGACATATACCTTCCAGCAGTATCTGCAGAGGAAAAGTCTGCAAGAAACACAGCCAGATACAAACACTGGTTTCTTTCTGGTTGGACGGGTTACGCATCACTTTTATTTTTCATTTGATTTTGTGTATTTTATATTATTTCCTACAACGAACATTTGATTGTGATAAAAAAAAAACAGGACGGGAGAGGAGGGGGAAGGAACCTACATCTATCTACCAGAAAGTCCATCAAACCGTCCCCTTCACAATAGGACCACCTGCCTCGGGGCTGGTCGCGGGGACCTGAACCAGCAGGAAGCCACCAGAACAGAAAAGACATAGCATTTTCCTGGTGGGGTTTTGAAGCACAGTCACTCCTAGCACTTGAGAACCATACAACCTGGTTTGGGCAAAGGATGCCAACAGCTGTGAATCTGGGCTGAAAACCGGACAGGCCGTGCTGCCACCTGAGAACACCTTACAGCCTGAAGAGTTTGGGGATTATTGAGACCAACCCTACGGCTTAGCAGCCGTTGACAAACAGGACTGGGAAAGTGAAAGGACTTGACGGCGTTCTTGTAAACTCTACAGCACCTTCTTGTCAGGCACCCGTCAACCCAGGCTGTAGCAGAACCTCCGCACACACCGCAGCTCCACCCTCCTGGCAGAATCTAATTCGCTCACAGCAAATAATGCAGCGAGCTCTTACCGTGTGCCGGGCACTGTTCTCCGTGTGGGAAGCCCAGCTGCGATCAAAGCAGATTCAGTGGGTCAGGCCTGTCACATTTCATCCCCTGGAAGACACCCACCATGCCTTTCCTGTCCTCCATCTGCCCTACTCTGCTCCTCTGGCTTCTGGGATGTAAGTGCGTGAGAGCTGGGGTTTGTATTGGTTGTTTTTTCTGCGCTGCACCCAGATCTGGAACACCTGCGTGGCCCATAGCAAGGGCTCGACAAATAATTGTTGAACCAGTGGCCTTCACGTATGCTGGGCCCTCAACAGGGACCATGCTTCTGCTACCGTTTTGTCTAGCTTGTTCTGAATCCCTCCTTGCTCGGCTCAAACATCACTCTCTCTGAAAAGCCTTCTGGAATTCACCAGATTCCTCTGTGAATTATTCTCTTGGTATCCTGTGCTTCTCCTCCTAAGAGCTTACCATCCCTGTGATTACATAATTACTTCATCTGTCTCTCCTGTTAGAATAGAAACTCCATGAAGCATGGGTCTAGGCTGGTCTTGTTTTTCATGAAATCCTCAGTTCCTAGCACAGAACCTGGCCCTGGGAGTCACTCAAATACAATTTGATGACCACTGAATCCCAGCTGGAAACGGGGTTTTCATCATTCCTGTGGTTATTAAGGATGTTCATGGACAGCTGTTGGCAGAGCCGATCACAGCAACCAGGCTAAGCCCCGGGGCATTTTTTGCCAGCTGGTGTGGTTTCTGAGAGTAAATTCAGGAAACTGAGGGATGCATTGCCATCACTGATTCATTCAACAAACATTTTGGTGTCAGGCGATGTACAGAGATGACTAAGGCAGTCTCTGCTTTTTAGGGGGTAAAAAGGGCAAAGGCACTGATATCTTGAAAGCTGTAGCAGTTTTCTAGCATTATCATAATGAAGTCCCATAAATTAAGTGGTTTAGAGATTTATCATCTCACAGCTCTGGAGGTTAGAAGTCCAAGATCAAGGTGTCAGCAGGGCCGTGCTCCTTCTAGAGGCACCAGGGGAAGAGCTGTTCCAGGCCTCTCTACTTGGTGGCTCCTTGGCTTGTGGCAGCGTAACTCCAGTCTTCACATGGCGTTCTTGCCATGCATGTCTCAGTCCGAAATGTTCCCTTCCTATAAGGACACTGGTCATACTGGACGGGAGACCACACTCACGACCTCATTTTAGCTGGATCACCTCTGTAAAGACCCTATCTCCAAATACAGTCACAGCCTGAGGTACTGAGGGCCAGGACTCCAGCACAACTTTGTAACAGTTCAGCCCAGAACAGAGGGACACAGAGAGAAGTCTCCAGAAGATTCAGCAGGGCAGCAGGAGGGAATAATTCACTCCCACGGGGATGAGGGGCAGGGTAAGGAGAGGGCACAGAAAAGGCTTCTCAGACCGTGTAAACCTTGGCCTGAATCTTGAAGAATGGATGAGTATTTTCCATGTCCTGTGGGGTGGAGGTGAGGTGGGCTGCAAGTTGCAGAGAGGGTGGGATGAGATGGGCTAAAACCAGATCATGAAAGATTTGATGTAACCAAGGTATAGATCCAAGTCCTCCAGCCTTCTAGAATCATCCTTTCATTCAGTATTCAAATGGAAAAAGCTCAAATAGCCAAGCCATGAACAGTGGGATTCAGTGGCTTCTGGTGGAGGGACGCCTCTGTGGGTCCCTGGGGACTGGCCGCTGCTCTCAGCCTCTGCTGCTGCTGTCTGTCCTCGCCACCCGCTCAGTCCTTTCTGGGCACCAACTCTTCCTCCCATGACTGGTCATGGCAAGGCTTACGCTGCAGGCTTGAGAGAGAGGGAGCAAAAGGACATGGTACAGAACAGGAAACAGCTTATTCATGGTGGCCCCAGCTGTCCCTGGCCACCTCCACTAAAGGAAAGTCCTTCCCAGCCAACTGTATCTTCCTAGGCTCCTGCCACCCCACCTTCTCCGTCACACCAGTTAGAATCTTTTAGCAGCTTTCAAAAAGGCCAATGCCCAACACCGCCTCGAACCACTTAAGTCAGACGCTGGGGGTGGGGCAGCGGGGGTGTATCAGAGCTCCCGGGCCATTCTAGAGCGCCGACAGCACGGAGGCCACTCTGTGCCCAGGCCTGGCTCGTAGCTCCCCTTCCTCACGTCCTGGCAGACAGAGAAAGCTCCACTTCCTGCTACCTTATTATGCAGAGCAATCTTCTGTCTGTCTGTCTGTCTGTGGTGCCCTCACTTACCCAGTCCCAGGTACTCCAGGCCAACTCTCCTCAAAACAATAAACAAATGAGGTCAGTCATGATGCGTTCCTCCCACAGAACAGAATCCTTTTCCTCTAAAATGAATTGTCTATCCCCTCACAGGGAAAAAAAAAAATGCAACTCCCAATTTTTGTTTTAAATACCCGATTTCAGTGATTCTAAGACTCAAATATTTCCCACGTTTTAACCTACCTGAAATCGGATGTGTCTTCTCGTCGATGGGCTATCAGAGTTTGTTTGGAAATTTTCTCTTTTTTTAGTCCTTCAAATACTACTACAGGTAACAATTATAAGGGGATTTGATTTGATGAAATACTGTAGCAATAACCTTTCTGTCCCTCCTGCCACGAGGGCTGGTTTTGCCTAGGAGTTTGGATTTTATACTATAGGCAGTAGGGAGCCATCAAAGGGTTTCGAGTGAGGGAGTAGCACGGCAACGTTTGGCTTTGCAGAACCACTTGGTCTCAGGCCCAGTAGGGCAGGAAGGCGCCTCAATGGAATTGGAGAAACCAGGCCTGCCGAGGGGCGAGGGGATCTAAACTTGGTTCCTTGGGGGCATGAAGAATTTGGATTCCCTCTGGCAAGGCCCATGTGTCACCGTGAGCCAGGGGACATTCTCAGGGAAGGCCCAAGGAGGGAGCCTTCACCGCCTGCGTGAATCCTCCACCTGCAGGGCCCGCTCTCTCCCCAGGTGGGACTTGACTCGGTGGGCCTCTCCACCCGGGTCCTTCCCCCAGGCATCCCAGCAGCCCCCGGGCACAGGCAAGAGACCGATGTATAAACCACAGGATGCCCATTCGTTAAGTCACAAAGAGAAATAAAGGTGGCAGGCAGACAGCACACTCTGGGTAGGGAGATCAGACCATTCCCTCCCTGGAGGCAAACTACCAGAAAAGCCAAGTTGTCAATGCATTCACTTATAATGAGAAAATCAGCTTTCCAGAGAACTGAAAGTTCACACTGGCCTTGTTCTTTCCCTGTTGAAAAATGAAGACAGAAGCAGCCCAATTATCCAGCAGAGACTTCATGAGCAAGGAATCAGGGCAGGGGCAGTGGTTAAACATTAACCACGACTCTCAGCTGAATTGCCTGTGGCCCTCTCCCCCAGCGGGCGGGTGGTGCCCCGTGAACCTCACTGCCTGGGTCTGCCTGCCAAGCTTGCTTCTTCCCTGGGCACTGAACGGAGGGACATCGCCGGCATCTGGCCCTGAGACTTGTCGTTTTCTGCTTCCAAGGCTGGCCATGCCCGTCTCTGACAGCACGGCCCTCCCACCCCCAGAGTAAAGGGGGTTTTGTTTCCTTCCTCATGGTCACAGTCGAGCCCAGCCTCATCCATTCAAGAACACATTTAAGCACAATCTCTTGGACTTTCCCCACAAATGGCTTATCTCAACTTGCGTATGTGTATTTCAGTGTTTAACCCTTCACAAATTTATTCACAAGCTCTTCCGTATCCTGGCGACAAGCACCAGGAGGAAATGGCCTTCTTTTTAATACGGGATTTACTTCCCCTTTTTCAACCTGAGCATGTAAACCCTCCCTTCTCCTAGGTTAGAACAGCCCAGAAGGCTTGTGGAATAAGCTGGATTTCATATGCAGGAGAGAGGGAGACAGGAGCGTGTAGCCCAGGGAAGTCTCACCAGTAGCCCCAGATCAGGGGTGGATTTTGTCGGGTCTGCGTGGCCGGGGTCATCCTTTCAGAGGGTTAACAACACAGACCCTGGAGCCACATAGAGCTGGGTTCCAAACTTAGCTCTTCCTTAGAGACAGCACTCAACCTTTCTGAGCCTAATCTTTAAAATGGGGGTAACAATACCTGTATCTCCTGGAAGGATGCAGTGAAACAATAGTGCACAGTGCTTGGCACACAGTAACCACCGTTCCTTCCTCTTTGCCTTCTCAGTCGTTCTCATTATTGGAATTGTCCCATAAAAGCCTTAGACCTCCACACAAAAGCTCCTCCTCCCCACCCTGCCCACCCCTACCCACTAGGCAATTCTAAAGCAGTGAGAGAGGCCTAGCAGTTAAATTTCTTCTCTTACTTTTCTTTTTCACAATGCTGAACATTCACACACCCTAATATTCACATCTGTGTATTTACTTCTAGGATTTACTTTAAAAATAATGGGATGAGGACGTGGGGAAATGGAGAAGATAGAGGAGAGATGCTGGCTCTGAGTTGAGAGTGGTTGAAGCTGTATAATGGGTACCCGGGAGCTCATACACTGTTCTCTATACTTTGTAAATATTTGGCAATTTCCTTATTAAAAAATATTTTTAAAGGGAAAAAAAAATCATGTTAATCAGTTTCTACTTGCCAGACACTGGTAGAGGAGAGAACATTGAAAAGAAGAAGTTCAGGCGCTAGCCCTGAGGAATTCGTAGGTTGGTGGAAGAGACAGGTGTGTTAGTGGTCATTGCAACAGAGCAACAGGGAGAAGCAGTGCAAGTGGGGGCTCCAGGGGGCACCCGGGGGAGGGGGTGGGGCGCCCCTGCTTCTGCTCTCCCCTTAGGCCACCTCGCTGGCTTGCACAAGTGCATGTGAGAGACAGCGGGAGTGGAGAGAAGGACGCACGTGAATGGACATCATTCCCATCACTGTAGGATCCATGACCACGTTCATGCATCACGTCCTCCGACAGCCACTTCATCCTTCTTCTTTGCAAGCTGTGTTAGGTGCTTTCCTCTGAGCTCTGTCTACATTGGCCTTTATCACACTGAACAGAGTGGATGTATTTGAGCAGGGGGCCAGAGAGAAGGGAGGAGTCATCCCTGAAAACCTTGTATCATGCAAAGCTGCCATAACTCAGGAGCAAGCCTGACCTAACGGGCATGTATTTCCATCTACCAGCCATGGGGGCGCCCCCGTGTGGCAAAAGTGTGAACATTATCTGCAAATGACCAAGTTCACCTGCATTCGATTTAAGCAACTCAACCGATTTGTAAGTTCAGAAGCTTCTCAGTTTTTCAATATTTTGCACATAAATGAGGCTTAATTAATATATTTATACCACATTCCTTCAAATCGGCGGCATAATTTTAAAAAAATTGCACACAGAACTTGATTCCTGAATCGTAATTATCTATTTCTTCTCTGATAGGGTCCTCTTCCTCACCTCTTTTCCCAGTTGAGTAGAAGGAAGGAAAGAGGAAGGAAGGAAGGAAGGAAGGAAGGAAGGAAGGAAGGAAGGAAGGAAGGAAGGAAGGAAGGAAGGAAGGAAGGAAGGAAAAGAAAGAAGGATGGGAGGATAGGATTAGACAGAAAGACCATCTTCTCTTCCTCTTCTCCCTCCCTCACCCCCCAACACAAAGGCATGTCATACGAGAATCTGACATGAGCAGTCATCGTTCCTGTGCGGAGCAGTAACTGACATGTAAGTGATGTTAAACCCTGCTGCTGTCTAGCTTTCCCACCTTGGGCTTGTCATTTCTCCTTCCAAAACCATTTTTCCATCTATCATGTAGGAAGAACAGTACCAACCGAACCTCCCACGGGTCACAGAAGGGCCATGTGAGATAATGCAGTGGAGAGCCCTTTGAACGCTGTAAACCTGTGGCCTCACGTTAGGGGCGTTGTGTCTTGCTGACACAGGGCACCCACAGCCTGGCACTTCCGAGTGACTCACCGGCCTCTTATATGAGCCCATCTCACTAGGAGGCCCTGAGGGTGGCTGAGCTAATGTTTGCAAACCACTTTAAAAGAGGACAAGGGCTTTAAAACTGCTTGGATCACTTCCGGTTAGATGACCTCTTCACAAGAGTACAAAGAAGACCAAATATGGACTCTTCTTTTTAATTTTGTTTCAAAAAGGAAGACAACTCACTCCATCATTAGTGTACAACACAGTGTTTGAATTAGCCAGGCAAAGGCAGAAGAGTTTGGGGGGGGCAGGGTTATTAAAAATATTATTATTTTGTAATGGGAAAAGCGATATGTGCTTATTTTTTAAGTGTAAATGCTACAGAAGTGTAGAAAACAAAAGAGAAAAGCCCGGTTTTTCTAAATACCACCTCTACCCCTTCCCAGAGGTGGCCACTGTTCAGGCAGACACTAAGAGCTTTCTGTGATGTGGGCCTGCAATTTTTCTTCACTTAACCGTAAACAGTAGATTTTTTTTTAAAGGATGAAAAATTTTAAAGAAGTTTAGAAGGCAATATAAACATTTTACCAAGGGGACTGTTCATTCAAATGTGCTTCTTAAGCCAAAAGCCAGAGTTGGAATGTTCTCCCAGCATCTGAGGAAAAGGGTATGCTGTGCACACATTTGTCATGTGTTTGTCCTCCCAAACTAGAATGGGAGCTTCTCCAGACGGTGCTCCCAGGACCTAGCCCAATGCCCGGCACAAATCAGTGTTTGCAAAGTGAATAAACGAACGACCCTGTGATTCTGCAGAATTAATTCCCACTGGGCTGGCCCCTCTGCTCTTTACAGCATCTTGCTTTCCCAGCTCCTTCACACACTGGGTCATTTTGGCCTCACAACAGCCCTCTAATTTATGTTGCATTTCGTATTTCACTTTATGGTTATTTTACAGATGGGGAAACTGAGTCCTAGTGAAGTCACAGAGCGGGGCCTAAGACCCAGGTGGGTTTTGTTGCATCCACTCTCTGTAGTCACTGACGCCTGCCTCTACAGTGTACGATGGTCAGAGGATAAGTCAATTTAATGTCTACGCAGCTGAAAGCTTGCTTTGAGATGGTGAGGGTTAATCCTCTTCAGTTTGTGAGCCAGGAAGGCTACTTTAGGTCGCGTGCAGTAGGCTTTGAGAAGGCCTCTGGTTTGCAAATCCACCTGTGCCATCTGCTGGACGAAGGCGGCATTTCAGTCCTGCAGCTCATGAGCTGCTTCCATCTGCTTAGAACCTACTTAGTACCATGCGATTTACATGTATAATTTTTCACTCCTCCAAGCAACTCTATAAGGTAGGTCTGTGGCTGAGTCCAAACTCATTCTGCTCACTGCACGACAGGCCAATAAATCGGGAGACGAGATGTTGGGGCAAGGAATAGTGACTTTATTCGGAAAGCTGGCTGACCGAGAGGATGGCAGACCAATGTCTAGGAAAACCATCCTGCTCTAGTCAGAACGCAGGCTCCTTTTATACAAAAAATAAGGGAGGGGGAGGAAAAATAAGGGAGGGGGTGTGGTTGATTGTTGTAATCTTGCTGCAGGCATTCTGTGTTCTTGCAGCCATCCCCGTGGGCCAGGTCATGGTATCTCTGTAAACCTCCAACAAAACAAAGTTATTCTCTGCTACAGGTCCAGTCTTGTCCTCATTTTCAGATGAGACAACTGAGGTTCACGATGGTTAGGTGTCCTAGTCTCCTAGGGCCTCTGTGACAAATTCCCACAAACCTGGTGGCTTAAAACCTTAAGAATCTATTCTCTCACAGTTACGGAGGCCAGAAGTCCGAAATCGAGGTGGCTCCTTCCAAAAGCCCCAGGGAAGAATCCTGGGAATTCTTCCAGTTTCTGGGGACTCCAGTCTGTCCTTGGCCTGTGGCTGCATCACCCCAGCCTCTGCCTCCATCTCCACATGGCTTCTCCCTGTGTGTCTCTCCCCGTGTTTCTCTTATAAGGACATTTGTCATCTAATGTAGAGCCACCTAGATAATCCAGGGTGGTCTCACATCAAGATAGTGAACTTAATTACATCTACAAAAACATTTTTTCCAAATAAGGTCACATTCACAAGTTTCTGGGGTACGAAGGTGAACATATGTTTTGGAGGGGGACGTTGGTGGAGCACCCAGCCAGCCCACTCCCCCGTGTCCTTTAGTTGATACGTTATGGAGGCAGAGCTCTTAATCATTGTTAGGGGCCAAGACTATTGCTAGCAACCCTCTCCTCTGAGTCTCCTCTACCCCTGAGTCCTTCCCATTTTTGGCACCCCCGCTTTTCAGTGAAAAGAAAGGCAAAAAAAAAAAAAAGCCTTGCACCGTAAGACTTCCTGCTCTTGCTCATTGCATGGAGGGACCACGTGGTATACTACCCAAAAGAGGACACATTTGAGGATAAAAGAGTAAAAGTGAGAGTTAACAATTATCCTCTGGTAACAGCCACACCAGGGCTGGGCGGGAAAAGCTAGATGCAGGGGGTCCCTCCCAGGGCCTCCCCAGGCCGGGCCTCCCCGACTGGCCTTCCCAAGACCCCATGCCTCTCTTCTCTTTCGCCCCTGAAGTCAACTCCCTCTACCTGGCAGGCAATCAGGAGACCCTGAGGCCCAGGAGACGCCTACTAAATGAGCTCTGAATTCCCTTTTTAAATATTTGTTGAACATGGACTTTGAGCTGCTAACCAGTGGCATGCAATCCCAGCCCTGGAGTTGTTTATAGACCAGTGAGCAAGGAGGCCCGCAGCCCAAGTGTGGTACCTTCACCAGCTGCTGAGTGAGGATCTCCAGTGCCGCCTGGGGTTGGGGGTTTGCACCTGGGAAAGGCTCATGGGGGCAAATGTGGGTGGGACATGGCCCAGCAGGGGCTGACCCAGGGGCGCTGACACGCTAGCTCCGCAGTCCTCACACTCCTATGAGGAAGGTAAAGATCCACAGTCCTTTATCAAAAATCCTTGGGCCAATGTGTTTTGGAATTCAGGTATTTCTGGATTTTAGAGCAATAGTATGTTGTAAGCATTCTGTTCTATTCTGTACCCATTGGTCTGGAGCTATACCCCCATAACAAATATATTTACAATTCTGTAGCAAAACATCTATGTTCACATTAAATAAAATATGCACAGACTGCAAAAAGCTTTGTGTCCGTTCAAGGAAGGATTTTACAGCAAATTAATTCAGATTATTTAGATTTCACTGCCAAATGAAAAAACAAGGTCCTTTTTTTTTCATCGCTTTGGGATTTGGGGATTGTAGATAAGATATTGTAGGGCTGTAGTGTTTGCTCCAATTTGGAGACAAAAAACTGAGGCTCAGAGAAGTTCAGAAACTTGCCCAAGACACACAGTAAGTGGTGCAGCTGGAATCAGAATGTCCATCTGTCTCCTGACTCACCCGCAGCATCACTCTATTTCGGTTTTTGAGATCATAAGCAATATCATGGTTTCTGAGATAATAGTGGCCGCTCTGTCCTGCTCGCCTTTGTAGAAACCCTGGAGCCAAAGCCTGAAGTCACATGAGCACGCAGGATCTTCCTGTCTGCTGTTTTGTGACGCACCGCTCTTGGGCCGTGTGCGGTGCAAACGGGTCTGTGGTTTCAGGCACGGGGGTGCAGCTCCTACTCGTGAACGCAGAAGGCGCTTTAATTAAAAAGTCATGCAGACGACAATACAGGCAGCATCACTTAGACAGCAGAACCAGACAGCTCCTCTTTGTTGACCTACTTCAAACACATATGATTACTTAACTTTTTAAGAAGAAAATTAAGTCCCCAGGAGAGTAATAATGCTTCCTACCAGCACCTGTAAAAGAAATGGTCCGACTAACAGAAAACACTCAATCCAAGAATAATTTAAAATGCTTGCCTCATCAAGAGTCGTGCAGGAATGAGTTTCCTGCCCTTGCACTCCCAGCACACACACACACACACACACTGCCTACACACCTCTCTCTCACACATACAGCACACACGCAGACATGTATTACACACACACACCCCACACAGATACGAGGCACTCAGATCCACACACCCCACACGCACACATCTCTCTCACACACTCACCACACATGAGTACACGCAGACACACATACCCCACACACACAGATACACAGACACACAGACCCACACAGCCCGCATGCACACACCCCTCTCTCTCACACACACACAACACAGACGGTGTGCATCCTGGGGGCAGGGAAGCTCGGGGAGCTGGTCTCCCTCCCCCTCTGCCGGCCGGGGAGCACTAAACGCTGCCGCGCGCTGCCAACCCCCACAAGGCCAGGGGGCCACCGAGTCAGTCTCGTCGGGTTTAACCACGTGCCTTACCACCCCTTTCTGGCTTCCCGGGGAGAGAATTCACTCCGGGCCAACAAAGATGGTAATCCTCCTTCTGTAGTTAAGCCTTCCAGCCTCTCTTCTCACCATTGTTTTGTCTCCTGACACAAAAGGTGCCCAGAAAATTCCCTCAACAGGTCAGCTCTGTGTTCCTCACTCCTCAGCAACAAGGAAAGAAGTAACAACTCACCTAACACAATCCAGAATTTTCCATTCAAATGGCAATAACGACAGTTCTGATGACTGCTGCTTTACCGACCCAGAGCTTACCACGTCCCAGGCGGCGCAGCACGCCGTGTGCTTTACCTTGGGAGAGAGAAAGTGATCAAAGCACATCTTTTAGGACAGTTCTGCAGTGTGTGCAAACATCAAAAGTAAACACTCACCTAGTGCCGCCTCGTGCCAGGCACTGTTCCGCGTGCCTTATATGTAGTCCTCTCGTCGGAAGCCACACAACAATCCTGTAAGGGAGGTAATACCTCCATCGTGTCATATGACACATGGGGAAACGAAGACCCAGAGAGGCTAAGTAACTTGTCAAGGTCACACAGCTAGAAAGCAGTGTAGCTGGAATTATAATTGAGACACTCAGGCCCTAAAGTCCATGGTCTTCCTGGTCTCTTGAGGGATGAAGTCTAGCGTCTTATTCGCCCCAGCATCCCAGCTCCCAGTACTGAAACCCGTGCTTAACACATGTTCGAAGAGGAAGGAAGAGAGGGAGTGAAAGAGGAGGGGTTGCTGGGAGGGGAGGAGGACCCCGGTTCAGAGACACACCCACACTCTGCTCCCCGTGGAAATGAGGACCTGGCCCCCTTAGTGACCAACTGTATGTTTCTGAGAGAGAAGAGCTGATGGATGGATCTTCGAGGTTTGCTCTCATGAGCTGATTGTCTGCTGCAACCCCCAAAGGGAGACCTTTTGCAATGTCACCAGCAGCCTGAGAACAGAGCCTGGCAGAATCTGCTGAGGATCCCAACAGCAGAATTAAAAGCCCTACACCGACCAGGGGTGCGACATGGGGGCGCACAGGAGTGCACTAGGGGCGTCCAGTCTCCAGTTGGACAGTATTTTCTAGTATTTGTAAGGGAATATTTAGACCTGAAGACTGTGAAGACCATGCTGATGCAGAGAGGAAGCCCAGTCCTGAGTTGTGCAGAGAACTGGCCGTCTATTTCCTCAGAGTGTCAGTCATACCTAATGAATGTTGGAGTCGTGCTTTATAGGTGTTATTTGCTTATTTCTATCTCTCCTGCTAGCCCCAGTGTTCCCAAGGCACAAGGGCCTCATTACTCATCCCTAGTATGCTGTTCGTGGTTAAACACGCACCCTGAGGAGTCCAGTTACCTGAGGTAACATGAAGGCTTCGTCACTTATGTGTGGCGTTTGGTAAGTTACTTACCCTCTCTGAGCCTCACTCATTTGTTGAATAGGGAATAAAGATAACATTTTCCATAAGGGAACTTCACCTGCTCCTTAGCAAAGATCCCTGGCTGCTGCCTCAGGAGGAGGTTGTACCTGGGAAAAAGCTCATTGGGCGGAAAGGGAAAGAATGGCACTGAAGCAGTGTCCTGCACGATAATTTCAGGAAACTTGATGATTAAGTGAGAGATTCATGTAAATTGCTTGGCACGGCACCTGGCTCATACTATGAGTGACTAAGACTGTTTCCTAGGTCTACACTCCCCTTCTTTTAGTAATAGGTCACTGAAGTTTTAGTGGGGTGTGTGCCTGGTTTTAGAAAGAAGGCTCTGGAGAACTGTGAAGGCAAGGCATGGTGGGGTGAACGTAGTTGGGGCAGGTGTCCACTGGGCCACGGCCAAGGTCAAGGCGAGAGGAACACTGAGCATGCTGGTGGTGATGGAGAGGAGTGGTGAGCACTAGAGTGTTTCCAAGCAGAGTCAGCTGGATTTTATGAATGACACAGGGAGAGGAGGAGGCAGGTGAGAGGGAGGGGAAGAGGCCAGAGGACACCCCAGTTTTCAGCATGGTGACTAAACATGGGGACTTAATTACTCACTGGGCTACAGAATGGAGGAGGAGGAACAGGTCTGGGAGGCAGGTGATGAGTGTCCTTAAGGACACACTGAGCGGAGGGGTCTGGGGAAATGTCACACCCAGAGGTCCAGCCAACGTCCTTTGTTCACCGCCTCTGTGGAATGGCGTTGCATCATCAACGTGAGTCCTGAAAAGAGGTTTTGCAAAGAGCACGCGAATGTTTTGTGCCTGGAAGATCAAAACAGCCTGCAGAGGCAGCAACTTTCACAGGCGCACAGCCCGCAGCCAGCCCTCAGGCGGCTCCCCTGCCCTTCCTGGTTACCTTTCCAAGCCTGCAGCTCAGCCCGGCCTGGCCCCACAACAGGCTCCCTGGGCAGCAGACAAAAGGTGTGTTTCCACAGCACAGAATGACCACACCCACCCCATCAGCGGTGGTTTTTGTGGAATGTTGGGTCACAGCGTGCAAGTTTTTGTTTTACTACAGAGTCCTTTCGGGGAATATAGCTACTGTGATTAGGTTGAATTGCACAGCTAACGACGGAGTCATTTCTCCATTGCAATTCTGCTCCCTGCAGACATTTGCCTGCAATTCTATTTTGCACGAACTCCATGTGGGCTCTTCCAAGTCTTATGAAACTACAAAGGTCCTGAAGGACATGCAGTACCCAATCCCCTGACCTCTGACCAGGGAGGTCAGCCTGCAAGGATGGATGACTTTCTTTCCCAGCAGGGACTTTTAAGAGGTAAACTCACCACCTTGGAGAACCAGCCTGGTATTTAACCAATGCTTTGTGGTACCTGCAGTACACTAAATCCTTTGTATGTACTATCTTGTTTAATCCTTAGAACTAAACAACAAAGCAGGGAAGATGAGGAACAGAGAGGGTGAGGAACTTGCCTGATGCAGCACAGCTAATAAACGGTAGAGGTGGGCAGGCCACTTAAACCTGCCTCACCCCAGGTCTCAAGGTCTAACCGCTAAGCTGAACTGCCCTCCACCGTCAGCCCAGAACTTCATCCCCCTGGTGATGGGACCACAGCTAGCACAGCTGTCCTTTAGTTCCAGGTGCTCTAGCTCAGTTTGCCCTGTTTCCCACATGTTATTCTTCACATCTTGGCTGTCTTTCACCAAAAAGGAGATGTGTGGTTTCCTACCATTCACCTAGTGTTAGAAAAGGAAAGGTCTTGGCCATGAGGAAACTCAGAAGAGGTGTCTCTGGCTCCACTCGCACTCCTAGAAATGACGAATGGGGTAGACGGTGGTGGCCAGTGTCATGCTGGCTCTGCAAGACTGGCCGCTTAGTGAGCTGTTTATGCAGGAGATCATCGCACCTAGCTGGGGGCATAATGGCCTTAAAATAGAAAAGCTGTCTATTTGGGTCCACTTCAGTGTACTTTTTTATAAGGCAAACCTGGGATATGAATGTTTAGAGTTGCAAGGTGAGACAAATGAGACAGGATGGAAATGTTTATAAGACACTTTGACTGTTCTGTTTGTCTTCTCTCTGAATTGGTTCCTCCGAGCTGCCCTCTCCTTCTCCTTGTTTGCCTCCATCACTGTCTCTCCCGGTAGATGCAGAGTTGGGCAGGACGGAAGGAGCCAGGTTGCAGCACTTACAAGGGTGGTAGAGGAAGAGTGAGTGTCAAGGTAGCACCACCCCAGCTCTAAACATCTCAGCCCAGAAGGAGCACATGTCACTTCTGATCAAATTTCACTGCCTAGAGCTAGTCCCAGGGCTGGGCAAAGTGATCTCTCCCCGTGCCCAGGCAGGAGAGAAGAAGGGGACCAGGGGAGCACTCGTGATCTCTGTCGTTGAGACTTTTCTGTGATGTCTACTGGTACTTAGTTGTTGACGTGATTCGGGACAAGGGGAATTGTGGTAAGATGTCAGTGGTGATGTTAGTGGCGAGTGAGACCCCTAAATTAGAAGGCCCACCAAAGTGTGGGTCCTTGCTGCCTGCTGTGAAAGATTTCACAGCAGAGGCGGAGGGACAAAGTGAAAAAGCTGCTTTTATTTCTCAAAAGGGGAAAAGGAAGGAAAGTGCTGGAGCAGGAAATAGGAAAGAAAAGTGCTCAAGCGGGGAGCCGCCAGCCCAGGTGGCCAGTGGATCAGCTCCAGCCCAGGTCGGGCCACGTGGACTTCATGGGGGGCTTCTGCCGTCACGCCTTTCTTCCAGGCACGATGGAGCCAACAAGTCCTTGTACGGGCTTTTCAGTCCTTGTATGGGCTTTTCCGGTCGTTGTCATCATGTCAACTGTCTTGGAGCTGGTGAGCGTGTCATTTAGTATACTAATACATTACAGTGAGTTTATAATGAGGCTTAAGGCCCATCAGAAGTCAAATCCTCCACCATCCTGGGCTCTGTTGGTTTTAACCAACTCTTATTTCTTCTCTTGCGGCTGCCTCCTGAGACTTAGATAAGAGTAATTGGTTTCTATTCAGGGGAAGGGCAGGATCCTGGGGCAATAGTCTTGATAACAAAAACAAAAGTTGCTTTTAATCAGAATGCCTGCAACCTGGGGGATCAAGCATCCTCAAAAAAAAAAAAACAAAAACAAAAAAAAAAAAACCATCTCCAAAGATTCTGACCAACCATGAAAGTTTTAAAAGGAAATGGAGGAGTAATCTCAGTTAATCACTGAGACTGGAGGTCAGAGTCGTTGCCATCCCCCAGCACCTGCAGGCTTGTCCTCATCAACTGCTTGAGCCTGCTCTTCTGTGACTCGGGGAGGCCTGGGGACGTCAGCTTTTCTACAAACGAGAGGCAGGGGTTGGGTGGGATGAGGGGTTGATGGGGGCACACAGTCCTACTCAGTATCAGTAATGATGCAGGGATGTTTGTGATTTTTTTTTTTAACTTTGTCAAGGTGTGATTTATATATCATAAAATTCACCTATTTTCAGTGTACAGTTCAATGATTTTTAGTAAATTTACCACATTGTGCAACCAGGTGGTGGGGCAGTTTTGTGAATCTCCTCGAACCCCACCACTAAAACATCCACAGCCACTAGGCGAGCAAACGCAAAACCCCACGGACAACACCTACAACCAAACCTGGCAAGCAGTGTTTCCTTGAACTCCAAAATTTGAGTGAGGAGGGACAAGCTGCCAATAATTGCATGACTCACCTGATATCAGATACTGCAGAAGAGTTACCGAAATGTTCATGTACTCAGTGCACGGCGAAGCCAAACAACCCGAAACATCGGAGTTTGGAGCAGAGACAGTTTTTTGCAGGGCCAAACAAAGAGAATTGGTCGCTCAAGCTCAAAACCCCCGAATGCCCCAATAGTTTTTGGGGAAAAACTTTTTATAGGCAAAATTTGGGGTGAGAGCTGCAGTGTGGTAACAGAACTGTGTTTCAGGAATCCTGTCCTCAGCCTGAAGTTGCCATCCTCCACCTGGGTGGGGGCCCTGGTTCCTGCAGAAGAACACAAAGATATTGTTATGTATATTCCTTGAGGAGGAACCAGATCCCGCCCCAAGGCTGCACTATTGTTTCTTGACTGTTCCTCCCTAGTCTCTGCATTTCCTCCCTTCCCAGATAAGTAGCTGTCAGCAGAGATCAAGGAGGCTAATTGAAGCCTATTTCCTACAAACAAGAAACACGGAACACAAAAATGATTCGTACCAGGGAGAACCCCACAGTATCCTGCTGTGTTTCAGAAGGAAGAGGAAAGTAAAGCGACTTCTGACGCTGAAGGAGGATTAATAAAATGGCCGCACTGAGGCTAACAGATTGCTTATTCTTACGCTTGCCCTTAAAATGGTCAACTGACCTGACTGACTGGTTGCTACTCACGGTTCCAGGCCCATTGTTAAAACTAAGCTATTGATCTTACTGATTCTGCTTTATTCCCATAATCAGAAGCTATAATCATGCTTGGTCTCTGAGTCGATCTCCAGGGAGAAGGTCACAAGGCTTTAACCTTACAAAATAGCCTGCATTACCAAGAAGACTACACCTTGGGTGTTTATGAGATAAAGAGATGGAAAGCGTGACAACTGCTGGCCTCTAAAGAATTGGTAGCCTGGAGGCATCATGTCACCATTCTAAGTCTTCTGATGAGAAAATGATTCTGTTGCTTTTCAATGCTGTATTGTTTGAGCTATGGCTATGTAACCACCCTACCCCATCCCCAAGGTGGGTTCACAGTTTTGAAGGCACTAGCCTGCTGTGAGTCCCCTTTGCCCCGCAAAGCAATAAAATTGCCTCTTTTCTTCTAAGTTCCAGGAACTTGTCTCTGGGTTATTTGGCTTGTCACGGTCGGAGGCCAATCTTTCAGCAACAATGCCGCCGAGAACTAGAGGACCCCCCTCTCCAGCCACCAAAGGAGCTCACTAGAGAGTTTCGTGGGACATTTGGAGAATGGTGACAAAGCTGGGGTCTGGGTTCGGGGAAGGCTCTAATGCACACGTGAGTACAGCAAGCCTATGGGAAGATCAGCTCATGCTGGAGAGGTCCAGGGGTCCCGGAGTCCAGGGGGTTGGGTCCTGAGCTTATAAAGCTAACAAGCCAAAGCACTCTTCCAGGATGAAGCCCCACCCTGAGGAGAAAATGCTGGGAGTATCATCCAAACTGAACAGGATCGGAACAAGGGCCAAGAAAAGATGACGTCAAAAGAAAGGGTGGGGAGTGGAGCAGGGAAGAGGAACTCAGAACAGACAAGGTCGTGTTTACAGCTACATCATGAAATCAACAGCAGGGGGCACTGTAGACTGTGAAACTAGAAAAGGCTCTCATTTTTAACTCCTGAAAGCAGAGGGAAACTCATTTCACTAAAAAATGAGCCACAGGAAAGAATTATAGTCACATACTAACAGCATTATTATAAGAAAAAAAGAATAAGAAGCAGAATGATACCACTACAGACAATGAAGAAAATACCAAAGAAGTTGCCATAAAACATGAAAACTGTAACCTGATGTTTCAAATGAGCTTAAAAAATCAGAAAGTAATAGAAACTATAAAAGACTACATAAATCAGAATGAGAAAAATTCCGAAGTAGGATGTCTCGGGGAAAGGAAGATTTGAAAAGAGAAATGAAAGAATTCAAAAAAGAATTGGAAATAAAGAAAAAATCATTTCAGAAATAAAAGCTAAACTAGAAAGAGCCCACAAGAATAAAGAAACCAAATGAAAAATGCCTTGAGGGAAACAGAAATGGAAAATAGAGTTTTTAAAATCAAAAAGGAAAGGAAAAAGAAATAAAAAGGACTTGAGAGAAAGTGACAAGTAGGGAAAACAAGAAAATCCAAAAGACCTACAATAAGTCCTCTGAGAAGAAAACAAAAGAATGAGTCAAAGAAAGTATTAAAACTAAAATACAAAAAAAATTTTTGAAATTAAAAAAAAACTTACCACCACATATTGAAAACAACAAGGATCTACTACATAGCCCAGGGAACTATATTCAATATCTTGTAATAACCTATAATAAAAAAGAATATGAAAAAGAATACATATATGTAATCTCTATTCTGTACACTTGAAACTAACACATTTTTTAAACTTTTTTTTACTGAGTTATAGTCATTTTACAATGTGTGTCAAATTCCAGTGTAGAGCACAATTTTTCAGTTATATATGAACATAAGTATATTCATTGTCACATTTTTTTTCGCTGTGAGCTACCACAAGATCTTGTATATATTTCCCTGTGCTATACAGTATAATCTTGTTTATCTATTCTGCATTTTGAAATCCTAGTCTGTCCCTTCCCACCCCCCACCCCCTTGGCAACCACAAGTTTGTATTCTATGTCTATAAGTCTGTTTGAAACTAACACATTTAAATCAACTATACTTCAATTGAAACTTTTTTTAAATTAAAAAAAAACCCCACATATTGAACAGACACTACGCATATATTGGAAAAATCAACCGTCAACAGCTCCATTTTGAAACTATTGAATTTTAGAGAAAAATTTTAAAAATCCTTTTTGTAACCAGACAAAAAGAACAAGTATTTTATAAGAGAAAAAAAATCAGATTGTCATTAGACTTTCAACATCAGTGCTTCATGCCAGAAATCAATAGTTACTCCATTGATTTAGGATATTCAAAAAATATATGAGCCAAGAATTTTAAATCCAGCTAAATTGCTCTTCAAATATAAAGCCAGCAAACATACTATTGTGAACATGCAAGAACCTGGGAGGCACTACTTTTAGGAGTCTCTTCTGAGGAATCAAAGAAAGCTTCAGCAACCAAAACGACTGAAGGGACAGCAGCCTAAGAACTGCTTGAGTAAGTCAGCTAACAAAGGAAGATGAATGATAGGATTAAAATACATCATTTTGCAACCCCAGATTAGTTAACAGATCTATTTATTCAATGATCATCAGTGCCTGCTAACATTACAAAAAGAGAGACAAAGATAAATCACGTGCCTCATGATGGAACACAATTAAGGAAGTAGCCTTGAAACAGGACGAAGCTTATCAAGCTTCTAGAGTTAGCTCCCACTTAACAGGCCATGCAGGGAAACATACAGCCACACCACAAGGATGCCGTCAGCCAAAGTCACTCTAAAGGACGTGCTGTGGAGCAAGTGGCAGAATTTCTTTAACAACTGTTTTAGTTAAAAAATAAATGGGAGAATTAAGAGATTAAAGAATAATCAGATAGTAGCTGAATCACGCTGTAAACCTTATTTTGATCCCAGCTCAAGCTAACAAACTCTAGGGGGAAAATGTTTAGGAAAATCAAGGAAACACGGACACTGACTGGATGTTGATGATGTAAGAAATTATTTTTTTAGGTTGATATTGGTATCATTGTTTTAAATGAGCAGCCTCTGTCTTCAGAGAGTCACAGCAAAGTATCTACTGATAAAATGACGTGACGTCTGGGATTTGGATCTAAGTAGTCTGGGGTCAGGGTTGGAGAGTAGGTGAGAATAAGGAAGAAGGAAGGTTGGCCAGGA
Organism: Camelus bactrianus; assembly: GCF_048773025.1. NCBI lineage: Eukaryota > Metazoa > Chordata > Mammalia > Artiodactyla > Camelidae > Camelus > Camelus bactrianus. The sequence continues at coordinate 29,219,740 of NC_133551.1, forward strand.
GGTGATCATTGCTGAAGCTGAGCAGTGGGTGTATGCCAGGTTCTCTCTCCATCTGTTTATTTCTGAAATATTCTGCAGTAAAGAAATATTCTATATTTTTTATTAGGATTTCAAAGTTTTATTATAAACACCATTCCTTCTCTTCGATTTTTTCTTTTTTTGAATTTCAGGGTTTTTTTACCGAAGTATAGTTGATTTACAATGTTGTGTTAATTTCAGGTGTACAGCAAAGTAATTGTTATAAATATATTTTTTTCAGATTCTTTTCCATTATAGGTTATTATAAGATTTTGAATATAGTTCCCTGTGCTATACAGTAGGACCTTGTTGTTTATCTAGTTTATATATAGTAGTGTGTATCTGTTAATCACACACTCCTAATTTATCCCTTCCTCCCCCTACCAAAATATTCTGTATTTTTAAAGAGAGAAAAACAGTGCACACACAACTAAAAGAGAGAGTTTGAGAGATTGTGGGGATAAAAAGGGAATTGGCTATACTGTGTGTGGTTTCTGTTGATGTGGGCTTCACTACAAAGTGATCTGCTTCAGCCATTTGATGGCAACCTCCTAATACCAGTACCTTTCCGTCTTAACTTGGGCGGGTTCCATTTCCCAGAATAGATTCTTCCCATAACCAGACATTGATGGCGGCCAGCTTCCTAGGAGCTGAGTGAGGAAGGCAGAGTGAGGGCGTTGGCATTTTGCTGTTATGGTGCCGCCATCCCCACCTGTGCCTGGGGTCGCCCCACCCAGAGACCCTGTGTTTTGCTTTCTCCAGAAAATAAGCCTCTAACCTGCTCCTCAGAGAAGGGAGCAGCAGTCTATCCTGTAGTTGTGGGCTGGGGAGGGAACCTCCGGGTCTAACTGCTTCTTAAACAAGCTGCCACCAAGTCCCCCTTATTGTAACACCATTTAACACTGCTTCTTGATAGTTCAGGCACCATAAATTCCTGAACCTTTGCAAGACTCTGCAGTGAAAATAAAGCTGGTTCTCAGCTGTTGACAGAAAATTAATGAATAGTCGATCTAAGAAAGAAATGGAAAATTTAACTGGAGCCAACCTGAGGATTGAAACCCGGCAGACAATCTTTCAGAAAGCTCTGAGGACTGCTCTGCCTGCTAGAGGTCACAGCACAGTAACATACATTTTGAGACAAAGGGTCATATGACAGTTCACACAGCCCAGGTCTACACAAGTGGGTATAGATCTCCATGACTCCTTACAGGATTAAGAAGGAAGACTGTCTCCTAAGGAGGTCTGGTTAATGCAGGTGCACATTACACACTAAAAGGGACAGAGACGGTCCAAACGGGCAGAGAAAAATTTAAGTTTAAATTGCCGTAAAATCTGAATTTGATTCTCTTACAGTCACCCCAGTTTAGAATTCTGCTTCAGTGTGTCTGTTCATCCATTCTCTTGCTCTTCTGCCCTTGTGAGTCTACATAACACACACACACACACACACACACACACACACACACACACTTTTAGCTCGGTTCTGGGAGAGAGCAAAAAATGAAATGTGTATGCTCAATACACCAATTTACTCAGTGCTTACCCCTTCTTCATTCTTTAATTTAAAAATATAAATACAGAAAAGTAAGTACAAATATACAGAGTTTAATGAATGATTATAAAACAAAGGTCCATGTGATCACTGTCCAGGCCAAAGCCAGAACACTGACAGCACCCAAGGAATCTCGGTGAGCCCCTTCTGATCAGGGGTAACCTCCATCCTGACTTTGGTAAAAATCCTTCACTTGCTTTCATCTATTTTTCATTTTTCCCTACAGTAGTCATCCCTATACCATTTGATTTGGCTTTGCCTGTTTGGGGACTTTTTTTAATGGGAACCATATACTGTCATAGTCTCCTGTGTCCTGCCTCCTTCCTTCAACGTTACGTTTGTGAGGTGTCTCCAAGTTCCGTGTAACTATGATGCATTCATTTTCTTTGCTGTTACTCCATTATGAATGCATGGCAGCTTTGTTTTCCTGTTCCATCTCCATTTCCAATTCCACACACAATTATGTCTACGATGCGTAACTGCATCACACGCATTCTTGTACTTGCCTTCTTGCACGTAGACTCAAACTCAGCTACGTGCCTAAAAGTGAAACTACAGTGTGATAAGATACGTGAGGCTTCAACTTAACTAAAAATCCCCAAGCTGTTTTCCAAAGCAGGCTGCCTCACTGCACAACTGGAGGGGGCACCATGACCCTACGTGTCCTATGCAAATGGCACCCTCTTAAATGTAAGACGGGTTGGCAATTTGGGGGCTCCATCAATTTGTTCTCCCGCCAGCAGTTTTTGAGAATTATTCCTATTGTTCCATATTGTGCCAGCTCTTGGAATTTTTAGGCTTTTTCATTTTTGTGAATCTGGCGAGTATATAATCATGTTTCATTGTTTTCAACTGCATTTCCATGGTTACAAGTAAGATTGAGCACATCTTCTTATGTTTATTGGACTTTGGATTCCTGAGCCTCCTTTTTTTAACATTATTTTGAAAATATGTAATTGTTTCTGTAATCCAAATCATGTAGATAAAACCTTACGTATTTGATACAGTGTGTGACCCCTGTGATGATGGGAGCGGGGAGAGGGGTATGTTTACCGTTTCTATGCCAGTATATGTGAAATTCCGAATAATGTCAACTCAACACAGTACAGGTGGATTCTTTTTCCAGAGTTGACAACACAGCTAACGCTAAATACTTTAATGTTTACCCATAAAAATAAAACCAACTCCACCCTTTAACCCATAGAAGTCTGATTTCTTCACCAACTTCCTCTTTAAAGTGCTTTGTAAAAGGTTTTTGGGGGCTGTAATCAAATAGTCTGACACTGCTCATCCTTCTCAGTTGTTCCACAACATTTGACCCTTTATGCCTCCCTCCTTTAAATAAACCCTTCTCTCTAATGGTTTTCTTCCTGTCTGGAGACTCCTTTTCCTTCCCCATCTCTTCTCTCTAACATCCAATCAATGTTGGTGTTTTCCGGTGCTCTGTCTTTAGACCCCCTCGTCTTTAGTAGATGTCATTTGGAGTATTTCCCTAGTCCCACAGGCCAACTCTAATCTCTTTTCCTGGGAAAATCCCCCACCCCCATCCCACATCCATGGGAGGAGCCTTTAATGGGTGTGTCTGCATTGCCTTCCTGGCCTCAGCTGATTGGTGCAGGGGGTGGACAACAGACCAAAGATGGGCCATTCAGATTCTCGCTCCCACAAATGAGGAACTGAGACCCAAAGTCTGTTGAACTCCTTGGCTGGAACTGTAACATGAGCACCGGGGAAACCAGAAGCAGCCTTATTCCAACTAAGAAGTGAAGACAGCTGTCAGGGAGAGGACAGAACAAAGCATACGGACGTGGAGAGGCAAAGAAAGGAGGCACTGAGCATTCCTGGCATGATGTTCCTGTTCCCAGGCCCATTCTCACCTTTGGGCCCATGGGACAGTCACAGCTCCATCCTTATTTCAAGTCCCCTTGTTGTGTTCAGGTTCACTTACCATGTTCACTGTACTCATAATTTAAGTCCCAATCAACCTCTTCTCTTCTACCTCTACCCACTCATCCTGGATGATTTCATTCCCACTGGAATTTATCCCAGAGCCTATCCTACCCACTTGAAAGGCATTGTTGCTTTGTATTTCTAGAGGAGAGAACTCTGTAGCTCAGGAGAAATCCTCGATGGTGTGCCTGGTTTGACCTTACTTCACGGTGTTAGACCAGGAAATCATCTGCTCCTTGTCTTTCCTCTAGGCCCTGCCTTCTTCCTTCCCCACTGGCAACCTCACCTTAGTGCCCATGCTGATGCCTCTTATCCAGAATTCCCTTTTCTCTAAGCCTGGACATTATGACTTAGCTCCCTGCTTGCCCTTTCCAAGAACAGCCTTGTTCTCAGCCATGGCCCCCATAGGCCTGTGAATTCATATTGGCACCCATTGGCATCTGCTCCCAGGACCCAATTCCTTAACCCTTTCTCAGGGCAGAGCCCACTCCAGAGATAGCAAATACATGGCTCAGGCTGTCCAGTCCTCCATCCCATGACAGAAACGTTTTCATTAATCATATCACACTTTCTTGCTAATGCTGGACAGGACAACATCTTGGAATCTTTCTTAATGCAGTCCTGGAACACCAACAAAATGTCCCCCAGAGCTGGGGTCTGGTTGTGTGAGAGAATAAGGATGACACTGGCAAGGAAGTGACATTCAGAATGATTTGGGAAAATCCACTGAATTCTTCTTTTAGCCCTTAGATCTGAGGAGAAGGCATAATTCCAAGTGCAGCAGTCTTATAGGCAGCTGAAACACCAGGGCCAAGAGGAACAGAGCCCAGGGCTGACATCTCCCTTCCCTCCTTGGGATCTCTCTGCAGGCTGGGCTTGCTCCCCTAACTGTCTTCAGCCCTGGTCACTGTCCTCAGCCCTGGTCACTGTCCTCCTCATCTCTGTAGGAACTATTTGCTCTTGGATAATGTAATGGCTAAAAGCATGGGTACTGGAGCCAGGCTCCCTGAGTTTAAATCCCAACTCTATCATTCAGCAAATGTAGGAGGAACTTCAGCCAATTTATTTAACCCCTACCTCCCCTGTGCCTTGATTTCTTTATCTGTGAAATGGGATAATAATTGGATCTACCTCATTAGATTGTTGTGAGGTTAAATGAGTTCATATGTGTAAAAGTTTAAACGGTGCTCATTGAACGTCTGCAACTATTATCCCACAAGGAGACTATAATAGAAGCTCCTTGAAGACTCAGTTGGTCTTCCTCATCTTTACCATGGTTCTGAACAATGATGAATCAAATAGTCTGATTTTTGAAGTCTCAGAGATCAAATCTCAGCTCTGCCATTCAATATCCGAGTGACTTGAAAATAAGTATCTTCCTTGTAAAACTGAGACGATGCTTACTTTATATAATTGTTATATTAAATGAGATAATTGCATGTAAAGCTCCAAGGACACAGCAAACTCAAAAAATGCAAACTCTTATTATCAAGGCTTGGTATAGTGTCATGGCTCTGGAGTCAGACTGCCTGGTTTTCAATTCTCCTTCTGCAGTACAGTTGCTTCGTGATCTTGGCAAGTGACTTAAGCTTCCTGGGGCTCAGTATTCTCTCTAGAAAATGGGAATAATACTAGCACTTCCCTTATACGGTTTTTGGCAGGATCGAGTAAGAAAATACATGTATGGCCCTTGGCCCGCTGCCTGAGACATATCTCAGTCAATGCATGGATTGTTTAATACATGGATAAATTGTAGAGAAGGTCTCCAAAAGTGAACTTGTTAAAGGACTGAATCGTTGCGCTCCATAATTGCAAAGACCCATCCTGAAGTCAGATTCAGGCTGAGCCAAGCCCATACATGCAAAGAGAGCTCTGAGGGACAGTAGCCCAGGGAACTACGCCCTCTCTCTGACGTCTGTCCTCTCTCACTGGCCCGGAACATGAGAACAATTGGCATCTAGAATTACAGGCTGCTAGAGCTGGAAGGATCTTTGTGACTAGATCACGTAGGCTCTTCACATGTCCTCCTGAGCAACTGAAACCCAGAGAGATCAAGTGACCCCAATTGTCCAAAACTCAGGTCAGTTCAGTAGCTTCATCACTGCAACACGCTGCTTCTCCACTCCAGAGTCTCATGTGAAAATGGAGATACACTCGTTGCCCGTCCCCTGCTCCAAGGCATCTGGCAGCCCTGCACTTAAACTCCTCCTGGGCTAAAAGTTCAGCAGAAACAGTAGAAAGATAAAGCAAGAATGAAGTAAAACCTACTGTCAGCCTCTAGAGGGAGCCCTGAGCACAGGCTGGCAACCGCCCGCCTGGAGAGCATCCAGGCGCTCGGGGCTGGCTGCAGCCTGACAACAGGCCCTCCCAGGGCCCCCTCCAGCAGGCTGACCCCATCTCTGGTACTCGCAGCAATAGGAAAAGCCCAGGATACCAGCACAAACACAAGGGTTTCAGCCCTTACTCCATTCGTGAAAGTATGTGCGCCTGCGCACGTGTCTTAACCCCACGAAGCCTCATCCATTAGTTGGGAAGTCACATCTGCCTTGCCTATTCCACGATTTAAAAGACTGATCCTTTGACTAAAGTTTAGGAATTTACCTCAAACAAATAAACAGAGTCAGGCCCAAAGATTTGTGTACGACAGCAGATCTCACACTTTTTGTCTCATGACCCCTTTATATACTCCAAAAAACTTACTGAAGACCCCAAAGAGCTATTGTTTGTATGGCTTATATCCTTCAATATTTACCATATTAGAAATTAATTCCAAGAAATGTCTAAATATAGACTCACTTAGAAATAACAAGTCGTTGTATGTTAGCATAAATAACACTTTGGTGAAATATTTTCCAAAGCAGAACAATACATTTTTTCCAAGCCTCTTTAATGTCTAGGTTAGTAGAAGAGAGCTGAATTAGTTCTCCTTTTGCATTGAGTCCACAGCAATTTCACATGTCCTGTAACCTCTGAAAGACTCCACTATGCGCTGTGCAATGAGAATACAACATGGCTTTAACCTTGAGGACTCCCTGAAAGGACACCACAAAGGTCCAGTGGCCACACTTGGAGAACTGCTGGTGGAAAGAAACATTTTTCTTAGTGTTATTTACAGCGCCTCTCCCTTCCCACTGCCACCAGGCTGGTTCATACTCACATTATGTGGGGCGGGTGACAGTGAAAGTCTCAGAACTGGTTGCCTCACCCCTAGCCTCTTGCCACTTCCAACTGTAGAGAGAATTCTTCATAAAACACTGCATGATTATGTCATGTCACCCTCCCGGCCCCCTAGATCCTCCCAAGACTTTCCACTGCCTAGTCAGTGCTCCTAATCTAAGGGTCAGGCTCCCTGGTCTGACTGCGGCCAAAATTCCCAGCCTTATGTCACACTCCACTCGTCTGTTGTGCCTGCTGGTTTCAGCAAAACCAGACTATAAGCTGTCCCTGACATGTGCCTTCTATGTCCTGCCTCTCTGCTTTTGTTTTCTTTGGGTGCCTTCACTTAAAACACTCTCTCCCATCCCTTCCACTCTCCTTTAGCTTTCAGACTCATTCCCCCAGCTGGAGACCTTCTACAAGCTTCTAAAATACTTCGTCTTCTTTTACAGGAAACAGAATGTTCTGAATGGGGCTTTTGACCCAGCTGTCCTCAGAAGTAAGTATCAAAAAAAAAAAAAAAATAGTTGCTTTATTAGTTTCCTATCACCATCGTATCAAATCACTATAAACCCCATGGCTTTAAATGACACAAATTTACTACCTCACAGTTCTGGGGGTCAGAAGATAGAAATTGTATTTAGAGGCTAAAGTCAAAGTGTTGGCGAAGTTTTGTTCCTTTGAAAGCTCTGTGGGGAGAATCCTTTTCCATGCCTTTCCCAGCTTCCAGAGGCCTCCTGCATCCCTTAGCTAGTGGTCCCTTCTTCCCTCTGCAAAGCACATTACTCCAGCCTCTGCTTCCATTATCACATCTCCCTTCTCTCTCTGACTTTTCTGCCTCCCTCTTATAAGGACCCTTGTGATGCCACTGGACCCATCTGCATAATCAAGGATATTTTCCCATTTCGAGCTTATTAACTTAATCACATCTGCAGATCCCTTTTGCTACTTAAGGTAACATATTCACAGGTACCAGGGATTCGAACGTGGATTTGGGAGGAGAGCATTATCCAGCCTAATATTATAGTTGCTAGTACCAAAAGAGAAAAATCAAGATACAATCTTGAGTGAGGGGGGAGGGATAAATTGGGAGTCTGGGATTTGCAGATACTAACTACTATGTATAAAATAGATGAACAATAATGTCCTACAGTATAGCATAGGGAACTATATTCAATATCTTGCAATAACCTATCATGAAAAAGAATATATATAGTGTATGTGTATAACTGAATTGCCATGCTGTACACCAGAGCAATGTGTCGTACACAACATTGTAAATCGACTAGGTTTCAATAAAAAAGATGCAATCTCAATGAACTTATTGTACAAATGAGCAATCTCAATGAACTTATTGTACAAATGAATTGTACAAAATTGTACAAATCTCAATGAATTAATTGTACAAATCGGACATACACCCCTATGTGAGATAAATCTCATTCATCTGATTGCTTTGAAGATAATCTTCATGAAGCATGATGATTACTCACCAAATATCTGTGACTATTATTATTGGCCATTATTTGGCATTTTGCCACCAGCTGACTTAGAGTCACCTTCATAGCACTTGTCTTATTTTGTAACTATTTCATTTGGGTGACTGTGCAGTGTATAATGGTTTTTTATTACATAAATACAACCTTAATACATTCTCCTACAAACAAAAACTCCGTTTGTTTAATCTGTCTCTCCCACATTAGATCAGGGGCAAGACCTGTTTTACACACCATCAAGTTCCCAGAATTTAGCCAGTAGTGAATACATGCATACTTAACAATCAATAAATGTTTGTGGAATTAATGAATGCAATCCCATTTATAAAATATCTCTTCTACTTCCCCATTGCCTTCAGGATAAAATTCAGGTTCTTTTTTTAAAATTTAATTTAATTTTTTTGAATTGAAGTACAGTCAGTTACAATGTGTCCCAGTCATGCATATACATATACATATTCATCTTCATATTCTTTTTCATTAAAGGTTATTACAAGATATTGAACATAGTTCCCTGTGCTATACAGCAGAAAGTTTGTTTCTAATCTATTTTTATATATAGTGGCTAATATTTATAAATTTCAAACTCCTAAATTTATCCCTTCCCACCCTCTTCCACAGTAACCATAAGATTATTTACTATGTCTGCAAGTCTGTTTCTATTTTGTAGATGAGTTCATAATGTCCCTTTTTTCTTTTTTCTTTTTTTAGATTCCACATATGAGTGAAATCATATGGTATTTTTCTTTCTCTTTCTGGCTTACTTTACTTAGAATGACGATATCTAGGTCCATCCATGTTGCTGCAAATGACATTATTTTATTCTTTTTTGTGGCTGAGTAGTATTCCATTGTAAAAATATATCACAAATTCTTTATCCATTCATCTGTCGATGGACATTTAGGTTGCTTCCATGTCTTGACTATTTTCACATAGTGCTTCTATGAACATTGGGGTGTGTGTATCTTTTCAAATTAGAGTTGCCTCTGGATATACGCCCAGAAGTGGGATTGCTGGATCATGTGATAAGTCTACTTTTAGTTTTTTGAAGAATCTCCATACTGTTTTCCATAATGGCTGCACCAATCTATGTTCTCACCAGCAGTGTAGGAGGGCTCCCTTTTCTCCACACCCTCCACAGCATTTATCGTTCACGAACTTTTGAAAATTCAGGTTCTTTACTAAGCAGGACAAACAAGTTTCAGCAAGAGCCAGTCCCAACTTGCTTCAAATCTCACTTCCCATCACTCCCTCCCATCTCGTACTTCACCCCCAGCAATAGCAAACCTGTTCTCAGCCTCCAGGTCTTTTCTTGGGTGAGTGCATCTTTTTTGCCTGAAATGGCCTCTCCCCACATCAGTGATGGAAACACACACACACATATGACCCCTTCCTTGTCAGCTGGACAGGTACTGCTCGCCCCTCCTTAACGCTCTGCCCTGGACAGCTCCACAGCTCCATAGCTCCCAAATCCTGTTCTTCCCTAACAGACCCTCCTTAGCCCCTTGAGCTTCTACCCACCCTGGCTTGAAGGGCACCAGACTGTCACTGCCGGCCACCTGACAGTTTCCTCCCACCCACCGCCCACCCCCACAGCCTGTAAGATCTCTGAAAGCAGGGACCAGACCTGTTCTACTCCCAAAGCCTGGAAAGAGCATGAACACAGTAGGTACTCAATTAGTGTCAGCCAGACGCCTGCCTCTGCCTCTGTCTCTAGGACGTCAGCTCCTTAGACACAGGGACGACTTGATTTATCTCCCTCTCTTCAGTCTCTGGCAGGAGCATCGTGGGCACTCCACAAGTGTGTGCTGAGTGGCCAAGTCTCTCCACAAGACGCCCTGCCCACACTAACAGTAAATTACAGGTGGCGTGTCAATCGTGGTGTGCTAATCACCACTGCTAGGCTTTAGGAAGGATTAAAAATAAACAAAAGTGAAAACAAAGCCCTATTCTTCCCTCTAGTGCATAGAAGAGTACACAGTGGGCAGGACCCAACATAACTGCTATTGACAGTCTCTACAAATGCTTTTCATTGGGTTCCACAGCTACACTTCGTGCTAAGAAGTGTCTCTCACAGCAAGAAAGTCTAAAAATAATCCTAAAAAGGCCACCGTCTCCCCCCCATCCTATCAGCAGTTCTCTAGTTCCCACTCTCCGTACACCTGCTCTGCACCTGCCCACACCCTTACATGCATGACACCCTTACATGCATGACACCCTTACATGCATGACACCGGGCTTCCACAACTCCTGACTAACCAGCAGCCCACTGTGTGTCCAGCAGCACCCCTTCCTCCTCTCTTTTCCACCTTATTGTCACTTTCCCAAGGAGCCCAGAGGGCCTCCCTTCCCCAGTCCACTTGTATCTCCCTTGGCAGTCCCCAGATGCCCAGAGCGCCAGCCCTATCTTCTGAAGCAGAGCTTTGGTGGCAGAAGGAAGGACGGTTGGGGGCAGGAAAGAGGGGTGCACAGCACAGCCTCCGGAGCACCCAGGCACGCCCGCTGAAGTGGCAGAGGCCACTTTATTTCCTGTGTTATGGAGGCAAAAGGGTTCGGCCTCCCTTAGGGAGCACATGGCTGGTAGTGTCACTGCGTTCTTTACAACCATTTACCTAATTACTTTCTTCCCAAGCGTCTGATTTATTATCAAATATATTACAAATTACTATGAAATGGAGGGAATAGGAGACAAAAGAGGGAATTCACATTTGTGAAGAGGCTACTACGTGCCTGGCAAGTGCTGAGCTGGGCGTCTTTATATGCGTGAGCTCTTTAATCCTCACCAGAACCAGCGCGCGCACGCACGCACGCGCGCGCACACACACACACACACACACAAGACTATGCAGTACTAGATCTTTTATCATCCGCATCTCCCAGGACCTCAGAAAGTTTCAAGTGGTCACACAGCTTGTAAGCAGTGTGGTCATGATTCAAACCCAATTTCCACAAAACCCATGCTTTCTACAGTACGGAGTTTTCTGTTGTCCAGCAGGTACTTTGCAAATGGTATTTCATGAATCTTCCTCACTATGCTATGGGAAGTGGTTTCATATAACCACTGTGCAGACAAGGAAATTGGGCTCAGAAAGGTTAGGTACCTTGTCCTAGTCCATATTTACAAATCAGGAGATTTGTCATTGAAATCTTGAAAACAGACACGTTTAGAAAAACAGCTCCAGCTATGTTAAGCAGGAAAGTATTACAGGGAATTGGGTGCTTACAAAATTGATGGAGGAATGGGCTCCAGGCTGGGTCTCCAGGAGTGGCACCCAGAACACCTGGATAGCATCTCAACTGCTGTCCCCAGACCCTGACTGCCTCAGCTGCAACCCAGGATCCAGGAGCCGCCATGATCAGCACTGGCCCTGCCCCAGCCAGACCCACACCAGCAACACAGTGAAGCAACAAGGTGACACCACCTTCAGCCCCACCTAACTCGATTCTAATTTGAGCCTCCGGGGAGAACATCTGAATGACATGCTCTAGTCATACCCAGAACCTGTAAAGGAGGCCAATGAAGGTGGATTTTACCTTTGCAGACCCTGCAATTCAGGAAGGAGGGATGGATGCTGAGTCCGTCACTCTACTGTCTGTGTCGTAGCCTGTGTTCCCGGAGACAGCAGATGGCTCCTCCTGGGAGCCCCTTTCAGAAGGAGCCAAGGGTCATGTCCTCCCACTCACCAGCACTATGTATGTTGCTAATCTAGTGCTTCTGTCTACTGCACTGTATCCCATCGTGTGAAGCCACCACTTTTTACCAATCCTCTCTGCCAGTGATGGAAACCCTAGCTGGCTTTTGGGCCTCCTTTGGAAATTACTAAAGACATATGCTTGGACCCTATGGGCTTCTGAGCTCACATCACCTGATTTCACTTTCATCCACTATAGAATAATAGAATATATAATTATGTATGTATGAATATACAGAATACAGATTAACAATAGGTAACTTTCATGGAGCACTTACCATGAGCCAGATGCTCGCCCAAGTGTTATAATGTACCAATTCATTTAAGGCAGTGCTCATGGATTGCCATGAAGATTAAGTTAAGCAACGTGGGTATCCCACACTTTATACCAGGGACATACTGTTGCTCAGTAAGTGACAGTTACTATCACCAAGCACTGGGTCTAGGGGTGGACACCAAGGCATGGCCACTGTCTGGCACAGTCTGGAATGCACTCCCAGGCAAAGTGTCTTGGTTTCCCTCTGTGCACCCACCCTATGGCCTGTGCCACTTTGATTCTAGGCCTTTAAAAACACATCGCCTTGATTTGTCTCTCTCTCTCTCTGTCTCTCTCTCTCCCTCTCTCTCTCTCAACCCCCATGAGACTAGGATGCCTTTGAAACAGGGCATATCTATATTCTTTTCAACACTTGGCACAGTGACCGGCACATGTAGGCATTCAATCCGTGACTGTTGGATGATGTTAATGGGTAGGGGAGCTTATGATAGGCCTGAACCTCGCAAGAGAAAATCCTGGGGGTCTAGATTCCATTGGATTTTCAAGAAGTATGGACACCTTGGCCTCTGAAGGTCAAAAAAGGATATTCCATAATATGCCAGCGAATGTTACTCCCCTGGAGGATGAACTAGAGCGAGATACCCAAAACTGGGGCTGTTTCCTTCATGCTTGCCAGAAGCTCAGTTGGGGGCGGGACAGCGGGGGGCAGCTCCTTCCACAGTGCTGAGGCAGGCCTGCTGTTCTCAGAAATGCCGCTTCCTAGAGGGCCTCTTCCCAGATCGGCTGCAAGACTAGGTACTAGACTTGCAAACTCAGATGGCTAAGGAGGGCAGGCAAGGGACTTCAGTGAGTGAGGTGTTCTGTAGACAAGAAGCGATGGGGACCGTGGGTGCCTTCCTGGCAGCAGCCGACAACGGCTGCTCAGTTACATCGCTGCCATGTAGGCTGCGGGCACAGTGTTACCAGGCTTTTCCAAGAATGCCGGATGATATAGGTGTCTTTATTTTTTTTGTTTTTTTTTTTAACATTTTTTATTGATTTATAATCATTTTACAATGTTGTGTCAAATTCCAGTGTTCAGCACAATTTTTCAGTTATTCATGGACATATACACACTCATTGTCACATTTTTTTCTCTGTGAGTTATCATAACATTTTGTGTATATTTCCCTGTGCTATACAGTGTAGTCTATTCTACAATTTTGAAATCCCAGTCTATCCCTTCCCACCCTCCACCCCCCTGGTAACCACAAGTCTGTATTCTCTGTCTGTGAGTCTATTTCTGTCCTTTATTTACGCTTTGTTTTTGTTTGTTTGTTTGTTTTTGTTTTTGTTTTTTAGATTCCACATATGAGCGATCTCATATGGTATTTTTCTTTCTCTTTCTGGCTTACTTCACTTAGAATGACATTCTCCAGGAGCATCCATGTTGCTGCAAATGGCATTATGTTGTCGGTTTTTATGGCTGAGTAGTATTCCATTGTATAAATATACCACCTCTTCTTTATCCCGTCACCTGTTGATGGACATTTAGGCTGTTTCCATGTTTTGGCTATTGTAAATAGTGCTGCTATGAACATTGGGGTGCAGGTGTCATCCTGAAGTAGATTTCCTTCTGGATACAAGCCCAGGAGTGGGATTCCTGGGTCATATGGTAAGTCTATTCCTAGTCTTTTGAGGAATCTCCACACTGTTGATATAGGTGTCTTTGTGAGTCTAACCTTTAATATGAATATGTAAGTTATAATGGTCCTTAGACCTTGCATGTTCTCTGAGGAAAGTATAAGCTAGTGCAAGTATTCAGGAAGAATCATCAGGTCCTTACCTAGGGCAGTGGCAATGGAGACAGCTCAGACCTGGTGGAGTTAGGATCAACCAGATTTAATAACTAATTGGAAGTCGATGATGAATAGATGTTGTAAAACACTCTGATGTTTCCAGCCTACATGACTTAGAGGAAGCAAACGCCACAGGCAGCTTCATGAAATGCAACAAGAATGGATCTTGAATCAGACAGAACCAGTTCAAACTCAGCCACATCACTTACTAGCTGGGTGACCTTGAGCATGCTGCTTAACCTCCCTGAGCCTCAGTTTCTTCATCTATTATGTGGGGTAATATTAATACATATCTTATGAGTTGTTTATATAGATTAAATGAGATCACGCATGTAGAGTGCTTAGCACAGAGCCCGGCATGTAGTAAGAGCTTAAATGTTTGCCAAATTATTGGCAACATCCCTTCATTCTACTTCCGATAAAATGAAGTGGTTTTCGGGGTTTGTTTTGTTTTGTTTTTTTGGTGGTCTGTGCTCTTCCCCATCACCTGGTCCAGGAGCACCTTGTAACACAGACCTGACCAATGAGGATATTATATTCTTCTGGTGATAGTGATTAATTCAGGGACCAGGTCAGACCCTCTGAGAGTGGAGTCAACAGAGTAAGCAGAGTTATGAGACGAAAGAGAAGCCGAGTCCTTCTGGAGCCTTTGTCTTCTTCATGCCACACCTGAAATCAACTCTGCATCCGGACTTTTCAGTTAACATCCCTTTAGATTATGTCATTTGGGTTGGGTTTTCTCACATGTGTCACTAAAAGAATCCTAACTTATTTTTGTTACTACTACCATTGCTATTATGACTTTTTAACTTAGATTCCTCAGGATGGTGTATCCTTCATGGAGTTTAAAGCTGACAGCCCTCGGGAAGGCTGTCTCCAGCCATGGTCCCCTGGGGATGAGGCCCTGTTCTTGAATACCTCTTAGACGACAGCGTGAACATGACCTGTATCCAAGGCCACCTGAGAAGGCGTCCCAAGGTGGGAACCCACCCTCTCACAGTTCAGCGGCATCCACCCAGCTTGAAGTTCTAAAACCCAGTTTGAGGGTAAGGCAACAGGTAGAGGAGTCACTGCAACTTCTGCAGTTCTTGTGTGGGTTCCCAGAGGAGATGCTCAGGTTGGACATTAGCTGGGGAAGCAGAAGTCAGGTGAGATCTAGAGACTAAAGAGAACCCTGAAAGTTTGGAGAGAAAACCCTTCACTTTGATCCTCCAAGAAAATGGTGCCTAAGCTTGCCAAGCCTGCTGTCACATCCCAGGAGGTCATAAGAGGGGGTGTTCCATGTGCAGGACTCTGGTTGGCCCTTAGGAGATATGGGTTTCAGCCCTGTCTCCAAGATACACTTGATGTCTAATCTAGGACATGCTGCTTGCCTCTCTGATCCTTAATTTCCTCATCAGAAAAGCTGGGAGAATTTAATAAAATGATACACCTATCGCACTTAGCAGCGTCTGAAACACAGTATTTATGTTCTTAGCAAATTTTGTTTTCCTCTCTGAGTCTCAAGTCACTTCTCTGTAAAGGAGATGAGACTAAACTCTAGTTACTGGATAATTTATGAGGTTCCTTCCAGCTTGAAAATATCTTAAAACATTCTGCATTTCTTTAGCTTATTTAAAGTGATTTTAAAAAAATAGCTTGTACATAACAGAACACCCCCAGGGAGGGATATGTAGCACCCTTGTGGTGGTTTTAAAATACGTCCACAAATTCTTCCATACTCCCTTTTTTGAGAGGTGGAAACTAAATATCTTCTTGTGTGGGGACTGAACTTGACGACTCTCTTCTAAAAAACAGGGCAAAGCAGGAGTGACAATGTGACCTTTCGGAGACCAACTCATAAAAGACATTGTGCTTCCTCCTGCCAACAGCCATATGAATGAGCCATCTTGCAGGAGAATCCTTCAGCCCCAGTCAAGCCTTCAGATGACGGCTGCCCCAGCAGCACTGGTGAGTTGCTTCAGAACTCCTGACCCACAGAAACTGTGAGATAATAAATATTTGTTGTTTTAAGCCATTAAATTTTGGGGTAATTTGTTATGTAACTACCAATAAATAACGCAACCCTGTAACCAAGCATATTGATAATTTTGCAGTGTGATGTATAAATATTCACAGCAGGTGGTTTGAATAGCATCTGCACACAACTTCACTTCAGTTCAGTTAAGTCTGACTGCAAAATGTGTTGCCCAAACTTAAGACTTTGGGTTTTCAGAGTATTTTTATTTTATTTTATTTTATTTTGGAACAGTAGATGAAAAATTGTGAACAGGGATTACACAATGCAAAACAGGAGCAGGGAGCATTTTTCAGTTCCAATGCCTGGTAGACAGTGACCATATCAGGAAAATGCCCCGAACTGAGTTAACTCTCTTATTTAAAAAACATTAACAGCCACAAACTGCCTTCCCCACTAAACTGTGCACTTGAATGTATGGACTTTCTCATCTTCACAGACTTTGCAGCCAGAGGGATTCTTTGAGATCATCTAGGCCATAGTTTTTCAGAGTAAAGAGGTCACTCTCATCAGAATTGGGAAGGATGGGAGAGGTGCTTGTAATGCAGAGTCTGACAACTTCCTCAGGCCTGCTGAGTCAGACTCTCAGCTGTGGACCTAGGAATCACATAAACTTCATGGCAGTGGGGAAGTCAGTTAACCTCTTTAAACCTGAGTTTCTGCATCTATAAAATTGGAATAATACTATATGCTTCTTAAGATTATTATGTGGATCAAAGGAAATGGTGTAGTAAAGTGTCTAACACAGTGCCTGATATAAAAACGATTTCGGAGTTGAGTTATATAATTAAGGCTAAATTCCAGGGAGCCCAGCACCAAGGGAATGCATAATACCACCTCCCCTGCCACGTGGGGTGTCAGGGGCACAACAGCTGAAGTGTGATAACAGGTATTAATAACAGCAACATAATTGTTGAATGTTTACGTGCCGAGTACCGAGCTAAGCACTTAGCTAACATTAACTAATTAAATTTTCATCACAATCCTATGAAGTAGATACCTTTTTCAGACCCATCTTACAGATGAGGACACTGAGGCACAGAGCAGTTAAGTAACAAAGCCCAAAGTTATAGCTTCCGAGTGGCAAAGCCAGGATCTGAACCCAGAGAACCTAAATAGTTTATAACAGTAAGGATTCACCTAGGCCTGCTTGCCCTAAAATAAAAGAGAAGGGATCCTAAGTCCCAAAGTGTCCTCCTTCCTTCATGAAAGTCAGCTACTCTGCCTTGGAGCTGTAGCTGGAGCTGAGAGCCCAGTGAACAGTGGGCCATATTGGTTCTCAGTTTCTCACCATGAGCGTGTTTGGATGAAACAAAGGGAAGCACTGACAGGCACTGGGCCTGGGGCAGAGGGACACTTTCTGGAGAAAGCAGTCTAGGCAGGAAGCCTGGAGGTCCCCCGAGAGCCGCTTAGCTTCTTTTAGATTGGGCCGACCTCAGCTGTAGAGCCTTCACACAATCCATCCTGTCTGCCAGGAATTCTCCCAAGGCTGCTTTATCCTTCAAGTTCCATCCTTTCCATATTCAGAGAGGCTGTTATCTGATAATTTCATTCTAAATAAAGGTCCCGTCCCATCCCCCATCCTCGATTATTCTCTATGGTAGCCCAGTGTTTAGTTCTTATCAGCACTTACCATACATTTTAATGATTTTTTCAAAAATCTTTCATCTGTGTTCTGATCTTCCCCACTGCTTCAGGAGGGCAGGAACTATGTCTGTCTCATCCACCACTGTAAACTCCAGGGCCTGATTGTAAACTGGGTCTAGCGCTTAACTGATGTGGTCAGAACTTGTTAAATGCAGGTGAACAGGATGAAGCAGGAGTGGATCTACTGGCCTTTCCCTCTCCTGCCGATGCTGACACCCATTCCTCATGCTGCACTCTGCCCTCTTCTGTTTCAAGGCAATTCCTGAGCTAAGCCCCTTGAACAAGGAACAGACCTGCTTTCTGCACCTGTCACTGTCCCCAGTGGGGGATTTCTCTCACTCTCCACCCCCTCCCCCAGTCTTTATCACAAAGCACCACGTCTTTTGGGAGGAAGACTGAACCAAGCACAAAAGATTGGCTAAAAAATACCTACTTGAATGTTTCTAAAAGTAGCCAGCTTTGGAGCTCGAAAGTCTTCAGTCCTAGAAAGAAAAACAGAATGGATTAAGCGATTTATACCACAGGGGGCAGTGGTTTTCTTTAAGCCAGAACCAGCTTCATTAGACACTGTACACAGTCCATTGAATGATACCCAAAGTTTGAACCAATTAAGCTATGGCTGAGATCATGGCTGGAGACAAGTGATGGCAGAGAGAAGGCACCAGAGCCCCACCTCACATCCCAGCTGTAGACAATCCATAATCTTACTGACTTAGGCAAGAAAAAAACACTGGATGCTGGGGAGTAACCTCACTGTTGAGTGTGTTCTTACCTGGCAGAGCCCTAGGAAAGTAGAAACTGAAAACTTGGATGACTTCAAAGTGGCAAATGGTGCAATTTAATGAGGAAACCAGGCTTGCACGGTCATTAAAAGAGCAGAATCTCCCAGAAGTCAATTCCTAGAAATAAAATGCCAACCACAGTACAAGTCATCAGAAAGACTTTGGAGCAGGAATTTCCAGCTTGACAGAAACCATCCACTTAGTGTTCAAAGAGAAAAGAGCAGCATTATCCCAATTCCTGGCACTTGCATTGTTACTGAGACTTGGAATTAATTATTCAACTAAATAATTGCTCTGAAATTCATTTGACATTTTTAGCTCTGTGACTCTGGGCATGTTACTTGACTTCTCTGGGCCTCTATATTCTGTAACATGGAAATAATTGTAGTACATATTTGCCTCATGTGGTGTCAAGAGTAAATAAATTATAATGTATGTAGGCACATAGTACAGTATCTGAAACATAGTAAATGCTACGAAAGTGTGGAAAACCGTTTTTGGTTTTTTTTTTTTTTGCAGATATTTATATGGTTATCGCAAATATGCTCACCATGAAGCTTGCACACATCTCAATCACATCGAATCCTACTACCAATTTGCTTTTCCACTTCCATCCTAGAGCAAGCTGAGAGCAAGGACTTGGTCTTTTTCTCTGTGCATCCCAATGCCAGCAATTATCTGGCAAATAATAAGCATTTGGCAAGTGTTTGTGATGAATAAACAAAGGCATATTGCTCTGAAGTTATAAAATGAATAATATGCAGTCCTTGCCCTTGAAAAACTCATAGTCCACTGGAGGAGAAAAACACTAAATAAAACTCCACCATGTGATTGATTGGAATTCTAAAAGAGGCAGGAAAAACTTGTTGTTAGAATTTGCTTAGCTTGAGATGGTGAGGAAAGGAAGTGATATATAAGCCAACCTTAAAGAAGGAGAGGACTTTTGCCAGGTAGGGGTTGAATGAAGTAGGTGGCATCTCAACTGAGTATGAGGGATGAATAGGAGTTGGCCGGGTGCAGACAGCAGAGGGCGCTGTGGGTAGGTGGAGTGGTGTGTGTGCACTTCCGGCTCTTGTGTGGGGACGGTGTGCGTAACCGTGTATGTGTGAGAGACGTTTCACCATCACACTGTAAATTCCTATAGGATGGAGTAACAAGCTTTTTCCATAAAGGGCTAAATAGTAATATTTTCAGCTTTGTGAAACATCCAGCCTGTCACAACTATTCAACTCTGTCATTGTAGCAAGAAATCAGCCACTGGTAGTATGTAAATAACATGGGCAGACTTGGCCCAGGGAGGGCTGGATTTGGCTCATGGGCCCTAGTTTGCCAACCCCTGCTATAAAACAGGGAAACTGCCCTCTGCCTTCCCAAGGATGTGATGCATGATGATGCCAACCCACAGAGGTTACAGTAGGGAGCCCGTCACGTGATCAGATGTGCTCTTTGCATGGGTTATCAATTGCTGTGTTACCAATTATCTTAAAACGTAGTGGCTGAAATCATCAGTGTCTATAACAGTTTCTTCAGGTAAGGAAGAATTTAGGCAGTTCAGGCTGAGAATCTCTTATGAGGTTGTAGTCAGGATATCAACCAGGGCTGCAGTCACTGAGCGCTCTCCTGGAGAGAGAGAATCTACTTTGAAGGTGGTTCACTCACTTGGCGGACAAGTGGGTGCTGGCTTTGGCAGGAGGCTTCAGTTCCTCCCCGCATGGGCCCGCCCACATGGCTGCTTGAGTGTCCTCCGCAACATGGTGGCTGGCTTCCCCCAGAGCAAACGATCCAAGAGACCAAGGTGGAAGCCATGACCTGGCCTAGGAAGCCACACTCCATCACTTTTGCCATATGTTGTTGGCCAGACAGACAAGCATGGATTCAATATGGGAACAGTTACTATGAAGACATGGACACCGGGAGGAAGGAACCCGGAGGTCATTTTGAGGCTGGCTTCCACGCCCTTCCTTCAGAGCCACGGTGAGAGGGGCCTCACTCTTACCCCTATCCCATATTTTCACAGAAACTTCAGAGAATTTGAATGTCCCAAACCCCACACATTACCCATAAAAGACAATAAGAATGTTTCATGGATAATACAGAGATGTTAAAAAAAAAATTAAATGAATCCTTGCTACCTTTACCCAGAGTATGAGAGAGACTAGGGTACAGACACAGGAAGCTCATCTCCAAAATTCTCCCTGAAGGAGACGGCATATTAGACAACCATTTGTTGCTCCCCGTCAGTAAATCTCCATCCTTCTTCATTTGCCCAAAGGTGAGCAGCACTGGATGGCCAGTTGCTCCACTCTTCATCTTCCATAAATGAAGACAAACCCAGAAACTGCTAAGAACTTTACCTGGAAACACCGCTTACTTCTCCCTAAACAAACCCAGTGGGCGCTGTTTGAGGAAACAGACCGACCAATTCTGTTTCTATCAAACTTGGGACTTAGGATTGTAACGCTTCAGAGTTGACAAGCCTTTGCCGTTCTTTCCAGCCTCAACGTGACCCAGCAGCCCTTCCCCCGGCGCCCGTGACCAACAGCCTTTCTGCTTCTGTTCGCAGGTATTGCAGGCCCTTTTCAGCTAGGCAGGGCCTTGGGCGAAGCAAGGCTACATCTCTTCAGAGTATCTCTTCAGCTGGTACACGGAGGCTCTGTGTTTTGTGGCTAGGGGAGAAGAGCTTTATTTATTTTGCTTTGACACTAGTCAGTTGAGAGAGAAGTAAAGGTGACAGGGGAGGGACAGTATATTGTATAACCCAACTCCAAATGTTGGACTTCTCTGAAACTCTGTAACCAAGGGGGTGAGGGCCAGTAGCTGAGAGAGGCATCCTGTTGTGGAGAAATGTGGAGGACTCTGGCCAAAAGGTGTGTTTCTTGGGGACTCGGATGTCAAACTGTGGCACAGAAGTGGGACCATTCTCTAAGCTCTCAGGACCCAGCGACACACAGGGACTCTGAGCCCTCGGGACTAGGGCACGTTGTGAGGAAGCCCCCTCGGCACAGATACTGGTGTTCTCACAACTAGCACAGTTGGCAGAGGGAACAGCAAATCTGTCTGAACAGTGTTGAGAGCTGAGATGTCACTGAGAGGGAAGCCATGGCACATGACAGGAGCCTGCAGGCACTAGGTTGGAGGCAGAGGTAGGTAGTCCCTGGAGAGTCCTGGAAATGAGCCAGGCACCTCTGGGTTAGGGGGACAAACTCTATAATTTGACATGTAGGGACCTACAGTTGTATCTTGGGGTATTAATATGAACGGAGCTAGACCACCTGGGTTTGAGTCACGGTGTGGCCCTGGGCAAGTTACTGAACCTCTCTGAGCCCATTTCTCCTCATCTGTAAATGGGAGATGATAATATACTATTTCAGAAGGTTGTTGTGAGGATTCCAGGAATTATACATGTAAGGTACTTAGAACAGTGCCTGGCACATAAGAAGCACAGTGTAATCGTTGAAAAAGAAAAAAGTTTGTACACACAAGTTGGTGACGCCTGAAACAAACTTGCTGTATAGATTTCCTGGGGTGAAACTTATCTCCTTCACTCTAGAGCCCATTGCTTGTTGGAAAATTCTAGTCATTAAAATTTCTTTCTGCTGTGAAGGTAATTTGCCTCCTTGCAACTTCTCCATATTGGTTTCCATTTTTCTTCGAGACATTCCAAAATAAACCTTTCTCGTGGTAACAGCTCATTGAGACAACTCTCAGGATCCCCCTGAGTTTTCTCTTCTCCATGCTAAGCAGCTCCACGTCCTTCAACCATTCCCCAGAAAATGGGCCCCCAGGGCCCTCTCCATCCCAGGTGCGTGCTTCTGAAGGCACTGCAGGTCATCAGCGTTGGGGAGGGATGTGGACTGAAGCAGACAGCCTAGGGATTGTCTCCAGGATACCCTCCCCCTCACATGAACACACGCTCCTCAGAGGAGGAAATGTCAGATGAACTGGACCGTTTCAAATTAATCTTGTTTGGGAGGGCAAAGGAAAGGGAATTTTCAAACAGGGCCAAGGTCTTTGTCAAAGCTGGTCCTCAGAGATAGAGATGGACAACTGGCTGACTTGGAGAGGGGCCAGCTGGGAAGTGTAACCCCGTCCAGGGACGTGAGCCAGTACTGGCTCCTCCTCTCGGAAGGTGAGAAGGAAAAGCTGGTTTCCTCAGTAAAGATAAGAACATGGTGTGTGCTCCTTGTACCTGGCACGAGCCATGACTGCTGCCCGCAGCTGGGACAGATGCCTGTCTCCTTCCACTTTCACCGTCAGAAGCCCTGGAGAGTAGCTGCCTGCCCCTCACCTCCAGGGCAGGAGGCTGCCAGACTTAAGCACAGAGCATTTCCAGGCCGAGGGGTAGAAAAACAGGAGGTAGGAGGGAGTGTGGGAAGCGTCCTATTTGGTCTCAATCAGACTTTGTTTTCTGAAGAATGACAGTTGAAACACTCTTCAGTTGCTTTGTGCTTGGCAGTATTTAATAAGAATAATACCCAAGGACTGTTGCGGAAATAAGACCTCCTTGTTTCGTTTTTTTAAGTTTCCCCTATTATAAAAGTAAGGCCTGCTCATCAAAGGGAAAAAAGCTATCAACTTTAGTTCACAATCCAAAGGTAACCTTCCTTAGCACTTTGGTAGATCTGTTGCCAGAATTTGTCAGAACTTTTTATCTCTTTTCCAAATAATTATAATCATAGTTTTCAAAACACAATCCCAAATCATTCACATTTTATGAACATTTCTTCTATTAGAATGCACATTACACAAATGTATTTCTAACAGTTTTACTAAGATGTAATTCACATACCATACGATTTGCCAATTTAAAGTATACAGTTCAGTAGTTTTTTGTATGCACAGAATTGTGCAACCATCACCATAATCAATTTGAGAACATTTTTATTACCACAAGAAGAAACCTGTGCCCACTAACTGTCACTCCCCATTTTCATTCCCACCCTAATCCCAGCCCAAGGCATCCACTATTTCTGTCTCTATAGATTTGCCAATTCTGGACATTTCATATAAATGGAATTATATAATATATAGTCTTTTGTGACTGGCTTCTCTCAGCATAATTTTTTGAGGCTCATTCATGTTAAAGCATGTATCAATACTTCATTCCTTTTTATTGCCAAATAATGTTCTATTATATGGATACATTACATTTTATTTATCAGTTTGTCACTTGATGGACACTTGTGTTGTTTCCACTATTATGAATAATGCTTCTGTGAACATTTGTATTCAAGTATATGTTTTTACTTCTCTTTGGTATATACCCAGGAGTGGACTTGCTGGGTCATATGGTAACTCTATGTTTAAGCTTTTGTGGAATTGACATACTGTTTTCCGAAATGGCTACATCATTTTACACTCCCACCAGCAGGTATGAGGGTCCTAATTTCTCTACATTCTTGCCAGCACTTGATATTACCTGTCTTTCCTTATATAACCATCCTGGTAGGTATAAAATGGTATCTGACTATGATTTTGATTTGCATTTCCCTAATGTCTAATGATGTTAAGCATGTTTTCATACGCTTTTTGGCCATTCTTATACCTGCTTTGGTGAAATGTCTATTCAGAACATTTGCCTTTTTATTTGTCTCTTTATATTTGAGTTCTAATTTTTAAAAATATATATTCTGGATACAAGTCCCTTATCGGATAAATGGTTTGCAAATATTTTCTCCCATTCTGTGGGTTGTCTTTTCACTGTTTTGATGGTGTCCTTTGAAGCACAAAAGTTTTCAATGTTGATAAAATCCAATTTGTCTATTTTTTTTCTTTTGTTGCTTGTGCTTTTGGTGTCATATCTAGGAAGACATTACCTAACCCAAGGTCACAAACATTTACTCCTGTATTTTCTTCTAAAAGGGTTATAGTTTTAGCTCTTTTATTTCAATCTATGATCCATTTGGAGTTAATTTTTGTGTATGGTGCGAAGGAGTCCAGCTTCATTCTTTTGCATGTGGGTATAGATGTCTTTTTTAATGGTTGCAAAATATGCCATTTATTTGAAGATATTTTCATCTTTCTAATTTGAGGCTGCTATAATAAATTCTATGAAGACTCTGCATCTAGAATTAAATTTTAACTACACTAATAAAACAGAAAAATCTATAAATGGGTATATAACATTCTAAAAATGGAAATATTAAACCAAAGCGAGTAAGTGTTTTAAAGGTATTTCACCACGTTGCTTTCTCAAATGGTTTTATTGATTTGTGCTCCTTTCAGCAGTATATACAGCTGGCCTTCTGTATCCACAGATTCAACCAACCTTGGATAGAAAATATTCAGAAAAAAAAATTCCAGGAAGTTCCAAAACACAAAACTTGATTTTCTACACTGGCAACTATTTACACAGCATTTACAGGCATACCTCAGAGATAGTTTGGGTTTGGTTCCAGACCCCACTGCAATAAAGCGAATATTGTAATAAAGCAAGTCACATGAATTTTTTGGTTTCCCAGTGCATATAGAAGTTATGTTTACACTATCCTGTAGTCTTATTAGTGTGCAATAGCATTATGTCTAAAAAAATGACATACCTTTAAAAAATACTTTATTGTTAAAAATGCTAACCATTACCTGAGCAAGTTGTAATCTTTTTGCAATAGTAACATTAAAGATCACTGATCACAGATCACCATAACAAATATATTAATAATGAAAACGTTTGAAATACTGTGAGAGTTACCAAAATGTGACACAGAGATAGGAAGTGAGCAAATGCTGTTGGAAAAATGGCACTGATACTTTGCTCGACACAGAGTTGCCACAAACCTTCAATGTGTAAAAAACCCAGTATCTTTGGAGCACAGTAAAGCAAAACGCAATAAAACAAGGTATGCCCGTACATTGTATTTACAACTATTTACAAAATATTTACATTGTATTAGGTATTGTAAGTAATCTAGAGATGATTTAAAGTATAGGGGAGGATGTGCATAGATAATATGCAAATACTATGCCACTTTACATAAGGCACTTGAGTTTCTGCAGATTTTGGTATCTGTGGGGTTCCTGGAAACAATCTCCAGTGGATTGACTATATAAGTATGCCCCCTTTTGTTGTCATAATTGAAAGGGAATTTGTATTAATTTTTTAAACTCTTGCTAACCTGATTGGCATACTTTATTTCCCACTAATTTATTTTCTAGTTGCATTTCTTACTCTGTGAATTTTCTGATTCTGTCCTTTCCCACATTTCAGTGTTTTTCTTGCTTTGTTTGAACTCCTTTTATGACCCATCTCATTGTTGGGCTTCCTATATGCATCACCCTGCAGCACACTGATCAAAATTCTTGCTGGATCACTTGAATCTTCTGCCTCCATGGTGAGAATTTGCAAAGACTTTAGTTAGGTCTTTTTTTTTTTTTTTTTTATGTTTAGTATCTTTTTACCAGCTGTTCCTACTCCTGGAAGTGCTCATCCTGCAAAACTTCATATCCTTGCACCATATTTTTGGTCCCTTGCTTTCTCCTGAAAACTTACCAGTCCTTTGTTCCATTCCCTCACAGCTCTTCTGGTTGGCTCATTAAGTTATCTGTGCAAATAATATAGTTATGTAGGATAAAGTATTTTGCATGTATTGCCTCACACTAGCTCACGTAAACACTAAGAGTTATCACCATCATCCCTGAGATGGGAAACTTGAAGCACAGAGAGGTTTAGTAAGTGTTTCAAAGCCACATAGCTAATAAGTGGTTGAGCTGGATTTTGACCTCAAGCCATTCTAGAGTCACTGTGATGGCTAGCTAGTTCATTTGATCCATGAAATCTCATCAAGGTGAAAACAGATGAACAGGGCCTGATGTTAACATGCCAGGTTAAAATGTACACTTTACTAGTGACCTCAATCCAAAGTTGTGACTAGCTTTGTGCACCATGACACAACTGGTACAAGGCAGAGGAGCTATTTTGGGATCAAAGCCATTGTTTTCCCTTCCCCAAAGCATGCTGCTTTGTCCTATATTGTATCTTGGCTAAACATGTACAGACCCGACACAAAGTAAGTGCTCAAGAAATGTTGCTTTTCTCTTCCTGTTTCCTTGGCCTCCAGAGAGATGCCTCATCCTCATCAGTGCAGAACCTTCGTGATGGATTATCAACGTCACCGGTAGAGTAATGATAAAAGCTGCCCCTTGAGTGCAATCTACTGCCAGACACAGGGTAAGCAATTCATATACAGTGGCTCGTAAACTCATGTCAATCTCACCACATGCCTGAGAAGTCACTTCTTAAACACATAATCAAATCACATGGTAGAACATCTGGAAAGTTGACCCTCTTCCACATATAACAGATCATGTTACTATTCTGCTCAAACCCCCCAGTGGCTTCCCAACTCATTTAGAGTAAAATCTAAAGGCCTAACATGGAGTAATGTTCCAACCACCTTGACCTTCTTCTTACTCTTTCTCAGTCACTCAAAGCAAACCTTCCACCTTAGGGTCACTGCATGCTGCTCCTCCCACCTGGAATCTTCTTCTCTACACTTAGTTCATATTTCAGCTTAAATGTCACTTCCTCAGAGTGGCCTTCAACCACCTTTTCTAAATAGCTTCCTTCCATCCCTTGTATCCCTTACTCTGCTTTGCTCATTGCACCTGGCATTCATATTTATCTATTATCCGTTTCACTCAACTAGATTCTTAGGGACATGAGAAAAGAACTTAGGTACATGAGTCTTTGTTCACTCCTACATTTATTCCCAGAGCCTTGAATCATACTTTGCAGGTACTCAAAAAAGTATTTGTTGAAGGGAAAATAGGAGGAAGGAAGGAGGGAAGGAAGGAAGGAAGGAAGGAAGGAAGGAAGGAAGGGAGGGAGGAAGGAAGGAAGGGAGGAACTATTCATATCGTCATTTCATAGATGACTCAGAGAGGTTAAGTAATTTGCTCAAGGTCCCATAGCTAATTGCAAAATAGAGATTAAGACTTCTACTCTTAACCACTACATTGTTCTCTCACTAAATACCACCTCACATATACATGAGCATTGGAGAGCTTATTTGCAATATTGTATGACTTAAAAAAAAAAAAGAGGCCTAAGTAAGTATCATTCAAAGATTATTTGCTTTTGAAAAATAAGGAATAAGAAGACACAAAAAGAACCAAAAAGCAACATACACATTCTGGGTGAAAACAAAATTAGAAGTTCTTAAATATTTTAGTGGGCTTTGGTTTAGTGCCTTATTTTAATTCCTTCTCATATATACACTCGAAAAGCATGAAAGAATCCTCTGTTTAGTACCTTATTTTAATTCCTTCTCATATATACACTCGAAAAGCATGGAAGAAGGGCAGTTGCTGCAAATGCCTGGGCACAGGGCTTATCTGGAAGGCCACGGTCCAGGCGTCTTCTCAGAATGCTGACCTAGTCTTTTTATTTAGTCCAAGGTAACATAATCCTTCAGACATCCAATTTGTGGGTCAGCTGTAACAGGGCTGGGACGTTGGAGGCTGGATATTCTCCTTCACTCTTTTCAGTTTTTAGTAAACAAAAAGTGAAATACAATGTCCAAAATACATAAACCAGAGAGCACAAGTGCTAGAAAGCCCTTTAGGGAGCATCTGGTCCACCCGCTCATTTTCCAGATGAGGAACATGAGTCCCTTGGAGGTGAATTTCTACATATATAATAATTATGCCTGACATTGGCTTTCAGATTTAGCATGGCGTTACAACAAATGAACCCAAAAGCTGAGAATAAATGGCCAGAAAAGTCCATGTGTTTCCTCAGGAACTCATTGAATCATGACATCAGCTTTCTTCTCAAGTCTATAAAATCTGAGTCTCACTAAAAATGATCTCACACCTCAACAGGGAATAAATCAGTGAGACTGTTAACCTCAAACTGGCCAAAAATGGGCACTCTTTGTGTATCCTGGACCACATCTGATTAAACCCATCACTCTTGGTTGAGCTCCATCTCTGTTCAAGGGTGCTGACCATGCACTACAGACATAAATCTTGGTCTAAAGCCAGGCAAGAATTTCAGTCTAAGGATGGCCTATGTGACTGCACTAAGATCCTCTCCACAGGGAACTTGTTAGCACCGATGGCCAGAGACAAGTCTGAGCAATTTCTTCTCTTCTTTTTTCCCCTATTTTATTTCCATTGTTCCCTTTTTTCCCCTTCCTGATAGTAAAATAAATGCATCTTTGATGTAAATAAATAAATAAATAAATAAATAAATAAATAAATAAATAAATAAATAA
This sequence comes from Camelus bactrianus, assembly GCF_048773025.1. NCBI lineage: Eukaryota > Metazoa > Chordata > Mammalia > Artiodactyla > Camelidae > Camelus > Camelus bactrianus. Next base: position 29,248,379 of record NC_133551.1, read on the forward strand.
ATAAATAAATAAAATCCGGAAAGAACAAGTATTGACAACATTATATTTCGAATTCCAAACACTGCAAACACTTTCATGTATGGCATTTAAAAGTCCATTAATTGAGAAAACAAGGCTGTTTGTGAGAAATTTGGAACCTCGGATTTGACATCATCAATCAGAACCTCCTCCACATCACCCCAGGGCCCACACTGAGAAAGAATCTTGATGCGGGTAGTTAGTCCGTGGTGGGAAGATTTTGTAATTGGGATCCCGAAAGTAAACTGCAATGTTACCTTGAGACTGAAATCCTGGTGAAGGAGAAATGAAGGTTAAGGCTGTGGTAGGCACATCATGATTAAGCCCTTTGAGATTCTGGAGCTTGATTCTTGGGTTAGAATCCTATCTCATTACTTAGGGAAGGCAGGCTACTCAATCCCTCAGAGCCTCCTCTATAAAAATGGAGATAAAGAAGATCCCTTCTTGGTAGGAAGATTGTGAGGGTCTCATGAGATGGGCCTACAGAGATCTTAGTGCAGGGCCAGGCCCATGGTGTGTCCTCACTCAGGATGAGCCACCCTTGTTTCAGGTGCAGGGTCATGGCAACCAGAACAAAAGGAAGAGTCGGAAAAAGCTGGCCCCCTGCCCTGAATCACCCACATTTGCACAGGGGCTCTTCCAGCAGCCTCACGGTAGGTGGTTTATGGAACCCTGGCTGGAACCAGACACAGCCCGCCCGCTGCTCCGGGCCGGGGGAGCCAGGGCGGCAGCCGCCAGGGGTGTAAAGTATCTCTTCGGGTTGCCCTCGTCCGAGTCACTCCCTCCCTCACTCCAGCATGTTGTCCGAGTGAAATGTGGCAAAATTGAGGAGTCTGGACCACCAAGGAAGCATGGGGAATAGAGGCCACAGAGGGGCAACATGTAGCCTGAGGAGGGGGTAGTTTGGAGTCAGGGAAGTGACTCCCAGTCCACTGCCCTACTTATGGGGGCAGGAAAGGAAAACAAAGTCAGTTAGCTGGTTCCTATGACAGGAAAGGGAACTCCCCAAGCCAGAGCTCTTGGGAAATCAGCTTAGGAAATTAGACAGGGCTTAATTTGTTAAATCATTGGAAGGCTAAAGACACACTGAGAAAGGGGTTCTAGATCCCTTGGGAGAGGGGACAGTGGGTAGAACATCCTTTGCAGGGAGAGATTCAGATAAACACATTTCTTCTGCTGTCCGATTTTCAGTGGAGAGGAAAAACACACACACCCTCTCTTCCACAATAAGAGGTTTGGTTCTGTGCCTCCCTCTGACTTCCTCACAAACAACCACAGGGAGCAGACAGACTCCTCAGATTACTCTTGACCTTGGGAGCTGACCCTTAGAAATGCATTCTACTTCAAGATCTGAAAAAAACCAAACCAAACCAAACCAAAGCTAACAACGTCTTGTGAAAGATGGCTTATTTCTGCTGGGGCCCTTTTCCCCCTCTCTCATCCATTGCTGCTCCACAATTAAGATCATTTTAGTAAACACACACACACACACACACACACACACACACACACACACACACACATTAGACCATCCTTCATCTAAATTAAATTTTTGAGGGGGAGGGTATAGGTCAGCTGCAGAACACATACTTAGCATGCATGAGGTCCTGGGTGCAATCCCCAGTACCTCCATTAAAATAAATAAATAAATAAACCTAAGTACCTCCTCCCTCCAAAAAATAAAAATTAAAGACAAAACAAAAAACACCTTTACAGCTTCCCACTGTCCCTAGATTAAAATCCAAACAGCAAACTGTGGACAATAAGGTTTCCCATGATCTGGCCCTTATCCATCTCTCAGAACTCATTCCACACCACTCTCTGGATGCTCATTATTTCCAGCTACCCTGGCCTTGGTCTTCTTTCAGGATTTTTCCCACTTAGGGCCTTTGCACCAGCTGGTCTCTGTATTTGAAATGCTCTTCCCCCTGATTTAGGCATGGCTGACTCCTCCTTGCCTTTCACATCCCACTCAAATGTCACCTTCTCAAGACCTTCCTGCACCACGTAGTCCAAATCTGAATGGGTATACAGTCCATCACTTGCCAGCACTTAATCACTTTCTGGACTTTTTCTTGTGTACTTGCTCCTTGATTGTTGTTGTCTGTCACTCACGCAGGGACATAAACCCATGATCACAAGGCTTTAGCTTTCCTGTTCACCACTATCCACAGAGTCTAGCGTCTTGCCTGACACACAGCCGAGCTCAATCCTTAATTGTAAACAGGAAGAAAGAAGCTCTTCCCCCCAGTGCCATCTTTGACAACAACGCTTGGTTCCTTCTCATTTCCCACCTCCACCACCCAGACACCAGAGCCTTACTTTGGCCTTCATCTTCATACGCCGGGGCTCCTGCTCAACCACCACCAGTCTGAAACCCCTTTATTCTCTTCGAAACCTTCACATCTTCCAAGCCTCCTTTGCCAGTCACCTCCATTAAAGCAGGAATTCCAGCTTCATAATCCTTCCCAAATCCATAAGCCTATTAGCTTCTTTTCAACTTGACTCCCTGCACAGATTTTTGGCATCATGGCTGGGAACACAGAGTTGTGGCCACACCAGTGACTGGGGTTTGAGGTTTGTTGTGAGGATTAAAAGAGCTCAGCGCAATGCCTGGCACATCCTAAGTGTTCCATCAATGTCAGCCGGCCTCATTACTATCACTACCATAATTACAGGTCCTTCTTTGCCTCTGCCTCTTGCCTGTTCTTCTCTCCCCACCTCCACTCCTATTTGGTTAGTTGTACTCTCCCTGGTTCATTTATATGAGGTGAAGTTGGGGCCTTGCCCGGTCTTCTCGGTGGTAGTACCTAGTTCTGACTGGATAGAACCAGCTTGATGTAGACTGGAGAAGAGCTAAGAGCTTCCCAGACTCCCTAGGAACCTTGCACATCAGCCTTTGGGCTTCAGGCTCTGTCTGTTTGGTGTCCACAGATAGGCTTCTAAGGCTGTTGGAGGCAGGGGCAGAGAGCCTCTGACCATATGTGTTGGAGTGATGTTCACCCATGTTTTCACTTACTAGATACTTAAGAAGCCAGCTTCGACCCATTGGGATCATCAACTCAGGGCTTATTACAATCCCTTCAAATTTTTAGCCTATCTCATTCAAGGTCTCAGGCATCTGGAGAGGCAATCCTTGGAAATGATCATGAGTAATTCTTGGCCTGGTTTCCTGTTTGCGGAGGGGTGGGGTTGGTGCCAACAGGTGAAGCTGCCTACATCTCCTGGTTATAGTTCTATGACCCAGGCAAAGTGAAATTGGGGAACCTTTTCTTTGCCTCTCCTCAGATGTGTCTCAGGCCCCAGTTGTGGGGAATTTTTCATTTGAGGAGATACTTAATTCAGGATGGTTACTACAGATCACTTAGCAGGTTCTCAAATATCTGCTAGAAGAATTTATGAATGACTGAATAAAGGAACTCAGAAATGACTAGAGACCTGCTGCTATGAGGGATTAGCAAGTTTGGAGTAACCAGAATGACTTTATCAAATTAACTAAATAATTACTGCAAATTCCCTGAGTATGTGCCAGACACTGTGCTAGATGCTGGGGATGCAGGGGTGGGACGGCAGGTGCTCCTAGAGTTCAAAGTCAGGGTGTACAGGCAGGGATGATACAGCGTGATCGACGCTACTGCCAGAGGGAAGATGCAGGGTGATTCACCTGGAAGCACATGGAAGAGGACACTTAGACTCAAAGCACTGGGCTCAGGGAGGGCTTCTTGGAGACAACACAATGCTCCAGGTAAGGCTCGAAGGATGAATGAGTCAGGCAGGTAGCAGGAGGGGAGGCAAGGTTAAAGAGAAGGGTTTCAGGCAAAGCCAAGAGCATGTGCCAAGGATGAAAGACAAGAAGGCATGGTGCTCTGCAGGAACACAGAAGCATTTTGAGGGCTCCACCACCAGAGGTTTTGATTTAATTGGTCTTGGATGGAGCCCAGCCTTGGGTATTTTTAAAAGCTTCCCAAGTGACTTTCATGTGTAGCCAGGATTGAGAACTGCTGGACCAGAACATGGGATGAAAGGGAGGGAGTGGTGAGAGGTGAAGCTGGGGATGCGAGCTTGGCCAGATCACCCAGAACCTGGAAGACTGTGTCAAGAAGCTTGAGTTTTCTTCTCTGAACACTGGGAAGCTATTTACACATTTAAGCAAGGTAAAAAAAAATGGCACGATCAGACTTGCAGACTTTAGAACATCCTTGCTGTGGAATATGCATTAGAGCGGGGCAGGAGTAACAGAAAGAAAACCAGTTGAGAGGCTCCTGCAAGAACTGAAGTAAAATATAATGATAACCTGAATTAGGAAAGCGGTAGGGATGGATGGACGCAGATGATGTCCAGAGATATTTAGTAAGTAGTACTGCTAGGGCTCGATCAAAGACGGGCTGTGGGAGGGAGAAGCCAAGGTTCCACCACTTTGTTTGGACAATCAGGTAGATGGAGTATCATCCCCTAAGGTAGGGCTCACAGGCGTGGGCAAGCACCTGGAGAGGAGAAGCTGGTTTGTGGATGGGTGAGGGAGGACATCAACCTGGGACCTGTTGAGTTTGAGGTGTCAGTGGGACATCCAAGTGAGATAAGCAGTCAACAGATGGTAGCTTAGACATCAGGTAAAACATCTGATTGATGCAGAAATATAGAAGTCATCAGAAAAAGGCAGGAATGGATGAGGTCACCCTGGGGAGAGTGTGGAGTGGGAAGAGGAAAATATATTCACAGAATCTCGCAAGTTGTTCCATTCCTCCAGGTTGACAGCCCTGAATCCATTAAGGGTAATTAGGCTACGTGGTGAAGTGACTTGTCCTCGCTAGAGCTCCTCAGGTCTGTGAGCTGGCTCACCCAGCCAACGTGAACCCAGCCGGTGGCCTATATTCGGCCTGTTGGTGCAATTGGATCAAGTTGACTGGCAATGAGGAGTGGCTGGGAGTTGTGTCTTGCAACTACAGAGCTCGGCTGCTGGAAGCAGTTCCAAATTCCACGGCTCTGCTTAGAGGTTTCTAAATGCAGTGGTAGTTATGTGTTAGACATCTGAGGCGTTTTAAGGAAGTAAGTCAGAATCATCTGAGAACAGGAACATATGACAACTAACTCGAGAAGGTCCTGGGAAGAATTTGCTATGGAGAAGGGAAAGATGGGGAGGCAGCAAGTAATGCTTTGATTCTAGGCTCTGTGCAGTTGTGATTCTATTTTGCATTTAGTCAGCCTGGATCTAAATGCCCCAGATGCCCTCAGATTCCAGAACCAATCTCTGTTGTATTATAAATAATAACAATAAAGCACTTTGACATTAAGCAGGATTTTGGGTTTTTTTTTTTTGTTGTTGGTTTGGGTTTTTTTTTTCTTACCCCTGAGAACAAGCCTATAAAATAAAGTATTAGCCCCATTTTAAAGATGAGGTAACTGAGACTGGAGCTGAGACTGGAACTAATGTATTACCTTGCCCAAAGTTGCAGAAAATATAAACTGGACTGACAGTTTCTCACTCCAAATGCGCTCCAACCTCCCAGCTCTGGCTTCCACCTCCTTTGAAAGGGCTTTTTTAACCCAATCGAGAGAAGAGCTACAAGAGAGGATGAGAAAAGGACTTGGTGAAAGAAGCTTAACAGATGCCTCCTGTGATTGCTGTGTGTGTAGCTTTTCCTTTGCTCGTAACCTCAGCCCAGCATAAATCACACACGCCCAATACCAAAAAGTGTGAAGAAAGTTGTCTGGAGTGGGCAGAGGAGTTGTGGAACCTGATTCCAGGTAAATTAGAGACCCTTAAGACTGGAAGGGACCAACGAGTCATCTACTCGAGCCCCTAAATTTACAGATGGGAGAAAGTGAGAGGAATGTAACTCATGCATGCCACCTAGCCAACTGTGGCCAAAAGGAGGCCAGAACCTTAGCCTGCTGATAGACATCCAAATAACAGTGTGAAAAGAACTGCAGACTCACAGCACCATAACAAACACAGAACCCCCCAATACATAGCAGGAATAAAGAGCTGACCTAAAAGAAATATTACACGCTCTCCTATTCATTCTTCTTTTCTTTTGGATATGTTTTCATAGGGCCCTGATTGAAAAAGTTAATTAGGAAATCACGGCACTCTCTCTTGCTTTTTACTGACGTCGTGGGGGAAGGTTGGTGGAAGTGACTAGAAGGTAGAGTGGGTGGAATTGGGAAATTGCTGTGTAAGATTCAGGTTGGTGACAAAGGGATTGTTGATTTCACCAGTTTATAATTCACCAGTCACTAGAATTAAATGTAATAATAGCTTGCATTTGTACAGTATATTCTAATTCACAAAGGACTTTTGTGGCATTATCTCATTTGATCCTACTGACAACCCTTTAAGGTAGACAAGGCAGGTATAATTATCCCATTTTATGGATGAGAAAACTGGGACTTGGAGAAATGAGACGGCTTGACCAGGTAAATTCAGTTATTAAATTAGAGCCTAGACTAGAAAGTAGGTGTTCTCACTTGGAGAGCTTCAGCTTTGCCACGGTCACCCAGCCAAGCAGGACTTGAATCCCAGGGAGGCCGCCTCCAGAGCCTATGTTCTGACCACCATGTTCTACTAGTCATGCAGACATATATGTTGAGTGTGTCTTTTCTTAGTTCCCTGCTTGTAAATATAATCCATGTGCTCTTGCTGAGACAGGGACTCATTAGTGAAGGCATGCTTGGAAAAGGCTTCCAGAACCCTCCCCATACCTCAGCAAACACAAGTCCGTGGCCCAGTTCCAGAGTCCCCATTAGCCCGATTTCCAGGGACAGTGAGCTCAAAGGAGCCTGATACGCAGCCCAGTGATGGCCTCAGCCTTCAGGCTCTGGGCTCGTGAGAAGCTGGTGTGCTACATTTCCAGCCTGGCTTCAGTCAGAAGTGAGGAAGCCAGATAAAGGTATTCCTTCCGCAGGAGGCCTCTGTGTTGTCCTCTCCCTCGCCCTGGCAGCACTGCTTCTTAAAAATTAATAGCAGCTGCTGGTTAGTCTTGAAAATTGCCCAACCTGAAGAGACCGTATCACAGTACACAGGGTCTCCTTGGGGCGGAACCCCGGAGACGGCTCAGCCAAGCAGCTCCTTAAATAGCACCTGTGATATGTGGAAGGGGGTGGGTCAGGAAAACACGCGGGCTCTCCTCAGTGATTGTAAACCGGTGAGACTAAATAATGAGGCAGGAAAAACCAGTTTCTATTACCTAGGTGTAACACGGAGGAGTCCCTTTAGGTACTAATTCTTTTTTTTTTTTTAACTTAAAAAAATTTTTTTAATTGAAGTATAGTCGGTTTATAATGTTACGTTAATTTTAACATAAGATATATAGTCTTCTTTTTAAATTGAAGTATACTCAGTTTACAATGTTGTGTCAATTTCTGGGGTACAGCATAATGTTTCAGTCATACATATACATACATATATTTGTTTTCATATTCTTTTTCATTATAGGTTACTACAAGATATTGAATATAATTCCCTGTGCTATTCCCTAGAATTCCTATAATTTCCTAGAAGAAACTTGTTATTTATCTATTTTATATATAGTAGTTAGTATGTGTAAATCTCGAGCTCCCAATTTAACCCTTCCCACCCCCTTTAACCCCCGGTAACCATAAGTTTGTTTCCTATGTCTGTGAGTCTGTTTCTGTTTTGTAAATAAGTTCATTTATCTTTTTTTTTTTTAGATTCCACATATGAGTGCTATCACGTGGTATTTTTCTTTCTCTTTCTGGCTTACTTCTCTTAGAATGATGATCTCCAGGTCCATCCATGTTACTGCAAATGGCATTATTTTATTCTTTTTTATGGCTGAGTAGTAGAGGAACTAATTCTTGTTATAAGTTGTTCAGGGCTTTCTATTCCTCATTCCTTACTCCCCTTTCTTACATCAGGCTAACATGCCTTTTCCATCTTGTCTGTCAGATGATATTGTATAAGAATCCAGACTGAGTTTTTCTGACTATTTATAGAAGACAGTTGTGCTGCTTTAGCCACCACAGGAACTAAAGTTCGGTTCTGGGTTATGTTACATGTAAAAAACTCACAGAAATGTGCTTGTTCTCAAATGTTCTGTGCCACTCCTGTCCCTGCTCATCAAAGGGGCCTCTTTGAGTAAACTACCCCATTCCCATGTCCTTTTTAAATTGAAAAATGCTTTTCTGATTGCAAAAGCAGTTCATGCCAGTTGTAAGTTTCAAGGACCATATAAATGTATAGCTAAAAACATAAAAGGGCCTCTTAATCTCTAGACCAGAGATAACAAGGGTTAACGGCTGGCGTCCCGTTCAGTGTGGAGGCTTTCGCCATGATACACGGGAAAGGTCAAGAATACTGATAGGAGGTTTGGGTAGGAGGGGACTGATACAAAAAAATGCTTCAAATCACAATCGGGAGTGGAGGGAGTGGATAGCTCAAGAATGGCCGAGTGCAAGCTTAATGTGCATGAGGTCCTGGGTTCAATCCCCGTACCTCCTCTAAAAATAAAGAAAGAAATAAAACTAATTACCACCCCCAACAAAAAAAGAAAACAAAACAAAACAAAAACAAAATAAAGCACAATCAGAAGGAGGTGGGAAAAGAGAAAAAGGGAAGAAAATTAGCCCCAGTCTTTCAGCCTAGGTGATTGGAAGGAGGGCGTCACTGAGGGAAAGAACCAGGAAAGATGTTTAGCCTGATAGGCCTGGGTGGTCATCCTGTGTCAATTATTATTATCATTCTAGGAACCACAGTCACAAATGCTTCAAAACCTACCGGTGGCCTCCCCCCAACCCCCGATGTGCTGTTTAGTATTCCAAATTCAGACCACTTCAGCATCTCAACAGGAATTAAAAGCCGAGAGGGAGGGAGAAAATTCAAATGTAGAAAAGACAGACTCACCTATTTGAGGAACCTAAAGTTCTCAATCATCCTCTCCAAGCAGCTGCTTGGAACATTCTAGCTCTGGCACCCACAGTTTTTATAAACTTACCCATAAGCTTCTCGAGGTTTAAACACTCTCGAATTAATGCAAAATCACCTTCAACAAAATATAATTTGAGCCAAACAAACATCTTAAGTCTACAGTAAGAGGTAGACTGTTTCTAAGTTAGAAATGTGAATTCTGCCAGCCTACTTGGGGGATAGATCATCTCATAATTAGAGCAGACCAGGAGTCCAGCTTTTGGTCCCATCATTCTTGCCACGATTAACGCTGCTGGTACTCAGTGTTGTGTGTATAACCAGGACAGTTTCCATTTTAGGACCTTGACAAACAGGTCCCACTGGTCCTTCCCTTCTTAATCCAGTATCCTGACAGATAGCATGTGTTATTAAGTAGGCTGTACTAATGTCAGTTCTTCTGCACCTGTAATGACGCTGTTGGGGATACAGTCAGCGCTTGGCCCTGCTGACTTCAGAGTGGGAGGGTAACCGCTGCTGACTTGCAGCTCTAGATCCTAGGAGGCTCCTCTCCTGGGACTGCCCCTCTGGTGAGGTTTTTGATGGGGATGATGATTGCTATATCTGTACTTCCCTTCCTTTTTAATTATCACAAAAGGAAAATAAGAATGCAGAGATAATATTGTTGCTCCTACTTGGTTATTTTATTTCATTTTACTTTGGTATTTTAGGTTTTTATCATTGGCTTAACTAAACCAAAGCTTAAAATTTCTCAGCATTGCCCCAAGGGAAAGAACAAGGACCTAAGAGAAGAAAAGGAAAAGGAGGCAAGTTTTAGCATGCCTAAAGGCACCAATCCAAGAGTGAAGAAGCAACCTCATGAATATGGAGTTCCTTCTCTCTAAGGGAAGTCAAATACAGGCAGTAGGATCTTTCATTAGGATGTCATTGTCACCTGAGTGGAAAGACCTGGGGTAAAGTTGGATGTGACTTGGGCCACAAAAGCTAGTTGACCAACTAGAGAGTTACCAGATGGTGGCATTAATTAGGTATAGTCCAGGAAGGAAGATTTCCAGGAAAGCTTATCCCCTTTAAAGGCTCATAAATTGAATTGCAAGTACACCAAGATATGATCAAAAGCTAAGAGAGACGTATTTACAAAACCTAGGGTGCCATTTACTCATTCCCTTTGAGAAGTGTAACTATACAACACATTGGATATGTCAACCAATTGACTGCATTCTATCTTGGTATATGATCATGGGCACTTGAATAGCATGTGTCTTCTGTTGTTGTGAGGAATATTCTATAATTGCTGATTAAATCCTATTGGTTGATGGTGTTCCTGGGTTCTTTTATTTTCTTGCTAATTTTTTGTCTGAGTGTACTACTAATTGTTGAGAGAGGTGTATTAAAGTCTCTAACTATAATTGTGAATTTGTATATTTCTCTTTTCAGCTTTATGTTTTTTGCTTCATATATTTTGTAGTTCTGTTGTTAGGTGCATACATATTTAGGATTGCTATGTCCTTTTGGTATAGTGTCCCTTTTATCATTACATATTGTCCCTCTCTTTCCTTGATAATTTTCTTTTACTGGAGTCTGCTTTTTCTGATATTAATATGGCCACGCATGCTTTCTTGTGATGAATGTTTGCATGACATACCATTTTCCATCCTTTTGCTATCAACCTGCCTGTATCATTATATTTGAAGTGAATTTCTTATAGCCAACATATTGGAATCATATTTTTCAATTCACTCTGCCAGTCTCTGTCATTTGATTGGTGTCTTTAGATCAAATATAAATATTGATATGTGAGAGCTTATGTTTGACATTTTATATTTATTTTCTATTTATTCTGTTTCATTTCTCTGTTTTCTGTTTTCTTTTCTATGCCTTCTTGTGGATTACTTGAACATTTTTGAGAATTCCATTTTGATTTATCTGTAGTGTTTTGGAGTATATTTTATTGCACAGCTTTTTTGATAGTTGCTTATGTATTATATACACATCACTTAACAACTGGTATCATCAGTTTACCAGTTTGAATAATAAGAATTATTGAATTATAAATGAAATTTTTCCATAATGTGTAGCATTTAACTACAAGACATCACCTCTGGCACCTAAGAAGGTCTTGAAGTCACTGAAGTCTAGATTTCAGACCATCCTCATGTCTCTAGAGGTGCCTGCCTGTGAAACCCAGGCTATCACCACCACAGGAAAAAGAAATGCTCTGCAATGTTTAGGAAGCTACCAATTTTCCATGCTGTGAGCAATGGGATAGATTAGATACTTAAAATCCAGATAGAACTTTCAAAATTCTAAAGTTTAGCTGCATGTACAAACCTGCTAAAGTTTTAGGAAGAAAGTTTAAAAATAGCAAAATTACATTATTCAGATTTTACCTGCTGATTTTATTCTTTGCTAGTATTTCATGTAAAGAGGAAAATGGGTCACAAATGGCTTACACTGGATCACTGGACTGCAGGTGCTCTGAGTGAGGCAACATAAATGTGCAGGTTGGCTTTATGGAAGATATCTAGACTTGGGTGTCAGATAGATGTGGGGTTAAATCCATTTCAACCCCATTTGTCATTTATAAGATATGTGACATCAGATAAATTACTTAACTTTTTGTGTACCTTATTTTAATTTGTAAAGTGTGGTCAGTTATTTTTCTTGTAAAAGTAAGGATTAAACAACTTATTACACATATAAAAGGCTTAGGCTAGAGAAGGTGATCAACAGAAATAAATTTCCTTGCTATGTTTCTGTTGACTTTCACAGAGAGAAACCAAATATCTGCATTTAAGTATATGGATATTTCCAAATTAGCCCTCTCTCATTAACCAAGGTTTGTCTTTATTGATATCCTCTTGACATAAAAGCATGAGGTAGTTATTAGATAGTTAATATTTTGGTAGCACTAAAGAAGTCCCTTCTTAAAGAGCTTTTTTAAAACAACAAAACAATATTTACTGATCACTGACTATGTGATGAGCAGTGGTGGGCACTTTGACATCTGACATCATGGCTTCCTTTCATCTCACCCCACCTTGTCATCTCTGAGATCCAGACAGATGAAGAGCCAGGCAAAAATGACCTGAAAATTAAGTCTGGGATCCAGGTCAGAGTTGCGTAGGTAATTGTTTGACCTTGAAGAAGTTACTTAGCTTCTTTATACCTCAGTTTCCTCACCTATTAAATGGGAATAGACCTCCTTTGCGGAGGTGAATTAGGTCATGTCCATAAAACACTTGAGGTCTTTGAAAGAAAAGCTTTTACAAACCTATAAATGGCATAATTAATGTCATCATTGCCATTATTACTGTTGATGATGGGGAACAGTTTAGCATACAGGCAAACTTCAGAGTTGGGCATATTTATTACAGAGAATGTGAATCTGAACACTCTTCTATGGAGTGTATCTTATCCTACTCTCTTTTTTACTGGCTTAAAACATTCCACTCCTACAGAAGTACTTTTGCTCTTATAATTGGCATTTTATTGCTAGAAATAAAATGTATGTGTACAAAGTCCCCTGAGCCATCACCCTTGTCTTTCACAATGGTTAAGGGTCCTTCAGGAGTGTCTCGGGTGGAGCTACAAAAATGTTCACCTTCCCTGTAATGCAATATCTTCTTTAATAATATAAACAGCTAATATTGATATAGTGCCCAGTGTATTCCAGATGCCATGTTAAGAGTTTATCTGTATTGCCTCATTTTAAAATCTCACTACATCCCGGAATACTTTACTCTTTCACTTTCTTTAGTCTCTACTCAAAGGGCACTTACTTATGGAGGCTTTTTTGGCCACCCTATATTAAAGAGTAACCTGCTCCCTCACCCCTAGTGCTTTTATCTGGCTTTGTTTTTTTCCATAGTCACTATCTGACATGCTTAATTTTCTTAGTATATTCTCTGTCTCCCATTAGAATGCAAGGTCTGTAAGGATGGGATTTTGTTTTGTTAACTGTCTATTGGTAACATCTAATACAGTGCCTGGCATGTGGTGGGTGCTTTAAAAAAAAAAATTCCTGACTAAATTAATGACCCTAAGAGTTAGGTAAGATTATACCCTTTTACTGATGATGAAATGGAGGCTTTGTGATTTGCCCATAATCACACAATAAATGGCTGAGCTGGGACTGGAAAGAAGTCTATCTGATTCTAGACTTGGTTGCTAACCGCTGACCTCATGCCCATCTGCCTTCAGGGAAGATCACAAAGATGATACTTTATTGTTTTTGCTGTTGCATGTTTCTGTCAAAAGAGTCACGAAGGCAATAAAATGAGATAAAGGCAAGGGACTGTGTCTAAAGTGTTAGATAAACTGGGGAAAACAATTAGATTCTAGTCAATTGTCCCTGTCCAACAGCTTTCATACCTAAAAAGGATATATCAGCCAACTTTCTCTTTAGGTCTCTCTAAGAAGACCTGTAATTTCAAGGGCCCCATATTTCTCCCTTCCCTTGTCTGTTTTCTATAATCTCTTCATCAGTGTGCTGGGGCCACAAGTTCCCATAAGGGGAAAAAATAAAATAACATTGTAAACACTTAATATGCACTGCCGCTGTCCTCAGCATGCTACATTCTTTATCTCTACTGCATATCGATTTACAGCAGTGAGTATTTTAAACCCACATTTTATAGATAAGAAAACTGAGGCTCAATACCTACTTAAAGGCATCTCAGCCTCCCTTCAAAGAATGTTCTTTATCCGTGTAGGTTAGTGAAGACAGTCAGAGACTGGAGTAGACCCACTGGGATTTTCCAACTAGGATCTCATTTGGTCTCCTAGGAAATTGATGGCAAATGCCAGTTCTTGAGTATAATGAATAACTCAAGACTGCAGGGATTACAACACCAAGGGAAAATGATGAGATTGGTATCCCCATACTTGGATAAGATACGTCCTCATTGCCTTCTACACTTGGTCCTCAGATGCTCTTCCATGTGGGAAAGACCAGCGTCCAGGACTAGGTAACTCTACCCTTTACTCTCTTCTGGTGGAATGCCTATGCCTAGGGAGGAAGACCCCAATTAAAATAAGATATCCTAGGAGTGTAGTGAAGTCAGGTTGTGAGAAAATGGATCTGACTCTGGAAGACAAAGGAGCGTTGAGGAAAGTCAGACCCAGGGAAGGAAAGGCGGTTAGGCTGCAGGGACAAGACAGGAAACGGACCTGGCACTTTCCTCCCCTCCCTTACTTTCCTCCCATTTCCTCCCCAATCCCCTCCTCACCATCCCCTAGACCACCACCTATACACTTTCTGCAACCCTTCTCTACCCACCACTCACCCTCCCTACCCTGCATTCTGAAAGGACTCCCTCAGGAAAAAACAGGCTTTGGGGGAAGTGCAAATGCCTAATAAATATCAGAAAAGCTGCCAACTTCTCTGGAATCCTGGGAAATGGAAATTTAAAACAAAGCTAACAACCCTTGGAGTTTTTAAGCAGAGGAGGCATATGGTCAGAATACATGTACCTTTGTTTGACTTGACATTTTAATCCAGTGTATAGTTCTTTGGCTATATCTCTATAAACAAATGATTCAATTTTAGTTTTTTTTAAAAAAATATACCAACAAATAGCTGGTGTTTTGGTGTTTAAAAATAGCATCATGGTATCCTTGTGTATGGAAAACTAGTTTTGCAATTACCAGTTATCTTTCTTTTTCCATATCTGAAGGACTTCTTTTACCTTGGGAACTTACAACAGAAAAAACGAAAACAAACAAAAATGATCACGGATGAAAAAGCAAAGGGCATATTCTAACATGATCAATTTACAGTTTGTTAAGTATTAGTGAAACAGATTTAGATATCCATAAATTCTGTTTAATATAAAGACATACTTTTAGAGTGGGACTGGGGTTAACTGCATAACTCAAATCTTTCGAAAAGTTCTGAAAGCTTAAAGTTAGTGGTGTTTGGTTTGGTTTGGTTTGGTTTTGTAACTCATTCCTGGCAAGACCTAATCTGATCTGAATTTATTTAGTGGCAAAACCTGAAATAAGCTCATATGTTATGCGGCCATTTATAGTCTTTATTTCCCACTTAGTATGAATATTCATACACTTTGCTGCAGAAATAATGTTTGATTACAATTCTGGGTCTGCTGTATACCCCACTAGAGTGTTATATAATATACTTTATATGCACATTTTATCTTTCTTAAATCTGTGAGGTTCTGAATTCTGAAAACCTCTGGCTATGAAGGTTTTGGGTAAATAAATTGAGGACCACTTTTCTCGACTTAGGTATTAATAGCTGCACAACATTTTTATGTAAGGGAAAGATGTTGGATATAATGATCTCTAACATATTTTTCTGCATGAAGTACATTTTCCCCTTTTCAAAGAGTGAAAACTAGCGTCCACAGAGGAAGAGCCTCCAAACACACAAATGGTTAATTCATAAAGCTCAGGCCAGTATCACCAAGTCTTATCTCTGATTCTGGAGAAATTCAACCAGGGACTAGTACTTACGCTGTCCTGGCCTGAATCATATACTTTTTCTGTCATGACCCTGAACCTGACTTTCATCTACCTTCTCTCAGAGGCTACGAGAAGCCCAGGCCATGTATGATTTTTGAGAATCTTGGTAGGTTTTTTAAAATGCTAAAATAGGGTTACAAAAATTGTGGTCATGTTTACAGTAAGCAGTTTTAGTAACAGTTTTGTTAACATATGATAAAAGCTATGCACAAAATAACTACAGGATTTTCTTAATACATTGATTAATATTATTAAAAACATTAATTGATAACACGTTATAGGTGGTGTGGTCCAGCAATGAAACCCAAGTTTAAAACTGCATGGTGAACATGACCCTCTTTCAATTCTGTAAATAGACCTCCAGGACAATCAAATATATAACCTCATTTAGAGATGACATCAAAAGTCTGCACTGGAGGTCTTAGAACATACAGCTCAAGCCCTGCATCAGGCCTCCCGGACTATCCCTGGATTGTTTGCTTTTCCATTTTAATGCTGATCTGCCAAGTGCAAAGGACTCTCAGTCTCGGAAGCTGTCCAAAGTTGGGTCTTTCAAGTACCGGGTTTCCTTGCCTTACATATTCCTGTTGCTAAACTTATATTATTCTTATGTTTGTTTCTGTACCTAGTAGTTATAGAAGAGACTCACACATATCAGGAGCCATGGGTCTCCCCCCAGTCAAAACTCCCTCCGAAGACTCTAGAATGCCAGCGACTCTTCTCAGACCTGCAGTGGAAGGACAGGCTGCTAGGGACCTCTGTGTCTAATGTGTGTTGAAAAGAAGGCTGTCTTCTGAGCCAAGTGCTGCCCGGAAGACTCTCCTCTTACTCAACAACCTTTTCCTCTTGGGTTGTTTCCTGCCTCTCACTGTAATTGTCTCCCTGACAGAGGAACCACCTGCCCTGGTTCTCCCGGGGCCAACTGTCCTGAGGTTTTCTGTTTAACTGCTTCAGGCCTATCCCACGAAGGTTATTATTCCCTCTCTACAGACAAGGAGACTGAGGGTGAGAGAAGTTAGGTAACTTGCCCAAGGTCCTACGATTAGCAAATGGCAGGACAATGACCTCAAAATCTATGCTTTATTCCACTATACTGGGTAGGCCAGGTGGTCTATTCCTTCTGACTTTTACAAAGCATTTGTAACTGATTGTTGAACCAGTTACAAATCACCTAACTCCACTGTCCTGTGGCACACATTTCTCTCTCTTTCCTTCAAGAAATTCATGAAATGCTTTGCTAAATGCCTTGAATTCTTTACAAAATGTGTGGTAACTCCGTCCAAAAAAAAAAAAAAAGAAGCAAAATTAGTTCACAGAGCAAGTGTTTTTTGATGGCCTGCTGTGTGCTAAGCCGTGTCTACCATGACTTATTCCAAATGAGTCAGCATGGGATCCTAGTGATCAGTTCTTCTCTTTTAGTAATTCACAACTATTCCATGAACATGCTATTCCAGAGTCTAGCCCAGGATGATCCTGGAAGTAGCAACTAAACTGTAGCTTGCAGAAGTGAACTTTTTCACTTTTTTAGAAAATTAAACTACTTATACACGTCAGAAAACTTTTTCATTCTCCCTGATTCTTCGTGAGATAACCAAAATATTTTTATTGAAGTATAGTCAGTTTACAATGTTGTGTCAATTTCTGGTGTACAGCACAATACTTCAGTCACATAGGAACATACATACATTCATTCCCATATTCTTTTTAACCCTAACTTACTACAAGATATTTAATAGAGTTCTCTGCACTGTACAGTATAAACTTGTTTATCTAATGCCTCCCTCATTTTTAGCTTCTTTCCATTGCTGCAATAAATCTAATTGCAGAGTACACTTTATTCCCTTTTTTGTTTGGCTTTTAATGGCAATGGCATTAAATTCTTTCAGCTATTTCTGAGGCAGCTATACTGCCTGCCTTCTCCCAAAGTCTGCTGAAAGGAGAAAAATATCTTTGACCTCAGGGTAGCACTACTCCTGGATCTGGGATTTATGAGTTTTATTGTATAAAGCTAACCTTCTGTGTGTATTTGAGCAGAAGGTACTTTCATAGACATGCTACCTTTAGCATTTTTTGATGAAGGCTACCTGCAGCTGTTTTGTGGGAATGTTCTCATGATCTGTTGCTGCATAACAAACCACCCAAAGACTTAGTGAATTAAAATAACAACCAATCACTTATGCTAGGCTCAGCTGGGAAGTTCTCACTTGGGCTCTCTTAACTGGTTGCAGTCAGAATCTGCTAGGGCTAGGGCGGGTTTCATGGCTGTGACCTGTGCAGTCACACAGGGCCCCATGCTTAGAAGGGCCTCATACTTGGTTCAATGTCCCACTTTTGCTGCCTTGATTCTCTGAATAGTTTTTGAGCAGGGAGCCCAGAATTTTTATTTTGCACTGGGCTTTGCAAATTACGGAGCTGATCCTGGCTAAGGCCACAGTCATCTGAAGACTTAACTAGGGTGGACGTCCAAGATGCCTCACTCACAGAGCTGCTAGCTGATCCTGGCTGTCAACTGGGAGTTCCCTTGAGGCCATTGCCTGAAATCCCCACACATGACTTCTCTGTGAGTGAGGGGTCCCATAGATCCAGGCAGAGGCTGAAATGCTTGTTATGACTCAGTCTTGGAAAAATCAGAGCATCACTTGCAACACATTCTATTGGTCAAGCAAGTCATGAAGGCCAGCCCAGACTCAAGGGCAAGTGCATTGGACTCCACCTCTTGATGGGGAGTTGCAAGATTACATTGCAGGAAAGCACGTGGGATGAGGCGTTGTTTTGTTCATCTTTGGAAAGTACACTCTGCGCTGCCACAGCACTATCTGGGGCACGTCGTTGCTTTGCTTGACGGCTCTGCCTCTCTCAGGCTTCCCTGCAAGCTCTGCCCTGTTGGTAGGCTTTCATGACCAAGTGTGGGAAGACAAGACAGCTTCAGGTTATCAGCTCTGTCTTTTGGTGTCTGTCTAATATGATTAAAATGAGACTTGCTCAGAAACAAGACTCACAGACATAGTATACAGACTTGTGGTTGCCAGGGGGGATGGGGGTGGGAAGGGATAAACTGGGAGTTTGAGATTTGTAGATACTGAATGGTATATACAAAATAGATAAACAAGTTTATACTGTATAGCACAGGGAACTGTATTCAATCACTTGTAGTAGCTTATGGTGAAAAAGAACATGAAAATGAATATTATATATATTCACATATGACTGAAGAATTGTGCTGTGCACCAGAAATTGACACAACATTGTAAACTGACTATACCTCAATTAAAAAAAAAATTTTTTTAACTGAGACTTGCTCAGAATATCTTCAAACCAAGCAAGTGCCTATGAGAGGTGTGCTTAAGGGAGATTCTGGTATTGAGGTGGAGTAAGGGCCTGCTAGGAGGAACTATTGTGGGAGTTTTTGCCACAGTTCATGTTGAGCAGAAATATTGAGCTTTACTACATTACATTCCTAATTTTGCAGCTTTCAACTCCAAGACCTTACAGTGGAGATGAAAGAGAAGAAGGTTTAGTGGTTGATAATCCTGGATCAAATCCCAATTCCACCACTTCCTTGATAGAGAGAACTCTGAGAGCGTCAGTTTATTTATAAAGTAGGACTCATGATACTCCCGTCGGGGCTATTGTGATGTTCAAGTAGGATACTGTATTAGGTACTGAAATAAGTACTGTTACGAAGTGTATCACGTGTCCTTGATTCAGGTCACTGCCTTTTAGGTTCCCTTTGCCAAACTAATGATTGAATTATTAGACCCAACCTGATCCTCTAGAGTGACCTACTGATGTAGACATAATGAAAGTACCCTAAGAGTGGCATGGTCCTGCAGCCTTTGTACTAGAAGGTGCTGGTTTCCACCTGCCAATGTTGAAGGCTGACAAAACTAGTATTAGAGGTAATTAACATTTCCTGAGCAGAGTACTTAAATGTGCTAGGAGCTTTCGGTTTAACCCTCACTACAACTCTCTGAGACGAGCACTATTTTATTTCTGATATTAAGGATGAAGAAACAGTAGTTGGGCGAGAATAAGCAGGGTTTGTGCAAAATCATCAAGGTGGTAGTGGGCCAGGATCCAAAGAGTGGTCTCTCTGGTCCCAGGGCCTGTGTTTCACCATTGTGTTATACAGCCCCCAGACAGATTAAAGCATGCATGTATCTGAATCTTTTGCATGTGACCTGAGATCCCAGGCTCTTGTTTAGCAACTGATTTGGGAGCTTAAGATCCTAATATTTTACTATCAAGTCTGGTTGCAAGAATTTGCTGGGGAAGAGTTCCTAAACCCACCCAATTTTTAGGCAGCTGACATAAATTTCCCTGGAGGATTATCTTGTGGTGGGCCAGCCCCTCGTGCTGTGGCTGGGGAGCTTTCCGCAAGGCCTCTGATCTGACATTTGGTATTTTTCCTGGCAGGCAGCCAAGGGAACAGAGTATTTCTGTGTTTTCTTTTACTTTCTTTCTTAACCATTTCCTCTCAAAATAAACAAAAAAAAAAAGAACTCAGGGATTTTACTAGTGGAAAGCATCTTAAAAAGCTGTTTGTGAGGAAAGTTTTGTAGCTAGAGGGGAAAGAGAGGGAAAAGACGAGTGAGGGAAAGGAGGAAACAGAGCCCTTAGAACGAACAGAATTCAGAATCCCCTTAGCTAGAAAGATTCTAATTTTAAAAGCTGTTTAAATTCCTCAAAAGAGAGGAATTCTGTAAGTGTAAATATATGGTCAGGCACCTCTTGAGAAGCTACGGAGAATCCCTGAGGAGATTTTTTTGTGCTGTGTCCCCACCATTTCCCTTTAGCAAATGTTTACAATGGCGGCCTTCCCTTTCCTAACATTTAATTCCCAAACTTGATGAAAAGAAGCAGAATTGGCTTAAGTTTGGAACATTTCTCCTCCCTCAAACCACTGAAATGATAATTTGGCTGTAGTGACCCTCTTCAAAAAAAAACAAACAATTTTTCCTTCTTTTTTTTTTTTTTTTTTTTGAGCACTTAAATACATGCCCTGCTTTATTTTAAGTGTTTTACATGTGTTAACTCATTGAATCCTCACCATCCTAAGAGATCTCTAACAATTATATGCCTATCTAACAGGTAAGAAACCCGAGGCTTAGAGAGGTTAAGAACCGGCGTCAGGTCACATGGCTATTAAGCGGGGTGATGGTTTGATGGGAGGGCCTTTTTTCCATAACAGCCTAGTAGAGTCAAGTTCACACAGGACTGGAATCAAGACCAGGCTCTGCCACCTCCCAGTGTGATGGGCCCACTCACAATTGCTTATACCACCTGTACTATGCCTGAAGTTCTCACAGTATTTCAACCAATCCCAATGAAATCGGATGTTACTCCCATAAGAAATCAAGTGCATTCCAGTTCCTAGTGGACTTTCTATTCTCCCTTCTTGAATGACTATTCACGGCTCTTGGGCTTTTGCTCCGGTAAGGGTTGAAAAGGATTCTATTTATTCATTCCCTCACTTCAGACACTCACACACAGGCAATATGGCATAGTGTCAGAATGCACACACTGGAACCAGATGACTGAATCGTGGCTTTGCCATTTACTTGCTCAAGGTCACACAGCTATATTTGAATATTTCTGTGCCTCCAGTCCTTTGCACAAAATGGGATAACACTGACCTCACATAGTTATTATGACTTTTAAATGAGTTAACCTATGTTAAATACTTAGAACCGTGCCTGGCACATAGTAAATGCTCAATAAACATGAAGTATCATTGAACAGATGTTTAGGAAATAGAAGTATGTTAGCACTGGAAATAAAAGGACTTGAAATCTAGCAGGAAATGCAGGGCATATTCCTTCAACAGATCCATTCATGTGCTAAGCACGAGGCATGGGGGTGGGAGGGGTGTTGGGGGTGTGGGGGGACATAACAGCTAAACAAGACCCCCCCACACTGCAAATGTTTACAAACTACCAGAGGAGGTAAGCAAACAATGACAACGCAGTGTAACAAGTACGGCCAAATGGAGTAGAAATGAGTTATGTTACAGCACAAGCAAGGGTAGGGGGACATGATGTTTGAAGGTCAGAGAAGGCTTCTTACAGGAAGTGGACTCAAGGTAAGACCTGTTGGATGAGAAGGAATTTGCCACATGAATTACCAGAACAGTATGCGAATTGTAAGGTATATAAATGACATGGAGCGTGTGCATGTGCATGAGATAGAGTGAGTGGTCTTATATGGCTTAAGGAATAGGGTGAATAGGGCATGGGGCGGGAGGCAGGAAGAAGCTGAGGAGGCTGGAAAGAAGATAGCACCAGATTGCTAAAGGCCTTCAGTGCTTTGCTGAGGATTTTGGCCTTTATCCTGTAAGCAACAGGGAGCCATGAAAAGCTGTCTAGAAGCAATACGATCAGATAAATCAGACCAGGTGAAATTTGAAGTCAGGGCCACAGCGGTACTCCTAGAGAGATATCAAGGCCTGCACTGGAGCTCTGGCCACGGAGATGGAGAAGAGATATTTGGGAGATAATAGGAAGAATTGTTAGAATGTGATGACTGATTAGAACAGAACGGAAGGGCAGGATATCCCGCATCAGCCTCAAAAGTGACATCTTTCTAGCTACAATGGGTACTTAGTTGGAAGAGTTTGAGAAGTACCGGCGGCATAATGGAAAGAATATGAGTTTTTTCATCTGGATGGGATTGAAGTCAAACCTAGTCTCTATCATCTGTTGGTTTCTAAGTTTAGTGTAGATAGCAATCCTACCTCAAGGTTTGTCACATAATACTATAACCATGTAAAGCACCTGTACAGTGCCTGGCACATAGTAAGCATTCAGTACATGATGGTTGTATTCTGGGATCAGAAAATAAGACATGATCAGAGATTTACACTGGACAGCAGTGGTTCTTAGTCTCTGGAATGTCTTAGAAGATTTTCATTAAAAAAAAAACTTAATAAAGTTTATAATTCACCTACCAGCAATTAACTCATTTAAAGTTTACAATTTATTGTTTTTTAGTGTATTCACAGAGTTGTACAACCACCACCGCAATCTAACTTTAGAGCACTTTAATCACCCCTAAGAGAAGTCCCGCATTAGCAGTCACTGCCCATTCTTCCCCATGCCCCTCCACAGGTGGAGGCAGCTACTAATCTCCTTTCTGTTTCTGCAGATTTGCTCTTAAAATCTTCAGAAGATCTGATAAAAGTAACTTTCTACCCTGGGAATATGCAAAAATTTTTATGCAATTTCTAGGCAAGCAGAGGCCCCGGTTTACACTTAAAAGGAATATCCTTCATAAACTCAAACCCAATCTCTACAAAGTTGGCACTAGAGGAAGAAAGTCTGGGTGACGATGGTGGGCAGTAAGACCTTGTAGCCCTCACTCCTGTGTCTCTGCCTGACCTGAGGTCTCTGCAGACACACAATTTGCTCCATTGCTTCTACACATAATCTCCAGCCATGACATGTGAATGTCAGCCATGAGGCTCCATCTTCTTCATCTTTACCACTTGTTTCCTCTGAGAGCAGCAGAAACCTAAGAGATTCCAGCCAGCAATCAAGAGTAGTTAGTATCTCTGAAGATCGGGGTAAGCAATTGTGATAATGGCTCTCATTCAGTGCCATTGTGCTTATAATCAATTATCTCTTCTAATTTTTCAGTTTTAGGGATACCACCTGGATACGTACTGTCTCAGCTTTTGGGGAGCTCCTGGTAAATAATATGATATCACCATGGAGAAAGCTTCTGCCAACACTCTTTGGTATTGTTGCCTCTAATCCACTTCACAGAAGCCAAGAACAGGCGGGGTATGAAAGGGGAAATTTTCTCTTAGATAGCAAAAAAAGAGCAATGTTTGAGCTCCTGTTGGATTAATATGAATGCCCTTGCCCTTTCAACGCCTAAAGTATCAGGTTAAAACTTCAAGAATGTGTTGATCTGGCCTCTTTCAGAATAACAAATGAGGATTTCGATTATAGAACATTTTAAATGTTAAGCTCTAATACCATGTTAGCTGAGGGATTTTTCTTGGTGAAGAAAACTGGAAGCAACTCGAAAGCACACACAGACTTAACTAACTTTGTATTCACTGTAGGACGTCCTCCAATTCACCACTCCTCATACTCATTTGGCTACAGACACTCAGAGATTTTTATTTTTGCTTTTGTTTTCTGTCTTGGAATCTACCAGCTCCTTCCTACTTCACATTCCCTTGCTTGCTGTTTCTTTGGCTCTTTCTTCAAATCTTCGCAAGGCTAATTTCTTATTGTTAGGGCCTCAGCTTAGAAGGCTTTCTGACCATACAATACAAAAAAGTTGTCCCTCCCTCACATTATGCTCTCATAGTATGAATTACTTTCTGAAAATGTTATCCATGATGTATTTATTTATTTGTGATGTATTCATTTACTTAACTGATTAGGCACTTGAATCTAGACTATATGAAGAATTTTTACAATTCAATAACAAAAAATATACCAGTTAGAAAACAGCAAAGATTTCAATAGATATTCTCCAAAGAAGATATATGAATGGCCAATGTGCATGTTAAAGGTGCTCAGCATCAACAGCCATTAGGGAAACACCAATCAAAACTACAGTGAGAGACCACTTCACACCCACTAGGATGGCTATAATCAAAAGACGGACACACAGGATGTGGAGAATCTTCAACCCTCATAATTGTTAGTGGGATTGTAAAATGGTGCAGCCTCTTTGGAAAAGAGTTTGGTTCCTCAAAATGTTAAACATAGTGTTACCATATGACCTAGCAATTCCGTTCCTAGATATACATTCATGAGAAATGGAAACACATGTGCACACAAGCCCTGTAAACAAATATTCTTAACAGCATTATTCATAAGAGTCAAAAAGCAGAAATAACCCAAATGCCCATCAACTGGTGAATGTATAAATAAAATGTAGTCTCTCCATACAACGGAATATTATTCATTCATAAAAAGGAATTAAGTACAAATACATGCTACAACATGCATGAACCTAGAAAACATTATGCTAAGTGAACGAAGCCAGTCACAAAAGACTACATGACTCCATTTATATGAAATGTTCAGAATAGGCAAATCTATAAGACAGAAAGTAGATTAGTGGTTGCCCAGAGCTTGGGATGGAGGGAATAGGGGCTGACGGTTAATGGGTATGGGTTTCTTTTCGGGGTGACAAAAATGTTCTAAAGCTAGATAATGGTAATAATGGCACAATTCTGTGAATTAGATGGTGAATTATACGGCATGTGAATTATGTCTCAATAAAGCTGTTTTTTTTAAAGAACACAACATTGTAAACCTACTATACTCAATGAAAAAAATATAATGTAGGGAAAAAAAGGAAGAGAAGTTTAAAATCAAGAGAATCAACCTTCAGAGAAAGTTTGAGGCAGCAAAATACAATGTAATATTTCTATTTTTAGCTTTGATATTCTAACTTTAGTAAGAGCCTAGACTTGCAATATTATACTTAGCATTCCATCCTCAGACATAAGAGGATTTGCCCGTTTCTTCATAAGAACCACCTTTATTTCTTTTGTTTTTAAAATGCACTATATAGTTAGAGTACACTAAAAATTAGATTTTCTTATTTACATTTATATGATACCTGTGTCCAGTGTCCCCAAAGTATTATAAGAGAATTGATAGTTTTTGCTACAGGTGGTAGCAATGTAAGAATGAAAGACTTTGTTCCCTTTACTATGTCCCTCACAAGTATAACAATCGTGTTCTTGGGCTGTGAGATCAGACTGAACTCTTCCAGGTAACGTGAATTTGGGAGAGGCACTTAACTACAGTTCCCCCATGTGTACAGGTGGAGTAGAGGTAGTAATACTATTTAACCCATAATATTGTTCTGAGAATTCGAGGAAATGATTCGTATAAGGTACTTAGCACAGCATCAAGTGCATAGAAAATGCTCAAACTGTAGTTGTTGTTAGTAATTATTATTACAGAGCATCAGTTAGTAACAGGGATTGAGATCACTGAGAAACGGGTAAAAACAAGTTGCAATGTGGTTGAGAATTGAATATTAGCATCCTAAAAACAAATGAGGGCTGGACGGTATAATATTCTGTTTCTCAGTTTCATTAACATTAGACAACTATATAGGATTTATAATCAAGATATGTCAATAGTTTTCAGCATTTCCTGCTAGAAAACTCTCTAGAAAGCTTGCTATAGATAAGGCTGTGAAGTCGCACAAGTATTTTTCAGAGAACAATATGTGATTCAAGCATTGCTTCAGAGAGCTGATATTTTAGGCTACATTTCTAACCAGTGGTATAACTTGTCACTTTACAACTCCTGACTTTCATTTGAATAACAGTCTGCCAAGAAGTCTCCTTTCCTTCTGTCTTGAGGTTTATTCCACCAATATTTTTTCTATGGAGAGTAGCAGGAACTTTTAAAATATTTTTAAAGACTATTTTAACTTCTCAGGAGAAAGGAAAAATTAGTGAAAGTAATTACTTATAAAATAAAATTGATTGTGAGATGTAAAAGAATTAGGATTTTGAGCTTTATTTACTTTAAAAAGGGACTTTAGTGGGGAGGGTGTAGCTCAAGTGGTAAAGTGCATACTCAGCATGCACAAGGTCCTGGGTTCAATCCCCAGTACTATCATTAAATAAATAAATAAATAGATCCAATTACCTAACTGCCTCCCCACCAAAAAAAAAAAAAAAACAAAAAAAAAAAAACAAAAAAAAACTAACCAAAAAAAACCAAAAAACCTAAAAAAAAAGGGCTTTAAAACTTTCCTGAATTAACCAAAATTCCAGGAAAGATGAAAGGCAGAGAAGGAAGTTGAAACTGCTTACCAGTTTTTCCCATTTTCCCCAATGTTTATTCATATTTTTATGTAATAGTAATATGCAAACTCCCTGAGGAGCATGAGTGAACCTCAACAATTCATAGTCATACAATTCCCCTATGTGTAGTTTATCTGTAAGCATCCCTGTTGTAATAATGTTTGGTGGTCACAAAGATCTGTTTGAGGAAATGACACCTGTACATAGGATCAAAATGACCAAGGACAGGCCTGCCCTGCTCCCCAGACTGTGGTAGGATTGGGTAAGTTACTTAGTCTCTTTGTGTTTTGCTTTCCTCATCTTAAAAAGGCAATAATAATACCTTTTCCATAGAGTTGACATGAGGATTAGATGAGACCACACATGTAAAGTGCACCAAGCACATAGTATAATATCAAGTTTTGGCTCTTAATATTGTGGCAGTGGCCAGAAAGAGGTAAGAAGAGGAGCGATAGCAGATGTCTCAAAGATGTAGATATTAACATCTATCTCTTGGTAAAGAGAAAGAGTTTGTCAAAGCATGGAGATCTTCCAAGTTGCACTTGAGCGATTTTCAAAGTGTCAAGAAGAGTATGGTCAAAAACTCCTGTCCTTTGTCTTGGTAGGAGCCACAAGAGCCAGAGCTTGTGGAAGGAGGTGGGGTCAGTGTGTCAGATGGGAGTGTGTGAGCCAGGGATGTAGGCAACAGAGAAATAGGTGACTTTCAGGAATGTGGGTTGGATTTAGAAGTAAGAAAACCACTAGGCTTACTGCCACATGCCTGTAATATGACTCTTATTTTCCCTGTTAAGGAATTGATAGAAATTCTGCCTGGAAACTAGTAAGATCATATTTAGCCATATATTACATAGCCTGCCTGACATGCAACAGTATTTAAGTCTTATTAAACATTGGAAATTAACTTTTAATTGACTGACTTCTGTCAGAAGGCAGAGCTTGGGTTAGACAGTTAATGTTAAGAGTCTTACAGTGGAGTTAGAAGACTGGGTTAACTCCTGGCACTAGTACTTATAGAAATGTGAACCTGGTAAGTCATTTCACCTCTGAAATAGTTTCACCATTCGTGAAAAGGGAAACTACCTGAACAAGTTGTTCACATTAAGGTTATTTACAGCACCTAGAATATTAGAGATGTGTTTGCTATATTTTGTGTTAATGGAAAAAGGTTTAGAAATTGGATGATATATTCAAACTTACAGTGTTACCAAATATGCTTGAAAATGCCTTGACACTCTATTACGGACTTCAATATTTTCAACTAATATCAATGCTTTTAGTAATGACAATTCGTTGACCTATTTTCTTTCCCTCAGTGCACCTCTCAGCACACACGTTGAGAGCTCTAAAATGTCGTTTCTGGAGCACATTTTACTAACACCCAATCCTTGGCTTGCCCGACACTAATGGACAATTGGACTGACTCTCGAAAGTGTTTCTACAAACAGTGCTTTTTCGAGGCATGCCCAATGTCTGGCTAGTGCTGCACCGTCAGGAGTTAACAGCAATTAAAGCACCAGTCACAACACGGCATTTCTCATCCAAGAAAAGCGCGCAACACTCACATGTGATAGTTCAACTTATCTTTTGGCTTAATTCTCCTACTCGAGTTCATGTCCCCAGGAGAAGCAGCTTATTCCGCTTCACATTAAACAGAAGAGCGTCGATTCATTATTGGGGGTGCAGGAGGGCGAGTCCAGCAACTGAGCAGCTAGGGACCTGGAACAGAGCGGGTCCTGCCTTCGCTCGGCCAGTGCTGCACCTCAGCCGTCTCCCAGCCCCGGAAGTTTGTGGGTCTCCACATGTAAGACTGGGAGTCACCTTGACCCTCCCCGACAGGTGGGGAAAGTTAGCCTGGGCCGGAGGCGGGGAGTAAAACCGAAGACTGAGAACTTTCGCGAGCAAAACACGCCGTCACGTTTTCCTGTTTTCAGCGTAGCTCTATACCCAGAGAGTTTAAGGGCGGCGAGAGCAGGTGGCAGGACTCCGCCCACCAACGCGCTTCACCTCCCTCAGCTCTCAAGCTCCACTCCTTCGCCGAGGTCCCGCCTCTGAGGTGCGCGCGAAGAGTTGCCGCGCCGTGTATCCTGGGAATTGTAGTCTTGAAGCCTGGAGCCGCCTCGGGAAAAGCGACTCTGGCCTACATAGCCCATGGTGCCCTGCGGCGCTGGCCGCTCCCGGATGTGTGCCTGGCGCCGGAAGAGACGACGGCCCCCCTTTCTCGGCTCGGCCATCTTGTGGGAAGAGCTGAAGCAGGCGCTTTTGGCTCGGCGCGGCCCACTGCAATCCGTGGAGGAACGCGCCGCCGAGCCACCATCATGCCTGGGCACTTACAGGAAGGCTTCGGCTGCGTGGTCACCAACCGATTCGACCAGTTATTTGACGACGAATCGGACCCCTTCGAGGTGTTGAAGGCAGCAGAGAACAAGAAAAAAGAAGCCGGCGGGGGCGGCGTTGGGGGCCCTGGGGCCAAGAGCGCAGCTCAGGCCGCAGCGCAGACCAACTCTAACGCGGCGGGCAAACAGCTGCGTAAAGAGTCGCAGAAAGACCGCAAGAACCCGCTGCCCCCCAGCATTGGCGTGGTTGACAAGAAGGAGGAGACGCAGCCGCCCGTGGCGCTTAAGAAAGAAGGTAAAGCTGTGGTGGAAGGTGGGGGAGACCCGGGATGGAGGGAAGGAGTGAGGGGACTTGGCGACTGCCACTTGCTTTTGGGGCTCAGAGGGTCCTCGGGAGACTTTGCCGCCGATTTTCTTGCGTTTTCCCCACACGACAAAGGCAGGTCCTGCGAAGGTGCTGGGAGCGTGGTAGCCCCAAGTTCAAACCGCCGCCTGCAAGGATTCTGGAGCCACCCCCTTCCCGCCTCAGGCTCTGAGCGGAGGAGCCTGGTCCGGAGGCGAGCTGCTGCGCCAGCGTGCTCGGGATCCTGGGAGGCTGTTGCCTTCCCGCCGGATTCCTTGGCGGGCGGGCGCATGGACCGAGGTTCGGGGAAGGGAGCCACTTATAGGAG
This sequence comes from Camelus bactrianus, assembly GCF_048773025.1. Classification (NCBI taxonomy): domain Eukaryota; kingdom Metazoa; phylum Chordata; class Mammalia; order Artiodactyla; family Camelidae; genus Camelus; species Camelus bactrianus. Next base: position 29,277,566 of record NC_133551.1, read on the forward strand.
CTTTTGTAGTTAATGGGGCAGCGGGGGCTCCACGGCCTCTTCCTTCTCAAGAGATCTCCCTCAACCTGCTGCTTTGAATGCAGCCGTCTCTCTTAGGCTCCTGTCCTGCCATCTTGTCCCAGGATGGCGCGGGGTACCCCCGAGAAAAGCGGGGGTCGGAGTTTCCAGTTAAGCTGCAGATTGGTATTGTGGAGTAAGCTGGCATTTTAGTTGCCACATGTGCTTTATTGTTCCCCCTTCGCCCCCTCAGCTATTAGAAACTTAATCGCTTGCTGGAGTGAGTGAAGCTATTGGGAAAGAGAAATTTGGCTACCCTGGATTGAGCAGAAGCGGGAATTCTGAATGAAGACTTGGTGATTGCAGGAAATTCTGAGGCTCGCCCTCGGGTCATGATTCTCTCCCCCGACCCCCGCACGCAGTGTTACATGTGGTGTGGCCTGGCCTGGGCCTCGTGAGGCAGTCAGTGTCTAGGCTGTCACAACGGTAGCCTCCGCAGAGGCTCCCCATGTGCGTGAAGCATGGTCAGAATTTCATTGGCGGGCAGTTGCTTCCAGGTCTCTAAACTTCGCAGGATTGTCTTGAACTTGGTTTTTGCATTCTCCTTACTGGTTTGTTATGGTCATCCATAGCAAGTAGGTGTAGGACCTAAGCTGTGAATAGTAGAGGTTTCCTTTATGTGTTGAAAGTTGAAATTTTCCTTTGCTACCATGCTACCACGTGCTTCTGAAAGGAGTTCACCTTAGCTTTAGTTGAATTTGATAAGATTCAACTAATGTAAAAAGCAAAACAATTGTGTTAGGTTTTGGTTTAATTTTGGGTTTTTTTTTAATACTTAGATTTATGAGGCTTGGGGTGAAGAACCTAGGTGGTAAGTAAACAGTTGCATTAAAATTACAGGTTGGGGAGGGAAGCACAAGCTGGAGAATTAGAAAACATGTATACATTGCTTAAGCGAAGTATTCAGTCAGCTATGCTTTATGGCAACCTGTAGCACAGTCTAATAAATCATTTAATTTCTGTGTTAAGGAATACTGGCTTGTGTAATTATTTGAATTATGCTCAGGTTTACTTCCTTGGTCGCAACGATGCAAAGACAGTACAAAAAAAAAATTGAATCTAAAGTATGTTCACCCATTTTGATTGTTCCAAGCATGAAGCATGTTAAACTCCTCATTTGCTTTGATCATAAAGCCTACAGTTGAAATAAGCTCTTACCTGAAAACTAGTCTTTTAAATTACAAAGTTAGAAAACTGTTTAGTAAATTTAATACTAGGAGTAACTTCACTGTTCAGTAGTCTTTCCTTGGGAAAACTTCCATTATTATCTATAAACATTTTCCTTATGTCAGCATTTCAGAACAAGCTTAACTTTAAATTGCATAAAGCACAAGCTAAGAAATATACGGGAAATTTGGAGTGAAAAAAAGTTGTTTTGAGATCCTGCTACTTATCAATGTTTTGGGCATTGGGAAAGACAGACGTGTAAACGAAGTCCCTGCCTCTTATAGTGGGAAAGATTGTTACCCTGATCATGTGTTCAGTGTCTTTGAATAGAGGTCCTGGTACAATTCTAGTCATGCTTTAGATATGTATTTAATGTTTATATTTTATGAATTAGTCTTGTAGTTCGTTTTTTGCCCACATGAAGAACTTGAGAACTGACACCACAGAATTTCACTGAGAGCACCCCAAGGTGTTTTTGTTTTTTAAATATTAAAAGCCTGGAATCTAGTGAAAATAAAGAGAAGCTTGCTTTTCTAAATGTCAATCATTGGTTAAATTTATTTGTAAGTTTGTTAGATGCTGTAAGTCTAACATTGAATATTGGCTTGGGGAAGCAAGCCATTGTTCTTTTGGGTGTGTGTGGCTTAGATATTGTAAGGACTGGTTCCAAAGCTCCACCCCAGTACACTTACCTCTGATGAAATTTATTAAAACGCCTTGGTGTAAGATCTTACATTTGTGGTCTGTCCTGAGGGTTTATGTGGAATGGACCTTAAAATTTCATTGAAGAGTTTGACATTTACCAGTTGACTCTAGCTACAAGCAGCTGAATAATTGGGTACATCCTAATGGTGTTACACTTTGATACAAAGAACCAGAGTGAATCAACTTAATTTCTTGTGAAACCAATTCCTCAGGTGCTTTTTTACTGTCAGAAACTGTGGTCTGGGAATTAGAGCACACCTAAAATATTACAGTCGTGAATTTAACCATCAATCTACTTATTCCTTAAGGCCACCAGTAATGCATATTGGTTTCCTTTTTCACCTCTGATACTAACAAGAAAAAAAGTAAACAGGGAAATCAATAAATGCTTCAGCCATCACTTAGTGCCAGAAGTTTTTATTTTTTTTAAGTCTTGCTTTAAAGGGGTCCTTTTGTGTGTGTATATAGTTTTTAAAGATTCTTTGGTCACAAGATACTTGTAAGGGCAAACCAAAAATGATCTCTCCATAATAATAAAATAACTGGACTATTTTTTTAGTGGTTGTGTAACAGTATTTTTTTTTAAAGTTAGGTGTGATATGTGTGTGTATATATACTTATACGTGTATATAAACTAATAGATTCTCCATGTTAAATAGCTGTTTTCAACTATGGAAATGTAATCCTAAATGGCATTTGTTTTCCTTTCAGTTTTGTAATTTCATAGAATCATCAATCTTTTTTACTGTATTGTGTTTTTACCCCCTCTAGATTATGTAAAATAAAATGTGGCTTTCACTATTTTTCTGAGGGTCCTTATCTGTTGTGGGTTTGCTTGGTTATTATTTATAAATGGCTACTGGTGTTATCTTCTTTGGTATCTTTAAAACCAAAATGTATCATTTGCATAAAATTTCTTTAAATTTAGAATTCTAAATTAAGAGAGTGGCATCTTGAAAAGTGAGAAAAATAATGGCTATCCAGAAGATTCCCAAGTAAGTCATAACATAGAAATAATGCTTTAGGGGGAAAAATGATTAGACAAACTAAATAGAAGTTTGAAACAAGCTTATTGTTTAGGAATTCTTCTGAAGTACTTTGTTACACTTTAGAGATGCCCAGTGTTAGCCTTGTTCAACAGGAAGGGAGTAGTAATTTTTCTTTTTCTTGTGACAGTCTAGGCCTGAATTTTTTGTGTTGCAAAAAATAACTTGCTTACACACGTTCTTTATCATTTTAGGAATAAGACGCGTTGGAAGAAGACCTGATCAACAACTGCAGGGTGAAGGGAAGATAATTGATAGGAGACCAGAAAGGCGACCACCTCGTGAAAGACGATTTGAAAAGCCACTTGAAGAAAAGGGTGAAGGAGGAGAATTTTCAGTTGACAGGCAAGATTGTCTTTTTAGTCTCTTCATGTTTTGTCAGTTTATGGAGTCGTATCTTAACGCAAAGCTATAAATTAAGCATAATTGCCAGGAAACTGTGGCTGGTTAATTTTTCAGTTTTTCAGAGAAACATCTCAGTGTTTGTGTTATACTTCAGACATTTTGGTAACAGTTTTTAGTATACAGACTTACATTTCTTGTAATGAAATACTTCAGTTGAATTGATGACAATTTCTTTTCCTTGTTGTCCCCAGATGTTAACAGGAAAGTACTAATGTGTAATTAATTGTTTATAGCAAAATAGATTATTCATATTATGCAGATTAGATGTGTGTGTTTTAACTTTTAAGTATTGGTGAATAGCAATTTTACTGTATTATAATGTGAAATGAGTAACAATGAGAAAGTATATGCATCAGTAGTAAGCTTTTAGACAACGTGAAAATAATTTTTTTGCTTTGGGAAGCTTCCTAGTTCTGATTTCCTTGAAGTGTTTAGAAATAGACTATTTTGAATTTTCTGAAACATGTATTTAACAGTTGGAATATGAGCCAGTAAATATGTTTCTGCATTTTTGAACTTCTGAATTTCCCTTACTCCTTTTTCCAGAAACCTTGGAAGTATATAATTTTTTATTTGTTGTAGACCGATTATTGACCGGCCTATCCGAGGCCGTGGTGGTCTTGGAAGAGGTCGAGGAGGCCGTGGTCGTGGAATGGGCCGAGGTGATGGTTTTGACTCTCGTGGCAAACGTGAATTTGATAGGCATAGTGGAAGTGATAGATCGTAAGTCTTAATATTGGTTTTTATTACATTTTTATATTTGAATCTATTTCTTTAATAAAACAAAATTTGAATTTCTAGAACTAAAGAGTATTATGTTAACTCAGTTTTGTTAGTTCTTTTTCACATTACAGTGGCCTGAAGCATGAGGACAAACGTGGAGGTAGCGGATCTCACAACTGGGGAACTGTCAAAGACGAATTAACGTTGGTATTCTTGTTTTTGGTTTTGTTTTGGTTTGTTTTTTTTTTGAGTAGTTTTAATAAAATTGATCCTATACCCTACCTGAAGTTGGCCCATAATTCTGTTAAATTTTTACTTATCCCTAGGACAAGAATGGATGCTTTCTAGGCATCCTTATAAGATAATACCTTGTTGGATATATTTGTGTTACAATGTATCAAATGACCAATTTTTCTGTATTTAAAATTATGTGATTTTTTTCTTTTCATATGGATTTATTGCTTTAATAGTTCTTATTCTAGCTATTGACTATTGGTGATTATAAAAATTTGATAGCCTGGTGAGGCTTCATTTTAGAACTAACTGTTCTGTTGTATTTTTGAGTAAAGTACTTGAACTATAACTTGCATCAGTATATATTTTTAAATTTACTTTCTGTTAGTGGTCTACTGGGGAGTAAATTTAGTAGGAAAAAATTTTGGGAATGTGAGAATTCTAAAGTATTTCTGTATAAAGAATCTTCCAGCTACATGTAAATGGACCTAGATGCTTTTTTTTTCTTTCTTTCCTTAGAGAATCCCCCAAATACATTCAGAAACAAATATCTTATAATTGCAGTGACTTGGAGCAATCAAATGTGACTGAGGAAACACCTGAAGGTGAAGAACATCCAGTTGCGGACACTGAAAATAAGTAAGTGCTTTTGTGTGTAGTGGTAGTGCTCCAACATTGGAATGTTTGGGGTTTTACCAAGAAAACAACCTATAGGTTCAATGCTGTTATTTGCTTTTTAACATGAGAGACTTTATTGTACTCTGTTCCCTCAAATAGTATTTAGAGGCATGCTTTACACATGACCATTTTAAAATTTGTTTCTCCGTTTTTGAATTTCTTTTTCCCATCAACATAGAATTTGGAACATAGCATTATTGGTTTGTTTTAAAATGTGTGAGGAGAATAAGGGCCAGAAAATGTTATCATTTCACTAGCTTTCTTAATCTTTTTCAGTTCCTGAGTTTTTAGGTAGAAGATGGTTTGGAAATTTTTTGTTCAAGGGTGGATGACTTTTAAAGACTCAGTTATGCTGGTGGAAAAAATTTAATGCCTTCTAGTTTTTGTCAATAACAAGCAAAAGTTATATGCCAGTCATTTCTTTCAGTATGTGGTTTCAAGTCTCACATTATATATAATCTCACATTATAGATTATTTAGGTCAGTAATTCTTAACCCAGGCATGTTCATACCAATTAGGAAGGGTATGCTTTTCTAAACTTTCCTTTTTTTCCAGAAAGAATTGTTCTTATAGTGAACCATTATTAGTGATTGGAAAACCATATTTCATGGGTTTGTTTCTGTATGAAATAATAACATTCACCATTGGAGAAAGTAGATAAAAATACATGGTATTAAGTGATGTGCTGGACTTGGTAATATAAATTCCTTTGTACAAAACTGTGGAATCTTAATTGTGTGGTAAACAATAAAATTGTGATAGGTAAGTTAAATGAACCTTATGTAATAGTAAGTACTTTACAATGCTCAACACAGCTGTTGTTCCCTTAATAAAGAGATGTTTAAATCACCTTAAGAGTAATCTGCCAAGATTTTAACTGTTTACCAGAAGGAAATGAAATACTGATAGGATATCGGAAGCAAATTCTTAGCTCAGTTCCCAGAAGTAAAATTGAGGGTATTTGATCTAAAGACCGTGATGATGACATTAGAACAGCTTCTTAACACCAGAATAGAGGAGAATCTGAACATAATATTTTATCTTGGATACGCGAGTGTAAATTTAAGAAGCACAGCTTTGGCTGAATTTGATTAGCTCCCTTAGAGTATAGTTACTAGAGCTTGTTTTGTCTCATTTGATTCTTAAAACAACCCTTGAAGGTAGGTTTTCTGAGTTCTGTTCTTGGCTGGGTTAAAATTTATGAGTAACTGACCATTTTTTTTGATCCTTAATTTTCTCTTCTGTAAACTGACAGGGTCAGACTTGACAGCCAAGATCTCATCAATTTAGTGTAAACTTGGTTTAGGAAGTTACAAGATACGTTTTGTCAAACAGAAAAGAGTAGCATGGATGGGAGATATCTGAGCTCTATAGCCAACTGAATCACCTACTATCTTTGGAAAGAAGCAGGGCTCCCAAAATAGCAGACAACTTGTTTGGTGACAATTGGGAATTGAGATTAAATAGTGGATTTCTAGGCCCATGCTTTTTTTTTTTTCTGTAAAAAGGGAAAGGGATAATATATAATAGTTATAACTTGAGAATTATATTTAGAAATAACTATTGTAGTGTTGACTATTGAAACCAGTGTGTTTTGTGGAAAATTCCATTACTAGTGAAACTTTATTCTGCTATCCATATACAGATGGTTTGAAAGTTGGAGTAAATAAGATTTATGGAAATTAAAGATTTGTCTTAAGCATTAAATAAAGGATAGGGGAACAGTTCTATAATTAATAGGATATGAAACTTGGCTTGCTTACAGGCATCGATAATTACCTTAATATATAAGTTACGTATTTTGGGAAATTAAAAATGTGTTTAGGAGAAGTTAGGCCAAGGATTTTAATCACATAAATGTAGAGTTTTACAAAGTAGTGTGGTTTTAAGAAATGTGTTTTAGGTTTGATAAAGCCAATTCAAGATTGTATTACTGATAGATGATCATTTCAGAGTTTATGACAATGTTCCTTAGTTACCTGCGCTTTCACTAATTCAGCAAGCATTGAATTCCTGGTCTCTACCAAGTCACGTGTTAGCCATTGGGTTACAAAGAAAACTGATTCTCCCATCCTTGGATAGTCTTCTAGAAGATGAACAACCAGCCAAGATTAACTTCCTTACTTGTAATCATAAGTTGTATGGATTTTATCAGCCCCCTGTCAGGTATAAAACTTAAACATCTTTTCACAGGGAGAATGAAGTTGAGGAAGTAAAGGAAGAGGGTCCAAAAGAAATGACTTTGGATGAGTGGAAGGCTATTCAAAATAAGGATCGGGCAAAAGTAGAGTTTAATATCCGAAAACCAAATGAAGGTGCTGATGGGCAGTGGAAGAAGGGATTTGTTCTTCATAAGTCAAAGAGTGAAGAGGTAAAATGAAGTTTTGTGGTGTTTGAAAATGTTCAGATGTGTCTTGAATTGTATTTATACAGTTTTTGTTCTAAAATTTCATATGGGTAATTTGTTTATAAAAAAATTTTTTTTAAAGTTTTACATAGGATTATTTGGGGTGAATTAATTAATTGCCCAAAGAGGAAAATAAACTGCTTTGTCATATATTCTAAGAAATCAGTCTTTCAAAGCTGCAATAATATTTTTTAAAATCTTACGCAAATGGGAATCATTAAAAGACTTGTATTGGGTTGAAAGGTTGGCATTTTCATGTGGTTTAATGTGAAACTGTCTGTCTTTGCCATATATAATATTCAAGAATCTTTAGTAAATGGTACTTCTTTATGGAGGAGTAATGTCATGTGAAGACAGGAGAATTAAATTACAGGTTTCCATTACATAGGAAACATGGAAACTAATGAACATATTTGAGAAAGATGTGTAGCTTTTGATTTGGTAGCTTCTATTTAAGCCTGAAGCACATTCTTAGACTGTCGCTGCTATATCCTTTTAGTATTTGTGTAAGTATGAGATTTTAGTCACAAAGTTAAATTGAAACGTTAAGAAGTCAGTCTGTAATAAAAAGGTTCAATAAAATCCTTTCCCTGTTTTAATTTTCCAAAGAAAAAAATAACAGTGAAACAAACTTGGAAATATTTTGAAATAAAATTGAGGTTTAGCAATGATTTTTTTTTTTAATCACTGACCTTCACGAAAGTAGTATAAATGAGACCATTGTTTTAACTGTCAGTTTCTATAGGAAAAGAAAAAGGTATTTTGCTTCATTGGAACTTTCAGTTTTTTTTGTTTGTTTGTTTGTTTTGGTTTTTGCAGATAAAATTGTTTTGTGTATCTGTAAAACAAATAGAAGTCTTGATTTAAAGAGCCATGAAAGTTCACTTTGAGGAGATTGTTCTTTTGAATGAATTATTGAATTGCTTAGGTTAATGTGAAAAAGATGTACTTTGGCACTCATAACTTTTTTGGGGTCCTGAAAGAAGTTTTCTCCAGAACAAGACACATATCTATACAAAATTCTGATACAATTTTAGATTATATCATTATCATTAATACCCTGAAGCCTCTTCATGCATTTTATAGATAGCAGGTTAGGTATCCCAGTATTGTGTTATTTTACATTGAATTTTTTAGAAATAATTCTTATGCAAGGTGAGGTATGTAATTAGAAATTTTTTTTAATTATAAAATGTGAAATTGGTTATGAAAAACCTTGAAACCAGGATATTTTCATTATCAAGCCACTTTTATATATTTGGACTCTTACAGCTATGGTGTCTTGTCATCTCACCTTATTGGCATATATGGCCTTACATTTAAATGTAGACTGTCCTCAGCTTAGAACCTTTGGTTTTTTGACTTAATGATGTGAAAGCAATACACATTTACACACCATACTTCAAATTTTGATCTCACAGGCTAGCAGTATGCAGTACTCTTGTGTTGCTGGGCAGTGAGCTGCAATTCCCAGTAACAACTGATACACTTAAACCATTCTGTTTCTCTCAGTACTGCATTTAATAAATTACATGACAACACTTAATTATAAAATAGGCTTTATGGTTTTGTGTTAGATAATTTTGTTCAACTGTAGGCTAATATAAGTGACCTGAGCACATACAAGGTAGACCAGGCCAGCCTACGATGTTGGGTTGGTGTATTACATGTATTTTTGACTTGAAGATATTTTGGGTTTATTGGGATGCAACCCTATTGTAAATTGAGGAAGTTGTGTATAATAGGTCTTCAAGTTTGTTGTATACAACACTTCAAATACTCTTTCTCTTATATTCATCTTCACAGCAAGTATGAAGTAGGCAGGCAGAAGAAGAAACTCTGGAAGTAGAGAACTGAATTACTGACAGAGCTGAGACCAGAGCTTTTATTTCCTGATTATCATACACTGCTCTAGAAAAAAACTTTTGCAGATCTATCCTACTAGTTAACTTGAAGGATAGACTCTGGACTTATAAACTTGCCCCCCTCTTAATTTTTTTTAGTAAAACCTTCAAGGTGTTTATGCTTTTTTTGTGTCTCTGCTGTAGAAATTTGTAAATGCTTATAATTAATAAACTGATATCATTGCTTTGTAATATCTAACATAAAATTAGGCAGTATATATAATTGACTTTAATTTGCTAGTGATTTTGTGGGTTTGCATTTACGTTTTAGGCTCCTTTAAAAATATTTAATAAACAGCCTTCTATTGCCTTTAAGTTCAGTTTAAATTTAACCTAAAGGAAGGCACAAAGAGATAACATTTAATTTGGATATTAGATGATTAAAGGGGTGAAAACATGTATACAAATGGAAATTTATTTGTACTTTAAGAGGTAATTATAAACAGTTGTAATATTACAAGATATTTAGAACAAAATAATTCCTTCAGAAAAGCGGATTACACATGTATTTGGTAAAAGTGAAACATACTTTAAGAAGTTTTCAACTAGAAGATTAAAAACCCATTCATCCCAAACACAAAAGAAATCAGGCATTAAGCAGTGTAAAATTCTCTGGCTGTTTTTGTGGACTTAGTCGTGTAGCTTAGGATCTGAATTTCACAAACAGGACTTCGTTTTTAAGTTTTGTTTTTTTTTTTTTTTTTTTTTTTTTTTTTTTTTGTATATTAAAGGCATGGTTTTATTTGCACCACTTTTCAAGATTCCTTTCTTATATAATGTGTTTCACTTGAATCTTTAGCTCTCGAATTTATATGGAAGAACACATTATATATGAAGAGAAGAGCAGTTTGAGAAGTCTATTACACAATTTCTTTTCCCAAGTCATAATTGGAAGAGTGTGGAGCAAAAGTTTTTAAAACTTTTAAAGAGATTCAGTAATATCTGTAGTAGAAACTTCACATACCATCTATCCAAAGTCTTCATCGGGAGTTCACATTGGAATCCTAATCTGGACGGCATATTTTAAATGTTCTTGTCCATACTTCACTGCTAAAGGTTATGAAGTAGGTTTGAGATGGGGCCCAACCACTTGAGGTGTTGGGATTATACCTCTAATCAAGACTTGCTAATATATCACACATAAGTTAAAGTTAAGGGAATAAGAAATAGAGAACAGTGAAAGGAATTCTCCCTCCTAGATTGCTGTTGCTGATCAAAAAGCTCACTTATTACCTATAGAAGTGTTGATATAGTTTTTCACACAAAGTACAGGTTGGATTTTTGGTTTTTTAGGAGAAGGCTTGTTATTTAGAAGTATGCAACATTACTTTCCTATTAATCACCCAGTGACCTTCACTTAAATTTTTAGGCTCATGCTGAAGACTTGGTTATGGATCACCATTTCCGGAAGCCAGCAAATGATATAACGTCTCAGCTGGAGATAAATTTTGGAGACCTTGGCCGCCCAGGACGTGGTGGCAGGGGAGGACGAGGTGGCCGTGGGCGTGGTGGACGTCCAAACCGTGGCATCAGGACTGACAAGGTAGTTTTAAGACTTCTTTTACCCTTTTAAGTAATTCAAGGACCTCTTTTGATAAATCACTGACCTAGATCCTCTTGAGGACATAAGTAGAAGAAGAAAAAGAGGTAGACATGCCTTCAAGAAACTACGTTTTAGGTTATAGTTTTGTTTAAAGCTGTTAACTGAATAGTGCTGCCAGTAGTTAAGTTTACCACCTTTTATTAGGTATTTATTCGATGGTCCTGGTACTGTGCTAGGTATTTTGTGTATTACATCATACTTAGTACATTACATCCTTTTTTTTTACGGACGGTGAAATTCAGGTACAGAAAGCCAAGGTAATTCTTGGCTTTTGTTAAGGTGCCCTGACTTGTCAACTACTTCCTTTGCTTTGTCAAATCTTCACTGTTTTTTAGGTCTCAGCTTAACATAACCTTTGTGTCCATTGTATAATTGTGTGACATTGACTGGATGACTGTTGACACCTTTTTTGTTGTTGATATTTTTATTAGACTGTTCTGTGAGAGCTGGGATTTATTTTTGAATCCTGTTTTCTGTAACCTCCATTGCCTTTCACTGTGTATGACAGAAAACAGATTCTTCTGAAATAACAGGTTCTTCTGAAATATTTTGATAGAAGTCCTAATAATTGGTAGATTTGAACTCTGATCTTTCTGAAGCTAAATTCCATGGTTTTAATGACTAGATATTATTAAAGTATTAGAGATAACTTGGGTTAGTTCGTTGTTTCCTTTTACAGTCTAGCTAGGAAACAACCATAATATCCTCTTGAGTTCTCAACACCTGATACACAAATTGAGAGACTCATCTGCTTGATTGAGTCTGTCAGTATTTGATTACGGTGGTAATTTAATTTTCTAGATTTTATGGTCATCTGTAACAATGTGGTGATACTTTGTTTTGTTTTGTTCTGTGACATCAGTTCTTTTTGAAGCTAGTGTGTATATGGATCTTTTCAATACTTTTTTGTTTTGTAATTTGTACTTTGTAAATAGCCATTGGGTTCCTTTCTAACAATGATGAATGTTGATTAAATAATTATAATTGGTTTCTTAGCCTACTTTCAAATTGATGCCATTCTTATTTAGCAAATGGGGAAAATATAAAAATAATGAACAACAAAGTAAGAATGCACATACATATCTCGTGTGAATCTGTTGTGTAATTTATTGGAAAAAGCAAAATAACCCATGCTATTACTAGGAAATTTTCCTAGGTCTTAGAAATTTAGGATAAGGCCCATTGTAAATATTTGTAGTCCTATTCTGAACCATAATTTTGCCTTTTTTAAGTAAAAGCTTTGACACATTTTACTTACTGTAACTAAGATTTTTTAGAATTTTGTATCTAAATGTAGACGCTGGCAATATGTTACTAAGATTTGACAATAAGGTTGTTAATTTTGGTTCTGTTCTTTTTCAGTCAAGTGCTTCTGCTCCTGATGTGGATGACCCAGAGGCATTCCCAGCTCTGGCCTAACTGGATGCCATAAGACAACCCTGGTTCCTTTGTGGACCTTCCTCTTTGAGGCTTGCATGCTTAAGGATCCCAAACAACTAAGAAATTTCAAAAAAAAAAAAAAAAAAAAAAAGACTGTCATTCATACCATTCACACCTAAAGACTGAATTTTATCTGTTTTGAAAATGAACTTCTCCTGCTACACAGAAGTAACAATATGGTAGTCAGTTTTGTATTTAGAAATGTATTGGTAGCAGGGATGTTTTCATAATTTTCAGAGATTATGCATTCTTCATGAATACTTTTGTATTGCTGCTTGCAAATATGCATTTCCAAACTTGAAATATAGGTGTGAACAGTGTGTACCAGTTTAAAGCTTTCACTTCATTTGTGTTTTTTAATTAAGGATTTAGATGTTCCCCCAATTACAAACTGATTTTAAATATTAGACATAATACCAGTTTTAATACTTGCTTTGCATTTTCACACATGGTCAACTGGGACGTGTAAACTTTGTCAAATTTTATGCTGTGTGGAATACTAACTACTTTATGTATTTTAACTTAGTTTTAATATTTTCATTTCTGGGGAAAAAGTCTTCACTTCTCATGTTAGCTGTTATATATGCTAAATCTTTATATACTGAAATATCAGTACTTGAACAAATTCAAAGCACATTGGTTTATTAACCCTTGCTCCTGCATGGTTCATTAGGTTCAAATTATAATTGATTCACAATTTCAATTATATTTACTTTTAAAACGTGTCACTTTACCATTTTAAAAACCAGTCTAGACACCTTACTGGTGAAAGTTGTTTCAGCTACTTACTGTTGATAGATACTATCAAATTGAAGTAGTTTTATGGGTGTTGGGTTTTTCCTCCTCCAGCAGGGTGGGTGGAACAAATTGATTTGGTTAGTGCGTAATATTTAAACTGCTCTGTAAAATAAGTGGCCGCTCAGTATGATTTGTATGTGTAAAGGGTCCCAAATCAAAATTGTACATCCATAACCAACAACCCTTTACCCCCTCCTTGTTTTAAAGAAACCAAAGGGCACTGGTTAGTATGGTAAGGTGGGGGGGAATATGTTAATTTTTGGAGTTTGGAAAGCAGACAGCTTTACTTTATAAGGTTGGAACAGCAGCACCATCCATGAAATACAAACCAAAAATTTTACTGTTTCTGAATTTCCTATATTGTTATTAATTTTGGTCTTAAGTTGATAGTTTCCACAGAAGGTGATAAGTACCTTTTACCTGTTCCTCCATTAGAAAATTAGGTTAATAATGGATTTATTGATCAGGAGCATCACCATTTACTAAAACATATGGAAAGAATAATCAATAAACAGGTTTTTTAGGAATTTTTTTTTTTAGTCTGCCACATTTATTGATAAATAGGAAAGGGGTTTTATTTACAGTTTTAAAGATCTTTTTGTCTATTAGTAATTTTCTATCTGTCTGGTAATGTCCAGTTTTAAAAATACTGAAGATCTTAAGTCATAAAATGTCTATTTAGCTGATTAGTTCTCCCTTATACTTCTAAAGAGAGATTGTATAGTACAAGAGTTACTTGTTGGGATTAGATTTATTAATCTAGTTACCTACTAGTTTGACATCTTAGGACGGAGGTAATTGGTTTTTTTAATGATGGATAAACTTGTGCTGGTGTTTTGGATCTTATGATGCTGAGCATGTTCTGCACTGGTGCTAATGTTTGACATAATTTTATATTTACAAACATACCTGCTACCCAGAGGCAAGTATTAACTTAGTCCATATGGACTAATGACCCCTCTTGAGATTGCAACATACGTCCTCCTAAACACACTCATACAAGGTGTGTTTAGACTTTAAAGTATCTTAACAAGTAACATGTTTATAAACCTCTTGATTTCTAGCAGCATATAGAAAACACCTATTAAAAACACTTCACAAGTTCTCATTGTCAGCCATTGCTGGCATTCTGTCACTAGAGAATACACAGCAATATCTGGTATGTTGCAAGCTTTCAAGATAGCCTGGATTTAGAAAGTTGGTCCATTAGCTGTTTCTGATGGATGTAAATTTGCCTCCTAGTTCACTTTGTGTCAAGAGCTAAAACTGTGAACCTAACTTTTCTCTTATTGGTGGGTAATAACTGAAAATAAAGATTTTATTTTCATGCTCACTTCTTAAAAGTCATAAAAACAATCAAATAGGAGCCCATTTATTGTCATGTGTTTTCTGACCTGTGTGTGCACCCCCAAGGTAATGCTTATATTTCATTTTTTCTCCTTATACTTAGGTCTTATTTATGTGTGGGGTGTTTGTTAAACCAGGCTGTCGAGTAACATTTGGAAGGGATACCTATTTTAATTATAATTTGAATTATTGTAGAATGAATTTCAAGGATTGACTTGACAATGACATTTCTTAGTGAACCAGGTTTTGAATGTGAAGGTTAATCATACTGAATGTCAGGGGATTTTTGTTTTTGTTTTTATAAACAGTGTAATACTCTAAAGAAAATCCCTTAATGGATACAGATATCTAAATAATAATGGTGGCTGATAAAATGTTTTAGTGAACTTTTACCTTGATACTTTTAAATGGAAATAATGCCAGAATTTGTATTTTCTATTAAGATATTTTCAGTTTGCATTGAGATAATTGGGATAAGGTCTGTCTTTTTTTTTATAGTTAAATATTTTGAGACCTCTGGAATTATGAAAGATTTTAAAAGGCACTATACATCTAGGTTGCTTTACACAGTTTTATTTAAAAAGTGGAGGTGGACATATCTAGAGTTGTAAATACATTGGTCTTGTTTTTGGTGTGGGTGTGGAGGGAGAATATTAAGTATTCAGTCTCATTGTGTTATTTTCTAATTGCTATAGAGGGATGTCCTGAAATAGAAAAATGTTAATGCCGTTAGGGAGTTGCATAGAAAGCCTAAATTCTCCGTGTTGGTTTTTTTTTTTTTTTTTAATATATCTTTACGAGCACTAGCATATGGAAAGAGTAAACAAATACTAAAAGGTTAAATTTAGGGAGAAATGTGAAAAGCTACTGTGGATGATTTTGACTTCAAGGTAAGATGATATTAGGTATACTAATGAACATCTGTCCCAACATTGAAGTAATTGGTAAAGCAAGTTCTAAGCCTCTCAGGTGCCTGCAACTCTATTTTGTAAGGAAAGTAAACACACGCTTAGAAAAAGATTCTAACTGAGACATTCGTAATTCTACTGAGATTAAAATATAATTGTTTAGGGGGTCAGAACACTTAAAACCCAGATCCCCAAGTTAACAGGAGAGCCCAGAACATGATGACTAGTATGTTTTGCAGTAACAGGCAGTAAAATCCGCAGTCAAACGTCAAGACCTAGTAATCAGTGAAATAATTTATAAACGTAAAATTGTCAGGTTTTATCACTGAGCTATATCAAGTGTCAGCTTTCAGAAATTTGGGCTTAATTTTTGCTCAGCCTGGGTTTACCTATGACATGTTCTCTCAACCTGAGAATCTTGATTTAAGTTAGACAAATACAGAGATTGTTACATGAAAAGTGGTTGAAAGTTCATTAAATCAGTAATACAGGGAAAGGCAACGTAAAAGACAAGAAGCTTAATTTCAGAAAGTGACTAGGATATACATTATTGGAGCTGTTAAGATTCTGGCCACAGAGGAAAGTACTAATGTTGGAAATGAGGATTATTTAAATAAGTGCTACATCTAGGCCAGGGGACAACACATTTCAGCCTGTGGCCTGTTTTTGTACAGTCCCTGAACTAAGAATGGCTTCTACATTTTTAAAAAGGTTAAAAACAATATTCTGCAAAGATGTATGTAGCCCACAAAGCTTAAAACACCTGTCCTTTTATGGAAAGTATTTGCTGACCCCTGATCTAAGCCGTCACTCCCAGGTCTACATGTAAGTTCTTCAAAAATTTTAAAGTTTAGTTCTAGGTGCAGATTAAATCACCCTACCCCATGGGAGGTTGTGAAATTAATAAATATCTGAAAGCAATTTTTTTTAACCTCTTAGCCCCCAGTCAGAATAAGGGCAAGATACCAGGCAGCTTTTTAGTAAAGATGGTATTTTATTTTTTTTTAAAAAAGATGTAGCTTGCAACTTAAGTATATTCTGAAAAGCTGTCAGAGTATAAATTTGCTGTACAGTTAATGCCATGATTATAGTTTTGCACATTTAGTGGCACTTCTCATCACTTAATGCTGACATCTTTCTGTTGAACTAAATTGATTTTTCCGTAAAATGAGAATTATGAACATTTTGTATAGATAAGAAAACAAATGTCCATTTTAATTAACTCCATAGGTTGAACTGGGGCAGGAATTAATGGCTTCTGAGGAGTGTGTTTCAGCTTAGTCAGGAGGCTATCCATTTGGGCAGAATTTAGCTTTTGTGCCATTACTTCTGTCTTATATAACAGAGTCCATTGTTCACTTCTAAATGGAAGGAAAGAAAAGGTGAGAAATTACTCATACAAGTTAGAAAATGATTTACCAAATTACGTTTTTGCTTGAGGTGTTAATGTAGGTAGTGTTAAATTAGTAACATTTGTCCCTTTTGGCTACCGGGGGTGGGTATGACCATTCCTGGTGTACTTGAATGTATATTCTAAGTCTTGTGCTTGGAAGACAAAAGAGATACCTGGTGAAAACTACTATCTGACAATTCTGGTTCCTTACGGATTTTTAAAAACTATTAAGACAATACCAGGTGATGAAACAGTTGCTCTGAACTGATCTTCCTGTGGCTTTATTCCTTATATAGATGTGTAAGTGTTACTGGTATGGAAATGAGAAAAGCAAAGGGCTGATACTTAGGATTTTGTTATTTGGAGAGCTGAGCCAGGGAAGTGGGAAGTAGTTTATCTTTGGACAGATTGTTTACACTGTATCACCTTAACTGCAGATGTAGCTGATTTGTCTTAAGGATTTTAGGACTTCCAGTTTGAAGAAATGGCACTGGTTTTCGCCTACCTAGTATGAAGTGATCCAGATAAACTTGTTTCTTGATACTGCCCAGAATTTTATTAGAGTGAGACTAAAGTTCTTTATTAACTGATGAATAATGTCAGAAATTTTGTTCTAGGAACTTTGCACACTGGATTATTACACCCAAAGTGTGAAACATTCATAGTGAAATGTTGCTTTGTTTGGTAACCACACTCTGATGAAAGTTAGATGTTTAGATACTTTGTCAAAGTGCTCAGGCTGCCAGGGGTTGTATAGAAATTGGCTAAACACATCAAAGAAGATGGGAGATTCCTCCCCCAATTTCATAGCTGAAAATGTTTAGGCTTATATGACTGGTGAAATGAACAAAACACATATCCTTCTGTTTAGAGACAGTTTGTCTTCCTGGAAATTCTGAATTTCTAGTGATGCTTCCACATCTTTTTCCCCAGTAAAAAGAATTTTTCCTAAAAACTACAGATAATTTGGTTTCAGCTTGATTTTGTACATATGTTTATCAAGACTTAGTTACTAAAATTTTAGTAGCTTCTTAAAAATGCATAGGAAGGCTGAGACTGGATAAAAGCACTTTTAATACAGATGTTCGTTGGTCACTAGTTACATGAAGAAAATCAGCATACCCAGCCTGGTATATTGTGTGTGTTTCAGACCACTGTGTTTTGTTCATAATAGTATACCTTGAAGATTGAGTGGTACTTTGTCCCTGTATCAGCAAAATCCAGTGGATGAACAGTGTTAATTAACAATTGGATTGGCCCACCCTCACTCACCCTAGCATCTTGAGTCAAATGGTAGAGCTGGAAGTCACGTTGACCGTTTGAGAGGGCTTTGGATGCCATATAATGCTAAGTGAAAATACTTACAAATCATCTGAGGAAAAAGTTCACTTCAGAAGAAAATGGACAGTTTATTAAGAGGAAATTGCCATTATACTATGGCTTGAAGAACTTTAACCAGCACCTCCCAATTACAGGACAGCATGGATGTCCACCCTCCTCCCTTTTTTCAGGATCATTAATTTCTTGCTACTTATAGAGTTATTAAACTTTAAAAACAACTACAGATTTTTAGAGGAAAATTTTTGAATTGATTTGGAGAGTGCATCTGTAGCTGAAGAAATTACTTATTGACTTAATTATCCTTGTAAATTATTTTAATCTATTGTAAGCAGGTCAAAAGTGGGTGTTTTAAAAAAAAAAAAAACTCTGTAACTACTCTGAAAGCTATCCTGCCATAGACCAGAGAGGGTAAGGTAAAGGGAGTGTTTACAGGAATGCAAAGGAATCCAGTCATACGCAGTTGTAGGAATGTGAGACAAAAGAAAACTTAGGAAGCAGGTGTTTTCTATAGTGTTGTAAAAAAAAAAAAAAGCAAATGGTCTTTTACTCCATTTATGATGGGATAAAGATTTCTGCTTCTAAATTAAATCTCGTGACATCCTATTACCACCTTGGGAGAGTTTTTTGGCTAGGGAATGAGGTTTCCAGGCTCTGCTTTCGGTAACAGGAAAAACCCTCAGGTTAACATGGGCTGGATTCTTGGCTAATGTGCAGAGAGATACATAATTGCCATTTTAGCAAATGAATTGAGGTTTTGTTTCCTAAAAGAACAAGTGTTTTTTGTTATTAATTTTCATCCAATTTCAAAAGACTAGTTTTGCAGTTTTTTTGAACTAGTAAAAAATGTCTGGCTTGTTCCTCAATGGTGAAAATTTGGGGCCTTTGAAAACAGTCTCCGTAAGAATCTCATAATAGCTTTTATAGTATTTCATTGGGTCCAATTACCTATGGGCAGTAAAATACCTGAAATTGGAAAAAGGAAGGTATTTTGAGCCTCACTTGACATTCTCTTGCCTAGGCAAGACCAGGGTCTCTAGTAGCAGAATTCCTTACAGTTGTGGAAATTGAAAATGGCCTGAATTGATTGAAAGGGACGCCATGGCAGCACATACTAGGTTTGTATGTTGGAGATGTGACTGAAATTACAGAACGAATTTAAGAATGGTTTTGCCACTTGTAAATTTAAAAAAGGACTATTAAATGTGGAACCAATTACCAGAGAATGAAGGAAAGGCATTTATTTATGCTTCAACAATTCATATAAACAACAAAATTGAGTCAAATGCAGCCCTAATAATTTTTTGCTTAAGAAATAGCCATGTTTGGAAAAAATCAGGTAAGTTGGGTGGGGTTATAGATATTTTAATTTGAGAAGACAAACTTCTTTGGTTATTTGAAAAGCATAATGTCTTTTATTCATAGTTTTATATACTCCACTTAACAATTTCGTTAAATCGGACTTCTTCAGGGGTGTTATTTCCCATCTATGGCCTACACAGTGTGCCTTGTATGGTAGGATTTAGATTAGCTGGGTGGGTAAGTTAGCAAATTCAGGAGTGCCAGATTTGTCCTGGTGTCATTTAAGATTTACCTGCTTTTTAGGTAGATTTCTCAAGTACCAAGAAGGAGCTAGAGCTTTAGAAGCATGGAAGTGCCAGGTTTTGGCTACTTAGTACCAGTAGCTTCAAAGATTTTTATAGAATCATAGTTATAGTCAACTATAGTCAGAACCCCAATTGATGTAAATTTGTAGTGCAGTCATTTGCATAGAAAAGAATTACAGAGTAGTTGAAAGTTATGCTCCAAAACTCGACTATCTGGAATCAAGTACTAATTGTGTGACTTTGGTTAAGTTACTTAACGTGTATCTGTTTCCTGATCTCTCAAGTGGAGATAACACCTACCTTAACCAGTCGTGGTGAGAACTGAGTTACAGCCGTTAAAAACTGCATGTATTAAGTACTGTGTTAGAGGTTATTGATCATTATTAATTCCTATTAGAATGGAAATAAGGCAAAAATTGGCTTGTTATATAAATTTTGTATTTGAAAGATCCATTCCTTCAGTTATTACCTTAACACCCCCAACCCCCACCCTCATCTAGTGTGTCAGCTACTTTGTCTTTTCTGACTTCTGACAAGAGTATCAAGGGTGGAAGTGCCAGAGAAGGTGGAGGCTGAAAGAGATGTGGGCCATAAGGAAAGTAGTTGGTAGTCTGTCTTTAGGACCCACTGCCTCAGGTCTTTGGAAAGGAATTGGTAATATTTTCTATTTCATTAACTTTATCTAGTTACAAGAGAAATGAGTATTTGTGATGAAAAGAATGCAAAATTGTAATTAAGAAAAGCTATGGCTGGATGTAGCCACTGTTAGCATTTTAGTGTATATTCTTTAGATTTTTTTTGTATTGATTTATATAAAAGTGACATTATTCTATTCAGCCATTTGTAATTAACCATTTCCTTGTCAAATTGTGTTATATTTTTTAAAAGACTGACTAGCATGCTTTTCATCAATTCTCAGATTTATCCTCATTTCAGGTATGTTAAAATGTGTGTGGGAGGATGGGGGGGAAACGTGCACCATAGCAATCAATGGCCTATTACTGTTTAATGAACATTTTTTCCTACTCATAACAAAATAATGGGGCGTCCTAAAATTGGTGGAGTCTTAGACTCCATGAAATTCAGTGTTTTATTGTATAGATGATTCAACCAGATCCCTACTGAAGGGCATTTAGGCTCCTCTAATCAACGCTGTGATAAATCCTTTATTCAGTTTATATTTGTACTGTTCTTTAAGTCTACATTGCTAGGAGTGGAGTTGCTTATTCACATTTTATTAAATACTGCCCAGCTGTCTCCAGAAAGGAACCAGCTAACATTCCTGGTTGCCAAATGCAGTTCTCTGATTAATACTGGCTAATTTTTTCATTAATGTTGCTAATTTGGTAAGGGAAAAATGGTATTTAATTTTTATTTCTTTGATTACAGGTGAGTTTTTTTTCATGCTTATTGAGTATTTCACACGTATTTTGTGAGTTTCTCATTCAGTCCATTTTTCTTTGAAGCACTGGCTTTTTTCATATTGATCTGTAAGAGCACCTTATTAAGTTATCTTGGTATATCTTGCAAATATTTTTATCTAACTTGTGTTTTGCAAAGTTTTAATTAGAAGTTTATTCCAGGATAGACTGTGATGTAAAAATCTGACTTGTTTATTTCCAGTTGGCCAATTGATTGAATTGCTTATCTTTTTTTTTTTTTTTTAGGGGGAAGAAGAGGCCTTTCTGATCTCATTCTAGAGAGTGATTAATTTGAGGGTTCACCTATCAGCCTTTCATAAGGGTGGATATTGTGAATGTCCTTGAGTTTTGCAGATTAGGAAGAGAAAAACAGGGCTCCTTTGGAGGGTTTCAGCAGCGATATTGGGATAGACGACAACTACGTCAGGTGAAAGAAAAAGAGCTTGATGTAGAAAAACCAAGAATCGAACATGGGGGATGGACTAAAAGGTGCCTAGTTTGGCATGTGTTTCACTGGCCTCTGGGCTTTGGTGAGTTGCAGCTGTAAGCTATTAATGGAAGCTGAGAAACTGGGATGGGGTGGAGGGGAAAAGGCACCAAAGGGAAAGAACTAGATTCCCTATAAGGAAGTCAGAGGCCAGGAAAATAGAATTGCTGGCCCTTTTAAGGAATAATTCAAGGTAATGATCGGTACACAAGAATTGGTGGCGATTCTCATGAATTCATGACAATGAACTTGGACTCTCTTTATAGTATTTAGGTCCCAGAGAATTAAGGAATTTGATGTGTTTCAATAGAGCAGAGATTTCTGGGTTGGCTTTCAGATGTACATCAGGAGTAAGGATTTATAGCGTTGCTAATTTTCCTGAGGAATGAAAGCCTGACTATATGAATATTGTTGAGCCCTACCCAGTCCTAGTAAACTAGGCAATCTGATGGGATTTTGACTGTGTGTGGGCGGGAAGGTGGATTGTAAAAGCTGTCTGGGGCAAGGGCAGGATGAGGTTACCCATCCTGTCATTCGTGGCAAGAGGACTTTTTATCTGGCAGAGTGAGTAGCCAAGAGCATGCTCAAATATTTTTAAAGTAATGAACTGCTACATGTATTACAGTGGTGCTGTCAGTAAATGGTAGGGTAGAATGCGGTTGGGAATGAAGAGGATTACAAGCAAACTCAATTGTCTCATTAAAGAGGAAGAGACACAACCAGACTCGCTTCTGTAACAAGGAACAAGATGGAACTGATGGCAGGAGACATCTTTTGCTTTTTATCGATAGCCTACTATGGACCAGGCACAGTGCTGGAGAAACAGATTGCCATGGTTCCTGCCTTCAAGCTATTCACAGTCCAGTCGAGGAAGTAAGTGCATCGTGCTAGGGGAGCATTGAGGAGGCCTCTGCATCCTTAGAAGGAGACTTCAGGAGTCAAGAAGTCTCCCTTTTTAAATTTTTTAAAAAACCTTTTAAGGAAAACAAATGAGGACTGCAGTACCAGCTGGGGCTTTAAGGGAAGGGAAGGGGTGAGGGGGATAAAAGGGAGACTGGGACCTGTGTGTTGAGGCCAGAAGTGGTGGGGAAGAGTGATTTAAGGTGGTTATCAGGTTATCAAAAGGAAAGCAAATAAATGAAAAAGCAGGTATTGACAAGAAAGAAGTTGGCTTTCATTGTCAAGAAGCGACAGACTGCCCTGCTTCTGAGGTGGCGGCTTTGTTGTGGCCCATTGCAAACAGTCAACAAGGGGCTCCCCATCCTGGGTGTGGAAAAGCCAGTGCTGAAGCTGCGGAGATGCAAGGGACCATGGTGGGGGCTTCTACACAGCAGCTAAATAGAGTAGAATGGAGATGTAAGGAAGAAACAAGGTTTTCAAATAAAGCCTGGGTGAACTAAAGAAGTTAAGTCTGGAATAAATGGTAGGAAGCATGGATGAAGAGTTAAACATGAACAAGCAGAGCAAATGCTCATTTCAGTGTCTAGAGCTCTAAGGGACATCTGGTAAATCAGAGCCACCTCAGATCCAGTGTTTGGGTGGGATGGTGGTAGGGTGTAGGACCCAGGCTTGACAGGGATTTGAGAAAAAGGTTCCTGGACCTTTCATCCTGTTCTTTTGGGAAGGGTACAATTAGCAGTTAGACTGAGATTCTTCTCTACCAGCTTAGCAGAAGTGCCTGTAGTTAAGGGACAGAAGAAATGATGGGTGAAGGGAGGGTGACAAGCCAGAGAGCTTTCCAAGTTCGTGCTGGGGAAAAGAGAATTTTCTAGGCTCAATTTGAGCTGTCTGAGGACCAGCTTAGAGTCTTCCTGAGGAAAGAAAGCAGAATGCCTTCAGAAGGGACAATTTATGAGTGCAATCTTGGCAGTAGGGTATTAGACCCTGAGGTAGCTGTGATCTTAAAGGCAGCATCAGCTGCAGCAGAAAGGAGAGGAAACACAAGGGGCCCACTTCTTTACAAAACATCGGATTTCAGAGAGGGGAGGCTGCTTGCCCAAGGTCCTATAGTGGGTTTAGTAGTAGCTTTCCTCCTTCAAGCATCTGTTGACTCACTGAAAAAAGGTGAAGACAAAATAAACTAATAAAATAAACTATCAAAACTAAGGGAAAGGTACATTCTTAGGCTTCTACAAATAAGGATAGCCATGACCGTCTTGGGAGCCCTTTTATATTGGTGTTCACCAGGATCTTTTATGCCCTCATATGTAAAATGAGGTTGATCTGTTTTGAAGGGAACCAATAATTCTCACTAACATGTCCATCATTTGGAGTTGTGCTCTCCAACACAGTAGCCAATAGCCATATGTGACTACTTTAATTACAATAAAAATTCAGTTCCTCAGTCATACTAGAGATACATTCCAAAGTGGTCAGTGGCCAATGTGGTTAGTACCTACTGTACCGAACAGTGCAGATATACATAGAATACTTGTATCTCAGGCGTACTGGACAGTACTGATCTAGACATAAGACCCGGTTTGTAGTAGCTGCTTTATACAGTTGACCCTTGGACAACATGGAGGTTAGGGGCATTGACCACCGCACCACCTGCCCCAGTGCAGTACCCAGATTGTAGTCTCAAGTCCACACAGTAAAGAATGTAATTGTAAGGCTGTGGAGAAGGCAAGATGAGGTATTTGGGGTACAGCCAACTATTAGTTCCTGAGATTCATCCTGAGCTGGCTTACCTGCCCTCTGGCTGCAGCCAGACCTGATGGCAGCACTCAAGGTGATGAGCACTGGAGCAGGGGGCTGGGAGGATGGCAGATGGGGCATGCTGTGCTGGCTGGGGGCGCACTGACTTTCCAAACTTTAGGCTTTGCCACTCAGAGCATGAGGGAGCCGCACCTCATCTTTAACTGATCCAGAGTTAACTTGTCACCACAGGAGAAGGTGAGTGGGTGAAGGGAACTTGAGGGGAAAACAGAAAGAGAGATGTGCTGAGGCAGTTCTTCCAGAGGGTCAGCTATGGGAGCCTCATGTGAGGGGAGATAATCTATATTGGAGGGTAAGTAGCCCTCGTGGGTAGGAAGGTAGTCCACTTGGAGGACTGTCAAGGGGCTGGCTGGGTGTCCCAACTTTGAGTTGGGGCCCTTGCTCCCCAACACCTTGTACAGATCTACCACTTGTCCTGCCTCTGCTGTGAGAGCTCTTGGAGGGGGTGGGCTCGAGGCACTGTATCCTGTGTCTTCCTCAGAGGTATAGTGATCTTGGACTCTTTGTCCGTTTTCTGGCCAGTTGGGGTGACGGGGATGTCTGAAGACCGGGGTCACTTGATGAAGGACTTCGTTGATGATCAGGGGCTTAGGTTCTTCTGGAGTGGGCCAGTCTGTCAGGAGCCTATCCAAGGTCAGCTGCGTCTTCTCCTGAGAAAGAGGAGGAAGAAGCTCATATGGCTACACGGAGTAAGCAGCCTTGACAACCGACCACTCCAGGGTACATAAGGCCTCCACGAAGCTAGTCAGCTCAAGGCAGAACACTGTGGGCCTTGACTTGGTAGGTAGGAGAAGCAGTTAACACCACTGGGGAGGCAGACAGGCAGGAGCCATGGACTCCTTCCAACCCGCAACCAGTGAGTGATTCACTGTCCCGCTCAACCTTCAGCTAGACTGTTTCTGGTGAGTCAAACTGCACCAGCTGCTGCTTCTCTAGCATAGAGGGCACAGTGGGTGCAAAGGAAAGGCTGAGCTTGCATCTGTCTGGGGAGGAGGCAAGACTTTTAAAGGGTCACACTAGAGCTGAATGCTGAGAAATGTATAGTATCTTCCAGGTAGAGACGTGGTGGGCAAGGAGAACTGGTCTACTCCGGAACCTGCTAGTTCTTTTTATGACAGGCACACTGAGGCTTCAGAAATAGATGGAGGTCACATGATGAAGGGACTTTCAAGGGATGCTAAGGACGCTGAACTTTGATAAAATTCTGAAAGGTTTTTGGTAGTGTAATATCCTTGTCAGTTCTTCTCTTAAGGAAGACCTCACTGAAATAACTTTTCTGGAAGAAATTTTCATCCTTTTTTCCCTATAGCTAATTTTATCTGTTACTTTTCTTGCTTTATCTCTCTCAACATCTAATTCGTTACCAGCTCTTCAATGTCACATCTTTTCCTCCCAAACTTATTGCTGATTCCTGAGTCCAAGTTCAAGCACTCGCTTAACATTTCTTTTTATAGGTTTATTGGTCTCTCTTTACATCCTCCAAACTACCTTTTACATTGACTGCTTGATCTTTCTGAAGCAGAGCTCCAAAGCCCGCTTTCAGGAAGCCCCTAGTGGCTGTTTTCTCCACTGGATTCCAACAGCAGCGAAGAAACCACCTGTTAGGTTCTTGGCATAAGAGCCTTTATACTGTCAATTTTTTTTAAACATGTCCGTCAGCTATATGCAAGCAGAGACTGTCTTAAGGGAAGAGTAGGATGACAAAAAATAGTCTTGGGATAGGGCAAACCCTGAGGACTAGTCCCAACTCTGAGTCTCTACAACTTGGGAAAACTCAATCTGTCTTCCTGGTCTTGGGTTCCCTCATCCGTCAGATGCCAAGCTGGGCAAGAATGGTTTGGTCTGGAAGGCCTCTGATGCCCTCCCTCTTGCCTGAAGCATGGCAAGTGTCCAAAAAGTACATGACGGTGCTTTCTCAGGGCAGATGGCCTCAAAGGGCCCTGACCACGCAGACGGTATGTGTCCTTCTGTTTTGGGAGCCTGCTCTTCTCCTATCGCTGTGCAAACTGGCCGTGGCACAGTGGTCTGGCTTGGAACATGGCCAGCAGCTGCCAAAGCACTGCCACCACCGATGTGGAGGAGATCACACAGGGTGAGGCTCGTTTTCACAAGGCGAGGCGTTCACTCTGCCTTTGGGAAAGCCTCAACAGAGGCTGCTTCTACAAAGCAGGCCCCTGGCCGACAAGTCCTGAGGCAAGGGCCTCTTGGACCACTTACTATTAGCTCAGGTACATCATGGAAACTATTTAAAGCTTTTACAAGCTCAAAATGGGTAACATCCCCGTGATCCCTTTATGATTGAGCCTTTTCCTCCAGAGCTAAAATCTGTGGGTTTTTTTAGCCACTTCTTAAAAAATGGTTGTGGGACACAAAGCCTGAGAACTCAAAGCACATTTTGTTGGAGGTGAAACACTATTGTGTTTCTGATGTCTGCCTCAGCCTGGCACCAGGAGAGCAGTTTGGGTCTTTAAAAATAGTCTACCCCTTCAAGGGTCAAGTGACCTGGGGCTCTGAGGCTGCCACCTGGCCTTCGGCATAGATGGCATGTTTAAGTTAAATTTTCTGATTCACTGGTTACTTTTGCAAAAGAAATACATGTACATAGTTTTATAAAAATTTTTTTTAAGTTTAAAGGGAATTTGTAATGAAAATTAAGTGGCCTCATGCCTTCAACCACCTCCCCAAAGGCAATCATCATTATCAGTTTCATATTTAGGTTTCCAGAAATATCCTGTGCACATGTGTGCGTGTATGTGTGTGTACAAAATCATCCTCCTTTTTAGAGAAATGAGAACCCACTTTAGACAATTATTATGAACTTTGCTTTTGTCACTTTTAACTATATTAGAGATTTTTTAGACACACAGATCTCATTTTTTTAGTAGTTGCATAACATCCTGTTGTATGGATACACTCGTAAGTTTAACCTGTCCCCTGATGGCAGGCTACATTATGTCCAGCGTTTGGCTTCTATTTCTAATGCTGCAATGAACATACTTATATTGTACAACTTTGGGCACAATTTGCTATTTCTTCCCCTGTGTTACTTTTTCTAACCCTTTATGTGTCTTTCTCAGCATTTCTTCTAGGCTTTTTGTGGGTTCCTCAGTGGCTCCACATGCCTCTCTATCCCCTCATGCCCAGGCAGAGGCAAAGAGACCACGCCGCCAAAGCTACCAGCTTGGGAGCGAGATGTCCGCGACTGACCCAGAGCTGCTTCCCTACTGGGCTATTTCAGGCTTTTAGGACATGGGGCTGTGGAATCTCAGCACTGGGAGAGAGACATCACAGAGCTCAGCTGATTCAACTCCTGGTAACTGAGTCCCCTCTAATACTAACAGTGGCAGCCTCTTGAGTGCATTCCCCTAGCTCATTGCAATACTGCCACCAAATGAGGGCCTGAGTGTGAATATCTCTTGAGTTAGTCTATTCAGCTCAGAGATGTTGACTGCTGGAGACACTCCTCTCACCCTGTGCGCAAGACCTTTCAGAACGTACAGCGTGATGGCAGACGGCACATCCTACTTGTATGTGAGTCCACGGTCCACCAGTTACTAGCTGACTAACACCGGGTAAGTTACTGAGTCCTCTCTGCCTCACTTTCCTCATCTGAAAAATGAGGGTAATAATATTACAACCTCAGAAAGCTGTTGCATAGATTAGCTGTTAGTGCATGAAAACTGTTTTTAAAGTGCCTGGCATATAGAAAGTAATATACGTTATATTTATATATACAAACACAAACACTATGTAATACTATTATATAGCATATGTAATTACATGCCATGTATATCACATACATGACATACACACATAACTGTCATTCTTGCTATTGTAACTTAACAGGGACAAAACCCCTCAAGAGAAAGAGGAGACCTCAAGTATAAATCTTCCTGGGAAGCAAATGAACCATCCCTGCCTTGTGTGACCCATGTGCTTGACATGGCGTCTTACTTAGTCCTCGCAACAGTGTACATGAGAGAGATCGTCAATTCCTGTTTTGCAGAGGGAGAAACTGAGCGCTCATTTCATCTGGCAAGTTGCTCAAGGTCATCGACATAGTAAGTGGTAGAGGTGGCCTTATTTCAGAGGCACAAAACTGTGGTGACTTCAATTCCAGCTGAGACAGACACGGCTGGGACCAGCTCTTTCCCTGAGCAGGGCAGGTAGTGCTGGCCTCTGGCCTGAGGAAGGGTGTGCCTGAGAGAATGCACGGGTGACTGAGGAGAAGCAGCTTGGAGGAGGAGGGAGGGCTGTGAGGTGTGAGACGGTGGGGCTGCCCAGGCCCCGGGCAGTGACAAGGACAGGGGCATCTGCTCTCCTCCCTGTGGCTCCCCTTCAGGGCACGGTCTTGCTCCCTGTTCAGATGCCTTCAGCTTCCAGACCGTGCTCCAGAGGTCGACCCTCTGGCCCACCGTGAGCTGCTCTCCCCTCCTAGGACTGTGCGGCAGCAGCTCCCGGTTTCCTCTGAGCTGCCTCTGAGCTGCCTCTCTTTCCTTGAAACTTTCTCCGTGCACAGTGGAATGACTTACTGGCTTCCTGCCGAGACCAAAATAGTCTGGGCTCTATTCATCTGTTCTGTGCTCAGATAGGACTGGGAACGTCACTGTAAAGCTTCAGTTCTCTTGAACCTGGATGAGCCAATGCTCGGGCTAGTGCTCGGCAAATACACTTGCTTTTTTCTTTCTCTTGAAGTAAGCTGAGGTGGCGGACATGAAGTAAGTGAGGAGGGGAACAGAAGGCATGGAGAGGAATAAAAAGCTCTCAGTATTTCAGTCTTCTGGTTCTAAGCGTCAGAAAACTCTTGTGCACGGGAGTGATGACTCTGATGGTAACCCAGCACTCACGCCTGCAGCTTATCCAGCTGACCTAAGCACGTGGGGTTCCCAGGAACTACAATGGGAGACCCAGGTGTGCTGGTCCCTAGAGCCCCACGACTGGTCATCAGGCTTCATGCCTTACCTCCACAACAGGATATTTCTTGGCCCAAGTGCTGTTCGCTGGATCTGGAATTTCTCTGCTGCACCACTGAGGTCGGAGGGCCAAAAGGAGAACAAATACCCTGCAGGCAAAGAAAACAGTATCTGGTTAGACATGCACACACGGAAGCACGGGTTCCTAGTACAGTGACTTCAGTGCAGGGGTATGCAAATGAGCAACATACGAACACTGCAGGAGAAAGACGACGCACCACCCGAGGCTGGATTAGTCTTCTGTGAAGTTTAGACAGGTGATAAAGACCCGTGATGCAACCACTTAGGCTTTGCTAAATAAACTCTGGAACTTTTGCTTAATGTAATGTTTAGCTATCACTGTCCACCCAAGTACTCATTCAACAAACATTGATTGAACCTCTAATGTATGACCAGCAAAGTGCCACTTGCTGGGGATAAAACAGCAAACAAGAGGACACGGGCAATACCCTTGGGGAGATTACTATTTATGTTTAGTTAATTAGAATGTTTACAAAGAGCTCGTAATAACAAGTAAACTGTTTTGCTAAAAGTGAAAAAACAAAGAATAAAACAGGATACAAGTGGTATAAACAGCTTGGACATAACCAAGTTTTAAAAAAATGCCAAGAAAAAAATACCACATGGAAACATCCAGACTGTTAACAGCATTTGGTGATCAGAG
Organism: Camelus bactrianus; assembly: GCF_048773025.1. Classification (NCBI taxonomy): domain Eukaryota; kingdom Metazoa; phylum Chordata; class Mammalia; order Artiodactyla; family Camelidae; genus Camelus; species Camelus bactrianus. The sequence continues at coordinate 29,307,590 of NC_133551.1, forward strand.
GAAATACATGTCTTTTTTTTTCCTTCTACAGCTCTCTGTTTTTGAAATTTTTTTAAGTGAGTTTATATTACTTTTATGATACAGAAGAAAAAAAATCCTAAAAATGCTTCTTATATGCATGTAACTTAAATATTTTGACTATTTTTTAAAAAATTCAACACCAATATGAAACATTTTTAAAAGCTTGATTTTAATAAGCTTTGGTGTTTAATTTAAAAAAAAGTTTGTTGTGTCTTTAGCCCTTCAAAATGAGATGAGGCCATGTAACTAAGGTTTTCCAAAGACATGTGAGCAGAGGTATCTGTGATGCAGTACAGATCATGCAGATGAGGACCACCAAGGGGTGGTGGACCAATAAAATGGAAGAAAACTGGACCCCGAAATGACTGTGTGGAGCAGACCTGCCAACCAACCTGGATGATTTACCTTAGGACTATTACATGGGAGAAAAATAAACTATTTTATTAAAGCCACTACATTTGGGGCCATCTTTTTCTTTTCTTTTCTTTTTCCATTAACAGCAGAAGCCTCCACCTTAACTGATACTATTTCCATGAAGAGGATCACGTGATCCTAGTTGCCTCTCTGAGTTCTACTTTTTCAAAGTCTACCTAAAGAGGGCTCTGTTTTGAAGTATCGATCATGTATGGGAAAGCTTCAATAAATGTAAAACCTTTTAGACAAGTTCACTGGCCAGTGGAATGACTCTGAGCTAGTTTTATTTTGACCTCTCCCCCTACTTTACACAACGTCTGAAGAAAACTACTGAATAACTCACTTAAAAATGTTCTTCACAAAGTAATACACGTTTAAAGAAATTTTAGAAAATTCAGTTAAACAGAGTCAAAATCACCTATGATTCTATCCCCTGATATAACCACCATTAAGATTTTGGTGTATATCCTTGGGGTGGAGAGTATTAACTGCCATCCCATACCCATTTTCACCTTTTTCTTAGGAAGGGGACCCGATTTACAGGGACGACAATAAGCCCAGCTAAACGGCCACAGTTTTAAGCCTCCCTTGCCTCACCAAGTTCTGGCCAGTGAGAGGTAATCATAAGCGTCATGTGTGACTTCATCACGTGAAGGCTCCTGAAAAGGTAGACGGGGGGCACCTTCCTTCTGCTGCAGGTGTAGAATGCAGGCATGACGGCTGTAGTTCCTGCAGCCATTGGACTGTGAGGTGAACTTGAGGATGGAAGCCCATGTCAGAACAGTGGAGCAGAAGGAGAAGGAGCCTAGGTCCCTGATGACTAGGGAGCTGGTACACCAGCCCTTTACCTGTGTTTACTTCCTTTACCTGTGTAAGAAACTTAGCTAGTTTTTCCTGTTATTTTGCTTTTTATGTTACACACAACCACATTTAATGCTAACTGATATACCCTGTGTGTCTGCGTGCATGTGTGTATGCACTATTTTATAAAAATGAAAGTATCTGTTGCTTTGCAACCTGCTTTTTAAAATATAATATAGCAAATACTCATACCATTTAATTTTCTTCTACATCTTTAATAAATGCATGGTATGCTGTATAGCATGAAATAAATATATTGTGATTTATTTATCCAATCCCGTATCACTGGGCATTTAGGTTGCTTCAAATTGTTTTCCTTTTATAAACAATACTTCAGTGAACATATTTGCCATAAAATATCTGCATACACCTATGATATACTTAGAATAAGTTTCTAGTTGGGAATTGCTAGGTCTAAGTTTTAACATTTAAAAAAATTAACACACACTGTCACCCAAAAAAGTTGAATAAATTAAGTCTGCTACCAACAATTTATGAGAGTGTCCTTTTCTTTGACGGATAGCAGCAATCGCTATTATCATTTAAAAAAAATACATTTACCAAAATTGGCAGTTGTAACAAACTTACTTTTGCCGGAAGCAACGCACTGAGAAAATGCCCACCAGGATGACAGCAATGCAAACGCTCGGTGCCACAAAGGCGCTCCAATTGGCGTTCCCTGAAAGGAAAAGTTAGCAAACCCTGTGACTGAGTTATCTTCAATGAACATTTCAAAATACTGACTGTTGTGTGAACCCACTGGGCTTTACCCACAGCTTGTGGGTAGTGGGCAGCTGGGCTCAAAAACAAGGCCAACTCACCTTTGCCCATTCAGTAGAGAGACACCCAAAGGGGCCAATTCCATGGTTTTTAGGGAGGAACTCCAGCCCTGCAAGGGCTCCTTCCTCTAACAGGGGCAGAAAGGAAGGGAGTGTGTATACAGAGCACTGGCTGTGAACTGGGAGACCTGAGTTCTAGTCCTGGCTCTGCCACTGACTGACGTGTGATCTGTGGACCTCAGATTCTCAATCTATAAAAGGTGGATGATGATATCTACCTTAAAGGTGGTTGTGAAGATGAGATGGTGTATTTAAAGCACACAGCAGTGTATCTGAACACAGGGGGCCTCAAGAAATGGTAGCTATTAATCTTACCAAACCATTGGATAAGCCCTTTATCTAACTAGGGTCTTTGAAATTGCTGATTCCTTCCTATGAACGTTTATTTTACTATGTGTTGGAATTCTTCATTAATTCGTCCAACATTTATTGAGTCTAAACCATGTAACAGGCCAAGTTAGGTGCTGGGATACAAAGATGAATAGAACGTGGGCTCTGCTGTCTTAAGAAGTCACGAATGTAGTCCGGGAGACAGATGTGTAAACATGTGCACAGTAAACCATGATGCCATGGGATACACACAAAAACAGCGTGTACAAGGCAGTGTCACAGAGAATAGCACGGGAAATGGCTTTATGAGCAGCCCAGGAAGGTTTCCTAAAGGCAGGATGCCAAAGTTTAGAGTTGGGTGGGTAGGAGTTGGCTAATTGGACAAGTTAGGGGAGAAAGAACACATGGAAAGAGGGAACAGTGAACATGTCCGCAACCACAGTCTGGTCCTGCTTTCCAGTATAAATGACGAGTGTACGGCAGAGGACGAAGCTAGATGGGTGGACAGGACCAGGTCGTGCAGGGCTTGGTAACGAAGCAGTTTGAATTCTAGCTTGGGGAACCACTGGTGTGTTGCAGTAGCTGGTGGAACATCAGCGCAGGGATCCTGCAGAAAGATTCTTCCCCTGGCAGAGTGAAGGTTGGGCTGGGAGGGAGGGCAAGCAGGGCGACTAGTGGCCAGAGACCTGCCAGCCCCCATGAGAGGTGTGTTCCCAGGGCTGAAACGGGGGAGTTAATGGAGGCAGCCTTGTTACCGCCCCACACAATTGGTACAATCTGACATTAGCATCTGCCTTCCTTCCTGGGCAGATGGGCCAAGTCTGGAGTACCAGGAGTAGAAAAACGTTGAGTCCTGAATCCAATTAACTGCACACAAGTTAACTATCATGGGCGTGCTGGGGGATGTGAAGAGGGCCTGTCGGTTTTCCCCGTCTGGCATTGAACAACAAAGTCCTGAATGATCTACTTGACACTCCATGTCACAAAGCAAGAACAGCTTGTTTTATGTTTGGAGCAGATGCAAACAGGCGCTGCCGGAGAAAACAATGTAACTTAGACAGCGGCGAGAAACGCAGGTGAGCTGGGTCACTTCCTCCTATTCTCAAGTTTAACTTCAGAGACTCAGTCTGAGTTTGATTTGTAGTTTTGCCACTTGCCACCTCTATGATCTTGGGTAATCTTTCTACCCTCACACTTACAAAAAGGCATCCCAGTCCCCCATTCCTTTATTCATTCCATGTTGAGTGCCTGGTGGTGTAGCTGGTATGATTATGTACAGCAGGTGCTTTACATGGTCGTGATCAGGATTAAATGAGTAAAAGTATGGGTTACGTGGGCTGAATTGTGTCCTCCCACCCCCAAAATTCATATACTGAAGCTCTAACCTCTAGAACCTCAGAAAGTGACCTAATTTGGAAAAAGGGTCATTGGTAGAGGTAATTAGTTAAGATAAGCTCAGACTCGAGTAGTGTGGCCCCTAATCCAGCATGACAAGAAGGGGAACAGAAACACACACAAGGAAGACTCCAGGTGACATGAAGGTGGAGATCTAGAAGCCAAGGAATGCCAAAGACTGCCCCGACAGGAGACGAGAGGCGGGGAACAGAATCTCTCACAGCCTTGGGAAGAAACCAATTCTGCTGTCACCCTGATCTCAGACTCCCAGCCTCCAGAACTCTGAGGCAATACATTTCTGTGGTTTAAGCCACTGGGTTTGTGGGTACCTTGTTACAAAAGCCCCAGCAAACTAACACAGCATGCAAAGCACTTGAGGCAGTGCCTGGCGGGTAACAACTATCTGATACGCAACAGCTGTGTTGTCGCTGTTGAGGTTGTCCTCATCATTCACTGAACAGATATTTAGTGAACAAGCACAATGTGCCGGGTGCCGTTCTAGACCTTGACGATGAGAAGAACAGATACCAGCCCCTGCCTAGTGGATTCAGAGTTTTCATCAGGGGTCAAGTGTAGCACATCATGACGGAAATACGGACGTGCATTTGGGAAGGCTTTCTGGAGGAATGATATTTTTGCTGAGTTGCTTTTTGTTTTTTGCTGAGTTTTGAAAAATGAGTAGACATGGTCTCCAAGCAGACAATGAAATGGCAGGGCACTCTAGTTAGAGGACACAGCAAGTGCAAAGGTGGAACAGCAAGAAAGTAGTTAGTGAATTAAAGAAAAATCCGATCATCTCCGTATCAAAGGTAGTGGGACTCCATGCCTATGGAGGAAGCCAGCGTGCACTCCCACCTCTAAAGACGGTTCTTACCTTGCAGACAAAATTCCCTCTCATTTCCCTGGGGGCTTTCGCCAGCCGCTGTCAGAGCTGTCATCCACAGGACGTATGTCACTCTGGGGCGCAGGCTGTCTATGGGATGTGAATTTGGGGAGTCCCTGTAGGGAATTTCTGAAAGAAAGATAAAGAAGGAAAGCAACATATTAAAGGAAATATTTGAATGTGGGCTTTTACTCATTTTTATTTGTTGATGTTTCATTTAATTTGAAAGAGAAAAGCACATTGCTGTCTTAAAATAATCTTAATTCATTAGTACTTAATATTTTAAAAGGCCTTGGACACTGTCATTTATGGAGGCCCCACTTCACAGCTTATCAAAAGAACCATTTTTTCCTGTGGTAAAATCTTTTGAAAGAATTTTTTTTTATCATTTTGTTTTTGAAATTATTTAGCTGCAGAAACTCCTTTTGTTTCCCATGACTATAATGTTTCCAACATTTATCAGGTGTATCTGAGAACGCTCGGGGAGGAAATTAAATGTTCAAATTGTTGTCACTGGAATTCTTAAGAAAGTTAAGTTTAATAATTAATGAAATAGTCATTTAAGTAACATTTACTAATTTTGATTTCCTGCTTCTCTCTCTCTTTCTTTCTTTCTTTCTTTCTTTCTTCCTTTCTTTCTTTCTTCCTTCCTTTCTTCCTTCCTTCCTTTCTTGTGATTTCTGGGCACTGGTCTTAGTGAGTTTAATATGACAATCTACTTAAATTTGACATAAAATCTAAAAATGAGAGCAATGGTACTTAGATTTATTTTGGCAGTTTAAGCCTAGACTGACAGTTCCTTATGCTCTCAACACCCCTGCAGAGTCTCAGCAGGGAAGATTTTGTTTTTTGAGCAATGCATTGACATCATTTTTTTTCTCCAAGAAGCATGAATATCAGTGGCCTTCAGTAAATTGGCAGTCTCCTCCTGCAGGGATCTTCTGGGTGGGAGTTTTGGAGTGACCCCTCAAAAGCTGGTGAGGACTGTAAAATCAAGGCCAGAACTTTGACAGGTGAGGCCTCCTGGGTTGCTCAGCCGACCTGCACCTGTGCTAATGATCAACGTGGAAACCAGAACTCAGCACCGTGTGCCTTAACATCATTCCTGGCTGATAAACCCCAGGGCAAGTCAGATTTTGCCCTTTTGCTGAATTTACTTTAACAGTCACAAATATTTACTGAGCGTCTGCCCTGGATAAGGCACCAAGGCACAGAATCTGCCTCAAAGGGTTTACAATCTAATGGGGAAAACAGACCCCTTGCACTCCACTACCTGTGCTTATTTGCTGCAGGATGGAGCCCTGCATTGTTGCATCCACTCCACCCAAAGGCCTGGGCAGATCATTTAAGAGCTATGACCATCAGAGCAATTTCACATCCTATGGTGAAAAAAGCCTACTCTACCCTGATGAAACTTCTTGCACAGATTTCAGCTATATGACTGAACTAAAATGTCTCTCACTCCTAAGGCAGGGGATTACAAAGTTAATTTGGGGGAGGCCTTCTGCTCATCTTGCTGCAGCAAAGCACAGGAGAGCATCAGGGAGTCCGCTGTCTAATCGTGTGAGGGCATCCTTAACTCTGGGAGTGAATGAGACGCTGGAACAGAGGAGAAGGGGTTTGAATGGTTTGCTAGGCCAAAAAAGTCTATACACAAACACACACATACACATGTGTAAATCTGAAGAATAAAAATAGAAACTACGGGGTTGCGGGGAGCAGTGAGGGGGGCGATGGTGTCAGCAGTGTGGTTGGCAGATAGGCTAAGTTGAGTAATGGGAGAAAGAAGTCACACAGGAAATACTGGTTTTCGACTCCTGGGTCTGGACTATGATCTCTGGCAGAGATAAAGGAGGCCATTCAGCCCTCGCAATCTGAAACTTGAGGCTCAGGGTGGTTAAATGACAAAGGCACCAGTTCAGGAATACGCGGTGGCTGCCAATCATCTGAAAGGTCGCCAGTAAGAAGGTCAAGTGGTGCCAGGTGAAGCAGCTGCATGGCGACTAGAAATCAGCCTTCACCCAACCAGCTGCATTGGTTTAACAAAGCGCAGGGCAGTACTTACCCCCTTGTTATTGAAAAAATACTGTCTTATTAAGCACCTACTGTGCGCCTGGCTGTGTTGTAGGTACAGGGGAGACAACGGTGAACAAATTGCCATGGCTTCCACCCTCCTGTTGGCCAAAACAGCCAAGGGATAGCACGCAGAACGTGTGAGCCCGCAGAGCAGTGCACTTGCTACGGGTGCACATGGTAGCACCAACAAGCTTCCAGAGGAGTGGCTGTGCCCCAGCATTACCCACGCACCCCCCCAACCCCAGGCAGGGCCAAGTGCTCCTGCCACACTCTGCATGGCCTCATGGTGGGCAGAGCCAGAGACACCCCAGACAGGGCCCCCCCACCCCGAACACCATCCTCCTTTCACTGTTGGGGTGCCCTTCTGGTGTCTTTCTCCTTCTTCCTCAACCTACTGCCCTCTACCACTCTCTAGAAACTGCACTTGTGGGCTCACCACAATAATTTCTGGCTGCCAAATGCACTAGGCAGTTTTCAGTCCTTGATCATAGCACTTACATCACTTTTGTGCACTTTTCCATCTCCCTGGGTAGACTGTGAGCTCTCTGAAGGTAGGGAGCAAACAGGTCTTGTTCATCTATCAGTGTTAAAAGGGAAACAATCTATACTAGTGTAAAATAGGGCTTTGAATCTGCACTGTCTCCACTTTAAACTTATTTTAAAATACACTTACATAGACTATATTCATCAGATTTGTTGCAAATAAGGTAGGTAATTTCTTCAACATCTACAAGACCAGGTTTAAGAACCATTTAACTGTGTTGTAAAAAGTCATCTTGGTTTAAATTCTGTCGAAATGAAAATTTTCGGGGGAGCAAATTTCACTGGAAGCATTCCAAACGGCCCATGATGAGATCAACTGATTCATCACCTTTTGGGTTGCATTTCAGAACTGACTTACCCTGACAGTGGGGAGCAGCTCTGTTCAGTGGTAAATTGCGTTTAGCAAGGTGGGTTATTCAGTGAATTACTGTAAGGTCTTACAGTGGAATACTCCAGAGCTGTTAAAAAAAAGAATGAGACAAGTCCACATGGACTGATGTGGAAAGGTCTCAGTACATATTATTGAAAGACAAAAGTAAGGTGCAGATCAGAATACAGATAATTATTCCAAATGTACGCTAGTATATGCATTAAGTTTTTTCTGGAAGAACATACCAAGAACTGCTAATAACCTAAATATGTAGGAAGGGATAATTTCCACCTTATATTTTTCTGAACTATTTGAATGCTTTTATTATTCACAAATATTATTTATATAATAAGAAATTAATTAGCCTTAAAGGTCATAACTTTTAGAAAAGCAATACTGCAGCTCTAAGGTCAAGAGAGAGGACTAATTATTCAAGTTCCCCAGGTAAAAATCACTCTGCAGGCAGCCCTCTGGCACCCACATCTCAGGCTGGCTTTGTTACATTCTTCTTGGACCTAAGAGCTCTTATGAAGGAATAAAATTGTTGCTTCTTTATGATAAATGCTTCTGAAAGAAAGCCAGCTGCCCGTGAAATACTAAAGAGAAGCTCAAGCCAGGAAAAACAAAACAAAACTCTGAGTAAATCAAAGATTAGAACATTAAATCTGCCAAGTAACTTGGAGCTGCTCTGTGAATGAGTGATGAAATCATTTGAGATAATGTTCCAGCCAGAATTTAATTGCTTTAGTCTTATAGCATAATTATGGGTCATAAGGAGTTACTTAAATTGTATTTTATCCATTTAAGGAGAAAGTAATATGCTATGATGATATTTGCAAATGCAGGGATTCAAAAGGTTCTCCAAATGCATTCCCTGCAAACCTCAAGGGCCTAATGTAATAGTACCGAAGCGTTTTTATTGCTTTTTGAAATTCTATCTCCCTAAACGAGTAAGCTCCTTGAAAGCCTCGTCTATTATCTTCATTTCTTCAATTTGCTTGGCATGTAACATAGACTCAGTAGCTTTGTGTATGTGAATTGTGTGTGTGTGTTTAGATGTCTTTTATTCTTCTTCATTCAGTTAATTTCACAAATATTTACTGAGCACCTACTAAGTGCCAGGCAGGGTGTCAGCACCTGCACATGCTTGTGTTTTCCCGACACCTAAACAAGAGAGGCCCCGCTGCCTTTGTGTCTCACACATACCACAAAGCTGAGGCTGGGAATTGGAGTCCCGTTCTTTCCAGTATATCCTGTAATGGAGGATGCAGCCCATTTGCTCCCGGGCTGGAATTTCGTCCCATGAAATTAAAACGCTCCCCTTTTCCTCTGAGATGGCATTAATGTGGGGGCCACTCAGCGGTGCTGTGAAGTAGAACACAGGAGGCTATTGTCACCCTCCAAATCCAAACCATTAAACTAGAGCAAAGTTGGGCAAAGGTCCCAAAACTCACCTTTGTGCTTGGAGTCACCCTGGATGGAGCTGCACCCTCCCTGGTCCCCTGAAAGCGCATGCACGTGGATTTCATAACAGACGAAGGGTTTTATGTTTTCTGTAAAGAAGAGGGAGTCTTATAACAGCTGTTAACATCACATGTAAGTCACTAAAGGGAGCCATTTAAATCATGGTATTTCTTGCCTCTCTTAGTTTGAAGATAGTTCAAGCAGTCTGGACTGACGGTAAAGGGATGACTGAAATACAAAGTGTCAGCAGTGTATTTGCTATGGCACCGTCTTCTGGAAGCCACTGCTCCCGATGATGAACAAATGTCCTCATGGTGAACAAATAAGCAAACCTGAGTTATTGCCAGGGTCACTGTGATCGAGGAGGCAAAAGCTATTCCGGTTCCAACAGGATTTAAAGATAACCACACAGACAGCTTTTGAAACAAAACCCACTTTCAAGGAAAAAAATCTGACTTCTTCAAATAAATTATCTGCTGTTTACAGAAAAGTACGGCTGATACTTCGCAGGCATAGAACCTGACTGGCTCTTCTAATTCCGGAGATGCTTATCAGGATCTGACCGCAGTGTGGGATGATACCTTTGGGCGTGACTAATCAGGGCAGGCTCAGTGCAATGTACCCCCGTTCCTCCCCCTCCCTCCCTTTCCCCCACCATGTTCCACTCAGATCCCAGGTGCTTCACAGCCTGGGAAGATCTGGAAGATACCTGGGAATGTGACTACTCCTTCCTAGCTTTTAAACCGCCACGCTTTGCAATTTTCTGTCAGCCATGAAGTTTATTGGCAAGTCATTCTTCCCTAACAAAACTCTTTATTTCCATCAACCTCAGATTTCTACTTCCTGTAAAAAGGCCCCTCTCATAGACACTGTCCATCACATATCTTTAGAGTCCCAATGAAAATGTAAAGGAAAATGGTTATTCCTACCAGGCAATGGTAGCATCATGCAGTCAGAGTAAGGACTCTCTCCCATATTGTCCAAAGTCCTGCCGGAGAGACACCTGGTCCCCTACTCTGACAGCTGATTAGCACTGCACATTTTCATTCTGGGAAGAGGAGTTTTACATCACAGAATAATTTACTAAACGGTGTGTGTTTTATATAAAAATCCATTGTCCTTTAAATACACACACACACACACACACACACACACATACAATTTATATACTGCAACCAGGCAGTATATAAAACTCAGACGTGCAAACAGTGCTATGAGAAGGGACCATGAGGAAATCAACGCTCACACCATGGGTGAGTCCCACTTTGTATTCATGAACCAAGCTAAATGGAGCAAGGCTGCAATCAGCTTAGTCCTGTAATCCAAAGATGCTTTGTGGGTGGCATCCAGACCCAGAAGCCCAAAGGGTGACAGGAAATCTGGAATCATATTTCATCTGGGAGGTGCTGGTGCCTGGCTGCTCTGTCTCTAGTTCTGGAAGGGCCCAACCAACCCCTGCGCCATGTGGGAGTTCCGGATGAGCTTGCTGGGCAGACAGCTTCGCTGCATCCTGCCATGCAAAGCGTGAGTTCAGGGCAGAGGCCTTGGGAACTGCTGCATCGGGAGCTGTGGGCTCCTTCTTGTGAAGCCTCCCCTAGTGGGGGAGGGAGGAGAGGGTGGTTATAACCTGGCTGGCGTTTCCCTTAGAGTAGTGTCCTCTTGAGCTCGTTCCCCGCTTCTGACCTTACAAACTCCTGTTTTACTGGCAAATTCTGACATGAACACTCCGTAATCATGTCTGCTCCCCACCTCAAAAATTCCTTAGCCTTTGCTGCTCAGCGGATGGAGCCCACACTCTTTAACATTTTCATTTCTTTCTACCTTCTAGCCTCAACTTACAGGCTCACTTCCTGAGACTCCATGCATACAGACACCTGGCATCCTTGGGCAAAGGCTGTGTCTCCGTTTATAAACCATGTCTTAGGTGGTTCATCTATTAAATGTGGAAGAAGGCAAACATTAAATGATCAGTAACGAGGAGTAGTCAGAGGAGGTATGAGGGGAGCGTGCAGAAGAGGGACCTGAATAGCTAGGCATCAGGGAAGGTTTTCTAGACACCGTGATGTCTACACGTTTGCAAAAGGAGTCGCTCTGTAAGGTTGGAGCCATTTTCACCCACACAAGGCAGGACTGATGGTCTCTAGCCTAGGCCCCGCTGACCTACAATCCAGGAGTTGGACTGCACTGGGACCAGCTCCAAAACACCCACCTCTGCCCCAGCCAGATGCTGGGAAAAGACTGGTGAGGGTCTGATGGCAATGGGTCATCTCACCCACTGGAGGGGATTACTCTGAATTCATGATAAATATGAATTAGTTAAGTGTTAAATATTCATTTCCAGAATGTAACATCAGTACAAACTAATGGTTAAGTGTTTTCAAGTAGGAGAACAACTTGAATTAATATAATTATTTTACCCAGTATTATTCATTTTAGTCAGATGAGTATGTCTAAAGTGCTTAAAAACATCTTAGTTTCCTAGGTATGGAAAATATTCTGTCTTGTCATCTCTTTTATGCATTTTGTGTAGAATTACAGAATATCTAAAAGGAAAGAACTGTAGTAACCATATGGTTCAAACTATCCCAAAGAGGTAAATCCTAATACAGTTTATAATAGGAGTTTACAACTATATAGCAGTTTGGAGTTCAGTAAATGCCTTTTCTATTTGTTGTTTCATCTGACTTGATGGGTATAATGGCCCTTAAGGAAAATTGGCCCCATTGCAACAACTCTAGTGGTTTCCACTCTAGGGACAGAGAACACACCACCTTGGCGGCAATCAGTTGTCCTATTAGAGACCATCATGTGTAAGGGGAGTTCTTTCTCAGAACTGAACTGACACCTGTCTTCTTCTCATTTCTATGCAGGGGACCTTAGTTTTGGGCTCCAGACCAACAAAGGACACATCCTCTTTCTTATGTACACGTCAAAGTCAGTAACCGCCGTCACATTGCTCCACCCCCATCTAGAATTCTCTTCTGCAGGCTAAATGGTTTCCACATTAAAAGTTCCAGACCCCTGATGGCTTGCTCACCTTCCTCTGATGCTCGCTGGGTCATCCAGGCAGCATTCTCTTTAAGTACAGTTATTAAAACTGAACACAACCCACTAGAAGTCTGAGCAGCTAGACTCGAAAAGAGGCCCACAGTTAAGGAACAGCTCATGTATTATCAAGAGTGTGTTCTGTTTATTTCATTTGTGAAAGTCTTGTCTCCTTAAGTGGGGCATGTGTATCCCCTTGGACAGGTGTAATGGTTGTTATGGTAGAATGAAAACTGTATAGGATTTAGAGTTTGAAAACCTATTACAGTCCTAGCTGCATCACATATAAAAATAATAAGCTAAATTATTAAGCACTTAAGATGTGTTAGGCATCATTCAAAATGATTTCTCTTTGAGTTAGTCCTCATAATAACCCAGTGAGGTAGGTAATATTATTACCCCCATTTTACAGATAAGGAAACTGAGGCACAAAGAAGTTAAGTAATTTGCCCTAGAGCATACAATCTAATAAGTGACAGAGCCAGAACTCAAATCCAGATAATCTGGCTGCAGAACTTTTAATCATGGTGCTGAGCTTACACTTTAAAAATCGCGTTGACATTTTTAACACCTCAACACACTCATTGCCATGCAGAAGACACATTTATCAACATTTTAATTTGGGGTGCTACTGCTGACCTAGATTAATATTAATTTTCTTAAGGATGATTTTGAATTATTACGGGACAACAATGAGCAGGAGAAAAACAGAAGGAGCAAAATACTGTAGTTCCGGCTTCTGAACATGTCAGAATGTACACACACGTGCCTTGTTCATCAAAATTCATCCTGGAACAAGATTTCCAAGCAGGTGACCCCTTAACTAACCTAACTTTAATATGCCAGGAATCCCATTTCTCTTTGGGAAAATTAAAAGAAGAAGGAATTTCTACTAATAGGGTTTTTGGTTGTTACTAACATATTCCCTGGTAAGTCCTGGAGGTCTCTGAGTATTTCAAACACAAAACGACGTTAGAAGCTGACTGTGGCTAACAGACAGAGTAGGACTTCAGAGTTTGTGAACTGAGAACTTGAGACCTTGCCCTTTAATGTTTGTTCAGCAAGTGTCAACTACCTGCAGTGTGACTAAGACTCAATCTCTCCTCTGAGAGAAGAAGTTAAGGATTCTTTGCACTGGTCAGGAACAGCGAGCCTGTTTTGGGGTTGCTGCAATGATAGCTAAAGGGCAAGAGTCAGACCGATGGGAGGAAGATGTACAGTCTTTTACAGTCATTTGTAAAAATGATTAAACAAGCCTTTGGCCATCTTGCATTTTCCTATTGTCCAGTGCTGCTTATACTCAGGATTGACTGGTTGACTATTTGCGGGATTTCTCTTTAAATTCATACAATATGATACAGAAATTTAGGATTTGCTCTAAGCATAAAATGACAGTGTAAAAAAAAAAAGATACTGATTAAAGTTCTGTCCAATCATTTAAATGCATTTTCAGATGCTTTCTATTGTAAGCACTTGATTTTAACCACTGACAGATTCAGAGTTTGAGGACTAGAGAACCAATTATTGCATAGATAATTGTGGATTTATTACCACACAAATAATAACTAGCAGAATTGGGAATGAAACATTTCCTGGTTTCCTCATCTGTACAACGGGTATAATAACTCTGGCTACACATGATTGTACTCAGAATTAAATGAATTCCCAGATGGAAGGGTCCATTGCACTGACTGGCTACTACTTAGCCCTCAGCCTTGCTTGTTTGGTTCAATTACGCATTCATCTTGCATAGTACATGCGCGGTACTAGGCATGCGGGCTTTGCATGAACACCAGGGTTTGCAGTCAATCAGTGGGTCTTCCATGGCTGCAGTGGTGCATCCTGATGGACTCTAGGTCACCACTGTCCCTCTTCTCCTGCAACCGCCTGTAGCTCAAGGCATGGCTCTGGGTTCCTGCCTGCAACTTCCTTGCAAAATGTGAACTTAGCAACTCTCTAGAAGGAAGGTGAATAATTAAGTACCTGAAATCACAGCGGACAGGTTGTAGGGGGCTCTCCGCAGCCAGCTCACAGGGGGCTGTGCGCCGCCCCCTGTGTGGAGCTCCCTCCACTCCACCACGTACTCCCCCACGGCACAGGCGGCTTTCCCTGGAGGCGCCCACGTCACCACGAGGCTGTCCACACCCCCCGAGTCTGCAGAGACCTGGCGCGGAGCCAGCGACCCTTGGTGGGGAAGAGAGGGAGGGGCAAAGACAAAAGCACAGAGGATAAACACATACAAAACAACTCATCCCAGCAAAGCTGCAGCAAGAACCAATTTCTTTTTAAGGACTTCGGGTTCACAGATCTGATCATCCTACTTCTCCGAGACCCGGCATCAGGGCCAGGACCCTGTGTAGTGTTACGTGTGGGATTATTTTCCCCTTCACCTTCCACTTCACTTTCCATTCCTGTGTCCCCAAAGGCACCAGCTCTAGTGAATATAATACGCATCCTTCTAATCTACCTCCCATATGTTTATTTAGACATATATGTGTCCTTGAAAATTATGCTGCTTTGTGCTTATGTGTTGTATTTTCATAAAACGTGTTGGGGTAAATGTAATGCTCTGACTTTTTTTTTTTTTTTACTCAACATTAAGTTTCTGGGATATATCCATCCTGCCGCCATATGTAAATCTAGCTTATTCCTTCTGTCGGCTGCCTCAACCCTTTCTCTGTCCAGTCGCCAAGTGACGAGCAGTAGGTTCCTTCCAACTTTTTGCTAACACAAACAAGGATGCAATGAACATTATCTTGCACGTCCTTGTGCAAGAGTATCGCCCTCTCTCTCTATATACAAATATGCAAAGAACTGCTCAATTATGGAGTAAATTCACATATTTCACTAAATATGGCCAGACTGATCCCTAAAATAGCCAATCAGTTGACACTCCAACAAGAAAAGCATGAGGGTTCTCATTTCCCCATCAACACTTGGCATTTCCTGACTTTCTGATTTTGCCAGTCTGGTACGTGTAAGGTGGTATTGGTATTTAATTGTGGTTCTATTTTCGTTTTCTGGTTTCTTATGAGGCTGAGCCTCTCTTCACATGTTACTAGCTGTCTGACTTTCCCCTTCTTATACTTCGCTCATTTTTTTCTGTTGTGTTTCCTGTCCTCTTCCTGATTTGCAGAAATAGCTTTTATATGCTAGATATTAATTGTCAGTTTTCAACACTAAAAATATCTTACTTCAGTCTTTCAACTCTCTGATTTATTTGTTACTCTCCGATGTATTTGTTGCACATAGTTACTTCGATGTAGGTAAATTCACCCATGGTTTGTGTATTTTGAGTTTTATTTATGAAATTCTTCCATTCTGGGGTCACAGAGATACACAACCACATTTTCTCCTGTTGACTTTTGGTTTTACCTTTCACATTTAGGTTTTTAATCCAAATCTAGCTAAAGGGTTTTTTTTCTTTTTAAATGGGAACAAACTTATTATTTTTTCCATGTGGCAAGTCAGTTTTTCCAAATGTGTTACCATCCCTGTCACACACCAAGTTCCACACATTCACGGGTCCATGTCCGGTCCTCTTCACCAGCACACGCTGTTCACATCACTGGCTCTGTGACACCTGTTTGGTTGGTAACATCCTTTCTTATTTTGCTCTTCTTTTTCAAAGTGATCTTGGGTATTCATGAAATTTTATTCTTCAATAGAGCTTTTAGAATCAGAGTATCAGAGTCTTCAAAAATTTCAGTGTTATTTGTATTGGAATTATATCAAATTTATAGCTTAATTCAGGGAAAACTGATACTGTTACAATGTTAAATCACCCCATTAGTAAATATGCTGTTTCATTAAAATTATTTGGGCCTCCTTTTATATATTTTAACGGAATTTTAAAAAATTCCTCCTTAAAGTTTTCATGCATTCTGTTAGGTTAATTCCTCGCCACTTTATACTTTTAGTTTGCTATTTAAATGGCATTTTATTTTGTACTGCTTTTTCTACTATTAATTTTTGTGTGTTATTCTTATTCTGGTATACCTCTCTAATTAGTTCTAATAATTTGTCTATTGCCCTTGTTAAATTTTCCATGCAATAATCTTTTTAGCTGCACACTTAAAATATCTCCTCCTTTCAATCTTTAAATTAAATCTCTTATTTCTTTTTATCTTGTTGCTAATTTTAAGGAGAATTTTCCTGTGTAACTTTATTAAGGTGATGCTTGCTGCATATTTTGGGTAGAAAGTCTTAAAAAAGCAAAAAAGTTCTTTTATTCATAGTTTTCAAACAGCTTTTATTTTTTATAAAATACTACTTGTTTACTAAAAACTTTGTTTTACTAAATACTCTTCTACATCTGTTAAGAACATATTCCTTTTCCTCTCTTTCGGTATTAATGTAATAAATTACATTTTTCTGATCCTGATCAATTTTTGTATTCTTGGGATCAAACTGCTTGATTATTTGGCACTCCTTTTCTTCTTTCTTTCTAAAATAGACTTTATTTTTTTAAGCAGTTTTAAGTTCACAGCAAAATTGAGTGGGAGGTACAGAGATCATCCATATGCCCCTGACCCCAGACACACATTGCTTCCCCACTATCGACATCCTGTACCAGAGCAGTACATTCTAAAAAATATTTTTAAGTGGTTTTTTTTCCCTTTCATTTACTTTTTTCTCTTAGTGGGAATTTTTTTTTTTTTTTAGGTGACTGTCATTACTTCTGTTTCTATTCTTTCAGTGTTTTAAGTTTTCTCATTTTTAAAATTCTCTTCCTCTTTTGATGCTTTTTAGAAGAGTTTCTCACCCAGTCTTCCACTCTCTTCTTCAATCTTCAGATAAGTCCCTTCTGCTATCCAACCCACTGGCTGAGCTCTTTATTTCAACAACTGAACTTTCCACACTGAATCTCTATTTGGGGCTTTTCCACAACCACCTATGTCTGGTTCATGTTTCCAGCTTCCTCCCTTATCCTTCTGAGGATACTTACTATGCTTCTAAACTCCTGCTCTTTCTGTTGTGTTGATTACACTTCCTCCAGTACAGGTGGTCCCATTTGATGTCCTTCTTTCCCGGAACTTGTGCCCCTCAGATTTCTCCAAATTTTCTCTTCTGGGATCACACTTCATTTTCTTGGATTGATCGGCAGCCTTGGTCTTTATTTTTGTGTGTGTGTGGTGGTGGCGGCAGGGGGAGGGAAAGCTTAGCTGTAATTCATACTCCTCCAGGTCAGTGTGGGTGAGGAGGAGGAGCTTTTCAGGATGGAAGGCAAGACAGCCCGCGATGATGCAGCCTGAGCTCTGCCTGTGGCCCGTCGTGTACCTGGCAGCTCCAGAACCTTCCCATCCCTCTGTGCCGGGGCTGCTTTTCATGGGGGAGTGGGCCTTTTATTCTCTTCTGTAATTGCCGGGCATTGGGGTAGATGGCGGGAGAAAATCTCAGGCACTCTCTGTTAGGTTCCAGGGCTTCTGTGAAGCTACTCTGCCCTGCCCTCCAGACTTCCCTGTCCCACAGTAAAAATGCCCGGGCGATGGACATCTCAGGGAACACAGGCAAGAAAAAGGAGTGGGATCAGCAAGTGCTACCTCAGCCTTCCCCTCATCACTATTCCCCATTCACAGGCACTCAGCCATCCCGTCCTACCTCTCCTGTGGCACTGTCGGGGCGGGCTTGGTGGTGAGAGCCCAGAACCTGTCTTGCCAGGAACTGGGATTCCCCAGCTGTGGTTCTTTACCTTCATTTGCCTTAGTATCTTATTTTCTGGCTATGCCACAAGATTGTTTTTGCTTTGTTTGTTTGTTTTGAGACAGTAAAGGATTCATTCAGTTAATATGTACTGAGCACCAAGAGTTTGCAAGACCCTTTGCCAGGTGAGGGGCTCACGCAGCCAAGGAACCTTTCTAATCAGTGCTCTCTCTGGAATTAACGAAGCAAACCAGCCTGGCATTGCCCAGCCTCTGAGTTACCACACTTGCCAGGAACCAGCCTAGATTTCCTCCCCATGATGTCTGCCAAGGCATGCTCTCTCCTTTAGAACTCTGCTAGCAACTCTCCTCTCTGACACCTCTCAGAATTATTCCTTTAGCCTCCATCATTCAACTCCCCATCTTCATTTTCATAGAGTTATGCAGTTCATAAGGCATTTGGAAAAAGTGCCCACCTAAGAGACAGGTGGCCTGGTTTTTCAGTCCAGCTCTGCCACTAATTGGATGTGTGATCTTGGCTAAGTTACTTCACCACCTGGCGCCTCAGTCTCTGACATCTGTGTGGGCCTCTGTCTACGGCTACACTGGCTTCTGACTCTGGCCGTAGTTTCAAGAATTCTTGAGCACAGGGACTGGTCTGAAATATTAAATATGCTTTACTTGTTGACTGGTGGGTTTAGAACACCTTCAACTTTCATCATAAACTAACAAAATCATTCCTGTGCTTCTTAATATGCAGCACTATGGCATATGCCTTTTATAACAAAATTGTCCCTGCTTTCTCAAAATCAACATAATTCCACCTGTTGGGGTATTATTTTTCCCTTTCTGGAAGGAAAGTTATTTACATGAGTAGTGTGAACATATATTGAAAGAGAGAGAGACAAATAACATGGTGTTATTTCCACAGAAGATGCAGAACTGGTGTGAGACAAGGGGGCTCCGGGATGGTACCATGTGACTGATTTGCCAATCTGTCCCCCAGGTCACCCTGGGATGCACAACGACTCCTACTGGATAGTTTAGGTATGGCCTCAGGAGAGGCAATAGGCTCTTGAGGTCCCAAGTTTTCCAGGACCCTCTCGGCGACAGCTCAGTTCTAGAGAACTGTTTCAATGTCCTGCTTTACCAACCCTCCACGTTCCTCCTCACTGAGCCTCACCCTCATTTAACACCTCTCCGTTCTGAGAGGAGGAAGTGTTCCTCTTACATCTTTTTGCTACTGGACCCCATCATCTTCCAGCTCCTCAGGGACTCCATTCCGTTGATGTTCACCCTCTTTCCCCTTTTATCTTCAACTCTTTCTTACCCCAGTTCTTTCCAATGTATACGCCTGCTCAGATCTCACATAAAAACAAACCTGCACACCTGCACACCTGCACACCTGCACTCCTTCACCTGGCTGACACCAACTTGTCTCTCTACTCTGTTCACATGTTGCCTCCTCTCCAAGCCCATGGGGAGTCTGCTCCGGGAGTGTCCTGTGCATACCTTTAATCTCACACTTACACTGCACTGCAGTTTACCTGTCTGTGTCTGCCTCCTCACTGGACAAAATGTAACTGTGGGACCCTAACTGTGTTTTTTACCTATTGCTGGACTCCAGTGATCCTATATAGTAATCTCAATAAATTATTGTGGAACGAATAGAGGCCAACACTAAAATAATGAATGTGGCCTTTTGAGAAGTTGTTTCCAACTCTAAATAAAGGAACTGAAATGAGCCCAGAAAGTTCAAAGTATTGAACAAAGTAAGGTATTTTGACATACTATATTTTAACAAGAGCAGGATACTAAACAGCAGTAAGATTTCAATTCCCCCCACCCCAACGGAATTTCCTTTAAAAGTTACATATGTTTTACTTAACCATTGAAGAAAAAATTTTAAATACAAAAATCACTTGTAATACCATAATGCAGATATGACCTCTGTTAGTACCTCCCTGCACATTCTCCTGTTTGTTTTACTATGCTAAGACGCGCATTTGTGTAAATATGTATCTTAAATGACACTGTCCCATGTATACTTTTGAAGCCTACTTTTTCACTTTATTATGTGTATCTTTCCAATGTCAATAAAAACAGATCTACAACATTACTCTAATGCTGGGAAGGGATTCAGGTGAGTGAGGGTCACAATATATTTAACCAATCCATCCTCAATTATCCCATATTTAGGCTGTTTGTGGTGTTTCATTACTTCAGAAACATTTCAACAAACCTCTTTGTGCCCACATGTTTAAGCACGTGCCTTATTTGCTGAGGATACATTTCCAGTAGAAAAATTTCTTGGTCAAAAGATATGTTCGTATTTAAAGATTGACAGTGTTACAAATTGCCAAGTTTCTCTTCAGAAAGTTGTACCAATTTAAACACCCACCAGCAGTCTACAAGAGTGTCTTTCCCCCACCCTCTCACCAGTATGAGTTACGCTAATTCTACTTACACTTTCTTGGTCTGATTTGATTTCTCATTCTTTTTTTCAAAATTTGTATCTCATTGATTGCTAGCTGAGCATGTTTTCATACTTTTATTGCTCCTTTCATATTTACTTTTTCAGCTGCCTGTTCATATCCCACAATCTCTTATTTATTTGAATAAGTTAGATACAGATAATCAATCCTCTTTTTGTCAAAATGTACATATACCTTTCCTAAATTGCTATTTGCATTTTAAAGCCATTTATGGTGTTTTAAAAATTTTTGCTTTACTATGCATAAAGTTTAAGCTTCTATTCCCCATAGTTACTCCATCTTTCCCTGCAGGTTTCTGCCTTAGATGCTTTCTCCACATGAGGCAGAGATCAACAGTTACCAACCAGACACCCTCTCCCCATCTTCTTTAGCAAGGGAACAATGTACTTCTGAGCCTCCTTTGCAGCTGGGTGTGACCAGGTGACCAGTTAGAGTCAATGACTGCAAGTGTTGTCATGTGACCAGGGGTGAAGCCCCTCTCTCATGAGTGAGGGGTGAGGCTTCTCCTTTCTTCTCTTCTGCTGCCTAGAAGGAAACAGCTAGAGCCCCAGAGCCATCCTGGACCATTTCCATCTTGTGGATGGAAGCCAACTTGGCCGTGGGTACAGAAGGAGGAGCCTGGAGTCCTTATGCTGTTATGAAGCTGTCACACCAGCCCTGGGCTCTCTACCTCCAAACGTCTTTCATATAAGAGAATAAATAAGTCACCGTAGTCAGGCCTCTAGTAAAAGCAACCCTTCCTCCTAAGAGCAATTCCTAACTCATATACCGGCCCAAGGATATATCAATATTTACTTGTATTTTTATCTACTATATTAAATCTACCTCTACAGACATATGACTGAAAAGATATATAACCAAGATTTAACAGTATTGATAAGATAACTATTTTTGGTAGAAACTTCTTCAAATGATAATTGCTAGACCCACATGTAGATAAAACTATTTACACTGAATTTTAAGGAGGAATCTAATCATGGAGTTTTATTCTATCAGGCATTTTTGGAAAAAATTAGGCCAATGATCTAGACGTGAAATACTTGTATAATATAGATGTTGAGAAATAAGTTTAATATCTATTTTCTTGACTAATTATGGGGCTTTCACTGTGACAAGTTAGTTTTCAGAGGATGCAACTATAAAATGTGTATAGCTAGCTGGGAGGTTTTCAGTGTAGATAATTAGATACATATCTAAATTTGTGTAATAAAGAGCTGTAGTATAGCAAAATTTTACTATCATTCCATTACAGCCAGAATTTCATTTTAATAGTATTGGTTTTAAAATATGTTTCAACTGTAGGTACATTTTTTCTAGAACTTGACAACACATACTATTCCTGCCTCTGGAAAAATTAGCCAGATATTAGTGTTCAGTTTAATGTAACTAACATTTCCTTAACTGATATTTACAAAGCATGTGCTATATATTAGTCTCTGTATTTAGTCTACAATGACCTGCAATTCAGGTAAGATAATCCCCTCTAGAGAGGGGGAACCTGAAGCTCTGAGAGGTTAACTTGTCCAAGGCCACTCACTGGCCAAGTGGAAATTTCACACAGCCTCTGGAGGCTGTTGACTCCAAAGTTTAAACTCCTGTGCTATTCATGCCAGGCCCTGGGCTGGGCCTATGGGAGATAAGAGATGAATAAGACACAGTTTCCCACAGGCAACATGAAAGAAAATTTGGTACTTACCTGCCCCACATAGGTCCGTTATGTTAATACGACTGGGCAGGGAACTGCCTTTTGAGTTGGCTGCAGACACAGCCACAGTCCAGTTCCCAGTTCTGGGAATGACCCAAGTCCAGGACGTGTGTCTTGTGATGTTCTGTAGTGTGACTTTTCCCTCTGCCACCTCCTGCAAGGTCACTTGATAGTGGAGGATTTTTCCTCTTGCCGCTGAAAGACTCAGATTCTGCAACAAAACACATCCACTTACTATGTAGTCTCAGACAAGGTCACTGGATGCTCTGTGCCAGGGTCTCAGGACCCACTGCAGCAGGTGGCTACATCTGAGTGACCTTTTTATTTACATCTTCTCATCTCCTCCTCTGCACACTTTTATGCCTCCACCCATCCCTGCCATTTAGAAAAAAGTATCAGTTAGCATTTTTTTTTAAAGCTAATTCTTAAAAATACACTGATTTCCCTTTCTTGCTTCAAACTGAAACTTCCTAATAGTAGAAAATTCAATTACATCCAATGGAACAAGTGAGAGATCTGAACAAGATCTGGGTTTGAGTTCCAGCTCTACCAACCACCAGCTGTGTGACTCCGGGCAAGGCACTCAGCACCTCTGATTCTTCATTTCTAAATTTGTATGTGTTTTTATATGGAAAGTACAATGCTGCTCCTGAAATCAAAAACAAGATTTTCAAGAGTTAAACTAGTAAAACTCCACACTGTGTGAACTGGATTCACCATCTGTGCTAGGAAACTAAGATGCTGTTTATACATGTGTGACTAACGAGTTTTGCAACTGCAAGAATTCCAGTTGAGATCGTCTGGCAACAATCTCCACAAGTAAGCAGAAAACAAATTATTTGTATTGTAACCCTGTCTGGACAAGGACCACAGGAAACAGAAGCACTGGAAGTGGGGTGCTGCCAAGGCCTGTGCTGGCAGTGCCCGTCCATGCCCAGAGCAAGGAGAGGGAGGCGTCGCACACCAGACTTAAGGATCAGTTTTCTTGGCAAGGCTTTTCCTTCCATGGGGTGCGGGGTAACCTCAAGCTGCTGAAAGACGCACCTTAGGATTGACCAGTGCCCCTTTCTCTGGTTCCCTGCTCCCTAAGCCATCTTCTAATAATTCGGTTTCCTACATCATGTATCTGTCAGGAGAGGCTGGGCTAACATGAACATCTGGCTCACATAAAATTTGTATCTTTCACTTTATGTGAAAAAGTCGGCCTTCTGATTATAATTTGGCTCCTGAAATAATCAGCATGGTGGGAGAGGATGTTCCTTTCTGCTGACTCGAGCCTTCTGGTTGGCCCAACAGCTGCATTTCTCACTAGAAATTAATGCACGAATATCCAGCTTTTTACACTTCAGTCTCAGGAGCTTGGTTAATGCAAGTCCTGTCCTAGGTGCCCTTCTGGATCCACAAGGCCCGAGACTGGATCATAAACCATGGTCCATGCACTAGGTAAGTGCCATGTCACTGGGGGCACTTCTGGGTGCACGTGCAGCTTTTCCCTAGAAGACACCTCGTGTCCTGGCAAGAACCAAGAGAGTTAGCATTGCAAATATCCATCACAGCTGATCTCACAGGCCTCTTGTGTGGATTAAAATAGGTGAGTGCTTTTGACATTATGATGTTCTCAAAAGCTATTAATAAACATGCCCTTTGTCATAGGAGAAAAAACAGGATAAATTATAGCGAGAGCTGGCTAGGGAAGACCATTCCCTTAGCTCTCTCTCACTCTGTCCTTCCCTACCCGTCTCCTTTGCAGCTCCAGAGGGAGGACTCTCACCACACCCCATGCACTCCCACCCTAAGGCACTCCCCAAGCTCACAAAGCTCCCCATACTTGCCAGGCTCCCAAAGGGCAACTAAAAGGATACAGAGTCCTAAGTGGAAAAAACACCCTGCAAATCAGCCTGTATTACCTCCCTCTCATTGTCCTTTACAGACACCTCAGCAATCTCACCTGCTCCCATGGTAAAGTACTGAAAGGAAGGGGAAAATGTCAAGTCCTCTTAGATCCAACAGACCTGCCTAGTGACTGCTTGGGAAATCTAGCTGATCCCAGTGATCGAGAAAACAGAGGTGTGTGTCGGAAAGATGAGTGAAAGTTCCCAGAGGGCAGCGAAGGGCCTGGACCCAGATTCTGCATTTTCTTTCCATATCTCATATTTTTGAGTTGCAAATATCAGTGAGAAAGTAAGGGTGGGGCCAAGGTAGTTAGACAAATATGGTATCCCTTGAGTTATGCTTGTATACAATGTCAAGCTCAAATTTGGGAATAAAGGTCAACATCTCTCAGGTAATTGGTCTGATTAACCAAATTGGAAAATGGGCCTAATTTATCCAACAAGGTCCACAGAAAAAAAGATTCAGTGAGTCCAGTGAGCCAATTGAAAACAAGTATTTAGCTAGCAGGGCACTCGGTCTCCTGAAGCAACTGAAAACAGTGTGGTTAGGTTGGTTAAAAAATCAGTAACATCAAGTTTGCAAATAATATATACAATCCATCACCCCTGGATTGCACCTGGCCCTGATAGAATGGAATATCATCACAGAACAACAGAACTGGAAAGGATTCTACAGACCAACAATTACTTCAATGTTTCATTTTATCACTTCAATAAGGGAAAGTAAGCACCAGGGACATAGGGCAACTTGCTTAAGGCCACTTAAGGGATAGACGGAGATGCTGAGAGTAGAATCCAGGGCTCCTCACTTTTGGACTCAAGACCCCTCCATTCTGACTCGCTGCTCCTTCTATTGGCAAGCCTGAGACAATGAACTGGTGAGTACGGGCGCCACGTTGCATAGTAGGATCTCCGGTCACCCTTCTGGCCCAGAGTTGCAAAGCAGCCTCTATAATTGTGAGGCTGTGGTACATTCTGATGTGGAACATCAACAGTGGGCACGAGCTCAGCAATCTGGGGAGGGTGGAGATCCAGAATTCTTTTTTTCAAGAGGCAACAAGCCGTGAGTCACAAGGAGACAAGCTGTGAACCCAGCAGAACCACGGCCTGAGGAGCCAGCTGGGTCTTCTCAGATAAACTTATTTTTACTCTAGTATTTGTAAGGGTGAGTGAGAAGGGGGAATCTTTCATTTTGTCTATTGTAAATCTATCGTCACATTTATTCCTTATAACTCCCCATTCTGATGAGGGTGCTGAAGCTTCAAGAGGTTAAGAAACCAACTAAGAAGGACCCACAGAAAAGTAATGTGAGATTTTAGTGCGCCCCCTAGTGGATGTGAGAGAGGAGGCGATATCCAGAGTCTGGGGCCCTGGGAGAATCTCAAAGACAGGATCTTTCTTGCCCCTTTTGGGGCAGTGCTGAGAGCGAGTTTCAAGCCAGTGGTCCTACCATCATTGTCACCCTCTCCTACTGGTAAGAATACACCAAAAGAGAAAAGCTGTCCTACTGCCTCTCTCCCTTAGGTTTTCTTTCTACTTTGTCCTGTGGAAAATGATCTAAACTTAGTGACCGTAGCCTTTCTGACTTAGGTTTGTCCGAGAAGCAGAGTGAACAGCTCCCTTATAAACCTATTATAAGAACATTATAAGAATTCTGCTGCCTGAAAAGGCTTTCAAGCATCAAAAATAACATGGTGAATGTAATCCAAGATAGGACAAAATCTGACACATTTCAAAATAATTTCTATCTTGTTTTGCAGCTAGAAAACAGCAAAATAATGGAAACTTTTAGAGAAAAACTTTAACTCTCCTTCCATCTCTGATTTCTACCTTCTGTTAATTCTCTGCTACTTACTTATCTTCGTCACTGACCACTCTCTGCTATCCAACCCAAATTCCCTGTCCTGCAGCTGGTATAGTATGTGCGACCAGTAAGCAAGGGACAGCAACCTGTTCTGTCAAAAAATATCTCCAGAAATGCTGTGCCAGGCTGTGATGGGACAAGGGTTGGGAATGGGATGAAGAGAAGAGCTGAATATTGCAACAAAACTAATGAAATCTTCCCATCTGCTGCTGCTGTATTTAAATATTGATTCTGAGGTTGGATACCTCCTATAATTAAATAAGGGCCTTAGGCTCCTGGCAGCCAATCTTCCCTGGGGATTTACAATAGACTTCTGTTCCACATCAATATAAACCAGGATACAAATAATACTTCCTACTTTTACTGAATCTCTTTGACATGAGGAGGCCAAGAATTCATCCCTTTGGAGCAGCATGATACAGGCTGGAATATTCCTCATTCAACAAAGACAAATAAAGGGACAGAGAGACCAGGTGAATGTCCTGCATAAGTTGCTTCTGGTCACAACAGTCCTTCCGAGGTTGTAAACTGGTGTACAGGGCTGGCTATTTGCTCCTTCTTCTCACCTTCCATGGTTGGAGGGGAGCTGTTTATCAAAATGAATTACTTCATTTAACAAGTGAATATAAAACACCCAATCTTTTCCCCACTTTTGGAACCAGGAGTGTCCCTCACTCTCTTCTGTCTTGCTTGTCAAGGCTGGGGAGCCTTGTTGTCCACTATCGGGGTGAGCCATGCAGCCCTCGACATGGGGCTCTTCTGACCCGAGATGGGCTGTGCTCTGGAGGGTGAGCTCTTAGCCACTGCACCACACTGGCACTTAGTAGACACACCAGTTGTCTAAGACATAGTAGGAAAAAAAGAATGTAAAATAATGCATTAGTAATTTTTCAATTGATTCCATTTGAAATGATAACATTCCAGATATATTTGTGTCAAGTAAAATCTACCACTAAAATTAATTTCACCTGTTTCTTTTTACCCTCTACGATGTGGCTACGAGGTTTAAATTATGCACATGGCTTGCATCTGTGCTTGCTTTGTATTTCTGTGGGCTAGAGCTTCACTGTGTGACCCTTCACATGCCAAAGCCATGTCCCCAGGGGGTCTCCTGCCAAATGTTCTTCCACCCTTGTCCTGACTACCTTGTTCTTCTGGAGCCAGCTCCAGTATTACCTTCTGAAAGGTCCTCTCTGATTCCTCACCTTTTTCCCAGCTCTCTTGGGCAAGCCTGGCCATCATCCCCCTCCACTGAACCCTGAACTCCTCCTGAACATCTGAGTGCCCCTACCACCCTCACTGCTATCTCTGTCCATCTGCTGGACTGTGATCTCAAGAACGTGGAGTCTGGATTTGGCTTGCTCACTTCCACATTCCCAGCATGCGGCACGGTGTCCAGGTCTAAAGAGGGGCTTTCATGTGTTTGTTTGAATGAATAATTGAATGAATGAATGAGTGAATGAAGGGAGTGAATTCAGCTTTGTCTGCACACAGATATTTCTCTCCCACACCCCTGGCCTCACCACCATTTCAGAAAGTTTGTGATTTGCTATGATCAAGACACTGAGAGGACTCTAAAGAAATTGACAGAGGAAACTGGAAAGGTTAATGTCTTTTTAACCCGTTGTCATATCTTTTCATACGTCATCTACATATATATTCAAGGTGATTTTCTTCTTAAAGGACAGAAGCTGTATTAACTGAAGGAAAAAGTGCATTGGAATCACAAGTTGAAATGCTTGATCAAGGCAAAGGAAACAATACGAAACTGCAGAAAAGGAGATGATAGACGGAAACTGACAGAAAGAAGTGGTAACTCCCCCTGCGAAGGGCTCTAACACAGCCCTGGGGCTGCTGGTGACAAGGCAAGGTTTTCTCCCTGTTACTGCATTTACTGTTTTAACAGCAGCCAGTTGTTTTTGCTTTATTTATAGATTAGGTTCTGCTTTTTTGCTTCAACATAGCAAGTATTTTTTTCTGTTAAAAGCAGCTATGGCAAAAGAAAAAAAAATAGTATAGGGTATTTTTGAGGAAATGGAGCTTTTAGGAGGACCAAGGTGTGGGAAAATGAGTAACTATGTGAGAACCAGACAACAAAGGCCTTCTTCACCCGCAGCACATGCACATTTGTAGACACACACGTACATTCACACCCCCTGCACACACTTCCACACTCTCACCCATTCACACTCACCACCAGGGCGATTCACACATTGGACTCCAACACCCAATGTGATGGTGTCAGGAGGTGGGCGCCCTAGGGGCTGATCAGGTCATGAGGGTGGAGCCCCCATGGATGGGGTTAGTGCCCTCTAAGAGACCCAGAGCGGTGTCTTGCCCCTCGTCACATGACCGTGTGAGGACACAAGGAGAAGTCTGAGACCCAGAAGAGGGTTCTCGCCCGACCATGCTGGTGCCCTGATCTTAGACGGCCGGCCTTCAGAACTGTGAGAAATTGATCTGTGTTATTTAGAAGCCACCCAGTCTAAGGTACTTTATTACCAAGCCTGAACTAAGACCTTCACATACATACACAACCTATACGCCCTCACACTCACACCCACTCATGTCCCTCACACACATATTGCCCTCACACACCACTCCACACGCCCACACTCACACAGCACCACCTCCCCAGGCGCAGGGGCTGTGCCCATTCAGCACGAGTGGTTCCCCTCTAGTGTAAACATCCTACAAAAATGAAAGGTCATCTCATATTTCCCCCGCTGCCAGAGAAACAGGCTCTCTCTGTGTTCACAAGCTGACGGGGTTTTACCTGGGGCTTCCTTTGGTGCTAAGACCTGAAATCCCCCTTGGCTGTGGCGGGGTGTCCCTCTCATCGGGTTTCCCAGTATTGATCAGAGTAAAAAAAGAAAAATTACCCACTGCACGCATGTCTTTGCTTCCGTTCCCCGGGGAGGTCTGACTGGGGCCCCACCACAAAGCATCTGATCTGGCTGCATCTTTTCTTTCTCGTCTGAGGTTGAGGTGGGTTCCTCATGTCATAGCGCTGCCCTATCAGCTCTCAAGCCTGCCTGAGGGAGGCAAGAGGAATCCCCAGTCGCTCGAATGGGAGAGGGGTGGTTCCAAACAGAAGGGCAGTGATTCCTGCCCAGGAAAGGCTCCCAGCAGCAAGCACCACATTACAGAAATCTTCTCGTGGGAAATCACTTCCCCTCCCTGGACCTCAGTTTCCGTTTTTGTAAGATGAGTGTTGAACTGCATGCTGGTTAAATCCCCTTTGGCTCTAGAGGTGTGGGATTGATGGCTCTGGGGTCCAGAGCACGACTGTCATCTCAGTAACTCCACTCGGGCTTTAATTCCCACTCCCAGGTGGGTGGCCCGTTTAGAGCCACTGGATGCGAAGCCCAGGATTCGACAGAAAAGGACTAAGTCCTGTAATGACCCTGTAAGACGGAAGACTGGATCCAACTTTCCTTTCTCAATAAGGACAACACTGAAGGTTTTGAAGGTACCCTGTCAGGACCACCATCTGGCACAAGGCTGTAGAAGCTTCTAGTATTTACATTTTGGTTTCTTAGTCAAACTGACTTACTCAAATCAGTTCCAGTCCAAAGCATCCTTCTTGGGCCCACAGTTCTGGCTCTACAAAAGGAAAGATTTTCTTACAATAAGAGACGCCATTGTGGCACGGGCTGCCCATGTAGTGGCGCTCTCCCCATCCCAGAAGGTCCCAGCAGGGACACTTGTCTGTCCCAGCTGGAGTGGGAGCAATACTCATGAGAGAAAGGGTGCACTATAAGAGCTTTAAAGCCCCTCTGAATTCCAAGACGTCATTTTAGAACCTAAGCTCTGTGAGGATTAAGGACAAGATCAAGATGAGCAGCAGAGAGGAATGCGCACATGCAAGTTCGCTAAGCATCGCCGGTGGCTAACAGTTATTCTAACTTTGCTCTGATGCTGGCTTCAGAGGACCATGCTCATGCCTGTTCTAAATTCTCTTTGGGACAGTGAGAAACACACAGGCATGGCACTGGGTGTGTTGCTTTCACTATTAGGTTAAAAATCACAACATAGTACCATTTAATTTTTCCTTGGTGGCCCCAGTGATTTTTGGGGGTTTGAGTCTTTTCATTTACTGGGCCCCACAATGGTCTTGTCAGTTCTGCAGATACCAGGATCATTACCCTCATTCTACTGAGAGAAACCCTGGGGCAGAGAGGAGTGAAATGGGACCAGAACAGTGTGTCTTTTTGGATAACTGTAAAGGACATGTGGGGAGGAGGGATCTTAATGGGAGGAGGAATTTTGGTTTCAACTAGTCACTTACTTGTGAAAACGAAAACCAGCAGCCAGGAATTGAGCTGGGTTTTTCTATAATATTCACAAGTTAAGGCTGCTTTAAATGTCTTGCTTTAAGAATAATCTTGCTCTTAGAAATGCTTTATTTTAAAATAAATGTTAAGCTGCAGTTTTAGTTTCAAAGTGAAGAATTTGATTATGACTCACAAAGCTATTTATAGTAGTCCCGTCTTTTACCAGACATTTTGTGTATGAGAGAGAAAGGGAAAGAGGGAGAAAGAGCTCATTTCTTAAAACTGAATAAGATTAAATTATCAAAACGGACCATGCTGACCCCCCGAATCAGAGGACTTTATATTTATTACCTTGACTCTTCTGGTTTCACGCTCATCAGCTTCAAAGTTACAAAACTGTTTATTTACTCTTAACTGGAAGAGGTATTGTAAAAGGGACGTAGGTTTGGGGAAATAATAAAACCTCTTCTTATGAGTATGCCAATCAGCAGCTCAATTCAAATAGTATTTTCCTGGGACAAAAATGAGTCATAATGTTGCAGAAAGAGCTCTGGATGGAATTCCAGTCCCAGCTCTGCACTCAGTAGTTGGGGGACTTTGGGAAGAACTTCCTCCTTCTGACACTCAGCTTTTTCAAGTGTTAAGGGGGGATACTAGTGCGTACCTGTCAGGGTTTCTGTAAGGATCAGATGACATGACGATGACAGCTGTCAGCACTTTGTAAACTTTGACACTCTGTGATAACGTTAGGGCCTCACTGTTTTCTGGAAGGTTACTCGGTTTACCATTATTCTACTACTATTCCTGAGAAAGGACCGCTTTCTATTGCTATTTCTATTATTTTCTACTATTATTAATATTCCTGAGGTAGAGCAGCTAGCTTTCTTTCCACCCTCTTTCTTTTCAATGAAAATATATTTCACAGAAAATATATTCCTCAATATCCACAGCCACAGCTTGCCCGTCTTTAATTTCCCCAGAAGTGAGTGAGTGGCGTGGTCACTGCTGGGCATATTGCAGGACGGAGGGGTGGGCAGCGAGGAGACAAGAGTCAGAAGAGATGGTGCAGGGTGTGGGGTCAGAGGGCCGACATGCTTGGGGACGAGAGGGGACCCTGATCACACTGGAAGTGGCCAAGGGAAAGATGTAATCGTGTGGAGGCAGGAACTCAGCCTCAGCTCTCTCCTTCGTCTGGCAAAAGTAAATGACACGAAGTATTATGAGGATCTGGCTGAGAAGAGGAGCTCCAGCTGAGTCTCTGAAGCTTCACATCAAAGCCACTGTGGAAATAGAAGCTTTTTCTGGCCTTGAAACCTATCATTCAATATGTAATTCTCTTCATATGTCAATTATATCCATAAAAATGAAATGAAACAAAAACCCAAACATATAATTCTCCTGATTTTTAAATGGATACCGAAAACTCACCTTCCAGAAAAGAGAAATCTGTTGTCTATTGTAGTCAATTTGCTGTTTCACGTACCAGACATCTAACGTCCCAGCAGGCTCTGTTTTAAAGAGGAAAAACCAGAGTTTCATATATATATATATATATATATATACACTATAAAAACTTTAAAAGTCAATTGGTTATAAATGATTCTGGGAGACTAGGATTACAGAATAATTTCAATTTTGTTTGTGCCCCAGAACTTTCCCTTTTTCCTCTGTTAAATAACAAACATGTGTACCTTTGGCCACAGAAGTCAGAAAAGGCAAGGTTACTTTAGAAAAAAATTGTAAAAAATAATGAGGAGGAAATTAGATTCTTAACGTTCTCTTAAAACATGTATTAGTAAAATAAACTCAAAGAAAATATGTGTGGTTACTTCTCTTCTATTAGAATTCAGAAAGAATTCTTAACAGAAAAAGAGACACACACCATAAGGGAAACATTTTTGATCCGGTAAAAATACAAATGATAAACTTTGTGTTCATCTCCATTCCTGAGCTTATCATGTTGTGGTATAATTATTTGGTTTTATGATCATTAGATCATAATTTACTTGAAAGGAAAGCCTATCTCATTGATCTTAATATTCCTCATGCCTAGCAAAGTGCTTAGAATGAAACAGGATCCCAATAACTCTTTGTTAAATGACGAATGAGCTAATGAACAAATCAGGCAATATTATCTACTTGATGCTGAAACAGATGCTGAACCGGTAGAGGAAAAAACTGTCAAATCCATAAGACATTGGTCAAATATGACCTAATTTAATTTGAGAAAGTCAATAAAATGTACCTGAAAAGAAAATGAATAATCCACTCCTGTGTGCAAGACTGCACAGTGGTGGCTATATATCATTATGCATTTGTCAAAACCCATAGAATGTACAACATTAAGAGTGAACCTTGATGTAAACTATGGAGTTTGGTTGATTAAATAAATTAAAAAATAACCAAAAAAAAAAAAAAAAGACAGTGTGTATGCGCACCTGTGAGTGGGTGAAGTAGTTTTTATCTCTTCCACTGTCAGATTTGTTTTGATTTACAGCCAGGGTGCAATCAACAGAAAAAAACCCTGAAAACAGGCTTCAACTGCACCAGTGTGACTTGTGTAACAGTGACACTTAGAGTGTATTGGGGTGAGGCTAGGCTGGAGCTCCTTCTGGAGCAGCAACTTCCATTTAACCTGGAAATTTTCAGAAAACCAAATCCCACCTAGACAGCAGAAGACAAGCATCCAGGGAGGGGAGAAGAGAAAGAAGAAAAAGGAGGGAGCACATGTGCCACCACATATTATGAGCAGGTCCCATGTGGGCCATTCACGCTTACATCTCATGTCCTTCCCAGCCCTGTGACGTACACAGCTTCAATGCAGCGGTTAAACTGTAAGTTCCAGGGCCAGACCACCTGTGGGCAAATCCCAGCTCTGTGATCTTGAACAAATGCTAACCACATCCTTAAGCCACTTTCCTCCTCTGTCAAATGAGGATCCTAAATCTATACATCAGATGGGGCTGCTGGGAGAATATAAATGAATGGAGGAGTGCTGACAGCTGGTAAGCACTCAGTAAATTCAGCTGCTGTGTTTTCTTCATTTGAAAACTGAAGTGCCCAGAAGTTAAAGAACTTGTTCAAGGTTCCAGAACTAATCACGGGACAAGCCAGGCTTTTCACATACCTCTGTTCTACCGAGTAGCCCGTGGTCTTCACTCTGCAGCACGCAGTTGCCCGGCTCTGCAAAGGCTTATGATTTCTTTATAATATTTACATCCTCCATCACACACCACTCTTTTGTGTTCTAAACTCTTCCTTTGTCACTTCCTCTTCCTGCCTCTCTCACCCTCATCTTTTTTTTTTTATTTCTAAACATTCACTTCTTTTCTTCTTCTCTTCCCACCAGTGGTAGTATTTACCCTTGCAGTGAGGACTTAGAGGTAAGAAATGTTTACAGAAGACATTCTGAAAGTGCTCTCAGTCCTTCAGGGGTATGAAGAGTGACCAAGGAGTCAATCTCAGGACTTTTTTCTTTTAGTCTAGATGCAGAAAGGAAAAAACAAACAAACAAACACAGAAGCAACAGAAGGAGAGGGAACCTGACATTTGTTAACCACCTGCCATGTGCCAGGTAGTATTTGGACATTTTAAATGCATTATCTTACTTAATCCTCACACAATGCAGAGGGTGCATATGATGATGACACCTGTTTCGCAGCTGAGGACAAGGAGGCCTAAAAAGGTTAAATGATTTACAAAAACTGTGGAGCTGGTAACGGCAAAGCTGAGAGCTGAGCCCAGGTCTCACTGTCTCCAAAGACCCTGCTCTTCCATGACAGTTCACCATGTTGAGCAAAGATCTGAACACTCAACGAGATAGATAATCCAGACACTGACTATATAATTGGGATTTGGAAATGTAAGTGTGCTCAGTGTCAAAGCCAGCTGACATGTTTCATGGTAATAAATGCCTTCACTTAATTTATATTGGTAAGAAATTTAAAAGGAACACTCATTGTCTCATTGCCTCCCATTGCCTCTACAACCGACCAGATTATTACAGAGCTAAGAATCAAATTCTAGAAACATATTCTCTTTAAAGGATAAACTGCAAGTGAAGCTGAAATTTTAATGGCTGCCCACCTGCAGTGTAAGCCTCTATGGGAGAGAAATCATTAGCTGAATCTGTATGAGTTTCAAAGTGTAAAACTTCATGACCAGGAATGTCAAACCACTGCTGCTTAAAGCAATGTAAGGGCTAATATTAGAGAGAATCTTTGACATGCAACTGTAACAAAATCAGTGAAAGTCCTAACCTCAGTGATATCTAATGAAAGACAGATAAAACTACTATAAGCGGGTGAGAAAAGGAAAGTCAAAGGCCAATATGTCCAAGTGATAAGAAAAAAAAGATGGGTGCCAATTATTAAAAATACAAACATCAAGAAACGGAAGTTGGTTTTCCTGAGATGAAAGCACCTCCTTTGTAAAGAGAAAAATTGTGGGTTAAAGAGGAGGGAGTCACCAATATGAAAAAAGAGGTCAAGACAACCTAAATTAATCAGAAGATGGGCCTAACTGACCTAAACGACCCCCAAAGTTCTTTTAACTCTAAATCCCAAGATTGCAGAATTCTATGAAATAGTATGGATGGTAAATAAATCAAGACCAAGCCATGTGCTGCTTCTGAGATTAGCATCCACATCAGAAGCCAAGGCAGGTGCAAGGCATGGACAAGAGCAACTGAATTACAAGTGGAAAGCAGTCCCTCCACAGAATTTTTAGCAGGCAGTGGAGCAGAGTAGAAAGATCTCCAAGGACAGTGGAAACGGAGAATTTAACACGAAGTAAATATGGAAACGGCATATCTTGAGAGATTTCAAGTAGTGGACTAAATTAAACATGTGAGAATATTTTGGCCCAAACTATGCTCCAAACAGGGCAAGACAGAAATAAGTTATTCACCACCTTGGTGTCCACTCCTTGGGCTGTGATACATTTATCTAAAATCTAGTTTCGAATAACTCAACTCAAACAGATCTTACAAACGCCTGCTTCATTAAACAAGTTTTTAGTGGTAGGCTCTTGCCTTCAGACATTACCACCTGTTATGTCTCCATAGGAAGCCCTACACAGACTCCTCCATCCCTCCTCCTCTTTGAGACTGTCAACACTGGGTTCACTCTCTCTCTCTCTACTTCTTTCTGTCACTATTCTTGGTGGCTCTTCACACACATGGGTGTTCCTTCCCAGTGGCTGGTCCTGTCAGTCCCTCTGCCTGCTCACTTCCAATGAGCTGATTCTCTCAACTGATACCTTTGCCTCACACTTCACTGAGCAAAAAGAAGCAATCAGACAGGGATTCCCTAGTCTTTCCACCATGGAAACTTTTCAGTGTCCCCATCAACTCCCTAACACAGCATCCCGACTGATTTTACTGTGTATGAAGCATCCCCACTTCCATCCAAGTCCAACCCCCTAACTTGAGTTCTGGATCCCACCTTCTTGCTTTATCAAGAACTTCTCTCCCACCTTTATCCCTACTTCTTGTATTGTTAATTTCTCCCTGTCTGCTGGGCCCTTATCATCACCTTACAAATGCACTGTATTATCCCTGATCCTGAAAACAAAAATAAGGAATTTCTTAATACCATGTCCTACTCCAGCTACTGCCCAACATCTCTGCTCCCTTCATGGAACTTCATGAAGAGTTGTGAACTGTCACTGTCTTCAATTTCTCACCTCACCTTCACTCTCTACCAGTGGCAACTGAGAGTCTGTCCCCAGTACTCTACTGAGGCTGCTCCTGGTTGGTCATGAATGCTGGTTTGACAAATCTATTGGTCACTTCTGTAGCCTTATTTCATTGGACTTACTGGTAGTATTTGACATAGGAGGTCATACGTTACTTTTTTTTTAAGAAACCTTTTAACATCTAGATCACAAGTGAAGAACTTGCTTCTTAATAGAAGCAGGGATGTTCCACTCGTAGTAAAAATCAATGGAGGCATTGTGTTAGAGAGTGCTGATGGGAAAAACAAAGTGAGTTGCAAAAGATTACACACAGTATATAATTTTGGTTAAGCTCAAAAGCAAGCAAAACTAATCACTGTTTAGAGGCACATACTTCTGAGAGCTATGAGAGAAGTATGAGGACGATGTAAGGACACAACCCAGGACAGTGGTTACTCTGGGGAAGTATGACTGGGCTAAGACTATATTGGCAGTTCTATAGCATTTAAGTTGAATGGCTGGATTCTTAGTGTTCATTTTGTTGCTATGCTTGGTAATGGCACAGTAGCTCAAACTAGGATAGTGATAGTGGCAACGGAAAGAACAAACAGATTCTGAACATGTTTAGGAGAGTCAATTGCTGATATGAGGGGATGGGAGAAAGGAGAATTTAAGAATAATTCCTCAACTTTTGACTTGAATATCCAGGAAGATTATGGGGTCATTTACCAAGATAGGAAAGACTGAAACAGAGGCATTTTGGAAACACTTTGTTTTGGAGAAAAAAATAGAAGTATCTGTTTAGGCCATGTGAAGTTTGGGATGTCTGCTGACATCTAAGTGAAGATAAGGAATAGGTGATTGGAACACAAACCTGAAGTTGTGGCGAGAGTCCAGGACAGAAATTATATTCTTTCTATCTCTCTATCTACCTACCTAGCTATCTAGTTTTAGAGGCAGCTGAGGCCAGCTGGGAATGAGGTCAGCTGGGAAAAGAAGGGGGCCCAGCATAAAGCCCTACAGATTGAGACTGAGAAGAGAAAGACAGCCAGCAAAAGAGACCAAGAATAACTGGCCAACAGGGTAGAATAAAAACCAGGAACGTGAGATTTCACAGAATTCAAGAGAATCAAGTATTTTCAGGAGGAAATAGCTCCTTACTCCTACTGCAAAGACCTTGGAGGTCATATATTCCAGACAGAGGAAGGCCACAAGATTCCCCTTGGATTCTGCATCTTTTCTTGGTGTCATCTCCTCCAGATATCTTTTCTGATGTTCCAAGACAGACTATAAGTCCTTGAGTCTGAGGATCTGACTGGCTATCATTATGTCTGAGCAGCTGGTATAGTTTCTGATACACATACATTCCTCACAGACCATCCAGAGAAGCATGTTTTTTTCCATTGGTTTCTGCTGGGCTTCCTGGAAAGCATTTCTTCCGACTGGGGTAATCACCAACTTGTCAGATAATTAAGCCTAGGCATTTACTTTCTCCAGGGTAGGTGCTAGGCTTAGAAGAGACCACAAGAAGAAAAGAGGGTAGGGACTCTTACTGGATATCAAACATAATATTCCTCTAGTGAAAATGTCTGTAGGTACATCCCTTGAGAAAAGTAAAGAACCACTCATTTTCATTTCCTCAAGCCTTAGGCAAAAAGACACAAGTATGATACTTTCAGGTCTAGCTAATTTAAAAGTCACCAAACTATGGTCCATGGGTCAAATCTGACTCACTTCCCAGGATAATAACAATAATAAACTAATAATAATGATTTTCACATTTTTAAATGGTTGGAAACAAATCAAAAGAAAAATCACCTTTAGTTACATGAAAATTTTATAAAATTCAAATTTCAGTGTGCAAAAATAAAATTTTGGACAAAGCTTTGTCTTTGTATTTGTATACTGTCGATGACTGACTGCATGCAATAAAAGCAAATTTTAGCAGTTGTGACAGAGAGCACATGGTTTGCCAAGCTGAAAATACTTACTATCTGGACCTTTATAGAAATTGTTACAGAAATTAGCTTCTAAGCTAGACTTACCATCTTGCTTCCTAACCAAGCTGGTACAATAACTTCTAGTATTTAATTGTTCACGTCTAACCTTTCCTAGCAATATTTCAAAATCCCAAATGAATGAATACTTGCCTAGCTTCTCAATATGAGGAGGGGTGGCTGCAGCTGGTAACCCTGCATCTTCTCGCTCTTTGGGGAGCTCTCAGCAACCACCCATGCCAGCACCATGATGGGAGGGAGGTCTGCTCTTTACCGCTCAGGCACTTGTATGAGGATTTAACACTTCTTTTATTAACTGTCCACAGTTGAGTTCAGCAAGACCAAACATATAAATAAGACTTTGAAAAAGGACGAATGAACAGACAGAAACACCTAATTGGTAATACAGCGCTAAGGAATAGCTCACTCATCTTTATTTTGGACTTTCCTCCTGGGTGTTCGAGGTGGTGAGGGATCATCTTCCCCCAACACCTGGGAATATTCTCAGGCATTTCTGGACACCATGCAGCCCAAAGTTTTCCCACTAGAAGCAAAACATGATTGCTCGCTTCCCAGTATCAGGCTCATGTTTGATGGATACTGATTGCTGGACCGTCCTCCTAAACACAGGGCAGTGATTTCTTTCCTCCTACCCCTTACTTTGTGGTCATTTTAAAAGTGTTTTTCATGGAGGATCATGATAGGGGTTGAATTTAATGACACAGGAAGGGGCCACATGGAGTAAATACTGCCCTCATTCTCTGCTGGCATGCTATAAAAAAACTGCACCTAATCTACTGGGAGATAACATATTGTTGTGTTTTGAGTGGCAAGGGCTGCAAAGAAAGCACTCTATCATAAGATCATTCAGTTTTAGTGAGTAAATTTAGAAAAAAAAGCTTACTAGTATGTTTTTAAACGCCAAGTTACATATGAGTACACATCTCAAGGGTTAAAAGGAAGAAGTGTTAAAAAAATTTCACACCTTTTAGGTTGACATCAGTTGGTGTTTCATACAGAAACTGATGACAGAAACAGTGGTAAGAGGTGAAAACCATAGAGCTTAGAGTAAGAGAAAAGAGATCTTACAACAACCCACAGAAAGATCAAACACAAAAAAGGGAGATTCAGGCACAGAAAGGAAGCCAGCAGAGCTTGGTAAGCGTGGTGTATCTCAGAGTATGGGTTTCTATCTTTATGAATGCCTGTAATCACTCTGAATAAGCCAGCTTCCTTGGTTCCATTCATAACAATCCACGAGTTCATAGCCATCACAAGTCACTGCGCTCATTGTTATGATGGTGGTTTATTTTATAGGATATGAGAAAGTTACCATCCCAGCCTGCCTTAAAGGGTTTTTAATTCAAGTAGATAAATACTTAATAAAAAAAAAAAAAAGAAGGAAAGAAAAACATTTTCACACATCTCTAAACAGGTCATTATCAAGTGTGAGCAAAAATGATAGGAATTTACAAGCCCAGAGTTTCCCCAGTTTATAGTTTAGCTTAATGTGATATAACTTAAAAATGTCTCAGCCTATTTACTACCTTGGACTTGGACATAAAATACAGCCCATTTTCAAGAATTTTATCTGCACTATGTATAAACAAAATCTAATCCATGAGGTATTCTAGAAAAGGCATTACTTTTTCAAGTGTAATAAAAGGATAATAAGAGTAAGCTCTGGATTATAAAAATGACACACATTTAAATAGAGAGTAAGTGGCTCAACATTAATTTAAGAGATTTTTATCATAAAATAAGATGAATTCATTATAATTTGTTGAATGAATTCATTTTTAAACTTCTTTTGAAAATGGAGAAATGTAATTAGTATAAGAAGAAAGGAAAAATATGCAGTTATTCCATAATTTATATATTAATTATCTATTTTATTAATAGTTTAGATCCTTGAAAGTCATTTGAGAAGTGTTAAAGTGTCATCAGTTACCAGAAATCACTATTAGCTCACAGGAGATGAATATAACTTAAATCATGAGGCTAGTTTACATGCACACATATCTATAAATTTCACAAATATTAGTTTTCTCACATTAATGCTTCAAAATCTCCAGGTAATAAAGCAATGGATTATACACCAATTATTTTTCCTTTGAGATAAATTTACAGAAATTATGAAGTTGTATCCTGTATCATAACTGAATGCTTTGAAAACTATCTACCTTTTGTCAAGCTTTTAGTATGGCTTATAAGATCATATTAATATTCATAGAATCCAAAAGGTAAAATTATCAAAGTTTAATTATAAAGGAATGAAATTACTGGTTATAGCTTTGCGGAATAAGAGTGCGTTCCTGTAAGTGAAACAGAAATAAGAGAGAGAAACATTACTGAGGCATAAGCTTGCAACCAACATGACAACATGTGGCAAACAGGAATAAGACTTACCTAATGTTAAAAATTTCCTAGCAGTATAAACATATCTCCCTAGAAGCTTTAATACTTCAGTCAATGTCAAAGTGAGCTTGTTAATTAATCCACTCATAGTTTTTGATTCAGTATCAGTACTTTAGAAATTCTATTCCAAGGACATAATTGCATCTTCCTCTCTCTCCTGTCTTTCCTCCCCTCCCCGCCCTCCCCTTTTTTTTGACACATACCTTCTTCTGGTGTTTGTGCTCTCAGTGGTTCACTCCAATCACTCCAACTACCTTTATAAAGATGTAGCTTAGAGGAAATCTGAAATTCATATTCTGTAAAGGGTTTCAGATCCAGCAAATCATGTCTTCCTTTGGCATTTGTAGCATTAACCTTGAACCCAACAAGATTTAAAAAGGCACCGGTTAATACTAGATTAATTTAAATAAAAGATAAGACAACTAGACTAGATAGCCCTTCTTATTTTTCAAATCTGTCATTCAATGAGAAGAAATATCAGTGACTGGTCTACTTAATACACATGATGTTAATCTGAAACAATGCTTCTCATTAAAAAACAAAACCAAAAAATTCCTGGGACTAAGAACCCATCTATATGGATTCCAAGGGGAATCCTGAGGCCAGCTGAAAAATAAAGATTGGAAACTACCAGTTTTCAAAAGGGCCTTGACGAAGTTTCTTCCTACACTAGAGATTACTTTTTACTTGGTCACAACTAGAATATGATGAATGTTTTAACGCAGACACAGAACTGGTTCCAAAAGGAAACTTTAATTATATAAGAAAATTATATAAGAAAAATTTTATTATTATACTTCTCTATATGTGAAGCTGATCCTTTCATATTATTATAAGCCACTATATTTTACAAAAATACTGAAAGGAGTATTATCCTGTATTTTTATTATAAAAAATTTAATGCTTAATATTATACCAAAGCTTTTCCTTTGGAATATCGAATTAATATAAGCCTCTGAACATTTCCTAATATTTCTCTTCCTAATATGTTAAAAAAAATTAATACAAAGTAATAATGCGATAGGGAATACAATAATAAGTAGAAATGAGTCATTTACTAGAAATAAATTGTAGAAAATTAATGTGGGTTTACAAGAAGCCCATGGCTTAAAAATTTCAGCATCAGCGATCAAATTTTAAGACATTTCTTAATAAATAGAAGCATATGTGACTTTCTGGTATATCTCAAACGTGTGTGTGTACTTTTGGGCTAAATATTCTTAAACTCCATATTTCGCCAGAGTGAAAAGAGAGATCAGGGCAGTGCTACCGAGAACCCCTCCCTGGTTTTCCCCTGCACTCTAAATCCATTACCATATTCCAGGACCTGCTGTTAATGGGCCGATATCTGAGTCGATTAAGCAGCACCAGCCCCTCATCTCTCCACTGAAGGGTACACCTGCTCACGGAAGCGTTTACAAACTTGATCCTAATGTCCCACGGAGGAAGAGGCCGCACTAGTAACCAGGACAGACAAAAAACTGTGATTCCAGCTCCAGGATCAGAAATTGACATGAGCTATAAAGAGCTGAACATTTGAGTGATTTTAAAAATAATGTCTATGTGCCATGATCGACACCTACAAAAAGTGAAATGATACGTACCTACATCCAACAATGTGAATGTGAATGGCAACGAAGCAGCATTCCCCAGACTATTGACAGCAATCACCTTGGCTGTGTAACTAGATTCAGGTGATTCAGGGGTTAGGTTGATACCAAGGTCCAAATGGTCACAATAATGATAATCACACTGCTTCTGCCAAGTTAAATTTTTTGGCCCATTTAACCTGTAAATAAAAGTCACTGTGTTTAGCAGGATACTTTATGTGCTACTGCCTCCTTTTAGTACAGAAGAGTAAAATGTTCAAATATTTAAAATTCTAGACTTTTTTTTTTAAGGTCAGTCTTACTACTAGGGGATACACTATGGGAAAATTTGTATTCTGTGGTCATAAACAGGACCATACTTCACCCCTCTTCCCTCTTATTGGTAGGATTGATATTTTTTTGACATTCATACAGATGAGTAACCATCTCTATATAGCCTGAATTCCCAAAACCCTGGCAGACATCTTGGCTCCTTAGGGCAGATCCAATCATCCAAAGGATCCATGACCACCACCTCGGTGCTTACTGCACAGAAGTGCCAGATCCTAGTACAGACCAGAACTCTGGGCCCCACTTCCTTTCCCCCATCTCCTGCTCAC
Organism: Camelus bactrianus; assembly: GCF_048773025.1. Classification (NCBI taxonomy): domain Eukaryota; kingdom Metazoa; phylum Chordata; class Mammalia; order Artiodactyla; family Camelidae; genus Camelus; species Camelus bactrianus. The sequence continues at coordinate 29,350,006 of NC_133551.1, forward strand.
TTAGGCACAGTGCTACCAGCTGGATCTCTGCATGGGATTATGCAATAAAGTCCAAAAGGAAAAGAATCTCCCAGACTCTCTCTTTTAGTGGACTCTCAGGTCAGGCAAAGGTGCTTTAAAAAGAAAATCCTATAAACTTATGGTTACCAGGGGAAGAAATGGGATGGGAAGGGATAAATTGGGAGCTCAAGATTTGCAGATACTAACTACTGTATATAAAATAGATAAACAACAAGTTTCTTCTGTATAGCACAGGGAACTATATTCAATATCTTGTAGTAACCTATAGTGAAAAAATATGAAAATGAATGTATGTATGGATATGACTAAAACATTGTGCTGTACACCTGAAATTGACAAAACATTGTAAACTGACTATATTTCAACAAAATTTTTAAAAATTATGCTGGAGTTAAAAAAAAATAAATAAAAAGAAACTCCTCCAAGGCTAATGGAAAGCTACCACAGAAAAGAGTCTATTTATAGATCTTGACCCCAAGAGTCTGCAACTGCAAAAGAGAGAAGGGATATAATGCAGCCAGTTTAACCCTAGAGAGCAGGGAAGAATGTCCACAGCTGGCCTTGGATGCCCTGAAGGGCACTCTGAGTTAGTCCTCAGACCCAAGACAGAAGTTTTCACACTTCAGATGAGTGAACCAACTCTAACTGATGAACACTAGAATTTTTTTTAAGTATCTAATTATATAATTAGATGTGTCTACTGCTCCTTCTCTCTGATAAAACTAGGACTGTTAGATATTTCTAAATGTCATCCAAAAGAAGACCTACCAAAAAAGCTGCAAAAATTCAGTCTCACTCACTGTAAAGTATATGCAGTATACAGGTGGGTGTCTCGTCCTCTCTCCCAGGTGCAGGTCATGGTCCCTTGTTCTCCCTTCTGTATACAAGATAAGTTTTGAGGCTGTTCTGGAACAACTTTAAAAGGAAAGAGCAAAACTTTCTATTTTAAATAGCACACAGGTGATATTTCAATTACACTGTACCTATCTGCCAACAAGATAACAACACTTCGCCTGTGTCTCCCATACCCAGATGAGCTGGAAACTATTTCAAAATTCATCAAGTTCAAATTTGCCTCATAGGCATGAATTCCTTCAATAATAATAGCGGTAACAGTGAATATGGATCCAACACTTAACTATATGACAAGTCCTATGCTAAGTGTTTTATGTGTACTTTTTCTCAATTGCACATCATAGCAGCTACACTGCGTACCTACCACTATTATCCTCATTTTATTGAAGAGGAAAGAAATTGAGACTTAGAGGCGAAGTACCTTGCCCAAGATTCCAAAACTATGAAGTGGCAGATTCAGGGCTCCAGTCCAGGCGTGGCTGACCTGAGTCCAAGCCTGTCACCACCATGTGCTACTATTCTCCCTGACAGGTGAACATCCGGTGCTAGCTCCAGTGCCCCAGGTCATGATGAGTTTACTTTTTTAGGATGAAGCCCATTGAAACATTAGAAACCTTTCAAAATGAGGGGCTTTCTCTCTCCATTGACCTGAAATTTGCTGCCAAGACACTTCTACCCACTGACCCTAGTCATGCCTTCCTGGGCTGTACTACCTAAATCTAATTTCTGCAGCATCACTTGGATCACTTTATGAACACTTATAAATTAATTTTTTATGTACACAGACATTGACAACATTCCAGGTGCTAGGCACAGTGCTAGCTGTGGAAATGCAAAGGTGCATGAGGCAGGCACGGTCCCTTCTATTAGAAGGTATATATATTTAATGAAGCGATTTTATAGTCAAAGACGGACCTCAAAGCTAGGAGCTTCTTGGGTTTAATGGAGGTAAGAGAAAATACTCTGTTACTCGATTATTTCATTCTACCCTAGTACTGAGACCCACATGTAGATAGATGCTTTCTTTGGGTGAGATAAAACAAGTACACCACTAATGCCCCAGCTATTGTCTGCTCAGAAAAAAAGCTGTAATTGATGGAATAAAAGTTGTTTTGTCCTTAGCACACACCATAGATCTGGGTGTTATAATCGCCCACTGTGTGACTTTGGCCAAATGAGCTTCTCAGAGCTTCAGTTTCTTCATCTATAAAATGGGTATAACAATATGTAGCTCACATAGTTTTGCTTAATGGAATAATAAACCCTTTCTTTTCCTAAAATAACAGACTATTGTATGTGTATATATAGATACACATAAGTACATTTATATATACACTTTATACAATCTGTATATACAACTACTTATGACTAAGCCATGTAAAATACTATGTTAACTTTTCATTTTATGTACAATGTCTTGTTTATCTTGGAGGTAGTAATTAATTGGTATGTTTTTCCATTTGTTTAGTTTTCTTACTAATATAATTCCAAACCCTCAAGCCAATTATCTGAATCATTATTCAACATATTCAGATGAGAATTCTATTAGTTTCTTTGGCTGGAAGAATAGTTTCTTGGAGCCTTGTGAACTTTCCAAAAAGATGTGTTTGCTTCTATGCCTGCACACAGCTTTCTAAAACTGCCAGTCCTCAGTGTCCTGGAAATTCCTTTTTTTTCCTGTTTTTTCCTCTGTGTTGGATCTCCTGTTTCTTAGATCCAATGCTTTCTTCTTTCTTGATTTAACCACTTGTGTTGGATTATACCCTCCAGCAGTTCCTTAGGAAAAGGTGCAGGAGAGGCAGTACTTTGAACATAGCTACCAACGTCATTATTCTACCCTGACACTTGACTGATATTTTAGATGAGTATAGAATTCTAGTTTGAAAAGAATTTTTCAGGATTCTGTAGATTATGCTCTACTGTCTTCTATACTCTAGATGGATTTTGAGAAAGCTAAAGCCATTCTGAATCTTGAACCATTGGAATACTTTATTTTTCCTCTTCAGAAGATTGTGTGGGGAGGTATAGCTCAAGTGGCAGAGTGCATGCTTAACATGCACAAGGTCCTGGGTTCAATCCCCAGCACCTCCCTTAAAAATAAATAAGTAAATAAACTTAATTCTACCCCCCCCCACAAAAAAAAAAACAACTAAAAAAGGGAAAAAAAAGAAACTGAGGAAATTTTTAAAAAGGAAAAATATAAACAAAACAAAAACAAACAAGAAGATTGTGGAATCTTCTCCTTGTCCTCACTATTCTGAATTTTCACAAAGATGTGCTTAATGAGGTCTATTTTCTTTCATTCTCATGGATTCTCAAAGAGTTCATACATTCTGGGAACTTTTATTTTTTAGTTTGGGAAACATTATTGAATTGTTTCTCTGATAATCCTCACCTCTCTTGTTTTTCTTTTTCTAAAAATCCCTAGTTTTCATAGGTTGGACCTTCCTCTAATTTAATGTTTTATCTCCTATATTTTAAAACTCTTGACTTTTTTGCTGTAATATGGGGGAAAACCTCCTCAGTTTACATTTATTCCCTCCTATTGAGTTTTTCATTTCCACTTATCAATTTTTTGGGGGGTGGGGCATGTTTTCTATTCTCTGAATGTTTTCTCTTTACAGCATCCTATTTTTGTTCTGTATGCAGTATTTTCTCTTAATTCCTAAGGTATCAAGGATAGTTTTTTTTTTTTTAACATTTCTTCTCCCTGAATACACTTCTACTTTGCTTATATGCTTTTTTCCCCACATGCTTATTTTGATTTCTGTCCTTCATGTTGGCCATTTTCCTCGGATCTTTGTATTTTTACTCATCTATGGGAGTGGGGCACTAAATTATAAATTGCAGCTCTGCAGGCATGTCAGTTGAGGTGCATTTGTTGACCCTGGGCTTCACTCCAAGGTGATCTGGCTAGAATTTCTTAGGAATCTCTGTTGCAAATAATTTTAGATACTTCCTCTTAGCCTGGTCAGATTTTCCAGAAAAGGATCTTCTAATCTGCCTGGAGGTCGGCACAGGCCTGAAAGGAGCTGTATGTCAATGTTCCTTCAGTCCCTCTGTTTTTCAGCGTGGCCCTACAATGTCAGCGGCCCTCTGACACCCACGCCGGCGTAGTGGAGCAGTGGCTGTCTGGCTATTTGGAATTAGGAAGGGGAGCTGAGGACATGTTTTATAAAGTCTCCCATTTTTATCCCTACTTTTACCCTCACTCCCAGAAGTACATGGTATCACCAATTTCCGGGTCTTTCTGGGGTGGGAGCTTCTGCATTAACTCAGGTTGCATCTTGACGTTTCTCACGGCCAGCCGTAGGCTAAGCCAGTTATGGTTGGTCCACATGCTTTCCTGCTTCCAAAACTTTGTTGCTGAGTCTCCCCTCCCACTCTTTTTGTTCTTTAGGGTTTGCGCCTCTGGAAAACTGTCTTTTTACTGCATCTTGGCTATATTTCAGGGGGAATAAAAGTAAATACATGTGTTCAAACCAACATCTTTACCCTGACACTTTATAGGGTCTTTTGATGATCGAAGGAGATATAAAGTACTTGGCGCTTTCACATAATGAAAAAGTCAGTCACATCCTCACCTTTACTCCTTAACGTTGGCAGAGCATTTCATTTTAAAGACCATAGCTTTTAATCACAAATCAACTTTCTCAACGTGAGTTTGCTGGACCATGAAATCAATGTGTCTACTTCAGCTAGGACTTGGTTTGGTCAGAGACTGTCTGTCTCAGGGGAAGCCAGACCTAATTCTCTTCAATACAAATTATAATATAATATGTATATATTACAATAGCTGATGCCAAGGAAAGGACAGAAATCAAAGTCTCTGAAAATTAAAATAGTTTACAGTGTAATCAGTTGTTATAAGTACTATGCTTGTTATTATTTTTTAAAGCCCTACTTCTTACGGGAAATAAAAAGTCTTAGAAAAATGGCTTTCAGAAATATCAACAGCCAAGAGTACACTGAAAACAACTAAGCAAGAATCTACTGTCTTTCATTTATTTCCTTGATTGTCCAAACAGTCTGCGGCTCAATGCTCGGAGGTTAAATAGAGCACTGGTTGTTTAGCTACTACACATTTGGACGAGCTCTGAGAGCACCACGAGCCCAGGCAAGAGGCTGAGGGGAGAAAGTTCAAAGGCCATTTACCCATTTCCAGTTCTGACGCATCAGCCAACTTTATGGCAGGCCCTCTCAGGACATGCAATGGCCCTAGGGGCTCCTACTTGTCACAGACAAAGAAAACGGGCCACTGGCTCCTTCAATAGCTAGGATTGGGCTTACTGCACTGGGGAAAATCAACATTCATTGTGTCTTTTCTTGGAATGACTAGCCATACTCAGAAAAAGGTGTTGCTTCCAGGCAGTCCTTCACCTCAAAGGTGCTAAGCTTGTTCAAAGAGCAGCCGTTTGATGGTGTGGTTACCACCTGAGCACGCTGCACAAGGCAGCATTCCAGCAGCAGCGTCCAGCTGAGCTGCACCAGTCAGACACTCTTCACCATCTCCCTAGGTCTTCCGATGCTGCAAAGTGTCACAGACCCATCCACATACTCTGGGTGGAAAAGGAAACAAACGAAAAGGGGTTGCAGCACTCTGATGCATCAGAGCAAAGACAAGAAATGGAATGGCCAAGAAAGGACATCTGTAGGGCACTGACTTTCAAGGCCATTGTCAGCCTCCTGCAGCACTGCGGACGCCGGGAACTGATATCACAGGGCTGAGGATGTCTAATGCCAATATGGTATGTTGGTCTAGTAGGATGGAGAATTACCTGGATGAAATATTCAGGTGTTCTGAGGACAAGGGAGGTGAGGATCAATGGTACTTTTTAGAAAATTTTTTGTTTTGCCTATAATCAATGCTGCTTGTACTTCCTGTCAAGAGAAACATGCTCAGCTACCCAGCATGCTGCACACATGAAGGAAAGAGCAAAACTGATGGCATTGCAACCCGAGCGCTCAACATTTAAGTGCCTCCTATGTGCCTGGTACTAGATTAAGCACTTTGCATACAAGGCATCACCTAATCACTACAACCATCTTACGGGGCAGGTGTTAGTATCTTCATAACACAGATGGAGAAACTGAGGCTCACACAACTGAAACTATGGGTCTGCCGTTAGTGGCACTCAAAGCCCCTGCTCCTTCCACTACACCACAGGCTGTCAGAGCTGACAGTATGTGATTCATGAGTGATGTGAGCAGGAGCCCCTGAGCTGGAAGACGAGTACTGGATCCAGGTTGTGCCTTCTGACCCCTAAATGACTTGCTTGGCCATTTGCTTGGTGTTCTGCTCAATGCTTGTGGTGGCCCTCCAGGAAAACTGCCTGGCACCAACCATATCCTTATGGGTCACAGAGAAGAGGCTTCCATCTTTCCTGAAAGGTCTCACTGAGCTCTCTCTAACTGTCTTCCTGCAGGGACCCTGTCCTTGCACCGTGGTCAGCCAGTCCACTGCAGCAGTTCCTCCTGCTCTCCTCATGCCTCTCACCTGCCACTCGGGAGCTTCCCTGGAACCACAGGGGCACAGAGTGCCGTGGGATTGCTCAGGGCCTACGCATGCTCATGGGCCCTCGAGGCTGCAGGCTGCAAGCTGCAGGAAGGTGTGCTGCTGGCTCACCCTGTGCACTGTGGCTCAGGCTGCAGACGCCAACTCTGACATATTAGTTCTTACCCCCAGCAGCTGCCTGGAGGCACCAGCAATGCAAGGCAGCAGTGTGTGGGAGCTCACCCTGTGGGTGAGCTTTGACCAATGGCAGACAGTTAAATTCTCTCACCTGTCACTATATTTTCATATATTCTTTCTGGGGATGTCCCTAGTGACCAAGTAACCAGTTGTATTTTCTGTTGACACTGTGGCCAACTCAGTAACTTAACTACCTCAAGTCTGCTTTGCTCCTGTCCTGGTTCACTCCCTCGTTCTTGCTTCCCTGGAAGCAACTCCCCTCTCCCCAAGAAGTCTTAGCATGCCAGTTCTGCCTCAGGAAGTTTTCTAGGAAACCAAGGAAAGGATAGTAAGTATAATGATAGTTCTCTTTTACCTCTGCTAAGCACAACAGCCAGTGGTCAGGAGTGAGGGTGGATGGAAGAACTATTTTTTGTGCATTAAGTTAGGGAAGAAGTGCTTAGCCTTGGGTAGTCATCCTGGGCTGCAGATGTCAAGAGGGACATCTCTTTCTTCTTTTTAGGAAGTTGTGGCTTTGAACAAATTCTCACAAGCCAAGAAGGCATGAAGACTCAGCTGTGGAAAACCATTTTTCTGCCGCTGGAGTCCAAGGGCAACAGGTAAATGATCTTAATGGCCAAAAAGAGGAGAGAAAAAGAGACAGAGAAAGAAAGGGGGTGGGGGAAAGGGGGAGAAGAGGAGAGGCAAGAAGAGAGGAGAAGGAAACTGAGTAAAAGAGATCCCAGTTCTACTGACTCGGACTTCTCACATCAAGGTGCTCATATTACTCTCAAGATTAAGTACATCCAAGAGAAAAAAAAATGCCATTTGCAGCAACATGGATGGACCTAGAGATTATCATATTCAGTGAAGTAAGTCAGACAGAGAAAGACAAATACCACATGATACCACTTACATGTGGAATCTAAAAAATATTGATACAAAAAAACTCATTTACAAAAAAGAAACAGACCCACAGACATAGAAAACAAACTTATGGTTACCAGGGAGGAAGGGGGTGGTAAGGGATAAACCGGGAGTTTGAGATGTGCAGATACTAACTACTATATGTAAAATAGATAGACAACAAGTTTATACTGCATAGTGCAGGGAACTATATTCAGTATCTTATAGTAACCTACAATGAAAAAGAATATGGGAAGGAATATATGTATGTATATGTATGACTGAAACGTTATGCTGTACACCAGAAATTGACACAACACTGTAAACTGCCTATTCTTCAAGAAATAGAGGAAAAAATGATATAAATGAACTTATTTACAAACCAGAAATAGTCTCACAGACATAGAAAACAAACTATGATTACCAAAGGGGAACGGGGTGGGGAAGACGGATAAATCTGGAATTTGAGATTAACATATACCCACTATTATGTATAAAATAGATAAACAATAAGGGCCTACTGTATAGCACAGAGAACTATATTCAATATCTTGTAGTAACCTATAATGGAAAAGAACCTGAAAAAGAACACACACACACACACACAACTACACTTCAATTAAAAAAAAAAGATGAAATACATCCATGTGGTGGGAGAAGAAAGAACACTGTCCTATATTTGGATTTCTGCTTAATACATGACAAATACCAGACGATGACCAGTTTTTAGGAACTCAGAATGGAATGCTTACCACCAACAGAGATCTCTGCCCCACATATTCGAATCTCCTCGTTACTGCTACAAGCCAGTTTGCAGACAAACAGAGTTGTACCCAGGGGAAGACCTGAGACTTGAGAACTGAGGGAGTGACCATGCTGAAAATGGATTCTTCGGTCGAACTTGTAGAGGATTAACTTGTTAAAACTGGGGTATCGCAAGCAGCCTTGTTGGGGCTTCAAAGAGCACGAAATATTGACAGCTGATCCAAGTGAAATTACGTGGGAAGGTCCCACAGTCACATCTCCCCTCTTGCACACATCTGCAATAAGACACAAACGCAATCCCAATCAGCACATAGGAAACCCATTTCAAGATGGAGGGTTTGTGTACTTCCCTAAAGCTGGGTAAAACTAACCCCATCAAATCGTAGAAACAGACATAAGCTACACGGCTCTGGCTGTACTGCTGAAGCACAGTGAGGACAGAAGGCAACCCTCTAAAAGTCTAACTGTATTTGAATTAAAATACACAGCCTTCTCAAAACAGTAATACTACAACCAGAACTATAAATAGGAAAGTGGTGAAAAAATAGAGTTGGAAGAACATTCAGGAACACAGTTCCAAGAAAAACCAATCTCTCTTACATGCAAATTATTCACTAGACTACTAAAAAGTACTTCCCAGAAAAAAATCACATTTGTTTCCATTTATAATTTATAATACTTACTTCAATACTCATACCAAAAAGATTATAAAAGCTATTAAAAACATTTTAAAGGCTATTACAAATGTTAAGGGGCAGATGTGGGAATACATTAGGGATATAATGTATGTGTAACCTCTACATTTATTTTATAACAAGGAGAAAATATTCAGGGGCTCTGGTGTGTTTGCAGTTGGCATCAAGGATAGAAATTAGGTCTAACCTGCCATACTTTGCTATTCCTTCAAGATGTAAGACCCTGGACTGGATGAACCATTACCCAATACAGCTAATATGAAATTACATGAATGTATTCTTCTTTTAAAAAGAGTTTTCCGTATTATTTACTATGTGCCAGGTCCCACATTAAACTCTTAGTTAAAAGAGAGATCATTCTTACTCTCTATAAGTTTGTATATGTAAATATGACAACTAATCACAAATTAGCAGTTTAAGGTAGTACTCAGTAACTGTCAATGAAAAATGAAAAAAACCTCAGAACTATAGATACACCCTGGATTTTTAGATGTGAGATAAAGCCTCCACCAATTTTTTTTTTTTTTTGGTAATTATAAAGTTGCTTGGATTAACTACCATAAACAGAAACTGGTTAAAAAAAGTTATTCAAATCAAATAAAGGAAATACTGAATATTTATTTTAAGTGAAAAGTTTTAATTTTCAGAACTAAAACTAAAAGTCTCTTTCTCTCTCTTATGTTTCTGTTTCTTTGATTTTCTTTGATCCTAATGGGCCAGCAGGTAAAAAATAAGCAAAGAAAATGCCAACCTTCTTTTTTTTTTTTTTTAGTATAATTGAATCTGTTCATGAACACCCTCTGTTAAAATGCACAATAACATAAAACATTCATTCATGATATCTAGTTTGGTTACCTAGTCACTTTCTTAAGAGGAAATGATATGACTGGACTCTTAATCATTGGTATGAATTAAATAAAATACATATTAGTTACAGACATAGAACCAGACTTACCCACTTACCCATGAGAGGAAACTGACTACAGAAGACCAACTACCAGGACATGTGCCACACATACATATTTTATCTGAAACTGAGGACTTTAAACCAAAAATCCCTCCACGGATCAGATTCCAGAAATAGCTTACCTATTTTGGCCTTAACCAACAGTGACATGATGACAAAAATAAGTGCCAGTGAGCATCCTCTAACTGTATGTGCCATGAACAGTCAACTCTGGAATGCACCTCTGTATTTTTCCCTGTTAAAAAAACCCACAAATTCATTCATGTTAAAGACATTCAGAAAATACCAGAACTAACACCATTTAGAAGATAAAATGTCCCTTTAATTTTCTCCATATTGTTAAGATTTTTTTTTTAATGAAGTCTTTTAGAATTGGGTTTAAATACTTTGAGACTATGGGCAAGTCACTTAACCTTCTGAGCCTCAGTCTCACACAAAACTTATTTTCTTCCAAACAGGGCTGCATCATTATAGTCAAACTCAGACTTAAATTCCAAGAGTAGTGAGAATTTCTGACCCAGTCATGTGCTTTTGGAAGTAACAGGAGATTCAAAAGGGCTGATAACTCCCCAACCCTTCCCTGCCCTTGAATTTAGTAAAAGATTGATCTCCTTGGCTGTAAGAAAAGAATCCCACGGGTTCTGAGGGGGCTGTTCGGGTCTTCTACAGAAGTTCAATTTCACTTGTTTGTTTGCTTGCTTACTCACTACTTACTTATTTTACTAAGTACTTGAATCTTGAATGATTTGGAAAAATGCAATTATCTGTTTACAATTTAAACCTAAGGAGAGACTTTAGCAAATTCTCTAAATTCTATTAAAGGTGGGCAAAAAACTCATGAAGTAGGCTGGAAAGTCCTGTGATGTCAGGCCACTGGGAACAAGTCAATGCAAACGTTCATCTCAATTCCACGCCTAGAAATGTGCCAGAACGGACTGGAGAGCCTCAGAAAAATTCACTCGTTCACTGGACAGAGATGGCTGCCATTCATGTGCCAGGATGGAGCTAAGTGCTGGAGATACAACAGTTCTGCCCCGGTGGGCTTCTAGGACCATGTCCACTTGCTCTTTTGACTCCTCCACCTCCAACCCAGTCATCACTCAGGGAAGCTCCCAAATAATATTAGCATCTTTTCAATAGTTTTTACTCATTGCTCTTCCTCCTCCTCCTGACTTTTAAGTCTTGGAGGACCTTAGCGCACTCAAGACATTATTTTTTTCTCTATTTCTACTCTCTCCCAAGGGGTCTCACCTGGTCCCCTGGCTCTAGGTATCACCTCTATGCTAAAGACTCTCAGATGCTTTTCTGCAACTCAGATATTGCTCTGAGCTCCAGCCTCACATGTCTGTCTCCTTTGCATCACTTCTTGGACATCTAGCAGACTGTTTAATATTAGTATGTGCAATTTGAACTTTTGGTTCCCCTTTTCCAAACTGGTTCTTCCCCTAGCCTTTTCTACCTCAGGGAGTAACATTTTTATCCCTTAAGTTGCTCAAAAACTCAACATCATCCTTGATTCCACCCTCTTTCTCATGCCCCATAGCCAAACCATCACTAAGTCCTGTCAATTTTACCTCCAGAATGTGTCACAGATCAGGCAACTTCTCTCCATTTCTACCGTCTTCACCCTAGTCTGAACCATCATTATCTTTCCTCTAGGTGACTACAGTAGCTCCTTAATGTGTCTCTCCAATCCATCCCTGCCCCTGTCTAAGTCATTTTTCACATAGCTGACTACCTTTTAAAAACATACATCAGATTATGTTACCTGCTTCACAGCACCACTGCTTAAACCCTGTCCAAGGGTCCCACTGCTGTTAGAAAAATCCGAAGTCCTCACCACACAGGACTCTTTCAGCCGCTGCACGGCTTCACGTCTCCCATCTCGCCACCATCATTTGCTCTACTTTTTTGCCTTCCCAGCTCTGCTTCATTCACACTGGCCTTCAGACTGTTCCTTGAACAAGACATGCCCTTTGCTGCTCCGGGTTCTCTGCACTTTTCATTTCCTCTGCTAGAATCCTCTTCCCCCGGCTCTTAGTGGCTGACTGACTTACATCATTCAGATCTCAGATCATGTGTCACTTCCTCAGAGAGCCCCTCCCTGACCACCTAGCCAAAGTGGTCTTGCCCAGCTCCTTTCTATTCATCACCTTATTTATTGATTGATTTCATGGTAGAATCTGTACTTACCTTGTTAATTTACTTGATTACTTGTTTGTCATCTATCCTTGTGCTAGATTTCAGCCACCATGTGAGCAGGAACACTGACTGTCCTGCTCACTGCTGTATGCCAGCACTCGGCATTGGGAGAGAGTACTCAAAAAATGTTTATTGAGAGAAAGAAAGAAGGGAAAGGGGAGGTGGAGGGAGGCACATGAGCTGACCCACCAAAGATGTCCATGCCCTCATCCCCAGAAACTATGAATATTTTATATTGCATGACAAAGGGACTTTGGAGATGTGATTAAAGCTGGGGACCTTGAGGCGGCAAGATTATCCTGGGTATGCAAGTAGGCCCTAAAAATCTAAGAGTCCTTGTGGATGAGGGAGGCAGAGAGTTGGTCAGAGCTGTGATGTCAGGATTGCTGCCGCTGACTTCAAAGTTGGAGGAAGAGGGCCTGAGCCAAGGAATGTGGTGGCCTCTAAAACTGAGGGATGAATCTCAGTTTACAAATAAAATGTAAACTGTGAGTCTTGGTTAAAAATGTTTGAGAAACACTGATCTAAGCTGAAGTCTGACAGTTTCACACCCTCTAAATCATAGAGCTCAAGGTCACGACACATGATGGCCTCTGTGAGCAAATTCCTGTCGTTGTCACCAGCCACGTCCACCACTACTGACACTCCATTGTCTGGTAGCACTGAGCGCTTCTATTCCTCTGCACACCCCAGGCCAGTCCATGCTTCTGTGTCTTTGTTCATGCTATTCTCTTACCTTTCCACTGTTCTTAGACTGGCCAAGTCTTACTCATCCTTCCCAACTCAGCTCAGACACCTTTTATTCATTTATTCAGCAAATACATATTGAGCAGTCTGCTATATGCTTAGGGCTTGAGAGAGAGTGGAGGACAAGACAGACAGGGTTTAGCTCTCATGGAACCAACATTTTGGAGTAGAAAGACAGAAAATAAACACATAACACACACATGAATTCAGATAATGACAAAAGGCTACAGGAAGAAACTGGGGAGGAGAGAAAACGGTGAATGAAGGCGTTTCTAGGAGGTGAAACTCAAGCTGAGATTGGTCCAGGCCAGGCAAAAACTCAGAAAGAATTTTTACGACAGAGAAAACGGTGAGCTTTGTAAAGCTTGGCGGCAGAGGAACGAGCCTGCTGTGGGTGAGGCACAGAAGTAAGGTCAGGGTAGCTGGGGAAAGTGACTGTGGAGAGAATGGTATGAAACAAAACTGGAGAAGGCAGCAGAAGTCAGGTCCACCACGGGCTTGTCTGTCATGGAAAGGAGCCTGGATTTTGCTCTGAAATCTATGGGAAGCCACTGGTGTATATTTAGAGGTTTTATTTATTTATTTACTGGGTTTTAATTTGGGTGTCCCACGATATGAATTACATTAAACACACAAACATACAAAAGCAAACAAACAGGAAAACTCATCTTGGCCCCGTACAGAGAGGCCAGAGCGGAAGCTAGCAGACCCATCAGGAAGCAATTGCAGAGACCCAATTAGAAAATGATGGTGATGTGGATCACGGTGACAACAGTGGAGATGGAAAGAAGTGGCCAGATCTTAGGAAGGCTTACCAAATCTCCAGGTCAGACTGAAGCCTCCTGTGAGAGTCTTCATAGCATCCTGGCATCCTCCTATCTTAGCACCTGCCATAGTAAGTAAAACTAATTTAATTAGGTATCTGCCTGTCTCCCCCATTAGCTTGCAAGCTCCTTACAGGCAGAGGCCACACTCTGTGGCACATGGTAGGCAGAAACTTAAGTGGTTTTTCCATTTTTTACTTATAGTTCAGTTTAATGTAACTACAATACAGTAAAACTACATTAAATTTCATCCTGCTACATTGTATTCAACATCATTAATAGGTTTTTGTTTATTATAGCTACCTTAGTTGCTTCTTTAAAATTTGGAATATTTTGGCATGAAGGAAATTATGAATTGAATTAGAAGATAACTGAATGGACAGATACATAGGGATTAAATATGTTTCTGTTTCCTAACTGCAAAGAGTATCTACAGGGTATCTCTCAAGGTGTATTGCAACTTAGGGAGCTATAACATTCTCCAAATAGTAAAATATTCAATTGGTTATTACAAGAATTTTAAAAATGTATATATATGAAAAGTGTATATATATGAAATATATATATATATACACACCTACATATGAAGTAGAGGCTAAATCTGAGTTTAGATAGTACATTGATCCAAACACAAACATGCTCATTTTCTCCGAATGACCAGGTAAAACAGCTTCTTCATTTATAAGAAACTCAGAACTCTGAAGTCCTTCAAGTAAATGAGGTATCTTCCAATAAAATGAAACCTGTCAACTGTAAACATCCTTCATACAGCCTGCCTGGGGGGTCGATATTAAAACTACAACCCTGTCTTGAATCAGAAAATCAAAGTGTGCTATGTCATTGACTCATCACTCAAGTGGTGACAGTTTCCAGACAGTGAAAACAATGTCTCAGGGAGGGGGGCGGGGACCAGGCAGAAACACAGCAAGTGGCAGGAAGACAAAGACAACAGTCACCCCCTCAGTGAGTCTCTTCCCTCACTTCTCCAGGAAGAAGCACAAAATACAAAGCTCCTTCAAAATCACATTTGACTAGGCTAAGAAAAACCCTTACCACGGTGATAATTTCATGCAGGCAGGAATACTTCCTATTTCCATGTTACTTTTCTTCTGTAGCACCACAGTAAGTTCAAGGGGCAGCATGGTATTGTGGAAAAGAAAAAGGCCAGTGAATCTCAGTTCCACTGTGTGCTATTAATCGTAAGGGTGCCATTTCCTCATTTACGCAGTAAGTATAGCAATACCCACCTACACAAAGTTACCAGGAAGATGGCTATGCTAGTGCCATGCGCCCATGAGAATACCCAGCACAGAGTAGGCACTCCACTGAGGCTAGCTCCCATTCCCCTTCTGGGTCCAGCTTTTGAATCTCTTTTCTAAATAAATCACTTTTATGACCGCAATGTACTGTATGTTTTGTTAGACTAGGTAAAACATTATATGTTAGGCAATCTTAAGCCTGGCTATCAAAGCATTTAATAAGCCAGAGAAGAGAGGAACCTCAAAGGTTAGCTAGTAATTACCATGCCCTGCTGTTCCTTTCCCCTCCCAACAGCTGACATTTGAGCCTGGGCCACTGCAGAACAACCAAATGATTGTTTTGAACGTGCATTAAGGCCATCTGCCTTACAAATACATGCCAGTAATTACCCACTCGACTCAATGAGGCAGGGTACAAAATCCATCCCTTCTGCTGGCAAGGCTACTGACAGAAAAGTCTCATTGGTGGCAGACCAGTTTAAAGACAACAATTTGCAAATCATTTATTCTCCATTTCTCATTTTATAGATAGATAAACTGAGTCCTAGAGAAAAGAGGGGACTTGCCAAAGGCCACATGAATAATCCAGACCAGAAGGTGCTCCCAATTTCTAATCCAACATTACTTCTAGCATGTGAGATTGCTTCTGATCAGTAGCAACAGTAGCAGCATAATACTAACAATAACACTAATATTAATACTGCCCTAATGCTAATGCTACAGTCCACCGATCTCTTATGACGTTCATGCACATTACGTACAAAATTCATGATACCCATCTAGTAAAGCACTTACAATGCCTAATGCTTTAATCTTCAGAAGCTTGAATCATTATTTCTGATACCTGCCTCCATCAAGAGGATCAAACAGACCAAAAAACCCAGGTGTACATACAGTATGTAACCATTTCTAATGATCTATTCCATTATGAGGATGGAAAGGGAAATCAAATCCATCCAGTAGCTAACTTGCAAATAATTCATTGGAGCCATCCTTCTCTTCTCCGTGCCTGTCCATGAGCTACGTCATGAAGAACAGCCTCCTGAGTGAACCATTATCTCCCTCTTCCTTCTGAGTCTACCATTTGGTGAAAAAAATCTTAATAAGCCATGACATAGACAAATCCTGGCCTGCCAGCTCGCCGATCATCATATCAGCCCCTTCATAATGCCATGTTACATGGCTTGAAGGGGAAGGAAGGTAACCACATCACTCCCCTCTGCTTTTTCGTCTTTCTAACCAACAGTTCCAACTCCCATGACATGAGCTGAATTGGAGGCACACCTGTTTCCCTGTCTTTTGCAGCTGCTGAGGCTCTCTTGAATTTTCTCTCATCTACTGGGAAGAATTTGTAGTCCTACTTTTACTCAGAGAAGAAAAGAAAGAGAAGTTCCTTCTCTTGCTTGAAGTTTTGGTTCTTTTTTTTTTTTTTTAATTTCAGTCATAGTGTTTTCTCCTTTCCCTCTTTACCACCTCTTTATCATTTTTCTTAACAAAGGTTTCCTTGGGCTTTCCTCCCTTCTTTTCTGTTTTTCTGGAATGTTCTTTCCATCAGTCCTATTTGTCTTTCTTTCCATTTCAGATCTATTACACCAGATATAAGAGACTCCTGAAATGTTTTGTGTGAACAAATTACATTTAAAATGTATTAAGGAATCTTATCAGGCCCCAACCCCAGAATCATGTGTA
Organism: Camelus bactrianus; assembly: GCF_048773025.1. Classification (NCBI taxonomy): domain Eukaryota; kingdom Metazoa; phylum Chordata; class Mammalia; order Artiodactyla; family Camelidae; genus Camelus; species Camelus bactrianus. Next base: position 29,366,607 of record NC_133551.1, read on the forward strand.
CTATAAACTGTCTTGTAAATTGAACAAGCATTCACACAATAGAACAATAAAAAGGAAACAAAGAAAGAAGAAACAAGACATGGATAGAGTCTTGAAGAAACAAGGTACTTTCAAATCGACTGGTGTTTTTTGCTGTTTTTCCTTTCTTTAATTAGCTCCATAAGGCTACAATTTTCATGACACATGTTCAATCAAGTTTCAACAACTCAACCTTCTCTATTTCTACTCTCTGCATCCTTCAAGAGCTATAAATAAAATAAGCTATCGTTTATTGGAAAGGATGATGTACTGGAAAGAGCATGGTATCTGGGGCCAGAGGACCACCCTGGGTCTACTTCTCTACTTCTTCCTGTCATCGTTGCAAGTAATTTCACCTTTCAAAGCCCCTTCTCCCTGTTTAAAAAATGGAAATCCACATTTATTGAGGAAATTAAATCTTTTCACTAACTTTTGTTCCTTAATTTATTGGAAATGTCTCTCCTTGAGCAAATTCAGTCTTGAAGTCTATTTGTGGACAGCGGCGTGGGGTTGGCTGGTCTATCCTTGGGTCTTGAGTATTGTGAAATCCTGGCAAGATCTGTAACATCAGCCCCTGAGTCTTTCATTAGCGCAATGAGGCATTAAAAATATTAAAGCACATTACAATTACTTTGTTTTAAGAGTTTTCTAGGAATTTCACAACTATCTTAAGATAACTGGAGGCACCTCGGGGGAGGTGAGGGGACTAAGACTATTGATCACCAACCCACAATATTCATCAAGGTTTCTTCTATAAACTAAAAATTCAACTGAAATCTCTACACTAACAACCCCATGTCTCAGCGTCTCTGCCTGATGTTTTTCTTAACATTTTCCTCTGCATATTACTGCAAAAGAGATATAAGTTAAGATTCTAATCTTAATAATCTTTTATAGGCATTTACTTAGCAATTTGTCACAATGCAGAGCATATGACTGAGATGTTAATATTTGGTCTTAAGTAAAGTAACTATGGGTATCTCTATCCTACAGGTGGGGAAATCTGCAAGCTGACGATGATAATACAGAAAAATCAGAAGTAAATTCAGAATTTGATACATTTAAACTACCTTCTATGCTTGAATTTTCTCAACTGTAAATGAGAATAAAAATATCACCTACCTCACGGGATTATCATGGCAGTTAAATGAGAAGCTTTTAGCACACTGTCTGGTATATAGTAAGAGCTCAATAAATATTATCATCTGCCATCGTTATAATAAGAAAAAGGTTAACATCACTTATCAACGACATGTTGGAATTAAGTTAGGCATTTTGACCTCTCTCTTGGCCCATTCATCTAGCTTGCCATTGAAAGATTAATTTGATTAAAACTAGATCCCATGCTTCCTTAATAACAGATGACTTTATGCCATCTATCATTGACGACAGTAAAGTGTTCTCATAATTACTGTCTTCCCAAATAGTTTTAACTCCTGGAGGACAGGGACTCTCATGTCTTCATATTTATTACAGTGACCAGCACAATGTCTTGAACGTAAGAGATGGTCAACACACATCTGTACTTTAAAAAACCATTGTTACTATTAGAAAAGAGCACCACAAGATTCCAAGAACCAAAGAAATTAGACAAGGCTTCTTTGGGATTTGGCTTTCTTTTCAGGTTAGCCTACACAAATTTACATGTGGAAGTCAAAAGCAGTGCTGTGAGTGCAACTGCAAAAATGACAAATAACTGGTCAGAGAACAAAGCAAGGGCAGTAATTAAAAAATAAGTCCACAGCTGAGAAATGATGTGCAGCATCTCCTGTACTTCGAGGATTCTTCTCCCATAAAAATCTCATGTGTGCTTTAGAATTTTTTCCACACTAAAACTCATTCTAATACAGAGAAGACTCAGAGCTTGCCAACATTTGGGAATTTATGTAAACATTATAACATTCAAGAAATACGATGCATCATAAAAGAACACTGCAAACTCTTTTAGAGCTTTTCACGCCCAAGAAAGTGATAGTAATGAATTGAGGATCTCACATTAAAATGGAGAAGAGTGTCAGTTCTTAGCCACTAAGGTCCTTTCAGGTACATGCTGGACAGAGAAACAGAGCACTGTGCCAGCCCTTGTTAATGGGAATGAGAATCAAAGGTTTGTCCAAGTGGAGGTGGATATCGTGTTATGAGTAAGAGGCACAAAGGCAAGGAACATGGAGTCTGAAGCCAGAAACCTGTAACTAACTACCTCTGCGAAAGTGCAAAAGTTTCCTTATCTGTGAAATGGGAATACTAATAACCACTTCACTGGGTTTTGAAAGAATTATAGTGGATAACAATGATACTCAAGGGCTAGGTACAAATCAATAAAGATTTTTATCCACACAGGATATACACGGAGGGGACTGTAACAATCACCAGGAGTTTAAAAAAGAACAGAGACTAATTTTGCCCTGTTCTTAGACATACCAGGAAACAAACTTTTTGTATGCTTTTGGGTTGCTATTTGTAAGACCCAGATCTAATCACGGGGATACTTAATCCCTTCCAATGCTTCTGTTTAGTGACCCTCAATTAGGCGAAAAGGGCCTCTCTATAGAGACACTTCACAGATGAGAAAACTGACATTAGCCATAAGGCTCGGCTAGTACCAGAGCATTCTGCTGGTAACTGGCCAGCAGGACTCTGTGGGTCCACAGAGGCCCCAGGAAAGTGCTGCCGAGAGAGGGACAATTCACCTCCACGCAAGACTAAGGAAGACTCCCCAATATCTTGCTCACCCAAAGGTCCACTTTCAAGCCCCGAGTCATGCCCGTGGGCCTGGACCAAAGCTGGACCCTGAGGCATGCCCGCTGCCCTTTCCAGACGCCATCCCCTCCTTTCCTCATGCGCCCACCATTCTGCTTCCCGTCTCAGCGAGCGCCTTGGAGGCTCAGTCTGAGCGCCCCCTCCCCAACCCCAACCAGCACCCTCAAGCGAACATCACGCCCAGAGAGGGGGGAACTTGACTAAGAGAGGTCGCCCCCAATCCCATCCTTCCCTCCACCCCGGGGAGAAGCGAGGCACGGAAGCCCGGCGTCCCCGGCACCTCCCGACACCCCCCCCCGCCCCCCAATCCCAGGTCACTCACCGCGCGTCGCCAGCCCGCGGGCCGGGTGCGGGGTCGGCGCGGAGCCGGTGGCCGGATGCTGCGAGGCGCACGTGCCGCGCCGGCCGTGTGCGCCCCGGGCGTCCCGGAGCCCGTGCCCGGCCCCCTGGTGGCCCCGGGGTGGGCGCTCGGGCGCCGCGGCGCGCGCGGACGTGCGGGGGGCGGGGCCCGGGCCGTAGCGGAGGGCGAGCGGCTGCGCGGCGGACGGTCGAAGCAGCCGGGCCAGGGTCTGGTTCCGCCACTGGCCGGCTGTGCCTGTGTCGCCGGGAGCAAGGTAATTATCGCTGCGCACCTTCGGTTTCCCTCCGGTACCGTGCGGGCAGGAAAGCCGAGCTCCGAAGCCTGAGCGACCACTGACCGGCTCGGTGCGGTGAATTATGCGCCCAGGTATGAAAAGCCCGGCCCAATCGTGTTCCCGCCTTTCACAGCCACGCAGAAGTGGCGCTTCGCTAATACTCATTAGAGAACTTTCCTCAGAGATGTTCCTCCTCTGTGCTTGCCCACCTCTTACCACACCCTGTGCCGTGGTCTCCACAGTGGGTTGTGTGCAAGTCTGGGTGTGGGAAGAAAATACTAGAACTTTCATTTATGTTTGGTAACTAAAAAATAAGAGAAAATTAACATTTAATAGATGGCATGACCCCGACCGTAAACGGTCCCATGTTCTATGTAAGTGGAGTTCTGAGGGAAGAGGGGAAACTGTCCAAAGTGCAGAGGGGATGACAGCAGTGCTTTTATTTAGAACATTTCATTGAATCCAGGAATTAAACTGTAAGACATACCGTGTTTTATATACTAGTAAGAAATAAAAAGACCTGTCACATAAAATTATGACATGATGCTTCCTTGTCACTTACAATATTTTTCATTAAATTTTAAAAAATATCTCTTAGATTTATTTAGGCATACATGTTTATCATCTATCACTCTTGCTAATTCAAAAAGAAAAAGGAAAATTTAGGCAAAATAAACTTGGTTAAAATCGTCTTTAGATACGTGCACATTTAGTGTCTAACACTCCTGATCACTTTTTTTGTTTCGCCCAGTATCGTCAGTAATACGATTATTAATAAGGCCACATTTCTTAAAAGAATGTCCCACTGTTACCTCGGAATGTTCTTCCAGTTCCCTAAAGCCGAGCCAGGTTTGCTGAGCATGCGCAGAGCCGAGTATATGGCCATACTGTTTGGGCAGTAGACATAAGACGTTAAATATGGAAAAAAAGTACATCTTAGAATTCAGCAGTGTACATTGATTGCTTTTTTGAGGCTGTAACATATTGTAGTTTACCTACTTAAGCAATTAGCTATGCGAATAATTTGATAAAAACAAATCCTTTAAATTGTAGAATCTTAACACTTGTGTAGTGAGATGTTTAAGTGGCTGTGAAAATTCTTTACAACAAAGTTAAAAGAGTTATTTTAGTTAAAAGTTATTTTTTTCCTTTTACCAAAAAGGGCAAATATTCTAAATTTGCTGGTCTTTTCTGTAGTGATATGTCTCTTGATAATATGGAATCTAATAGATTTTTCTGGGAGAAAACAAAAACAAGAAAACAAGGCTTCTTTGTCCCTTGAAGGAAAGATAACATTTAACACTGAGTGAGAAAGTGCTATAAAGAGAACATTTGAAAACAAAAAATTTCAAAATGTTTGGGGGGCGGGGGTTTTGGCTAAAAATTATGTAACCTTTTTACCTGCAAAAAAAAGCTTTAAAAAACTTGGAAACAATTTACTATCTTGCTTCAATTTTTCAGTTGAGTAATTGAGTGAATTTTTGAACCCATTTGTTGAAAATGCACAGCTTCTGCTCCGTGTGAAATCTCAGTTGTAATAAAATGATGGTAACCAAATGTTAATAATAAGCTTGTATAATTCATGGATTAGCTTATTTTTTTTTATAATTTTTAGTGGGAAGAAACATTTTTATTTTGTTAATAAATATTCCAAAAATGTATTTTACTCTTTATCTCATTTTAAAATTAATTTGTTTTTGTGTACTTTTCACAACGTATATGTTGTAAATGTATATTTGCAACATATATTCATTTACATATATATAAATTTATAAGTAAACTAAAAAGAAAACTGAACACGTATTGGGGAGGTAGTGTCAAATCCCTTATTTCTTAAGGCATGTGCAATCTAAAATGTTTAAAGACCACTAGTCTATTAACTTCTAATTGTAGCATCTTATAAAGTTGCTAAGTCAGACCCAAGATGGTGTTCCAGTGCATCTGAGCCATTTTCTGTAGGGAAACAGATGAGAGGTATTGGACAAAGGACTTGAATCTGTTAATGAAGCAAAACAAATTAGGTTACAACTATAAGATGCAGGCAACAGTAATAGCCTCCATTATTCTCTTTTTTCCCTAGATGCAGATATTTCAGAAGATGACCAATCTAATAAGTATTATTAGAGAAGCTATCATCTTCCAAGTCCATCAGTGTATCATTCAATTTAGGGTTAAATATTGAGGGAAGGCTTGTGCTAATAGTTACTGATAACAGCAGTTCTCCCATCCTCCCTGCGTCCTCCCTGTTATTGCAATCTCCATGAATGCAAGGACCACATCTGTCTTGTTTGCTCCCTGATCTCCAGCACCTGGCACTGTGAGTGGCATAGGACAGGGCTCAAATATTTATTGAGTTGAATTGGTTTGTTCTGGAGAGATCACATTCTCTTTGGTGCATCATGGCTATAAGTGGTGTTGAATCTTCAGACTTCCAACAGAGTTAAAACAAGAATAGTTGGAAAATTGTATATAGTTTTTCCTAGCAAGTCAGTGACCCTTCCATATGGAATCTAACCATCTGTAGAGGTCTTTCTATTGTCTTTCTTCTCTTCTCTTCCTTTTCTTCCTCCTTCTTTTAATATCTGGAGAGTTTCCCTAATAGATAAATGGTGATTGGCAGTGGTTAACTATCTAGTTAGAGGGAAAAAAATCTTGTTTGTTTTCTGAGAACAAGCCCTAGACAGTGGAGAATGCCTGATGAAGCAAGAGCCTCCAAGATCCTCACCTCCTGCTTACCACTGAAGCCACACTGCTCACTGTGCACCAAACAGACCAGGCAGGCTCCTGCCTCAGGGCCTTGCCCTCTCTCATCTTCTGCCTGGAGACGTCTGGAGACATAAGGGGCACCTGCTCTCTTACCTTCCTGCTTAACTGTCACCTTCTCAGCAAGGCCCTCCTCCTGACTATCCCACTCAACTGTCCACTCCGCCCCCTGCAGTCACTTTTGTTTCCCAGGTTGCATGTGTCACCTTCAAACATACTACATAACGTCCCTGCGCTGCTTTTTGTCTGACCCCAACTGAAAGTCAGCTCCACACACACAAGAAAAGAGCCTAGCATACAAACCAAAGTATCAACCTGTGAGAGTTACGATGCTTATTTTTAACTGTGTGGATGTGAGATGGCCGTCTGCCTGGCCATAGTTAGATGAGTGCACTTGCAATCAAAAGCTCAGTTAAGTGAATAACCACAGTGACAGTGACAAAGACTTTTCTAGGAAATACTAGTTCAGTTTCCATTTCTGGTACTTTTCCATTCCTTTAAATGCCTATTTTGGTTCACTGTTGATACCAAAAGTCCTGAAAATACTCACACTGTGCTGTGAACAACTGAGTGTCATTTGTCAGAATAAATATTAAGAGATGGTTGCCAAAGTAGTGATTTAGTGCATCAGACAAATTCTGGCACCAGTTAAGCTTGGTAAGAAGGTTTTGACATACATTTTAACCTTTTCCTTTAATAAGGAAATTAGAGTCTAAGATTATTTATTCTTACTGCTTCACTTAGCAAAAGTTCCACTTCTGAAAGTTTTTGCTTAATTATCAATTTTACTCAGCTGTCCAAAATGTTACACTTATAGGACACCAATATAACTCCTAAATATACATGTACTGTCATATATTGAAAGGGTTATATATAATATTGTGGTGCAAGATTCGTAAATTACTGGTAATCCCCAAAGATTCATAAAATGCAGAGTTGTATGTTTTCCACAACTGACATTCAACAAGCACAGATGTTGTTTATAGATGAACAAACCACATGGAAAATGCCGTCTCTTGGATAGGAGCAATGCATTTTCAAGAGGAGCCTTATTAAATGAAAATAAAGGTTAAAGAGTAAAATGAGATGTGAGGCAAATGTAAAACCCTGACAGCCACAGGGCCCCATACAATATAAATTTGATTCACAGTCTGGCTCTGCTATTCTCAACAGCTAAATCTAAGAGACATTATTTGCAAGATTCACAGGTTCCATAATATGATGATGTAATCTGGTCATCAGAAGCAGAATTTTTGGTGGCCCAGAAGAAAGTGTTTTGTAGGTTCTTCTAAAGAGGAGAGTGATTCACATAAAAGACAAATTTCTTACAAACATTCCTACACAAAACCACACAGATGTTTCGTATTTATTTAGTTGGTTAGTTACAGAATTGGTCAATAAAAGTCTCTTAAAGGGCATTCTGAAATATAGATGCTTGGTGAGCATTAACATTCTTTTCTATATATCAGTCTTTTAGGCATCAAAAATCTCTTTACTCTATGCTTCTCATACATAGAAAATATTCTCTGATTTCCAAAGTGAGATAAGTTCAAATCCTGTCCGCTCACCGTGTCCAGCTCAGAGCCAGGCTCTCTGGGAAATGAGGAATAGTGGCTACCTAGTGGGATAAGACTCCTTTGATCTACTGCCTACAATCCTCAAACATATGTTACCTGCACCCTACTCCCTCACACAAAGTGTGAAGTGGTGGAACAGGAGCAATGAGTGCTCGCCTTTGAAAAAGAAAAATGTGAGACACCAGGAGTCAGAAGTCATTGGTCTGAAGCACTGCTGTCTGCTGGGTGATGTAATAAAGTTTTTGATTTTGGTCTATAGGACCTCTGTTAAAACAGACAGGAAGAATCTCAGTTAAGTATCCTTTCCTTTAAGTCAAACACAATGGAGTAATAATAGGATAAATTAATAATTTGTCCTCTCCCCTCCAGTCTCTTCCTCTAAAATAATAGTTTTGTGAGAATCTTTCTGCATTTTACTTCATGCCTTTATAGATGTATAAAAGCATAGTAGTTTTTTTTTTTTACTTTTAAAAAATTGAGCCAGGCTATCCATTTGTCTGTCTGTCTGTCTATCTATCTACTTTGTTTTTCTTTGCCACGTGGCATAAACTTTATTCCACAACGTACATAATAGATCTAATTCATGTTTTCAATAGCTACAAGTATTCCATACTTGACTACTTCAAGTTTATTGCTCTTTCTTCTGCAGCGTCAAACCTTAAATCCATCCAATTAGTTTTATATAAGATGTTAAAATATCAGCTCTGGAAGTTCCATTTATTATTTTGTATAGTTTCTGTTTCTATTCTTACTAGTTTTTCCTTTAAATCTTTGAGTGCATTTATAGTAGTTATAGTGAAGTCCTTGTCTGCTATTTCTATCATCTCTGCTATTTCTGGGTTTCTTTTATTGTCTGATGTTTCTCCTACTTATGAGTCACATTAATTGTGCTTCTTTGCCCATCTAGTATAATTTTTTTTACTGAATCCTAGAGATTGTAAATGTCATGTGATTTTGAAAGTTAAAATATTTGCTATCCGGTCCTATACAGAAAAAAATTTGCTGACCTTGCCCTAAATGTTTAGAATTGTGTTGAGTGTAATTGTTGTACATGGAGCACACAGCATACAATTGTCTTTTAAAGTCCTACTTCACCTCCTTCCTTTTTTCCAATTAATACATCGGTATATCCCCACATCCTCTCTAACATTTGTAATTTCTTGCCTTTTTGATAATGGTCATTCTGATAGGTGAGGTGACATCTCATTGGGGTTTTGATTTGCATTTCACTTATGATTAGTGATCTTGAGCACATTTTCATATGCCTGTTGGCCATTTGTGTATCTTCTTTGGAAAAATGCCTATTCAGATCCTCTGTCTATTTTTTAATCAAGTTTTTGTTTGTTTGTGTGTTTTGCTATTGAGTTGTATGAGTTCTTTTTATATTTTAGACATTAACCCTTTATTAGATATATGATCTGCAGTTTTTTCTCCCATTCAGTAAGTTGCCTTTTCATTTTGTTGATGGTTTCCATTGATTTTCAGAAGCTTTTTAGCTTGATGTAGTCCCATAATCATTGCAAAGATCAATGTCAAGGAGCTTACTGCCTATATTTTCTTCTAGGAGTTTTATGGTTTTAGGTCTTACTTTCAAGCCTTTAATCCATTTTGGGCTAAGTTTTGTGTAAGGTGTGAGAGGGTGGTCTAGTTTCATTGTTTTGCGTGTGGTTGTCCAGTTTTTCCTGAATCACTTGTCAAAGAGACTGTTCTTTCCCTGTTGTATATTCTTGACACCTTTGTCATAAACCCATATATGTGTGGGTTTATTTCTGGGCTCTCTATTCTATTTCTTTGATCTGTGTCTGTTTTTATGCCAATACTGTTTGATTACCATCGCTTTGTAATATAGTATGTTATCAGGATGCGTGATATCTCCGGCTTTGTTCTTTCTCACGATTACTTTGGCTATTCTGGGTCCTTTGTGGTTCCATATAAATTTTAGAATTGTGTGTTCTATTTTTCAAAATGCCATTGGAATTTTGATAGGCATTGCATTGAATCTGTAGATTATTTGGGTAGTATGGATATTTTAACAATATTAATTCTTCCAAGCTATGAGCATGGAATATTTTTCAATTTATTTGTGTCTTCTTTAGTTTCTTTCATCAGTGTCTTATAATTTTCAGTGTACAGGTCTTTCACTTCCATTGTTACATTTATTCCTAGGTATTTTATTATTTTTGATGCAATTGTAAATGGAATTGTTTTCTTAGAACTGATTTTCATATATTGATTTTTTATCCTGAAACTTTACTGAATTAATTCATTTATTGGTTCTAACAGTTTTCTGGTGGCGTCTTTAGGATTTTCTATATAGTATCATGTCATCTGCAAATAGTGATAGTTTTACTTCTTCCTTTCCAATTTGGATGCATTTTCCTTTCTTTTCTTGCCTAATTGCTCTGGCTAGGACTTCTAGTACTATTTTGAATAAAAGTGGCAAGAGTAGGCTTCCTAGTTCTTGATCTTAGAGAAAATACTTTCAGCTTTTCACCATTGTGTATTATGTTAGCTATGGACTTGTCATATTTGGCTTTTACTATGTTGTGATATGTTCCCTCTATATCCACTTTGTTGAGTCTTTAATAATGGATGTTGAATTTTGTCAAATGCTTTTTCTGCAATCATTGACATGATCATATGATTTTTATCCTTCATTTTGTTGATATGGTATAACACAGATTGATTTGTCAATATTGAACTATCTTGGTACATCTGGAATAAATCCCACTTGATTATGGCATATAATCCTTTAAGATATTGTTGAATTTGGTTTTCTAATATTCTGCTGAGGATTTTTACGTCTATGTTCACTAGGGATATTGGCCTGTAATTTTCTTTTCTTACAGTGGCTTCGTCTAGTTTTGGTATCAGGGTAGTGCTGGCCTTGTAAAATCAGTTTGAAAATATTCCCTCCTCTTCTGTTTTTTTGGAAGGATTTTGAGGAGACTTGGCATTAGTTCTTCTTTAAATACTTGTTAGAATTCACCATCTGATTCTGGACTTTTGTTTGCTGGGAAGATTTTGATTACTGATTCAGTCTCCTTAATAGTAATCAGTCTGTTCAGGTTTTCTATTTCTTCATGATTCAGTCTTTGTAGCTTGTATGTTTCTAGGAATTTATCTATTTCTTCTAGGTTGTCCAATTTTTGCATATAATTGTTCATAGTAGTCTTTTATGAGCTTTTGTATTTCTGTGATATCAGTTGTAATGTCTCCTCTTGTATTTCTGATTTTATTTGAGTTATCTCTCTCTATTTTGGTGAGTCTAGTTCACACCCCTTATAGCTTTTTGTTTTGTCTACTTTTTCCCCCTTTCTTATTGTCTATTTCCAGTCCTGTTCTACTTCCCATCCCATTGACACTCTCATTTATATAGTGTATGTCTTTCCATATTCTATGTGTTTATTTACATACATATGAATTTGTGATAAATATCTAACATTGTTGTGGTTGTAAAAGTTTAAATGAATTTATAAATTTAATACTGTTTTTACTTTTATTTCCCTCTCAACATCATGTTTTTGAGATCAATCCATGTTGCAAGCAGCTTTGGTTCATTGTTTCAGTCTACTGCATAGAATTCCTTCAAAAGCATAACCCACATTTCTACATCCATACTCATATTGATAGGCTTAGTTGGTTCCAACTTCTTGCTACCACAAATAATACCTTGAACATTCTTGTGTATGTCTCTTGTGCATGTATGAGGATGTTTCTCCAAGGTGCACACCCAGAAATAGAAGTGCTGTGTTGTAAGTGATGCACGTGCTCAACTGCACCAAGTACAAGATTGTTCTTTAAAATTGGCTGTACCAGTTGGCAGTCACATGAGTAGCACCTGAGGATATCCATTTCTCCTCATCCTTTTCAGAATTTTGTATCATCCAATTGTATTAGTTTCCTACTGCTTCTGTAACAAATTACTACAAGCCTGGTGGTTTAAAATAATACACATTTGAAGGTCTGAAGGTCAGAAGTCCAAAGTGGGTCTTACTGAGCTAAAATAAATTTGCTGGCAAGGCTGTACTCTTCTCTGGAGACCCTAAGGAAGAGTCCATTTTCTTGCCCTCCCAGCTTCTGGAGTTCACTCACATTCCTTGGTTCATGGCTTCCCTCGTCTTCAAGGTAGCAATGGCCAGTCAAGTGTTTTTCACATCACATCACTCATACTCCTTTTCCTGCCTCCCTCTTTTACATTGAAGGACCCTTGTAACTACATTAGACCCACCTGGATAATCTCCTGCTCTCCAAGTCCACTGATTAATAACATTAATTCCACTTGCAACCTTAATTCTCTCTTGCCGTGTAATGTTAACATATTCACAGGTTCTGGGGATTAAAATTTAAGTATCTTTGGGGGGCCATTTTTCTACCTATCATACCAACTTTATATTTTTGGCCAATTTGTAAAACATCTTATTGTACCTAAAATGCACAAAGAACTCCGATAAATTTGGTAATGAAAAAAGGAATAGAAAATTAGTACTGAATGTAAACAGACAATTCACGGAAGGAAAAACCTGAAATGCCAATAAATATATGGAGAGATGCTCAACTTCACTTTTAATAATAGGAACACAAATTTAAAGTGCACTGAGACCCTTTTTTGGTAACAACATGAGATATTTTTTGCAACAGTTTGAGATATAGTTAATATACCATATAACTCATTCATCTAAAGTATATAATTCATTGGTTTTAGTAGACTCAGACTTGTGCAACCATCACTGTAATCAATTTTGGACTGTTTTCATCATCTCCCAACAAAACACTATAAACTTTAGCTGTCGCTTCCAACCTCTCCTTCCTTCCTGACTCTATGCAACCACTAATCTACTGTGTCTGTAGATTTGCCCATTCTGGACATTTCATATAAATGCAAATGACCTCTTTCACTTAGCATGTTTTCAAGGTTCATCTGTGTTGTAGCTGTATCAGTACTTTATTCCTTTTTATAATTGAATAATATTATTTTATAGTATTGATATACCACATTTTGTTTATCCATTCATCATCTGATGGACATTTTGGTGGTTTCTATCTTTTGGTGGAATGATGCTGCTATGAGCATTCATGTACAAATTTTTGTGTGGACATATGCTTTCATTTCCCTTCAGTGTATTCCTAAGATTGAAATTACTGGGCTGAATATAGTAACTTTATGTTTAAGTTTTTGGAAAACTACAATCTGTTTTCCAAGGTTGCTGCATCATTTAAAATTCCTACCATCAGCAGCATATAATGGTTCCTCACCAAAACTTTTTATCTGTCTTTTTTTATTATAACCATACTACTGTGTGTGTTTTCATTTGCATGAGATCATTTTTTTACCTACCATATTGACAAAGATCAAATTTTGAAAAAACACTGAAATGGAGAATATATTGGGAGAAATCAGGCACTAACCTACATTGCTGGTGGCAATGTGAATTAGCATGACCTCTCAGGAGATTTATTGGCTACTTGACTTATCAGAATTTTAAATGCACATAACCTTTGACTTAACAATTCCCCTTCTAGCAATTTAAACAAGATATTTTTGTACCTGGAAATATGGGAAATGATTTATGTACAGGGATTTTACACAATAGCATTGTTTGTACCAATTTTCATTAACAGGGAACTGGTTATGTAAGTATAATACAATTTTAAAGTGTAATGCTACACTTTAAAAGAATGAGGCAGCTTCATATGCACTGATATGAAATTATCTTCAAGATAATTAATATGTGAAGAAAGGTAGGGTGCTGAGCAATGTTCCACTATGCTGTCACTTTGTAAAAAATGTAAGAAAAAAATATACTTGCCTGTGTATGCCTAGGATATCTCTGAAAGAATGCATAAGAAACCACGAGTGATTTCCCTGGGAAAGGGAATTAAGTGGCTGAGGAAGGCTGGGAGGGCATTTAAAAATAATATTTCTTTCTTTGTGTATTTTAAAATTTCAAACTATATGTATGCTATAGTTATTTTATAATTTTTACTTAACAATTTCTCCATAGAGTTCTGGCATTACTTATTATGTTAATTCCAACTTCATTTTTTGTTGCTATTATAAATGAAATCTTTTAATTATGTCTTCTAATTGGAGATTGCTAGAACCAAGGGGCATTGATGGTTTTTATATATTGTTCTGGTAAATTATTACAACAGTCCTTTATAGTAGTTTATCCTGTTGGTTATCATAGCTTACCTTGCTTTTCATGTAAATGATTGTACCACCTAAAAATATGAAACCTTTTGTCTCTTCACTTCTAATTTTTGTACTTCTTACTTTTTAATTGTCTTATTGTGTTGGTTTGGCGGAGTTTTCCTTGTTCCATTTTCACTAACAAGTCAACCTTGTGTGGTTGACAGGAATGTTCAAGCTTTCCATCAAGCATGGGTCTGGGGCTATTTGCTTATTCTTCTTACAAGTAGTAAGTCCCAAAGTTCTGTAATTGTTTCCTTTTTCCCTGTGAGTTGTTCTGTCTTAGCTCCTACTCAGGGCTCTCACTTCGGGCCTCTCTTCATTTCTGGCAAATGGGGTTGTTCTTTGTAACTTTTGGCTTGGCTATGTATTTTAAGCAATTTTAAAAAATAGCAGAAATCTTTACATTCGGGCTTCCTGTATCAGCTGCTACATTAGTATCAGGAAGTCTGCACCAGCTGTGGACAGAATGTTTGTGCCCCCACCCCTCACCCGCCCCAGTTCATATGTTGATGCCTTAATCCCCAGTGTGATGGTATTGGAGGTGGGCCTTCCAGAAGCAGTTAAATTTGGATGAGGTCACGGGAATAGAGCCCCCATCATGGGATTGGTGCCCTCACAAGGGTTTGAAGAGACCTAAGCTCTCTTTTCACATTGTGAGGAAACCAAGGGGGCTCTCGAGAGAACCTGACCATGCTGTCACTCTGGCCTCAAACTTACAGCCTCCAGAACTGTGAGAAATAAATACTATTATTTAAGCCACCCAATCTATAGAATTCTTGTTAAGCAGCCCAAAATAACTAAGGCACCATCTGACTGTTACCCATTTTGAATGCCCATTATTGTCCCTATTTCTTTTTTCAGTCTCTCCAATGGAGATATACTTTTCAGAATTTTTTGACCCTCTTTGGTTCTCTTCATATTCTTTTTCCACGGGTCTATTAGTATTCTGCTGCTGCATCACAAATTGCCATATAGGTAGCAGTTTAAAACAACCTACATTTATCATCTCACAGTTTTGATGGGGTCAGGAGTCTGGGCACGGCTCAGCTGGGTTCTTTGCTCAGGGTCTCACAAGGCTGCAGCCAAAGTGTTGACCGGAACTGTGACATTCTCTAAGCATGCAGTCCTCTTCCAAGCTCACAGGGTTGTTGGCAGAATTCAGGCTTGCTCCTTCAAGGGCAGCTGAAGAACCTCTTTGAACTCAGGGAGGGCCTCAGTCCCTCTTTTGAAGAGCTTGTCTGATTAGATCAGATCCATCCAAGATAATCTCCCTTTTAATTGACCCATCGTTAACTGATTTGGGACCTTAATTACATCCACAAAATATCTTCATCTTTGCCATATAAGGTGATGGAATTACAGGAGTGATATCCTAGCACCTCTGCCATTTTCTGTTGGTTAGAAACAGGTCACAGGTTCCACCCACACTCAAGGAAAGAGGACTACACAGAAGTGTTAATACATTAATACGTGAATACATGGGACTATTTTAGAAATCTGCCTGTCATGCTTGGTAATCTCATACTTAGATACTGTTTGAAATTCACTCTAGCAGGAATGAATCTCAAATCTGTATCAGTTTGTTTCTCTGTGAGTAACCATTTCAACCATCTAATGAGCATCTTTGCCTTTGTGGCCTGTTAGCATTTCAAACTCAATGTAGTAAATCTCGATATTCAAGATCAATGATATATCTGCTGATTCTCACATGAGGAAATGATTGTTTGGCTCGTAATTTAAATTTTGCCTTCAAAGTCATGAGTTTTCTCTACAAGTACCCATCCCACAAGCTGATCTTTTTCACTTTGTTAGGGCTAGTATGTAAAAAAGTTGAGTTTCATTTGCTAGGCACTCAGCTGGGCTAACTACTAAGCCACTTGTTATATATCAGTGCCTCAGGCTTCAACATCCTTAGAAATTGCACAGGACGTGCTCCTTAAGGGTCTCTGTAAAGCAATCAGAACCACACACACTCGAAGGGATTCTGTATTCTCAGAACCCGACTTCCCTCCACGTCTCTAAACTAGCTATTTTTCAAGCTGTTCGTAGGTTCCTTAATAGTATCACACCCTCCAAACCATCCAGTCTCACAACTTTAAAATAGTGGTGTATGAACTTAAGTGGGGATATTTAAGAAAGGAATCTCTTGATTCACTATGCAAAAAAGGCTTTGTGAATGAGCATATGTGCATTTTTTTTCAGGAATGATGTCCTTAGCTTTCTTCAGATATTCAAAGCGGTGCATAACCCAATAAAGCTGACTTGGAATTAATTTTGCTTTTTCTCTCTCCTTCTTAACTTTTGCTGGGTTGTCAATTCCTTTTAACCTTGCCACCTTGAGATTCTTAGTATTTCTGTCATCACTACCAGCATCCTAGTTCAGGTGTTCGGTGCCTTTGTATTATACTCCTAATTACTCTTTTGCCAATTTAATTTTTCTAAAGCCCATATTTGAACATGTGTTTAGCCAGTCAGCCATCCAGTTTACAGTGCCAATTGGCTGAGAATACTAAGATCGGTAGACATTTCACATCCTCAATCTTTTCCTGTTTTGGTGAAGAAAACAGATATAATGATATTTTTAAAAAGTAGCATATGTGCGAGAGTAAGTTTTAGACTGTATACACTGCTATGGGAATATTCAGAAGAGTATCTAACACATTCTGAGGGAATCAAAAACAGTCACACAGGATGCGACACTGGTGGTGGGCCTGGAAGGATGACTAGGAACTCTGCAGGTCTTTGGACCAGGGAGTGTGGAAGAACCATCGCTGGAGATGGATTGTATGGTTAGAAGTAAGGAGTCAAAGTGGAGGCTGAGCTTGGGAGGGTTTGAGTAATTTCATCCCGTGAAACATAAGGATGCATGGGGTGGAGTGCTGGGAAGTGAGCTGAGATGGAGGCTTGGCCCTTTGTGAGGACCCGTGAGAGATTCAACCATCCATTCCATCAACGGCAATTTGTTAAATGACTGGTATGGGCTGAGCATTAGGATAGGCCCCACAGGAAAGAGATGATGAGAGACACAAATTGAAATTTGCTGAAACAGTAGAATTTACATGTTCTTACCTACACCCCCATGAGGGGAAAAATAAATGTGTGAAATGACAGATGTGTTCATTAACTTGATGGGGGAAAATCCTTTCACAATGTATATGTGTATCAAATCGTCATGTTGTTCACTTTAAATCTTACAGTTTTATTTCTCAACTATATCTCAATAAAGCTGAGGGGAAAGAAAGAGACATGTAGATAAGTAATCATAATAGAGTTTGATAAATTCTATGCAAATGGCCATTTTGTGAAATGGGAAGGCAGATCAGGGAAGCTTTTTTAAGGAAGATACATGAGCCCAGTGTTTTGCACATAGAAGGCACACATTAAAATTACTTGGACAAGAGACTGGCTGGCTGATACAGTGGGAAGGGTCTTCTAGGTGGAGGACAAAGGAAGAGGCATGTTATGTTCAGGGAAGGAGAATTATCCTGAAGCGTATAGAGAATTATTGAAGGACTAAAAACATTGACTTAATTCTCTTTTTAAGTCTTGAAATAGAATGACCTGGAGGAAGGAGAGAACAGGTCCTCTGTGAGTGAGACAGACAGACGCAGAGTAGAATATGGAATTGAGAGACAGTTACGAACAGACTTCAAGATGGGACTTGACCAGGAGGTTGTGGCACGTCACAGAGAAGAGGGTAATGAGGTCAGCTTTGGACAGGCTGAGTCTGAGGTAGTTTGGGGCTATAATGGAGGCAACTAGTAGACAACTGTCTATGTAAGCCTGGAACTGTAGCCAAGACATATAGATGTTGGAGTCATCAGCATGAAGGTGGTAATTGAAAACATGAAAGTATATGAAATCATCCAGGGAGGTTTTATAAAGTCCTTGGGACACTTAGAAACACCAATCTTGAAAGAATGTGGGGAAAGAAGATAGGCAAGAAGGTGTAAGAGGTTGACGAAAAACTAGGAAGAGAAAAGAGGCCATGGGAACTGAGAGAGGAACTAGCTTAAAAAGGCAAGGAACTGTCCAAAATGATAAGTTCTACTTCAGAGGAGTACTTTTAGTCATTAAATTCATTTGTAAAGTATTTATTGGGAACCTAGTCTGTATTAGGTTCTAAATATTTAGGAGAAATTCTGAACATTAAAGATAGAAATTCAGAGTTTGGCAGCTTACATTTTAGTAGAGGGATTTTATGTATGTATATATATATATATATAATATGTGCAACGAAATATTTAAGGTGCTTGATCAGGATGTCCACAAGGTACAAAAAGAAAACCAATGCAACAGACACCAGTTAGCCTGTGGAGGCCCGGGGAAAAGGAAAGGATTCACACAGAAAGCGACATACGTGAAAGTGTTAGTTAGATTTGACATTAGGGAAGTCAGTTACCTGCGTAAGAGGAACTCTTTAGAGGTAGGGGGAAAAAGTCAAATTGCAGTTGGTGAGGAGTAAATGAGAAATAAGCAACAAATGTAGGTTATTCTTTCAAGAAATTTGGTTCTGAAGAGAAAGAAGTAATTTCAGATTCTGTCTTCTCTCTCAAATTCTCTCTGCTGCTTCTGCCTCTGGTGACTTCTGTCTGTATTAATCATGTTTTAAATTTTCTGTGCTTTGTGATGCTTTGACATATTGCGGCCCTGCAGACCTAAGGAGAGACTCCTCCTCCCAGGGCTAGCTTGTTCCTAAGGTAGTCACCAACTTGCCTGCAAACACTCAATTCATATACAAACCAACTGTCTTAGCTAAGGCCGCTGTAACAAAATACCATAAGCTGGATGGCTTAAACAGCAGACATTTATTTTTCAGAGTTCTGGAAGCTGGGAAGTCAAGGCCAAGCTGCCAGCAGATTTGTTCCTGGTGAGAGCTCTCTCCCTGGCTTGCTTATGTCTGCCTTCTTGCTATGTGCTCACATGGCCTTCCCTTCATGCATGTTCGTGGAGAGAGATCTCTCTCTTCCTCTTCTTATAAGGACACTGGTCCCATCAGGCAGGTCCCACCCTCATGACTTGATCTAGACCTAATTACTTCCCCAAACCCTCACCTCCAAATACCATAGCACTGGGTTTAGGCCTTTGACATATGAATCTTGGAAGAACGCAAACACTCAGTCCATTAACACCGGTTAATCCAAAGCCCATATCCCTAAACACCTCCTTTACCTAATTTCTACACATCGCTACTATTTCTCCTTCCCTCAACCACACCTTGTCTAGGTACCAGACAACTAAAGACTGTCCATTTGGCCCAGAGCCTACTGAAATTGTTCAAACTATCTAACCCTAAATTTGCCTACTCTGCCTTGCCTGTTCCTTCCCATGAAAACCACATAAAGGCTCTAAGCCATCTCACCCCTCACTCCTTCTGCCTCTTGACCAATCCTGGAGCTTCCCTATGCGACCCTTCATGGCATGGTATGCCCCCTTCCCTTGGAAACTATGAGTAATAAAAGCTTTTTTTTTTTTTCAGTGGCAGTGTCCTCTTCATGTCATCACTCAGTCACCTCTATAAATTAAATCCCAAGTACAATCAAAACAATGTCTCAGATTTAATACGTCGAATGGGAGAAGTTGTGATTAAATTTGTCAGTCATTGTGTTAGTACCTTAGGGCTGCTGTAATGAATTACAACTAGATAACCCAAACAACAGAAATTTATTCTCTCACAGCTCTGGAGGCTAGAAGCCTGAAATCAGGGTGGACCATGCTCCCTCTAAAGGCTTTAGGAAAGCATCCTTCTTTGTCTCTTCCCAGCAGTCCTTGGATCTCCATGGCTGTGGCAGCATCCAATCTCTGCTTATGTCTTCACATGATTTTCTTGTGAGGACACCAGTCGTTAGATTTAGGGTCCACCTCAATCCAGTATGACTTTATCTTAATTAACTACATCTGCAAAGACCCTATTCTCAAGTAAGATCATATGCTCAGGTTCCAGGTAGACATGAATTTTGGAGGGAAACTAGTCAACCCAGCATAGTCACTCTTCAAACTGCTATGAGGCAGAGTTCTCCCACCAGGCTGCTCAGATGGTGTGCTCATGCTGCTCGCTGTGTTTATGTTGGACTGCACCCTGCAGACCTCCAAGCCTTGTAGTTGCCCAGCCTCAAGACCGAAGAATGAGTCCAGAGATAGTGACAGAGACACCAACGGTTTATTGGACAGGGGATCTTAAACTTCTGAAGCAAAAGGTCCTGGAGCAACACCCCACCGTGTACAGCAGATGACAGGCAGGACGCAGCAGCAATCTCCCTACTTTGGGGAGAAGGAGGCTACCATTTATAAGGGGAATTGATGTCAGGTTGGCTTATTAGTTACCAGGGAAACCAGCAGCTGGGGCATGTCCCTCACAGCTTCTCAGGTTAATGACCGTCACGAGAGCAGATGTTTCCCTTTAGTAAACTAGCAGGTGAAGCCATTTTGAACTAACGATTAGAATAATCACTAGCTGGGGCAGGGGGAAAGCATTCATGTGAGTAGAGTGTAGGTGAAGCAGGGACTGGTCGAGCAGGAAATATACAAAGAGCAAGAGAATAGACATCTTGAGTGGTTTGACCATATGGCTTACATACAACCTGACTTCAAAATGGAGTTTACTATCTAATTTAAACATATACAGATTGGGCAGAGGACTTGTGGAAAATAAATGCCTTCAAAGCAATGATTCTGTAGAGAACATATTTGTAAGGCTTACTTGTCGCCTGGTGTGTGCAATCCTGCCTGTTGGAGAACATTAAGACTGGTGATGGGGCTCCTGGTTTAAGAGACAGTAGCACTGGTTCCAAGAGACACCCGAGCACAGCTCAGGAGACCAGCCAGCGTGTCCTCACAGTGGGATCCTCTGACAAAGTCAGCTTCTGAAAAGCTGATTCTGGTTACCTCTTTTCCCATCCAAACCTAGCTGGCAAGAGACCAGGAAGACAATGAGAATTTGCAGGACCAACTCCTGGAAGCAAAAAAAGCCTAGATATGTAAGCTTGGCATTTGGACCCTTTCCTTTTAGATATGCGTGACAAACATGTGCCTGAAAAGCTCCGTGAGGAATCTCAGGAGCTGCAGGGACAATAAATGGAGGAGCAAAAGGGTGGAGCTCAGAAGAGGTTCCCTGGGAAACGCTCCAGGCCTTCAGCTGTGACCCTGGGGGGCTGCATCTAGGAGTAAATGGAAGTGGGAAACAGGCTTCACAAGAACTCTGGCCTAGCTTTGCATTATTTTAATCCCAGATTGCATTAAGATGATCTGCATCTGGCCAAACATCCTGCCCAAAGTAAAAGTCAACCCGGAGCCTCAACTTGCCTCCCTATTTCTTCATGTACAATGGCTAGAATTCAATTTAAAAAATGAAGCCTACAAAAAATAATAATTGACCTAAACCAGAAAGAAAATTGAAACAGAGCCATAGAAGACAAATATTGGAGTTTTTAGACATGACTTTAAAGTAACTATGGGAATGTGTTTCAGAAATTAAATTAACAACATGGAGAATTTTGTCAGAACTGAAAACTATAAAAATGAATCAAAAAGAAGTTCTAGAACTGAAAAGTAAAAAGTAAACACTGATTGGATTGATTTAATAGTAGACTGGATGCAGCTAAAGAGAAAATACAATTGGATATAGGTCAGAATAAAATATCCAGACTGAAGCAGGGAGAAACAAAAGATGTAAGGTACATATGGGAGATCATAAAAAGTCTAACATACATGTAGCTGGAGTCCATTGAGAGAAGAAGGCAAATAGGATGGAATCTAGGATACAAAGAGCTTCTGGCAGCAGACAACTCAAAAGAAAGATGGGCAAGAGACAAAGGACATTTCTACAAAGGAGGGTTTATGGGCTGAATTATGCGCCCCCCATTCATATGTTGAAGTCTTAAACCCCAGTGCCACAGAATGTGACTGAATTTGGAGATAGACTCCTTAAAGAAGTAATTAAGTTAAAATGAGGTTACTAGGATGGGTCCTAATCCAGTCTGACTAGTGTCCTTCTAAGAAGAGGAGATTAGGACACAGACATACACAGAAGGACGAGAACACAGCCATCTACAGGTCAGAAAGCAAGGCCTCAGAAGAAATCACCCCTGCTAACACTGATCTCAAACTTGTAGCCTCCACAATTGTGACAAAATAAGGTTCTGTTGTTTAAGCCACTAATCTGTGATACTGCGTAATGGCAGCCCTAACCAGCTGATACAGAAAGTATTTATAAGGCTAATCAATACAAAAAAGGTGCTCGACCTCATTAACCATCACGGAAATGCAGATTAAAACCACAGTAGGGTACCACCACCACTCGCCCACCAGAATGGCTAAAACTTAAACATCTGATAATGCCAAAAGTATTAACTATTACTATAATTGTCAACTCATAGATATTTGTAAAACATTTTCCCAGGCACTGTACTAGAGGAATGAGCTATAAACAGGGCAGGCACCGTCCCTGCCCTCCTTGAACTTGTCCTCTTGGAGGGGAGACACAACTAAATTAGTCAACAGAAATAATATGTGCTAAGTGCTATGATTATGAAGGTGTGCGATGCCTTCAGACACACAGCAAGAATATCTAGCCAAATATGGGCATAAAATGAGTGGCAATTAAGAAGCTGGGTAAGCATTTCAGGGCTCTCCTAATGAGAGCTGTGGCCTCCACAAGCAGGCTAATAGTGGAGGCTCCTTCAGGGAGATGATTTTCAAATAAATGCTCAACATTTGTTCAAAGATGAGGCTGGATCTGTTTGAAGGAAGAGCAGAGAAGGACCTCAGGGTCTGCCTGTCTCCTGTGATTCACAGCAATCCTGCTCTGGCCCCACACTGATCAAAACAGAAGCCTGCAGTCAAGGCTGGCTTCCTGGATGTGTAACCTGTGAGGTTGCACAGGCCCCAACTTAGAAGAGTCTTAATGCTCAGCTGTCACCAGTTCTTGAAATTCTTAATAATTTTTGAACAAGGATCTCCAGTTCATTTTGCACTGTGCCCCTTCATTTATGTAGGTGGCCTAGCCTGTGACTATATTTGTGGTTCTTAAACAGTAGTTTAGCATACTCCCTGGGAGTTTTATATGGCCAGGATTGTTGTGAATGCAGACTCTCTGGCCTGCTCCAGACCTCCTGAATCAGAATCTGCATTTTAGAAGTCCCCTGGGAATTTAATGTACATTAAAGTAGGAAGAAGTGTCATTGAGAACACCTCTTCCTCCATAAGTGCTGAGAGTGGAGCTCTCCCTACCCCTGACTCCCAGGCATGTGGCTTGGCCTGGCCAACAAGAGCACTGCATCCCCAGGCAACAATGATTAATTAGCTTACAGGTAAGCATGTGACACAGGTTATTCCAAGCGCCCTAAAGATTGGAATTTGTGTAGGAACTACTCAGCTGAGACCATCTCTTTTTCCCTAGGACTCCTAGCAGTAAGAGTGACCTGATCATGGACACCATATGAAACCTGAAAATGAAACCAGCATTGCAGAAGGACAAGCCAAGAGATGGGGGAAAAACTGAATCTTGATGCCATCACCTTAGCTCCTGGGTCAAGAGGTACCTGAAGTTAAATCTACCCTTGGATATTTTATTTTATTATTTTATTATTTATTTATTTATTTATTTATTTATTTATTTATTTATATTTATTTCATTTATTTATTTTTATTTTATTTATATTTTATTCAGTTAATTTATTTGTTTATTTTTATTTTTATTTTATTTATTTTATTTTATTTTATTTATTTTTTTTAATTTTATTTTTAGTTACCTGATGCAGTAAATTCTTATTTTCACTTAAGTTCATTTGAGTCAGGTTTTCTGCTCTTTGGTAGCAAAACAGACCTGATGGATAAGCCCCTTTCTGTCCATGTTTACATAAGGTGACCCTCAGAGGTAGAGAGATATGTCTTGCTGTAATCCTGTGTAGTCACAAATAGACACGCTTTTTGCTCGAGCTATCCAATTTGGTAATCAAGTTGCAGAAATTCACTGGATAATTACCAGATTTCCTCTTTGTTTTACTTGAAATGATACCAGTCCTGGATCAAAAATATTTTCTCTTTGTGTTTTTCTACTGTTTCAAAACATGCTATTCAATTGGTAGCTATTCATGGAGGACCAGTCAATTCCAATGTGTAATAACAGGTTTCCTTCAGGGGTGTAACTTCCTTAGGTGGTTCACTGAGCCAGCAATGCTAAGAATGAAAAGCTCCTGTTTTTCCATCAGGAATATATGGCTAAAAACATTTCTCTAACCAGACCTGCCCTTCCCCTCATGTTCACCGTCCCTTGAATTGTAGCTTAAGTTCCATTATCTCAAGGAAATGATTAACCAAGCTTTTTCTTTATTACATCAGAGTTCTTTTCCCTTCAAAGCATTCTAAACTGTGTTTTACTTGTCTCTGACTACCAGAAATGTGGCTCAATGCCCTGCATAAAGTATTTTCTCAGTACGTGCCTGTTGAATTCTGTTAAGTCTACACACACTCATAAGCAGGCTAAAGGTTATAAAGTTTGTTCAGGTTACAAATCTAACTCAAATCTAGACTGTTGGAGCTGGAGAGGACTGAAAGATACTTTAGCTGAACACTTTCATTGCTCTCTGTCTCTCTCACTGTCTGTTTCCCTCTGTTTCTCTCTCTCTCTAAGAAATAAAATCTTATAGAGACAACTAAAGTCCACTTTACCATTCTCTCCCTCCTCCCTGACCCCTAGAGTTAAGCTCTATGGCGAAACTGCTATATATCAATCCAGTGTATATTTCTATACTCTTACAATGTATTTTAGTGTCTGAAAATCTGCATAAATGGAATCTTTAATGTTTCCTTTTGCTATGTGCTTTTTCTTTTCACTCACTCTTATATTCTTGAGTTTATCCCTGTTGGTAATGTAGATCAGCTCTGGGGCAAGCTTGCACGTGAGCACAAGGAAGCATGTATACAACTGCTTACTGAAAACATCAGAGCTGCCCAGTGTAGGGGAACGGATGAGCTGAGATTTATTCGTGTAATGAAATGCCAATCCACAGTTAAATAACTTCTGTATTTCACATGGTCCAGAGAGGTTATGTGAAATGGCAAATGTCACTCAGATGAGTAATGGGAAATCTGAGCCTGAATCCAGAACTTTTGGGTGCTCTTTTAAAATTAAACTTATATTTTTAAGTAATTTCAAACTTGTAGAAAAATCATGAAAATAACACATACTAAGAATTCCCATATACTTTTTTTAATTTTAATTTTGATTTTTAATTTTAATTTTAATTTTTAATATGTCACTTTTGTTTGATTCCCTCTCTCTCTCTCTCATTCGATCTCTCTTGAGATACAGTTTGTTCACTAAGCCATCTCAGAGAGGTTGCTTGCATATATCATGGCCCTTTAGCTATAATACTCCAATGTGTTTTCATATAAATAAAGATACGTTTTTAAGTAGTCACAGTACAGGTGTCAAATGCAGTAAATTTTAACATTGATACAGCATTTAAAAAAATAAACTGCTGCCTGTATTAAAATTTTGTTGAATGTCCCAATAGTAATCTTGATAGCAAATTGCCCTTTATGCTTACCCTGGCATAGGATTCAGTCCAGGATCATGTGTTATATCTGGTGGTCAAGCCTAGTTTTTAAATCATTTGTTATTGCTGAATCTGAACATGTTTCGTAGGTGTGCTTTTTGTAGTTCCTCTGTTACGCACACCTGCTGACTTTAATGTACTTCTGGTGTAACTGTTACATTCTTAGATGCTGTGTACATTAATACTCCGAAGAAGAAAACTCCAGTCCTGCACGGCGAACTTTACTTTAATGAAACAATTTAAACCCCAGCTGAGAAATTCACAGTAGGGCACAGTGCTGAATGAGGCACATGGTGGCAATGGGGTGACCCAGGTTCCACATCTCACAAGCTGGGTGGCTCTGGCAGGGTGCATCAGCTCTCTGACTCAGTTTCCTCGGCTGTAAACTGGTGATAATAATACCTTCCAAGTTGCTGGGAAGTTAAATAATGTTTGGGAGGAGCCCCGTATGATATGAATTCATGGGACTCATTTGTATCAGAGACTCATTTGTTTAGTTTGTGCACTGAGATTTAGCTTCTCTCAAGTTTGTGTTAATAGTTACGACACCTAGTAGCCCCGAAGCCTGTTCACAGCAGGAGTTGTGGGAGGTGACACTTAAGTCATTTCTTCCCTAGTTTATGACAAGTTTACCTGGTTTCTGTACAAACACAGATATGGTGCTTTCTCTTTTACACATTATACCACATAAAGCGCGGTACTGTGCAAAAAGTTTTTGTTTACGTAGTCATAAAAAAGGAAGTTTGCATCAGTTTGTCCAAACATTTTGGTCAGCCATACTTTACTCACATTCAGTCACATAATTTAAAGGTGTTTTCCTCTTCACAGATAGCTTGCAACTGTTGAGATGGACAGATGACAATTATAAACATTTATAAGAACAAAAACATTAGAACTTCGTGTCTAATTTTAGCCTTCCAGGTGGGATGCACGATGAGTTGATGATGCAATCCAGTGGTCCTTCACAGGCTTTTAAATTTTATGGCGTTTTCTTCAAGCTGAATTGCATTTACTGTCAATTCTTGTGTCTGTAATTGCAAAGAGGTTGGTGTAGGAAGATGTTGTCAGGATGGCTTGAGGTTTAACTCCAATTTACTAACAATTTACTGAAAACAATGCCAAATACATGTTTGTGCAGTAGCCCTGTTCAATTTCTGGTAAATTAGTATACAAGATAAACAAATACTACCATTGCTAATCATTATTAAAAGAAAATCATGTAGATTCTGGGAGCAAGCTACAAAGCTTTTTTTTTCCTTTTTAGTTCTAGGGGGTTGTATTAGAACTATCCATTACAAACAACAGAAATACAACTCTAAGTAGCTTAAGTAAAAAGAAGACTGTATTATAAAGTTTTATTTTATACTGTACGTCATGAACGTAATTGAACCTTATTAATGATTAAGACCAGGGCATTTGGGGTTCTCATTCCATCTCTTGTCTTTGACCTTCCCTGTTCATCTGTTTATTCTTCTTGCTCTCTGTCTATAGACGATCCTCCTTTTATACTGGTCACATGGGGAAAAAAACATGACTATCAACAGCTTCTGAACTTTGTATCTAAAATTCTGTCACTGGAAAGACTCTGTTTCTTTAAGATTCCTGAAGAAGGCCCTTGGTTGGTCCAGTTTAGGTCAGGTGTACACCTCTAGCCCAGTTGTTGCAACCAGAGTCAAGTCTTGGGAAGCCCTTAGATTGTCCTGCCTTGGCTTAGGACAGCCAGCTGACCAGGGTGACACTGGAGGAACATGTGGATAGGAGGAAAGGGGCAGTTCCCAGAAAAGGGAAGAGGGCAGACAATAGATGACCACCACAGGGGTGGACTCCACCCATTCTTTGAAAAAATAATTTCTGATTACCAATGGCATCCGTAAGGATTAATTCAGATACAAATACCAGGATCACCGATAGCAATGAACTGAAAACATTAGTGTCATCTAAAAGTAGAGGTGAGTGCTCCAGGGCAGCCCCTCAAAACCATCAGGGATGTGGGCCCCTTCCATCCTTCTGCTCCACCATCCCCAGGGCATGGCTTCTATCCTCCAGGTCACCTTGTAGTCCCAGATGGCTGCTGGAGCTCTAGCTATCGTGTCTACTTTCCAGTCATCAGGCAGGAGGAAGGGGGAGGAAAGGGGAAAAGGCTTCTCCGCGTGTCTGTCTCTTTTAAAAAGATTTCTTGGAAATCCCTCTGACAACCTCTATATATGTCTCATTGAACAGGACTCAGTCACATGGCCACATGTAGTGGAAGAGAGGCTGGAAAATGTCTTTCTGTGGGTGCATTGCTGCTTCAATAATATAGGGGTCCTGTCAGTAAGGAGGAATGTGAGAGTGGATGTTGAATAGACAACTAGAAGTCTCTACCACATGTACTATGAGCCAGACACTGGTAAAAGGAAACAAGGTGTGTGTGATAGATAGACAGTTAACTACAGCCAAGCCCTAAGGAAGCACAGGATGAGGGGGCGATTCCAGTGCCAGGTGGAGAGGCTAGTCTGACAGGGGAAGGGCGTACCTCCTCTGTTTTATGAAAGTAAGGAGAGAGGATGAGTGAAAGCAATTTGTAGATGAGGTGGTGGTGAAGGGAAGGGGCTCCTGTTGGTTGGCACCTGTTGTCCCTGAGAAGACAAGGTGATGGGAGGACTGGGGGTGCCAAATAACAACCTGCAAAGGCAGAAAGTGGCGACTTCTCAACCCTGGCAGTGCACAAAATACCCCTGATGAACCTAAAAAATGACCGGTGAGGCTGGCAGTGGTGACAGGCTTCAGGGGTTGTTGGTCTGTCTTTTTTGATTGTGTGATTCTTAGTTCTCCAGGCAATTCTCATGTGTAGGCAGGTGAGAGATACTGGCCCATTTCTAAACAGCTAGGTCAGTGTGGGTTATAAAAGAGCTCTGGACTAGGGGTCAGGAAAGTGAGGTGTGCCCCACCTCCGCCACGCTGCCCAAATCACGAAGCCAACCCCAGCTTCACTTAGAAAACGAGCAGGCTGTATTTTCATGGTGTTATAATCAAGTATTTCCTTCCTCTCTTTCTCTCTCTCTCCATCCCCTCTCACTCTCCCCATCTCTCTCCCTCCCTCTCTTTCTCTCCTTAATTACAGTAAAGCTTCACTACCAGCACCCACAAAATTAACACTTAAAAGACTGTCATTTCACCATCGTCAGACTTCAAACTTTAGATGGTTAAGCTTAACTTCCTACTCTTTCCATTTTTATTCCCCAGGCATACCATCAATTTAAGAGAAATTAAAGACTGTGCTTCATTTTAATCCCTATTTTATGTGTTCACCAAAAGTTATAGATTTATATTGTTACTAATGGAACTCTAAAGGTACTTAGAGAATTTACTGTTCGGGAATCCTGAAGTAAATCTTTGCAAAATCAAAGAACTTCTTAAAAACAAAAACAAAAACAGGTTTCTTCTTAGACAGTATATATTCACTCTAGAAAAACCTAGAAAAATAAAGATAGCAAAAGAATAAAATTAACATATTTAAATGACAGGATTATAACTAGCTTATAAGTATAAAAAGGATTGTAAGCATAAGTATAAATATTTGGAGAATAGTCTGTTTTCTCTATTTTGTTGCAATAAATGCAATCACATTGCACATACTCCTTTTCACTCATTCTTATTATGAACTTATTTCTATGTTAAATATTCTTCTGCATCATCATTTTTAATCCTATTGCATGAATACCAAAAGATTGTTGAGCGGATTATATAAATACATGGCATGAAAAAAAAAGAAAATTAACAGGCTAGCTTGAAACAAAATTAGATGGCACTGAAAACAATAATAAACAAGCAAGAAAGTAAGTACATTCTATGGATTATCTCTACTTGACTATTTTAGTTAGAATTTAGTGACTCTTTTTACACTGAAGTTCCTGTCGATGACGAAGATGCCAAGTCTTTCAGAATTCCGCTGTTGTTTTTATAAGTAAGCTATTTAATTAATGTCCTGAAAGGTGAGGGCATCTATTGGTTTGCTCATTTACTTTAGCACACCACACAGTTCTCCTGCTCCTGATTATCAGACAGAGCTGGCTAATTAGCGTGGCGGCTGGGAACATTTCCTCCTGAAGAAGTGAGAGAGATTGTTTACTCACTGAGGTGTTACTAACTCTGCCATATGAATCTACGTGAAGTAAGGTCTTCAGTCAAAAGCAAAAAAGGTGGTTGAAAACAACTGTCATGTGGAAATGATCCAAGGAAATAAAACTGCAGAGTTGAAAAGAAAAATGCATATGTTTGCATTGTAGCATTGATTTCTCATCAATTACAGCGTCAGCTTAGAGAGAAACAACAATGATAGAGATAAAACAATAGAGTTACGGGAGAAGCCTCAGAAAACACACTGAGGCTTGGAAGTTCTTTGATGCCTTCATGTAATACTGTTTTCCTTCTCATGGGAAACAGATGGAATTAATAAACTGAACCATTGTTATTCATTTATTCTTTTAACAAATATGTATGACAGGGCCCAGACCCTACAATGTGACAGGCAGTATTCTAAACATTAAAGATTTATGGGGCAAAAAAGCAGACAAAATTTCTGCCTTCCTGGATCTTACACTGTAGTGGGTGGCAATGAATAGTGTATGAAATATGTAGTATTTTCAGTTTTAGATGATGTTGAGTACAATAAAAAAAGGAAAAGGAGGGAAGGAGACTAGAAGGTATAGCAGGGAGGTCCCAATTTTAGATAGAGTGACCAGGTGGGGGCCTAAAGGTAGTGTGGTAGTGAGCAATGCAACGGCCTTGGGGAAGAGCATTCCGGGAAGAGGGAACAGCAAAGCAAAGGCCTTGGGGTGTTTACTAGGTGACCAGGGGACAGAGAGAGTAAACAAGGAGGGGCTTCTTGGTCACGGTAGAGACTTGGACTACTGTTGTTTGTGGGATGGGAAGCCATTGACAGGTTTTGAACAGACAAGCATTATTTTAGCAGGATCATCTAGTTACATCTAGTTACTCTATTGAGAGGGACCGTAGGAGACTTTTGCAATAATCCAGGCAAGGGATGACAGTGGTTTAAACTAGGTTGGTCTATTTGAAGTAGTAAGAATTGATTTAATTTCTTCATGTATTTTAAAGGTAGGGTGGATGGGTTTTCTTGATAGAGTAGATCTGAGGAGTGAGAGCAAAAAAAAGTCAAGGATGACGCCTAGATTTGTGAGCCACTGGAAAGAGGACAGTACTATTTACTGAGACGAGGATGTCTGTGAGAAGAGAAGTTTTGGGAGATCATCTTATATTGGGTCTTACAGGCCATGAGGATGTGCAAATGGGTATGTCAAACAACTGAATGTATGGGTCTGGAGTTCAGGGTAGAGTTTGGGCTAATGTGTTTTCATGACATGTAGATGGCACTTAAAGCCACAGAATGGACAAGGTCACCAAAGGAGAAACAAAGACCTGAGCTGTGGGGCCTCCAGCACTCATCTAATAGAAAGGCTAGGAGAGACAAGAAAGGATGCTGAGAATGAGTGGCTGGAGAAAGAGGTCATAGGCTTGAGGTGTCCTTGGAGTGAAGTGAAGGAAGAATTTCAGGAAGAAGAGGGGAGTCAACTCAGTCAAATCTTCTTTTGCAAGGTACACCAAGATTGGTATCCCTGCCCCAGAAAATAGGGCAAGGGGAGAGACCATGAAACTCTGGTGATTGTCTATGGTCTCATACTTGGCATGTGGTACATTCAGAATTCAAAACTCCTGATTGTTTGACCTCAATCCAAGCTCTTAAAGGGAAAATAAAAGAAGAAAGTGTAGTCCACCTGCTTGCAACATCAGTTATATTTGTAGTTCAACATGTTTTTCTGCAAATTTTTTTTTGTTATATGAGGATTTCCATTGCTTAGTAAAATAAAAGAAACAAAATGGGAAAAAATAAGACTTTTAAAGAATGCTTTTTAAAAAATCATCATTTCATCAAAGTGATAAGGATAGGCTTAATCTATCATCTATTTTGTTTCCAGAGTGTTTCTGGGTTGGTTGGTTTGTTGCATTAGAACTGCTTTTCTGCATTTTAGCAAGCTCCCTCCCGGCCCCTAAGGTTCTACACGTGCTGCCTCTGTTCACCCAAATGGAATCTCGGCAGGAGCACGTTGGCTGGAATGTGCGATGAATACTAAAAAAGGAAAAGTGAACCTGCAGATACTTGGCAGCTTCTTAAAATCCTAATCTCCCTATTTAATGAAATGCAAGTGACTGTCAATTTTGGGAACTAAGATAAAGTAAATCTTCTGTATCAAATACCAAAGTAAAGTGGGTGCTGAACTTTGTTTAAATCCAGACGAGAAGAGGTTTGGAATAAGTATCACATCAGCCAGGATCCACTGAAAATCAGATTTTGCATGTTTTCTGTGGAATCCTGGTGCTGAAACAAAGCGTGAGTAATCAGAACGTAGGGCTGGTGCTGCTTCCTAGGTGGACAAGAGCAGTCCTGCACTACCAAAAAGGCACACTTTTCAACTTTCCTAGACCTGTTCTCCTGCCTCCTCTTCAGTCCACACGTCTGCTGGCACTTCCTGCCCCTCCGCTCAGGGACCTCGTATTCCCCATTCTTGCTATTTTCGTTTAGGCATCTATCCCTCCCTGCCAGTTTCTCATATGTGTACAGACGTATGTAAGAGGACTCATTTACAGGAACGGGTATAAAAGTGAAAACCTGGAAACTATCTAGATGTCCATTAATGAGAGAACAGGTAAATATATTAAAACACATTTATTCTGTGGAATACCATGCAGCTGTTTAAAGGAATAAGGTTAAATATTATGATATGTGAAGATTTCCAAGATATACCTGATAGGTGAAAACAATGACTCACAGGACAGTACTGCAGGTTAACCATTTAGATAGGAAAAAACTGAAAGAAAAGCACTAACTTGTTGAGAGTCACTGTTTTTAATGCTGGGGTGACACACGGGAAGCAAGAGTGTGAAGAGGGACTGTCACTTTTCATTTCACTTACATTGGTATTACTTAGATTTTTTTAAAGTGTTTTTTTTTTTCATGAATTACTATGTAGCCTTAATATATATATATGTACATATATGTTAATTTTACTATTGTATTCTTTCTTACTTTCTTCTAATAAAATTCACAGGCAGGATGTGAACAGAAAGAAAACAGTCAGGTTTATTGACTTCCGTAATCTCACACTTGGGTTCCAGTGTTTGACTATTTATGATTTCCTTCCTGTGCTCTGACAAAGTCACTAATTTTAGGTATGCCTTTATGGTTAGAAACAGCATTTTGTTTTGCTTGAATTTTTGAACCAGTGATCTCAAGAACTATGTTTCTGCAACACTTGCTTTGTCTATATATATATATATATATATAAAATTTTATATATATATAAAATTTTTTTTCTCATAAAGCTAGGCCAGAATCCTCTTCCTACCCCAAACAAAAAGGGACCATTTAAGAATAAGTTATTAATTTGTTGCTAAATGTTAATTATGAGAATTAGATATTAAGTTGTTTTCCTGAACATAAACATAAAGAAAATGCATCTTCAGAAAGTTGATGGAAATTCTGTCTATAAAAGATGCAGGGTATTTATCCTACATTAATGAAAAGTGAAATTAGCAAAGTGGCTGTGAGGGTCCTAACGTGAAACATTAATTGGTTTTCAACGGTGTAATCTTAGCAGTGGGAAAGAGACATATTAACATTCTATCAAACCTTTGTTAGAGTTTGTAATACTGCCTTAACTAGAGCATCCAAGAAAGTTGTACATAATTCACTCCATGACTCAGAATCCAATTAGTTTATATTGGTTTCATGCTTTTACCCAGGAGAGATCCATAAATTGTTTTTAATCACTTCTTTTATTTTAAATCAATAGTGTCTGCCAAGTGGGTAATGTTTTGCATTAAAACACCACCTCATATAATTGGTATAATTACTTCATAAAGAGATCAACTGCAGCAGTTCGGCAGTCTTTGGGTTTATAAAATCTAATTATGTTCACAACACAATGTTTTATTCTTACTGATCACAAAAAGAACATAAACTTGAACAAAACCCAGACATTTATGATGAAGTAATTGCAAAGAAACAAGTTGATTATTGCATGTAGTACGGCCTCTGTTAGTCTCGGAGAGAAAGCTCCTTTTTACAGTCGTTCAGAGTGTGGGGAGGTTTGAGGGAGTTCTGGTCTCCTTCACCTGGGCTGGCAGCCTTGTGGCTGAGATGAGGCGTTTGGTACCATCCTGAGATACAGGCTTCTCAAGGCTGGGCTGGGGCTGGGGCTGGGTCTCCTGGGTGTGGAATAGAGATCTCACAGCCTTGGATTTCCACACTGCACGGACGGATGGGCTGCATCAGCGGCAGCTGTAGAGGAGGGGTGGTCGGTGGTAGGGGGTGGACAGGCACGAACTTCAGCCTCTGTTTCAATAGAAGATCTGCTTCCACCTGTTTTACATTTGGGGCTTCAGTAACAGATTTCATTGGGAGAAAGTTGCTGAAATTTATTTTTGAAAACCTTTCCCCTGTGCCATAGGCATGTGTTGCCTCTATGTCAAAGGGAGGATGACTGAAAATATAAGGAAAGAAAAGGAGCAGGGACCACCTTCTGACTGAAGCAGGAGGACCAAACAGCAACCCACCTGAGAACTGCACACTAAAACTCATAAGCCTTCTTACAGCTTCAGTATTATTTCTAACTCTGGTAAAAACAGATTCCTAATTTAGAAAAGGATAAAACACACACAGCAGCCAAGAAGATATCCCAAAAGTTGTACTTCACTTGTTCCTCCCTCTATTGCTTCTTCGTAAGAAAAGGGAGGTTGGGGTGAGGAAGATACAGGAACGGAGGAAATCGGGTGTCCTTCAGTCAGCTCTGGTACTGTCCAGAACCATGGTGTTCATTCTGCTTCAGCATCACTGCATATTAACCTACTTTCCTTTCTTTGTATTTCTCTCCCCTTGTTTCCTCTGAATGGTACCTCAAGGGGCTTTTTCTCCCTATGTCTCTCTACTTTCTTCCTTTTAACCCACACCAATAAGCATGACATATTTGTTTAGGAAGCAGCAACTTACAAAGATATGAGACTCAGAGAAAGAAAGTTAATAATAAGCACAAGGACTAGATGGGAAGATGAAAAGATACACACTTGGCCCCTAAATCTACAGAAAATTCTGGCTGAGGAAGGGAGAGATGGCAGGGGGCTGGGGTTAAGGGCAGCTTGTCCAGGAGGGAACGAAGCAGAAACATTAACCATTGGGGGATTCTTCTACAGAAGGGACTTCTCAGTGGCAAGCTGGGTCTCATATGCTGGCTCTTATCTGTGATTCAAATTGCAATGTCAACATCCCCTCCTGGGAGAGAGCTTCCCCGACTGCCCAACATCAAGTAGCCACCAAGTCCCTCTCCACCACGTTATCCCATTTTACCTCTCTACACAGCACTTATTATCTGGCATTTTTCTTCTTTATTTTCTTCTGCCTTCCTCCATCTCCTATCAACCTCTTCCTCACTAAAATGTAAGCTCCTTTAAGGTCAATGTTTTGGCTCCATGTATTATCTGCTTCTTGCCCCTAGAATATCAGCCCCAAGGCTGCAGAGACTTGGCTGATTTTGTTAATATCTATTTTGTTCAAAGTGCCTTGTACATAGTAGGGGCATTCAACACTTCAGTGGATACTTGTTGAATAAAAGAATCATAGAAAGAAAACCTTTTTCCATTTACCATGGTTGCATTGTGATGAAGCAGCTGAACTTTTCTCTGAGCTGAGGCAATGGCAGACACATTTCTTTGGTCATAGGTATAGCCTCGATTTTTAGTCCACTGAGACCAACAAGGGCCAATGGCATAGATGGAACTAGACATGTCTCCTTTGTGCTGAAGGGTGATGTGGGTGTGGGGAAGACACCACAGGAAGAGAACGCACTCCAGGGGACAAGAAGGAGAAGTTATAAAGTAGGCACTGACTACATTGAAAGCACACGCAGAAGATCAAATAATGCTGCAATCGTTTAAGCTTGACAAAAGCTTTTTTGATGTGTGGCAGGTTACAATTATACTGAAATACACTATGAAAATACTCTTCACTTGTTAACAGATGTCTTCATCGGATTGGTAAACATCAAAGGCTCATCTTGGTCTTTTGGTATTTCTATCTCAAATACTGCATGCCTCTTTGCTTTATTACATTCTCCCGTTAAGTAAGAATAAAGCAAAGGCATATGGTCATTTACAAGTCAAGATATTTAATATTAACATTTAATAAGTGATTTAAAGTATCCCCCTTTCAGAATATGTAAAGTACAACAAATATATATACATATGTATATATATTAAGATAAATAGAATAGAATTTCACAGCAGGAGATACATTTCTTACGCTGAATAGTAATATTCATTTAGGAGCAAAGGGCTTTAGTAAATGATACAAAGTAAAATAAAGAGGACTAAGTGTAGAAAAAGAGATGAATTGTGACAAATTAGTTATATGTTGGGCATTAAACAGTCTTCATAGAAAGAGTGACCAAATGATTTATGATCCAGAGAGATGCTTCTGAGAGTGAAAGGGCACACTAGTCCTAATTAACACTGGGACATCAGACAAAAACCAGGATAAACCAGAATGTGTGGTCAGCCTCCTCATGGGGACACTTAATGACAACAAAACTCTTTTTCTTTTTCAAAAACTGAAACAAAGCAAAATAGCTTGCCTGTGTGATGAACACTGATCTTTTTTTGATTAATTGCTTTCTTTGTTATAATAAAACTAAACTATTTAATCTGAATATAAATTATTGTTGACAGCTCTTAGAAGAGAAAGAGAAATTCAGTGGGTATCCACCCAATTTTCAAATTGTTCTGATCATTAGAAAAAATTTCCCTGTGACTGTAAGAATTAATCATAATAGAGAAGTCTGCTGGGTACCATTTCTCGACATACAATATGTAGTTCACGTTGTTAAGATCACCCACTTTCAATACTGACCTGGTTGGCAGATTGAGTTTGTTTCCAGCCCCAGCCCTTACTGACTGTGACCATCGGGAGCGTTGTGTTGAGAGGATTCTGAGGCCACTTTAGGGCTCAGCAGAAGGGCATGTGGTGATGAGTCACTAATGTCAACAGGAGATGTGGGATGTGGGGCAGTGGCAAGTGTGGCAAGCATTGCCCATATCTGTTTGTTAAATTCCTGTTTTAACAATAATTTTCTGACATATATCTAATGCAAAAGAAATAATTACACCTTGTTGATCTTGCATCTTCTAGCTCAATAAATCTATTACAGTGTAATTAATACACCAACTACACCACAGAAGTACAGTACCGTCACTCAGCATTATCACTCTTAACTGAAATTAAGACGGCTATCTCATGATTTCCACACATCACTGTTTTACAACTCTCAGTCCAAAGTCAAAATAAGGAAGATCAAATTCTTAACACCTGAATAGAAAGTAGTAGAACAAATAGCACGGCAAACATGTTGATTAACTGCATCTCTGTTTCTGCCCCTTACTTATTTTGTTATTTGTGGACTATATTTTTATCTACTCAAGAGAACTGTTAAGCAATAAAATAAAAATTAAACTTGCTTCTCCTCTTGCTAGCAAATATTAATGTCTTGACTTTAAAGAACTATTTTCAGCATTTATTTCACTATCACAATATTTCATTTTATTTTAGACTTAAGACAACAGAGAGATCTGTTTGGTGTCTTGCAATGAGGGAACATGAAAAAGATATAGTTCGGAGGGCGGGAAAGGATAGACTGGGATTTCAAAATTGTAGAATAGATAAACAAGATTATACTGTATAGCACAGGGAATCACAGAGGAAAAAATGTGATAATGAGTGTATATACATCCATATATGACTGAAAAATTGTGCTGAACACTAGAATTTGACACATTATAAAATGATTATAAATCAATAAAAAATGTTTAAAAAAAAAGAAAAAGATATAGTTGATTTTTTTTTAAACATAGGAGGTGTCCCTAATATTGCTGCTGCTTTTGTGACCATGATGTATGTTCCATCTTTGGATCTTAATTCTCTAAGAAAAAAGTCAGAATTAAATTTGTAAGGTGGAGATCCAACTTCAGATTGCAAGGCAGCTTTTCCACATGAATTTTCACTGCAATACAACTCTACTTTTCTAAGAGTGAAATCCTATCAAAGTGGCTTTCCAAAATATTTTGTGGAAAATAAGAATTAATAGTTGGCAACTCCTCGTTCATGATCCCCAAACAGGAGACGAATTCATCGGGCAGCAGGGTCTGCTCTGGAATAGTTTCATTTGGTGAAGCATTTTCCAAAAGCATGGCGGTTTCCCCCTCTACTGAGTTTTGCGTGTCCGGAGGATTGCATTCTCCTTGGTTTAAAATGAGGCTTAATTCTTCAAGAAATAGTGTGTTGCTTAGTGAATTCATACTTGACATAGAAAAAGCAAAATTAGGATAGTTTTTAAACCTGGCATTCCTTCCCAGGTCTAAGGAATCAGCTGGTGGTCTGAGAGTTGAGAGAGCTGTTTCGTCATTCGTGCTGAGATGGTTTCCCTCAGTGAGAAAATTTGAAATCTGGGGTTTGTACCCAGTGTTGGGGTCAGGAATATACACAACTGTAGTGTCAGTGAGTAGTGACTTCTGCAGGCTGTCCCTTGTCTCCAGGGAGCCTGTATTCTTTTCCTTCCTGTAGTCCATGGGTTTTTCTTCTGGGAGAAAAATTTCTATCTCTGTAATCATTGGATCGACATACAAGACCTGTTCGCTGGAATTATTATTCATAAATTCACTTTTTTCCTAGAAAGAAAAGACATTGTTTTATTTTACAAAAGGCATTTAAACAGGCCAACTGGATAGTTGAATAAGGACTGGAATTCTGCTTTCTCTCGACTTTCTTTTCCTCCTTACTTTTCTTCATTTTGTTTCTCTTCCCATACAATTTCCTCCTTTCATCTTTTGTTATCCTGCTCCATTCCAAATGTTTGTTAAATTCCCTCAGGAGAAGACTGAAGCAAAGGAATAATAAAGATAATCCATGCTTTAAGCACCCTTCTTGATTTAAAAATTTTAAGGAGAAAGAAGCCTCTTGCATAGTAATTTGCATATTATTTCAAGGCCTCTTAAATTTTGGAATATGGTGGAATATTTCTTAATGTTCTAGAGCCTTACAAGAAAACATTTTGATACTTAAATAAGAGAAAATTTTTGAGGGGACAGGGGTGCAGAGAATCCTATTTTCCTTCCATTTTAGAATAAGGTTGTAATAAATGCTTTGTGCTGTGGTTCTAAAGGTGTGCAGCTGCTCACAATTCAGACATGTCTGTGATGATCGATCAGGAGGGTGGATAAAGAAAGCTTTTATTTTTTGCAAAAGCCTGATGACTCTTCTGGTAAGAAAAGGCGTTGAGGCCTTCCAGCTGATGGCTGGCTTCGCAGGGCAAATAACTCCCACCCAACACAATTATAAAATGATAGCCACCGGCTATGGACTGAATGTTTGAGTCCCTCCAAAATTCATATGCTGGATCCCTAATCCCCAGTGTGATAGTCTTAGGAGGTAATTTGGTCATGAGGGTGGAGCCCTCATGACTAGGATTAGTGTTCTTCTAAGAACAGATACAAGAGAGCTGATCTCTTTGCCTGCCGTGTGAGAATACAGCAAGAAGGCAGCCGTCTGCAAGAGGGCGCTCACCCAAAGCCAAATCTGCTGGTGTCTTGATCTTGGACTTCCCAAGACTTTGAATAAACCAGCGTAAAGTATCATTCAAATTTTCTTTGGCTCAGCCTCCCCAGGGCACTTGCCAGATTTGGGTTGGGAGGGGCAGACGTGTAGTCCTGGATCAGATGAAGTCCGAAGAACTAGACATGCTTGAGGAAACCAAGAGGAAGAGGGCATTTTCCCCTCTTGAGGCTGGCAGCTGAGTAGAGGAGTGGGTGGGAGTCAGACCACAGTGAAGAACACAGAAAAGCAACAGGGACTATTCCAGAGTAAGGACCATAAAGGAGGAAGATCTCAACAAGGTCAGGGGCAATTCTCTGAGCCCCAGAAGGTCCCCAGTTTCCTAGAATAACGAGTAGGGAAGCAAGATAGAACCACTAAGTGGAATGAAGAACAAGACCAGTGTTCATTGTCTGTAGTCTGGGGACTACATGCTTGTCCTTCCTTGGTTGTTAACTATGTACTTCATTATACACGTGGGTTCAGTTGTTCTGGGCCACCTTCCACTGTTTGGCAGCATTTCCCCCTTCAAAACCAGCCAAGTCCACACCCTTTCTCTCTTTCAGTTGTCCAGAGACAACTCCTCGTGCTCAAGGCGAACCTTTCGGCCTCATCCCTTTGTCTTGCTGGGTCAGTTTCCTCCCCTTGCTCTGTGCTGGTCCTTCTCAAGCCCGTCCAGTTTAGTGCAAACACGCTTCTGAGTCCTTACCACTCTGGAGCTACTGTCATTCATTAGTTCCACCAGTATTGAGAGGATCTGACCATGTGCCAGCATAGCCTCTTTCTTCACTTTCCTTCTAGTCCACACGCATCAAAGGTCTTCACCCTCAGCCCCCACTTCCTTACGTTCCATTCACTTCTAACTGAACCCCTGGATGGGGACCACCAGTGGTCTGCTCCCTGTCACATTCCACAGACATGTTCACTCCTTATGTTATATACCCTTTATGAAGCCAGCACTGAGGAGCTTTGCTTCCTGATGCGTTGCCCACCCTTCATGATGCGCATTTCTCTGACCCTCTCTCTCTGCCTCTTTCCTAGGACCATGCTATTCCAACTGAAACTCCCTCACCAGCTCCTCTTTGTCTTAGCAGTGGTTTTCAACCCCTGACAGTGTTCTCAACATCTGCTGTACAGTGGAATCACTTGGGAAGCTTTGGAAAATGCCAATGCTTGGATCTCCCCAGGCCCTCCCTCCCCTGGTGAGTCTGGGCTGTGGCCTGGGAATCAGGATTCTAATATGCAACCAAGGCCGAGACCTGTTGCCTTAGGGACTTATCTGGAGCTAGGGAAGGAGCTGATTAGTGGGCTCACGAGAGCTCCAAATAGAGCCACGTTTATTTGTTTCACAAATACACATCTTCCTCCTGTTATTTGAACAAAGGATTCCTAGGTTAAAAATAATTTTTTTTCCAAAGTTTGAAAACTACTGATTGACAGAATGAAGTCTATCCCATAACAAGGCCTTCTGTGATCTGATGCCACTCGCCATTCCAGGATTATTCCAGCCACTCCTCACATCAAGTGCTTCGATAAAGCAACACCCAGCACACTCTTCTCACCTCTGTGCCTTTGCTCACGTGAGTCCTCTCTATTTTGAAATGCTCTCTGTTCCTCCTGAGCAACTCCTTCCCGTCTTTTAATATGTTTCCTCTGTACTCTCATCACGTGTGGTCTCATTTCTGTCACTGTCCTGCATCGCTGCATTGCAGTGCTTGGGTGATGTGTCTGTCCCATCAACTGGGTTTTGAGCCCCTTGATGGCCAGGCCAGGGTGCCAGAAAGTAGAGGCGCGCACCTCACGTAGCAGATTCCCTCCCCTCCTCCATCAGCAGCAGCAATTCCTCCGTAACCAGCAAAGTCCCCTCTATCCGCAGGGTCTTCCCCGGTCACCCTTCTGTTCTCTGCGGACCTGGAAACCCGGCCCTCCCCTGGTGACACCATCTGCCACAGTCTGCTCACATTTATCCTCTCGGGTTCCACTGGCTCTCAGGAGTGAAGTGGTGTCCCCCTTGGATTCCCCTGCTTCTCAGTCGCATGTAAAAGAGAAGCCCCTCTGTATCTCTGAGGCTCGTTCTGTTGAGATTTTCTGCCCTCTTCGTTTGTCCCTGAAAACACCTACCGATTGCTTGGCCAGCCAGTAACCCTGGCACCTGGCTGGCAATCTTCTACTTCCCTTTCCTCCTTTGAATAGCATTGTATCTTTCTTCCCTCTCTCTTTTCTTCTCCTAGCTCCATTCTCTCATCTCTCTTACATATGATTTGAAATATGCATAATTTTATTTCTACATATGTTTACAGAATTATGCAAATATGCACATACATTTATTTATTTGAATGTAAATTCTACTCTAATTATTGGGCTGCACTCTTGGCCTCAGCTGCCATTTAATTTGTATTTTATGGTGTTTGGTTACCTGTAGCATTTTCACAACATTACTGTTTTCCATATTAGGAATATCTTCATAAAGCCACTTTGGTATTAGCAGTAAGATTCTTCTTTTAATTCTAAAAAACAAAAATGGCGCATTAGAAGAAGTGTCTTACTTTAGGATTGGTGCAGGCGATCATCTGGGAGACTAGGAAATCAACTAGAATGGAATGCACAATAAAAATCAAACTTTCTAATGCAGGAACTAAGATTTCCTTCTTTTTAAAACATTATGTGGGAAGTTGATTCAATATCTTTTCAGATTTTCCTCTTCTCTCCATTGCTCTGCCTCTCCCTAATGAGCCATAACATTTCAAAACACACTAGAGTCAAGATAAGTGGGAAAACCACCCAGAAAGTAAAACTATTCACATATTAAATACGGCAAACCATCATAAGCAGGAGATGCCAGTGTGGAAAAGTTTGGAAAACGTAAGGGATATTTTGTAAAACTTTCCAAGGTGACCATAGCCACAGAAAAATATTAAAGATGAGGATGTCATATAGTAACACTATAGTTTTTCAGCTTCCCTAAGTGAAGTGATTCTGAGTAAGACTGAGATGATAGTGGTGGCTCTACACTTCCCTTACGTGGTTGGAGTCGGAGGCTGGGGCAGTTGTCTCGCACTTGTGGGGCAAGGAGAGGATCTTGGTTGTGACTTTGGCTGTGTGCTCATTAAAGATCACTGGGGTGGGGTGATGGAAAGAGGGAGAAGCTGTCAACACTCCATCTCTTCCCCTAAGCTACCCCTTAGCACTGCCACTGTGTTGAACGCACTTTCTACATTTACATAAAAATTGATTTGAACAAAGAGGTACTGGGAACTCAGAAGAGACTACACTGATCCCTAGCACATAATTACATGTTAACAAAGCACCACAACAGATCAGGCTTATTTATCTGTTTATGCAGCTTCTCTAAGAACTTTTACTAAGTAACAGCCAAAATGGCTGAATGTACTTTGCTAGCCCAGTTTGACCTTGAACTGCAGGGTAAAAATAACTTCTTTGCACATATTTATACAATGTTTTATGAGTCAGCTTTTTTTTTTCACTAATTCACACTCCCTTTGTATCCCTAAATTAGACCAAATTAGTAAATTCACACTAGCGTAGAATGCTATTGTAGCACGTTGATACAATCAGGGGAAAAAAATGTACCCT
Source organism: Camelus bactrianus (assembly GCF_048773025.1). NCBI lineage: Eukaryota > Metazoa > Chordata > Mammalia > Artiodactyla > Camelidae > Camelus > Camelus bactrianus. The sequence goes on from NC_133551.1 coordinate 29,409,401, forward strand.
TTCTTGGTTTCATTTTATTTAAAAAGTTTTGCCCTCTATTTTCCAGTTCTGTTTCTGAAATAAGTCTTTTACAAATAATGTATAATTATAGTAAACAACAGTATCTGCTCATGTAAAATAGTGATATTGGAATTGTCTCTTGTTTCCTTTTCTTTTTTAAAGAGAATACTTATTTAAATAATTAAATTAGCAAAGAATTGTTTTATTTTCTTATTTGTTATTACCAATGGGAAGTTAATTTTTAGGTTAATCTTAGTAGCAAACTAATATTATTTAAAAATTTACACTATTTAGGACACCTTCAGATAACAACACAAATATTAATATTTTTATGCACTACAAATTTGAACATTAAGATATTTTTAAAGGATTTTACGATCAAGTATATTTTAAAACAACGTAAAGTAAAGATCCATGTTAGTTTGGCCGCCTCACAAGGGTACCAGGGATATGTTCATTAGTGTGTAATTTAAATACCTAAGTTTTGAGGGAACAGCCTATGTAAATTAAAAAAAAGTCACTATTTAGAATAGTTTATCCTAAATCTTTCTACTGCATTTTTTTATTGAGGTATAGTTAGTTTACAAGGTTGTGTCTATTGCATTTTGATTATAAATTTCAAAGGAAGTAATATCTCATGAAGCAATGATGGCAAGAAATAGAAACTTGCTGCCATTCCCAAGTGTTAACATTTGTGAGTCACTGGGAGAACTGGGAGACTGCCACATCAAACAACTCTATTAAACAGGTTAGAAATACACAGTACATCTAGCAAAATTTAAGCGATCAAAGGCCTTGCTTCCCTCAATGTCTCATTTTTTAATAATAAGGCATTGATCTTTATTCATACCGTGTCAGAAAAAAAATAATTGAAGGAGGCCAAGGAGAATGGGCATTGTGGCTGGATGCTAATACACTAACATGATTGGTATCGAAGTGACGAATTCAGACGTTGCTACACTTCTCTTCACACTGATTCAGGGGATTTGTTCGGGTAGAACTTGAGGCAGGTTACGACTTAACCTCTGTAAAGAATCCAGGCGCTGTAGATTGATGTCAGGGCACAATGAGGAGAAAGTGTGCTGAGAGAGAGAACACGGGCTGAAACATCAGCTGTGTCTGGACTCCTGGCTTAGTGTTTGGTGCCCTTGGGCTGACCACTTAACCCCTGTAAGCCTTGTGTAAGTCATCTGTAAAACAAGCCATTGAGATTTTCTGGCAGGGTGGTGGCAAGGATTAAATGAATGACATTTGTGAAGAGTTTGGAGGGGGTGGGTACTCATTAAACACTGATCTTTTTGTTTTTCTCTCTCTGAATAAAAATGTTGATGGATTTTTTGAGTAAATCATTGAGTTGACTGTGTTTCAATGGTACAAAAATATGGTCTAAATTAGAAAACAAAATCTACAGAAACCTACCCAGTTCGGAGCGATCTGTTAAAAATCCCAATCAAAGAAAGAATTGACAACATAATGGCAAAGAAGACCATTCCTGATAAAAGTCCAATGTCTTGTTGCCTGTTGTCTGAAAGTAAAGAAAAATAATTTTAGCTAAGCATTAGTGTCCATGTGATGCCAGAATCGTTGTTCTTGTTACTCTACTCCAAGTGAAGGTCCTTGACCTCAAAGGAAATAAGGAAGGGGAAATAAAATTAACCTTTACCTTGGGCTGTGAAGTGACTGCCTTTCCAAACTGCATGAAAGTACCTTTTGTTTGAGAAAATTTGTCTACACATATCTGATGTCAGTGGGTTTCTAGAACTGAATGTCTGGCAAACGTGGACAGCATTAGACATTAGACATTTCTCTGAGCTCGTGATTGCATATTTTATATAAAAAGGTTTAATGATAGACCTCACTTGGTTTGTCTGACAAAAGTGAGAATCCCCAATTGCTTGCAACAGTGCCTAAAGCTGGCCACAATCACAACTGACGTTCTTCTGTTGTTTTGTTTGTAACTTTTTATACAGGGTACAAGTTATGTACAACTTATCACCATTCTTCAAAATTTATTGTTCATGACTTTTTTTCCTGCTGAAAAAGGACATTCACTCTAATTAGAACATATGTCATAAGACAGAAATCCAAATGGCTATATATCTTGCACTGACATTTTACTCTGAAAACAATGCTTTTCTTGAATTTTGAAGTGGAATTAATCATCTGAAATCTTTAAGTAATTAATAGAGTATATTCAACGTGTGTTACCTACCAAGCGCATCACATTTTGTCCCTAGTACATGAAAAACCTTATTTTCTATTTTCAACTGTAGACTATAATTGAGACATAACTTATCACACTGGAGTTGGTTCTGAGCCTCGCTGGGTATTGCCCCTTCCATCTTCCTTCTCCCTTCTTCCCTCCCTTTGACAAATGTTTATTGGATACTTACCATCATGTGTCAGATGCTGCACTGGCCCTGCCCTGGTTATTTCCCAGCTACACCTGCCATACACTTGGGGGTCTCCAAGCTGTCCAGCCCCTCTCCTAAAGCCAACCAGTGGGCCGGGACCAGTGTGGCTTAGTTCACTCCAAAGTCCCGGTGGGGTGTGAAGTTATTGTTTTCCTAGGACTAAAATGCCTTCGCTGAGGATATCAAGAAGCTAACAGGAGGTACTGACTGCCACATACCCTTGGGCATTAGGGCTTGGAAGAGGATGGAGAATCCCCAAGTTGACATGGGGCCAGGGAAGCGGATGTTAAGGAGTAGAGAGAGTGACCAAGAGTACGACCTGAGATACCTGGGTTCAGACTGGGCGCTGCCACGTGTTAGCTCTGTAACCTCAGAGCATAATTATGAACTTAACAGGAGCTCCAGTTTCGTCTTCTATAAAATAAAGATAATAAAACCTGTGTAACAGAGCAGTCGTGAGTTTCTAGCCTCCACAGTTCCCACAGAAATCTCAAGGTTCAGGTCTGTGTAGGCATCTGTAATTAGGGATCTGGTCTGAGCCTAAGCACGTGACTCATAATTGATTCCCATAATAGAAATTCAGAGCACCCTTACGTTGCTTCATCTTTCTTTATAGCACGTACCGCCACCTTACTTTTCCACATCTGTCTAGAACAGAAGCTCCAGGAAGACAGGGGCTTTGTTCATTTTTTTCACTGCTGATTCCCTAGTACTCAGAATAGTTCCTGGCACATAGAATGTGTGCCTGGAAACATAGAATATCTTTTGAATAAATAAAAGTCCAAATAATGTCAATCTCACATGCAAAAGTTTGTATAGTATTCCTGACAGATTTCTATGCAAACAAATGATCTACCCATGGTCGGTGGTGAAATAGTCATGCTAAGGTTTTTCAGTTTGAAATTTGTATTTAGAGTTATATTTGTCCACTGCACAACCTAGGTTAATATATTTTATGCCTAAAACATTTAGGTATGCTGATCAATGGAAAATACTGAGTCATACTAACAAAATGAGAGCTAATTTGTATAAAAGAAAGAACACAGACTTCAGGATTTGAAAAGCAGGGTCTGAATTTTCAGTCCGCACAAGTTCCTCAACCTCTCTGAGTTCCAGTTTTCCCATCTGTAAAATAGATATGTAACATTTATCTCACGGCTTGTTTTGAAGGTTGAAAAAGATTTTGAAGATTGAAAAAGATGATATATGTATCATGGTAGACACTCAATGGTAGACACTCAAATAATGGTGCTTTTTTTTTAGAAAGAAGTTTTGAGGTCTTAAGCCCCAACATCAATTAAAATGAACATGTATCTAACCCAGAGCAAAAGCTGACAAAATCTATCTAAACCACCCCTTAAATTCAATCTTAAGCAGATTGTTGTTGAATATTTTCTTATGGAAAGCATGTGGTATGTTTTTATTATCAAGAAACTTATGCCTGACACATGATTTTTCAGTGTGGAGGGTTCAAATGGATGATTAGTAAAGACTACTCAATGAGCCTGAGTAATATTTTCTTACCAGAAGTAAGGCGTCCTTTAAAAATGGAAGCAATTAAAAGCTCAGAATTCTGAGTATCATGTTGGAATGATTTCAGTGTGACCTGGGGAACTTAAACAAAAAGAAAACAGTGTCAGTTTTTTACGTTTTGCACTCAGGTTACTCAGTTTCCTAAGAGAGTTTCTTCACTTGTTTGGAGATGATTAAAGTAAACCAGTAACTTTAATATGCTTGAAAGGTGAAGTAAAAGCAAAAACCGTCAAGTGTGGGTCTTTTCTTCTTTTTATTAAAGTGGGTAAATCCCAAAGTAGGAAACACTCAAAGGACAATAAGAACTACCTAGGGTTTGTAAAACTTCAAAGTGTGCCCACTAATTTCATGAGGCTTCTAGGCTTTATTTCATGCACTGAGCCAGAAAAAGACAACTGCTCTCTACTTGATTCCTTCCAATAGATAATGCAATAAAGTTTAGGTTTCCTTAAGAGTCTCCAAGATGTGTGACTTTTGCCTTTACACAACCTTAGAGATGCTGTTGCAAACAGCATCTTGGCTCTATGTAGGAAGTCCAGTTTTGATTAGCAGACACTTTCAGGTTATAACACAAGGGGGGAATGCCATCAATGACTTCCCTCTACTCCGTTCCCTCTGGCAAGGATCCTGGCTAGTCCTGTCTACTCATGAAAGCTTCTGACCAGAGTGGGTGAGCTGCCTTGGCAGCTGACTTGTTTACAGGCTAAACTCAAAAGAATTCTGGAGCTTCCTGCCCCATCTCCTCCCTCCTGATAATTAGAAGCTGCCAGAGGTGACTTCAAGGACACAATTCTTCCAGCTGATGGAAGATATTCCTGAAAATGGTTCTAAGCTGTGGATCCCCAAGAGTGCCTCAAGCCCCATTCATTCAGTCATTCTGATTTCAGTGTTCAAATTCTTCTTTTAAAAGAATTACTTTGGGGACCAGGGAGAACAGGCAACTTGAAGCATCCTTAACTGCTACAGAGATATCACAGGCTTGCATAACAAGCTATGTGGCCGAGGCAACGCTCTTTGAGAAAAATATCTCAGAGTCCCAGTAAAAAGGTTACTATGGGTCTTTGGAAGTTCTTTTTTAAAAGGCTGATCTGGGTTCAAGCACAGGCTCAACTGAAGGGTGGTTTTCTAAGAACAATGGGTAGGGGATTTTAGAAGATGAAAACATCAGAAAAGCTGAAAGTTCATTCCTGTTTTTATTCTCACTTCTCCACAGCAAGAGGGAAATGTTTCACTGTGAATTGTGACAAATCAAATTCTTTCTGGCTCCTTAATGCTTTACTAAGTCTCTTAGTAAAGGTCCCAAGTATGTGGTTCCATCAAAAACTGAGGGAGCAAAGTTATGCCCCAGTGGCCAACAGCCGGGTTTACTCATCTAAACAGCATTTTATAGGCCTATGTTCATTCTCGGGGAGCCCAAGCAGGCATCTGCATCTACATTATTTAAAAAATGTAAGAAGAGAAATATTACATTAAAATGTAACAACTTCAGTTTGGCAAAATCATGGGTTTATAGCATACGTTGTTGGCCTGTTTTCATTTTCACTTTTACTATTTTGAAGTTAGCATTTTTATTTAAAAATAATATATGGTGTGTTTTTGACTTTTAATACAGGTTAATATAATTCTGTTGTATAAACTACAGGTGGTTATTTGGCAATGAAACTTCAATTATTTATTTGCATCACATAAAAATAATTTTCATATATGACTAGGCCTTTATTAGCTCTAATAGAGAATAAACCATCTTCCTTTAGAGTTTTTTGTTGTCATAGTTTCAAACCAACCAGGTATATTAAGTTCAAGTAAAGTCATTTAAAAGAGATGCTTAATTACGAGAAGGTAATGTCCCAAAGAAACAGATATCTGAAGTAAGACAAGGTTGTCAGAGAAGTCAAGCTGATGACAAAATGTTTAAGCGTAGGATTGAAACGAAGCCACACAGGCTATATTCTTCACAGTATATCGCCACCAAGTGGCTGGCTCATGTCTCCTTAAATCATACTTAACATGTTTCATTATAAAAGCAGTAACTATAATAGAAGAAGGGAATTTAACAAGAAAAATAAAAGGGAGAGGAAAAAAAACCCCTAATCTTATTGCCTTAATCCACCTGCTATTGGTATTTTATAGCATTTTCAAACAGTTTAACATACAAAAGCTTTCGTAAACAGAATGATGTACTCACACACAGAAACTTTATGACTGAAAAATATTGTTTATTTCAGCTCTGGTCATCAGTGTATTGCCTAATGTGCTAGAAAAATCTCATGGTATTTTCAGTGTTTATTTAATGTCTGTGGTGTTATGTCCATAAAGAGACAATTCTATCCCTGAAGCAGAATATCAAATTATGCCTATTACTCTCACAGCACATACTTGAGTATATAGAGAAACCCCAAATCATCTCTAATTTGGTAAGAATTTTTGTGTAACTTATACACACTGACATTGAACACTAGACTAAGTCTTACAGAAGACAGTGTGTTTATAGGGAATTTAGAATGGTTTCAAACCAAAAAAAAAGTAGTTTCTTATTCTTGGACAAAACTAGAAGCATAACACAACTACGTTCTTTGGTCCATCGAATACCAGCTTAATTTAATCAAATTACTTAAAAGGAGTTGATTTTAGCAATAATATCTTCCACTTGTTTCTTAGGGATAGTGCCAACTCAGTCTCCTCAGCCTTTGCCTCTGTGTCTACCATGGGGCAAAGTGTGTTTTGTCATTCTTTTTAAGTGTTGATTTATCGAGTAAAAATTATGTTCCAGAGAATGTACTAGACATGATTTCTCTCATTTAATCCTTACAACAGCTTCATCAGGTAGATAATACTATTGTCCTCATTTTATGGATGAGGAAATAAAGGCATAAAAAGGATAAATGACTTGTCCAAAGTCACCTCAGTAGAGGTCGAAGAACTGGAAAATTCCTATCCAGTTCTGACCTGTAATTTGTGCAGGTCGCCAGTCTCATTCACTGATAATCTCACTTTTGTAGCAGGATGGCTCAGATGGGGCAGCTGGGTCAGCCCTGCATGCAGGGCTCCCATGCTGAGACCTGGGGGCTGGCCACAGTGTGTCAGAGCTGCCTGGCCTTGTAGGGTCGAGACCCACCACAATGGACATGACAGGGCTAACCCCTGAGCACTGATTCTTAGACGCTTCCAGCCTAGAGTTATTTTCTTCTGAAAACCAACAATTTTCCTTGATTATACAAGTGATAGATGCTAATTGTAGGATGCTTGAAAAGTATAGAAAATTATGAAAAAGGAAATACAATTTTATATTTGTTCACAAACTAGAAACAATCATTTTTTTTCATATTTGTTAACAGTCTGTGTATATCTTTACCCTAGTGGAGATCATGCTTTACTAAATGTTGTGTCTGGTTTTTTTTAATTTAATATTATATCATGAATAATTTTAAATTTTATCATCATTCTAATGGCAATTTAATATTTCATCATGTTTGTACTGTATTTATCCAATCATCCCCCCATTGAGAAACTGTATGGCTTGGTAGTTTCAAACACCAGCTTTGGACTCGGATGAAACTCAGTTCAAGTCCTGGCTCTACTACCTGGATTTGCATGGCCCTGAGCAAGCTGCTTAACTTCTCGGTGACTTAGTTTCTTCATCTGTAAAACTGAATGATAACAGCACTTCACTCATGAGGTTTGATGAGAAAGTTCATATAAAGCACTTAGCACCGTGTCTTATACAAATTAAAAGCTCAGTAAGCATTAGCTCCTGCCATTATTGGACTTATAGACTGTTGCAAATTCTTCTTATTGTAATTAGCTTTTAAATAAATATCATTATACATAAATCTCCTTTCCATAGCTCTGTTTGTTTCCTAAGGCTAGATCTTTGTAAGTGCAATTACAGTTCAAAGAGTACGGACATTTACAAGGCTCCTTTGTTTACTTTTGCCCTTGCCAGTCTTGGTATCAAGGCCATGCTAACCAAGGCCAACATCTGAGAGGTTTGACCAGAGCTGACAGAAGGACCTTTCTAGACCTTTCTTTCAGAAAGTTCTAGATATTCAAGAAAGAGGAGCCACATTAAAAGAAACAAAGAGTGTGCTTTTCAAGTTATTGAAGGTTTTTTTCCTGTCCTGTTTTTCTTAAAGCATAAGCATCTCCTTTTGGTTTCTCTCTTTCTGTTCTCCTTGTAATAACCTCAGCTGTTTCACAGCATTTATGTGCTGTCTCCCTAGGCCAGTGTAGTTCTATGGTTGGAACTCAACATTATTGGGCCAAGGGGGAGGATTTGACCCTAGTCCATGTCAGATGGCAAAGCCAAAGACAGTGGCCAGACCTATCAGACAGGCACCAGAAGCCCAGGGCAGAGAAAACGGTATGTCAGAACAAAGTCATTACCACACCTTGAAAAACAAGGCAAACGATGAATCATTTCATGAGTTACTGTGTCACCCTTGTATATTAGGATAGAAAGGCATGCCTAGACATATTCAAGGACTGTCTTTATGCTTATATTCCTAGGCTGTAAGAACTTGGTATATAGGGGGAGAAGAAGGTAAGAAATACATGCATGTCAATCACATTGTTAAAAAGAAAGAATAAGAGGACAAGGTAAAAGGTAGCAGCCACCTAGACATTTTTCTGAGTGACATGGACTACATAGAGGTGAGGGTCTGATGTCAAAGAGCAGCAAAACTCATGTGCAAGAATAGGTAGCTCCCAAGTGTTATCCAGTGATTTAGGATTCTTCAGAGGGGCAACTTTTCTGTCAAGCCCAGGATGTACCTGTTTCTGAGTCTGAATAGTCTAGCAGACATTTGCCATTTTTCAGTTTCCCAGTACTAGGACTTACTTCTTTGTGGGCATCCTAGAGTAAGTGGGAAGCAGGTGGGGCTTTCCACTGTAGAAGCCTCAGTGGAGCAGAGGCTCCCTCTCCCCACAGCCATCAGGTAACTGCAAGCAGAAGACTTAAGCCTAGTCTACCAGGTGCCCTCCTCCCTCCACTCACACAGGAGACACAGCTCTGGGAAATCTCTTAGAATCCAACATGGGTGCAGCAGCAGCACACCACTGGCGTGTCCAGGGCACAGGGCAGGTGGTGGCAGTGACCACAGTGCCAGCTGCAGAGTCCTCACCAGATTCTTCCTAGGCTGTGTTTGGGCTGTGGTTTTGGCTCCTGTGGTCTCTTGGATCCTGCTCGTGACCAGTTTGCCAGCCTTTCTACTACTTTCCCACTATCTTTCCATTAATTCTTTTTCTGCTTCAGAGCCAGATTTGATTTCTTTTGCTTGCACCTAATCACAATGAATAGTAAAAACTGCAGTTGTTGGTAACGAGTGGGTAGGTGAGGAGTCATGGTAGGAAAAATAATGACCCCACAAAGCTGCCCATGCCCTAATCCCTGGAATTTGTGAATTGATTACCTTATATGGCAAAAAGGATTTGAGACGGGGAGATCATTCTTAAATTGTAGGAGTGGGTCCAAGGAAATTCTAAAGGTCTTTATAGGAAGGAGGCAGGAGGGTCAGAGTCAGAGAAAGAGATTGGAAGATGTTGTGCTTTGGGCTTTGAAAATGACAGATGGGGCTGCAAGCTGAGAAATGCAGGCAGCTGCTAGAATCTGGAAAAGGCACTGGAACTGACTCTCTTCTAGAACCTCCGGAAAGAACGTAATCTTGCTGATGCCTTGGTTTTAGCCCAGTGATACTTATTTTGGATTTCTCACCTCCAGAACTACTAGACAATGTATTTGTATTGTTTTAAAGCACTAAATTTATATTAACTTGTTACAGAAGCAATAGGAAGCTAATACAGGAGATTATTACTTCCTCATGGAAATGCATAATCTTTGTTCTCTATGAGTGGATTGCAACTCTCAGAGAGATTGTGAAACTCAGTTATTTTTTACTGCAGAACCCTGGTGGTTTTTTTTTTTTTTCTTTTTTAGCCCCTAAAGTCCTGAAAAATTAATAGGAATCTTTAAGGAGTCAATGGAAATGCAACAACCAATAATATTTTGTGAGAGCAAAGTACAATGTGGTTTAGTATCTTGCTTATACTTGCATTCCTCTGGAGAATTGTCAAGAAAAAAATAATATGACTTCTCTGGGAAACTTTTCTACTGCAAGTTGTAATTCAAGCAAGCTGAGTCATTATGAAGTGTGACTGCCCTTCCCTCAGGCCTCCGACTTGTCATTAAAGGGATTATAGAGCCTGTCCCTTTTCTTCATTGCAAAGGGATCTGGGTTACAGTGCAGAACTGAAAAACACTCCTGCCTGGAAATCCTTTTCTCACACTTTTTACATGGGTCATAGTGAAATTAAGGAATTAATTTTCACATTTTCAGTGTTGGTTTTGTATGATGACAAATTATGTTTTCCCCTTCGGGGCTCTTTCCTTACTGCTTAAAGACCCCAGGAACTTTTGCAGAGACTGTCCAGATTGGTAGTCCAGAAGCTCCCACTTCAGCAGCCCTTGGAGGTTTTCAGATCCTCAGCTGAAACCTCACATCCAGAGGCAGGGCAGGGTCTAGGCAGAGTGGGTAACGGGACATGATGGTTTGCTGGTGTGTGTAACATGTTGTGCTTCTTGGGATCCTGGGCTGCCGAGGTGGGTTGGGGTGCTCAGTGCTTAGAGGAAGAAGAAGGAGAGAGGGAACAGATAGTACCAGAGAGAATGGCCTGAGATTCTCGTGCCCACCCTTTCCTGCCCCGCCAAAACCACTCTTACTAAGGCAATGTCTTGGGCACTCAGTTCTCCCCTTTCTGCCTACATTTCCTGCCCACACCCTACTTCATCCTTCATGACACTTCTCTCTCTTAAAGGGTGTGTCCAACCTCTAAAACAGCGGTTCGTAGACTTTATTGCAGAATTGTCACTTGGCTAGTGGCTCAATAATTTGCATTTTAAACTCAGTACCCAAGCATTTCTAATGCATATTGTCCATAGACCTCACTCTGAAAAGCACTGCTTTCTAGACATTTTACTGAACCAGGACCAGCTGGAAGAACACATTATGAATTACTCTGTGGTGGTCCTCACTTGGGCAAGGCCACCTTTTCCTCCTATACTTCATCATCATCTCAGACTGCCGTATCCTATTCCAAGGTTCCTGGCATCCTGTGGTTTCATTTTCCTTGCTTTAACCCAATCCTGCTTCCACATCTTATATTCATGCCAAAATAGGAACAGTTGATGGCATCTTATGGTTCCTTCTTTTCTCTTGTGTTTGCATTTCACAACAAACATTACACTAAAAATGAAGCTCTGTTGTCGTGGTTTTATTATTAGCTAATGTGTAGAGGAGAATCTGGTTAGGTGGCCCAGGGGAGGCTGACACAGGACCCCTGTAGGTCCCTTAGGAAGGAGACCAGCAGAGCTGCAGTGCAAGTGCTGGAATCCTACAGCCTGAGTCATGCCCTGGCTCTACCATGTACCAGCTCTATGACGTTCGGCAAACTGCTTAGCCTCCCTGAGCCTCGTCTTCGTCTGCACAATTGAATAATAGTTTTCTACGGCTGTAGTGATGAGCAAAGGACAGTTCACATGTGCAATGCTTATCACAGTGCCTAACACATAACAAGCATCCAGTAAATGTTAGCCATTATTGTTTATTATCCTGAAGTAACCCTGGATTCAGTCACTTAATTAGCCTCTTGCCATTATGCTACAATGGAGAAGTACGTCTCCAATTTAGAGAAACGTCGCCTGTGTGTTTGCTAAAGCCTGATATTATATTCTGAGATTGATTTTTTTTTTTCTTTTTCTTTTTCAGTACTGTAGCCTCCCCTTATCCATGGTTTCACTATCTTTGGTTTCAGTTATCCAAGTCAACTGTGGTCCAAAATTATTACATGGAAAATTCCAGAAATAAACAATTCATAAGTTTTCAATTACATGCAGTTCTAAGCAGTGTGATGAAGTCTTGTGCCATCCAGCTCCGTGACGCCCCAGATACGATCATCCCCAGGTCCCGCCTCTCAGTCACTTAGTAGCCTTCCTGGTTATCGGATCAACTTTCCTGATATCTCAGTGCTTGTGTTCAAGTGACCCTTATTTTACGTGATAATGACCCAAAGTACAAGCGTGGTGATGTTAACAATTCAGATATGTCAAAGAGCAGCCCTGAAGTTCTTCCTTTAAGTGAAAAGGTAAAAGTTCTCCTAAGAACGTTCCAAGTTCTTACTATGTTCATACTAAGGAAAGAAAGATGATCGTACGCTGAGGTTGCTATGTTGTGCAGTAAGAATGAATCTTCTATCCTTGAAATTGTGAAAAGGGAAAAAGAAATTCGTCCTAGCTCTGCTGTCATACCTCAGACTGCAAAAGTTACAGCCACGATGCATGGCCAGTACTTAGTTAAGGTGAAGAAGGCATTAGATTTATACAGTAAGATGTTTTGAAAGAGACTACATTCACATAACCTTTATTATAGTATATTGTTATAATTGTTCTATTTTATTACTAGTTATTGTTATTAATCTCTTGCTGTACCTAATTTAGATATTAGACTTTATCAGAAGTGTATGTATAGGAAAAAGCATAGTATATACAGGGTTCGGTACAATCCATGGTTTCAGACACCTGCTGGGGGTTTGGAACATATCCCCCACCAATAAGGGGGGACTGCTGTAAAAGGCTTTGTTTTCCATTAAAATCTAAATGCTCTCAGGAAAGAAAAGAGAATAAGTGATTGAACCCTTATCATAAATGAGTTTGTTTGGTTTCTTTGGGAGACCAGGTTTTTAAAAGCCAAGGAAAGGCACTACCCAGAGGGAAAGTGATACAGAAGACTGCTGGGAGCCTGCAGGACGAGCCATGCCTACTTCACTGTTTGTCCCACGGTGCCATCTGGGCATAATTCTGAAAACACATTGTTTCAGGATGAATCAATCTAGTGATACACGTACAAGAATTTTAGAGAACTGAATAGGAGATTCCTGCACAGAGGGAGCATTATTGCCTGGGCTCTGTTTCTTCATAAATAAACAAATCTTTAATTACTGGGAAAGTTTAGCCAAAAAAAAAAAAAAAACCCCAATTGTCAAACAAGTCAGTTAACTAAAATATTACAGAAACTATATCTTTTTATTTTTCCAATCATGAAACCATTCAAACTTCAGTTGTGAGGTTTGATTCTTACTGCTTTTATTTATATCTTTCTTTATAATGCTGTGTGCTTTTTATTACATTTTTTAATTGACTGTCTTTTCTAGAGTTAAGTGATCTTTGTCTCCTTTGCTCACTGAGGTTCTGCAGGTACCTAGCAAGTACCAGGTGCATGGTAGAGGCTAAGTGAATATTTCATGGGGGACAAATGAATGACTGTCTTTTCATGGATACCTTTTAAAAAAGCAACTGATATTAAATATTTACTGAAAAGCAATTTGGTGACTTGCATCAAGCATCTTAAAATGTGCTTAACTCTTGATCCATTAAGACCTAAAGACATAAGGAGAGTTTATATTCAAAGCTATTCAAAGAAGTTTATTGGTCATGGAAAAAATGCAATAACCTAGATATTGTTCAGAGAAATGATTAAATTATACTACATCCATAAACTGGAATGCTGTGCATCCATTAAACTCGACAAGGTAGACTAAGTAAGAAAATTCACTTCACTAGCAGTGAAGCTTCAGTTTCCTCATTTGTACAGTGACGCCAATTACACTATCAAATATGGCTGAAGTAAAGATCAAGCAAGCTTCTATGTAGTAGTACTTTGTAAATGGTAAGTGTTAGTTATCAATTTTAAGAATATTTCTAAGCAATTCTAGATTTCATTTTAAAACAACTGGATTATGAACTAAATTCTGACTGTTCTAAAATGGCCTCTTTTTAAAGTCCTAAGAATTTTAACAATATTGATTCAAGACAGAACACCTTAAGTTAAAAAAACTAACTTTAAAAGAAGAGAACTGATAACCAGTATTGCAAATGATCCCCTTAATAATGTGTTTCTAAGATCTTGGCATCAGGGGGCGCCAGAAGAACTTTTTAGCTAGTCTGTGGCTCTGGGCTCCTCCTATTTGGTGGCCATCAATATTTATAACCTAGGTCAAAGCGCTTTGAAAACATAAAACACAACTTCAAGATGTTGTATTATACTCCGGAGGATATTAACAATGCTGAATTTACAATTAAGTCCTTCAGTTTTGAAAAGAAAATTCTAAACCTAGTATATAAGCTACCTACAGTAAGGGGACATCTTCAGGATAATGGGGCCATTATGGAGTATTATGACAATGACAATAGATTCATTTTATTATTTACTTATAACTGAAGTCGATTTGGCTAAGATTTTATTGAATGACATGTGTAAGTGACTAGAAAATTAATAATATTAAGAGCAGGGAAATATCTAAAGATAAACAATAGCTCAGCTAGATTTTATAGAGAAGAGAAATAATTCCAGGTGTGAGTTTTTAACTCTCTGATTGCTTTGCATGTAGTAGGTAATCCCTCTTTATTAAATGATTTGATTTGTATCTCACTTAGGAGAATACATTTTACCAGAGTGACCTAAAGAGTTTAATGTAACTCTTAATAACGTTTTTCAAAACAAGGTCTAGTATGATTATGTTTTGCAATCACTCGGTGTTTGTGAGAAATGCTCACTCTTGCGCGCCTCCCCACCCCTGAAACCTTAGATTGTGGACTCAGGCCCTCTGGGAGCAGGGGCGCTGAACATCAGCTCTAAATGAGCACCCCCCAGGTGGTTTTTATTGGTTTGTATGCCCTGGTATGTTTAAGAACCATTATAAAAACTGCAGTCAGCCTTAACAAACTCAAAGCAGAATGACTATTTAAATGTTACCACGTGCCCTAGAATAGTTTTGTCAATTTTGATAGAAGTCAAGGAGAAAAAATAGGTACACTTAAACGAGAGACAGAGGTCAAAAGAAAGGCCTAAGAGATTAAATATTTAAGTACACTCACCTTTTTCAGGAGTTTTATGAAAAAAGGGTGAACTCCAGGGCTGCCAGTATGTTTTACCTGTTTCTTGACATCTCACTTGAAATATATACTTAGTATTTGGCTGCAGGTAGAATTCTGACTGTTGCACGTATGTAAAATTGGTGTCGAATTCTTTAACCTAAAATTGATGAATAACCATAATGAAATACTGTAAAGAAATGATGCAGTGTGCTTTTAAAACAAACAGTTATTCCATGTAGCAGGAATGTGTGGAGCACCTATTATGTTTCAGGAGTCTTCTAGACCCTGGGAAAACAAAGAGGAATGGAGTGTTTTGTATAAAAATGGTCATAAATAATCAAATATATGTTATTTAACCTTACAAGTGAAATACACATGCTTATTGTTTGACAACTCTCTCAGACTTTTAAATCTCAAGAAAGTCCAAAATGTAATTTAGTCTTAATTTTAGAACAGCTGATTTTAATAGAATTGGAGAAGAGGGCTTCTAATAGCAATTGTTTGAATCCAGTCCCTCTTCCTTCCCCCATCTTTCTTTCTCTTCTTCTGCAGTTGCATATTTAGATCAATAATTCTTCCTGCATGATGAACTAGTTTCACTTGCTAATGATAACTTTTAGAAAAAAATTACCTACAAACGGAGCTGTTAAATCGGTCCTTATTGCAGATTTATGCAGAGTCTACAAGGCCTAACATATGTGTCTGTGTGTATGTGTGAAAATAAAACAAAACATATAAGAACGTTGAACTGTGAAAATCCAATGGAAGATAAGCAAGAAAATAGCTGAGGAGTAAACTTAAAATATCATTTTTCTGGGGCACTGCAACCTGCTACAAAATATAATGAAAAACAAGCCCCAGACAAGCTGGTTCAGATGGAAGAGAGAAAACGGTATTTACACAGCACCTTAGTGTGTTGTAATAAGTGGAGCTGCTGAAAAACGTGAAGCACAGTTGAAAAGGAAACATAAACAGAGCCTAGAAATGCATTTACTCAGCAACTGGGAGAAAACAGTTACCATGAAAGAGACAGTTAAAACTATCAAGATTAAAACACACACACATGCACACACACAAACAAGGTATCAACTTCACTTAGAGATTGTTTTGTTAAACCCAATCTTAACATAAATCTTTAGAAGTTGCAATGCATTAAAAATATAAAAATCATGAAAATACCTGCTTTGAGATATCATGCTCCCTGAAATATATCACTTAAGAGTTTCCATAGCTACATCTCTACCCATGGCCCTTGAAATTTTTTGCCCTTGTAAGTATTACTGAAGGCCCCCAGAGTCTCCTAGGATCCAGGAGAGATTTCACCTAGTGCCAAAAGTTAGACTTCCAAATGCACTCTGTTTCATATTAGCTTCCCCTGGGGAGGAGTTGTTATTCTCCAGTGTCTCTTACTGTTATGTTTATAGATAAGTCCTCTAAGAGGAGAAATACCCTGAAGTACAGCCAGAATTCCAAAATAGAAGGAATAATTTTATGGAACTGTTAACAGTTGTTTCTACTAAGAGGCAATCCGAGTGACTGCTTAGGGCCTTGCAAGCTCAAGATGATGCTTCAAAATGACACTTTCAGAAGCTAAAATGGACATTGAGAGAGCTGGATCTAACCGAGTGCCAGTGCAGAGGGTATGATCTCAAGTGTCAGAAGTGCAACTTTATTTTTATAGCAGCAAATTTCTCTCTAGAGCCTCAATTCTGAAGGTAGGGGCCTGAAAACTTAATCTCCATCAGTTTGAGGTACCTCTTAGGGTTACAGCTGAGTTTCTGCGACCATCCTTGGGTGAAGGGGAGAATCTCAGCATATTCAGAGTTCTATATTCCTGACTTCTGACTCCCAGCCTGAGGCATGGCCCAGGGGGAGGGGCCTTGCTCAATAACCCACCAGTGTCTGAACTCTTCTGGTTCCTCACCCTTACCAGCCTCTCTCCCCCATCAGTTTCCCCCTCTGTCTGCCCAGATAATGTTTATCTGGTGTTTAATGGAGGAGGGAAGTCGGGAAGGGGTGGGGATACGTAGTCATGCCTAATCACAAGGTCTCCAAGGCTTCTGTCCTAGACCAGCCTTTACACTTTTGAAATGCGAAGGCTGAGGATTTGACCCTTTGCTATCTGCATACTGTCCTATTAGCCAGTCCAGCAAAAATGGATGCTTGGTTTTGTGCTGCCCATGAGCTGAGAAGGGTTTTTACATTTTTTAGATGGTTGAAAGAAAATAAAAAGAAGACTATTTCATGATGCATGGAAATGATATAAAATTCAAATTTCCATGTCAAAAATAAAATTTTACTGGAATGCAACAATGCCCATTCATTTACATATGGTCTATGGCTGCTTTCATGCTACAAATGCAGAGTTAAGTACTTGGGACAGAGACCGTATAACCTGCAAGGCCTAAATTTTTTACTATTTGGCTCTTGAATAAAACGTTTGCTAATGCCCTGGTCTTGCTTAATTTGAGATATTAGTTGTCATTAATCCATTTACTTGAATGTGCAGCAAATTTCTCTACCTTTCTATCACTGCTGTTGGCACCACTAAAGGCAAACAGTAATAAGACTAGTAGCTAATGTGTCAAAATATTATCTCTGTGAACTAGACATTATAAATATCAATGGAAATACAAAGATGATTTTGATTTTCAGGTGGGCATCTTTGGCTCTACCACACCTGCTACATGGTTCTCCAGGAGGTCAAGAGGAAGAGTAACAGTAACAGCCAGCATTTACTGAACATTAACCCTTATCCAGGCCCTGGGCTAGCATCTGACATAATTTGATCATCCCCACAACCATATGAGGTAGGTGCTTATCTTTTTTCCTCTTTTAGGTTATGATAATAATGAGGCTCAGAGAAGCCACAGAACTTGCCTAGAGATGCACAGCTAGAAAGTGGCAGAGCCAGGCTTTGAACTCTAGGGCTTGTGTGCTTAGCCGCAAGGCTTTGTGCATAGCTGCCTGCCACTTTGAAGTAAAGGACCTCCCTCCAGCAATTATCTGATGGAGGCAGAGCTGGGGTGGAAGGGCAAATCCGTAGTCCTTTGTGTCTGCTCATTCTTCTTGACTCTGACTTCCTGTCTCCCTGCAAGGGGCAAAGACAGCACTTTATGCATGACCCCGATGAAACTGACAGGGTAACACGTGAAAAACTAAGCTTCATCTGGCTATTACCGACTAGACTTGGGTCATCTCTGTGAGTAGTTACGTTTAGAGGAATCATGGTAAAAAGGAATAGAACACTGATTTTTGGATTGAAACTGGTTCCCTACTTTCCAAACATTTTGGGGTACCCAAAGTGATGTTGGGCCTGTGAGAGGCACTTAGTTACTAACAGTCTAAGTTTGGAGAACCCGGCTTAAGCTCTTTCAAGCCCTATGTCCTCATTTCTGTGATGGAGCTGACAATACCTATCGCAGAAGATTGTTATGAAAATTAAATGAGGTAAGAAATATTCTTTCAACTCCTTCATTTGCCTGCTTCTGACAGAGAGGTTTTGAAAAGGGAGCTCAAATTTACCTCTAAGTTACCAAGTCTCACAGTGGCACACGCAGCACCACCAGGGGGAGCAGAGAGCAAGCGTTTCAACCAGAAAACAGTTTCTGAAAATCTATGCCGCGATACTGATACTATAACAGCTTTCAATTTTCTAAACATTTATATAGCTTATTACTTCCTCCTACTTATGCCAAATAAAGGGATTTCATATTGTCAACATCAACCTATAACCATGACACTACCTAGGTGTCTTATTAGAGTAAAACTCATTAACTCAAAATCTAAGATGAGAATTTCATTTGGGTTGTCTTCAAATTTACCTAAATTCCACATGTGCAAAAGATTGGCTGTGAATTTTTAAGCATGCTTTAAGCATGGGGTTGCTGTGCACACAGATGTCACAATTATTTAATCAAGGAGTTCAACAGGATCTTCATTTGGTTATTGATCAAATGATGCAGAACATGGACTTGCATCTAAGCGTAACCTGTACAATTACAAGATCACATTTCTCATTTAAATGAAAAAGGGTAAATAAACAAGTTGGCATCAGGGATTTACTTTTAAAGAGCTATCTTTGGTGTATGTCATGAAATCTGTATAATTTTACCTTCATTTTCTTGACACTCTTTAAACACATTGCTCTACAGCAAAACTGATGTTCAGAATGATGAAAGCTTTGGAGTCACACTAATCACCAGAATAAATACAGATCATTTCACTTAACTCCCTGAAAACTGGTAAATTCATACATGATATATAACTCATCATTAAACAAAGCCAGAAACTCCCTTCCTTAATTATTTTGATGATGTGGTAGTTTATTGTACTTGAAAATAATAAAATGGCTTTTCTTCTCAAATACACCAAAATTGAAATTTTTTCTCCAATCAGACTAATAGTTCAAATTAGTGAGTTTTTTATTAAAATAGTCACAGGTGCTATCATGTGATGTGCTTTTATTAATGAACTTTGTACCTATGTCTCTCCTATGACATTTGGTAACTTACAGTTGATATTTAAGGATAGTTAGTTTGTCTAGACGTTCACTTTTTACCTTATGCTGATCTAAGGCTGAGGCTATACTAGTATTAAATCTTACATTTTCAGTTGCACAATTTTCATTTAAAAAGAGACACCCATAAATCTGAAGCTCTTTTTGAACAGTATTTCATTTCCCTGGATGCCTGTTAAATTTAAGTATAGAATACCCATGATCACTGATGTAAACTTCATCCTAGGAGACACTGAATTACAGGGAGCTAAACAGATGGATCTCTCTTAGTTGAACATTTGTCTATTTAGCAAAAAGCACTCTTTTGCTTTACTGTTTTGCTTTTATTTACTCTTTACTCTTTTCAGTAAACATCTCTCTATTTGGAAGTATATAGTAATCATTAAAACCAGGGTGGTTTGAAGATCACACAATCAGATAAAAACCTGTAAAATATATACATCTGCTGTGGTCACTGACTGTTGGCTGGCTTTTCTTTTACTCATATATGTGCTAAAGAATAGTGAAAGTTACTTACGTTCCAAGTGTGGTTTGTTGTAGACTTGTATCTCATTTCACAGGAAACCTTTTCAATTGATGTTTGACTATTCCAGTGAATTACAGTCTTGGGCACTGTAGTATTTATATCCTCAGCCCTGGAAATAATGGATGCAGAAGGTATCACTAGAAAACAAAAACAAAAACAAAGATCCAGCAGCTTAAAACTTTCCTAGGGAGAAATCCGTATTTTCTTATCAATATTTAGACATGTTAAAACCCAAAGTGCTAAAAAAAAGTCTCATGATCAAATTAACAGTTAATTAGATTTTTCTTGTCTGGTGTATTATGTAGGCGAAAATTGCTGTTGTTAAGTAAAATTCTGTTCCACCCATTCTTCATTTCTTTTAAGTGGAACTCTAACAGTCTTGTCTTTTCCCACCTCCCATTCCCTCATAATCCTAACTAATGAGATTAGTTATTAACTGATTAGCAAAAGTTGGCCTTATTAACAAAAGAGTGTACAAAAGAGGTAAAGAAGATGTGTCTTCTTACCTGCATCTCTTTAGGAAGAAATGATGCTTTGCATCCTAAATTTAGTTCAGAGAATCTTACTTGATTAGATGTTGAATTAAGCCCTTTCACAATAATATTTTTTATTCTCTTGTGTTATAGGGAAACTTATATGAATATTTATACCTATTGTTAATTTGTTTTGTTATCTATTAAAATAAATCTGTACTTGAAAGTATAATTTGAACAAAGAGTCCCACAAGACTCTAAGACTCCAAATTATTGCCATGTTCTGTGATTATAATTTTCAAAAAGAAACTGAAATTCTGCTTCGTTATCTTACTAGTTGTTTTGTTGTACTAGGAGTAATGGTGTAACTGGAATGTCTGTATTTCCAAACTGTGTAAATTCTTGTAAGTTTCTTCTGTCCAAACAGAATAAAATTATTGGCACTTCCCATTTCTCCTGTATGCATGGTAGAAAAATGAATACCTATGACTTTGTTGGATGTATTATTTAACAAAGAACTCAAGAACCTGTATGTGTGTTTTTAGGGACCATCCTTACAGCTTAATATTCTCTATGAATTAGTTTCCTTTTTGTTTATTCTAAGTTTATGTAGTATTCTTTGGGAAAATTATTGTTTATCATCAATAACTATAATTATCTAAAATTATATATGCACAGGTAAATGATTTAAAGAAATAAAAACTAAAGATTTGCTTTCTAGTAGCACTGTCTGAAAATAGATTCTTTGGGCTAAACCTAGCATAGGACGTAAGTGGTAGTAGCAGAATTCATCTAATTAAAGAGCTTACTTATCGCACTGAACTTTTATCATCTGAATTCTGTGGTTGCTAGTTTTGCATGCTTTTGCTAGTTTAAGCTTCTTATAATAAGAATCGGAATTCAGAGATTTCTAGATCAGGGAAGTGGATCTCCAGGGCTCTGAGACCATTTGGGACCATTTAAGCACTCCCAAGACTATAAATTGCCCACCCCCTCCTGTCTTTCACCTCTGAGTTTGGCCTGCCACAGGTAGAACAGCACAAGCATTCTGAGACCCTTTTGCAGAAAGAACTGTTCTGGGGAGGAAGCAAAAGTCTGCTTAGTCCTCTGAGAAATGCAGATCGAACAGTCAATCACATTTAAGATAGAGTCTCAGCACAGAGCAGATCAGTGCAATAGGGATCCAAGCCTTTAGGTTTGAATGAGCTTATATTTTTCAAATAAACATGCATTATATAATATGTACTTGCACATTCATTTGTTACCCAAGACTCAGATGTTGAATTTTTGCTCTCTTTGCTTAGGTTTCAAACATTCCAATCAGATCTTACGTTTTTAAAAATTGTCAGTTCCATCGTAGGTGCCATATCTTTAGTTTCTGCTTGTGTTGAAATAAAGAACCATATTACAGTTGTTTGGTATCTTTCCAACAACATGTATTTACTTATAATTATTCAGTGGGGAGAACTAATGTTCAACATAGCAGCCAGCATTTTCTGTATTGAATTTAATTTCTCTATAAGAAAAGTTTAAGCATTCCTCTCACATATCATTTTGGCACAGTGTTACTGCACTATTAACTCACCCCTTGCCTTTCAGCATACCTCCCTAACTTAATTACAGTCCAGATCTGTAGCTGTTATGTAGAAATTGCTCCCAGGAGAGTCCCCTGGCTTCAGTTTCATAGAACAGTTCATTTATCTGACTTGCAGTGTCTCATTCTTATGAATATAGCTCATTCATGAATAATCTGGGCACTTTGTTGGGTGGCACTGTCACTGTCAACTCGTGTTTTTCAATCTGAGTTTCTAAGAGTCCATTTTGGGATACTGGGAAGAAGGAGAGCAGGAGGAGAAGGAGGAGGAGGAGTCACTCAAAACAAGAGGCTCCCTGCTTCAGTGTGAAAAGCAGATTTGGAGGTGCTAGCCAGCCGAGATGTTCCCTTTTATGGGAGGTGGGGTGGTGGTTAATTATGGCAAGTTAGCAAGTCTGGGATGAAATCTGGCTCCCCTCCTTACAAGCTTTGTGCTTTGAGCAAATTATTTTATCTATTCCTTCATCTGTAAAATGGGCACAGGAGTACGATGTATGATTATGTCCAGAATTAAATGTGATTTGCATGTTACTTGCCTGGAACTCTGTAGGTGTTCCATAAATGGATGCAGTGCTACTAAGGTTGTAATAAGATCACAATGATAATAATAGCAGTAACACTGCTAATAACTCCTAAAAATGATGCTGGACATGGTAACCTTTAAACATCACTTACCCACTGAGGGGAACCTGTTATAAGAAAAGCGCATGTTAACAGCCATATCCTACCTCAAAATGTAAATTTACAAAAAAGTGTAGATCATGGTCCAGAGAATTATCACTTTGAGAATATACAATACAGTGGAGTTACTGTACATCACCATAGTCAAGAGTGTTTGTTTTCAAATGTAACATTCAGAGTGTAAGGACAGATCTTTAGACCAATCCTATTGAGATAGTTGTGTTCAGTTGAGAAGTTGAGATACTAGCTGTGCTAGAAGACCCCAGTAATCCCCAGTGGATACCCACGTTGTACCCGAAGAGAAGTGTCACATCCCCTAACTCATTAGCCATCAGGAAAGCTGTCGGACACATTGCAATGTACCTGTCAATAAAGACTAAGGGAGGAGTTGAGGATGCTGGAACTAGAGGCTTTTTAGCTCTCCAATCTCAACTTTCTTAATGTCACCTACCCTTCGCTTCCTCATGCATAAATTATAATATCTTCCACAAAATACAGTTGTTGTGAGGGTTAAATAAGATAATGTGTATAAAAGCAGTGAGCACTGAAGAAAGTGCACCATAAATGTTAGCTTACTGAAATCATCTTTGATAATAAACACAGGAATAATTGGCACTAGAATCTCCAGATAGAAGGTGAGTCACACATGGTGCTCTTTGGCTGAACTCTGACTTTAGGGCTGGTATGTAGTTGTAAAAGGCTCAAGGGCAGTTGCTTTTTACAGTTTATCTTAAGGAAAAAAACCAACTACTCTGCAAAAATTTAGTGAAAAGCTTGTCCTTGGCAGTATAGTTTATAATGGTGAAAATTTGAAAACAATAATAAGGGAATGATTAAAGATATTAATCAAAAATAATACTATAGGTTAAATTAATAGAAATGTTTATTATATATTGTAATTTTTTAAAAAGACAATTTCTAAAATACCCGAAGCAAAAAGTGTTAACTTTTGTTGAATCTGACTGGTGTCCATATGTAGATGTCTACATGATTCTCCACAGTTTTCTACTTTTTGGATAAAACTTTTCAAACAAACAAATAAAAAAACATACGTTCCAAAACAGTGTATACAGCACAATGCTTTAGTATGCTGTACTTCTCACAACACAACATTCATCACACTTTATTATAATCCTTGTTTCTTTCCATCTTCCTTGGTAGATTGCAAGATATTTAGGACAGCTAGTACCTTGTCTTATTCTCCCTGGCCCTTAGAACAATGCTTGAACATAATAAGAAGTTTTCAAAAAAATATTTGTGAAAAGACATACCCCCATGTAGAAATAAGATTGGAAGGATAGATAACACAGTGGTAGCCTTGACTTATCTTTGAGTTGTCTCCGGCAGTAGATTATGGGTAATTCTCATTTTCTTTATGATGGTCTTCCAGAACTTTAGGGGAACTCCTTTCAGATCTAAACTTCATTTGACTAGGTCAGCACATTAGTTGTTTATTTGTAAAGCCACTGTAGAATTTCTTATTCTTTACCTATATCATCCAGGTGAATTTGCAGTGGTTTCGACTTCTCCACGCCCAGTACATTTGCAACTTGGACCCAAACCAAATACTTCTTGCCACCTTGCAGTGAATCAGTGGAGATGTTAATATAACTTGAAGTGAGATATTGTTGTTCTTCTTCTGTCTCTAAACTTTAAAAATGAAAAGATTATGATCACTAGTTTTGTCTGGTTTGAATTAATTATTCCTTAAAATTTTTATACTACCTTTTTAGCTTGCTTTCAGAATGTAAACTTTTACTTAAAATGAATCAAAATCAGTTTCATTTTTAGAATTTTTAGGATGGAAAAAGATATTTCGGAATTTTTAAAAACATAGTCAAGACCATCCAGGGCCACAGTATGACTTTCATGGGCCCTAGGCACTTTTGCCTCCATAGACCCCTTCTTCCATTAAGATAAAAAAGTTTCTATGTGTGTAAGTGTGTTTAATATACGCATATACATTCATATAGATTGTTTTACAACTGTTGATACACAAGCAAAAATGTTAACATTACATATTAAGACATTTTCTTTGACCTAATGGTTTATTTTCTCCTGTGATTTTAAATGAAAGTAAACATTTCCGTAGACTCCTGAAAGTATGGCAGGCACTGTTTCTACTGGGCCTATTTGGGAAAGTCCACTCAGGAAGGGGCTTGAACTAAATGGGAAGGGGCATTGCATAGGGGTTCCATGCAAGGGCTCTGTAATAAGCTATGCTGACAATGCTAAAGAAGAACTCAAATGTGAAAATAAGAGAATGGCAACTCTGTGTAGTAAGTAGGGCATCTTTGAGTATGTTCCAGTTAGAGAAAACCACATACGTGTTCTTAAATGGTTTGTGGCTAATTCTCTTATCACACGTATTGAGACCACAAGTCAAAATGGAAATGTATTCTCAAACTGACATTAACTATAATTACTAGGTAATTTAAGTTTTCTTTTTAAGTCTACCCTCATATTAGCACCTCAACCACAGAGCACTATTTTAGATGAAGAATCAAATCATAATGACTGACTGTACTTTAGGACTGTTTTTGCATACATTACAAAGTTTTAAATTTTCTTACTTCTATTTTTTGTGTGCTAGTTAATACATAACAGATTCGGCTTGATTTATATTTTTCTGACATTTTCAGTGCACCTAGCCCTAGTTGTGGTTAACAGATTTTCATAAACACTGCTGATTTATGGTGATAATGATGAATGGTGTGTTTTGTTTATTTAATCACTCATTCAACAAATATTTATTTAACATCTACTATGTTCTAAGCACTACTTCAGACACTGAGGCTACAACAGTGAACAAAACAAGTGAAGTCCCAACTTTTGTGGAACATACATTCTGGTGGAAACAAATAAAAATAGATATGTCTTGTAGTGATAAATATTCAGAAAGAAAAAAAAAGGCAGGTAGGAAGTGCTAGGAGCAAGTTTGGGGGAATTTTTTTTTTTAAAGGGAAGTCCTGAGAATCTGAGAAGGTAACACTAGAGCAGTGAAGAATCAAGTCTTGTGGCTTTCTGGAAGAAGAGCATTCTAGGTAATGTGCAAAGGCCATGAGGCAGGACCTTGCCTGTCCTGTTCAAGAACAGTCAGGAGGTCAGTGAGGCTTGGTAGAGTGATAAAGATGGAAAGGGTTGAGATAAGAGAGTTCTGGAGGAGGGGGAAATTTAGAAGGCATTGTAAGGTCACTTAGAATCATTGAAGGACTCTGGCTTTGACAGCTGAGTGAAATGGGAAATTTTGAGCAGAAGAGTGACATGATCTGATGACCACGTGAGAAAAATTACTCTGGCTACTTGTGAATAATAGATTGTAGGAGGGGAAAGTTGGAGGCTAGAGCACCAGTTTACTGCCCCAGTTGAGAGGTTATGTGGCTTGGGCCAAGTAGTGAGAAGAGGTCAGCTTTTTAAAGGCAGACCAAATGGGTTTTGCTGATCAGTTGAATGGGGTTGGGAGAGGTACATGACAGAGAAGAATCCAGAAGGCCGCCAATGATTTTGACCTGAATAATGCAAAGGATGGAGTTGCCACTGACTGAGATAGGGAATGCAAGTCTGGGGAGAGGAAACTGGGTATTTGGTTTTGAAAATGTTAGCTTGAAGATACCTTTCAGACAGGTAAGAGGAAATGTTGGGTAAGATGTTAAATATTTGGTGGCTACGGTTCAGGAGAGATATCTGGACTGGAGATATAAATTAGGGAGTTTTACACCATGAACTTGGATGAGATCTTTTAGATAATGAGTATAGGCAGAGATAATAAGAGATCCTAGGATAGAGATCTGGGTCACTATTACTTTACTGGAATAAAGAGCAATTGGCAAGAGAGACTGAAAAAAAGCATTCAGGGAAGTATAAGGAGAACCAGAAGGGAGTGGTGTCCTGGAAGCCAAAAGAAGGAAGTAAAAAGCTAAGTTAAATGCTCTCAGTAGTAAATCCTCCTGATAAGGAAGATAGTGACTGAGTATAAACTGTTTGGATCTGGCAGTGGGGATGTAATTAGTGACACTGATAAGAGCTGGAGGTGGAGGGCAAAAACTTGACTAAACTAGATTAAAGAGGGGATGAAAAGAGAGGAGGTAGAGGCAGAAAGTACAGACTGTTTTGAGGAGTTTTCCGTAAGAGGAAGAGAGAAACAGTTTAGTGGAAGGGAGGGACCAAGGGAAGGTTGTATATTCAAGATGGCAAGTTCTACAGCACTTCGAAAGCTGATGGGGAGACCCAGTAAAGACAGAAGAGGCGATGATGCAGAAGAAAGAGAAGAAAATTGTTGCAGCAGTGTCCTCCAATAGGGCGGATGGGGTGAGATCTCGCACACAGGTGGAGAGCTGGCCTCGGGGCACGGGTGGTTCATCCACAGGAGTAGAAGGAAGACCAAGTGTGGGGGTACGGATGTCAACAGGTCAGCAGATGAGGGAGGTGGTGGTATTTCTCATTACTCCTGTTTTCTCAGTGAAATAGGAAGCCCATCATCAGCAAAGAGTGAGGAGAGGGAGAAGGTGTTGGGCACCAGAGATGAGAGAAAAAGTAATGAAGTCGTTACCTGGCTAGTAAGGGAGTGACTTGGCCAGTGAAATGTAGTAGGGCCACTGGGTGGCCATCTGGTCCCAGCTGAGGTGAGCGGTCACGAGTATGAAGTAGTACCAGTCAGTAAGTTTGTGTTTGTCCCCGGTCGCAATTAGCTGTCCGAGCACAGGTACAGAATTGGTGTGAGGAGACGCATTTTAGAGCATGAACTGATTATTAAGTCCTAAAAAAGTTACTGAAACATAACATCACAGCCTTAAAAACACTTGGAATTATATCTAAGAACTCTCTCTGGTTATTAGGAACATGCATATGGAGAAGAAGATGTGGCAAAAACAAGCAGGCCTTGTGAACTGGCAGAGGAGGCAACAGATTTTAGAATCTAAAATGTTATCTCACTAAATTAAAAGATCCTATAGTACCTGAAAATTCTGTCACTGGTTTCAGTCTAAGAAGTTATGGGCTGGTCGTGTACAGAGATGATGTCTATTACAAAAAAGTTTCTAGAGTTTAACATAGTTCTGAGAAGACATGAAATACTGAATAAATATTAGCTAAATCGACTTGAGTGGAATAGAATGAAGGGCCGTCATGCACTTATTTTCTTGCAGCCAGTATTTGTTGAGCAGAAGGCACCATGCCAGACATTGCAGGAGTTTCCAAAATAAAGAAACAGCATATTTATAGGAAGGTGTTTTGGGTAATGGGATAACAGTAAGTAGATATTTATTAGCAGAGGTTCATTTTTTTTTTCTATTGCCACCCATTATTGGTACATAGCAAAATACAAAGGAGTTGCGGAGGGTATGTGAATGGCCATGCAGCTCTGCTGGTGGGGTGACCACAGAGGTACTGGGGAGAAATAAAGCTCTGGAAAATAAAGAAATAAAGGCGCAATTCCTCTACAACTTCCACCCGACACCAGATTGGAGGCCCTGATGGCCCTTACGCTGCATAGAGGAGATGCCACCTTTCTGCCAAGATTGAAACGAGTGGGTGGGCTGAGGTGAAATGCCTTTCTGTGTATGTGATTTTACTGGCAAACAGAGCTACATGAGTTGGAAGTGAAACTTTGCAAATGCTAATTTCTACCTATCTGCCTAAGTGGAAAATACCCTAACAGCCCAGCATCTAGAAGAGCCTCTTTTAAATCTGACACTGCCTCCACTGCAGAATTCATTATGTTGCCTTTTTCCTGGGGAGAAAGGCCTTTTTCACTGTTAGTTAGAAAAATGGGTGTCTCTTCTCTAATTTTTTCAACTCATGCGTGTGTGTTTAGTTAATTGTAGGACAAACAGATGTTTATTTTCTTTTCCAGTTTGTCTGTGCTTACAGAAGCTCATTCTTTGAATTTGCTAGAGGAGAACATTTGTTTTTATGCTAACCCTCCACATCTTTTATGTCTTCTTTAAAATATGATAAAATTACATTAATCTGGACTCAGTTAATTAAGAATTTGGGCTAGGTTTGCTTGAGTTTAGCTATAATTTAGTCTTGGTTTTAGGAAAGACAATAAAAATCTTTTAAAATATATAGGACCTTATGTTATTATTATTTGACTAGACTGTGAAAGGAGGATGCAGGCAATGTCTATTTCTAGTTATCAGAATACTCACTCAATTAATGTTTATTGAGCACTTATTATGTGCCAGGCCCCATTCCAGGGTCAAGCAATATATGGCTGAACAAAACAAACAAAAATTCTTGCCCACATTGAATATACATTTCTAGTTTGAATAAATGAGTGACTTTACTATTGACATGTGTACAACAGCTAGAAAATTAATCTTATTAGAGCACATTTAACATTCCTTCTAACTAGTCATCAGTCCAAAATTATTGCTACTTGAAAATTATGTAAATAAAATTATTGTTTATAATATCCTGCAAATGATCATTTCTAATGGCTTTACATTAATCTCTCCCAAATCAATCAGGTTTTGATTTTAGAACAAGTCAAACAGGCCTAGGGAATCATCCTTGTGTTTCACCATAATACTCTAATACTCTAACATTACCTTTTTATCAGTTTCTAAGTATTTCCTATTTGTGGGCCATTTCCTAAAATTTGCTTTCTTTTATGTTTTATAACACTTGATCTGGTATTACTTATCCTCATTGCACAGGAAGCTGAGGCTTAGCAAAGCTAAATAAATTTTCCAAGATCACCTGGCTAGCAACTGTGGCAGATACTGTTAGATGGCAGTACTGAACTCCATCCACAATGCCCTTCTCCCAGGTTCCCATCCAGATAGAGTAGACGTGTAACTCAGTTCTGGCCAATGAGATGCAAGTGGAAGTCCATGGGAGAATGTCCTTTTCCCTTCACCACTTTCCTGCCTGAAAACTGGATGAGAGGCCTGGATGTGCAGCATCTGAGAATTAAGGCCAATACACTAAAGACTGCGGAGGAGAAAGGTGGAAAGAGGTTAGGTCCTTGAGGGTATCATTGAATTAACATGCTAGCTCTAGATTGCCTACCACTATGGGCCTGATATAAATAAAGCCTTGTCTGTTTAAGTCACAGCACTTGGGTTTTCATATATTTGTACCATAAAAGATACCCTGCTGTTAAGTCTCAGAACTGAAAATCAAACATAAAACTCTAAACCCCCTGCTCTTTCCAATGGATATCTCTGAAAGTTTCTCTTTAATAAATCTATTCTTAAGACTTTCAAAGTGCCTTTTTGAGTACTGAAAAGAACCTCAGTACTCATAGCTACTGCAAGTATTCCTCACTTGATAAAGTATATGTGTCCCTCAAAAACCACATGTAAATAATTTAGACATATGGAATTTTAATGCATTAAGGTATTTTAAAAGAAATATATAATAATTTTTTAAATATTAGGAGAACATTTTTATGATACTAAGTAGGAATTTAGAGGGTGGTTGACAAGTGTTTATCTAACAAATATATTTTCTTAAATTATGGTATGCCTGTTCCAAATTTACAGCACAATTTTATTGTCAGAAACCTAAGAAGGCACATTGTCAGGATTTAAGAGAATTAACCCATACCCATTAGCATGGCAATAACCAACAAAATAATAACAAATGTTGGCAAGAATGTGGAGAAGTTGGTGCCGTCATACATTCCTGGTGGGAATGTCATGGTGTAGCTGCTTTAGAAAACAGTATGGCAGCTTAAAAATGGGCACAAGACTAATAGACATTTCTCCAGAGAAGATGGACAGATATCCAACAAGCACATGAAAAAAATGCAACATCACTAATCACCAGAGAAATGCAAATCAAAGCAACAATGAGATACCATCTTACACCTGTCAGAATGCCTATCATCAAAAAGTCTACAAATAACTAATGTTGGCGAGGTTATGGAGAAAGGGAAACCCTAGTGCACTGTTGGTGGGACTATAAGTTGGTGCAGCCACTATGGATAACAGTATGGAGATTCCTCAAAAAAACTAAAAACAGAACTACCATATGATCTAGCAATTCCACTGCTCGGTATACATCTGAAGAAAATGAAAATACTAATTTGAAAAGATACATGCACCCCAGTGTTCATAGCAGCATTATTTACAATAGTCAAGATATGGAAGCAACCTAAGTGTATGTCAACAGATGAATGGATAAGGAAGATGGAATACTACTCAGCCATAAAAAGATGGAATTATGCATTTGCAACAACATGAATGGACCTAAAGAGTGTTATGCTTAGTGAAATAAGTCAAAGACAAATACTCTATTATCACTTATATGTGAAATCTAAAAAAATAAAACAAACATATATATATAACAAAACAGAAACAAACTCATAGATGTAGAAAACTAACTAGTGATTGCTAGTGGGGAGAGGCAATGGGGCACAAGATAGGGGTATGGGACTAAGAGACATTTTGTATAAAATAAATGAGAAACAAAAATATATTGTATAAAATAAATGAGAAACAAAAATATATTGTACACTACAGGAAAATAGAGCCATTATCCTGTAATAACTTTAAATGGAGTATGACCTATAAAAATATTGAATCACTGTGTTGTACACCTGAAACTATTACAGTGTTGTAAATCAGCTATACATCAAAAAAAAAAAAAAGTATGGCAGTTCCTCAAAGGTTTAAACTGAGTTGCCATATGACCCAGCATATTTATTCCTAAGTAAATTCTCAAGACAAATGAAAACATATATCTATACAAAGTCTTGTATATGAATGTTAGTAGAGGATTATTTATAGTAGCCAAAAAAGTGGAAATAACCCAAATGTCCATCAACTAATGAATGGATAAATTAAATGTAATATAGCCATATGAATGGAACATTATTCAGCCATAAAAAGGAATGAAGTACTGATACATGCTACACCGTGGATGAACCTTGAAAACTTTATGCTAAGTGAAAGAAGCTAGTCATGAAAGACCATGAATTGAATTATTTCTTTAATACAAAACATCCAGAGTAGGCAAGTCCACAGAGGATGCCTAGGGCTGGGAGAGTTGAGGAGAAATGGGAGGTGACTGCTAATGGAGACAGGGTTTCTTTTTGGCTTGATAAAAATGTTCTAATACTGCGGTGATGGTTGCACAACTCTGTGAATATAATAAAATCATTGAATTGTACACTTTAAATAAGATGAATTGTATGGTATGTAAATTATACTCAAGCTGTTATATTAAAAGAAAAAGAATTAACCAACCAACCAAGATCAGTGAGTCCACGAGATAGTAAAAGTTCTGGGAGATAGCAAGGCACTAGGCATTCTCTGTCAGTCTGGCACTGTTTGGCTTTTCTGTGAGTTTGAACTGTGGGGTTTGCCCCCATGCTGCCCTCATTCACACATTCCTAAAGTTGCCTTTGCAGTGAGACTCTCGTTTTCTTGTCCTCATGGCCTCTTTCCATCTCCAGGGGACTACCTTACCCCAGAGGCAAGGAGGAGAGTTTAAGCCTCAGACACATGTGAGAATCCTGACTCCCTTACATCATAGCCAAGGGACTTTGGGGAAGTAACACGCTCTGTAAAAGGGGGACAATGATAATAGTTACTGTACAGGTTGAGAACTGAAGATGTAATGCACGTGAAGTATGGGGTGCAGTGCTTAGCCTACTGTGTATTATTTGTCAACACAACCCATCCCTGACCTCAGTGCTTCCATCATCCCTCTCATACCTGATCATACATCTGCTTAGAGAGAAAACTAAGAGCTTCTTGCCCATGGCGTGCAGCCAGTAACTCCAGGCTTAGCAGTATATTTATAATATCTGTGTAGTTTTTACCCAGAATTTCTAAAATGGATAGGTGTTAACTTTTCATGTTTCACTTAATCAAAATTATTCTGAGTATCTAACAGGTGGAGAGAAAGAGAGCAGGACTGGAAGATTATTCCCTTCCGAAGTCAAGACACCTGGATGGCATCTCTCAAATACACCCTGTGATCTGGGTCCCCATAGCAGTTCAGCAGAAAAGTCCAAATTAGGAAGAAGGCAGTCAAGCCACCTCAGGTTCAAATTTCACGTCTCCCTTTCTAGCTGCATGACCCTGGACACATCACCTAACCTAGCCAACGGGTTGTCACAGTCATCATATCTACAAAAATCGGAAAAATAATCCCATGTGCCACACAAAGCTGTATACGGGATTAAATGAGGTAGCTCATATAAAGCTTTTGCAAACAGTGCTTAGCAAACAGTAGGAGTCCAATAAATGCTTTTTAAAAAAAAGAAGTAGTTTGTGAAACTTTTCTCATCACTAGGAAAAAAGTATACTTCAAATACACTTGACCCTTGAACAACACTATTTGAACTGCACAAATCCACTTACTGATTTTTTTTCAATAAGGTTATTGGAAATTTGGGGGGATATTTGAGACAATTTGAAAAAAACTCAGAATAACTGCATACCTAGAAATATCAAAAGAATTAAGAAAAAAATGTCATAAGTGCATAAAATATATGTAGATACTAGTCTATCCTTACATAGGCATAGGTGAGTGATATTTAATATAAAATTAATGTGTTAGTTTTCTTACTGTTTTATAACTTGGCTTTCAAATAATTACATCACCATACGGTATGAGTCTTTCTCATAATTGGAGAAACTGTGTATCAGCCTATCATCACAGGTGTTTTTTTTAAATGTAACAAAGTGTGCAATATTGTTTTATGAATATGACTGTGATACTCTATGCCATAAAATTTTTATGATGATTTATTCATTAATGTATGCTAGGCTACCGTGATGCGATCGTATCAGTTGCACAAGGCCACTGTAAAACAATCACACTGCTGCTGCTTCCCTATCAAGGCATGAATTGCTATACCTGTAAATGAACATGAATTGCTTTCTCACATGACCTTTTAATTTTTGTTATCTAGTGTTAGTAGTACTGCAGTGTTTTGTATCATGTAAGATGGTATTGATGTAGGTACTAACATGATTCATCTTGTAAACAGACAACATAAACTTATGGTAGCAATAAATACAGTACAGTATTAATGTATTTTCTCTTTCTTATGACTCTCTTAATAATATATTCTTTTCTCTAGCTTACTTTATTGTAAGAATACAATGTATATAATACAGGTAGCGTACAAAATATGTATTAATCAACTGTTTATGTTACCAGTAAGGTTTCTGGTCAGCAGTAGGCTATTAGTAGTTAAGTGGGGAAATCAAAAGTTACATGCAGGGGTCGGCACCCCTAGCCCCTGCATTTTTCAAGGGTCAACTGTATAAAACTGGAGGCATTCTTTAAAAAAAAAATAAATGAAACAAAACAGGATAGGGTGACCAACCTAGCCCAGTTTGCTCACAATTTTTTCCCCCAAATGAATGGTATTCTTTCCATCTTTAACCCTGGCAGAGGAGTCCAAAACAGACTGACATACATGGATATAGTGAAATTTTGTATGAAGTAATATAACTTTTATGATCATTTGTCTCAAAGCATAAAACTGAAGAGATTTTGGCTGCATGATTGTCTGGCTCCTGAAGTCTAGTTATTGTTAGAACATAACAAAAGGGCATTTCCACAAAGCCCTCCTCAACTCAAATTAGAAAATTATTACTTTCATTCAATTATTATTTTCGGTTTTAAAACTGAAAGCCCTGTGTCCCGGCAATCCCCTTAGTCTCAGGCAAACCAGGAAGGATGGTCAGGCCATACAGACACCAAATTAAAGATTTGAGGATCATTATTAATAATTAATAGCTTCCATTAGTCTAGTGCCAACATATGGATACACATTTCAAAAGCCAAACTCCACTTATAATAATTAGAATTAGCCTGTGCATTAGGTTCTATTTTTAAACTACTTTGAAGATAAAGAAATGGCAATTTGGAGAGATTAAGTTGCCTAAACCCTCGAAGGAAGATAGAGCTGAGAGTTAAGCAAAGATCATTTAAAAACTGTGCTGTGCTGTTTCCCATTAGGCCCCTGCCCCCAGTTACCTCCAGTGACTAAAAACGGTAGAAAGAGTATGGAACACGCTGCCCCACAGAGTAAAAATATCAGTGGTCTGAAGAGGGTTTTGGTAGCTTCCTTGGTCACAATTAGGGAGTTGGGGATCATAAGGACACATTCAATGTTTGAGGCTGGTTTCTTGGTTCTCTGCTGGAGGCATAGCGCTGGCTGGACTGGCGTGGAATTGCTCAGGTGGGACTGTTGAGGAGGGAACCTACCTCTTCACATACACCACGTACTTTGTGTCTAGGTAGGTGGGCTTCCCGGTATTCCAGGTGCAAGTCATGTTGCCTGAATATTCGTAAATGACACAGGTTACATTGTCGGGGACATCTGGTGGATCTGCAACAAAATGAATCATTTAGGAGCCACCACAGAAACATAAAGTTCTTTATAAAGTAGTTAGTTGATTAAACTTTCCAGTTGATTTGGAAAACCAGGCCACCTCATCCTGCAGCCCTCTTTGCCGTCAAATGTTGCTACTTTCCTTTGTATACTTTACTATCTTCTCCATCTTTTGGGGATATTAAGGTGATCAAGTTCCTCCCAGTCAAAAAAAAAAAAAAAAAAAAAAAAAGATCCTTCCCCATATTATGTCCCCTTAGCTGCCAATGTATTTTTCTCATTTTCTTAAGTGCCTTCTTAAAAAAAAAGAAATCTATTATACTGGTCTTTTTCCTCATCTCCCATTTACTCTTAAACCCCAAACAATCAAGACTTAGACCCACAGTTCCACAAAAAGCACTGTTGCTAAGGTCGTCAGTGGCTTTCTAATCAATAAATCCCATGATCTCTTTGCAGTCATTGTAACTCTTAACCTCTGCGGCGTTTGCTATTTGGGGCACTCCCACCTTGAAAACTCTCTGCCTTTTGGCTCATGTGAAAGGTTCTCTACAGTGTGTTGCTGCTACTCTGACAAATATCTCTTCCTCTGGCATCTATTCCACTAGGGAAATAAAAGCCTGGTGTTTGTACAATGGAGTATGATTTAGTCTTAGAAAGAAAGGGAATTCTGACACATGCTACAATATGAATGAACCTTGGTGACATTACACTAAATAAAATAAGCCAGTCACGGAAGGACAAACACTATATAGTTCTACTTACAGGAAGTCTTTAGAACAGTCAGACCCATAGAGACTGAAAGTAGAATGTTGGTTGCCAGGGGCTGAGGGGAGGTGGGAAATGGAGAGCTGTTTAGAGTTTCAGTTCTGCAAGATGAAAAAAGTCCTGGAAATAGATGATGGCGATGATTGCACAGTGAAGTGAATGTATACTTAATGTCACAGAACTCTATACTGAAGAATGATTAAAATGTTACATTTATGTTATGTGTCTTTTACCACAAAAAATATCTTTAAAATTTTGGCATTCACAGAATTGAATTTCAAGTTTCTCTAGCTCCCTTCTCTCACCCCATCAGCTCTGTCTCTGACTGGTCATTTTATGGAGAACATCGTTAGTTTTTGTCGGCTTTCATCTTTCCCTTTTGACATCTCCCTCACTCCCAGCCTCATCCCCACTCCACCCCTGCCCCAAGGGCTGTCTATCACACAGAAGTGTGCCCTTGACCTAGGCTGACTAATTGGAGTATTTCCCTTGGGAATGAACACATGACTCAAGATGAACCAATCAGAATTATCAAAGGGGCTTGTTCTGGAGCCATCGTAAAAGAGGTGATTTCTCCCCTCTGAACTTGCTGCCTCTGAGTAACGTGAGCTGTGAGTTGCTGAGGGCCATCTTGCTGTCATAGTGAAACAGTCAATTTAAGAATGAAGCCAGTACAGGAGAAAACAAAACCCAAGAGATGAGAAAAGATGAGAGAGTTCTGATGACACTGTTTGAGCCTTGGAGCCTCTGAAGACCATGAAACCCCAACAACTACAGGAACTGTGTCTGGATTTTTCAGATACATCATCCAATAATAAATCACCAAGAATCAAGATCAAAAAAGAAGTGTAGAAATACTGAGCATTTACTAGATACTCACTTTTCAGGTGTGGCTCTCTCAGCCTGTCCTGACATTTGTGATACTGCCTAAGAAACTCGACTACTCAGAAAGTGACAAGAAAAATGAGAGGATGGGGACTCAAAAAGAATAAAAATGCAGACATTTGTGCATCTGAAGTTATAGCTGAAGATTTATCTTAAATACAAATATATTCCTACACTTTACCTGCAAATCATCTACCAAGAATATTATTTATAAAATAGGAAAAAATATATATGATTAAGTTTATCCTCATTGCAAATTAAAACAATAATAGATGTCGTTTAGACCTGTCAAATTGTCAAGGATTTTGAAGAATGCTCATCCACAGTGCTGGAATGGACTCAGAGAAATCTTCTAACACACTGCTGGTGGGAATGCAAATTGCTGCAGTCTTTAGAGAGAGCACTTTACATACCACAGTCTTTAAAAGAAGGAATTATATCTTGCAACTCAGGAATTTTACATCTAGAAATGCATCCTTAACAAAATTTTGTAGTTATTTGGCTAAAAGGGTTTGCCTCAAAGTGTTGTTCATAATAATGGAAGAATTGCAAACAACCTTAATACCTCAAAATACACTCTCCAAATACATCCAAAAACAAAGTTGTGGAGAAGACAATTTTGTATCTTTAAACATCTAGAAATATGTTAAATTGATTATGTAAGGAAGTACAAACCATATGATAAAGTGAAAAATACAGGTTGCAAAATAACATAGTGTAGTGGTCTCATCTGAGAGGAAGTTAGAGAGAGAAAGGTCTGAGAGGAGGAGAGAGAGAGTGAGAGAGAGAAAGAAAGACAGACAGGAAGAGAGAAACTGAAACTTGAAAGACACTTTCAAAATTACTAAAGAGAGTTTCTATTAGCGGTGAGATTATAGGATTATAGAGATGATGGCTGTTTCTGTTTCGATGGTCCAAATTTTTAGAAACTTTCTACATGAATGCAATTTGATTTTACGATTAAACATATTTTTAAACACACTAAAGTGTTTTAAGACATTTTGGTGAGTTGTAGCATTAACTTAACAATGGGGAGAAACTGGACTCCAAGTAAGATGAAAGAAATTAAAAATTTTTTGAGTCTTAAAGGAGGTAAGTATGGAAACATAAATATAAGTCATTGTGGATATTGATTGAGTTGGGGTCCCTCATTGCTTACAGTGATTTGTGCTGAAGTTATTTTTTCTTCTGGTTTCAGACAGTGTCGTTAATTTGGTCATCATGAAAGGCAACTGTCCATCTTTTGGGCTATGTTATTCCACAGCATTTTCTCTGACATGAATGCTCAGGGTTATGTCAGGCAGCTAATCAACTTTGCAAAAGATCAAATAGATTATATACACACGCAAATAAATGCAGTATTTGTTAATGTGAAGCTATTAAAAGATGAGCTATTAAAGATGAGAATGTGAGTATGGTTATGAGAGTAAGACCGGACTTTTGTTAGATCTCATTGCCAAGTTATTCAGCGTCCACGGATAAAAACCTCCTGTACAGCCAGGTACCAGAGATTACCCTGCTCTCTCCTGCCGCTCGCATCCCTCCCCTACTTTTGGGGCCCTCACTGTTCACAGGCGAGGTTTCTTGTTAATTCAGAGTCCAGACAAGGATTATTTTCTACTGAGAACTTCTTGAAGGCAGAAGCCTCTTCTCTGAATATCTATTATTTAACACATTTTTTGGTGCATACTAACCACCCCATAAAGATTATTTCATGACTTGATTGTCTTGATAATGAGAAGAATTTAAAATAAAGAGAGGGACAATGCTTCTGGCAAAGACCACTCCGTCATTCCTTACCCAAGGAGTGTGCAGACTAGCCTACTGTATCACTAAAGATACTTAGTAGCAATGTTAAAGACAAATATTCATGGCCTGTGATTGGATAACAAATCTGCTTTCATCATGACATCATCATCAAAGATGGTTAAAATTTAAGTCAAAGGTATTTAAACTTTTAAATAAATGATTAATTGGAAATACGACTGTTCCATGAGTGGTTTATTCTAATTTGGTGTTTTTAAATAAATAAAGACTTCTTGTAGTGTTTTATCCCATGATTGGTGCGACTCTGATAGAACAAACTTTTTATAATATGTGTGCATTTAATCACAGATAAGAACCTAAGAATTGTTAAAAATTATGGCTAAAAATGAGAATTGTGATAATAATAAAAATTTATACTGTAGAAATTACATATGAAAGTACAGAGCCTTTTAAATATGTTTCGACATCTTTTTAGGGAAAGCAAAGACTCATTTATCTTCTCTCTTTTATGATTTGTCTCCAGTCTAAAAAAATACACATTATCATTTGGTTCAAAATAGTGATGATAATCATTTGACACAGTAAAGCTCACAGGATGAATATCCTGTAATCAGTGATCCAGTGAAAGCAATGTGATTTCTAGAATACCACAAAAACCCTCAAAAACCTTTACTTGACCTACTTAAATAGGAAGTTTTGTTTGCTAAGAATGCAGAGTCTGAGAACACAGGGGTTCTTGAATCCAGGGGGTTGAGTAAATTCTTACATGGCAGTTATAATTTCACACTCATAACCCAAGGTCTATGTAAGAAGTTAAAAGTCACAAAGCAAGTAAGTGGAAAGAGTAATGTTCTTTCTAAGCAGCCATCAGCAGAGACTATAAGTGCTTCGAATACGTTGTCCTAGAAGGGGAGCAAAGGCCATTCCCTGACCCTAGACATTGCCTGGTGCTTGTGTTTGGGGGCAGAGGGCCTCAGCCCACTCTGAGAGAGCAGTTGGCAGTGATCTGTCGGTAATCTGCAACACAGGGAAGGAGACCATACTTCTTTTGCCTCTTCCTTCCTCTGGCTTAAATTGAAAACTGTGAAAGTTGCTCATTTGCCCTCCAAAGAAATACTCTCTCAACACCCCAACCCAACCCCCAAAGGATAGATAGTAAAGAATTTAAGCATGAAGAGTTGTTTAAGCCTGAAGAGTTTCCTGAGGATGTGGACAAGCTAAAAAGGCCTCATCCATCAGATAAGATGTCTACTTGGGGTTTCAGTTCCCACAATTTAGGGCAAGTTTCATATGTTATTATCAGTTTAAGGCTTAAGTTTGCCAGGTTTATTCTTTGACTCCAAAACCTGCTAAAATCCTTCCTCAGTTCACTTCTGTCACTTTCCCTTGAAAATGATGGAGATCAGGTGCCCAGATTTAAGCAGGACAATGGCCTTATTTTAGAACAAGGAAGCCTCCTGCTTCTCGGATATCTCCTCTAGGGTTCTCTTGCTCTCCTTACCTACGGACCGGAGATGAGGAAGAACTCAGATTTGATTCTCAAAAGTATGGAGAAAGGGAGCATGACAAAGACTCAAAGCCCTCTATCTTCACTGAAAATAGGTCCAGATGCCATAGGGAGTCTCTGGGTTAAAACAGTGCTGAACTTACTAGTTTTTCCTTCATAATAGAGGAACCAAGAATTAAATATATAATTATACAAGTCAGCACATATTACTATAATAACTTAAACATCTCCAGAATGTTATAAACACAAATTGAATTTAGCAAATATTTTTTAGATTAACTTGATTAAATTTCTCTTAGTAACTGTAGTAACAAATAATGATTTATAGTTGGGGCAGTGACATTAGGAGCAGGGAATTGTAGCAGAATTTCCCCCCATGTTTTATCAAAAGGATGCATTTTAAAGGCTTTGGGCACATTGGTGGTGTATTTTCAAGTAAATTACTGAAATTCAGTGCTTACCAGTATAAGTAGTCTCATTTTACAGATACAGAATTGAGACTCAGACTGGTTAAGCAACTTGCCCAAGGTCACACAGCTGGTAAGAAGTATAGTGAGGACATAAAGCTAATATTGCCAGCTGTTTTTTCCCTTCTTCAATCTTCACCTCAAAATTTCTCAGTCGGATCTGCTT
Organism: Camelus bactrianus; assembly: GCF_048773025.1. Classification (NCBI taxonomy): domain Eukaryota; kingdom Metazoa; phylum Chordata; class Mammalia; order Artiodactyla; family Camelidae; genus Camelus; species Camelus bactrianus. The sequence goes on from NC_133551.1 coordinate 29,449,929, forward strand.
CAAGTTTGATGATACTAATTTGGAAAACGAAAAACGTTAAGTGAAAAAGAGATGAAAGAGCAGCACTTAGAATCTGAGGGTGCCGCCCCTCACTTGTGCTGTTTGGTCAGACTAGTGTTGGAAAGCTGTTTTTTTGAATGCATTAGCAACATTCAAGAAATTTGTAGCATTCACAATTGAAAATTCACACCCATTTTCTTTTGAAGAATCAAAAGATGTAGGAATACTGGATCCTCCTGCCCTGGAGCTGGACAGAGGCTGTGCCTCGTAGACTATCTGGTTTCCTCTCTGCGCAGATCCCACCCACCTCCTTAACTCACAAATTTCATGAACCTGGTCTGTGGAAACATTAGAGTTTGTAACTCCTACATTAAACTAATATAAGGAGCAAATTATATAAATTTTCCTCTATTTTTAGGCAAGATAGGTAATTCCAGTTAATTGTTAGACTGACTTTCATTTGGATTTTGAATGTGCCCCGACACTTACATCCAGAAGAAATGTCTTTTCCACATATCAGTGTCTCTTGAAAATATTCAGGACAGTCTGCAGTGCAGTACATAAAGGCTTGCGGTTCAAGAAAGTTGCTATACCAAAGGCGAGCTGTAGTTTTATTAATTCTTGTGATTTGAAATCTTTCTTTGATGCCATTTTTATAAAAATAAAGTCTCCTTGGTTGGCAGTTCTTAATTGCTGCTTGGCAATATATAGAGATATTCATACCCATCTTAAAAATTGTGGCTGGTTCTACCCAGATGCGGCCAGAGCAGTTTATATTTGTAATTCCTGGAAAAAAAAATAGTTAAAAAAAAAAACTCCATGTAAAATATTAAAACAAGAGATTCAGAAGAATATGCTATTGCGTTAAAAATTTTTTTGTTGTTGTTAGTTGAATGATTTACATTGGAAAAGAGTTTGTAAGGACTCAGTGTATTAGTTAATCGATTAGTTTATTAATAGTATGTTTTTACCACGTTCGGTTGATGTTCTCTAAGACTAGAGTCAGATTTTAAGCTTTTCTGTCTAAAGAGCGAATACAATTAGCATTCCTATTTTAAAGATGAGGATTGAGGCATTATGAGGCTACCCCGTTTTTCAAAGGTAACACTAGAAATAACAATTAGCACTGCAGAATGCAAACCCAAATCCAAATCTAAATTCTCTAACTACTCAATCAATCTTTCATTCTTTTACAGATAAAGCCTACTTTTATCAGAAAATTATAAATTTAATGAATAAAATTGTACTGTTACTAATGGCAAAAATTTGTTGCTTGGTAACCACTTAAAATTCATAATTAATTTAATAATATGGGAAAATGTTCAGAATATATTTTTAAGTTAAATAGCAAGTTGGAAAACAACATATTTAATATAGGCTCAATGCTAAAAATAACTATAGATGAATGAGTTAAGGAGATACACTAAGATATCAACAATGATAATCTCTGTGTGTTAATGTTTTTCACTACCATGTATATTTTTGTGTTTTAAAATTATATAATGAATGTTTTATTTTTAAATAAACTCAAATGACAAGGTAATGCAACATCAATTAAATCCATTTCAAGGAAAATTTATTCTAGGCTTTTTCTGGAAATATTTGTATTAAAATATCTTAAAACCTAATCAAAATAGTGATTATTGCAGGTCAGTATTTGATTTTACAAAGACCTTATTTTTGGAATTCAAAGCTTGAAGAATTAACTTCCTGTATGATATAAATGTAATTTAATGTGTCCATTTATGTAATGAGCATTTACATATAAATTATAAATATTTAAATGTCAAAATAGTGATAAAAACAATTCCATCATTATCAATAGGGAATTGAAGCCAAAGACATGAAAAGGAAGTTTTAAGAAAGCACCTGACTACTTTAATAAGTTCAGCAATTCAAGATCAGACAAACTGCATCTCAAGCACCTCAAAAAAATATGTGAATCCTGTCATGAAACCATTGTGAGCAGTGTCTGAGAATGCATAGAAAATGACAAAAATGTCAGAAGACTTCAGATTTGGACAAATATTGTCCTGGTTTTCAAAAATGGAATAAAGAAGAACCCCAGAAACACAGGACCACTGAGCTTCACAACCTTCAGGAATGAATTAGTAAGTCAATGATTTTTCAGTACCTAGGGTAAAAACCAGTAATTAGTAGGAGTCAACATGCATTATATAAGAATAAGTTATATAAAAATATGTTAATTTCTCTTTTCAATATGTTAAAATAAGTCATAAATATGATAATTTCTTCTTTTTTTTAGATTGATCAGAAGAATACTAAACAGTATATTTTTATTTCAGCAAAGCTATTGAAAAAGCAGTAACAATATTCTAGTAGAAAACTTGGAAAATGTAGTCTGGATGATATTAAAAATATTCATAGCAGATTGAATAATACTATATGAAATAATTTCTAACAGACAGATGGAAAGTCGGTCTCTAATGCCACATCACACGGGCTTGTCGTATTTCTCTATGCTTTGTATTAATCACTTGGATGTATAAAGAAGTCCTACTTATAGTTTACATATTTCCGGCTGGAAAAAGTATCTGGTGTCTTATTTCTCCTAAGTCTTCTTGGATAGCTGTTGGTCTGACTCTGGAAGTGTCCAATATTTTGTTCTAGTTCTGTTGGTGGGGCTACATCTGTATCTCTAACATAAATGTATCCAAACCTACAGAAGACAGTTTTGCTTTTGTCACTATTCTGAGTAACCTGCATGATTTGCGAAGCTTCCTTTGAGGTCTAGAACCCTGCCTTGGTGTTGCTTGTCTCCTTGTAAATAAATCCCTGTCACCTGCCCAAGACACTATGCCCCCACCAGAAACTTCCAAGTGCCAACACTGCCCTTCTTAAACTTCTGATGGTCTCCTTCCTGGATTCCTCAAAGCTGCCTATGCCTTTGTCATAGTGCCAGATGTTTGTGTAAATTATAAGATAGGAATAATAACAGCACACAATACTACTGCACATAGCTGTTGTGAGTAACACAAAGCTTAGCACAGCACTTCACACACAGTAACCATCAACAGATGGTTTGTGGAACTGGATTAAATTCAAATATTTTATGAGTTATCATATAAGTTAAAATTGTTTAAAGATAGAACATGCCAAAGTAATAAGCTCTTTCATGGATATGTCGATATATGAATTAAAGGTCTGTCCATTAAGGCTGCTTAATAAAGGAATCCTGCGTTAGGAAGGAGGTTGGACTTTGTTTCATTCCACACAATTTTCACGTATGTGGTAATTTTTCCCAATCTAATAATTTTTGATTCTTCAGAGATGCATAATGCCTTGAACATAATAAACACTCACTGTTTCATTTGAATAAAAGATAGCAATGGGTACTCAAAATACTTTACCTCCATGACACCAGTTGAAGAATATGTAAAGTGCTATGGCCACATCCCATTGAATTGTGACCTGATTCATGTCTCAAAGCGGGAAAAAGCTCTTTGTCGCCCTCTAGGAAAAAAATAATGAAAAATGTTTAAATTGTAATATCTTAATGAAATAATGATTGACAAAGCATAACCTTTTTTCTAACAGTTGTTTTTGATGAGAACCTTTGGTTAGGAGACCTTCAGTTAGAAGAAAGGAAAGAAGGAAGGCAGGAGGGAAGGAAACAAGGCAAAGAAGGGTCACTGGTATGTAAGGAGGTACAATACGGGTTGAGGAGGAAAGCAAAAGAATAGAATTTTATCCCCTTCCAAAACTACTGTGAATCACCCTACCAAGACATTTTGACCCTTGATAAAGTATAATTCCTCCTAATCTAGTCTCTCGTCAGAAATCTCTTTCTGCTCTAATTTCTGATGCTCAGTTCTCCAGGCTGGGTTTACATGCCTGTCAAGGCCCAGAAATATCCATCTTTGATGAGTAAAACTTGGGTAAAGCCAAAAATATCAGAACTTCGAGAGAAAAAGCATTCAAAATGAAGAAAGAGGAAGCGAGGCCACGGCTTTTATGTACTATCACTAGTGAAATTGACAGAACGCCGTTTTATCTGTAGAGAGCTCAAAAGAAACACATAGAAATTCCAAGCAATATTGTCATTAGTTTACAATTGGAGTTACATTAATCAGTTAATTAGCTACTCCTATTATTGAATAATTCAGTTACTCAATAATCAGTGTTATTCAGTTATTTTTAATGTGTTTAGTAAAACCTGAGCTTTTCATTTAAAACAACAAAACTCATGACTCATTAAATAGCACAAGATATCGGATAACATTTTTAAAAGTTGGGGTCCCCATGACTTATGAAAATAAGGATCCTTTCATAATTTGTTAACAATAGTAGGTCTTCACTTTATAAATAATAGGCAAAACATGCCCTAAAATGCTCCTGATAAGGAGTTAACTACACACCAAATAGAATATATGCAATAATATTTAAAGCAATGTGATGCCAGACAATGTTACAGATTCAACTTTTATCAGTAACCACTATATGAAATATCACAAGAACTTATAAGAGAAAACAGCTTAGCCCATGTATTTCCAAAAGGAAATACAGCTGGGTTTGAGTATTTGGATGATCACTGTCTCTTTACCTTCCAACCTGTTTGAAGTGCATCATTCCACCTCTGAGCCAGGCTGCTTCCCTTGTCGCCGGTGCCACGTCTTCTTCCCTCACTGCTTGCCTGTCAATGATCACTTCAGATTTTCAGCCACAAGGCAAATGGAAATGTCAGCAAAGCCCTGACCTACATTTCAGATTCTTGAAGAGGAACTCAAAACTGTCCAACTCAAAATGACTGGCTCTTTTGTCTTATGTCACTATTTGGGAAAACCCAGATTACTGAAAGTGAACTGCCTTGTCAGTACTTTTCTTCCTCTGATCTTACTTTAAAATTATCTTTGTCTCATTCAAGAAGTAGAACACATATATATGCTTTATCTAGGAAAATCTTTGGCACCAAAAACAAGATGCTCAGTTTTAATTTGCAACCAACATTCATATCCACTATAAACCTGTTTCTTAAGAAGAGAAAGTTTAAATGCTTCTCTTGACTGTTTATGTATTTAACAAGCATTTTGAGCATTTAATACGTGCCAGGTATTGTTCTGGGCATTAAAGATATAATGGTGATTAATTATATTTTTTTTGTATTGTATTGCTTATAGTGATGAAGATACAGTTCAGTGGCTTTGAACTACTGGTCATAGTTTAGCAGAATTCTATGACCAAATTAAAAATTACTAAATTATTTGGTTGGTTTATAGTAAGCATCACCAGGGGCATTTCCTGGGGTTCCTTTTCTTCCCGCCTCCTTTATTCATTCCACGTGAATTTCTTTTCACTCTATGTACTCCTTTCTATTGTGAATGACAGTTAATTTACTTATTTCCTCCACAGTGAATCTCTTGAAGTCAGAAACTTCATACTGTCTTTTTAATGTTCAGTATCTTTAGTACCTAGCACATTAGAATACTCTGGGGGAATATTTAAAACATTCCTATGTTCACTGTACACAATAAAATCAGAATTTCTGTGGGTAGAAGTTGGGCACAGATATTTTTAAAAGCGCTACCCCAGGTGATTATAATGAAAGATCAGGGCTGAGACCCACTGGAATACACAGGTAAGAGTGTCTTTGTCAACTGCGTTATAATAATTAGTAACAATTTTCTAAACCGTGAAGGACAGGGCATGGGAAAACATTTCACATGCTGAGAACAGAAGGTGCAAGCGATACAGATGCTTTGGGACTGGCAACTGTTTCTACAGGTTGAAGGGAAAAGGATTTGAGCTGGAAAATTAGGTCAGTGGCAGAATGTAATGGGCTCTGTATTCCTGCTAAGTAGTGCCACCTTTACCTGGAAGTCAGTCAGAGATAGCAAAGATTGTTAGGCAGAGAAATACGTAATCAGATTGAATTCTAGAAAGATAATTCTAATTATTGTGTGGAGAATTGAATGAAGATGAAGAGTCCAGTTAGGAGGCTATGGAAAAAGCAAAACTGATGAAGGTCTAAAGCAAAGCAAAGGCAGTGAGAACTGAGAGGAGGAGACACAATTGAGAGTTCTGAGGAGGCTGACTGGACAGGAGTTGTGCAGTGAACAACCTGTGCATGGGGGTTGAGAGTCCAGGAGCGTGAATATGGACTCTGGTAGCTATTTTTGCTGACCCAGTAGATAACAGCATTAACTGAGCACACAAAAGGAGTGAGGGTGGGGAGTGATGAGTTTGGTTCTGGTCATGGTGACTTGGAGGGGCTTACAGCATGTTCAGAGAGAACTGTCTGGTAGGCTGTGGTAGACATTGCTAAACTTGCAAGAGAAGTTTGATCTGGAGATCTAAATTTAGAATATTTCAGCATGTCAATAGTATTAAAAGTAAGATTAGAATAAGAGAACGCAGAGAGAACATCCAGAGAGATAAGGGAAGGGAGTTGGTGGCCAGAACCAGCAAATCTTGACCAAAAGGCAAGAAGATATACAAGGAGTGTGTGACCAGTGTCAAACGGTCAGAGATTGAACATGATAGGAACTAAAAGGAAGTGTTGGGTTTGACAATAGTCAGTCTTCCCTGAGAACAGTTTCAGAAAAGAAATGAAGGTAAGAAGGGAGATTGCAGTGAGCTAGACTAGAAAATAAAGAAAAAGATGTCTCTCAGGAATTTGGACAGTGGAGATGAGATTGATGGACAGCTCAGTGCAAATCAGGATCCATTTATTTATTTTAATGGGGGCTGGTGGTAGTTCTTAAACATCTTTTCAAACATGCTTGCCGTGTGCATCTCTTTGGTGAATAGTATGTTCAAATCTTTCTTCCATTCTTAATGGTTTATTGTTTTTCTTGTTACTGAGTTTTGAGAGTTCTTTATAAGGCTTGGAAACCAGTATTTTATCAGATATCTGTTTTGCAAATATTTTGTCCTAGTCTGTGTCTTATCTTTTCATTTTCTTATCAACATCTTTTGAGAGAATTTTAAAATTTTGATTAATTCCAATTCATTCATTGTCTTAATGATTTTTTTTTGTCCTGTGAACCTCTGCTTACATTTTTATCAGTGAGTCAATACATAATCTTGTTTTATGTGTGATGTGTGTTTCTGTTTAAAGACACCTTATTTAATCTATATTGTTGACCCATTAACATAGAACTCTAACAGCACTATAATTCATGCCTGAACAAAGCTTAACTAACATGGATGTTCTTCGGGTGTTTTTTTTTTGGGGGGGTGCCTCTTTTTTTTAATTGAAATATAGTTGATTTACAATGTTATGTTAATTTCCAGTGTACAGCATAGTGATTCACTTATACATACATATGTATATTCTTTTTCATATTCTTTTTCATTATAGGTTATTATAAACTATTGAATATAGTTCCCTGTGCTATACAGTAGTACATTGTTGTTTATTTTCAATATAGTAGTTTGTAACACAGATGTTCTTTATAAGGTGCTTTGCAGACTTCTTGTACTTAGGAACACTAGACAGTACTTCAGGACTATACTTTGGGGGGCATTTTAAACCGCACATTCAGCAAAAGGTACAACATGTGAAAAATATAACACTAAATAGACTTCAGAAAGGACACTTGTTTACAGTATGAGGGCTGAAACAAGTTTGTTAGCAAGGAACTTGCACATGGGGTGACTCAAGTCCTTCACCATTCTGTAAATCTTTGCAAATGACCAACAAGGTGCTGCAAGAATTGATTCTGTTGTTACAAACAAACTTTAGTTAGTAGATAAATTCACAAATACAGAAGCAGAAGGATGCAAGGATGCAGATCAACTGTATAAAATCTCATCTGTAAGTAGTTTGACTTCATTTGCTAATCAGAAAGCATCAAGACTCATTGTCTTCGCTTTCACCCCATAGGCAGAGTTGCCATCTGGGTGCCCAGGACAGTCAGATCTAAACTTGTTCCAGAGTAATTATATGTAACATTGCATTTTATTTTCAAAATTATTCCAGTTTGGAAGATATATTGGCACCCTCTTATAAGACTGAGAGTAATAAACCTTGTTTATTTCCTAAAAGTCACACAATTTCAAATTTTTCTCTAGCATTTGTTTAAAGTGTGGAATAGTTGTTGGCTGAGAGGTATAAAAGGGTGACTGAGTGTAAAATGCATGAGCTTGAAAACATATATTAAATTAGCAAGTATATTTTAAGTTAACACATCATCAGGGTAAGTACATTATAATGCAACATTTAGATTTTTTTCCCAACTCTTTTTTTTTTAAATCCACTTTAGGGAACTTCAGAAGGAAACAGCTAGAACTGTAGTCCTTATGCAGTTGTGCTTTTCTATAAATTTACCTGCCTATTGTGGATTGAAAGTATCTCCAGTTTCCCTATCCAGAGGCAACAGATATTGCAATAAACTGACTGACTACTAGAAGGAACTTCTTGAAGTGGATTGATTAGGATCCCCCAGTTTAAGAAGTATAGCTGGACCAAGACCTGGAATGTTAAACTGTTGCCTAGCAACACTGGTCGACTCATTGGAGAGCAGGCCTAGAGGGATCTGTCTTCAGGACTCAGATGCTACATATGGGTGGGAATGAGCAGAACAAGGAGTGGCCTGTTGATCCCTGAAATGGCAACTTAGTGACTCCCTGATTCTGAATAGAGGTGGAAAACCTACCACCTTGGTATAGGGAATTGATGGCAGCCCCAGCACTATTAAATGGGCCTGGTTTAGGGCAGATAATCTGGTTAGAGAGGAAGACTAGGGAACTGCCTTGAATTTGTGCTTGCATAAGAGGTACACTGTTTATACTCAGATTACTGCATTTCTTTGAAGTGGCTTTAGTAGGGGAGAGTGTCTGAATATTATCATGTGTAAAGCTCCTAAACCATCCCTTTGAAGGTACCGCAGATTATGGAAATCCCATTAGGGTGACCTGATTTGAAAGGCTTCAAATTTTGTGCCAAAGTAATCTAGCAATTCTGTTTGAAATAGGGAAATCAATATTATGGGAGGGCGGGAAGCCTGAGGGGTGGTTGGATGACTTGTTTTTTGAAGGCAAGAAGATGGGCAACAGCTTCATTTCAAATCAGCCACATTTGAGAAGGCTTACTGTACCACAAGGACTAGAGTGTGGCTACATCCCTCCCCACTCCCTGCCCAGGACAGGACACACATCCCCTTCCTCCTTGGGCAGTCACAGATCAACCCAAGATGACAAAAGAGGGCCTTTAAAATGTTTTGAAATGATTTCCCAATTCATGGTAGAATGAAACTCTAATTATTTAATAAATGTTTGGCTAGGAAAGTGGTTTCGTCCTCCAAGTTCCTTTAAACAACCAAAAGAGAGGCAACCACATGTGTGAGCCCCCTGAAACTGAGGACAAGAGAAGAAAAGCCCACTGTGACTGCGGATGGACTTGGGCAGTGAGCCACTCCTTGGACCTATTTAAGATTATTTCTGTATCTACTGCGTTAAGGAGCTTGATCCTGGAGTAAAGAACTCTTGTGCGCTCTTCAATATAATGTAGATTGTAGGTGCCATTGAAGTGAAGGCTTAGTTGGATAATTGCCTTCCTGCCTTCCAGTTGTTACAGGCCTAATGAAGGGGCTGCATATTCCTTAAGTGCCTTCTGTGTGCCAGCATAGACCCGCTTGTGACTACAGAAGAGGATGTGAATGGCTTTTGAGGACCCTGAATTGGGAAAGAAAGTTGTATTTAAAAATCACAATGAAAAATAATAAAATGCTAATGGAAAGATATGAACACAGGGGAGCAGAGAGAAATATGTGAGAGTCTCAGTTCCACACTTTATCAGGCTTTAGCCCTGAGTGCCAACTCCTATAGGGCAAAGTTTACCTGATCTGGGTAAATGACTCACCTGTTCCCTCCAGTTTGAGCTCATGCTTGTGACTCTGAACTAGATTTTGTGGTACCAGATACTCTGGTTTCTCTTCAGATCGCATAAATCTTTTGCCTTTTTATGGTACCAGCATCCCTCTTTCAGCTGCCGCTACTGCTACCCCATTATCTCCAGTCAGGTGTGAACCACACCATATCCACTTGGCTTCACCAGTCGTGCCTAGCTCACTGTTGGGCCTGCCCTACTTTTCAACACTCAGAACTCTGAGTAATTACGAAAAGTACAACTTTGGTTCTATAGTCTTTATTAAGAAGGTAACAGAAAATATTACTCATTTCAGAAAACTTTTTATCCAAAATATTGAACTTACTTTTCTAACTTCATGGCCTCAAAGTGATATGTTTTAATTATCTTAAGGATACTTTAACCTGGAAAACCTCATTCTTCAAATATGCCAGATAAATAAGGTGTCACTTTACTACTTTTCTGAACTACTGAATTAATAATGACATTATTCATAAAGAGTTATGCAGATGCTTTGAGGAGAAGTAAAGACCATAAATCTTTTGACTCATCCAAAGGATGATACTTTCATGCAGCTGCTCGATATTTCTCAGCATTGAACACCTTATGGCTTATTCAGCTCATTTGGAGGAACGGATGCTACTGGCTGAATCATCACCATTTCCTGTGAGGTGTGCATTAAAGATCAACTTTACCTTATTTCCTATGAGCTTGTTAGAGACTTAAGAATGCTAAGTATTGGAGTGAATTCAAAACTTTCAGTGTACAACTCTAGCTCCTGGAGACTTCATGCGTACTTTTAAGATCAATTTTCAGATTCTCGAGTTCCTAGTGTGCCCTTTCCTAAATTTGATTTCTCTGAGAATGAGCCGGGGTTCACAGTAGTCATTTTTTCACTGCATAAAGAACAGTATCCCGCTATCCCAAATCTCAGTTTTGTGCACTGCCCTCGGTGTAATTAGTTCCAGGTTCCCAAACAAAGAGAGAAATGGAAATACTGGTTTCAGAGAGGACTTTTTGGATAACTAATTAAGGCACTTTAAACTCATACGGCTTCTAATCTTTTCCAGCACTGTATACATTTTTTAGAAAAGTGAAGCTTACTAAAATACTTGTATTTCAGCCCAGGTTGACATACTCTAAATTTTAGCCAATTTGGGACTATTTGGGTCCATTTTGGAATAGTCTGAATGCTGGGCATCAGAAGCAGTGTGGGGAACTTACTGGTTATACTCTTAAATGTAAGTGAGATTTTTGATGGACTATCACATTTTTTTCTACACATATTGTATAAAATTGGTGTGTAAAATTTTACTTGATTTTCAAATTTGCTGTACTTGATTGAAAGTAAAGGTTATATTATCAAATTGTATCATGGCATATTTGTTCCTATTACAGACTAGTCTCACTTATTTCATCTTCTAAAACGTTCAATAATTTCTATTGTCTGTTTAAAAGGAAGTTAACTTTAGACTTATGTTCAATATTTTAGATGTTAATTTAAAAATATGAAAAGAGGTTCATAATTTTTAAAGTTTAATTTAAGAGTATTTAAAGAAAGTACTTGGAGGACCACTGCACTAGTGCTCACCTATACTGGCCAAACAAAAAACATACGTGGAAAAATACACCAAAATATCAATAGTGGTTTCTTTGGATTATGGAATTACAGTTATTTTTTCTTCTTTTTCTGTAATTTCCTATTTTTCAGGATGATTATATTATATATGATTATTTTAAAACATTTAAAAAATACTAAACACATTAAGGACAGGAACTCTTTAAAGGAAGGAATATAAATGGGAGGTTCCCTCCTAGTTGATTCTAAAATATGAGGCAGCTGGAGGAAATGATTGCTATGTCTACTGATGTACACATTTCATTTAAACATATTCAACTGCAAGTGGAGGGGGAGAGTTTTTATCCCATTAAACTCTCCATCATTATTCTATCATCTTCTTCCAAAGAGACTTTGAGTCTTCAGTGACTCAAAGGAAAAAAGGCCATATCAGATATGCACTAATAATAAACATTTCAAAACTTAAGGTATAACTGACAAATAAAATTGTATATGTTTCAGGTGTACATGTGATGATTTGGTATATGAATATATATGTGAAATGATTACCACAATCAATTTAATCAACACATTCATCACCTCACATAGTTAATCTTGTGTGTGTGTGGGGGAGAACACTCCAGACCTGCTCTCTTAGTAAATTTCAAGTACACGTATGGTACTAGTAACTAGATTCACCATGCTGCACATTAGATCCTTAGACCTTATTCATCTTGTAAATAAAAGTTTGTGCTCGTGGACCAGCATTTCCTCATTTCCCCTGGCTCACAGCCCCTTGGAACTACCATTCTACTCTCTGTTTCTATGTGTTTGACTCTTTTTGGTTTTTCTTTTTAATTTCTCCTATAAGTGATATCAAATAGTATTTTGTCTTTCTCTGTCTGGTTTGTTTCATTTAGTGTAATGTGCTCCAGATTCATCCATGTTGCAAATGGGAGGATTTCTCTCTTTCTAATGGCTGACTAATATTCCATTATAAATATGTATCACATCTTCTTTATCCATTTATCTTGTCGGACACTTCAGTTGTTTCCATATCTTGGTAATTGCATATATTGTGTATAAAGTTAATGAACATAGGTGTGCAGATATCTCTTCAAGATACTGATTTCAGGTCCTTCAGATATATATCCAGGAGTGGGATTGCTGGATTATTTGGTAGTTCAATTAAAAAATTTTTTAAGGAACTTCCACACTGTTTTCCATAATGGCTGTACCATTTTACATTCCCACCAACAGTATATGTGTCCCCTTTTCTCCACATCCTCCTCAACATTTGCTATCTTTTTTTTTTTTTATAAAAGTCATTCTAACAAATGTGAGGTGACATCTCACTGTGGTTTTGATGTGCATTCCCTGATGGTTAGTTATGTGGAGCATCTTCTCATTTACCTATTGGCCATTTGTGTATCTTTTCTGGAAAAATGTCTATGCAGTTCCTCTGTCCATTTTTTAATCAGATTGTTTTCTACTATTGAGTTGTATGAGTTCCTCTATATTTTAGATATTAACCCCTTATCAGATATATAGTTTGCAATTATTTTTTCTCATTACACAGATTACCTTTCCATTTTGTTGATTTTTTTTTGTTATTGTTGTACAGAAGCTTTTCAGTTTGATTTAGCCCCACTTGCTTATTTTTGCTTTTGTTGTCTGGTGCTTTTGGTGTCATATCCAAAAAAATCATTGCCAAGACCAGTGTTGTCAAGGAGATTTTCCCCTATGTTTTCTTCCAAGAGTTTTATGGTTTCAGGTCCCATTTAAGCCTTTAATTCATTTCAAGTCAGGGGAGGGTATAGCTCAAGTGGTAGAGCGCATGCTTAGCATACGCAAGGTCCTGGATTCGGTTCCTAGTACCTCCACTAAAACTAAATAAGTAAACCTAATTACCTCCCCTCTGAAAATAAATTTTAAAAATTAAAGAAAAAAGTTTTCTTTATTTGCTGCTGCCCATCAGTGGGAAGAAATATTTATGAAATCTTTCACAATGTTCAAAATATTTTTAGAGAATTTTTCAGATAAAGAACAATAGAACATAGCATGATCAAGGCACACATTCATCACTGTTTTGCCGGATCCTCATTCACTTGGCTTTCACGAATAATTATAATGGATGCTCGCACTATAAGGGTGATTTTAGGTTGTTTAAATTAGCAGAGATACCAATAAGATATTCTAATTTCAAATCTATTCATGAAACCAATTTTGAAGTTTGAAGGTTTCCTAGAGAAAGATTTAGAATTCTATCAACTCAAATGAAAGAGTGAGGACCTGGGTGCATGGAAGCTAATGATCTTCAGTGATTTTCATTGCCTCTGTTCATCTCTTTGAAAAGCAAAAATCTGAGACTTAAGAGGACTTTAGATGATATGACTGACAATTCAAAAAGCATCATTTAAATACTCCTCTTCAATTTCAAATGTGCTGTCAGGGGTTTTTTGCTGGTGCAGCCAAACAGCGACTAGATTATGCTTCCAGGGCAACCGTTTTCATACTCTGGTACCCAACAGTCATCAGCTTCCCAAAGTGACATTTCAATTTAGTGCTGAAAAGAATGCAGGAATGGGCTTGAAAATTCAGTATGTAAGAAAACATGCTAGTGAAGTTCTGCATTCTGTGAACAGTTCCAGGAGAAGACTGGGTCGTGGAGGTTCACTATGACCATGGGCAGGCCTGAGTCCCACGCCTGCGGTTCCTGTGGAGTACAGATTACCACAGCTCTCTCTGCTTTAGCCTCACCTTAAAATATCATATCCAGAAAATCCCAGTTGTGATATGCTAGTTTTATATTTCCTAACACATTAAAATGAGCACATGGCTATTAAATGAAAATACTTATTTGTATACCATTTAAAATTATTCATTTGTACCAGAAGTACACACTCTGCACTAAGAAAACTTGTTTAGAGTATCCTCTGTAGCAAAATGAATTTTTAGAGAACAAAAAAATCTTTTTTTCGCTTTACTTTTTCACATTTTGTCTGCCATTCCATCCATATGTATTTTTTTTAAAAATCATTGAATGAGAGCATCTTTATTAACAATGTAAAATGTACCGTGGAGTCATTCTTGCCATCCAGACACATTCATTGAAAGGTAAAATTCGAGTGAAAGGAAATTATTCTTCATCATTTTGTTCTGCTTATATTTGTTCTGACCTTATGTGCTTATCTCCTAGAGAACATTCATTTATTCAAGAGATATTTATTGAGTGTTCGCTATGTTCCAGTAATTATTCCAGCACTGAGAATAAAGGGGTAAACAAAACAAAAAAATCTAGTCCTCATGGCACTTATATTCTAGTGTGAGGAGGCAGACAGTAAGTAAAATAAATAAGTGAAATATAATTTTATTTTGGACAGAAATAAAGTGGAAAAGACAGAAAGGGTTCAGAGTGCTGGGAGAAGGGCTTGGTGGAATATAGCATTCGAGACCTGGTAGACTTGAGCGAGGGGCCGTGGAGTTAATTTGAAGAAGTGAGCTCCAGGCAGATGGAACAGTAGTGGGCAGTGAGGGGGAAGAAAACAAACTCTGGGGCGCATTTGAGTAGAGGTGAGGAGGCCAGTGTGGGAGGAGCTTAGTAAGCAAGGGGAGGTGAAAGCGGGAGATGAAATCAGAAGGAAACGATGTCAGAGAAGAAACTGCAGTGAAGGGCGGTGGGCAGTGATGTGAGGCTCCGTGGGCTTTCGGCCCTTCCAACAATTGAGATGAGAAGCTATTGGGGCTTTAAGAAAAGGAGTGACAGTGATTTGACTTCAAGGATTCTAGCCTAAGCAACTAGAAAGTTTGCGTAAAGTGGCCAATAATTGAGATGGGGTAAAACTTGAAGAGGAAAATATTTTGCAGAGGAATGGGGAACGGAATTAGGAATTTATTTTAGGACATGTTAGGTTTAGAATGCCTATGATGCATCCAGACGGAGCTGGTGAATAGGCAGTTCATCATATCAGCCTGAAATTGAGAGCAGAGATATAGGTGGGGTACAAAAAATCTGAGTGTTTTCTGCACATAGATGGAATTTAAAGCCACAAGCATGAGTGAGATTACCAAGAAAAAAGAAGATATAAGCTAGAGATATAAAAGGGAAGAAGCCCTAGAACTAAGCCCAGAACATTTCCTATGTAAAAGTGTAAGGAAAAATAAACCAACGCGGATTTTCAAACTATCCTTAAGAAGGTTACCAGAAAATTCATTTATTTATGATTGGGAAAAGAATTAACTGTATATATATCACAAAGCTAAAGAATCTTAAAGCTAAAATAGATCTTAACCTAAAGGATGATTAAATTCAACTGGTTGACCTTTTGGCAACAAATATCTTGACCTTTAACATCACCTCACAACGGTCAGAATGGCCATCATTAAAGTCTACAAATAATAAATGCTGGAGAGGGTGTGGAGAAAAAGAAACCCTTCTACACTGTTGGTGGGAATGTAGTTTGGTGCAGCCACTATGGAAAACAGTATGGAGATTCTTCAAAAATCTATAAACAGATTTACCATATGATCCAGCAATCCCACTCCTGGGCATATAACGGGAGAAAACTCTAATCCGAAAACATACATGCACCCCAGTGTTCACAGCAGCACTATATACAATAGCCAAGACATGAAAGCAACCTAAATGTCCATCGATAGATGACTGGATAAAGAAGCCATGGTATATTTATACAATGGAACACTACTTAGCCATAAAAAAGAATAAAATAATGCCATTTGCAGCAACATGGATGGACCTGGAGATCATCATGCTAAGTGAAGTAAGCCTCAAAGAAAAAGAATACCATATGATATCACTTATATGTGGAATCTTTAAAAAAAAAAAAAGACACAAATGAACTTATTTAAAGAACAGAAATAGACTCACAGACGTAGAGAACAAACTTACGGTTACTGGGGAAGGGATAAATTGAGAGTTCGAGATTTGCAGATACTAACTACTACACATAAAATAGATAAACAAGGTTATACTGTATAGCATAGGGAAATATATCCAATATCTTATAGTAACCTATAATAAAAAAGAATATGAAAAGGAATATATGTATGACTGAAACATTATGCTGCACACCAGAAATTAAAATAACATTGTAAACTGACTACATTTCACTTTAAAAAATAAATTAAAACTAGCTAACCCATTTGCCCATTTTGCTTTAGGTGTTTAATTTCAGTCACATGATGGGCAATGATTTTAATATGAACCTCCAACACAAAGTAAGTGGATTAGAGTAAAAGTGGGCTTACTTGGACAAAAGAGGGGATCTAGTTTTAACTCGGGGGTTTGGATGAGGGACCACTCAATTCCACAGATTTTTGGAGCCAATTATGTGTAAGACATTTGAAAGTGTAATTTGGGAAATACAAAGATTACAACAGAAAAAGGGAGAATGAGAGAAGTAAAATGTGACAAGAGGCACAGAGAGGCAGAAATACCTCACAGAGGTTCAAGCTAAAGAAAGTGATTCTCCATTGGGAATGTCTTAGAAGCTCCACAGAGGACAGATAGCCCCTGAAATATGGGTAGGATGGGATTTGACAGGTAGAAGGGCCCTGGGTTGGGAAAGCTCAGGAGTGTGTTTCACTGATGGGTGTTTATGTCCTCAAAATATTTTAATTGTCCTTCATATTTCTTTCATTTTTTTCCTCCCAAAGTAGAGAAGCAGAGATTGCACAAATAAGTTATGGGTTTGAATCCATGAAGAAAATGTCTATATTTGCACACCCATGTTCGTTGTAACATTATTCACAATAACCGAGAGGTGGAAGCAGTCTAAATGTCCATCGATGGATGAAGGGATAAAGAAAATGTGGAGTACACATATAATGGAATATTACGCAGGCCTAAAAAGAAGAAAATTCTGTAATATGTTACAACATGGATGAAATTTGAGGGCATTATGCTAAGTGAAATAAGCCCGTCGCAAAAAGACAAATACCTCACGACTCCATACATATGAGGTACCTAAAGCAGTTAAACTTAAACAAACAGAAAGTAGAGTGGTGATTGCCAGGGGAAGGAAGGAGGTGAAAAATAGAAATTGCTGGTCAGTGGATATAGAGATTCAGTTTTGCAAGACAGAAAAGTTCTAGAGTTCTGTTGCACAATGTGCAAATAGTTAACATCACTGTACTGCATACTTAAAAATGGTTAAGATGGTAAATTTTACATAATATGTTTTTTAACCGTAATTTTTAAAAAAGGAAAAGAAAAAATGTGTATAGGCCAATAGTCACTCAATTGTAAGTGATTAAACCCAACCAAAATAGTTTAGTCAAACAAAGGAGAACATACTGGTCTAGAGAACATAAGGAGGCAGCGAGCCTGGATAACTGCAACTAGGGACTCAAAGGGCCTCTAGGTGTCGCCCTTCACCTCCTGACTCATCTTTCTCACTGCAAATCTGCTTTCCCCACAGAGTGGCCAACATGGCTGAGGATACCTCTCAGGTTTTACACCTTAGACGTCCTGCCACAGAAAGAGTGCCCCTATGTTCTCCCTCCAAGTTCAAAACATTGAGAAGAGCTCTAAGAAGCCCAGCTGACCTCTGGACCAACTGATGACAGGATTTCGTAAGGAGATATTACAAGGGGTCAGATTTTGTAAGATGAACTTGGTAAGTCCTGTGGGAACCCTATGATTGAGAGTGGGGTGGGGCGGGAGGTAATGAGTTACCTTTTACCACTTTAATGCCATAAAACAAAGCACCCCAAACTAGTGGTTGAAAACAACTTTCGTTTATTTCTACTGATCTGCAGATTGGCTGAGGCAGCTCTGCTTCAGGGTGCAGTGACAAGGGTGGCAGTATTCTGCATGTTGTTCATCTGCCTCTTAGAGCAGGTCAGTTAGTCCCGGCACATGGGAGGTTTCTGAAGGTTAGACTGGGAACCATCCTAAGACTGCCACTCCCACCCACATGCTGCTGATCAATCTAGTCACGTGGCTAAACACTAAGTCAAGGGGCAGGGAAATACTTCCTGCCCACACTGAAGCTGGAGTCAGCGTGGGATGCAGGAAGGATGAGCTAAATCACTTAATCTACCACAGTAGGTGAACATGCAAAACAGTTCCCAGAGGAAGCTTGGACATTGGGCAGACAAGACAACAGGAGTCTTCTATAGTATTATTACACAGAATGCAAATACAGTAATATCAAGTAGTAGATTTTATCCATCCTAAAATGCTAAAGTAGGGAGCACTAGAAGAGAACTAGTTAGCCCTGACAATGTAACAAGCACTGTACTAGGAATTTTATAGATACCGTCTCTACGGAGAATCAATAAAAGCTGTTATTAAGCTGAAACAGTGTCATTTTGCCCATAAACGCTCTTAGGTTGCAGAGAAAGTGAGGATTCCAAGTTAATAAGCCTTTTTCCAATTGCCTTTAACTTTCTAATCTTTATGTCTGTGAAACAAAGCTACCAGCATGGTACAATGGGAGAGGGAAATACAGCTCGGGAAACCTGAGTTTAATTCTAGTTTGGCTACTTACTAGTTGAATGATCTTAGACAAGTCACAAGCCCATTTTATCATTAGTTTTCTTCTCTGTAAAATGTGAGTAAAATACACACCATATAGAATCTGGGGGAGGATTGTATGAGATTATATCTATAAATGTACATCATAGTGTCTGGCACATAATTATTCAATAAATGTTAGTTTCTTGATTATGGTGATAACAAATGGAAAAAGGCAAAATTCTTACATTGAGTTCCAGTGCTATTATAGAATGGAAAAAGCCTCAAATAAAATGGAGCACAAGTTTACACAGAAAAAAAAGTAAAACATTGACGTCATTAGCCCTATACTTGAAATCAAATTCAGTTGAACCAAAAAAGCAGTTGTTTATCATCTATTTCTCTCAGTAGAACCTCCTGGGAAGCTAACGATGAGCGTTTTCACTTCACGTTTCAGTCGGTAGTGGAGCACATGTAGTGTGTTGTTAGGCTCAGAGTGCAGTGGCTTAAACCCCGTCTTTCACCAGTCACAACTTGCAGATGGGATTCAATTGTTAAAACTGAGGAGAGATGTTAACTTTATAGTCAACCAACTTCCTCTTTCAGGATATTTCTTCCATGTGCCTCCTTTTCTTCATAGTACTGGGAAATCAAAGTGTTCACACTTGTCAATACGATGTAAAAAGGTAATTTATTGTATAAATTGAGTTGTCAAATTTCTACTTTCTTGTTTGACAGAGTAAATCTTTGATGATGAATTTAGTTAACTTGTCTTCTTTAGATATCTTTACACATTTCATAAGTGGTCCTTGCAGCCTTGTTTACAAGAAATTTTATAGTTTGCTGAGGTTAATATTAATTATTAATATTAATATTAATCAGTTGTTAAATAGAAGAATGATTGAGTATGTTAGAGTTAAACCTGGTACATGTTTCACTCTAAAAACCAATAGAAAACTTCATTACATCCAGAGCATAGCGTTATTCAATAGTAAAGAACTCTCAAAGAGTTTCATTACTTCACTTTGTACCATCTTTTCTGGATGGCAAGATTATAGATATATTCATTTTTTTACACAAAAATTTCACATAGCAGTTGCAAGAGAAAATGGTAAAGCTGAATAACTTTTACAATTATCATTTTACTCCAACAAAGCATATATTTTCCATAAATTTTTCCCGCTACAAAAAACTCTGAAAATCTAATTTTCTTTTCTTGAACAATTTATTAACCTCCTTAGCTCATAGTAACCACAAATTTTATCCCATAACACATTGGTTTCTTATTAAATAGCTCTTTAAATATACTGCAACTTCAGCTCTTTTCACTATAAGTCACTTTCCTATTATGAATAAAAGTCAGATAATTAAAAACAAGAAAAATATTCTTATCATTTTGGTATGCTTTTCTTGTAATAGTCAGAATTTTATTTTTTAACTGCTAGAAATTCAACTCAAACTACCAGTGTGAAAAATGGGAATTAGTGGAAAAAGAATGGGACCCGTTACAGAATTGATGGATTTCTGTAGGGAGCAGGTAACTTCAGGTATCTCAGGGAGAAAAACTTCCAATTCAGCACAACCATAACTCACTCTGTTTTACCCCATTCGTTTCTCATCTGTATAATTCTTCTAGACTTCATTTTTTTCAAAGTATTATCCGTATAGAAGCCCAGGATTACAACCTTCTTATTTTGTGCCTCGAGAAAGGAGTCTTGTTCCTGAAAAAAGAAGTCTCGGAGAAGAACTCTTTCTGCCCTACCTTGGGGCCTGTACTAATCCTTTAAAACAATCCTCTTTCTTAGAGAGATGTGGTTGCATGATTGACTGGAACAGGTTCGTGTTCTCATCCCTGTGGGCTAGGGTGGGGTGATGTACTGTAATTGACCATCCAACCACAACTAGTTGGAAAGGGGGAAGGGCAGTTTCCCCAAGGAGAAGGAGAGGTGTTAGCAAACGCAAGTGGGAAGAGAAGAGGTATTCTGCACTTAAAATAAACGAATGAATGAGGTGTCTGGTCTTAGTTCCACTAGAATCTGGGCACGTTGAACCTCTTGGTTTCAGTCTTCTCTGGCCATGTCTGAAGATCTGGTGAGGTTCGTAGCTTAGTATCGTAAACAGATGTGTAAACAATGAAGGATTTTGGTACCTTTTGGGGAAGATTTTAATCCAAGGGAAGAGAACGTCCTGGCACAGAAGTGTAGCTGAAGGACAAGGGGCCAGTGTAAAGGAGAAGAAATGATTATGAATATGGCACCATTTCTCTCTGTCTGTCCCTCACATTATTTAGTGACCCAACCCCCACGGATTCATGCCTGAGTCCTAGAGTGAAAGGAATGCAATAAAAATGTAATCAAATCTGAAGGGCTGTTTCACAGTGATCTCTGTGGGACCCTGAAGCACAAGAGGTCAGCAGTATTCGTGCAGCAACTTCTGTAGTGACCCAAGACTGCACCCCATTGTAGATGTCTGCACTCTCAACATCGAGTACCAGCAACATTAGCATAGACATTGGCAGGCACTGGTAACCATGGCAAAGATTTGGGAGGCAGCAGAATTGTCACCTTTGTCATTGCATGCATCAGAGACATGATCACAAGAAGCTAGAATAGGCGAGAAGGCGTTGACTGGGCTAAGCTGAGAGGTGCTTCTGTCCCACACAGTGTTGACTGGAGCTGCAGTTATCTGTGGCTCCACCGGTCTAGAATATCCAGAATGACTCATTCACATGGCTGGCAGCTTGTACTGGCTGGCGTCTGGGAAGTCAGCTGGGACTGTTGACTAAAGTGCCTCAATTTTCCTCCCTATGTCATCTCCATAATTTGGACTAATCATAGCACATTAGTTGGTTTCCAAAAGGAATAGCCCAAATAGAGAAATTGGAAGCTGCAGATATTTTAAGCCCAACTTTAGAAGTTGCACCATTTCCTTTCTTCCACATTCTTTTTTTTTAACTGAAGTATAGTCAGTTTACAATGTTGTGTCAATTTCTGGTGTACAGCATAATGTTTCAGTCTTACATATACATACATATATTTGTTTTCACGTTCTTTTTCATTATAGGTTACTACAAGATACTGAATATCGTTCCCTGTGCTATACAGAAGAAACTTGTTTATCTATATAATATATACAGTTAGTATCTGCAAATCTCGAGCTCCCAATTTATCCCTTCCCACCCCTACTTCTTCCACATTCTAATGATTAAAATGAATCACAAGGCCAGGCCAGACTTAATGTAGGAATGGTTTATATAAGAGTGTGAATACTGGGAGGCATGGTTCACTGGGGGCCATCTTTGCAGACTAGCTATCACAGCCAGAAAATGCAATTTTGTGACTGTTTTAATGATCCTGCTTTCCCTAAAGCCTATCTGGAAACACATTATAGAGAAAAATATTTTTCATTCATTCATGTACTTATTAATTTATTCAACAAATATTGAATTATCCAAAATGTTCCAGACACTGTTCATGGTAGTGACGATATTAACATGAATATGACAGTTAGTGAAATCAACACAGACATGGGAAACAAGAGCTACAATGCAGTGGCATAAGGGCCAGAAAAGGAGGCCATGAGAGCACAGAAAAGAGGAGATGGAATAAAGTGGAGGGGAGATTTCTTCCTAAAAGGCAAAAGCTAAGTCGAATTTCAAAAGATGCATGGAAAAGGCATTCCCAGAAGGAGCTGCATATTAGAAAGCAGAATACAGTGCATTTGAGGACCTTATTGGGATGAATGTGAGGTTGAGAGGACTGATCAGTGAGGGAGGTAGGTTTTATCAAGCCTTTCAAGGGTCTTGGAGCCCATGCTGCGGAGACTGGGCATTACCTGCTGGGGAACGGGAAGACCATTAAAAATGTTAAGTGAGGCCAGGGAATTAATATAATGTCATTTTTAAGGGTCACTCTCGCTGCACTGTGGCATATTGATTGGCGACGGCTGAGGATGGAAGCCGGAAGGTCAGTTATTTAGAAGGCTGTGGTCGCTGTCCCATTTGGAGGAATAATGAGGGCTCAGCCCAAGGCACTATGGAAAGCACAGAAAGGAAGAAGAACTAAGGAGGAATGGAAAGATTTGGTAATTGATCTAAGCAGATAGACAGTGATGGAGAGGGGGGAATTTATTGGCATGTTGCTTGTACTAGACAGGGTAGGCTGGGACATGCTGGGATAACAACAAACTCTAAAATCTCTGCAACTTGCCACAGAGGTATTTTTCCTTAATTATATGGAGTCTCCTCCATCTTGTCGCTACGCCATCTGGAATTCATGGCCTCTAAGGTTGCCACAGCTGAAGGAAAAAAGGGATTGAGAAGAACACCATTTCTTTAAGTGCCTTGGCCTGGGAGAGATATACATCACTTCTGTTCCCATTTCACTTGCCAGAAATAGATAGATGATTCCAACCTAGTTGCAATGGAGGGGAGAAAATGTTTAGAAACACGGATATTGGGTCCTGCTACTGTTAAATGGACTCTGAAAACGCACTGCCTGAGTTTAAATCTCAGTTTCTCTACTTACTAGCCTTGAAGCTGTGAGCAAGTCTCTGTTAACTCATTTGTAAAATGGTTTTAACAATAGTACTTACCTCATAGGCTTGTTTTGAGCATTCAGTAAGGTAATGCATATAAAAGACTCAGTGCCTGGAACAAGGTGAAAACTCAATATTTTAAAGTACTATCATTATTCACATTAAAATGACTCCAGTATTTCGTTCTCAACAACCCAGTGAAAAGACAAAAGGGTGTGGGATAGAACATGTTTGGGATGGGACATGAATTAACCGGTAGACATGTTGAATTTGCAGTGCCCATGGGACTTCCAGTGGAAATGTTTATTAGGCATCACAAAACGAAACTGGAGCTTCAGGAAGAGATGAGACTGGAAATATAAATCTAGGCACCATCAGTAACTTGGAGATAATTTAAACTTTGGATATGAGGAGATTACTTAGAGGAAGTGACTAGGGTGAGAGAAAATTCATGTCTGAAGACAGAACCCTGGATAATTCCAACATTTAATGTCAGAGAAGAAAGAAGGCCCCACATAGAAACAATCAAATCAGTTGGACAAAACCAAAAGGAAGTAGAAAGGGAGTTTGAGAAAGTAACCATTCTTTTAGAATTAATAACAGTTTGTCATTATTTAATTTTACATTTAGTTCAAAGATAAAAACGGTATTTAGTACAAACTTTAAATTTAACTTGTAAGGTTTTAAGTAAATCATTTTAAGTAGTTTAAAAAGAAATGTATGACACAAGAAGGGAATACAAAAGAATGGTAAGAGTTTTGCTTTTGTAATTTTTTTTTCCCCAGCATTTTGGTTAGAAAGAAAACTCCCTTCTTACTAAAAGGAAGAACTTCCTGTTTCTATAAAGAATACCAATGTAAAGAGACAAATCAGGCCTCAGTAGAGAGTGAAGTGAAGAGACATACAAAGTAAGAAAGTGGTTTAAGCATTAATTCCATAGTTTCACTGCATTGTGATAGTGATTGAATGAGTCTATAATAGGTGTAAAAATGGGCAGGGGCTGGGGGAGAAGGGAAGCACTGAAAAAAGAATCTTTCTGAAAAACTTGCAATATAGCAATATAGTAACAGTAGATTAATCTCCAGCTGAAAAAGAACACATTTTGGGAAGTTGTTTTGCAGCCATTATCATGAGATATTTGGTGTCATTTTAAGTCATTATTACTACCTTTTTCCCCTTCCTTTTAGTTTCAATCATCTAAACTTTGGTATACTGCCATCAAGTGGTAGAAAGGTGTATAAAAGAAAGATCTTTTTTTCCCCCTTCATTTTATCCTTTTGAACCTACTTAACTTCTTAAACTGCATTTTATTCTGCTGAAGTTACACACACACACACACACACACACACACACACACAATTATTTACTGGTCTCTATAGATAACTATGGATGTCCTGCCTGCATCCCCTCAATTCACTCCTAATGTCACTTGCAGCTTCAAGAATTCCTTTATATGCCAATGGCATCTTACCTCAAGCATCTGTGTCTTCCTGCCTGGAGACTTTCTCTGGTCTCAGGAGTGAGCTCAGCCAATTTGTGGGGCAGGGTGGAAGTGCCAGGGATGTAACGACCCCGAATAACCGCCGATCAATGAGGGATGAATGTTGTGGATAAATACCCTAGCTTCCTCACCCATCGAAGGGACAGTTCTGTCATGGGTTCTACATCAATTCCATCAAGTCTCAGAATTACCAAGAATTGCCCAGAGCAGTAACCCACTCATTAATGCACTGACTTTTCTTCTTTTCCTGCTTTGCTTCTTCATCACACTTCCCAGGGTCACTCCTAAATAAAGTTCTCACACCAAAGCTCTTATTTTTGCTTAATCTGCTTTTGGAAGAACCCAAGTAAGATTTAATGATCTTTACATTTTCATTATCAATTCACCTTTAATTTTACATTTAAAGCAAAAATTCCTCCCAGCACAGTATCCTAATTCATGCTACTCATTTCCAAACAATCTGACGGTGGTTTATCTGTTAGTCTGTGAAGTTTGTCTTGAGTCCCAGACAGGTTATTCACTCTGCCTGCATTTCGCCCCGTGAAGCACACTATAGCTCTTGATATTGTCATGCCGTGATGGGGAGGAGAAAGATCCCAGTTTTGAGAGAAAAAAAAATTAACCTCTTAATGCCCAAGTAACTTTGTCAAATTACCTAACCTATTCGAGTGTCAATTTTCCCGTTTATAAATTGGAAATAATAATACTCTTAAGCCTGTGGGGAAGACTAAACGAGGTTACGCCCTGAACATAGGGTCCAATTAAAAGTGATTCATTCTTTAATGAAATAACACAGATTAAACATCCAGGAAAATATCTCACTACATGTGCCTTAGTTCCTTTCCCCTTAACGTCTTTCTCTTGAAGTTTTACCTTCTTTCTCTAAGTAGTACCAAACAGAAGAAAATACCAAAAGAGCTCTTTAGGGCATATTCTTATTTGTACCACAAAATCTTCATTGTTATTTTTCCCTATTTATACATACATTATTTATTCACTCTTTAACACTCTTCCCTCCTATTTAATTCATCTTTATTTCTCTCTCTGTCCTCATCTTCCTCCTGTCTTCCCTACCAACACTCCCCCCTTAACCCTCCCTCATTTATCACTGGTCTACTAGCACTGTAATGATAATATGTTACTAATTTGGTTTTAGAGTATTTTTGAACAGTTTAAATTTAGAAGACAGGTTTGTCAGAACTTTTCTTAAAAGTAACAGAATGCCTTGCAAAATATTTCCCATAAAACATAAATATGTTGAAATCACATTAAACTGGTTTTGAATCATGTTATAGATAAGTTGAAAAACAGAATTTGGAATTTTAATGAGATTCCTAACACTAAGCTCATCTAGGCAGGGATTCTATGTCCAATGCAGTGTTAGGGATTGTTTTAATCAGTTGAATGTATCCTTCCTAGTTTTGAGCAATACAAGTATTTACATTTGATTTTATGAGTCCTAGGAGCAACTAATCTGTTATTGCCACTCTAGGAGACAATCTATATTTTGGAGTCTTGATGTCAAAGTTAAAACGTCTGCCCATTTCAGATTTTTTTCCTGCCTTAGGATAAAAGCAGATTGCTGTATTATATTTGTAAAATATCTTTGAGAGCAGGCCAATTGGAGAGGCTCCACCTGTTCTTCATACAGAAATGTCTTGGCCCCTCCTTCAGGTAAAAGTGCCACAACCAAGAACAGAGAATAGAAGTATTTTAAATGGGGTTGCAATCAAATTATCAACAGCTTTCTTTTTGTATATTCTCAACTTTTCTGTTTTTCATTGGTTTACCCTTTACTTTTGAAATCATTAAATTATCATTTTTTAATCTTTAGTTTTATGTACTTTTATAAAAACTTTCTGAATGCCAAATAGAAAGATATTTCAAACTTTATTTTTTAAAGAGGCTTTGTCTTTTCATACCACACAAGAAGAAAAAAATTAGGGGCCATATCAAAGTATTTTAATAACTTGTTGGCTGCAAAAATAATACATACCCATCTAGAGTCTCTACTATGCATTAATTGTTTGTGCATTTAGAAAATGCAACACTATGAAGTAGTAAACAAATTCCAAAGATAATTTTACCACCCTAAGATAACCATCTTTTAAGAGTGTTTTATTGCAGATCTTTTTCTGTGAAGAGAGATCCATACTTTGTTTAAAAAAAAAATCATTCTATATGTAAAGTCTGATGATCTGATTTTTTTTTTTCAATTAACACAGTATCAAACATTTTCCTACATCACTTTTCTTTATATTTCTTTATATCACTTCAGTAGCTGCATCATACATAACATCCTATGGCTGGACAAAAGCTTGACAAGAAAATCTGAAAATAGTGGTAAAGATTGAAAACAGATATAACTGGGTTTCAATTCTGAATCTGCCACTTACTAGCTTTATGATCTTGATCAAGATACTTAACATCTCTGAATCCAATTGTTAAACTATAAAATGAAGAATAAATGAGACAATATATATGAAATTCAGTACAGTCCTTGACACATAATACATTTAATAAGTGGGAATTCAGTAACTACTAAGTAGATGCCATTATCCTATTTTTAATTTTTCACACCATTATAAAAAATGTTACTCTAACAACATTCTTCCTAATTCTTTGTGCATTTCTGTGATTAATTTCTAAATATAAATTCTTGGGAGTGGAATTACTGGGCCAAAGTTTACATATATTTTGAAAAAATTCATGCAAATTGTAAATCAGCATTCTAAAAATTTATACTTTGACCAGTAGAGCATAGGTGTGCATATTTCTCTGTTTCTTTCCCAAAATTGCCAATATGATAAGGGAAAAGTTGTATTTTGTTAGTTTAATGCATATGGCTTTGAATATTTTGCTGATATTTAAAATGTAATGGTCATTTAATTACAAATTACAAATTAATGGTCATTTGTAGGTATTCTTTTGCAAATAGACTATTCGTATTCAACACACATTTTTTTCTATTATTCTGTTTGTCCTTTTCTTAATGATTCATAAGCTGTTTAAGATACTCTTTGTTTACACATGTTCGGTAGTTTTCCAGGTTTAACATGTTTTAAATTTTATTGTGATTTAAAATTTTTTTTTTTATTTTGAAGGGAGGTAATTACGTTTACTTATTTATTTTTTAAATGGAGGTGCAAGGGATTGAAACCAGGACCTCATGCGTGCTAAACGTATGCTCTATCACTGAGCTATATCCTCCTCCACATTGTGATTTTTTTGACATGTAAAAATATTATTTATTTATGAAGTCAGATCTTACAATCTTTTACTTTAAATATTGTGTTTTTCCATGTAAAACAAGCAAAACATCTTAAGATATTACACAAGGGAAAAAATGTAAAGTTGTGCTTTTTAATAGGAGAAAAAGATTTATAGGCGGAAAGTCTAGGATTTAATAATTCAAATATTTGAGAATATTTACCTTTTAAGTACTATAAAATCAAGTTCAGGTAGCAATTTTGAATTGCATTGTGTGGACTTTGCGGGGAAAGGGCTGGGGCACGGAAACATAATGAAAGTTTTGAGTATCTGCTTTTTGCTCAGCACTGGACTTGGTGCTTCAGATTGGTTAATCATTTAATTCTCAGGCCAGCCCTGTGAGATCATTAACCTACCCATTTTATGGTTTCCATTCATTTGACAAATATTTGTTGAGCATATGAAATAAAATTCCTATTTTATGGCAAGACAAGAAAAATTTAAGTGTAAAAATTTCTTCTCTCCCCTTTTGCCTTCTCTCCCCACACTGTGCATTGTGTATCTGCATGATGCATCGACCAACTCCCCC
This sequence comes from Camelus bactrianus, assembly GCF_048773025.1. Taxonomy (NCBI): domain Eukaryota; kingdom Metazoa; phylum Chordata; class Mammalia; order Artiodactyla; family Camelidae; genus Camelus; species Camelus bactrianus. The sequence continues at coordinate 29,478,632 of NC_133551.1, forward strand.
CACCCCACCCCTACTGGCAGGACTACCTGCTCAGTCATTAGGAGCAACATTCTCCTTGCATCAACACAGCAACTCCTTAAAAGATAATGTTCCTTCTTGATACTATAAGAGGTCACATGACCCACCAGGATGATGCTTAGATCTGGATTATGTAAACTGTCAATACATCATTTGAGGTACAGCTCTCTGTCTCAAAAAACTTATTAAACTATGCCTTGATTTCTAACTGGCAGAACAATTCTCAGGGCTTTCTGAGATGCTCTACCTGGGTTATAACCCTCAAATTTGGCTCAAATAAAAGTTTCCATTTCTTTCTCGGATCGACTGATTAATTTTTCATCGACAAGCACAGTATCAGTTTTTAGATTTCCTTTTTTAAGAAGTGAAAAAATAAATCCAAACTGGTTTGTGCACAAAGAGAATTTATTTCATCATGGAAAGATCTGGCAGTAGCTCTAGCTTTCAAGTAGTAGCTTGATCTAGGGCTCAGATGATACCACCAGCATCCACTTCTCAGCTTGTTTCCTCTGGATTGGCTCCATTTTCAGGCTTTTCATGCTGTCCCCCAGAGCCTAAGGCAGACTAGGAAAGGAGAGGGTCTGCTGGCTCTGGAGCTCAAAGCCCCAGAACTGAATTTCTTGAGCCCTAACTGGCCTCACATATCTGCCTCTCCCTGAGCCAGTCACTGTGGTCAGGGGGTTGCAGTCAGCGGTCTCACTGGCATAGCATACATAACATGTTCCCTCCTTGGAGCCTTGGAGTTGAATAAGTTCTTTTGAAGTGCCTGTGCTGAGGGAGCAGCATGAACAAAGACACAAAGGTATGAAAAATTTGGAACATTTGAAAAATTTACATCAACTGATAAGGTTGTCATTTTGTGTACCATGGGTTGGCTGAAAATTTTTTTTTAATTCAGAACTGAGTTGAATATAAACTGGACGCAGATGGTAGATACTCTATGCTGCATAATTTGGATTGTGTTCTGAAGACAATGCCAAGCCCAGGAAGGAAACAAAGGGAGATCAAGACAGGAGAGAATCTCAGGGTACCGTAATATTTGAGGAGTAAGCAGAGGAACAGGAGTCCATAAAGGAGGGTAATAAGGAAATTCTCAGTAAGGCAGGAGAAGTAGGAGAGAGGGGCATCACTGAAGCCAAGGGAAGGCAGCATTTCAAGGAGCCAGAAGTTAAAAAGTGTCAGATTCAGAAAAGGTCAAATAGCACAGGGTCTGAAAGATGTCCACCGGATTTGCAAATGAGAGATTTGGAATTAAGGGGTCATTAAGGGGTCATTAAGGGCCAAAGAGCCTATTTCTAGAAGTAAGAGAGGTAGTGGGCTAAATGGATGAGAGGTTGTAATCAGATCATTTATTAAAGCTCAAGGTTTCAGAGTTATAGTTTCAGTGGATAATGAAGTCAAGATAGATTTAGTCTGGGAGGTTAATGAGTGTTCGGGCAAAACTACTGACTTCATAGATTCAATATGAAAGGAAAGACTTGGGAAATTTCCCAAATCTGTAAAAGCAAGAAATGGCTGGGAATTTGTTAGTGAGTAGGTGTGGAGAGATGGTTGGCTCCAACCTCATCAAAGGAGAACTTCCTAAGGAAGAGAAGAATAAAGGTGTGAAAGGGACAATAGGAAAGTCGAAGAATGTTGACAGTTCTCCCAGGCCTCATGGTTTGTGTGGGTCAAGAAAATAAATGCTCCCTTTTCTAGAGAGGACAGGAAGTCGGGGTGAGGAACACATGATTTTCACCATTTCTGACTGGCTAAATAAAAATCTGGATACTTTCTAAAGCCAATGTAGTAGAGATGTAGTAAAGAATTCATAGTAAAGACTCTCTTGTCCAAAATGAAGGTGAGGACTTTGCCCTTGGCTTCTGGGGGGTAATCTTTTGTTCTTAGCAATATTGTGTCTGATAGAGTGTCTTTGTTTGCCTGAGTCATACTGGATAGTCTCACAATGTGATTAAGGGTGGAGGCTACACCCTTGTAGTCCCAGGGTGGGGGCTAACCACTGCAGAAAGATTAACAATGTGAAGTAAAGTAGGGTCTTTGGATCAATCAACCTGGAGACTGAGATTAACCATGTGGGTAATCAATCACTCAGTCATGCCTATGTGATGAAGTCCCACTGAAAATTCTGGGCACAAGCTCAGGTGCTCTTCCCCGGTTGGCAGAACTCCTTCTGTACTGGCATTCCTCTATCCTGGGAGAGTAACCTGTTCCTGACCCCAGGAAAAGGACAAAAGAATCTCTGCATTTGGCACTTCTCCTGGACTCCGCCCTGTGCGTTTTTCCCCTTGGTTGATTTTAACCTGTGTCTTTTCCCTGTAATGAGCCCTAGTCCTGAGGATAATAGCTTTCAGCCCATGTAAGCTAATTATTGAAACTGAGGGTTCGAACTTGGTGTCAGAAGTGAGGGTGGTCTTGGGGAGGATGCCCTCCAACTTTGCGGTTGGCCTAGACACGTCGCAATAGGAAAAAGTCCACAGATAGTACTTTCTTCACTTTCTTATAGAATACAGTGTATGTGTTGAGATATTGTGTACTTTTTAAATAAAACATTTATTAGGCTCCTTTACCTGATATTTATCTATAATAGGTTTATGAACTCATTCAGTAAATACCTGTCGAATTTAACTGAGAGCGATTAAGGTAGTTAGGAAGGAATCCATTTAAATTGGTTTTGATGTACATTTTACCAAATGTTTTTTATTAAAGAGAAAATACTTTGTTATATTAATGCTTACTAATTGTATAATATTAGGCAAATCACATAATTTCTTTGAGTTTGATCATTTCTGAAATTAAAGATACCTTTCCCATACATACTAATTAAAGATTAAGGATTAATGAAAGATGAAGGATGAAATGAGAGATGTTACCAAAAATTTCTAGTCTAGTATCTGGCACGTAGCTTGTGTGCCATAAATATTAACTAAGATAATATTCTAAGAATTTTATATAAGATTCATGCTTTATAAATTTTATTGACTAAAAATTGGTGAGTGGTTAACATTTCTGAACTCAATTCTTTACTTAAGCTAATTTCATTTTTGTGCAAACTTACACACTAAAGGCATTATAGTAATATTAAACAAATCTCCACTATCAACTAGGTAGATTCTAGTTGCCAGTTCCATACAAATCACTGTATTTGAATGGATATGGTTTGAAAAATATAATAGAATTAAACTATCTTTTTTATTGTATTTCTTATATTTAAATTGATTCCAATGTTTTCATGCATTGACTATGAATAACAATTTCTAGCTGCATTTTTATTACTACATAGCTCCAACCACTTTTTTTTTTGGTTAAGTAATGTCATTGCCACTAGCATGGACTTGTGTCATGATGATCAATGCTGGTTTTAAAGCTTTTGTTTTTATTTTGATTTGCATCAGTTAAGGTACATTCCTGAAATGCTTACTGACATAACTCTTGACTACAAATTTAATCATTGTTGTAGAAATGCTCTACCACTATTCGCCAAATCAAGAATGTTTTCAAGTCAGTCATTTTTAGATTATGATTCTGTGGTGTATTTAAATGATGTAGGGTGTGTATTTGTGTGTGTGTGTGTGTGTCCAAACCTGCTATACAACTTATAAAATACAAAGATGATCTTACCAATAACATGGGCCGTTTCTTGGCCTTAAGAATAAGAATGAGTGTTTTTTTTTAATATCATAAATCATGAAAGCAATCTTTCATCAGGTATTCAAAAATAGGTTGTCAACTTCCATTCAGAGCTGCAAACTGCATGGAGGAAGTTTCAAGCTCCTTTTTGAAATTCTGCGTTTCCAGAAAAGTATAAAAGGAAGGAAATAAAGAGAAGCAAGTCACTACTCCCCAGTTCTTTTTACTTGCCTCTCTTCTCTCCTTAACCTCTCTTTCCTCCCACTAATAGTCTTTATAGTTATAAGAGTTTGGTGAGTCTCTTGGCTTTTAGTGGCAAGTATGTGGGTGAAACCCCTCGGAGGAGAGAGTACACTGTCCTCATAACCTTTTCAAAGCAGGGAGAGCTCGGGAAACTGTTTCTATGGATACAGGACGCGTTGCCACGGGGCTAAAAAGGGCGGAAAATAGCTACAGAGCCAGAGGAGAAAAGAAAGAAGTGGATGTGGTTTGGGAAGGGAGAGGCGCTGAAAGATTGGAAACTAAAGTTTGTATGGAGATGGGAGGAGAAATAAGAAAAGCATGGTTTTATTAATCTTTAGAACCGTTTCGTCCCCGGCCCATGGAACTTTCTCCAGCGGGATCTAAGCGGGGATAGAGAGAACGAGGAGAGGCGTCACTGTGACGCGGGGCTGCAGGGTTGCTCCAGCCACGGCTTCTTAGGTGAGCGTGGGACGCAGGTGGGAGGCGGGGCTCCGGGCCTCTCCCAGGTTCCCTGAAAAAACTTTGCCTCTTCTATACTTGCTATTGAGGAGCTTCCTTAATTTTGACAATTTTGGCGTCCCGTTAAAGGGCCATAGGCATAGAGTGAGCAAGGCTTCCTGTTTCCCACGCGCCCCTGTGCCCCTGGGTTGGAGGCTCCCTGGGGGGAAGGTGAGCTGGAGGGCTGGGAACGAGGTGCGAGCCGGCTCCAGGCTGCAAGATCCATGCTTCGAACTTGAGGAAAAAAATGCACTAGGTTCTGGATTCAATTCCCAAGTACCTCCATTAAGTAAATAAATGAACCTAATTACCGACCCCCCCCAAATAAAATAAATAAAGTAAATTTAAAACAAAGACAAACTTGAGGAAAAAACGCAACAGACCTGGGACAAGGCTGGTTGGAGTTTATCACTCCTGTGATAATCGTTTTGCGATTTTGAATTTACAGTGGATTCTTCCAATCGCTATCTGATTGGTTGCTCACAATAATACTCCCCAGAGCCTATACATCATACTTTTTAAATATCATTGATATTTTTCTTTAGAAGCTTACCATCTAATCTCAAGTTGGTGACCGGCAAATTTTAGTAAAGTTACAAAATGAGGAGTCAATTTTCTCCCCTGCTCTCTTATAACAAAAAGGGGACAATAAAATATATGGTGTGGACTTATGCACATAGACCAGGTTTAATAATTAAATGTTCTAATAATGAGTTTTTAAGCTAGTTCTCATGATTTGTAGGCTCTATTAGTTTGCTGGGGCTGCCATGACACGATACCTCAGTGTGACTTAATCAACAGAAATTTATTTCTCACAATTCTGGAGGCTAGAAGTTTAAGATTAAAGTGTCTTATTTCATAAGTTCAAGATCAAGGTGGTCTCTCACCTTGGCTTACAGAGGGCGGCCTTCTCCCTGTGTCCTTGCATGGTCTTTCCTCTGTGCATATTGTCTGTGTCCTAATCTCTTCTTCCTACATAACACCAGACACATGGATCAAGGCCCACTCTAATGACTGCATTTTAACTTAATCATCTCTTTAAAATAAAGGCCCTCCCTCCAAATACAGCCACATCCAGAGGTACTGGGGGAATAGGGTTTCAACACACAAGTGGGTGGGGGACATAATTCAGCCTATAGTATGAGCCATTTATCAACATTTTAATTTTAAAAAAAAAAGGGGAATTCCTTGTGTCTGTACTTGGAATATGAGATGGAGAAATTCAGCCAATTATCTCATTATTAAGTCAGAAGTACTCATTTGACAGTGAGTGCCTACGATGTGCTCAGTGCAGTGTTTAGTAGGCTATATCAGGTACAAGTATAGGACAGAGGCCTTGCCTTCGAGAAGTAAACATTTGAATTGATAAAGCCAGATAATGGAAGTAAATTTTGATTTGAGCCTCCATTTTCTAGATAATTGTTCAGTCCTGCTCTTTCGTTTGTGAGTTTAGAGCCACTTGGAGTTTTCCTGAGTTCTCCCTCTAGCAGGAGGCATTTGCCTCTTGCTGATGACGTCTTCTTAGGAGAGCCTACTACGTTGGCAACACTGGGTTTTTTGTTTGGTTGGTTTTTGGATTTTTTTCAGTCCCCAAAGTGCTCACTGTTAAAATGAATTAATGCTCTTAAAAGTAACTTTTTAGTTTGATATTGTCATTTTTAGTAATGATTCAGTCTCTGATGTGCTTTTAATGTTGGCCCTGCAGCCTTGAATTTGCTTGTTGATGTAGCCAAATCTTTGCAGTGAGGCCTGTGGATGATTTACTGAGAGAGTGATTGGGAATTTTACTCTGCCCTAGTTGGCAAGTTCTCTGTTCATTGTGTTCCTTTAAAAAAAAAAAAAAAAAAAACTGTCATTACTGAGTCAGTAATAAAGAACATAAATCCAAGTTTCCTGTGAAAGTAATTTTACAAGTTAGTTTAGATTTGGTAAGAACCACATCTTCTAATTCATTCAACTTCATATTTCACCCCCAGTAAATTATCATGAATTAACATCATCCATTACAGATAAACTGGAATTACTCCCCCTAAAATGTTTTATTCAGGAACATCTCCAAATTATAATTTTCAGGTCCCAGTTTGGTGTAAAATCCTTTGCCTGGTCCTGAGATTCAAAGGTGGGTAAACCAATTCTTACTTTTTTATTTTATTTTGTTTTATTTTGGAGGAAGGGGTAATTAGGTTTATTTATTTCTTTATATTTAGAGGAGGTACTGGGGATTGAACTCAGAACTTCATGCATGCTAAGCATACACTCTACCACTTGAGCTATACCCTCCCCCCAATTCTTACTTTAAATGAGATTGTAATATAGTGAGGAAGAGATCTGTGAAACAGTAAATCTTTGTAGCACACTGTGCCAAGTTCTATAGTGAAGGACAAAGTGTAATAGGAGCACGAAAGAAAATGAGACTGTCACCAGGACAAAGAATGAGAGATTGTCAAGAAAAGTCTCACAAAAGAGGTTGCCTTTGCATTAGGATTTGATAAAGAATAGGTTTTTCACTGGAAGACATAAGGTGAGAACATTCCAAGTGGAAAGGCAAGCAGGAGTGAAGGACAAAGCTGGGAAAGGGGCAGGATTGTCCAGGGACTAGCAGAAGTAGAGTATGGCAGAAGAAGGTGGGACATGGTGGGAGATTAACTGGAAAGGTGGGCTAAGCCAGGTCCTGGACTGTCTTTTCTTGAACTGTCTTATGTCTGAAGAGTTTGCATGTTATTCTGCAGGCAGTGGAGAGCAAGCCGGGATTTGTGGGCTGGAGCTGGACCTGATCAGTGTCCTGGTTAAGGAAGACAGCTCTGATGGCATTTTGAAGGACCAATATTTGGGGGATAAAGAGAAAGGTGAAAGTCACGCAAATTAGGGCAATTAGAGTGTAGTAACTGAGGGGAGGGAAAATGAACGCCTGAAGGTAAGAAGGAAGACAGTGGCAATGAAAATAAACAAAAGGATCAGTAAGATCTTGTCCAATTGGGATCACTGTTGCCTCACTGTTCGTGGAATTATGTGAAAGACTACTGACCCACTTTAACCCCAAGATTCTATGAGTTAGGCTTCTGTGACCACATAAGAGCTCCGTATTTCAGAAAGGAGCATTTCCCAGCAACTGTAAGTACATATAAGAATGCTTCAGGCATGTGTATACACATTTAACAGGTGAGACCATCTCTTTCACCCGTAGTTAATGTATCAGTGGAAAGGGAGATGATTAGCTCTATTTACTTGAGCACAAACGATTTTGGGTTTTGATGCGTCTCCAGTACGGCAACATAGTAATGCTTATCAAGGTAGTCTCCCCAAACAATGATTATATATTCAAGGCCTACACTTGTGCTTTATGGGACAATGTGTTTTAGTTTCTGTTCGCTGAACTCAGAATAAGAATTTCATAGAAAATTGAAAAGTAAAACTATGCAAAAATTAGAGAAGGAAAGGAAACAAGATAATCAGATGACATAGTACAGAAGATACTGAATTGCTGGATTAAAATAGAAGATACTGACTTCCTGAATAAATTCTCATTGTTTCCCAAGTTCTAAGCATTTAGTGTAGGTATAATTGAAGAAATATACTGTGAGGAAGCCAGCAGACCATCAGACATATGGATACCATTGGCGATTGCATGGTGGCAGGTGTGGCGGAGACAAACAAAATGATATCCAGATGGGGAGCATACATTTTGCAGCATTTATAGGTAATCTCATGCATTTTATCCCTAACTGGTAAGTGTATCATTACTTATATTTACTACTTTTATTTATCAATCATTTACACATCACTTACATTCAAACTCAGCTAAACCTCGTAACAACCCTATGAAGTAGGTACTTTTGTTATTTCTGTTTTACAGATAGGACAACACAGAGAGGTTAGGCAGCTAGCCCACAATTGCACAGCTGGTAAGTAGCAGAGCCAAAGAGTCAAACTCAGGCACTCTGACTTCAGAGTCCATGTTCTTAACCAATATATTATGCTGCTTTTCCAAGTTTGAAGGTGGGAGAGAGAGCAGTGCCTTTTAATGCTATGGCTTGTTCTAGAAGAACCTTAACAGGACTCTGTCAGATTTGTGCATACTCATGAGTGTAAATGCAGGCTAAAAGCTAGCATAGCATTTACAGTTTTCCATTTACTCTATGGCTGATGGTTAATTAATTCATTCAGGTTGTTAGGTATTAGGGATGAAAAGATGAATTATACATGGTTCCTGCCTTCAAGAAACAGTATAGAAGGCGAATAAAATGAGTATATCAAACGCTTTAATAGAGAGTGATAAGTACTAGGATGGGGTATACGCACGCTATCATGTGAACACAGACACTGGACATCTAAATCACAGTGTATCAGGGAAAGCTTCCCAGCAGAGGTGTTATCTGTATTGAGTCTTGAGGGATGAATAGGACTTAGAAATACAGGGAAAGTAAAGGAAAATACAACACATTCAAGAACTACGAGTTGTTCGTTAGGACTAGATATCAAGTTTACATGAGGAAGAGGCAGGTAAGGTTAAAGACTTAGTCGGGGGGAGGGGGGCAAACCGTGAACCTTGCATGATAAATCAGGGTGCTTGACCTTTGTCCTGAAAGCTGCAGGGAAAGGTTGAAGCTGTGATCAGGCTGGCATGTGATTGTATTTTCCTTAAAAAAAAAATTCAGACAAATGTGAAGAATAAAATGAATAGAATGGAGCAAAATATTTTGAAACTATTACAGTAACCCAGGCAACAGGTTATGGAATCTTAAACTGAGGCAACAGCAATGTGAATGGATAAGACGAGAAAAACTAAAAAGATTTGTATGGTATAGCATAGGGAAGAGCAAGTGATTGTTGTACATTTAGGGAGCGGCTAAGAGGGAGTTTTCCAGGGGAGTGGAGATCAAATCTTGATATGGGGAACATGAGAATTTAAAAAATAGATCTCTGGTCTCTACCTCTGTAAATCCTGACTTAGCAGGTCTGGGGTGGCAACTGGGAATCTGTATTTCTTGGAAGTTTTTGAGTTCATTCTGCAGCGTAACCACAACTGAGAACCACTACAAATTCTAGGTAGATGAGGTGGATGCCTATAAAATAACCTGTGTGATAGTAAAGAGATGCCTGCGTGATGATAAAGTTTGGAAGAGATTTTTGGCTAACGGAGCAGAAGAATGGGTTTACTTTTAGACCTCCATTTAGGCTACCTGTGGGAAACTGGGATAGAGCCAAGCATATAGGTTTGGAACTCAGAAGAGAGATTTTGTTTGGAAATAGATGGTGGCAGATGAAGCCATGGGCTTGGGAGCACATCCTGGAAGAATATACGGAATAGTAAGAAAGACAGCTGTGCATTTAGGAACACTAATATTTAGGAAGTGATCTGAGGAAGAAGAGCAAGTTGAAGACACTGTCAAGGAATCTTCAGAGAAGATAAGAAGATGTGACTAATGTCATAGAAACCAAGAGAGGGGAGAGCCATAGAAAGGAGTGGTCAGCATTAACAAAAGTTTTAAATGTTCGAATAAGGTAAATAAGAGCAGAAAAGTGCCCACTAATTTATAACATGGTGACCCTGGTGACCTATGAGAGCAGATTTAGAAGACTAGTTTAAGAGGAAGTCAAATGATGGTAGACTGAGAAGGAAAAGGGCTATAAGGCATTAGAAACTCTAAGTCTAGACAACTGTCCTAAGAGATTTGGCAATAAAGGGAAGATAAGAAGGAATAATGGCTAATAAGTTCAGAACATTTTTTCTTTTTCTTTTTTTTTTAAATAGAAGAGACTTGAGCATGGTAAGGAGAGGAAATTGGTAAAGAAAAGAGATAAAAGATAAAGGAAAGAGGGGGTAAAAATGAAAGTAATCTTTTAGGAGGCCAGAGGTAGTATATGGTAGTATATGCCTCTCCCATCCAAAGCTAATTCTTTGGATGGGAGAGGCAACACTTCTATTAAAATTAAAATACTGATGAGATGGGAATGGATGCAGATAATACTTTGGTACGAGAAGTGGAAGTTGAAGAAGTTCTTAGTGAACTAGCAGAGACTATTTGCCTTGCCTAAGAAGATGGGAGTCACAGGAAAAATATCTGTCAAGTGCCAGCTTCCTTAATAAATTTGATAGAATACCCAGCACAGTGTCTTTCATGTAATAGAGTTAGTAGCTAGAGGCCAAATGAAATGTTTATCATCCAATGAAAATATATGCTCATAGAAATAGAACAATGAAGTAGAATTTATGCCCATAGAAGTAGAAATATGAAACCAGTATGCTGGTTTAAAATAGACATGAAAATGTAAAAGATTGAATCAGGAAAGATTTGAAACACGGAAGGTCACTTTGAGGAACGTTTAATGCAGTCTTGATGCATTTTGCATTAAAAGGTTAGTTTTCATTTATGCAAAGCAATCGGGATGCATCATCATATTAGACCTGATGTCCCTTTGCTTTCAACATTTACCTGAAGAGACACAAGCCAGGTCCTTGGTACCCTTAATATAATGATGAAAGCACACAAGTTAATCTGTAGTGCTTTGTCACCTCCGCTTTCTCCCAGAGCCCTTCATTCATTAGGAACCATTGGCACATTGCCAAAGACCTATAAAAATATTTGCAAACTGAAATTTGAATATGGTTCTAAAATATGAAAATAAAACTGCAAAACTAAAACTAATAACATTCTATTTCATTGTGTCAAATTTTGCATTCTTCACTTCAAAAAACTCATGATGTGAGCATTGATTTGCCAGAAATCATTATCATAGCCAAATAACTTACTCATAGCAAAATATTTTTAAATCAAAAACATAAGAATTATTTCAAATTATAGCTCTGTGTGTGTTTGTGTGTGTGTGTGTATAAAAATGGGACGATGTGGTACAGCTTAAAATGTCTGCTGTGATGTTGAAGGTGAGGGACTCTAAAATAAAAGGCATAGCATGTCTTACCCTTTTAAAAGGCCTGCTTTTCACCCCTCTCACAGCAAGCAGCACATCTCGGTTCCGTCATGTAACGTACACCTTCCGCAAACTGGGAAATTCACTTCAGTGCACTGGGTCCTTTAGCTATTTACATCTCTGTTGCTTATTTAGAAATGGGAATCTTTGTCCCCAGTAAAAGAAATTTTGGTGAGAAATACAGGATCCTTCCCAAAACTTGAAGTCATATTATGTCTAAGGGAGACACAGAAACTAAAATTTCTTTAGTTGTTTTTAGGGTATATAAGAGGGGTGATTCCCGGATCTGAAATAGTGTCCAGGTAATCTTGATTCTCTTCCAAAATCCATCCCCTCCACTCCTGTAGGAGACCCAGAGAGTCTAAGGCATTCACACTGCACTAACACCCTTGTCCTACATCTTGCCTTTCCAGCCTGCAACCCGAGGTTATGTGGTTCATAAAAGGGCAGGCTCTCTGCCTGCAGCCCCGGGGCCCACAGAAGTCCTTTGTCACGTTGGACTCCATCAGGGGATGGAAGCAGAGGATTTGGTTGTAGCAAAATGGCAGAGGGCATGCTGGGAAGGGACGACACTATCAGAGCACCAAGGATTCACACCCAGGGCAATAAATGGTGAAGGAAGAAAGTAGGAAATAGAGCTAAAAGAATCAATTACAAAATAATACGAGCTTTTAGCATAGGATCCTTAACTCCTGTCTTTTCATGCATTATTGCCTCTGTGTGAGATTGATTGAATACCATACATTATGGGAGACATTGCATGCAAATTTTTGAGCTAGAAAGAACCTTAGTGTTTCATTAGAAATGTTAATGAATTCAATACTTTCTGTGAACTTTTACATTTAAATGCCGCTGGAGTCCATTCAACTCACTGAGCAAAAATATGTTGAATGCATAAATATCTACTCAAATTTTAAAAATAAATAAAACAGAGGGAGCTTTGGATTAATATTCCTGATCCTTGCCTCCACTCTCTCCCTAGCTATTTGTATTGCATTGTAAGTTTCTTTGTGGCTCTTAATTTTCTCATCTGAAAATGGAAATAAATTAGCACAGATTCTGATGGCTAACATTTAGGTCCCCAAACCTAATATGGACCATCTGACCCCAGATGAAATTTTTAGCAAATTAATTAACTGGAAAATATGAACTATTATAAAACCGAACCAGCTTGACTGATTGCCTTCTAAGCGCTTTATTAACAGACTTGGATCGTTGACCAATTTAATTTGAATGTAATTAATTCTATAAACATGAGCTCTTCTTATTAACTTCCATTAAAATTAAATCACAACAAAAAGAAAACAGATATAAATCAAGCTACATGCCCTTGCTTCAGGTATGAGTCACGTCTGGTTCTCATTATGGTGATCTTGAACTTTCTTCAACTCTTCTTTATCACACATTTAAAAATTCCTGGGGCCCATGTGCATCTAAGAATTCTGATCATATGAGCACTTACCGAAACAACTTGAGTGCCTACAATTCTGTGATTTATTCCACGATCTATACAGTTATTTTCTTTACCTAAAACAGTATGTCAAAAGTGGGTCTCTTAACTTCTGCCTAAATAATCAATTACATGTTTAAATCTTAATTGTTTTGAAAATTTCTTCTTTTTTTCCCTCCTTTTAAAATAGGAATTTACTGACTGACAATGGCAGAAAAAATCTTAGAGAAGTTAGATATTCTGGATGAGCAAGCAAAGGCATTCTTGGCCATAAGAGCAAAGGTTTGTAAAATATGAACTAAAATTCAATCTTTCATTAAAAAGTTATTATTTCAAATGTGAATGATTATTTTTACTTTTTATTTAATGATACATTCGTATGGAGCCATAAACTAATTTGTAAAAAGCAAATAATTATATTAGTTGAAAGAGTCGTTTATGTAAGTGGATACTATAAAGAATTAGTTAAATATACAAGGTAATGTCTAGCTAGCTACTATATTAGGTTATGATGTATCTAGCCTGCTTAAAAAAAAAATCCAAAGCAGTCAAATAGTAAATAAGACTACTCCTGTAGTTCTTACTAATAGGTTAAACATAAAAACCGATTTCATTGGTTCATTAAAAGGAAGAAAGTATTTGGTATAGCTAGCCAAATTAGAAATAAAGTTCATAGAAAATAAACTTTAAAAGGTGAGGTGTATTTTCAATGTAAAATATTAATAAAGAATACAGTTCTGAAGCACCAGATTTTCTAACATAGATGAGCAGTTTAATTTAGTTACAGAAATAAATAAAATAATATAACAATGTGGGTAATGAGGCATATATAAGGAGCAGTGGAGTTTGAGAAATCAAGGAAGACACAAGAGAGGAACTCTTACATGAATGAACATATTTGTGAACCTCAAAATGAAACGCTGATGTTTGAGTAATAATTTGTTTTCTCTTTAATTTTTCATAATTATGTCCTTTCATTCAGAAAATAGAGAAATATTGAAAAATGGTATAAATTGATCCTGTTATAGCTATCAAAATGTTGAAATAGAAAATCAGGGATGACTTAACTAAAGCAAACCTGTTAGACTTGGACACCCCAAAGTTTATTGCTTTTTTACTTTTTGTTTAAAATGAATTGTAATGTACTATAGAAAATATAATTAGAGATAAAATCTATTAAATTTCTCATGAAATTACCCTTTACATAAAATTTTAAGATACGATTAGTAATAATAATTCTTAATCTTTACTGGAGGCTTCCTTTGTAAAAGTATTTCCATGGATTTCTCATTTTGTGTTACTGTGCATAGTTTACTAATAGAAAATTCCCTAGAGATTCTTTTTTTTTTTAATTAAAAAATTTTTTTTGCAGAGGGGAGGTAATTAGGTTTATTTATTTATTTATTTATTTACTTTTTCAATGGAGGTACTAGGGACTGAACCCAGGACCTCACGCATGCTGAGCATGTGCTCTACCACTGAGCTATACCCTCCCCACCTAGAGATTTTTTAAAAATTATATATAATCACTTAAAAAAACTTTTCTTATATTTTAAGTTATAAAGTTAAAAAATACATTTGGAAACAAGTTAAACAACATATAGATATGTATAAAGAAAATTATACATAAGAAAAGTTGCATAAAGAAATATTAGTACCCTTTGGCCTCTTCCCTCTAATCCTTTCCACTGAGGCGAACAAATTTTAGTGGTTGATGTTTATCCATCCACATCTTTTGTACTCTTACAAAGGTATTCAAATATTAATATATGTACATATACATACATTTACCCTTTCTTGCAAATATCCATGACATAAATACACATGCACATACATACATTCACAAAGGTGGATTATCTCTATTTCTTGTTTTATTGAGAAAATGAGATACAATGTAAAACTCACTTTGGTAATTTTTAATTTTTGGTAATTTTTAATTTTTTTAACAACTTTATTTTGAAATAATTATAGACTCACAGGAAGTTGCAGAAATTACGAAGAGTTCCATGTACCTTTCACCTAGTTAACCCCAATGGTGGCATCTTACATAGTTGTTGTTCAAGAGCAAAGCCAGTCTGAGTCACATCCAACGTTGACACTGGTATATTACTGTTAACTATACTGCAGACTTCACTCAGTTACCATCATTTTTTAACCTATATTTATTTGTGTCTGTAGCTTTGTGCAGTTTTATCCCATTATAGATTTGTGTAAACCACCACAGTCAAGACACAGCACACTTCCACCCTAAAAAGTACTCCCTCTTGTTACTTCTTTGTATTTGTATCCATCCCCCCAGTTCCCTGTCTCCATCCCCAGCAATGACTAATCTGTTCTCCATATCCATAATTTTATAATTCTGAGAATGTTATATAAATGGAATCGTTCAGTGTGTACAGTTCTGAGATTGACTTTTTCACTAAGTGTAATGCCCTTGAGGTCCATCTAAGTTTTTGTATGAATCAATAGCTTTTTTATGATAAATAATGTATACATTTTACTGCTGGTGGTATTTCATTATATGGATGTACAGTTCCAACTGCTCACCCACTGAAGGACATTTGGGTTGTTTGCAGTATTTTGCTTTTAAAAATAAAGCTGCTAAAAAACATAGGATGAAGTAAAGCTGCTATGAATATTTGTGTACAGGTTTTTGTGTGAACGTAAGCTTTCATTTCTCTGGGGTGAATGCCCAAAGCTGTGATTGCTATTGTTGGTGTACTCTCTGTCTCTCAAACTCAACAAGGTCAGAGACACCAGGTTTGGGTTGAGTTCCTCCTCCTGTGCCTCAGTCTGGAAACTGCCTCCAAGAACAACCTTAGGCTACTGTAGGGTTTACCTTATTTGTGTCTCTTTTTCCAGGGATTGTGGTCCTGCTCTGCCTGCTTCCTAATGCCTGATTGTAGTTGTTTTCATATATGTTGTCTGGTTTTCTGATTGTTTGGCTCCATAACTCACACTTTATCTACACCTTTGTTCCTCTTCAGTCCTCTTTTGATTGCTTTCTTAACTCCATTTCAGGCTCATGCCGGATGAATGTCTGTGTGCTCTACTGTGGGTGTGAGTTCAAGAAGAGAAGCAGGTTGGAGAGACCTGCCTGCTATGGTTCCAATAGCTCTCCATATCAATATTGCTAAACTTGCTAAATATATAGGTCATTCTTCAATTCTGAACTTTAGAATTTGGAGGGAGCCTTCATGATCATCTAGTCTAACACCCTCATTTCATAGACAGCGTTGACTGAGAAAAAATGCACAACGTGAGAGTTGTGAGTTAAATTTTATCTGGGGCAAAATGAGGACTATAGTCCAGGGGACAGCATCTCAGACAGCTCTGAGGAACTGCTCCAAAAAGGTAGAGGGGGAAGTCAGTATTATATATGATTTTAGCGAAAGGGGGTACGTGCAGTCAAGCACACATTTTGGCAGAGGCTTGCTGCTAGTCATGAGGAGCAGATGTCATGTTAATGATTTTAGTGCTTTTCTAGATATGGGGAGATGCAAGAATTTGAACTCTTAAAATCTCCTGAAAATATCTAACTATCTGAATTCCTGTTCTGCCAGTTTTTCCCAGAGCACAAAGTGCCTCATTCCTGATCTCCACCCTGAACTCCTTTCCAGGTGTGTTGAAAGTCAGCAGCTGCAGAGGCTCATGATTTAATCCTTGTAGAGGTAGATGGCAACTGCCAACATTTAGTTGGCAATAGGAGAAGAGTTGGTACACAAGGCTTCCAATTTTCTGTCCATTATTGCCTGCGACAGAAATTGTGTGTGTGTGTGGGGGGGGTGTATATAAAGTGAGATTAATTTTGCCTTTCTTATACAGGATTTTCCCTAAATGAAAAGTGCTCATTTTTCTGCTGTGTTATATTTTGGCTTTGCTGCAGAAAAACAACCTTCAGGGTCAAGTAAGGAAAAAGATTTCAGTGATACCTCTGACGTTTGATTTTCAGTTGGAATTTGAAAAGGCTATCACTACCCCCATATCTAAGACAGAATCAAAGATCACAAAAGACAGATCACATGGCATTAACAAAACAAAAAGGTAATCATCATAACTACCTCAAACTTTCGGTTTGGAATCTTAAAGCATTATTTTATATTTGTCTCAGATTATGCAACCTATATTAAATGTAAGCTTTGTCATACATACGTGTATTTCATGATGGTTATGAGTTACGCTAGATTAGAGCTCTGAATATTCCTAGTTTACAAACTGTTTATTATAATATTTTACTATCGCAGATGGTAATTGTACATAGTAATTGTAATTCTAAATCTTTAAAGAAAGACTTCTTGAGCTTTGTTGTGTCACCCCAAATTAATGTCAGGATTTATTTCAAACTGTAACCAATGTACTGCTAAAACAAGATACGCCTTTTCTAAGGAAGGAAGTTTTCCTGCGTAATTATAAGAAGGAGCCTGAACATGTAAAAATTGGTTTGTCACTGGCATTGTGTAAGTGTGCTATACAATTTTCTAGGCATCAGAAATGTGGAGAAGAGCCCAGACAAGAGAAACACTGAGGTGTAGAACCAATAGACCTTCAAATCAATTGGACATCAGTGATAGTGTAAAAACTGTTCTTACCTCAGTACTCTGTTTAATAATTCATAGGTTTACAGATGACAAACCCAAGTGTTGGTGAGGTTAAATAGCTTGCCCCAGCTCAGGGCTGACAAGTGGCATAAGCTAGATTTAAACACTAGCAGTCTGATTTTAGAGCCTGTGTTCTTATCACTACCACATTCAGCAGAATGGTTTCCAGCTTTAGTCTTGGTGACTAGAAGCATTACGGTGTTTGGTACTTAGGTAGAGAACACAGGATGGAGAGCAGATCGGGGTGGATAAGATTAGAGTGAGAAATGCTGAGCTTGATTTTGGATATGTTAAGTTTTAGATGCCTGTGGGGCATCCAGGTGGTGGTTTCTAGAAGACAATTGGACAAACATATCTGAATCTAAATTAAAACAAGATCACTTGGACTCAAAATTCAGCTCACTCAGATTTTTGTTATTTATGATTTAGCAGGATGTCAGAACATGTTTCCATTTTGCAACCATAAGAAAATGGAGTTTGTTTCCACAAATATTAGTGGCTTAAGTAATTTAGCTTTATCACAAACTTCTTTCATTAATACTTTATTTTTATGTAGATTTAGTCAACAACTTTACTTCAAAGTCATTTATGCAGCTATCCGTCTGAATTAGAATATTTTAATAATACATAGATTAAGTTGCATAACATGGAAGTTGGGTATGTAGAGAAGGGAAAAATAATGTATTTTATTATACATTATTATATATTATACAATTATATATTTTATGTTTGTGCATGTTTATATTTTTGAATATATATATATATGTGTGTGTGCACCATTATGTGACAGTATAATATATGGCTAATGGTCCATTAGACACATTTACAGATGATGTGCAATATGTTTTATGGCAGTATTTTCCAGGGTGATACTGTTGATTCCCCTTCCCTGTCTGCAGTTTATAAGTAGTTTATAAAGGCATCGTTGACCTTTTGTTTAGTGATAACATCTCAGCAGCTGAGTAATGTTCCTTTTGAGTTAAGTTTGTTTGGCTGACTTGCAGTTTGATATCAGAGTCAAAATTATAAAGACAGAGGCATGTATTTTCAAGATACAAAGACCAAGTAAATTTTGTTTGATCAGTGCCCAGAGGACCAAACCTAGCAAGAAAAAAAAATGTACAGGAAAATTTCAAGAATTTACACAAGAATTAGAGTGTAGCCCAGGTCAAAAGAAATAAAATTTGGTTAAAGAAATTAAGAGGCTCTGGTACATGTAAATAAGTCTTTTCTAGATGCTGAGTTTTGCTTCTAAGACCACTTCTGTCTGACATTTGCCTCTTTTCAAGTAGCTTTCCTCATGTAGCAGTTTTGTACTGCCTCAGAGTAAAAAAGAAATTCTTTAGATGTGTATATTTCAGTCAGGAGACAGAGCTCCTGCTAACAGTCCTAGTTTTAACACACTGTATAATTTTTCTATAATATAGAACTATTTAAAATAGTGAAATAAGTGTTAATTCTCTACTATGTTTGAAAAGCATGTGTTGTAAATTACTGTTTAATTCTCTAAACAAATTAAGCCTAGCTATTTGTGGATACCTTGTGGATCTATTTCTATTATCTATTGTTTTCCTTGGTTTTAGGGGTTCTTTGTTTTATCTTCTCACATGCCTGCGTTTGAGAAAGTGTGGATACAAGTTGAAACTCTAGGTGATATTCTCTCATCCAGAGAGGATTTGTGCTGGTTTTTGGCAGGTGTCTAGGCTAGGGGCATCACCAATCCTAGATCAGGGTAGAGATAATTCAAAATGAACTTCAATTTCTTTGAGGGCTTAGCTATGATTCAACCTTACTTCTAGGTAATAAATATCTGAGGTTCCAACCCCCGCCTGAAGGGTATACTAGGACCCTTCCCTCTTCAGTGGGCCCTGAACTCCAGTTTTGTTCCTGTAGCCCTGTAAGTTTGTCGGAAGTGCCACACAGCTTTTTTGCTTCCCTGCTGCTGATTGTGGAATTTACAGACATACAGTCTCAAATGCCAGACTTAACACTCTGAGTTTCCCTCTTCTCCTAGCTCTTGGCTTCTCAATTTCTTACTTTATTGGGAGTGCTCATATGTCTGTAAACAAATGTTTTTAATATTTTTTCCAGCTTTTCTAGTTGTTCTCAGGGGGATAGCTAGTTCAAACCACCTAGTTTTCTACTTCCAGAAGTGGAATTTAATATAGTAGCAGATTTCACTCATACTGGAATGACTGTCCCTAAACCAAGTTCAAATTAAAAAATTCTTAGGTAACTTTTAAATTTTTGTTAACAATAGCTCTGCTGTCACTTACTACAGTAATTTTCATTTATTGATTTTATTCCCCAAGTGTTTTTCGAGTAACTGCTATGGGGATATTACAGTAACAGTGAAATATACCTCTTCAGTGGGAGATTCAAATAAGTGAACAGGCAAACACCAGCTGCTACAGAGAGATTCCAAATATGAGGATCAGCAAAAGCTTCCTAGAGGAGGTGGCCCCTCAGGTGAGACCCAGAGAGTTAATGAAGAGACAACAAGATTTAAAAGAGAGAAATAGATTCCCGGCCAAGGCAATAATATGGGCAAAGGGTCAGCCAGAGGCAAAGGAAAGCCCAGCCTATGTGAAGAACCAAAAGTAGTTCAGTGTTGCTAGGCTTGAAAGGAATATGGGGTAGACACTGGAGATGGCTTGGTAAGAAATGAGGCTGAAGAGGTAAATAAGGCCACATCAGCAAGGGCCTTATGAACCAGGTAAAGAACTCTGGACAGTTTCCTTCAGCGAGGAGCTGCTGAAGGATTTAAACAAGGCAATGCATACTCACATTTGGATTATAGAAATATTGTTAAATAGCAAAAGAGGTCATTAAAACTTATGAGGGCTCCTCCCTCATTTTATAAGAATTCATAGTATCTCCAGAAACTGCCTCTTCCAGGAAACAAGTCATCTTGCAGTGAGTCCTTTTCAGCCTTAATAGAATGATTACTTAAATGACAGAGCATACGGCAGCAAGTTTTTTCCCCTCATATCAGCAATGATATGCTGATTACAATGGCTATATTGGATAGATTTAGTTTTTCCAGATCTTGAGATGCAGCTCCTGATCTCCAAGTTATGTTGATTATAACTTAGGATACCAGCCTCCACCAGTGCTCACAAACCTCACTCCTACACTGAGCCCAGATGTCAAATCTGATGACACAGCTTTCAGCTTAGCCTAAACCTTACATCATAACCACCACTGCCAGGACCAGAGTGATTCCTGGTAACTGCATGCCTCTTTCATTTTTTTATCCCTAGCCTCTTGCTACTCAAAGTATGATCCTCCATCCAGCAGCATCAGTATCACCTGGCAGCTCGTTTGAATTATAGAATCTCTGACCCTCTTCCAGACTAAAGCTGCAGTTGACCAGATCCCCCAGGTGATTCCATCGACACTAATGGCTGAAAAGTACTACTGTAGCCCAGTGGTTCTCAAACATGGAGGACAAACTGGGGAGCCCCACTGGCAGTGTTCGATTCTGTAGGTCTGGGCGGTGGCCTGATAATTTGTATGTCTAGTAAGTTTCCAGGTAATGCTGACGCTGCTGGTCCAGGGTCCACCCTTTAAGTCACTGCTCTAGCTGTGTCCCGCTCTCGTCGTGCTACCCAACACCGGCATGTGTTCTGTTTCTCCTTGGCTTGCTGAGTACCATAGCAACACTCACCCTAGTGCTGTGATCGCCTAGCTGATGAAACCTGCCCAGGTTGAAATGTAGCTGAGCTTTGTGTTCAGAGCAGTGGTTTTCAACCCACCTGCCTGTTAGTATTACCTGGGGAGCTTTAAAATAATTGGATTCAACTTTAATTAGTTTGGAGTAGGGCCCAGGCATTACTATTTTTTAAGATTCCCCAGATGATTCTTACATAAGGCTAGGATTGAGAATGATTAAAATTTATAGGGCTGCTTTCTCAGTTACTCCCAGAGACATCTTTTCCACATTGGTATTAGCTCAGGATTTCTGTATTTTTCTTGGATAAATGGGAACTGATAAAGGGGATGGCCACAAATACCCAAAATTTACTGGAAGGACCTTCCTAGGATTACTTTCCTGATAAGCAGAGAGTTTTATAATTATTCAAAAATCTCTCTCAGCCTTTTGCCTTTCATTTATATATAGTCTTTAAGGTTTGTCAATGAACACCAAATCTACCCTTCTTTGCAACTTTTCATAATTGGATCTTTTACAAAAGAACCATACCCATTTTAACAAAAATCTTTTTTTAAAATTACCTGGAACCTAAGAAATTTTCAAAGAGAAATAAAGTGCTTTCTTCATTACCTAAGCATTCAGTACTGAATTATCAGGTGAAAATGGTGAATTTACGACTGAAAAATTGTGCTGAACACTGGAATTTGACACAACATTGTAAAATGATTATAAATCAATAAAAAATGTTAAAAAAAAAGAATATTTTTCCTTTAGATTAATAGGGGCTTCTCATTAGAAGAACTATTTTCCTAAATGTAAAACCAAAAGAATATTCCTTTTAGAAATATTTTTATGACAAAAGCATAAATTTGCATGCAGGAAAGATAATGAAATAGGATTAGAGAATACGATGCAACCTGTACTGAAATTTAGTTGGTCAAATTCCTTCTTACTGTAGTTCAATATACATGTCATACTCTGTGTGGCATTAGGACAGAGATTAAGAGGATGGGGATACAGATCAGCTGCCAGGTGTGCATCTTAGCTTTGCTTCCTGCTAGTTATGACCTTGGACAAGCCACATGACCTCTTTGTGCCTCGGACTTCTCATCTTGACATGGGGGATAAGAATGGTAGGTATCCCACAGAGTTGTTGTGAGAATTAATGAATTAATATATGTGAAGAGTTAAAATTCCCCAACGTACAGTAGTCACTTTTAAAAAAAACTCAACAAAAAATATATAAGCTGTATTTTTTGCAATATACAATTGTATGTTCTAATCATTCAAAATAAGATAGTAATGAGATACAGTTGAGCCATGTTTACACATGGCAATCATTTCTAGAATCTCAGGTAAAGTGTGACTTGGGACAGGTAGGTGGGGTGGGGTGGGAGCAGGAAGTAAAGAGGAGGAGGAGACATTTAAGTGAGTGAAAATAGAGTCATGCCTTGCTTGCTACTGCCCACAGTTTCTCACTTACGTGGGTGCAGGCTCCTTAAAGTCCCCACGAGGATTCGGGGAAGGTGACAGCCTTGTCTCCTCCAGCTCTCTGTGGGGAGAGCTTCACTCTTGGGCTGGACACTTCCTCGTCCCTACACCTGGAAGAGGACTCCCACTTACTGCTTATGCCTGGAGCAACCTGAGACTCTCCCGCAAAGCTTCTCAGCAATGGCTGCTCAATTGAGAACTTTTGGAAAATAGCTGAGCACTGCCCTACAGACCATGATTTAACTAGTGCGGCAGAGTCTGGGCATAGGGGCTTTTCCAGAGCACCCTGGATGTTAATATACAACTAGAGGTTTGAGAACCATTTCTAGGGGCCTCTTTCTCTCTCACTCCCTCAGTCAAGAGACCCTCACATGACAGCCTGTCTGCCACTGATCCATTGCAAAAGAATCTTCTCTCTCACTGCTTGCTACTCCCTGAGTCCCAAATAGCCTGGCCTTCCGAGGTGCTGCAGGAACCTTACTCACTGAAATGAGTAAAGAGAAACCACAGGTCATATAAGAGGACTCATGTGAAGG
This sequence comes from Camelus bactrianus, assembly GCF_048773025.1. Taxonomy (NCBI): domain Eukaryota; kingdom Metazoa; phylum Chordata; class Mammalia; order Artiodactyla; family Camelidae; genus Camelus; species Camelus bactrianus. The sequence goes on from NC_133551.1 coordinate 29,501,678, forward strand.
AGGGAGATGAAGCCAAACAATCAAAACAGGTGACTCCAAACGAGGCAGATTTATGACAGGAAACAGAAGAGAACTGCAGAAAATATCTCTTAAAAAAAGAAGTAAACAGGAGGAAAAGGGATTTAAAAAAATAGACATTTTTGAATCAGAATCTGAGTGAGATTAAAAATAGAAAACAGATGAAGACTCAGTTGATAATCTAGAAAATCAAGTAAAGGCACAATCTTATAAAAATGCCCCCCAAAGATGGAAATCAGGTTGAAAAGAGACATTTAGTACAGTTTTAGGATACTCGATATATAAATGTACTTTAATACAAAAATCAGGAGAGCGAGAAACAGATGATGAGGAAATAATCAAAGAAACATAAAAAAAAAAGTGCCTTTGTTTCAGACAGACAAATTTTCAGATCAAAAGTTTTACTAAGTGCTAGACTTATGGTAAAATTACTCAATTCCCAAGGCAGGGGGAAAAACTGGTTAATCATAAAGGAAAGGAAATCAGATAAGTTTCATGTGTCTCATCTGCATCTCTGAGGCTAGAAAACAGTAAACCATTTTCAGCTTTTGAACAGAGTAGCAATCCAGAAATTCGTTATATGGATGAATCATCGTTTATACATGAGAACAAAAGAGAGACAAGTTTTTGGACTTGAAAGACTTTAGAATGTAATCTGCTTATTTTTTTCTTTCTGAGGAACTTACTTGGAGAAATATTTTATCCACATTTAACTTAAATATGAGTAAAATAGGGATCCAAACTGGATATCTTTATTACACAAAGTTGTATTTGAGGTTTTCCCATGGTGCCTGAATGAAACAGCCCAGGCACGTGCAGAAGCCCAGGCACGTGCAGAAGCCTTCCTTCAAACCCAGCCCACGCAGCACCAAAGCAAAGGCTTTACCAGTACTCCCTTTGACTCAACTGCAACAGAACATATTTTCACAGGGAGTTTTTCTAAATATAAGTAAAAGGGTCGGGGGGGGGGGGATGAATTAAAAAACTTTTCAAGCAGCCCAAAACCAATACAACTTACGAAAAACAGATCTATAATTTTATTGCTAGTGGGTTAACCCACCAAATTTATAATTCCAAGATCCATCCCTCATATTCTATGAGAAGCCAGTGCTAGGAACTCAACTTTTATTCCTAGACTCTTACCCTCCCATCTTCCTCCTACTGTTGGGGGGAAATTCTCCATGGGTCTCTTGTATTTCTGTACGTCTTGTGAGCAGAAGTACGGGCTGCCTTTTTTTCTATCTTTTCAAGGATGTTTGTGTAGCAAACAGCCTTGGAAGATAGAGAAAGTGCCCTCCTCTGAGCAAGAGCAGGCATGTTATGGTCCATTACAAAAGATTTGGGTTCCCTTAAACTGAAGGCTCCATTCCTGTCCCATAACTCACTGTGTGTGCAGGTGTCATCTGGCCCTCTGCTTGCTGCCCTGTGGAACCGGGGCTCACAGAACTGATGCAGAAGGTGCTGCTCCTGCTGATGTGAGTAATAAATAGTCCTTTGCCTCCGACCCAGGAGTCTCATGTCTTCTGCCAGAAGAGATGAAACTGTGGTGGGCTAACTTGTTATTTTGTAAGTAGGGTCAAATCTCAGACCTTTCACAGTTTTTGACACCTACTTGGAGGGAAGGAGCTTGTGGGTAGAATGATAGATCCTTTGGCCCTTCTCAAAACCTGGGTGATACAAGTAATTGTAGTTCATTCCTCAGTGAGTAATAGACCATCCTTATCCAGATCCCTCTGGGCATAGAAATAATCCATTTATATACCCATTTTATGTATCCTATAAGTCTGTCTCTTCTAGGTGGCAGGATTTATAATTTAGTTATACCTCAACTAAGTCCACAAAATTAATCCATATGATAAAATTTTAAAAAGAAGGAAAACAACATGATGAGGAACTATGTAAACTAGGAAGGAAAGACATGATTAGCTGAGGGCAGAGTTTGTGTATAGTTAATTTTATAAGCCAAATATCTAGCACTTAATTCAATTTTTTAAAATAAATTATGTTAAGTGTGCATTTACTGAAGGGCCAAAAAAAAGAAAACTGTCCTCTCTCAATACTTCTACCAAATTTTGACTTTCCTCTCATAAGCACGCTGAATTTTTAAGAGCACTTTGCAAAATGAACATGTCAAAGGCCTCCCCAAAGAATGTTTAAATGACCGTAATTTGAGAAATTGAAAAGAAAAAAAAAACAGGCAACATGAAGGCACAATATTAGTAATGAGAAAGGAGCTATAATCATAGATGTAGAAGAAGTGAAAATAATTGAGTAATTTGTATATATGCTGCTTTGAAACGTGGGTGTGATGGATGATCTGGGAAAATATAAATGTTGAAAATAGTCTTAACAAGAAAAATAAATCAATAACTAGAAAATTTTGAGAAACTAGTCAACTATCTTTTACAAAAGCACCACCTTGAATCTGTGTCAAGGATGAATTTCTTCAAAGTTTCAAAGAACTATCTAAATGGATTCTGAACATATACAAAGATGGAATTGTTTTAATTCTTTTTGTAAAAATAGCTTTCATCTTCGAGTCTGACCATAAGAATATAAAACCATTGAGGATTCTCACTTATAAATACAGATTTTTTTGAATCTAAAATAAAACATTAACTGTTTCATCAGCTATTCTCAACTCACGAACATATAGCATAAAACAGTTTTATAATTCTCCAATTTCACTCTGATAATTTTTGGTTATTAAAAGTCTGTCCGATTTAGTATTTTGATCCTACATATTAGTTGAGGCTTTCTCTTCCCCCATAGGAGCCAGTCTAGCAACACTGGAGGACCTGAAATCAAAAAGGGTATCACCAGTAATATGATTCTTCCTGTCCCCCTACCTGTGATTGGGAGCTAGGTGTGGTCTTCCTCTAGCACACCTCCTCCTCTTGCCTCTGTTAATCGTTTTTTGTTTTTTTTTTCTAGTATGGGAACAATGATGTGCTAGAGCCAGCTTCCACCAGTATGTTAGAGCTGATTGTTGAATGTGTAGGAATTTTGTGAGATAGTTATTAAATACAGTCATTATTTAAATTCAGTTATGTAAACTAAAAATTCAATAACATACTAAAAATAAGGCTAATACTCAAAACTCATCACTTCCTAATTACTACATTTTACCATTACCTAATGGTTTTGAACTTACATCCATTGTATCCATATGGTGGAATTATAATTAATATCATGCTACTGCATATTTCTTCTCAATTCCATATTCAGTGAAGTCTCACTTGAAGCTTGAAATCAATTTACACCACAGAAACTGGCCAAAATCACAAGTCAGGATTTGATTTGTTATTTGTCTAGATTTATGAAAGTAAGGGAGAAAACATTAACAATGAAAATTAAACCTAAAAGTTTGTCTTGCCATTAGCCATTATGCTCTGAATAGTATGAAAAACCGAGAAAATATTCTAGTATTCAAAAATTATCTGGCTCTGCAAAGAAGTAGCTTGTGCTATTGATGAATGAGTGACGTTCCAACCTATGTCTTCATTGTTTCACTTTCATGTTACTTCTTAAAGTAAATGAAAGTATCAACCAACATTCACGTTGGAACTACACTTGGAAGAAAGGCTATTATGTATTTACCAGCACCTCCCTGTGTGGGAGTAAGAGAGGAGGGAGAGAGAAAGGTCAACATTTCTTACTTATCCGACCACTGTTACCATCTTCTTTCTCAGTCATCATTTGCTGGACAACTAAGAGCCTATGGTGAAATTGAAAGATATAAAACTTCCAGTTGTAAGATAAGTAAGTCCTGGGGATGTAATGTACAGCATGGTGACTATAGTTAACAATACTGTATTGCATATTTGCAGGTTGCTGAGAGAGTGGATCTTTTTTTTAAATTAATTAATTAATTTTCTGGGGGGAAGTAATAAAGTTTACTTGTTTATATTTTTGATGGAGGTACTGGGGATTGAACCCAGGACCTTGTGCATGCTAGGTATGCACTCTACCACTGACCTATACTCTCCCTGCTTAAGAGAATAGATCTTTTAAGTTCTCATCACACACACACACACAAAAATGTAACCATGTATTGTAATGGATGCTAACTAAACTTACATGGTAATCATTTCACAGCATATACAGATATCAAATCATTTTGTTACACACCTAAATATAACACAATTTCATGTGTCTATATTTCAATTTTTACTATGTCCTGGAATAATGGAAATTTAAGTAGAGACTTATGAAATACTTCTATTATGACTTAAGTGAGTCAGCTTGTCAATACCTAGGGAAAGACTGTTACAGGCAGAGGGAAGAGCAAGGGTCAAGGTCCTTCAGTGGGTGCTTAAGCTCCTCACCTTAAAACACACAGCCGAAAAATTCACTCTGGTTCCATGTGGAGGAGACGGGCTAAGCGGTGCACAGAGGCATTCAGTGGAAGCTCCTCTACTTGGAAATACGAGAACTGGAGAGGAGGGAGGTTTCTTTCTCACAGTGAGAAGTTTTAAATTTATTTCAGTCTGACAGGAAACAGTTGGAGGGAAATGACAATCCTGTTCATATTTTACAGGTGTCACCATGGTTGCATTGCGAAAAGACTGTTGGGGACAAGCGTGATAGCAGAGAGAGCAGACAGAGGACGACTAGGGATGTATAGGTATAGTTCAGATAAGAGATGAAGGGGCCTCAGACTAAGGTAGAAGTAACGAGGAAAGAAGTGGTTGGGTCTGGAATGTATTTCAAAGAAAGATCCAATGAGATTTGCTGAGAGATTGGGAATAAGAGTAAGAGAAAGAGAAGTCAAAGATGACCACAGGGTTTTTGGCCTAACCCTCTGGTTGAAGGAAAGGGGAAAGCCAAGGTAAGGAACAGAGTGGGAAGGAAGTGGAAACAAACATTTGTTTTTGAATGTAGATTTGAAATTCCCGTAACACATCACACTGCAGAAGTCAGGTAGCTATTGTGTGTAAATCTGGAGCTCAGGGAAGAGTTTGGTGTCTGTACTATAAACCTGGAGGACATTGCCTATGGATAATATTTAAAGGTGTGGGACTGGATGGTATCAACTAAGGATGAGTGTCTGAGGACTGACTGAGTCATAGGTTACTCCAGCATTTGGAGGTCAGAAATATCATGAATTATGTAGTACCATTAACCTTCTTACATATTGTCAATAGTCATTTAAAGAATTTAGTGGAGGAAAATTCACGTTTGCAATAAATAGTTGCTGTGATCCTATCTGGTATACTGCTCTGGAATCTGAACTGACCCTAACTGCACATCCCTCCACTTTGACTAGGGTTGGCAATGTCCCCAATATCTCAATGAACAAATTTCCAGTATATTTTTCTAAAGGGGTTAATCCAGCTTGTGGACAGTTCTTTCCTGAGTGCCCTCAATCCTAGGACAACAGCGGTTTTCTCTATTTCCAGTGATTACCACTAATATTTTCAGCTCCTGCTTAATCAGTCCCGATCTTTTACACGTTGTACTATAATATATTAAAACAGCAACAATTCACATCTATATAACTGGGACTTCACCACATCTCTCCAAATTTATTTTTTAGGTTAGTTTTGTAAATTTTTGGATTATTTTAATTTAGATTAATTTTATGTCTTCCAGATATAGCTCCTTCAAAAATAAGCCTGAACCTAAAAAGCCAAATTTAAGACCACACGTTGTGCCAACAAATATAAAAATTCAAGAAATCAAGTCAATAGGTAATGCTTTCTGTAACACACTTACTTCTCCTTTGATGTATGAGTGTTTATATTATATACTTCATTATTTATTAATATGCGTCTTAAAAGTTCTTAGAATTTGGTGTTTCTCTTGAAAGCATTTGCTTGAATGTATATGGATTATAACTGCAGTGTGAAAGATGTCAGTGAGCTATGAAGAAGAATTTCCTAAGAGAAAGATGGTAAGTATCAGAATGGACAATTTGTCCATTCACAAATTAAAAATATGTTTTATGTTTATTTTTCTAGAAGGAAAATCTACAGATTTTCTTTCAGCTCAATCCTAAGAATTTCCTTATTATTGTTTTAAAAAAATCACTGAAGTATGAACATCTTACTTAATAGAAATTTACTCTGTAGAGACTGTCAAGGAACTCACTTTCCTAGAAATTTAAGGCATCTATGAAGTAGGAGCCACCTATAATGATTCTCAGAGAATTTAAGTGTTTTGTGTTGTCTTTGTTTTTCTTCCTCTGGCATTATTTTTAAAAAACACACATATAATTGTGTCATTCTCATCAACAATCTTGACTAATGCTCCTTGATTCCACATTGCCCCATTTCTCTGCTACTCTTCATAATCTAATTCCTCTAAAGATTTGTTTTACATACACTGTACTTCCTCAAATTTGTTCAAACTTCAACCTACTCCAAATTGGTTTTTGACTCCACCATTCTACTGAAGCTACACTGATTAAGAGTACTGATCACAGATTGAAACGTTGTGTTGTACACCTGAAACTGACACAACATTGTAAACTGACTGTCCTTCAGTAAAAAAGAAAGCAAATTTTAAAAGACTACTGATGATCTCCGTGTTGCTAAGTCCAAAGGATGTTTTTCTGTTTTCATTTTCTTCCACCCCTCAATAGTTTATAGTTAGTTGATCACTCCCTCCTTCTTAACACTCTCCTGTTTTTCTGCTGTCTTAACCCCTTCCCACCCTCTCTTCTTAATTTCTCTTCTCTATCCTTAAAATACTGTATTTGCTCAGAGCTCTATCCTGAGCCTGCCTCTGTTTCTACAGTCTTTCCTTGGGTGATCTTACCCAGTCTTGTAGTTCAAAATAGCATAGAAATGCTGTTAAGTCCTTCATTTGTATCTCAATCCAGACTATCCTCTGAATGGCAGGTTGAGGGAAATATTTCTATTTTCAAAGGAATTAATGAAAAGTTTTATTTGACTATCAAGTATGATTCTGTTTTATTTAGGAATGTTTTTCCTAAGAAAATAATAAATAATTGAATGTTATATGCTGCTAATAGAAATTCATTTTAAAAGCAAATTATTCTAGAATATATTTAGCTCTAAACATGTAAAAACAACATCATGTAAGCAAATAAAATTATCAAACTACATTTCTAAAAAGTTTGCTACAAGTAGAGAAAATAGTTTATTGAGTTAAATTAGAAGTAGTCTAATAGTATAGAAATATCATTTATGTTTGGATTTGTTTCTTTAGAGCCAATTGAAGAAAGTCTAAAATCAAGACCTATTAGATCATTTCGTTATCTTAAGGATACAACTGAGGTAGGTTTAATTTGTGTACTTACAATCATTTAAGAGAAATTCCAATTAGCCCTAATAGATTTATACATGCTTCTACAAATCCCAAGTTCAAATGTATTTTAGAATTCAGAAGCATAAAATTTTACAGGGATTTCATCTCTGATATCATGCAAAACTATGTATAGAAATAATAGAGAAAATAACGTATTATTTGTTGGACAGTCGATACAGTAGAATTTATTGAGTGTGATAAGGACTAGAAGTTATCATAAAGTTAGTTAAGACACGACCTCATAGAAAACTATACATACATAATTTAAATATTTTATTTTAACATAAAATATGAAAATATACATCCATTTATTAATCTTTTGGTGTGTAGCCAAGACCATTTTTGTTATAGTTATTTAACTTACATAAATACAATAACAACTGTCATAACAAGTTTACACCAACACTGTTGACTCTTACTACCCACTTACGCAGAGGGTCATGGGCATCCTGTGAAGTGGTCAACCAGGCTTGACCATTGAGCATGCCTTGGCTATCATTCAGTAAGCTTTAACTTGGGAGACTAGAGAGAGAAATTAGTACAGAGAATCAGCAAAAGAAAGTCATTTAAGAGAGTCTCTTGGGTGTTAATGTATTTATTATTAACCTTGTTTATTGCTAATATGCAGAATGAAACATGAAGAGATACATACTTTGCACCATAATTAATAATGTTATAATTTTATTGCATATTTCTACTGTTTATAATTTTTTAAAATATTGACAAAATGTAAATTTACTAGTATCTTATATAAAACACTTAAATTTTTTAAAAACAAGTTAATATATACATATGACTTTATAAATTAAATAATACAAAAACACAAAATCCTTCCACGCATAACTTCCTGTTCTAACTTCCTCTTTTCAGAAGCAACCGTGTTTAACCATTTGGGGTTTCAATTCCTCTTAAGATTAACTCTATAATTCTAAAGAATGAGCTTCTGTTGATTTTCTTAATTTATTAACTTTTAGCATTACCTACTGAAAAATCCAGGAACAAAGATTGGAATTAGCTTATTGATACTGCTCTACATCTCCCCTCTCTCCCTCTTTCCTTTCTTGGATCTTTGATAGTTAGTTTTCTGCTTCTTCTGTTTTAACTTTCGTACCTTGAAATAATACATCTAAATGCTTTTTTCTTTTCTATCAACTTTAATCACTAACTCCTGATTCCTCTTTACGTAAGATGAAGATCTTAGCGGTTTTAGCCTTTCCTTCACATTTTCTTCCCTAGGTCAAGTATATCTTTATTTTTACCTTTTTGAGGTCAATGGTTATATGCAGCTTGCAACTCTGATAAAGCCTTTATGCTTTGTCTGTATGTTAATTCTAAAACTCAAAATGCTATAAACAGCATTTATATTATTATGACGTTTTTGTAAATAATTATACATTGTAGAACAAAGTAATGTGCTAGGATTATGTTTTTTTTTCCCAAATGGGTACAATGTAAAAACAATAGGCTCTCTTCTTATTCTCCAACAGCTACTCCAAAATAATGCCATGTGATAGTTTTCCCTTATACTTAGATCTTAACTGTCTTGTATACTTTTTCTGGGGTTCCTACTTGCCTTTTTTTTTTTTTCTTGTGGATAATGACAGTAATAGTAAATATACAACAGTGCCAAGCACTGTTCAAATATACATATATTCAAAGAAATATATAATATATAATCAATTTGTATTTATATATGAAATATATATATTCATATGCAAAATATATATACATGTGTAATTTACACCCTCAACAACCTGATGAAGTAAGTACTATTATTATTCCTATTTTATAGTTGAGAAAAAAAGTTACAAAAGTAAGGAACTCGGCTGAAATCAAATTATAAGCAAGAGAGCCAGGAAGAACCCAGCAATCTAATTCATGATCTTTACCTCTATGATATACAACCTCCAAAAAAGAAGCATGTACCTTTTTCATTATATGTGAATAAAATATCATACTTCACTTAGTATGATACGCTCTATGTCCATCCGTGTTGCTGCAAATGGCATTATTTTATTCATTTTTATGGCCAATTAGTATTCCATAGTATATATATACCACATCTTCTTTATCTGACTCCTGATTTTTCTTGTTGTGTAGATGGAAAATGCTAAGCCCTTGCATGAGCTACATTTGCAGCATAAACAACAACAATGTAGAAGAACTTTGGGTTCTACAATAATTTCTTCTGTATCCAGCATTCAACCTAATGCTTATAAGGAGGAAAAAGACTCTGTTAAGAGGTATACACATTGCATATTTATATTGAAATAACTGAAAATTAACTGCATCTAACTTTAAGATATAAGCATTGAGGAATATATGTATGTACATATATGACTGAAACATTATGCTGTACGCTAGAATTGACACAACATTCTAAACTAACTGTACTTCAATTTTTAAAAAGATAGAAGCATTAAGAAAACCTTTAACCAAGGAATATCAGTATCTAATCATATTACCACATTATTTCACTACTTAATAACATATGAAGACTATTACAAAGATGGTGAAGTTTAGATTCCTTAATATGGCATATGGTATCTCTCCAGCTTTCTGTTCTGTCTCCTTACTCATAATGGTTCTAATCACAATGAACAGTCTGTTCCAACTAATGTGTGATTTGACCCATTCTGTTCTTTCTGTTTAGAATGCACTTCTCTATCTGATAGATTCCTATTCATCTTTAGCAGTTGGGACACTGCTAGCAGCAATTTAAACAATAAAGATATTTATAATCTCAAATAGCAAGAAGTCCATCAGTAAGGCAGTTCCGGTTAATTCAGGGTTTAATGAGTCCATCAAATATCCAGCTCCGCCAAGTTTCCTCAACTGTCTGAGCAAGCAGCTTGTTCTCCTAGCTTGCTCAAAGTACAAGTACGAGATGGTGACTGCTGTTCAAGGTAACTGGTAACAGCATCCACTGGAAAAGAGAAAAGCTCTTTAGTCTCTTTGTAACAATGAGGAAAATTATCCGCAAAGCCCTCCAGCAGACCTCCCCTGGTGTTTCCTTCATTAGAATACAGTCATGCACCCATATCTAAACCAGTAAATCATTATCAGCTTAAATCAATTTTTCCAACTTTTTATATCGCAACGACACACACACACACACACACACACACATACATATATATGGAACAGAAGATTCAGGTTCATAGACAATTATATTTCTTGCTCTTTATAGTTGAACTTGATTGCAGTGTTTTGGGGTTTTGTACAGTTATTACTAAGGATCCATGTGATACATTTCTATTCTATTTTATTCTACTTTTTAAAATGTTGGGCAGGAGATGCTAAATTGATTTAGTGTCTAAATTGATGGGTTTTACCTCACATTTTGAAAAGCATGTGCTTCAATCATTCAAGATTCATTTCCTTGAGTTAGGAGGGAGTCCAGCCTCCCTTGAAGGACACAGTTGCTTAGAGAAAAATGAATAAGATCAGAGTTCTGTTAGCACAAAAAGGGGGAAAAAAGACTCTTAAGTAGGCAGACCTCTGTTTAGCACATTATCCTTTAAGATTCCACTCAGAAGTCACATCTCTGAAGCCTTCCCTGATAGCAGTGGCAGGCTGTTCTACCCTTTTAGCAAAGCAAGTTTTCTTTTATAAAATTTCTCAAGTCTTTCTACAAAAGAAGCATTATAGTTGTTTTATCAAAATCCCAAATTGAGACTTCTGGAAAATTTGGCAACATAAATACATGTTTATCCTGGCCAAAATGAATAACAAAAGGAAGAAAAGTAGAGCAGAAAAATTCATAAAATTGAAACCAGGACGTTTTATCTCAAACACAAAGAAAATCTACTACATATCTGTTACAATATGAAGTAGATTGAAGGACTCCAGAAGTCAATGCACAATTTCTATTCCAAGAAAAAAAGGAAGACTATTGAAGGAGCCAGTAGAAGATACTCTGAAAATATTTCTATTAACCACCACTTCCCCACCACCCTCCATACACATGCAAAGAAAAAGGATTTATTATCAATGATGAATCACAGAAATAGGGGAAATCCTCCCTTTTGGGATCCCTTTCCTTATTGAAAGTCACCAGCATTCCAAGCACTGTTTTTAAGATTACTTCAGATGTATTCAGTTAGGGGAGAAACCTCCTAATTTAGAGGGAGCGGGAGCAAGATCTTGAAAGGAGGGTTGACAACAGAAGAGACAAGATACAATTTTTTAAGAATCATCTTTGCAAATGTGAACAATAACCACACAGATAACTGTCTAAATAAAAAACACACGACCCATCAAACAGCGCAAGAGCCACGGGACCATTCTTTGACTGAATTCCTCCCCAAACTGACTTGCTTACCCCAAGAGAGAGGCAAAAAACTGGAACTCAAGTGGCACCTCACACATTTATGGACAGAGTACCCACCGCCACTGCCACATTAGAGTCATGAAGAGGTTTCACAAAACATAGGAACAAATTTCCCCATGAATTTTCAGGGCCCCACCTCCCTCACCAGTGTACTCAGCCAGCTGAATGCCTGAATCGATAACATAAGGTAACAACATCTGGATTTATCTGTTAATTTCTAAGGGAAGAATTTAATAATAGTCAGGTAAACAGGGAGAACATCCAAAGAAAATGTACCCCTCCTAGTTTTGGACTAATATCAAGTCCAGATTCAAAGATGAGTAGATAGAAAAAATGAAAACAAAACATGGGACCTATCAAAAATTCTGTATCAAACAAAGGAAATAATTTAGCAAATAGCTAATGGCCAAACTTTGACAGAATTTGTACCCCATGAAACAGGAGAAAAGATAGACGATAATTATTCATATGCTCAAGAATTAAAGGAAATAGCAATCCTATGAAATTAGATTTGAAAATATAAAAGATAATTATTGAGGATGAAATGGTGCTATCAGAGCTAACGATATTTTTATGTCTTTTGAGTTCCTAAACATTCCCTATTGATCGAATCTAAGATGTCAGCAATTGACACTGTCAAATTATGACAATGCTAATATTCATCTTAGAATTCAGATACTGTAAGAATTTTAAAGTTATTTTTAGATTCTTCTATTTAATTTTATTGCTAAATTTATCTTCTACTTGTTGACTTTGTTAGCTGTCTTTCTTGGCTTTGCATTTTTCGTGCACTTTAGGATTTTGGAAGGCTCTCCATTCACCATTTAGTTCACCTACTCTCCCCTTTCCCGAAGTTTTGCAGTTGCTGACACTCAACTCTCCGGGCCCTCACACCAAGCCAAATTTTAGAGTTGTGTATGGGGCTTCCCTGCCAGGGAAATCTTGGGGATATGGCGGATCCAGTCATCAGGCCTGGGTGTGGTTTGACTTAATTCCTAGTCACCCAGTTGACAGTGGGAAGGAGTGATTTTAGTCGTATTTCACAAGCCAGGGAACCTCAACCCAACCCTTTGTTTCAAACAGTGGCCCTGGCTTTCTCCTACTTGCCTTTCCCACTTTTGTAAGTGGCCTCTACTCAATTGATGAGGCCAAAAATGAAAAATCATCCTTGATTTCTCTTTTTCCATAATACTCCATATCTAAGCCACTAGTCAGTACAGTTGGATCTACCTCCAAAATGTAAGTTGAAGCCAGCCATTTCCCACCACCCCTTCTCAGTCCTTTCCAGTGCTATCTTGTTCAGGTAAGAAGTTTTTACCGAGTAACTACTACAGATCATGCACTATATCACATACTTTCCATGTTATTTTACATTGTAAAATATTTTACACAAAATATTTTCTAAATGCTAAAATATATATATGTCTTTTCTAAAAATCTTTTATAATTTCAGCTCAAACTGAAAAAAAAAAAAAAAAAAAAACAACCCCCTAGGGGATCATTTGACTTGCCTGGTCACTTAGAGATTGTTACTAAAAGGTAATTTATGTTAAAATTTTTAACATTTATTTTGTTCAGTGATATTTCTAAGAAGAAGAGTTCTGTCTTTTATTTTCTAGTAGACCAGAACGAATTTGTTCTGGCTTATTATGACCATTTAGGCCCCTACTATAGTCCAATGAGTGTTCTAAGACTACTTAGCTAGTCACAGTCACATTCAGACAAGGTCACACACATATGACACAAGGTGACATTCAGACACTCTGTATCTGCTGCAAGTTCACAGTCAAATGGAGAAGAAGACATCGAAAAATGAATGGAGAGAATACAATTGTGTTTTTGTAGTAGAGAGATTTAATTACATTACAACGTGGATGTGAAAAAAGCAGGTTTTTCTTTTTATATAAAATTCTAATATTTCTCATGAGATCCTCAAACTGTGTAATGAAAACAATCCATATTAATCCATTGTGTTTTAAACTTTGGAGCAATACTGCACAGCCTCTTTAGTTTTAACAGTCTTGTTTCTTTCTAAGATGGTATCTGAGTGTATGAGTGAGGGGCTCCCTGGACTTTGTGGCATTGAGGAAAAGGTACTTGACCAAGGATCTTGGTCAGTATGCTTGTACTGCTGGTCTCTTTCCTAGATGTTCTGTGGCTGTTGACATCTGTGGTTCATGAACTTAACAGTCTATTCTCTCTGAACTTGGGTACGATCCCATCTCAGCTATCATTAGTGTGGTAGAACTCACCTAGTCTCTGTCGTGTCTTCATCTGTTCTTAGACTGTCTGCACCTCATGCAAGCCAGGCCCCTGCTGTGGGTTACTGTGCCCCTGCAATGGTAAGCTTGTTGGCAAGCCTAAACTCAGTGCCCACGTCGCATGTGAACGGAGGGAGACCTGGAATGGAAACTGTATGTTCTCTCCGCCTAACCACATCATTTCAATCTGATAGCAAATCTGGGGTCCCCCTGTGTTGGCAGGAAGCTGCCCTGCAAAGCACTTTTGTCCCAGAATCTCAACAAAGGAGGTGGCAAATATACTCTCTTCCTTGGTGTTCTCCTCAACCTACCTAATCCACCTCCTCCCCACTCAAAAACCAAAGAGGCACACATATGTTTTGCTTCCACCCCTGCTTTTGCAGTCCCCCCCACCACACACAAACCAAGCAGAAAAGGATGGTCTTGTCAGGTTGAAATTATGGCAGAGGGTTTGAAGGAGATGTTAGCAATGATTTGGAGGAATGGGAGAGGCAGACAAGAACTGACAAGCTGAAATCAGCCTTATAAACTTTTATGCTGAACTTTGTTCATTTTCAGGATAAAATCTTCACAGATGAATGATTTTAGTGCAAAAGAAAATGAATCCATCATAAGTGATCAATTAAATGAATATTCAGCAAGAAAGAGAAGCTCACTCCCTTTGTGCTTTGAGGATGAACTGGAAAGGCCAAATGCCAAGATAATCAGCATTTGTCCGGCAAAGACAGCAACTTCTCACATGGTAATAAAAACATATTCTGTTCAGTAAAAGTGTGTATTATTACTACTTGTGGGAATATCGTATTCCAGTGTCCAGAATCTTTGATAACTTCTTCTTCTATCTTGACTTCATATTCTGAAGTGACAACCGCACAAATTCTTAATGTTCTTTTCAGAACCCCCACCCCAAAACTGGAGATTCCTTTGCACCAGCTGAAATTTTTGTATTTTTCTTTATGAAGAAGGATTTATCAAATTTTCTTGATAATAAAAGAAATATAAATGTGGTTTTTTTATATGAATGGATTATGTTTCACTTTTCTATCAATCTATTTTAGCTATTTTCACCCAGAAATACATTTATTAAAGGCTATTTGGTAGCTCAGAGTCTCTAGCAATGCTGGAGAGACAGTCTGGCTTGAAAGCTATCCAGTCAGGAGTCACCCTGGTACAGCCCCAGATTGCTCCACTGGGGCCATGCTGTTGTCACAGAAAAAGTTTACAACTCTGCTTCTGGGTGGGAGACACTGTTTCTAAGACCTTTGCCACCACTACCCTTCAAAGCTAGATATCTCTACCACCATCCTCATTAGAATAGTGTTCTCAGTGCCTATGTTTCACAGGACTTGCTTTTTCTGAACTGAAGACTGTCTTAGGTAGAGAAGAATCATAGAGCCTAGTCACACACCTATACCCTAACCTTAGAGGCTGATAAAGCTAGTTTTTGCCTCTACCTAAGGGTACACAGACTTGCAAGATAGAGAATTCCCTAAGGTGTTGGGCAGACCAAAAAAGTGACAAACCTCTACTACTGTAGCTAAATAGGTAACATTGTCATCACCAGTGGATAGCAAAACTAGATCTTTTGTCATTTTTTCAGTAATCATAAACATTAATGTGCCTTTCACACTAAGGACACTAATATACAATTAGATGACTCCAATTTCTTTCATTAATGATATTGCTAAAAGAAAAGTAGCATTGACTTAAAGTTTACAAATTAAATACTGGTAATATTCATATTTGATGAGTTTCTGTGGAGTTGATCTTTTTTCCCATTGATGGAAATGTGGAAAAGAGTTTAGTGAGTAGCTCATACATATAGATTTTGCTACTACTGTAATAAAAATAATCTATTTTTAAGTCACTATGTCACTTTGGCTATTTTATTCCACAGATATATATTGAGCACTTTTTATTGTGCTAAGTATTGGGGTACAATAATGAATATAATTGTTTTAAAGATAATTTTATATTTTCTGAACTTACTAGGATATTAAGACTTTGTAATTTTGGCCTTTAATCAGTCATGTCTCTTTTGATCTTTGACTCAATCCATTTTTTTGGTATGCTGCTTATTTCTGGATATGGAAATCTAAGATATGCCAGAACAATGTTCAGTCCCACCAACCATCCTATTTCTCAGTGACAATACCTCAAACATTTAAGAAATGTATTCATTTCTTTATATCTCACTTTATTTCAAAAAGGATTTTAAGAGGCTAAAGGTTCAGATTTTTACTCCTAACATCTCAATAGAGTATTAAGAGAAGGAAGTCTGCCACATACATCTTTTTTTTTGTTTTTGTATGTTTTTTGTATGTTTAAACACCATTATTGCTCATATTAAAAATTTCTCTGTAATCATTTTTAGAACATTTTACCATTTTATTTTCATGTTTAAAACATTTATAAGCCTCCTGGCTTCAATAGACTGATGACTAAGTACTCTTTTCTTTAATCCACAGAAACAAAGTGACACAAATCCCATAATTTTCCATGAGACTGGATATGTGCAAATGTTGCTTTTGACAAAAAATAGGCTTCCTCCTCATTCTATGGAAAATGTTAATGGTTACGCATATACAAGATCAAAAGTTGTTTTAGAAAGAAATTGTGAAATGCTCAAAAGTGTAGTTAGAGGTCAATCTATTTCTCTTTCCGAGCCCAGAAGAACTATGTCTACAGCACAGAGGAAAGATGTACAAGCAGTGCCTTTTGAAGTGGGCCACGGAGTTGCAGAGGATAAATTGAGGAAGAGAACTAGTAAGCAGACATCTGAAAACACATCTTGGAATAAACCCTGTAATTTCTCTCGGACTTTTTCCAGCCTAACAAAAAAATTTGTGGGTTTCCTTGATAAAACTGTTATTCAAGAAGTGAGTGCTAAAACTGGCACATGTGAAAAAATATTTTCTACAGTAAAACCAATGAGTATATTCAATGCCTTACCTGTTAAATACTGCTCAAAGCCTTCAAAAAATGTACTCAAAGTCTATAAAGTAAGTAATGTAACACCATTGGATGATTTGTTAAATTTATCAAGTAAAAATTAAGCACCTCATAAAATGTTGTTTATACAGCAATATTTGGGCAACAAGAAGCAAGTAACAAAGTTTCAAGATCATAGACGAAATTCTTATCTAAATGGTAACGTTCTAATGGATGACAGAAAAAAAAAAACAAAGCATAGAAACTGGAATTACAAACCAACAATCATATAACACTTTTCGTAAATAAGATGACAAAATTAGGAAATAACGGTCACCAAGAGGAACTAGTTCAGGAATTTCTCTGATCTCAGTTATATCCCTCAATCACCAGCATTCCGAAAATAAAGTATGACTCAGGACCAAGAATGGCATAGACTGACTCTGAAAATTTGCTGTTGGAAGCCAAATAATGTCAGTAACCTTGCTCTATAACTGGATCTCAAACAAGACAAATACACCATTAACTTGATGCCTGTGGAATTAATCGTACATCAGCATTTTGGATAATCATTGGAAACACGTATTACATTAGCAATTCATGCAATTAAAAAGACTGTAAAATTTCAGATATCTTTTTCTTAGTAGATGTTGGAACTTCTTTACTATATAATGCCTTTACCAAGTATAACTGACTTTTTTCTGCATTGTTAAATAATTTAAAAAATAACTTATCCTTAATAAGCTAAATAATTTTGGTAGCAAATCCTATAAAGGATTGAACATTTTTTATTATATTGTTATTTTATTTACTCATTAACTTTTTTATTAACCTAAACAGTATAAAGGCAGAACTCAAGTGAGAAACTAGTTGCATTTCAAGAGTTCATTCGTAAACCATTTGCTTAAAGCCTTTTTTAAAAAATCTGAACTGTTTGTTAGTACTTGAGAAGAAGTAGGTTAATTAAAGCATTTCTGTTCAAGGAAGGTTTTAGAGGTCTTCTGTAAATTTTCAAGGGTTAGGAGGTAGACTCGCTCAGGTTTCTCTGTTTCCATTTCACGCTGGAGGTTTTCTTTGTTCTGTGTCATCAGCGCTACTTGTGTGCATCTCTTCGCAAATAGAGGCAGGTCTCGGCTCTCACATAGAATGACAAGGACAAAAAATGGAGATGGAGAAGCAGAGTGTGGAGACTCTGTAAATGAGGGAAGAGCAGGGGGAAAAGGGTTCAAGACAAGGTGGTGGCTCAGGCGTGTAGGAGGTGTTAGGGCAGGAGCCACAAGCTTTCCTGGCTGGCTGCTTTTCTTCTGGTCCCTGACGGGGAGGAGAAGCAGCAGCAGCAGCTCCAAGTCGTGGGGTTGGCATTCTCTCTTTCCGCCAACAGGGATTGACCTTCTTGTTCTTTTTGTTTGCTTTTATTCATTCTCCCCTACCTCCACCCCAGCCCATTTTCCCTCCTCCCAGGCTCATGCAAAACAAAACAGTTTCCCTAACTACCCTGCTGTCTCAGAAGGAAAAACACAGACTCTCTTTAATTACTAACGATAAAAATGACAAGAAACAGAAAATACGCCTAATAATAGCACAAGTAATGACGATAGTATTTCCCTCTATTCAGTATCAGAGGCCCTGGATGTGGGCAGATAGGAGTGAACTTGGGCAAATAATGTAAGCTATCTGATCCTCAGTTTACTGTGTTCTCACCTTAAGATGGTGACAACAATATATTATTACAATATTATTATTGTAATATTATAATATTACAATATTATTACGGTATTATTATTTTCAAGATTTAAAAAAGTGTGGAGTATCTTGAGTATGATACACAGTCATTAAAAAGTCCCTTTTTATTCCCATCCTTTCTCCTGCTCTTAATGTAAGTATGACTTTTTAAAAGGTGTTCCTGGTCTCTTACTACAGTCTTTTCTAAATTAAATGCTAAACCTGACTATAGTACTCAGACTTTAGCCCAAAATATTCACAAATTAGAACTGAGGATTTTGTGTGTTACATTTGGAAATTTCTGCTGGAGGTTGTGAGCTTTATCCTTTAGAAAGACACTAAATTAATTTCATCTGGCCAAGGTTTGGCCATTGAAACAGCTGGACAGCTGGGAGCAATGGATTCTGAGAAGATGGTGACTTAAGCTCACCACCGTTCTCTTCTACTCTCAGCTTTAATCTTTTATCTCCTCAGCCACATAGATGCTGGGATCTTCAAGCAGTGATGTGCAAAATTAGACGTCGTTTCTGTCCTGATGCTGAGATCTGAGTATGGCCCTTAGCCCAGTTTCCGAGTCACAAGGCATTGATGGAAGTTGTGCTGTGTCCTGGGACTAGCTGGCAGTTGAGATCTGTGGATTACCCCAGGGAAAGGTTGTCTTTGGCCCTGTGTAAGTGTTCCTGGTCTCACTGGTCCCCAGGAGACCAAAAAGGAACCACTAAACCTATGAAAAAACTAGAAAGTCAGAGATCCGTGGATTTTCCTTCAGGTGCCTAGCAGGGGGTTGTGATCTGCTTGCTTTTATAGTAGCAGTCCATATTGGGCAGGGCTGGACCTTCGACCACTTACACAGCCACTAGGTACTGCAGTAAACAGACCTGAGCCTCCCTGAGCCAACTAAGAAAAATAACAACCCATCTAAAGGGGCACAGTAAGTAGACAGTGGCCAGCCAGGCAGGATGGAACAGGGAAAGGAACAAAATCATGAGACTTGCTAGAGGTTTCACCTAGGGATGGGGAAGAATAAGCAAACACAGTAATTTTGTACGATTAGCAGTGAGAAAAAAAACTTAAAAAGATAAAGTCATTTCTTTCCTCATGCTGCTGATTCCAACTCATTCACTAATCAGCTATAAAATAAATAGAACAGATAGAGATGCCAGAGGAGGCAGGGACAATTTGATAAGAAAAATAATAAAAGCACTTAAGTAGATTCAAGTGCAGCACACCACACACACAGACATACTCGTTCTATTTTCTGTAAAACGCCGATTATATTTGTTATTACCTTCAAGCATAATCTGAATTGACACAAGGAACTATTAATTGAATAGAAAATCTAATGACTTCCAAAATAAAGGGGAAATGGAATTAATAAGAAAAATAAGAAAGAGGAAAATGAGCAAACAATATAAAATCAGTAAGTATTGATAACAAATGTCTGTCATACTACAATTGAACTGGTTGCATCTTCCCATTAGAAAAACAGTTACTCTCAGACTGAGTTAAAAAATAACATTTAACTATACAGCTGGCTCTCTGTATGTACAGGTTCTTCATCCATAAATTCAACCAGCCATGAATAGAAAATAATCCAAAAAGTTTTCAGAAAGTTCCAAAAAGCAAAATCTTGAATTTGCCTACAACCAGGAACTATTTACATAGCACTTACAATGTATTAGATATTATAAGCAATCTAGAGATGATTTACAGTATATGAGAGGATATGCATAGGTTTTATGCAAATACTACATCGATTTATATAAGGAATTTGAACACCCATGGATTTTGGTATATGTGGGGGATTCTGGAACCAATCCCCTGTGGAAGCAAAAGGACAATTGTAAACTATAAGAAATACAGTTAAAGCAATGAAGACAGCTTGAAAATAAAGTAGTGGGGAAGGAGATATGAGACTAATGAAACAAAAAGAAATTGAATGGCATTATTAATAGCAGATGTTAAAATTCGGGGTTAGAAACAATAAATATGACAAAGAATGACCTTGTGCCTTATGTAATAATAAAAATGCTATATCTGAAAAAGATGTAACAGCATCTTTGGTGCACTATATATGTGCCAAATAACAAAGTGGCTAATAATATAAAGCAAAAGCTATTGGAAATCCCAGTAGAATGTAATTAAAATAAAATTATAGTAGAAGACCTCAGTTCACTTCCTTCAGAGTTAAACAGGTGAAACAAAACAAAGAAAGTATGGATACAGAGTAATTACATAATGCATTTAATAAAATTGGTGTAATGGATATAGACCCCTGTTTCTTTTCTTCCTTGAAACAGAGAAAATAAATTTTTGAGTTTGTCCATAGAAAATCGACTATGTGCTGGGCTACACAAGAACACTTAACTTTTTTCTTCTAATGAATGTAGAGAACTTTTTAATAACCACCCAATAAAAAGGAATAAAAATAAAACAATCCAAATATATTAACTATTTGAAAATAAAGAAAGGATAAAGAAGAAAACACAAACTATAAAGTAAAAAATAATGAAAAGGAAGCCATTTCATTTCAACAGCAAAAGTTAGTTTAAAAGAAAATATATAGTTGTTCTCTCTTCCTCCTCCTCGTCCTCCTCGTCGTCGTCGTCCTCCCTCCTTCCTTCTTTTTAGTGAAAAGAATTTGGTGAAAAGGATCCCAAAGTTCTCATTTGGGGAAAATAGAAAAAGTATAACTTTCAAAAAGTTAAAGGCATGACTCTCATGGAAATATAAAATGAGCACAAGTCAAAGGTTTTTATTCATCCCATTAATGAGTAAAAAGTAAGATATTAAAACTAGTTCAAAAGAAAATATGAAGACAGATGTATACGCCAGCCAAAAGAATGTTAAAGTGAATATGCTAGTAATAAACGCAAAGCTGGTTAACATCCTAAAGGGAAATAAATTTAAAACTTTAGGGTTATCTTTTCTACCAGAAGGGGATCAATCATATCTCTACAGATAAAATGTATTTGGATTGCTATGGACAAGACTTACTTGCATTACAGTTGATTATCTACAAGTTAACCTCTTCTAAATAGAAAACCAATCAAAGGTGCATACCCCTATAGAATTAACTAATCCTTCAAGGATCCATCCAACAATTCCCAGCACTCCACTAAAAGGACATCTAGTAGTCACCTTTCTTGTTTCTACAAATGGATAATTTTTACAAAACATTCCTCCTCTGCCTGGAAGCCATTCAGATATTTAGAGACGTCAGAGACACTTCATTTTTCTCCAGAAGTCAGGTGCCCAGGATTAGGCACAGGTGTGGTATGAGCAGGAAGGTGTTTTATTTCAGTTCCCAAAGGGAGAATCAAAACCACTCATTATTAAAGCTGAGGGGATATTATTAAATGTAAATCCTATTTACCGCCTATTTCACTCTAAAGAAAACATTCATTATATATGTTCTCTGCCCAGAAAAAAGGTAAGGCACTGTATTTATAGCTAGAGCAGGTGGGTGACAGCAAGAAGAAGACAAAGAAGTAATCAGACAAGTAGTCACAATGTAGATTCCAAAGGCATTTAGTTTGTCAGTTTGCCTAATTAATATTGATCAATAGTTATTTTGATCCAAACACTGCACTTCTGTGTGAGAATCAAAAAATGGGCTGTCTGTTTCAGATATGAACTACACATGTTTAGTGGCAATAATTGGTCACTGATGGCTCTCAATATAATTCTATTTCATTCTTGTGCCTTATTTTTCTTTCTGTCAGCATCCTTACTATCTTGCTCTTTTCCTCTTTTTTTTTTTTATTGATTTGCATAGGACCTCAGAGGTAAAAAAGAATCTTGAAATCTTCTAGACCAGAGCTGTCTGGTAGAATGTTCTACAACGATGGAAAAGTTCTGTATTTGTCCTGTTCAGTATAGTAACTTGCCAGGTCTCTCGTGAAGAAGTTAGGAAAATGATAGGGAAGGAGGACTCTAAAACTTGAAGTGGGGCTACCTCTGCTTGGACTTAGATCAAGTTGAGAATTTTGAATTCTCAAGTCACTCTGAGCCTCTTCTGACAGTGGAAGCAGCTTGTCCTCCTGTGTCTGAGGATATTAGCCTTTCTTCACTTGAGAGTGATCCACTAACTCCATAACTAGGTCAGATGTCAGCGTGCTCTAGGGGAGCAGGTGCAGAGTCTGACACAGGAGGAAGCAGTTTATATACACGCACACACACAAAAGCCAGATTTTCTAAATTTACACCAGAAGTTTTGGATTTAATTTGTTAGCTTATGCAGGTGGAAATATTCCAACACTTTAATTTATTAGTTGACTGAGTCCTGGGCTGGAAGGTGGCCTTTGTTTAATGAGATTGAGATAAAACTTCCTCCATTATAATGCAGATGAACGAATTCCAAGGTTTAGGTGACAGGGGTATTGGAATGCCTTTATCATGAGTAATCTATATACCCATCTCTCAACTACATCCTGAGAGGATCCAGAGGACACTCCCATCATCAACATGTTGAGAAACATCTTAGTGTGTAGAACACGTGCATCCTTGAGAAGTTCTGTCATGGCTGTTCTCCGTAAGCCAGGCATAACGATGGGAAATTACACTACTGAGGTGGGCTCCCCTATTTACAGTATAGATGGTGGAAGTCCTGGAGTATCAGAGGCAAGTAGCAGTTCTTAACCACCAAAGGTGAGGTGGGCATATTTACCATAAAAGGAAAGCAGTCACATGGTGGTAACCAGAATGTTATAATCCCCAGGAATCCTTGGCAGTGGCTAATTGATTACAACACCCCTAAGAATGTAATAGAGAAGAAGCCTACTAAAAAGGTGCTTAATGTATATAACAGGAAAAACCAGACTGACAGCAAAAAAATCTAACTTGAGTTTCTGAAATGGGGAGTCACAGTCTCTCACTCAGTTTCCAGACATAAGCCAGTTAATAGAATCAAAACCTTTGGGTTGAAGGGGGAGTTAGGTCTCCTTGAGGAAGACTCCTGTATCATGGCACACATGTACACTTGTGTATATATCACCAAGTCTTCTTCAAAGGCACCTGCAGTCATCTACTAGAGTGACTGTGTACTGGAGAAAAGGAAATATCCCTTTTGAGGATTACCAAACACTAGCTACTTGATGCTAATTCCTGGCTGCCCACATCTTTCTAGACTACCAGTGAAACTGGGGGCTAAGTCAGGTGATAATTGGAGTCTTAGACCAAATCTCAACCACAGTGGGCCCAGTAGATCTGTAGATCTACTGTAGTTATTTATCTAGCTCTTGAATGTATAATTAAGAGAGATAAATGTTTAGACATAATAGATATACTTGGCAACTAGCAAAATCCTCACATTGGTTCTTTGACCCATGGAATAAAGACCATAATGGTAGAAAGAGGAAGCCTCTGGAACTATCCCATCCTACTAGGATGGAAACAAAAAAGAATAGTGTATCTTCAGAGGAACTGCAGAGATTAGTGCCATCATCAAAGCTTGGAAAGTTGCATGAGTGGTGATACCTATCATGTTTCCATTTAAGTTGACTGTCCAACATAGAAGGCAGACCCTGAAAAATATATGAGGATGATTATAAACTTATTCGAGAAGCGACTCCAATTTTAGTTAATGTCCCACATGTAGCATTTTTACGGAGGCAGATCCACACTACAGCTCCTGACACCTAGTATGCAGCTATTAATATGGAAATGCTTTTTTCTTTTCATCAGCTTATAAGGACCAACTGGAAGCAGTTTATTTCTTAAATGGCAGGGTCAGGAGTACACCATCACAGTC
Source organism: Camelus bactrianus (assembly GCF_048773025.1). Classification (NCBI taxonomy): domain Eukaryota; kingdom Metazoa; phylum Chordata; class Mammalia; order Artiodactyla; family Camelidae; genus Camelus; species Camelus bactrianus. Next base: position 29,525,970 of record NC_133551.1, read on the forward strand.
TTGCCTCAGTGTTACATCAAATCTCCTACTCTCTGCCATAAGATCTTGGATCATCTTAACATTCACATACAAAATCAACAGGGATTGACTTATGCTAATTGGATCTGATAAACATGAAGTAGTAAGCCTTTTGAATGGCTAAGATAGCCAGGATCTCAGCTGGTCAGGATTCACTACCTGATATATTAGGGAACAATGGAAGAGAAGCATTTTGCTGGGGTTGAGGGGATAAGGGTGAGTTTAGTTTTAGATGTGTTGAAGAGCTTCGGAGAGAGTCATCCAAGTGAAGATGTTCAGGAGATAGTTGGATATCCAAATCTGGAGTTCAAGAGAACACACATGAGTAGATTTAGGAAGTGCTGACAAAGTGATAAGTCATAATTGTAGCCATGGAAAGGGATGAGATTATTTAGTGAGAATACTTAGAATCAAAGAGAAAACCAAGACTGAGCCTTGAAGAATGTGAAACTTTATTTTAAATATCTGGTAGAAGAAGAGGAACAAGCAAAGACAAATGAGAAGGGGTATCCAGAGAACCAGGAGGAGCTTCAGAGAGTGTGTTGTCCCAGGAGTCAAGGAAGAGAGTGTAGCTAACGGAAGGGACAGGCTCAGCACTGCAAAAGCTGTGAAGTGGTCAAGCAAGAGAAGGACTGAGAGTCGGCTGGGTTTATTTTTCTGGGGGTCATTGGTGACTTAGGGGTGAGCAGCTTCAGTGCAGCAGAGGGGATAAAACTACTTTGGTGTGAGCTGAAGAGTGATTGGAGGTGGTTATAGATCAGGCAGAGCCATGGTGAATAGGTGGGTAGGAGGCCAGTTCACAAAGATAGAAGATGACTTTGGATAGATTTGTATGAAGTTCAGTTGTTAACATATTGAGTTTGAAACAACTCTGTACTTTCAATGCCTAAGTTGATGTCTGGTATGGTATTTGTGAATGAGTCATGAGTGACTATGACTTTAAGAGACTTGTTTCTACGTCCTGGTTATTCTTCTTCATAGTGTGGATGAACACTAAGCTTGGTCATTGAAGGAAGTAATGGCACTGCCAGAGCTTTAAAGCAAATACATCCACCTACCTCAAACGAGGCAGGTGTGTCTAGTGGAGGAGCACAAACTAAGTGTGGAACAGACTGGGGCTAAATCTGTACAGTCACTCAGAACTCTAAGACTCCAGGCACACCTAATACTCCTACTCAGCCTTTGTTTTCCTGTTTGTAAGTTGTTTCACCATACCTACTTCCTAGAGCGGTAAGAATGAAATGCGATCATGAACTTCAATTTACTACATTGCCAGGCTCACCATCAGTGATCAGTAAGTTCAGCCCAACACAGAGAAGTATGAGGCATGGCAGAGCAGTCCTTCTGTACACTTTGGTTCTCAGAGTTTTAGAAACATTGTTCAAATAGGAAACACCTATGACCTTTCCTCCCTGGCCGTAATGTAATCAGTGGTGCAACACAGTGGGTCATGGGCTGTGATCTAGGCTGGCAATGAAACAAGAAATTGGTAAGTAAAGGTGAACACCAAAAAAGGCCTACATAAATTCCACTATGAGAAGGGTAAGGGAGCCAGGGAAAGCAAGAAGTGTAGGGAAAAGAAATAATCTGAGTCATAGTAACAAATAGTGTATAGAACCAATTTCCTTCACAGAGAAACATGTTGACTAGAGTAATATTTTGATAAAAAAAAAAAGGCATGATTTAATTACAAAGAAGATTTTTCTGCTAGCACCCCTAGCAAGATATAAAATATATCAACCAATAATGTTGACATTTCCAAAGAGAATAGGCTTGTATATCTATGAGAACATTTAAATTCAGTCTTTCCAATCTTATACAACTTTTTTAGATATGTTTCAGTCTTCAGTTTTATCACATTATGTATAAACTCCCCACATAATTCTGTGATTAATACTACAAAGGTTAGGAAACAATTTGAGTACCTAAAATAGCTAAAAGTCTAAATACCTATAATAAAAACCCTACTATACTGTGGGTACCTATCTTATCTTTATGGGACCCTGAAAAGAATGCTTGACTCCATTGGACTTAGCATTTTACTGAGGGTCCACAAATCACTACTGGAGTTGAGAAAATCCAACACGGTTCTTGGTGTGTTTATGGTAGGTTTTAATAAATATTTGTTTATAAGTTATGTAATCATGCTGAGAAAAACAACAGTAGTTTCTTGGATTAGTACATTTTGGGAGATTTGTTTTCATTATGAAAATAATGTGTCATTGCAGTTGATGCATTGTAGAAATTTCTACCTGGTATTTCTTACTCCACTGGGTAGCACTTGAACTATTATCTGGCCTCTTTCAGTGGTCTCCATTATTGCCATCCGACTTTATAAAAGAAAGTCTCCTTTTCATACAGTGTTAGTGGTAATATAAAATTTGTATAATCTCTTTGGAGGTCAATTTGTTCATTCTGTTAATTAAAAAAACAAACATAGTCTTTAATTAAGCAATTCCACTTTTAGAAACTTATACCTGTACAAAGTTGAAACAAGGATAATCAGAGCTGCACTGTTTATAGACTGAAAAAAATGGTAATAACTTAAATGTCCATGGGAAGGGCTACATGAATTAGGTTGCATCTGGCTAGAAGAATTCTCTGCAGCCATTGAAGAGAATGAGGTAGAGTTTCTGTGCTGCCACAGAAAGGCCTTCAAGGAATCCTACGTGAAAAGAGGAAGGTTGCCTAATAATAATGATAATAATAGTAATTACTATTATTAGAAACACCTGTGAAGTGTTTCATCCCTGCACTATGATGTGGGTGCTACTGTTATCTCTGTTTTACAGATGAGCAAACTGAAGCACTGTAAGTTCAGGTAACTTGCCTGAGGTCACAAAACTAGTGTCAGAGGCAGTATCTGGCTTGAGGATCTTACCTGGTATGTTCTTACCTGGTTCTTTGCATTTGTGCTGAAAAATATATAAAAATACATGTGTGTATGTATATGCATATGTATGTGTGTATGTTTGTATTTGTATATGGACAGAAAATGGCTCTAAGCAGAGCCTCTAAATGGTTGGCAGCTGCTTTCTCTGAAAAGTGGATTAGGGTAAGAAAGGAAGAGGGCAAGATAGTTATGTGATACATGTCATTTTTGCTTATTTTCTTTTGTTATGAGGGACATTATTATTTTCATAATAATTTTTTTTCACAAGGGATGTTTCTCAAAATACACTTTCTAGTTATTTTTCTTTTGCTGCTAGCAGTTAAGGAAGAAATGTGGCCATTTTCCTCACTGTTAAAAAGTTCATTGATCATTCATGGATTCATTCAGCAAAAACATCTAAACTGTGCTAGGTGTCCTTGCCTCACCCAGTCCTCAAGGAGCTCATTATGTAGTGGAACAGACTGTCATGGAAACACATCATTCCAGAGCCTCTGTAAAAGGGATGCACAAAGATGAGATGGGAGAGGCACAAACGAACGATGTCATTTCTGTGGAGGGCAAGGAGAGGCAGTGTGAAGGAAGGTTCACAGAAAGGATATAATATTTTGCCTAAATACTAAAGGAAAAGTAAGCGTTCTTCAGGAGACAGGGGAGGGGAGGTAGAGGAAGGAATAATGGGAGTGAAGACACAAGAATACCCACCGTTCTTTTGGGGACTGGCTATAGTTTGATTTAGCTGCAGCTTAGAGAGGGAAATGTGAGGCTTGCAGGAGCCGCATCATCTAAGCCCTTATGGACCATGTTAAGAATTTCATCCTGTGTGCCAGGTTTTCCTAAGAAACATTCAAATAACAGGTGTTCCCAGAATAACTCAAAAATGTTATGCTCAATGTAATAAGTCAGACACAAAAGGACAAATACTGTATGATTCCACTGATCTGAGCTACCTAGAATAGTCAAATTTACAGAGACAGAAAGTAGGCTAGTGGTTAATAGAAGATAGGGGAAAAGAGGAATGGGAGTTATTGTTTAGTGGCTACATAATCTCAGTTTGAGATGATGAAAAACGTGGTGTTAAGAATTCCAAAACAATGTGAATGAACTTAAGGCCACTGAATTGTACACCCAAAAAGTGTTAAAATGACAAATTTTATATTATGCATATTTTACCATAATAAAAAACAGATTAAGATGGTAAATTTTATGTTATGTATATTTTGACAATATTAAAATATGGCAAAATTTTAAAGATATTTTATTTACATAAATAATTCATAAACAAACATTTACATAAACAATTCAAAGTACTTTTTCTTGACACTAAAATTAGATGTCATTTCTTTGCTTAAGCTGATAATAGTGATTTTTATTATATAATAACGTTTACCATTTATGAAAACTAACTCTGGTTTATATCCAGAGATGAGGAGATGCAGGCTTAGAGACATCAACTAACTGGCCCTCGAGCACAGTTAGTGAGGAGGCATTTCTAGGAATCCTAGAATTGGAACTCAGGTCCCAACACACCTTGCTCCTTCACCAATCCCCAAGCCACTTGATTATCTTGCTAATTTTTGGATATGTCAATAATTTTCTTTAAAAAAAATCTCCTTTGATCTGCAAGGAAATATTGTTTGGTGTTTTTGGATTCAGAAACCGTAAGAAATCTGAGGCAACGCAAAATTAAAATATTTATTGAGTGTTTAGTCTTGATCCACATCTGATACTTTTGAAGAGCTTGGGCCCTATGCAAGAGAGACCAAAAGAGCACTCAGAATGAGTCTAGACACACTTATCGTGTTAACCACTTAACCAGCCACCTGTTAACCACCGAGTGGCGAAGGATCTGCTTTTTTTTTTTTTTTTGCGGCAGTTTTCTGGAGAATACGGCTTTTAGCCCCCCACCCCCAGCCCAGGTACGCCTCAGCGGAGAGACCCGGCGCGGGCTCGTGCGCAGGCGCGAGGCGGCCGCGTCGTTCGGCGGCCGTGCTTTGCTGCCTGGCGCCCGGGGTCCTCGAGTGTTCCCCATTGGCTTCTTCTCCCTTTCCGCCCCGGACTCAGGGTCGCCACTGCCCCCATTCCAGGCCCTCTCCAACCCCTGCGCAGGCCGAGCTGGCGCGGCGCGTACCCTCTGACCCCGCGTTGCACAATGCCCGACCAAAGTCCCCGGGCGTGTGAACCCCAGCGTCCCTGCCCCTGGGCGGGGACGGGCGGCTGCCGCGCGGGGAGCCGAGGCGGCGAGCGCAGCCGGCTCAGTGCACGGGCCCCGGTCCCCGGCTTCCCCGCGAGCTGCAGCCGCAGAGCCCCGCGCCGCTCGGCCCCGCCGCCAGCCGCCCCCCTCGCAGGCCGCCGCCGCCGCCGCCGCCGCAGCCATGGCGGAAGTTCATAGACGTCAGCATGCCCGGGTTAAAGGAGAAGCCCCCGCGAAATCCTCCACACTCAGACATGAGGAGGAGCTGGGGATGGCGTCGGCCGAAACGCTGACCGTGTTCCTGAAGCTGCTGGCCGCCGGCTTTTACGGCGTGAGCTCCTTCCTGATCGTGGTGGTCAACAAGAGCGTGCTCACCAATTACAGGTAGGGCCGGGGCGGCGGCGGCCCAGGCCGCGGAGAGGAGCGGGCGGCGGCGGCTGGGCGCCGGCTCCTGGACTTTGGCTGCAAAGTTGAAGCTGAACAAAGTTGGGCGGGAGCCGGGCAGGGCGGGCGGGCAGCTGACACGCAGCCGGGGCGGCGGAGCCGGCTGACGCCCCGGCCCCGTGGTGGGCGTCCCGCTCCCAGCGCAGAGCTCGGGGCTCCGGACGGCCAGGCACGCGTTCAGGGCCGCGTTCGGAAAGCACCTGCCCTGCCTGCCGTGCAGCGCCCTGGAAACCCTGCCCTTCCGAGCGGCGGAGCGAAGTTGCTTCGTGACTTTTTGGCTCCTGTGCATGCCAAGCCGGGAGCAGGGCGAGGGATGTCCTCCCTTCCCCGCAGCCTGGGCCGAGGTCCGGGGCTTCAGGTGACAGCCTGCGGGGAAGTACGCGCGTTCTCAAGCCCATTTAAGATGATTCTGATGCTGCCACTGGACTCTGAGGCAGAAGCATTTTTGTTTTAAAGGTGTGAAACCGTTGAAGAGATGTATGTCTTCACTTCCATGAAAAATCCGTTGCAGGCAGCCGACTGAAATTGTAGAATCGGACAAGATGAGACAAGTGGCCGCCCGAGGCTGCAAAATCACCGGTTGCCTGACAACCGGCAGGGATTTTTCTCACCGATTGCCATTTGGATAAGGGGTAGACATTGGTGTGTTATGTATCAAAATTTGCCAGTGTGCAAATTGCGCAGAGCTTTTTCTGACCCTGTTATTTTTTCTCTACCGTTTTTGTAGATTTCCCTCCTCACTATGTGTTGGACTTGGCCAGGTTAGTTGGAATCTTCAGCATTACGTGGTTTCTGTCTTTGGAACTTCTGTGTGTGTCTTTATATGTAGAACAGTGAATCTGTGTTCTCTGTTTACAGATGGTGGCCACAGTGGCAGTTCTCTGGGTGGGAAAGGCGCTCAGAGTAGTCAAGTTTCCTGACCTTGACAGAAATGTACCTCGAAAGGTAAAAAAAAAAAAAAAAAAAGTAATACCTTATTTTCTGAAAAGAAGCCACTGTATGTATTTTTTTACCAGTCCCTTACGTATTTGAAAATTGCAGCTTTGAAATTTCCCAACCCAGAGTGGGTATAATGAAGGTGAAGAATAAACGTAGTAATGTGTATTTTTAAAAAGTTCCACAATCTCTTTAAAATTAAGGAGAAAAAAGCCCCTAGAAATCTTGTGTTCTGTTTTAATTAATGAACACTTGTTGGGAGTACAACCATTTTATATTTTCTACATCCATCTAATCTAGCCAGTGTATCCTGCATTCATTATTCTTTGGGCTTATTTTCTTATTTTTCTGTCTGCCTCTGCTTGACTCCATCTGAGGATGAAATGCCTTTCCTTTTCCTGCTGACATTAGAGCCATAGGCACTACATTATCATATTTTAAAGTAAATGATATTTCTGTTCCATTTGGTTCGATCATATTCATATTTCTTTCTTTTCTCCTCCTCCATTCTTCCCTCTCTCTTTCTGCTTAGTGTTATTTATCCAGGAATAATGTTGATTGGGTGCTTCATGGGGGCCAAACTTGTGTATGAAAACTAATCTTACGTTTTAAGTGGAAATAATTTGATCATATAAACAAAACTGTTTCTGTTTGAAAAGGTCCTTGTTTTAGCTGTCTTTATTATTGAGTTTTGTTATCCCTTTTTAAATTTTCTAGACGTTTCCACTACCTCTACTATATTTTGGGAACCAAATCACGGGACTGTTCAGCACAAAGAAACTGAAGTATGGATAACTTTATTTTACTAGTGAGGTTAATATAATGTATTCTTAAAATTGTACTTGAATGTCAAATATTTAAGAGATTGTTATTGATTCTGGAAAAAGAAAAGGACCAGAAACCTTCTGTGACTAGAGGTTACACCAAAGGGTTTAGTTTAAGTTTCTTTAAGTTTCAAGAGAAAGAAGAGTTTTCTGTTTATTTTGAGTTTTCTCACCTCACTTGATGGTAGAACTGTAAAGGGAGGTTTTCATTATTTTTCCAGACCTGTAATAGTGAAGGATATATGCTAGGTTTCTGAGATTTCAATTCTTTAATATAATTCATAAATATTATATTTTAGGCAGATCTCACAAGCAAAATTAGTGGATGGTTATGAGAACTTTTGTAGTTTTTCTTTTAACATGAGGTAATTAACATCAGATAGAACCCTGATACAAATATGATGAACATTTTAACCCATGGCCATATGACCATAAAGGCAGCATTTTCACTCTCAGAAAGAAGCAGTAGCTCTTTCCTCCATGACAGCACTGTCATCTTATCCTCTAACTCCCCAGTCCTTGGCTTTTCCACTCAAGAAGTTGTATGATGAGTGTATGATGTTAAAAGTATACACATCGGGAAGCCATTTAACAGAAACCCATGGCTTCACTGCCACATGAGCTAAACCCCTGGTATACTGCATCATTGGAAAACAGAGTGGGGAGATCACTGAGGATCAGAGACCAAGCATTTTTTATTTCCTCAGCCCCAAGAAAACCTGACAGAATGACCACCAAGATATCTCCAGGGAGGGTTCCATGGAAGTCAAATTTATCATGGGTGGGGCATCCTTTCCCATCTCATTACCCACTTGGAAAGAATGCAGACCTGCTGCAAAGTGCTGCTTGTATAGTTTGCTCTTTTTCACCCATTGTCATCCATCCATCCATTCATCCATCCATCCATCCATCCATTCATCCATTCACACCCTACCTTTGATTGCTAGCTAAGTAGAAGGCACGTTGGAGTGAGATGAGATATATTCAGAAATAACTATATTGCAAAAAGTTGTATGTTTGATTAGTGCAGGCAGAAGGGAATTCAGAGGAAGATACAATTACTTCCACAAAAGGACAATCAAGAAATGTTTCATGAAATGATTTATTACAGATATTGTGTGAAGGGTAGGGGGTGGGAAGGGAGATCAGTCTAGTAAAGAAAGAAGAAGTCATCTCTTGTAAAAACTAACATGGTTACTGTCGGGTGTTTAACATAATAATAAGCAGAGTAAAATAAAAAAGTGGGTTTTTTTTATTATCTTTGATAGTAGATGTATGTTCTCTACCATTTTATAATTAGTTTGGTGTTTTTTACTTCTGGTAGTTTTACAAAAGCAACCCTTTTAGACTTTCAAATAATTCTTTCAAGAGAAAAATAAGGATTTGATTTAGTCACAGATGAATCATCATGGAATTTCCATAATGGAAGAAAGATTAGCATTATTTTAAAATACTAATTTGGAGAATCTTAGTTGAAAAAATAGTTAAATTTTATTTTACCTTTTTTTTTTTTTTTTTTTTTTTTTTTGCAGCTTGCCAATGTTTACAGTTCTGAGAAGGTTCTCCATCCTGTTTACAATGTTTGCTGAAGGAGTTTTACTCAAGTGAGCAAAATTTCTAATATATCTAGTCTTTAGCAAAACTTTAATCACCTTGAAAAGGTGCCCAACATGTGTAATATGTTAAAATTATTTGTGTTGTTTCTACTTTATCTTTTGAGAAATTTAAGCAACTTTCTCCCTTTGCTATAGAAGTTGATAGTTTATGGTAGCAGTAGTTGGGAAGGTTGTGAATTGGAGTTAGAAACCTGTCTGAGCATGAGATATACCTTCAAGAATTCCTGTACCTATTGCTACCACTGGGTGAAGCTGGTTCAGAAATAACGGTGTAGGTTTTAAATGGTGTTCATGTCTTGGTTACTTTTACTACAGATGTATGTGACCATCTTCTACTTAAAGAAATTCTGATTTGCAAAAGTGCAAACTCAATAACAAATGATAAAAATAAGAAAAAAATGAGCATACTTTTGATATAACAAAATAAGCTTTTGCTTCATCAAAGGAGTTCTTTTAAGTATCCAATTCCTTGGAATTATTTAAAATATTATTTATAACTTTTTTAAAGAAAACGTATATTTTTTGCCTCTGTTGTAAAACAAGTCTTTGTGAATGACTGAAGCCACATGTATATATCTTTTATTTATTTTGTAGGAAGACTTTTTCTTGGGGTATTAAGATGACTGTATTTGCAATGATTATTGGAGCCTTTGTAGCTGCCAGGTAAGATGTGGGCCTATATAAAACCTATGAGAGCACATTAGAAATTATTAATAATTATTGATAATAAATGATCAATTACCAGTAGAGAGAATTTTTTATAGACTAAATAAGAATCATGTCTTTGAGAAGTACCCAGAGACTCTTCAAAAAAGTTAAATCATTTTGACTGTAATAAGATTAAGGCTGGCAAAATCGTTCTTGGGATTCTTAAAAGTTAATGTAATTTAGAGTTTGTTATAGTGTCTTCTGTTTATTGAGCACATACCTTGTGCCACACAATATGTTTGGCATTTTACACACATCATTTATATATTTTTCATAACCATTCTGAAAGGTATGGGTATAATTGTCCCATTAACAGTTGAGGAAACTCAAATGAGTTCAATAACGTGCTCCAGGTCACACAGCTAGTAAGCCGCGGGGCTGGGGTTTGAATCTGTGCCTGACGCCAGGGCCTGTGTGCTTTTATAAACCATGTGGCATTCTTTTATTTGCATGCTAGAAAATCATGTCTCAGAAAAGGCCAACGATAATGAAGTATTTGCCTTATGGAATGATAAATAATAGAATTGATTTATTTGGCTTCACCTAAGTTATATCACAAATGCCTTTAACTTAGATATTCTGTTAAATTACAACAGCTTTTTTCCATTATTCTTAAATTTTCATTTTAAAATGAGTGGAGAATATGGATACCCAAAGACTTAGAAAATTGTAATGATTACTAGAAGTCTTCTACAACATTTTACTGAGCCCCGAGCATGCATATATGGGTTTGCTAATGCCACAAAGTCTGCTATTTTCCATCTGGCAATTCCAGTGTACCTCTTGAATTGGCTCATTTATCTTCACCATATCCCTATAGTATAGGCTGGGGGGAAATATTATGCGTCAAATTTCTGTTCCACCCTAAATCTCCAAGTGAACTTTCAATCTTAAAACAAAAAAGAATAAAATAATTAGTTGCCAGAATTTGGTTATATAGCTGACTGCTTTTCCCTCTAGGTAATAGTGCCTCCTTGGAGAAATTCTATATGAGCTTCCTAACTTTCTTTTCAAAGGTGCCCTGCCAGTCTTTGAAGCATTTGCTTGAAGCTGGTGGGATCTAAAGCTGAACAAAACAACAGGGATTCCTCAGGGCCGACTCTGGCCGGCATAGCGTTTCTGAGGAGAATTGCTACCTGGTCCAGCCCTATCTAACTAGAACCTTTTACTTGGGAAAGAAATTGGGAGGAAGAGGATTTTCAGGCTGCTTGGAAGAAGGGGACGTTAGGCTAGTTCTGTCTGAAATGGTAGTGGCATGGAGCTCCTGAGAAGTCTGTTCCATGTAGTAGTTACAAATAGATGGCACCTTTGCAAGATCACAGAACATGGGGCCCCTGTGTTAGCTAGGGTGCTAAAATATGCTGAAGGCATAATTTTCTTAGATTTTCATTTATTCTGTTCAATTTACTAAGTTCTTATTCTTGGGCCCAGTGCTCTACTAAATGCAGGAAAACTTCAGTTTCCCTAGTCCTGCTAGTTACAGCTGATAGGCTCATTAAGGAGTTATTTTAAGTATTTGAGTTCGCCTGGTGTGCTTAGACACTGGGGTAGCCTGATCTCAGAACTGCCCATAATCCACACTTCAGAAATTCCACCCAGTGGCCCAACCACCTGTGCAAGACAGCCCTACCTTTTTTGTGAACCTTTGGAAAGTGACACGTTAACAGCTTCATCCCCCTTTTGGTGTCCTTTTCTGTGAAATTGTGTTCTGATACCTTCTGCCTGCTTCAGGTGTATTGTCTTGGTGAACTTGGTGGTTTTCTTCTTGTCTGACATTGAATTCAGAGCAGTGTGCTATTAACTGACGGTTGATTATTGCTAATGATTGTGTCTAAGTATTATTGCTCCTCATTTGTGAAGACTCTCTTATTGATTATGAAATTGCAAACTGTAACCAGGAACCAAAAAGTACTAGTAGTTGATAAAATGCCTAACATTCACTTACTTAGATAAGTGTATGTTCTTGGAAATATTGTAGTTCAGCCCTATTTAATATTATAAACACATGTTTTTAAAATGTTAGTTGATACTAAAGTGTTGTTTTTGTTTTGCAGCTCTGACTTGGCATTTGACCTGGAAGGATATGTTTTTATTCTGATAAACGATGCCCTGACAGCAGCAAATGGTGCCTACGTAAAACAAAAATTAGATTCAAAAGTAGGTAGCAGTCTAAAGCTTCTTTAAGAGATGTTTACTGATGTTGGGAATGGTGATGCCAAAGCACCAGAGAAAGAGTGGGGAATAAAGAAAAGTATTTATGAGAGATGGGAAAGACTTGGGGATCTCTGAGGGTAAAATGCCTTTACGTTGGTGCTCACATAAGATACTTTATTTTCTAATTAGCGGTTGGACTTTACTGTTGCCTTTTCTGGAAGGGACTGAGTGAGTATTGACTTCGGGATAGTGATATAAGTAAGGGGCATTCATTAGAGAAAGTGTCATAAATGTTCTAGAAGACTTGGTGAGGGACCTGGACAAGGAAGAAGTGTCTGGAACCCTTGAGCAAATTTTAGAAGTGAGTTGGAAGGGACTGCCAAACAAGAATGGAGTTTGTTTATTTGTCCTACAAATATAGTTGTCCCTCGGTGTCTGTGGGGGATTGGTTCTAGGAACCTCCCAGACTACCAGAATCCATGGAAGCTCGAGTCCCTTACATGAAGTGGAGTAGTATTTGCATATAAAGTGGGCATGTCCTCCCGTATACTTAAATCATCTCTAGATTACTTATGATACTCAATACAATGTATCTTACGTAAATAGTTGTAAATATGATATAAATGCTGTGTAGATAGTTGCTTGGGTGGCAAGTTCAAGTTTTGCTGTTTGGAACTTTCTGGAATATTTTTTTTTTCACCAACTATTTTCCGTTCCCTCTTGGTTGAATCCTCAGATGCAGAACCCGTGGGAATGGAGAGCTGACTGTAATGGGAAACGAGGCAGCATCAGAATCTCTCTTTCAGGGGCAACACCAAGTTCCCTGGGCGTTCCCTGGGCTAGATCTCATGTCCGAGATTTACATACCCGGCTCTTTTCCTACAACTTGCAGCCTGCACACAAAGGCCTTAATTGCAGCCTGCACACAAAGGCCTTAAAGATATTTTTTGTTTGTCCACTGCATACTTTGAATATAAACACACCAAACTTCATTTTGAGTTCAAGCCAGACCATCAGAATGCTGACATTTGAGCCACATTGCTTTTACTGCATTATGGTATAAGATTGCATTCTTTTTTTTTTTTTTTAAAGTGGGGGAGGTAATTAGGTTCATCTCTGTATTACTTTTGGAGGTACCGGGGATTGAACCCAGGACCTCGTGCATGCTAGGCATGCACTCTACCACTGAGCTATACCCTCCCCTACTAAGACTGCATTCTTGTCAGAAGTATATGGAACTCAGCTTCATGTATCATAGGGTTGTTCTTGAAGGTGCTGTCCTTTCTGTCGTAGTGTACCCTGTATGAGAACCAACATGAGATGTTTATCACAGATGTCATCATAGTTTTTCCTGAGTAGCTGGTGTATTTTTATCTCATAATTAAATCGTGTAACTGACGATGGCTTCATCTTATTGTCCTACCCACGTGTTCTCTTAGTCAGATGACCGTACCTGCTCAGTTTTCTACCTGCTCTGTTACATGTATGATATGCTTGAAAGTATTTCAGGTCCTTTTTTAGGGTTCAAGTCATAAATACAAATGCCCTACTTACTCGATAGTAGGATTACTATAGAGTTGGTATCATCTTGGCAGCTGGCTTTGCCATTTCCGGAGAGAGTCATAGAATACACAACCATCCCAATAGTTTTTTATTGTTTTCAGGGGATATTTATTTTGGGTAACCTTGAAGAACTAGGGACAGTGTAGATCTAGTTCCAACAGATTTTCTTTAAATGTGCCTTCTCTGTCCTGTTTTCCACTGATTTGCCTTGACAACTCTGTAGGATAATTGCATTTAAATGGAAGCTGCTATTAGAAATTTTTATCTTTGTGTGATAGAAAAAAAGGGAGCAGTTAGAGATTTAGTTTTACTCTGTTTTTTTTCTTCAGCCCATTTTCTGCTTTGGAAAATAGGTGGTGATAATAACATTTCATTCGCCCAACAGCCTCAGCTGCCTAAAACGGCGCTGTCCCACACAGCTCTGTGATGATGGAAATCTTTTGTTATCTCTGCTGTGCACTAACGGTAGCCACTAGCCGCATGTAACTGCTGAGTGCTTGATACCCGACCTGCGCAACAGGAACTGAACTAGTAGTTTAATGTCATTGTAACTCAGCTGTAATGGCTGCGTTTGGCCAGTGGTTACAATATTGGACAGTACAGGCTAGAGCATATCCTAGAACCTAGGAGAGAGCCAAGTGGGTTTCTGGGTGTTTTATTCCCAGGGAAGTCCTTTAATTTCTCCCTCAAGAATGACTTCTGACTTACTTGTATTAGAACTTTTAGGCATATTGATCTGCTACTCGTAGTGAATGGATTAGGAGCAGCAGTGCTGCTAGAGGCAGAGGGGCTTCTCACCAATATAAAAGGTCAGCTTAACTGCAAGAGAAACAGCACAACTGTGAAGTCAGATGGAACTACTTAAAAATGGGCAACACCATGTAAGAACACAGTACAAGAGTGCATGTTTATCATGATGCCCTGAGTTAAATTTTAGTCAGTGTACCCTATTTAAGAAGGCAGGAGAGAAGATATTCAAAACTGTTAAGATGTGAAACACGGGTGTGTGTGTGTGTGTGTGTGTGTGTGTGTGTGTGTGTTGGGGGGAGGCGGGGGTATCCTCTACTTCGGGATAATACTCACATCTCTTGCTGATGGGACACTGTTGTTAAAGGTGGTTTTGTCCTACAATGGTTTTTCTCTTGCTGCCTTAGAAGTGAGGCACAGGTTTTCACTGATGCTTGTGGTGGCCATAAGCATCAGTCATTTGGTTTATCTGAGAGGCAGTAGGGCCACAATCAGATGCTTTTAATAAGTCAGGAATTTTATTACCTGTAATTTCCCTACTGCTTATAATCATGGTCCTTTGAGCACGAATCATGTGGCATAAAGACTTAGTGTTGCATGCAGACATGAATGCAGCTACTAAATTTAAAACATTTTTAATTGTAACAAAATCACACAAATAATAACACATTTATAAGTAGTAGAAAATGTAGATAAACGGAGAAGAAAATACAAATCTCCATTAATTCCACCATCAAGTGAGAGGCACTGTTTGGTAGATGCCTTTTGTGTGTGTGTTTGTAGGTGCACTCTGAACAATGAGAGGAACATAGAAGAGAGGTGATACATCATGTTTTCTAACCTGTGTTTTCCATTTAGTCCTGTTTCACAAACACCTTCCTTGTCAGTCAGTGTTGGTAAACATTTTCAGCGGCTGCGTAGTATCTCATTGTACGGTTGTGTCAGAGTCTAATCAACTATAGTTTTCTGTTATTGGATGTCTGTTTCCAGTTTCTCAAAGCTGCGTTTGAGGAGGCAGTTTGACTTTTCATATCATTTGGTGGCCTTTCAATCACAGAAGTTAGGCAGGTACTACGCCCCATCCTCACTGCTCCTCTACTTGCCCCTGAAGCCCCCAGACTCAGGCCTGCTCTTCCGGGTGACTGCTTCCTGCTGAATGTCCTGGAATTGCCCGAATCAAGGGGGACCCAGGGCTCTCATAGGCTCCCCGTGCTTGGTGCTTGGAGGTGTATGCGGCCCTTTGTGGCTTCCCAGGAGCTGAGGGCACTACCAGTCACACTGTGTTTTGGGACTCGTAGGGTGGTCTTCATTTGCATTGTGCTTCACTTACGCATTTTCAGAAATACCTCCCTGGGACGTTATGTCTGCGTTGGTCTGGGTGTGAGTCTGTGTGTCTGGGTCTGTCCTTCCATCTCTCTTTTTTTTCAATTTAATTTCTAAAAATTATTATTTTTTTATTGGAGGTACCCGTGCATACTAAACATGCGCTCTATGGCTGAATATACCCTCCCCACTTCCGTCTCTCTTACGTCGCCCTCTGTTATGGTTCTGAAAAGCCCAAGACTAACTTGATGACTTGTGGTTCAGTTCTGGAAAGGGAAGGGCTCCGAGGATGTGTTCCTATGGAGATGTATGCGTGTGTTCAAAATAACCTCTTCCCTGCTTGCTGTTCGGAGGCAGTCAGTTGGTGTCATTTTTATTTCTCTGATCTTCAGCATTCAAGGAATTTATTTCAAATAAACTTAAAATCTTGTAGGTTTGCTTTTTTGGGGGGTGGGGAGCTTAGGTTATTTCCTAATGTTTGCAGAACTCCTGACTTGAATTTACTGTGTATGTTGTGGAAAAGGGAGGCGTGTGTGTGTAATGGGGGTGCTACTCTGTGTAGGGTTGCCTCTATCTAACTGCTAGAATGAAATGAAACACCTAATTATTTGCTGTCCTAGGAGCTGGGAAAGTACGGTCTGCTCTACTACAATGCACTGTTCATGATTCTGCCCACCATGGCCATTGCATATTTTACGGGAGATGCACAAAAGGTAGGATTTTCTAATTGTGGTTTAATGGCTTATGTTTTTGAATTGTATTCTTATTTGTATGAACAAGGGATAGACTGTGGGGTTGTTAAAAAGCAGTGTCCTTATTAAGTGATCAAAAACTTGAGAATTCACTTTTTAGCTTACTAATGTCATGCTGACCTTCTTGGATAGTACTGAAATAGCTTAAAATAGCTCTGGCTGTCAGCATAAAAATAGTGTGTGCCAGCTAGTGTCCTCTTCTGTGCCAGGTGGGTGGAGGAAGGGAACTCGTATGTTTCTGCTAAACTACAGATGAGGAAGACTGGCAGACTATCCTTGAGAAACAAAAATCCCAAAATAGTAGAATTTTTCAAATCTAAGCAATATTCTCAGCAGCTCTAGAAGCTCTCAGTTTGGGGGTACAGTTGTCATCCTGGCTTAAATCCCAAGCTGCCTTTTCCCTTAGGAGATACTTAGCATTGTGTGGTGACTTGACTGTATAAATAACAACTAATAAAATAGTTTACTCATTTTCTGCAAATGTTCAGCTAAATAAATCCAAAATAAAGTAGCAAACTAAATCCAGACAATTTTTCTCTGAAATAAGCCCCATATTCATAGGATAAAAATTGATAATGTTTTGTTGGAATTACAAAATTTTGCAAACTAAATAGAAACAGAATTCTGCCAAGGATTTCTGTGCCAAGAGTCCTTCTAATGATTCCCCTGACTAGTAGTTTCTTCAGAATAAATGTGTTACTTATTTATTCTCATGACAGTGATTAGTTCTACAATCAGTGGGAAGCTAAATAAAGAAAAGGTTTTTGAAAGTAGTTAAACTGTTCAAAAAAACTTGTTCTTGAATCAAAGGCAGGAGAAGACTGCTTATAAAGCTGTTTTGTTTTTTTCATCAAGAACTCTTTCTTTTAAAACTGGCATAGAACATATGTAAATGTTTTAGTGAGCTGTGGCCTGGCTGCCAGCAGGCCTGAAAATGACTCCAAGGTAGGAAATGGAGCTATTGCTTGAATAATAGAGTGTTGAATAGCTTTTTTTGTGACTATGAAAAAAGTGGGAAGAGAAGCTAACATTTATTGAGGCTCTACTATGTACTAGTCACTTTATGTATGTAATGTAATGTAGTCCGCATAACGGCTCTAAGAAGTTTGAATTAACCCAAAGGTTTTACCATCACGTTAATAGAGATGCAGAGACACTAAACTTGCCCACGGCCATTCTGCCGGTGCAGAGGAGTGTCGGCCAGACTTCACAGGCTGTGGTCCTTTCCCAGTGTTCTGCCTCCCGCCAACAGACGCAGGCGGAAGCACTCTTTAGCTTTGGGGCAAGAACGTAATGTTAAGTAACCAGGCACCTCGTGGCAGCACAATTGGTTCCAAATCTTGAGGCCAGTCTGCACGTGAAAAGTTGGAGAAGTTAACGTGGCTAGATATTCTATAAATATGGTAAAAGTGGAATTTTCATTCACTTGAAACTTTGACTAGTAGCTTGTAACTACTTGAAAAAATTGACCAAAGATGTTTCTTCATTCCAGAGTGATGATCATTTAACTAGAAGCTGTCTGCCAGGTCATAGCAAAACTCATGCATATTTGTAAGTTTAGTAACACACTTTCCATTTAAAATGCTTCAGTATAATTAAGAGTGTTTACTCATCCTGGAAAAGAATAACTTTGCCACCTACATCGGGATGAGATTTAGATTTTACTCTTATTCTTTTCTTCCTTTTTTAAGCAAAGGAGTGGAATTTTAGTAACCTTTTTGTTTTTTTCTGAAGGAAATGCCAGGCAAAGTCAAGAAAGGTTTATTTTGAAAGAATTTTTTTTTAATGACAGAATGTATCTAAATACTTTCATGTTGAGATAATAAACTAATTGTGGAGGCTTTGTATTCAACCTCAACAATGTTTTGGGTTTCACATAAATGTTTGTTCATCTTCATCCTTAATATCAGTATGATTCTTACAAAACATTTGTTGGGGTACACATGGACGTACTGGCAGGCAGGCTTACAACCTCATGTTCTTTCTCTTAACATTCTCTCCCTAACGTACTCTCCCTCTAACATTGTGAGATAGTTGTTAAGTACTGTTGTGTGTCTCAGAGTGTAAGGCTCAGGTGACAAGAAAAAAAGAAGACAAACTAGGGGATATTCTTGCCTTTGAGGACCATACAGTTGTCTTGGGGAGCAGACCTGTCATCATCAGATGGGAAGTGAGAATTCTGAGTTTGGCTCTGTTCCTAAATGCCTTTGTTCCTGAATTCCTTGTGTGCTTATTACAGTTTCATTTTAAGTTCAACTCAGATTAGTATTTCTGAGCATCTTCCTTGTGCTTAAGAAGCCCTGTGCTAAGTTCTTTTGGGAATATATAAGAAATATGACATAGTCCTTGCCACGCAAGGAAGACATTTGGCATGCTACAGAGATGGTGTAAGATCCAGCACCTAAGTGCTTGCCCGTCAGTCAGGACTGTAAGTATTCAGGTTAGGAAGAAATTGGTGTGGGTTGAATATCAAGATTGGCTTTTTAGAGGAGATGGGGCTTGGTTTTCTTATCCACCAAATGCAACAAGTAATGCTAACCTGTTCAGGGTTCTTATTAGAGATATAACTTAATAGAGGTGGTTGAATAATTTTTTTTTTTTGTTAATCAGCAAGAACAGTGAGTGGAAGCCATAGATAACCTAATGCGTCCAAGGACCCATAGTATCCTAAGAGAGGTTGCATTTATCTCTGGAAAGTTCAGTTTCGTTATAGGCTGTTTGTCTGAAATCCTGTCAAAAATGATTCACATTATAGAGTGGAACATGTGGTAGGATTTCAGGTAAGAATTTTCTAGTAAGTCAGGTTCATTTTCAGTATGTGTCTTTTAGGCTTGGGTTTCCCTTCAACATATATATGTATAAGTGGACAAGCATTCATATATGTGCATGTGTTTTAAGAATGGACACTTTTTTTGTGTGACAGTTTAATTCATTTTTTTTTTGCAAAATGATTCAGCTATACATATATAAATTCTTCTTCAGATTCTTTTCCATTAGAGGTTATTAAAACATACTCAGTATAGTTCCCTGTGCTATATAGTAGGTCTTTGCTGCTTATCTATTTTATATATAGTATTGTGTATCTGTAAGTCCCAAACTCCTAGTTTGTCCCTCCTTTTTCCCTTTGGTAACCATGTTTGTTTCTATGTCTGTGAGTCTATTTCTGTTCTGTAAATAAATTCATTTGTATCATTTTTTTTGGATTCCACATATAAAACAATATACTTGTTTTTGTCTGTCTGATTTACTTCACTTAGTATGATAATCTCTACGTCCACCCCTGTTGCTGCAAATGGCATTTATTCTTTTTATGGCTGTGTAATATTCCATTGTATATATACATATACACAGACACCCCTCACATTTTCTTTATCCATTCATCTGTCAGTGGGCACTTAGGTTGCTTCCATGTCTTGCCTATTGTAAATAATGCTGCTGTGAACATCAGGGTGCATGTATCTTTTCGAATTAGAATTTTTATCTTTTCTGGATATATGCCCAGGAATGGGATTGCTGGATCACATGGTAACTATGGTTTTGGTTTTTTAAGGAACCTCCGTACTGTTCTCTATAATGGCTGCACCAATGTACATTCCCACCAATAGTGTAGGAGGGTTCCCAGGCAGTTTATCTTTAAATAAAACTGTTCCCATATTAACAGTTTCAGTCTACTTCTGGCCTCAAAGTAGTACTTCACCTGTAGAATATGATGCCTGTACCTGATAAGATGCTTCCACATAAATCGTTTTCCCTCATCCTTGTTGTATACCTGTGAGGTAGGTTATCTGATTTCTAGAAGTTAAGGACATGCTTGAGGTTGTACAGGGGCAGAGGTTAGTGCTAGAACCTGTCTGTCTGGCTCCAGGAAGATCCCTTGCTGTGTGCCTGACTACATCTATCTCCCAAAGCCGTCTGCTGCCTCCCTGACTTATCTTCCCCCCTGTGTGGGACTTCCGTGCGTACAGAACAAGCTACTGAATGTGAGAAACGCCTCAGAGTAGTATTAGAAGAGGAGTCTCTGCAGCCTGGCTTTTTGTTACTTAATTGTTTACAAATAGTCGTTTCATTCAGTGAGTATTTATTGAGTGCTTATTATATGTCAGGTGCTCTTCGAAATTAAAAAAAAAAAGACATGTCTCTGCTTCAGAGGAGTTTGCATTGCATTCCAATGGGGTGAGACAGAGTAAACATAAATTCTGTAATAGCTATGAAGAGAAATAAAGCAGAGGAGGAGGACGACTGGGGAAGTGCTACTTTGGATAAGATGATGAGGGAAAGCATCTTTATAAGCGTCATTTGAGCAGACACTGATTTGAGAGACCAGTTTGGCTCTTTGGAAGGAGTAATCTAGGCCCAGGGAAGAGCCGGCTCTAAGGTAGAAGGGCTTAGCTTGTTCACAAGGAGTATTTTCTTAATAGGTAAGTATCGGGAGAAGTCAGAGTGGGTCTGGAGGTGTGGAGACAGAGAAACAAAGGTACCTTCCAGGTGGAACTAATAACAGGACCCTGGGCACAACCTCAGGGACCAGGCTCTTCAGTACGGCTAGAAGATGGATATCAAAGACTCGGAAGCCCTTAGAGGAGACCTTGGAGAGCATCTGGTGGCAGTCTCTTACTTCACAGAGGGAACGGGGACCCACAGAGGGCTCAGGACTAGAACCCAGGTTTCCTGACTCTCCAGCTCGTGCTCTCTCTTCCTGCTGCACCACACCCTGCTTCCTTCTAAGTCGGGACCAGGGCTTGACACAGGAATTTGAAATTTGCTCTGCAGACATGTCTCTAAAAGTTTCTGACATACGTGGTACAGTGGAGAGAATTTGGAGCCAGAATGCAATAGACTAGCAACCTCCACTTCTGTCCTTGACCACAAGTCCCTCCTGCGCTCCGGGCCTGCTTTGTCACGTGTAAACTGAGTAGGCCAATCACCTGAGTTGGTTGGTTCTCTAGGTAGGGCCCTTTTGGGGCTGAGGCAGGTCCTGAGGAGTGGAAGGCATGCCAGTGGGGAGACCGGGCTGCTCTTCCGGCAGCTGGCACGAGCCCAACTCCTCCCTGACTCCTGATAACCAGTGCTGACAGACAGCTCCCATCTGCTGGCTCCTGGCTTTCCTGACCCAGAGCCGCTTTGCTTGGAAGCTCTCTGTGAATTGAATGCAAAGATCTCCAAGATAAAATGTTTAAGGAAAAGGTACAGTGTAAAACCGTGCATATGGTATACTACCTTTTGAATAAAATAAAAAGGGAAAAATAAGAATATATAACACATTCATTTTATTTACTTATTATTTAAGTAAAGAAACTCTGGAAGCATCTACATGAAGCTAATAAAGTAACCACCAGTCTGTGTGTGTGAGAGAGAACAGGGTAAACGTAGAACAGGAATGAGAGGGAGACTTTTCACTATTTAGCTTCTTATGTATTTTTTGATCGTAGAACTGTGTGAATGTATTTTAAATTACATTGTAAAAGGAACATGAGGGAAAGAAAGTTTTCTATAAATAATGACTGTCCTGTGATGAATTCTAAATTTTAAAGTAACTGGGGGAGGTGCGACAAATTAATTTGTTCTCATTATTCACAGTTGGAGACTCCTGACCCAGGATACAAATTGAAGCAAAATCAGATCCAAATTAATTTTTTCAAAATCCCACCGTTAATGTTTTTAGTAGGTAGAGGAGGGAACACTTCCTTCTGTTAGGACAGGAATCCAATACGGGGACTCTGAAAGTTCAACTCTTCAGGGAGGAAGGAGTTACACAGAGCAGTTGATGCGGCTGGCCAGCCTTTAAGCAAGAATTGAAGGCCAAGGAAGAAAAAACTAAACTACCATAAAAATTGAAAGGCAAGATCCAATTGAACAACTCACCCCAGTGAGCACATAATGCAAGTCCTTGGCAAAGTATTCAGAGAAACCAAACGTGTGTGTGTCTGTGTGTAATTTTCATAAATGTTTAAGTTCGCAAAGTCCTGGGTTTACCAAAAACCAAGGAACCAATACATATTCAGCACTTTGTTTTTTTAAACATAGGTCTTCCAACTTTAAAACATTCTCCTTTAAAAAAAAAAATGTGTCATGCAAAAGCAAGCTTACTGTTAACTAAAGATACCTAGTTAATATAGATAAAGGCAGAGCATCAGTTGACTAATGATTTTCCGAAGAGTCAGATAGGACAGACTGTGTTTGAGCTTGTTGGTTGCTGCCTCCAAAAGGGAATGTCTGCAGCACAAAGCCAGTGATTCAGAGTCCCAGGAACTGGAGCCTGGCTTTCTGACAGCACACCCGGCTAGGTGTTCTCCGGAGGGTGGAAGAACAGACTCCTTGCTGTGGCTCTCACAAGGCCAGTACTGTAGGCACCGGGACACTGGATAATGTTTTCATTATATCGCTGATTAAATTACACGGTTCAGATGAGTTTTGCAGGAAAAGTTCCCGCACAGATTGTCTACCTGGAGTGTCTCTTACTAAGCGTTGCTACTAAATAGTGAGGAATTCTTAGGCTGTTGCTTTAGCCTGTCCAGAGTTATTAATCTTTTCGGGGCCACTCTGTGGACCAGAGAGACTGATTCTCAAACTGTAAAATGTTCTCTCCTCATAGAGACAGAATCCTTCTGCTTTCTGGGCCTTGGTATTCTCAAATAGGGGTGGGTTGGATCAGCTATTCTTTATTTATGAATGACTAGATCTTTTTGTTTGCTTGTATATTGTTTGACTGACAAAGTAATGTTTTTAGTCACTCTTTCTTTTGAGGATATGCTTTGTTCAAATAAGAGTAAGAGACCCCGTTGGTAAGCCGGACTGTGTAGTTTTGCCACCATACGTAGGTTTTACATAGGTGGCAGAGCCTATTGGGCAGAGGTAGTGACAATATCTAGGTACATATTCCTTGTCTGAACTAGGAGCAGGAGGCAGAGCAGGAGAAATTGTGGCAGATGGTTACAGTAGTGCAGAGGAGGGTCATAGCCTAGGACCGCTGGCCCCATCAACTTGTCTGGCTCTCCCAAGATAGGGGGAACCATGCAGATCATTTACAACACTGACATTGTCTTCTGCCTTCACAAGTTTCCTAGATGTTTACTCTCTAGGATAAGGATTCAGTTTTTCTCTCAAGAGTTTTTTGGGGAAAGAATTTTCTGAATAGAAGGGTATCATTCATCAACCTTTTTTTCTTTACCATGAATCCAAAGACTAAGTGGTTTGTTTATTTTTAGGCTTTATAGTAAGCAGGGAGGTATCTAGACACATAAGAAAATGTCTCAATCGTGCTTTGGGTTTTATTTCAAATCTCAAGTTTAAGTTGGCAGTTCTTTGCTTAGCACATTTTCTTGGGAATGAGAATGGTTGCATCTAAGGCTCGGGTACTCATTGAAATTACTCCATGCTTCTCACTAGAACTGGGGTGGCAGTTTGGTGCTAACATTACGTTTGTAGACATTGCCAAGTTGTCACAGCCCTTTCTTGCTAGACCTGCACATAGCCTCAGACTTTTCTTTTCAAGCAAGGGGTCCAGATGGGTAGATCAGTTGACTGGTTAGACAAAATCTGACTGCATCCCTGCACTAGATTTTCTTTTCTTTTCTTTTCTTTTTTAAATTGAAGTATAATTGACATACAGTATTGTATTAGTTTCAGATATACCTTCACTAGATTTTACTATGTTATTGATTATGTAGTGTTACTGCCTAATCTTACTCAGTCTCTCTCTTAATTCTTTAACCTAAACAACTACACATTTTTTTCAGTAAGCTTTTTTTTTGTTTTTCAAATACTTTTATTTAAGTGAAAGTCTCATTTAAACCAAATGCCTAGTTTTAGGAAGTGGTGGGTCTACATAACCCATCTGCCCATTAATTATGCCACATTCTTTTCATGTCTGTGGTGTGTATTGACTTGCGGTATTACACCAACCCCTGTAGGACCAGTGACTCCGTTAAAACAGACGGAAGACCTAAGAAAGCATCTTTGTATGTTCAGTCTGTAGTCACAGTCCCACCCAGCCAGGGTTGAAGATTGAGGCCTGTGGCAGGGAACGTGTTTAGCTGTGCGTCACACAGAATGACCAAGCGGGTCATTTTCTTCACAATGGTTCTTTATCAGTGTTATCTCTATGCAGAAGTTTTGTTTCGTTTTAAATGTTTTTTGTTTTCCCGAATAACAAAGTACATTCTCACTGTGCCTTCTTTATTTCCTATCTTGGGGAGAAGAAAAATTTGCTCGGAAATCTATCACTGAAAGATAATAGTGGTAGACGTTTAAGTGAATAACCTCTCTGTATGTAAATTATGCATACATTTAAAATGTTTGCATTTTATTCTCACAGTTGATTCTCACAAGAGGCAGATGGAGGAGTTTTCTATATTTGTAATATAGGTAGAGGCCTAGAAAGGTTAAATGATGGCCTCACAGAAAATTAATGGCAGAGTTAGAACTATCGCTTTTTGGCTCAGTAACCATGGGGAGCCATCTAGGAGAAAAAATTCAGAACATACTGTCTTGTTTTCCCCAGTAGTACAGACAGAAAGATGATAGGTTATGCAGCTGAACAGGCGTTTACTCTCTGAATAATTTTGGGAAAGTTACTTAATATTTCAGAGCCTGGAGCATAAAAACAGTAGGTTAATAAGCAGTAGCTTTTATTGTGTTTTCAGTGCTGTCTTTCTGGTGGGGAGAGTGGACGCCCTTGTACTGGAGGACTGTGTGGGTCATATATATCCTACAGCTATGCCTTCAGATGGCTGCTGCTTGTTCTGTTGCAGCCAGAGGTCCATTCCTGGGGCAGAGCAGGGGGGTGCAACAGGCTGCCTCCTCCATAGACAGGCTTTCTCCAGAAGCAGGCTGAATATTTAGGGAAAGAAAAAAGTCCTTGAGAACTGTTTTTCTGTTTTTAGATTTTATATAGATGGAATCATGTCCGTGAGATTTATTTTACTAATCTACAGATACAGTTATTATGTTCCAGAGGGAACATAGTACACTATATATTTGAAGTATTTTTCTGAATAAAACTTGATGCTCAGCGTAGAGAATGTTTGGCTTGGAGCACAGAGACTCAAGTTTACCGTGGATTAGCTGTTACCTAAAGTAAGTCACTCATTGTTTTCTGGGTATAGTAAGACATGGCCTTTCTACCTCACAGGGTTGTCTTAGGAATCAAATGACAGGCTATATCCCAAAGCACTTTGTAAACTACAGCGCAGTCCACAAATATAAGGCAATATGTTTTTATTGCCGCTGTGTGTGTCTTCATCATCAGCAGACCTGACTGAACCATCTTCAGCTTAGTGTTTAGCCAAGCACATGACTGGGACGCAGTAGGTATCAAGCTGTACAGTGAAGGCACTGAAGGATTGTTGAGAGAGAAAGGATGAGAAGAGAAAAGAAAGATATAAAAAAGACCCAAATGGAACTTTAAGCGATGAAAAATATAATCAGCATTGAAAACTAAAGCAGAAAGTATTAAACATCAGATTAGTCACTATGCAAGAAAAGTCCAGTGAATTAAAGAAATAGCAGTAGAAACTATTCAAGATGAAGTGCAGAGAAAAAGAATAGAAAACAAATGAACAAATGTATTCGTGACACGTGGGATAATACCAAGAGGTCTAACGTGTGTGTAACTGTAATTCTGCAGAAGGGGTGGGGCGGGGGCGCAGGAATAATTTTGAGGAATTAATGGCTGAGTTTTTCCTAAATTTGATGAAAACTCTAAACCCACACATTCAATAAACCTTAAATGGAATGAACAAAGGAAACTGGACCATAAAGAGGGGCATTTCTTAATGCCGAAAGGGTTTATATAGCAAGTGGGTGTAACAGTCCTGAACGTGTTGCTGAGAGAGCTTCAAAATAAATGAAGCGAGAACTGATAGAAAGAGTAAACAGACCAACCCACAATGATAGCTGGAGATGTTAACATTCCCCTTTCAGTCATTGATAGAGTAACTAAACAGAAAGTCATTAAGGGTGAAGACTTGAGCAACCCTATCCACCAGCCCGACCTTGCTGACCTTTCTAGGACACCACATCTATATACAGAAAAATGAGCCTTGACCCTTACCTCAGGAAATACGTAAAAATTAGCTTGAAAAGTATTTTGAGTTGCATTGTGTCATTTCCTCCCTCAAATTCATGTTGAAGTCCTACCCCCAGCACCTCAGAATGTGACCTTATTTGGAAATAGGGTCATTGCAGATGTAATTCATTAAGATGGATTGGGGGGGACCTCTAATCCAGTAGCACTGGTGCTGTTACAAGAAGGGAAATTTGGACACGGACAGTCACACAGGGAGAATGCCGTGAGAACATGAAGGCAGACATCAGTGTGAGGCCTCCACAAACTGAGGCACACCAAAGATTGCCAGCAGAGCACCAGTGCTAGGGGGAGGCACGGAGTAGAGCCTGTCTCACAGCCCTCAGAAGTTACCAGCCCTGCTGGCACCTTGATCTTGGACTGCTAGCTTGCAGAACCGGGAGACAATACATTTCTGTTGTTGAAGTCCCTCAGTTTGTGATACTTCATTACAGCAGCCCTGGCTGAACAAGAGGACCATAGACCTAAGAGTAAAGCTAAAACTATACAATTAGAAGAAAACACAGAGGAGTATCTTTGTGACTTTGGGTTAGATCTGGGGTTTGTAGAAAAGGCATAAAAAGCAAGAATTATAAAACACAAATTTGATGGTAGGCCTCATCAAAATTAAAACTTCTTGTTTTTCAAAAGATGCCATTAAGAAAATGCAAGCCAAAGACAAGATCTGAAAATAATTTGCATAATATGATTAAGGACTTATATCCAGAATATTAAAACAAACTTCTTACGACGCAGTAGGAAGAAGACAAATAACCTGAATAAAATTTGGAAAATATCTGAACAGATACTTCACCAAAGAAGCAGTACCGATGGCAAAAAAAGCACATTGAAAGATGCTCAACCTCATTAGTCATTAGGAAAATGCAAGTTAAAATTACAATGAGATACCATTTTCTTAATCACAGGGATGGTCTCAAACAGTTCCAAGTGTTAATTAAGAATGTAGAGCAGTAGAACACAAAATGTTATAGCTACTTTGGAAAACGGTTTGGCAGTTTCTTACAAAGTTAAAGATACATTCACTGAAAGAACCAAGCCATCTGAATTATGCCAAGTGAAAGAAGCCAGACATTAAAAAGTACGTACTATACAATCCCATTTATATAAAATTGATTGAACAGCAAAACTCTAGTAACAGCGTTAGATCAGAGGTTCCCAGAGTCTGTAAATGGGGGAAGGGATTGACTGTACAGGGGCAGGAGGGAACTTTCTAGGGTGGTAAATATTTCTCTCTTATTCCAGCTTTACTGAGATACAGTTGACATCTAATATTGTGTAAGTTTCAGTTGTACAATGGTTGATATGCTTATATATTGTGAAACGATTACCACGGTAGCATTAGTTAACAGTTCCATCACCACGTATAACTGCCATTTCTTTTTTGTGGTGAGAACACTTAAGATGTACTCTCTTAGTGACTTGAAAGTATGTAATATGGTACTGTTAATTATAACATCAGGCTTATACATTAGACCGCCAGAACTTACACATCTTACAAGTTGTAAAACCAACATCTCACTATTTCCCCCATTCCCCAGCCCCTAAGAACCACCATTCTACTTTCTCTTTCTATAAATTTGGGGTTTTTTTACCTTTAATGAAAAAGAATATGAAAATGAATATATATATATGTATATGCATGACTGGGACATTGTGCTGTACACCAGAAATTGATACTTTGTAACTGATAAAACTTCAGTAAAAAAAAGATTTGGCTTTTTTAGATTTTACACATAAGTGAGATCAGACAGCTTTTATCTTTCTCTGATTTATCTTACTTCACATTAATGCCCTCAGGGTCCATCTGTGTTGTTGCAAATGACAGGATTTCCTTCTTTCTCATGGCTGAATAATGTTCTATTGTGTGTGTGTGTGTGTGTGTGTGTGTGTGTGTGTTTCTATTGCGGCTGCACTGGTTCACATTCCCACCAACAATACGCAAAGCTTGTGGTTTCTGCACACCCTCGCCGGCACTTGACATCTGGTCTTGATGACAGCCATTCTGACAGGTGTGGGGTGCTATCTCATTGTGGTTTGGATTTGCATTTTTCTGATGATTAGTGATGTTGAGCACCTTTTCATGTACCTGTTGTCCATTTATACCTCTTTTTTTTTTTTTTTTTTAAGAAAATGTCTACTTAGTTCCTCTGCTCATTGTTAAGTTGGGTTGTTTGGCTTTTTGTTTGTTTTTTTCTGTTGAGTTTTATGAGTTCCGTATATATGTTGGATATTGACCCCTCATCACATTCATGGTTTGGAAATATTTTTTCTCATTCTGTAGGTTGCCTTCTCATGTTGTATTGTTTCTTTTGCTGTGCAGAAACTTTTTAGTTTGATGGAGTCCCTCTTACTTGTCTTTGCTTTTGTTGTTTGTGCTTTTGGTGTCATACCCCAAAAATTGTTGTCAAGACCACTGTCAAGGAGTTTTTCCCTGTTTTCTTTCAGGTTTTAAGGTTTTAGGCTGAAACTTCTTTATCATAATTATAATGATGGTTATATGACTGTATACATTTGTCAAGACTCACTGAATTGCATGCTTAAAATTGGTGAATTTTATTTTTTATATGTTATGCCTCAATAGAGAACCATAAATAGACTGAATGTCTACCATCTGTCACATGCTGTGTTCAGAATGTGGTTCAGTTAATACGATGTGGGTCCTCCCCCCGGGAGCTCAGTGTGTAGGCACGGTGTAGAAAGACTTGCAGTTCAGAGAGATACGAGCCCTAGAGAGAAGTACTGCTGAGGCACAGAGGAAGGAGTTCTTGATCAGGGGAAGCCCCACAGACCAGCTGCTGGAGTTTTAGTTTGATGGGTGAGCAGGAGTCAGACGAATGTTGAGGGGAGGGACATTCCAGGCAACCGCATGTGAGTGTGAAACTGCATGTTACATGTTTTATAAACCACAAGGAGCCTGGTACTGCTGGAGTCCCGGAGCTCTTGTTTTTATGTTGAGGTGGCAAGAGTCGACGCTGGACAGGTTGGCAGAGATATAAAAAGTGAAACGTTCTCAGATTTGCTTATCAAACTCATATTGCAAGGGACATTTTGTACTTGAGGTGGAAACGCCCCCTCCAGTGTGAGAGATGAGATAATCAGTGTATCCTGTCATTTCTTTTCATTCCTTTGCTTTTGGCTTAAAAACAAATAAAACAACAGAAACGTTTCTTTTACAATCGACTGTTTCATAGTAGTAATTTTCCCTGGACAGACCTCAGCTGAATTTGAGGAACTAAGGCTGTACTTGAGTTTTCACATGTTGGAGGGAGGAAATCTGTCTTAGGGTTTGAGAAAGCCTCTCATGCCAGCCATCTGGGGGAACTGCTGAGATTAGCTGGATGTGGCTTGTGCCTTCAAGCAAATATCAGTTTCTTTGCACCAGCAGGGAGAAGTACCAAATCTCCCTCACAGTACATTTTGGAAAAGAAACAACCTTATGAAACTGCTTGTGATTCAGCTGCATATGTATGAAATTCTTGAATATCACTCTCTGTCCTTGGGGTGATGCAGGGAAGTGTATGTATGAGTCTGTGTGTTGGGAGCAAGCATGTAGGATTTCGATTAATATATGGAACAGCTTTGAGAGCCTGCTCTAAAATCGGGTGCTTCCTCTTGTGTTACAGGCAATGGATTTTGATGGCTGGGCTGACACCCTCTTTCTTCTACAGTTCACCCTCTCCTGTGTGATGGGGTAAGCCTTTGCTGCCTTATCAGCAGATGGTTTTCCTAGAGAAATTTGTTATCTAGCAGCTTTTTGCCTCGTTCCTCAGCACCCTATTCTATCTCTTGAGTGTATCAGCTTAGAATAAACCTCCAGATTCATGTGGTTTCTCTGCCCTTGGGAATGTGCTCTCAGGGCCACTGAACAGGTCTCTAAGTCATGCTTAGAAAGATGGAGGAAAAAAACTAATGTTTACCCAGTAAGCTAGTGTATGATAAGCACCATTATAGTTCAACATACACTAGATAATTTTCTTTCTCCATTGACCATTTAACAGTTACTATTGTCCCCTTACCTATGAGAAAGCAGGCTCGGAACTCAAGTAAGTTGAGTGTAAGTTTGCAGAATTAACAGGCAGCCGTGGCAGCCTTTGAATTTAGGGCTGCTTCTCCCTCCAGGTAGTAGAAGGCAAGAGGGTGTCTGCAGACGTGTCTCTGTTCTGCACCCCCATGTTAACGTCGTGCCTTTTCCCTCAGCCAGTCAGTTCAGGTGGTATTTGTGACTGCATCTGGCACAGGTTAGGCACACAGGGAGTGGACGCTCCAAATAAAGTTGACGTGATACCTTAGCACGGAGTCAGGCCCAGAAGCCTCGTAAATCTAGCTGCTGCCACTTAGTTGTTAGGTGAAACGGTATCCCCTCTTGAAGCAGTTCTCGTTTGCTTTTCTTGGGTCCTGAAGAATCTCTCTTGCCTTCACCCTGGGCCGGAGTCATACTGTCCCCATGCGACGTGGACACCTGGGCCAGGGTCTGTGAGCCCTGAGCTTTCTATCTGGGTTAGCTGTGATCTGAGTCAGGACTGTGATCTAAAAAGAGTGCTCATGGTTATGGAGGGTGGTTTCAAGGCTTTGGTGCAGTAGCTGGGAAGGACACCTGGTCATTAAATGGACATGTGTTTCATTTTAATGAAATTAAAGAAAAAAAATCTGAAGCCACACTATGAGATATTTTATTGTTTTATTTTGTTTCTTAACATTGCAAAGAGATTGTTCTTTCATGAGTAACTACTGTGCTCCAGGTTCTCTGCCGGAAAAACTATAAATACTATTCTTTCAAAGTGGACATAGCGTTAGATTTGGGCAGTGAGGCAAGGAAACCCCTCAGTCAGTCAGTGACTAGTAGACTGTGTTGGCATGGCCACCGCTGATTGTTTCTCTTGGCTAGAGGTTGCTATGAAGTAAGCAGTTGGATCTTACTTATAAGATACCTCTTTCTTCTTCTTTCCAGATTTATCTTGATGTACGCTACAGTGCTCTGCACTCAGTATAATTCTGCTCTTACAACTACAATAGTTGGCTGTATTAAGGTGAGTTAAAAAAAAGTACTGTTATCTTTTGGGTACCTGCTTTACTTCAGAATCATTCCTCTAAAATAAGTCTGGCTATAGCCTTAAGCCCCATAATTCTTATTTCCTCACGTATTTTCTTGAGAGTTTGACAAATTGTGGTGGTGGTTTCTGAAATAGTCTGAGAACTCAGGGAGAGCATAATGCCTCCTTTCAGGTCCCTTAGCTCTGAGGAGTACGGGGAAAGGAGCATGTGCCACCTCAGAGAGAAGGAGGAGAAGCAGGCCTGTTTCTGACAGCAAGCGACTGGCTCGGTAGTGATAGGTGTGTCCCTTTAACCCCCGGTGAGAACTGTTCTCTTCTCTGCCTCACTGAGTTCTGGCTGGTTTGTAGGAAAAAGATGCCTGCCAGAAGCTAATCAAGAGAGTTTTCCTATGCGTGAGCCAAGCCTTAAATGGCCCACTTGTAAAAGCTGTGTCTGACATTTCCAGTGATGTCATTTCCTCCTAATCCGTTCTATTTGAGTGAGGCTTATTTGTCTTCAGCCTGGAGAGCCAGGTTGACTTGAATACTGAGCTGCAGTTGGTGGCTTGAAGCCTGAGGCCTCTTTCATCTGACTTTGTGATTCTAGTGCTTTAAGATCCGAGAGGCCACAACATCCCTGAATTCCAAAAGAATTAGCAAGGTAGACTTGTTTTCTAAAGAAGCAAGCTAGAGAGAGGTAGGTCCTTGATCATTTGGAGGAGAGACTGCAGTTGCCCTTGGGACTTCCTTTCTGATGCCCCGTTTGTCAATAGTGAAGGAAGAGGTTGCAGAAGTAAAGCTTTGACTGTTCTGCTGTGTTTTCCTTTGGACTCCCAATGGAGCTGTGTCTACCTAACTGATGTCTTTGCTGGTTTGGAGTCTCTCGGGCCACAGCGGAGCTCCTTTCATTAGCTTCCCAGTTACACCCTCTTAGCTCAGTCGGTTACCCAGTGGGCTTTAAGCTTCCTTCTGCATGAGGATCCTCACCCCATGAACCCTTTGGTCAGCATTCCTTGTTTCTCCTTGTAAGTGTGGTGGGAAAATTACTTAGGGTACCAAGTTAGATATGGAAAATTCCTACGCCCATCTCCGATGTATTGAATCAGGCTCTCTAAAGTAGAGCGTGAAATCATCATTTTTAAGCAGGGTTTCCAGCTGATTCTCAGGTATGCCAGTTTGAGGACTGCAGTCTTAGTTTTGAGATACCAGCAGAGATTCCTCTGTGCTTCCTGGTAAGTTCCACTCTCGTGGCATGAGTGTCTGCTGACAGCAAACCTTGTTTAGGATGCCCTAATATGTACTTACAGTTTTTCTGACTTCTGACTGATGCTGGGCAACAAGGATGGGGGTCTCTGTTCTTTCCCTTTCTGAAGCTCCCTGGCCAGTTTATGCAGCCTAATCTCTCTTTTCCCTGGATCTCTGTGTTCCAAGAGAGGGCCTGTTGCACATTTTCCCAAGTTGCCTGCCAGCCTCTTTTACTGTAACATGGTATTTAGTTTTATTTTTTCCCCTCAAATAATAAGAAAATATGCTCTAAAGTAACTTTCTGTCTCCATCCTTAGACCTAGAAGAGACACTGACATAATTTTGAATGCTCTCTCAAAGGGCACTCCACTATAAAAACAATTTTGCAGTTTATTTTTGGCCTTTTAGAAACACCGTGGCACTCCCTGCTTCATGGGCCTAAGAGAACCCAGGTCCTGAAAGTACTCGTGACATTTACCGTCTCTGCCGTTGTAACAGCAGAGACAGTCAGTGACTTAAGAATGTGCAAGAAGGGAGGTTAGGGAAGAGCCGAATAATAGTTTCAACTTTGGGAAGTTGTATTTCACGTTTGTGGTCTGAGGATGATTAAAAGGGAGCCAGATAAGCAGCAGCTGTTCACACCTGGGAGCCGAGGGGAGCCAGGAGGGGCACGCCGCTTTGAGGTGACCTGCCGTGTGTTTTTTTAAGGCATGAAGGAAAAGTCCTCTAGAAGGAGTCTTGGTAAACTCGCCACCATCCCCTTGTCCCTTTTCCAAAAAGAGGAAAAGATGCTTGCGTGTAAGCAGGTTTTCCCCCTTCCCCCTCCACCCACAAGTCAGCTGTTACCACCACAGGAGGAAAAAGCTTTCTCTTCTGAGATTGCTAAACGTGCCTTGGTGTTTTCTACCCCTTGTAACAGCAGTGTTTCTCTTTTTAGATTTCTAACGGCAGCCCTCATTCCACAGGGCGGGGAAGGTTTGAGGATCTTTTTAGTATTCTTCAGTATCGGTGAAAGCGAACGCTTCTGGAGAGAGAGATTGGGAAGACACTAATGTCATTGTTTCTTTATGAGTTCATGCTCACACTACACTCATTTTAGGATCATTGTGCTTTTGTTATTGTCTGTTTATTTGCTTTTGTATTTTAAGGATAGATATTTGGGTCGTTGTGTGGATGGGTTGTATGAATGTTAACAGTATATTGCCACTTTTTCTTTTTAGAATATATTAATAACTTACATTGGGATGGTCTTTGGTGGAGATTATATTTTCACGTGGACAAACTTCATTGGCTTAAATATCAGGTAAGTAAAAATATTTAAATGCAGCCACTTTGACGAGTGGATTTGGATTGTCAAATAGTGTCACAGTAAGCTTGGGCTGTTTAACGGCAGATTTGTTCATTCACTTGTAAACAAACATTTATGGAGTGCCTGCGCATATTGTCTTTTGATAGTGCTTTTAAGAAAAGGGGAGAAAATGGTTCCATATTCTATACAATTTGGGGGTATCTTTTCTGGAAGTTGAACTCCTTTTACTTGGCCTTCAAAGAACAGTCCTTTATGTCTTATGCTTACACAGCACTGCAGTGTTCCCAAGAACCGTCCAGGCTAAAGAACACCAGCTCTGTTAGAGTTACTTTACATGTGTCTAACCTTGGACACATCACTGCATTTCTCTAGGCTTTATCTTCAGTGATGAGGGTGACTTGCGTGAAAGCTCTTTTTCAGTTTGAGAATTTTTAATTTCTCGGTTTTAAATACTATTTATATGCTTTAAAATGCTCAATTTGTGTTTGGGGCAGACCTCTGTCCTGAACTCACACTTGTGTATTGAACAGCCCACTTGAACTGAACTTTTATTTCCTCCAAAGTCTGCTCCACCCACAGCCTCCACATCTTTGTTGATGGAAACTCCATCTTTCTAGCCCCTCAGTTCAAAGACCTTGCAGTCCCCCTCGACTCTGCAATCTTGCACCCAGTGTGTTAGCGCTGTCTAGTGTGGTAGCACGTTCTGTTGGTGCTACCTTCATGATATATCCTGAAAATGATCACTTTTCACCGTCTGTGTTGCTCCTGCCACGTCTCATCTGCCTAGATTACTGCCTAGTCTTCTGTACTCGTATCCCTGGTTTGACGCATCCCCCCTACCCCACTCCTAGTCAGTTCTCAACAGAGCAGACAGTGTATTCCTTGTAAAAGGTAAGTCAGAACATGGCACTCTTTTTACTCCCCTCTCCCCATGGCTCTGCATGTCCCAGAGTCCTGAAAAGGCTTCACAAGATCTGCCCCTGTCTTGTCCTTCAGTTTCAGCCCATGCTTCTCTGCTCCTCACTCCCCTTCGTCCACACAGACCTCCTTGCGGTTCCTTTAGAATACAGGGCATGCCCTGTCTTCAGGGTGTTGGGACAGGATGTTTCCTCTGCCTAGAACACTGCACTGCTAACTCCTATATGCTTACAAGTTTTTGCTCATGTATCACCTTCTCAAGGAAGGCTGCCCCAACCACCTGGTTTAAAATTGCAACCTATTCTTCCTCTTCTGATACTCCCACATCATCTTACTCTGTTCTTCTACTTATATTTATGTTTATTGGCTGTTTTCTATCTCCCCTGCTAGAATGTAAGTTCCATGAGGTCAAGGATCTCTGCCTATATATATTATTCATTCAAGTTTCCCACGCCCCTAGATTGAGTCCTAGTTGTTGTTTAATAAATATTTGCTTGATGAATTTTATATGGATTGGTGAAAAAGCACTTTGGAAACTATAAAGCTCTTTACTAGAATATGGTGGTATCTTTTTAACTGTCAGCAAATTATATAACTTCTCTGAGCCTTTTTTTCTTCAGATGTAAATAAATGATAATGCCTATTCTGCTTTTCTTATGAACTAACATGAGAATTTAATACTGATACTATTAATAGGTTAATAATTCATTATTTCCCCTTCTCTGATTTTCATTTGCCAGTATTGTTATTTGTCTTTGAGAGGAAAAGTCCTTTGTTATTTGTGGGGATAGGAGTTGGTGGGAGGGTGGGTGGTTGGGTGGGGTGTAAGTCTCCCGAGGACCCCATATGGTGGGAGGAGGACGAGGAGCTGAGCCTTGGATCTTGTTCAGAACTGCAGTTCTGAAGTTTGCCATCTGTGTGATTTTGAGTGAGTTGTGTATCTTTTCTGAGCAGCAGTTTCCTTATGTGCTTGGGGTAAAGATACCTATCTGTTAGAGTTGCTGAGTTGAAATCACCCAGTGAATGTAAAGTACCTGATTCATTGCTTGATATCTGTGCTTGTAAATAATCAGTTTCTTTCATTAGTATCTGTGAGGAAGGGCCAGGGTAAGAGGAGCAACATGGTGAACCAGTTCTGTCTTTGGATGTGGCCTAATGAGTTTGATTCATTTCTAAAAATCTGGATTAAATGAATCATTATAACATGATACAGACCTGACGCAGAGATGCCTTAATTGTCTTTTTGTCCCCTTCATATAAGAACATCATAATCAAAATGAAGTAAAAGCTGCTGTTTGCGCTTTCAGACATACGCAGTTCAAATCTCTTATAAGGTCACATGGTATCTTGTAAGAAATGTTAGGTATCTTTTATTTCACATTGTAGTCTATTTAAAAATAAGACTTCTAAGTGTCTGAGTATATTGGAATATTATAACGTATATCAAACATATATTAAATCCCACATCTTGAAAGCTCTTCCAGTGGAGTTTCTTTGTGTGTTACATAGTGCATTATAGTTCTGTTTAAACAGTACCATATTGTTAGCAAGGTTAGTTGATAATGATGTCATTGGTACTTTGTCCCTATGTAATATTTTAAATCAGTTCTAATTGATTTCTCATTTTATTGTAGTAATTTCGCCATGACATATGTTTTTTGTTTTGTTTTGGTTTTTTTGTTTTGTTTTTTTGACATATGTTTTTAATTTCTGTTTCATTACATGGTTAGGGAGAACAAGTGGTGTACTTAGCCAGTCAGCATTCAAATTATTTGCAGAGTTGCGATTAGAATCCTGGTGACCTGCTGTTCAAATACTATTTCTATTACAATGTGCTTTTTTTTAGCATTTGTAAAGGAAAGTATATATTGTCTTCTTTTTAATATTTTTTATTTATTATTGTATTTAATTATTTTATTTGGGTGGGAGGTAATTAGGTTTTATTTATTTTGAGAGGAGGTACTAGGGATTGAACCCAGGACCTCAGCCTGCCAAGCATGCACTCTACCACTTGAGCTATACCCTGCCCCCCTATTTTTTTTCTTTTACTTTTTCTCTTTAAAATTAAAATTATGATTCTATTTTTTTTTTTTTTTTTTTTTTTTTTTTTACTTTTCCACTAGGTAGTAAGCAGATTCATAGGTTGTGGACATTACCTTTTTTTCTTAATTGTAGAAACCAAACTTATATTGGTTTCTTAGATTTTACTTTGATTGGAAACGGTGTCTGTCCATCCTTGGCTGATTGCACTTTAAAGGAAATCCCTAATTGAACTTTGCTGTTAAAGGATTCTGTGATGAAACTCAGATACATCTAGCTTCCCTCCACCCTGCCAGTATCTTTGCTGTTTTAAGAAAAGTTTAAGTAGCCCCTTCTCTGTTATGATTCAAGTCTAAGAAACAGGTTTGCATTGGAAACTTCTCAGGCTCTGTGATTTAAGAAGGCATTTTTTTCCATAGGGCTCTTTTGAGAGCCTGACTGTCTCCAACTCCCCTAAATGCCTTTTCCAGGGGCAATTACTGAGTGCTCACCCAAGCCCAGAAAAGCAACAGAGCGAGCGGGGAGTGACTAGTGCGGGGTGGTGACAGAGCAAGCTTCTGTACTTCATCAGAGGTTGGGCTCAGGCCTGTGACTTTGGCCGAGTCATGTAGCTTTTCCAGATAATGACATCATCATCCCAGGCTAGCAATCTCAGAATCTCTGGAGCTCATCTTTATCTGTGATCCTTTTTTTTTCCTTCCATGAAAAAAAAAGTTAACATGATTTAAATACAGTAAAACTCCCCCCTCTTCATGGACAGTTCTGCAAGTTTTGACAAATGCACACAGCTAATTAACTACCACCACCACATTCAAGATATAAAACAATTGTATTACACCCCAAATCTCCCTGTGTCCCTTTACATTAAACCCCGCGAATATCTGTTTTCTATCCAAATGGTGCCCAGGATGTCATAGAAGGATGCATAATGTTATGTAACTCTTCGTCTGACTTCTTTCATTTAAGGTACTGCGTGTGAGATTCCATGTTGTATTTGAGATTCTGTGATTTGCACGTATCAGTAGTTTGTACCTTTTTACTGCTGAGTAGTATCCCATTATGGATATGTCAGGGGTTTTTTTCCTTTTTTTAAAATTGAAGTATAGTTGATTTATAATGTTGTGTGCTAGTTTCAGCAAAGTGATTCAGTTTTTTATATATATATATACACATATATATAAACACACACGTATTCTTTTTCAGATTCTTTTCCATTATAGTTTATTACAAGATATTAAATACTGTTCCCTGTGCTATATAGCAGGACCTTGCTGTTTATCTTTTTTATATATAGTGGTTTGTATCTGCTAATCCCAAAGTCATAATTTATGCCCCCTACCCCCTCCCCTTTGGTGACCATAAGCTTGTCTTCTGTGTGATACAGTTTACCCATTTGCCAATTGAAAGTCATTTGGGTAGTTTTCAGTTTTTAGCTGTTTTGTGTTAGCTGCTAAAATTTTTGCTTAAAAATTTGTGTGTGAACATAGGTTTTCATTTTTTGGGTAAATACTTAGGAGTGGAATTCCTGGGCTGTATGATAAGTGTATATTTAGCTCCATTAGAAATTGCCAGATTATTTTCTAAAGTGTCTGTACCACTGTACATAACCTCCAGCTGTGTATGAGAGTTCTAACTGTTCCATGTCCTGGCCCTTGGTGTTGTCTGCTTTTGTTTTTCAAATTCTAGCCATTCTAATAGATCTGTAGTGGTATCTCACTGTGGCTTTAATTGCCCTAATGATTAATGATATTGAGCATCTTTTCGAGTGCAGATTTGCCATCCATATATGTTCTTTGATAAAACTGCTGTTTAGATATTTTGCTTATTAAAAAATAATTGAGTTACTTTTTTAAAAATGAGTTTTGAGAGTTTATATATTGTGGATACAAATCCTTTGTCAGATATGTGATTTGCAAGTATTATTTCTCTATTGTGGCTTGCTTTTTATTTTCTTAATTTCTTTTGAAGAGCAAAATTTAAAAATTTTGATGAAGCCTAATTTATCAATTTTTCTTTTATATTTTCTTTGAGAAGTTTTATAGTTTTAGGTTTTATAATTAGGTACATAGCTCATTTTAGATTAATTTTCATATATGGTATGAGGTCTGAATGAAAGTTCTTTTTACTATGTATATGTTTTTTTAATATAGATAATCAGTTGCCCTAGTACCTTTTGTTGAGAATACTGTCCTTTCTCTGTTGAATTGCCTAATTCTTCATAACACTCTTTTGAAGTTCTTTTATTATCACTGTTTTATAAATGAGGAGGCTGAGGCTTAGAAAGGTTAAGTAAGTTGAATGCATTCTGAAGACATGCCCTGAACCTGTTTCTGTATGCCAGCCATCATGCTCTCAAGAGACTTGGTGCATTCACTCATAGCTCTGCCAGGGCCACATAGCTAGTGATCATGTTGCAAGGATTTTAACCCAGATGGATTGGACTCCAGAGTCCAAGCTCTCATGCCTTTTTTAATTACTATTCAGTAAATGAGTAATTAATTACAATGTAACCTAAGTAAACCATGTATATATCGATCGCCACCTTAGATTCTCAGCTGTTTGAGGACAGAAGTCACTGGTCTGATTTCCTGTGTGTCAGTATTTATCAGTGCCTGGTCCATAGTAGGCATTCCCGTAGTAATAGTAACAACAAAACACCAGACAGTATTTTTTATGCTTAGTCTTATACTAGACATAGTCCCAAGTAGTCCATCCGTAACTTTGTAACAGCCCTCTGAGATGGATGCTGTGAGTATTCCATTTCACAGAGGGGCTGAGAAACTTGCCCCACATCGCCCAGCTGGTAAGGGTTCAATCCATGACTGGCCTTCCAAGTTTTCATTCTTTACCACAGTCTAGTAAATGTGAATCGATGAATGAATTAATTTTATTTTTGTGTCCCTTTGGGATGTGTCATCATCCTGGTTACATACCCTTAAGTCAGCCTACTTCTGTGTAACACAAACTGTTTTACTGTGGCTTCTGAGGCCAAACCAGAGTCTCCCAGATCTCTGGGGTGGGCCACCAGAGCTGGTCCCTAAGGACTCTGGTCTGGCTGCCCCGCCCAGCTCCTCAGTCTGCTGTTCCTGCATTTTGGACTCCTTTACCTGTTTCCTTAAAAAGGTATGTTGCTTCCTAGTTCCAGACTCCTCCTCCTGAACGGTTCCGTCCTGGCAGACTCTCTCTGGTCCTAGGCTTCTCCTGAAATAAGGACATGAGCTTTAAACTCTGCTTAGTTGTTCTCTCATTTGGGGAGAGAAAAGGACGTGTTTTGTATTACCAGTTGGTTGCATCTGCTTATAACATTTACCAGGCTATTTATAGACTTAAGTAACTGGCATCTCACTGGAGTAACTTGGACTTTTGAATAGGATGTAGGGAGGTTAGCTAGCCTTGGTTATGTTATAATTCCTTACAGAAGAACAGTAAAATGGAGCATAGCAAAAAAAAAAAAGTCTGCGTTCTGGTGTGAGTACTGCCACTAGCTATTTGTAGCTCACGTTTCACGACGTCAGTTTTCTTATGCTCAGTTTTTGAGCTAGTGTTGTCTCTCCTGGTTCTGCCTAGTACTGAGGAGGTCCTGCGACACTGTGCCACGTGGTCACTAGGTCTAAAGTTATTTTGTAGGAGACTAATGACATTTTGAAGGGACTCTTTCAGGTGTGGGGTACACATAAAATATATTATCTTTTCAAAAGTTCTGATGGTCGTCCTCTACCCACATCTTAAGGTTTTTTAAGAGGCAGAAAAGAAAAAGGAGTAGAAGTAAGGGAGAAAATGATGGAAATGCTTGAGTAGCTTGGACCAGCCCTGAGTTGAGGAATAGTATCAAAGATGTCAAGAAAGCAAAACAGAGCTGTTTCTAAATATGTAAGAGAACCACCCCGCTTCTCCAAAACACTAACACTAAACAGTAAGAATAGGTAGGAAACACTTTTTAGGTTTCTATTCTTTTTTTCTTTAGCTTTTCTTTAGTGCAGAGTCCCTTAAAAAACTATATGTACATAGGGTTGAACTTACCAGAATTTTGTCCTTAAATAGAACGTTTTCGTGACGCATTACAGTAATAAAGCAAAAGTAGCCTTGTCAAGGCCCAGGAGTTCCAAAGGACATCACAACAGGATTTGGGAGCCTTTTATTTTTTTCTCAATTTACTCCTGGGCAAATTCCTAAAACTCCTAGGCAGATGGAATGGCTAACATCTTAGCCAGACTTCTGTAAGTAAGGGACTTCTATTTTTAAAGTACGTGCACAGACCAACACTTATCGCAGTGTAGAAGAGACGTATAGATCTGTGGAGGCAACAGAGAGAGAGAGTTCGTGTTTGTGGGCGCCCAGTCTATGGCGGCCACCTCTTCTTCAGTGTCATCCCCAGTCCACATGAGAATGAACCTGAGACTCCCCACGGTCACACAGCTACCAGAGTAAGGAGCAGAGCTGAGAGTCTAACCCTGATCTGACTGTCAAAATCTGTCCCATGATGTAGCCACGTTAAGAGATCAAAGTGGTCCCTCTTTGTTTTGAGCATCTCCCAAGTCTGCTTGCGCACCTCCCGCTTTACCACTGACTTGTCTGCATCCTCCCATCTCCCTTAGCAGGCCGCAGCTTTGCACGCACTAGGCAGGTGAGTGCTTAGTGCACAGAGAGCCACAGAACAGTTTTTGTCTTCAGGGAGTTTACAGTCTAGCCGGGAAGATTCATGTATTTGTAAGCAGATGTGTGCTAGGTGTCAAACATCGTTTTAGAAAATGGGGATGGAGCTGCTATCAGAACCCTTGCCCTTCATGGAGTTCTTCTATCGTAGGAGACAGAAAATGAGTGAAGATAAATGAGTGAAATACTCCCTAGTGATGAGTGTGTAGTTGTGATACGTAGTAACGGA
The DNA here is from genome assembly GCF_048773025.1 of Camelus bactrianus. Taxonomy (NCBI): domain Eukaryota; kingdom Metazoa; phylum Chordata; class Mammalia; order Artiodactyla; family Camelidae; genus Camelus; species Camelus bactrianus. The sequence continues at coordinate 29,567,647 of NC_133551.1, forward strand.
GGGAAGGCGGTTGGGGAGTTTTGCAGGGGTGGGGGCACTTACTGAGAGGGTTACGTTTTGTGTGAAGCCCTTAAACATGGAGAGACTGAGTCATACTGATTCCTGGAGGGAAAAGCAGGTGGAAAGATGTGAAGCAGGAGTGTGCCTGCTGTGTTCAGGAAACAAGGCTGCCAGCATGGCCAGCAGGAGTGCAGTGAGTAAGAGAGGGGTGTTGAGGCACTGGGGCGGGGCAGATTAGGGTGGCTCTTAAGAGATAGGAGGACCATGGGGGGATTTTGAACCAAGGAGTGACATGATCTGACTTAGTTTTAATAGGATTATTCTGGCTCCTGTGATGAGATGAGGCAGGAGGAAGAGGGGAAGTGTGACATGTCTATATTAATAATAATGGCTGTCATTTATATAGGACTCACATAGCATGTATAATAACATTAGGCATTGAAATGGCATTAATTACAGCAGTGACGAGACCCTCTTAATACATTCCCTCAAAAGAGCTTTCAGCAGCCATCATCTCACAAAGGTCACAAAGCAACAATATTGTTACCAGTAGTTTCAGGAACTAAAATCACACAGGAGGGTGCTTGGAAGAGTTCATAGAGGAAAGCGTGCTTAGGCCAGCCTTGGCCAGTGCATAGGATTTGGAGAGGTGGGAAAGAGAGGGGTGGGTGTTCCAGCCGCTGAGTTCTGCACGAACAAAAGCATGGAGCTGGAAATGTAGATGTTAATGGGCGCCGGGGAGGGACTGGTCGCTGTTCCCGTACAGCTGGAGCAAGTTGTGCTTCACAAGGGCAGAACAGTCGTCCCTCGGTATCTGCAGGAATTGTTCCAGGACCCACTGTGGGCAGCAAACTCTGCAGATGCTCAGGTCCCAGAGTCAGATCTCTGTGTCCGTGGGTTCCCCATCCACAGGTGCCAAGGACTGACAGTTTTAGAAAAGTAGGTTGGTGCCCAAATGCAGGGTGCCTTGAATATCTCATAGCAGGAAGAATGAATACACAAACAGGAAGATACTGAGAGATACTAATACACTACAGATGGTAGAGGTTAGGTCAAGGCTTGCTTACTCGTGATACAGTTAAGGCCTAGTTGGGATGACCAAAAAGAGGGAGGCTTTACTGCACTTAGGGCTCCTTGATTTTTCTGGGTGAGTGTGAATGCAGCCACGAGGATGCGGAGGAGCAGCAAGTGCCAAAACCCCTTTCTTTTTGCTTTTTGGCAGTTTTAGCCCCTGGTGTGCCTTAGCATTTTGACTTTTACCCTATTGGATGTCTGCTGTGTGCTAATTAACCTTTTGAAAATGATCTGTTGTCCTATTATATAATTTAAATCTATAATTTAGTTAAATTATATAATTTAATGTATAGTTATGTATAACATATTGTCATATAAATAAATTCTGTAATTTAATTCTCACTTAAATTGTTGTAAGAATAGTATTCTAATCGCCATTTCCTAGTTGAGGAGACTAAGGTTCTGAGAGGTTAAGTAACTTTCCCCACATCACAGAGCTTTGTAAATGTCAGAGTCCAGAGTTAAGTGCTTTTTCCTCAACCCTGTGTCACCTGTGTTTCCTTTTGTTCAGATTGTAAAGCTTTGGAAGATAGACAAAGAGGCAGCATAGCTCTGCTGTATGTGGCTGGTGAGAAAGTTAAGAAAAGGGGAATGAAGACGAGGTGTCCCTGGTCACTACAGTCAGGATGTACTCAGAAGGCCTGCTTCAGTTACGTGGTAGAAATTGTGTGTATTAGGAAATAGCAGTAGAAGTCATCCTGCTTGGTTCGTAGGTTTTGATGTGGGCTGACGGACTTCACATGTGGAATGTAGAGAAGGCAGGGTCTAATCTACGAGGCAGAGCTACCTGGCTACACACATGAACAAACAGGTCAGCTCTAAGGCGAGACGGAGACAGCCTGACTTCCACCTCTTGTCCGTGGGTGTGGAGCTGCTGTATTGGAGGCATTTTTACTGTAGATTTGTAGGATGGATATCTCATTGTCTGAGGCTGGTAAACGCGTCCATGGCTGTGTGGGTCTCGGAGAAGTAGGCCATATTTGCCTGGCTTTGGGAGATGAGTGGATCAGAGCAGGTGCAGTGGCACTGTTCAGCGCTTGCCAGCCAGTCTGATAGTGTTCCAACCAGAGCCCTGTCTGCAGGGCGCCATCACTCTGCCTCTCTGTCTGTTCTCTCCTGGCTGTGTCCACCACAGCAGGTCTCAGCAGATTACTAGTTGGTAGTACTGTGATCTAAATATTAGGCAGATGGAGAATTGCTCAGAATTTAAAAATGAGTGCTTAGGATGGCTGAATATATAAATACCAGTTCCTTTGTATCAGAAGTCATCAACTTTAATGTGAACATTTATGGAGCCAGTAGATTAATGAGAAGTTCTTTGAAATAGCAGATCTTGATTCGGCATCATTCGGTAGTGACATATAAAAATTCACATATAGGCCCTCCTTCCCCACCCCCCCAAATTGGGGCTTTTCCCTTTCTTTTCTCCATCCTCCTCGTCCCCTCCTCCCAGCTTCCCCTCGTTCCCAGAGCTGCTGCGAAGAATTTTATATTCCTTCCAAAGCATTAACTCACCACTGCTTGGCACGTAGTACCCGTGTTGGTGAACATTTACTTCTCTTCAGGTGATTCAGGAATGGCCATTTCTGAAAACATAAATATTTGATAAGGATCAAGTCAGGAATAAAGATGAGATGAAAGTCTTTTATTACTGCCTCATGTTGGAACTCGTGAAAACCTGAACAGTCTGCTTTTTAATCTTCAGAGTTGAGAGCAATGATCTGTTTGTTTTGGCTTTGCTCTGGTCATTTAAACAATTTCTGTGGCAACAGTATGCCCTTTTCTTGCATCAGGTTATTAAATCTCCGTATTGTGCCACTCTACCTTTTGTTAACAATGCATATTGCTCTGGGGTGTGAGTATCAAAGCTGATATGGGAGGAGGTGGGCGGATAAATATTTCCTGACTGCTTACTGTGTGCCAGGATTAGGGCCTGGTTCTTGCATGTTATCTCATATAATCCTCAAACAAGCCTACACAGACATTATTATTATTCTTATGTATTAATACAGAAATATAGAATCTCAGAGAAATTAATAAATTTGCCCAGGGGCACAGAGTAAGCAGGATATTCAAGATTTGAACAAAGACCTAACTCCAGAGTTCCATGTTTTTCATTCCACTAACTGTGCTTAGGGATGGTGGGTGTAGGATCACTGTAAGGATGAAGTCTGGAGTAAATTCCAGGGCAGTCTTTGTCTTCTTCTGTCCTGCACTGCGCCGTGATTTCTATGTAGGTGAGACTGGCTTAATATGAACGTAACAGATTGTCTTGACAGGAACATAAAAGAGAGCACTGTTATGTTTTAGGTTGTCCTGGGAGGGGATCCAGAGGAGGACGGGATGAGAGTCAGAGGGAGCATTCCTTCTGCTTTTTTGTGGGGTGGGGTTGGAGGCAGAGGGAAACTGACTATCATGTAGTTGCACACACGAACCTCAAAGAGCTTTTAGCTTCAGTCGGGAAAGCTGCAGTCAGCCCTCATCGCCTTGGGTCTTAGCCCAGCTACTGAGGAGATCATCTGCTTGATGCACTAAATAAACAAGAAGAGTTTCCAGAAGAGTCAGATCAAATTCTAAAAGAAAAAAAATGAAAAAGAAGTGGAAGAAAGCTGCCAGATGAAGGAAAGACGAAGCCTTGTGGACAGCGGCACTGGGTTTGTGAGGCTCCTTTCTTTGAATGGGGCCAACGTGGATATTCAGCTCAGCGGTTATTGTGCTGCTGCAAAGTGCCGGGCCGGTGCAGGGAGCCACTCCGTAGTGCTGAGGGTGAAGCCCTGGGAACTGTCTAGGCTAAAGGGAGCAAAATAAGGACAAGTATGTGCAGTAGCAAATGGAGCAGGGGCCACAGGGAGGAAGCCAGTTCAATGGACAAAATCAGACTGACTCGGGTTTTCTTCTGGTCCATCGTTAGGATGCTTTGTGACCCTGAGCAAGTTAACTTGTGTCTGCTGGGACTCAGTTTCTTCATCTGTAAAATGAGCACCTTACAGGGATATTGCAATGGCAAGAGATGTGTGTAAAATGCCTGGCATGTAGTAGACTTTAATAAATGGTCACAATTTGATTATTCAGTGACCTGAATCCCTGATCTTGCTCCTTATTTGCGGGAGCTAGGCATCTCTCACCCTCCTATAGCTAGTCTTGGGCTGGGATGTCAAAGTCCAGAGGAGAATGGAATTAATTTCAAATAAGCAGCAAGTTTATGAGTCGAGCAGTCAGGCGGAAGGTGGGGGCCAAACCCAGGGACATCTGAAGGCAGGGTGCAGGTCCGGCTGCTGGTGGGAGACCCCTGGGAGTCACTGGCGGCAGGCTTGGTGGGAGAGCAAGGGTCAGGGCAGTTAGCTTGTTGGTTCCCTGAACTTTCCTCCAGCTTACTTCCAGTTCCGTGATGGGGCAGAAGGCTGTGTAGCCCAGTGGGCTTGAGATCCCTGCAGGGATTAGATTGGAGTAGTCACTGTCCCCAGAGAGGGACCCCTCCAGGCGGTAAGTATGATAGACAAGTGTGAGGGATAGAAGCAACCAGCTCAGAGCCTAAGGGCTCAGATGGTAGCTTTTCCACCATGAACTTGAGCAACCAGCTCTGTGAATCTCACGGGGTCTACATGTCTATTTACTAATTGGGTTGTTTTTTATTCTTATTAAAAGTAGTATCTGTCTTGAATGATTATTTTTGAAAATGCAGAAAATACAAGTAGAAATCACTTACAATCTCACCGTCCAGATGCAGCCATTGTTAATAGTCTTGTTTTGTTCCTTCCAGACTTTTTTCTACTTTTTTCATATTGATGTACATATTCACGTCCATTTAAATAAAGTGGGATCAGAAAACACTTAATGTTTTGTGAGATTAAGTTTTCATTTTGGGTGTCATAGCCAGTTTTCATATTTTACCATTTTAATGGTTGTATAGTATTCTGTTGTATGAATTTACATAATTCCCTATTGTGGGACATTTATCTTTTAGCAAATTTTCTGCAGTTATAAATTTTGTGGTAAATACTTTGTCAGTAAGTCTATGAAGATGTATAGAGTTCATCCATAAAGTAGACTGCTAGGTCCAAGAATAAGCAGGATTCTAAGATTTTTATTTCAAATTGTCTTTCAGAAAGGTTGTATAAAATTGTCACTCCTACTGGCAAATATGTGCAAACATCCCTTTTCCCAAAGCATCAGCAACAGTAGATAATATCATGGTGAGGTAAGGTCTCGAGTGTGGTAGACGAAAATGCTGTCTCTATTGTAACTTTACTCGCTCTCAGTCTGTGAAGGCAGCTCCAGCCCTCACCCCAGTCTCCCTTACATTTGCCGTTCCTTCCTCCCTGATGGTGGTTTTCTGTTTTGCAGCATTGCTGGGAGCCTGGTGTATTCCTACATCACTTTCTCTGAAGAGCAGCTGAGCAAACAGTCAGAGGCCAGTAACAAGCTGGACGTTAAGGGGAAAGGAGCAGTCTGACCAGAGACTCGCGTCAGCTACATAGGCCCAAGTTTTTGATCAATTTGGAACACTGGAGATTCTGACACAGATACCGAGGTTCTTGATTACGGAGAAAATACCATTCCTTTGCACTTGTACAATCTGAGGATTGATTGCTGCCTTTTAAAATTTTATGAGAGAAAGAATTGACTCTTTTAAATATGCCATTTGAATTAATTTATATCAGACTGGAAAATGTACTGGGCTTTTTAATTTATTTTTCTTCTGTGCCGACAGTGAGACATCAGTGTTTTGAAAATATTTTATTCCATAGTTTGATATTCAGGTGTCCCTGAGAGCTGCATCTATAAAGTGCTCCAGCTGAAGCCCGTCGTGCACATCTTCGCTGCGTCGGAAGGCACTTTAGTCAGAAATGCAGCCAAGTATCTGAAGTGTCTCTTTTCTAAATTTTCTTTCTTAACCATTGCAATTTCTTTGTAAGGATATCATCACTGATTTCGCCAAAGATGACACCTTTGGCACCAAGGAAACATGTGGGGCTTTGAAGTGTATTGGCTTCCACATTGGCCTCGCTGACACCTCATGGGACAAGCAGAGTGCATTCCTTGAAAATACGCTGTTCCCTTTTTGTTGTATAGGATGGGGGTCATGATGGGACGGAGAGAGTACGCCCTTTCTTCATTCATTCATCTGTCTGATTCATTCATCCAACTAAACTATACTGAGTATGTAATATGTGCCAGGCATTGTGCTGAGTGTGCTGGGGTGGGAAGGAGGTGTTTCTGGAGGTAATTGCATGATCTCGCTCCTGCTATAGTGACTGAAGGGAAGACAGAGAACTGAGCTCTGTTGATTTATTCAGAAGACGTTGTGACTGTGAGCAAGTCACAGAAACTTTTTCAGCTCTCAGAAATTGCAGATCTGTAAACGGGGTTGGAAGCCCCTGTCCAGCAGCCCCACAGCCATGGGAAACCAAGCGCTACCATGTAGATCAAATGCATGGGAAAAGCTGCATGTGTAAATAAACCACGCAGCTCAGCCTTCTCGGAGTGAGGATGGCGTGCAGGAAGGTGACCACCATCTGTTTCCCCATGCTTCCCGCCTCTGGGTTTGGTTGCTACCCTTCTTACTCCTCTTTGAATCAGTATGACTAGGTCTCACCTTTCTGAACGTATGGGTTTGAGGGGAAAGGCTGGTTAGAGGTTTTGGGTTGTCGAGGCTTGACTTTGTCTGGCCATGTCAGTGTTGGAGCCATCACCTTTCTCCTTAAAGGTCGCGAGCGTACTTCTTTCCTTTGGCCACTCCCGCCTACATCCCATGTCCGTCGGTCACTTACTAAGCATGCCTGCTTCTCCAAAGACCAGTGCCCCATCCTGGGAGAGCAGCTGCGGATGGGCATTGTCTGAATTGGCCTCTTTGGGTGGATCAAGTATTACATCAAACACAGTAGCATGACTTGGCTTTAGAGACATCCACTGACTTGGTACCTGAGTGTCTGCTCAGGCCAGCTGTGCAGTCAGTGTACGGGGTACACTGTGTTGCGCTGGTGCACACGCTAGCTTCTGGTTCATTAGATTTGCAATCTACTGGTCTCTGTTGACCTAAACAATCAGTGTTTTAGTGCCTCAGCAGGGGACTTGGAAGATTTTGATTTCTTTTTATTTTTGAAAAAGAATAATATCGAGGTCATTTTCATATTCATATGTTTCCCTTATTTTGATTTGTCTTTATTAGAGTCTGGTCAGTGGTGCTGGGTTCCTAGAGTTAACCACATGGCCAACTGCCAAGTTACAAACTGCACGTAAGAGGTCCTGAGGCTCACTTTTTTCCCAGTATTATGTGAGCTGAGAAACTTCCGGTGGGAGAGTGGGATATTGTGTTAGATGGTTTTATTGTCCACATTTTACCAATGAGAAACAAGACTCAGAGAAGGTTAGGTGACTTTCTAATAAGTCAAAAGTCATGCTTTTTCCACTGAACCATGCTGCCACTGACTAACTGCCCTTCTCCTTTGAGTGAGTGAGGAAACAGGGGTGCTAGCCGAACCGGCTTGAGCCCTTTCAAGGAGGCAAGCGGTTGACTGAGTTTGGAATCAGAGAGGAACAGGCTTTGCACATCAGAGTGATGGTCACTCGTCTGTACACGCCAGAGCTTTATGTCCCTCCCAGGCTGGCCTCGGTTGACGTACACTCCTGCCTGTGATGTTGCCTGCCGCTGCTGAGGTGTACCTGGGGACCGTGGAAAGGCACTGTGACAGCTAATTTTAGCAGTTCTGTTCCTCCTTCTGTCAGCTACACGAAGGGGGAAACTTTGACGTTAGAAATGGTTTGTGTAGTCAAATTTCTTGTCTTGAAAGGCCTTCAGGTGTGGTGAGAGGTGTTTGACTGGAACCCCATGAGGGGTTGAACTGCTTCTTGGGGATCCGGTTCTTTTGAAGATTCGGCATCTCTCCAGGTTTACTAGAGAAAATGCTGTGTAGTTACAGTAGCTTCACTAAACGTGCGTGACCTCAGGGCCCTGCCTGCGCTGAACTTTCTGACAGACTAGAAACCGTGGAGCAGTTTACAGCTTCTGGCTTGTCCCTGTGGATTCCTGCATGCCCCCTTCAACCACTGCGGACATTTCAAGATAAAAGAAAGAAGCCTGGGGAAGTTGGAGACTGAATAGACTGGCCAGCCACTTGTGAAGTGTGCTTTCATCGTGTGCAGGCTTGGTTACGGCACAGGAAGAGACTTAGCTGCTGTCCTAGCACCTTACAAGGCAAAAGTTCCTTGACCTACTGACTGTTTCCTGGGAGAAGAAGAAGCAGTATAGAGTGTTGTCCTTAATTTGCTCTTTGAGGCAGTTGAGCTGTGGTGAGAATTCCAAAAGCCACATTCTGTGACCAGTGGTGCCTCTTCTTGCATTAATGACAGTGAAGTCCTCTTTGGCCAGTTCATTTTCAGTCAGTGCCAGATTGATACAAACAACCCTGATCGGTCAGGCTACACGCTGCCAACATGTCGGGTGATTTTTACCTCCCTCTTAATGGTCGTCAATGTACAAGTCAGTCATTTGTAGAATCCAACTTGCATGTAGGTTAGGAGAGAAAAGCACATTTGCCAGTTTTCTGTAGTCCTGTTGCATCAGGAATGCAAGTCCACACCAGCAGACCTGACATAGGACCTTCCTGGAAAAAACAGGAGAGTTTCCCTTTCGACTGGTTTGGAGCAGCTCCCAGGATTCGGGGCCCCCCTCTGCTCTTGTCATTGTGCTGTCTGTCGCTCAGCGAGCAAAGATTGACCCAGCATGTTTCCTGCCAGGCATCGTGCCGAGCTCCGGGGCGGCTGAGGTGAAGGGGACGTGGTTCTTGTTCTCCAGGGATGTAGAATTCTTCCACAAGCCCCTCACTGAGAGAGAGAAGCAGATAAAGGGAGTCCAGCTTGTGAGTGAGCGTGGCCCGCGCGGCCGCAGGGCAGAATGAAGTGCCTTTCTCATCCTGGAGGAGCCTGGTGACTGACCCTGGCCTCCTCGCGCCGAGCCGGGTGCCAGACCGGGAGGCGTGTGGGCCGAGAAGCTGGGCCCCTCTGCCCTCTGCTGCACGCGTGCTTGCTTCCCCGTGGCTGTGGATTCCTCCTCGTGAATAAGGCATGCTGACTCTTCCCTGCCCGAGGGAAAAATAGTAATATTCAGGATAAACCAGGTAGCAGATGCAGACTACTCAGCACAATGCCTAGTGCGTATTAGATGCTCAGCGATGTTGTTACGTCGTCATTTCATGGTGAGGCCGTAGGCATAACGAGATTCTTTCTTTGTGTTCCTTAAATACTAGAGGCCTGAGCCATGAACTTCTTTGAAAAGGTCTCCCTACACTTTGTAAGTCCCTAGAATGCCGAAGTAACGGTTTCTGTTCATGGTCATCTTTTTAAAAATACCGACCTGATATAATTGTGGCTATTGTGTGATGCAGGGGATTCCACCTGTTTTTTTTTTTATTTAATGGAATTACTCTCATATTTCGGTAAATTAAAAAGAAAAAAGAAAAATTACCTTCTGTCTCAGAGGAAGACAGTGACACTTCGGAGTGGCGGCGATACAGCAAAAGCTTTCCTGGTTTGTCACATTAGTGTAGCTCCGGTCAGTCGGCTGTTCCTCCTTCCCTTCCCCGAGTTAGATGCGTTCCTGTCCTGCTGCCCGTGTCCAGGGTCCAGGCTCACCGGGCGGCGGTGTCTGTGACCCCCCAGCACTGTCACTGTTTTCTCAGCCTGCCTTCTAGTTCTTGCTGATAGGCTGTGACTTCCTCACGGTATGAGGAGGCAGAATATGGTGAGGTTTTTTTTAAGCTTTCTTTTTTGAAAATACTTTTTAAAAAGAAATCTACTGGGTAGATTTTTTTGTCTCACAAAAATGTTTTCAAATGTTATTTTGTTCATAGATATTCCTTTCTCATGCTGATAATCAACTGATTTTTGTCTACAAATGGCCTATCACAGTATTTTTTCAATATAGATTCTATTTACCAAATGACCATTTTAGTGTTTTTAAAAGGTACTGAGGATTGAGATGTGTAAATCAGGTGACATAAATATGAAAATTATGTGCCTCAATATTTTTGTAAAGGTGTCAAATAAATACTTTTTCCTGAGCATGTGTATTCAGATGTCTTTCTGAGTGCCTGCCAAGACAGTCAAGAGCCACGTCTGCCTGGATTCAGGGCATGGCGTCCAAGGTCGTTGACTGAGAGCCAGTGATGGAGAAAACCCTGGTGGCCATTGTGATACTGTGACTTATAGTAAGAAATATATATTTGGTCTTTGTCCCTGTTACTGGCACATTTCTCCTAATATTCTTTTAATTTTCCCCATAAGAGCTATCAGAACATCTTTTAAAAATAATATTTAGTTTCATTCCCAGTTCCTGTAATAGCTCCAGAACCATAAAGGGCAGGTGGGTGTCTTGTTACTCATGATGAGCATCCTTCAACGGTACTTGAGTTTGTGTTAGTGAGGCGGCTTTGTGTCTTGTTACTCATGATGAGCATCCTTCAACGGTACTTGAGTTTGTGTTAGTGAGGCGGCTTTGGAAAGCCCTGTGGGAACCAACCGCCTGATTTATACTGGAACTTGCAGCCTTCTACACCCAACCCCAACCCCAAGTGGAGGGGAGAGGGGCTGGAGGTTAAATCAAACGCTGGTGGCCAACGATTTAATCAATCATGTCCACACAGTGATGCCCACGTGAAAGTTCAGGGCGACGAGGTCTGGACGGCTTCCAGATTACTGGACATGCAGAGGTGCTGGGAGAGGGGTGCTCACAGGGAGCCGTGGAAGCACTGCACCCCCTCCCACGTGCATCTCTGCGTCTCCCCCACCTGAGTTACATCCTTTTAGAATAAACCGGTAGTTTAGTAGGTAAATGGTTTTCCTGAGTCCTGTGAGCCACTAACAAACTAATCAGACTTGAAGAGATGGTGTGATTTATAGCCGGTTGGTCAGAAGCACGGGTAACATTCTGGATTTGTGGTTTGTATTGGAAACGGGCTGGGAGAATAGTCTTGTGAGACGGAGCCCCCACCTGCGGGATCCGATGCTTACTCCAGGCAGATGGTGTCGGACCTGAATTGAAGTACACCCACCAGTGTAGCAGATCTGATTGGTGGCGGAAAAACCCACACATTTGATGACCAGAAAGAGCACTGAGAGAACACAGGGGCAGTTTCCCCTTTACAGCCGTACAGGTGCTTTGCATGAAGAGCCCACAGCACTAAACGTCCAGTGTCGCTGGTGTATTTGTGATAAAGTGAAAGGAAAGGTACTCTAGCCTTTCTGCTTTCAAAATATTTCATTTGCTTAATCAGGTGTTTAAGCCTCTTGAGTAGCTTTATTAGGAAATAACCCCAAAATAAAACACGCTCATCAAGAAGAGGTCCTTTGGTACCGGCAGACTCCACAGAAGTAGAAGTATATATACTAAGGCTTTTTTTTTTAAACTGTGGTAAAATGCAACATAAAATTTACCAAAAAAAAATCTACCCATTTAAGTGGACAGGTCACTAGTGTTAAGTATATTCACATTGCTGTGCAAGCCGTCCCCAGAACTTTTTCATCTTGCAAAACTGAAACCCATCACCATTGAACAGCTCCCCGGTTCGTCCTCCTTCCTCCCAGTCCCTGGCAGCTCCCCTTCTCCTTTCTGCCTCTGTGAGTCTGACAGCTCAAGGGGCCTCGTGTAGATGAAATCGCAGTGTGTGTGTGTGACGTTTTATCACTTAACAGTGTCCTTGAGGTTCATCCACGTTGTAGCACATGTCAGTTTCTTTCATTTTTAAAGCTGAATGACGTTCCATTGTATGTATATCCTACCTTTTGTGTATCTGTTCATCCACTGATGGACACTTTGGTTTCTTCCACCTCGTGGTTATTGTGAATAATACTGCCAAACATGCAGACTGTCAGTTTGGGTTGCTGTAACAAATTGCCATAGACTGGGTGGCTTAAACAACATTTATTTCTCAGTTCTAGGGGCAGGAATGTCCCAAGAGCAGAATGCCGGCAGACCTGGCATCTGGTAAGAGCCTACTTCCCGGTTTGCAGAGGTCCATCCTCACAGGGTGGAGAGCAGAGAGGAAGTCTTGACTCTTTTTATAAGGGTACTGATTCTACCCTGACCTAATTACCTCCCAAGGCCTCATTTCCAAATACTCTCACTGGGACTATGGTTTTGACATGAATTTTGGGGAAGGGGACACAAATTCCTTAGTACCGGGTGTACAAATACACTTCCAATTCCTTTGGAATTGCTAGGTCACGTGGTAATTCTATGTTTAATTTCTTAAGGAATTGCCGTACTATTTTCCATTGTGGCTGCACCATTTTACGTTCCCACCACATCCTTGTCAATACTTTTTATTTTCTGTTTTACTGTGAAGTGGTAGCTCATTGTGATTTGTGTTTTCCCAGTGATTAGTGACATTGAGCATTTCTTCATGTTTGTTAGCCACATATATACTTTTTTTTTGAGAATTGTCTGTTCTAGTCCATTTTTTAATTGGGTTTGTTTGTTCTTGACTTGTAGGGAGTTCTTTATAAATATTCTGAATTTTAACCCCGTATCAAGTATATTTCTCTGCACATATCTTTCTCCCGTCTTGGAGGCTGCCTTTTCATTCTTGTTGGCTGTGTCCTTTGATGCACAGTTTAAAATTTTGATATAGTGCAGTTTATCTACTTTTACTTCTATTGACTATGCTTTTGGTGTCATAGCCAGGAGATAACTGCCAAATCCATTGTCATGAAGCTTTTCCTCTTTGTTTTCTTCTACGAGTTTTATAATTTTAGGTCTTTGATCTGTTTTTCGTTAGTTTTTGTATATAGTGTAAGGCAAGGGTCCAACTCCTTTTTTTTCCATGTGAACATCCATATTTCTGACACCGTCTGGTGAAATACTGTCCTTGAGGCATGTGTTTTAATCAACTTTTAAACACCCTCTTAAAGCTTGACTTTTTTTCTAATTTGCGAGCTGCGTGCTCTTCCATTCAGCCCTTTGCTGGTTTATGGCCTTGCTGGCTTCCGCGGACAGGCCGTTGATTACCCGGAGCGCCACTGAAGAGGCACTGCTGAGAGGGGAGAGCACAGAGCTGGTGCCTTTGTGTACCCACAGCAGGTGAGCAGTCACCAGGTACCCCCACGACTTCTTCCCGGCAGCTCTCATCAGCTCTATTTGTCCATCCTCCATCAAGTAAGACTGAGCTCACTGAGGCCACCACCCAGCCTCTAGCAGGAGCCTGGCACAACCACGTGTTATGGGTGAAGCTCAGGGAGGTACAATTGTGCACTGTGATTGTGGGACCCACATTCAGATCCTAATCAGTCTGACTCAAAAGCCCTTTGCTCCTTACCACCACACGAGATTCTTGTTTCTCCTAGTCTGCTTGTAATAGGCTTGGGGGTACTAAGCTCATCGCCACCACCACATGCCTGTCAGTTGGCGTTCTCCATTCAGTTCACACACCATGGATTTAAAGCGGGCGTGAGCTGGTGGCTGGTTGAAGGAGCAGACAAAGCAGCCACACCGATTCAGCTGTGCTGACGGTGCCCTCTTGTGGCAACAGCTGCCACTGCGGGAAAGATGAGGGAAAGCAGTATTACCTACGTACCTTAGACTTTCTCGGAGTCAGGCCTTTATTACGCCTTTTCATATCACAGCACTTGAATGTATAAATGGTGGCTTAAACAAGACTAAGGGATTTGGCCAGTTTCCCTCAGCTGATAAATCTGGACTTTGATTCTAAAACCTTTTCTTTCTGAAGAATTCCAGATAACATCCCTGTGTCAGGAAGATGCAGTAGGAGTTCCATCGGACTGCCTCATCCTGTCTGCTGTCCGGCAGGTAACCGATTTCTTGTCAGTGAATTTTTTTGATGAAAACATCTACAAATGGTAAGACAATCATGAAACTCTCTGAGGTGTATGGAAGAATCTATGGGAGGAAGAGTGCCATTCTACTGGGGAATGGTAGGAAAAACTTGTTTGGAGACATGGCATTTGAGCTGATGCTTGAAGGACGACTAGGATTCAACTGAGAAGAGATTGGAGGGACAGCTCTCCAGCAATCCAGGGCCGCTGTATCCGCTTCTGTCTGGAGTACATCCAACTCCCTCCCTCCCGGCTTGATGTTCCTGTAGCACGTGCCGTCGTCTCTGTGGGCCTTCCTTGGCCAGCCTGAGATGAACCCACTGTACGCCCTGTTCCCCTTCCGTGATGTGCCTCCACAGCACTTGTCTCCTCTAATCAATTTAAGCTTAATGAAGGCAGAGACGTCAGTCTGTTTCACTTGCTGTAGTGTCCCTGGCACCTGGAACAGTGCTGGGCACTTTGAAGGCACACAGTCAATATTTCCCGAATTGAATACATCTAGACCAAGAGTAGCCAGTTCCTGGCTATGCTGTTTGAGCACAGCAAGACAGAAACACGGCCTCTTCTTCACTTCAGAAAGATCATTCCGGCTGCAGAATCTGGATTGTGCGCTCTAGACTGACAGGCAGGTGAGAAGTGTGAATCTGCAGGAATGCAATCAATACAACAAGGAGCAGGGGGGCTCGTGGCACTCACCTGCTTAAAGGCATTCAGATTAAAACAAGACAGGTCTCCAGCCAGATTTGGCCCACTGGCTACCAGCCTGCCTAAACTGAGGAACTGCTGTGGATCAAATCTGCCCTACAAGAAGATCACTGAAGATGGTGTGCAGATTACTGTCAGGTAGGGGGTCAAGGAAGAGAAGACTGTATGGGGAGGTACACCAGGGAGAAGGAGGTACAGTCCTGGTGGGAAATGACGGGCCCTAAAGTGTGATTGTGAAAGCACAGAAAACAAACAGGGTTTGAGTCATTTTAGGAGGTAAAATTAACAGGTGATAATGAAATCTGTTTCTATTTTTCATTAATAAGTAAACGTGGTGAATTTCTTTTTTGCCTTAATCTCATGTCTTCAGGAGACCATTTAAACTTCAGGGGACCAAACATGAACATTTTTTAAGGTGTGTGTCCTTAGGTTCCCAAGTGTTTTCCAGAAAGGTAGCATTTGAAGTGTAGCAATGAACAGGATACCTGCGCTCCCATGGTGAAAATAAATGTATGGAGCATTTGCTACATGCTAGGTATTTTTTTCTTAGCACCTCACATATTGATGCATTTTAATCCTCTAAACTATCCTTTAAAGTAAGTTCCATTATTATACTTATTTTAGGGGTGAGGAATCAGGCACAGGAAGGTGCCATTGTTGGACGGTGGTAATTGTGAGAAGTTCTTTGCAGTACATTAATTTGTCTTCCCGTAAGGCCTACCTTTTGCTCTTGGTTCTTGGAGCTGCCCAGAACAAGCAGTACTGTGTCACGTTTGCTGGTGGAAGAAGTGTCAAGTTACTGATTCTTGTAAATCACATTAGGCTTGAGTCCCCATCTTGCCCCTTAGCCGGAAATTCAGTCTCAGTCCTTCTCTAAGTTTAGACAAGATGGAAGGGAATTGCCTGGTGCCTGGAAAACAGAAGAGAGACCTTGTCTTCAGCCCTTCTTGGTCACTGCTGAAGTCCTTAGTGACCAGCTCACTCTCAGGCATCCTTTGAAGGCAGGTGGCACCACGGCCTCAACACTTTGGTGCGATGATAGCCCCTCCCACCGGAAGTCCCAGCGCCTGGGGCCTGCCCTCCACCCCAGGCATCCGTCCCCTGATGTCTTGCTAGAGAACGAGACTTGCCTTCCAGCTTTTCTCAGCACCTACTCCCTCCCCACCTCCCCCTACCGCCCCCAATTTGGGACCTTTCTCCTTCCCCGAACTCAGACTTGTGAGAAGCGGGCTAGGAGAAAAGGTTGTTGGCAAGTTCCACCTGCTGCTTTCCCTACAACACGCACCTTCTCTGAACGAGAAGATCTAACTTGGGGAAATAGAAAGTGAACACAATCCAAAGTAATGGAAAGGTTAGCTCCTTCAACTTCTCCAGGCGGCTCAGTTTCCCCACGTGTGAGTTGAGGGAAGTAATGGGGTGAGACTGGTTTATGAGCGTTTGGCACAGGGCATACGGCGGCAATCACTCAGTAACGGGCTGTGGAGTTATTAGCAGTAGGCTGGGTTTAGCTGCCTAATGACCCTTCGCGTGACCAGCGTGTGCTCGCGTGCTTGTTTGACAGAACGGTTCGTCCCCAACTGTTCTACCAGATGAATCCAAAACGAGCTGCCACCTGATGAGTTGGCTAAAGGGCGGCTAATAGGCCTTCACTTCCCTGGCCATAGGGACTGACTGGCCAAGGACTGAGCCCGTGGCCCTTGCCATGAATACATATCAAGTGTAGAGAGGGGACAGGACAGAGGGGTCTGACCCTGTCTGAGCAGCTCCGTCTAAGGCTGTTGAACTTTGGACAAGTCATTCTCCATCCGGGGCCTTGGGTTTTCCCTTCTGTAAAATAAGAGGCCTGAGAGGGAGGCTCCAGAAGGGCCACATTTGGGCTTTGGCAGGTTCCTCTCACCTGGCTGCTGCTTCGCTTTCTGGCCCTGCAGAAGGCCCGGTGCACGGGGCTCTGCTGCTGTGCGAAGCACACCCCGCTGGTTTACCTCTCTCTGGCTTCCTGTTTATGAGCCTCTCTGCCAGTTAAACAACAAAGGCAAGGCAATTGGAATCAACTGCCAAGTGAGTGCTACCAAAAATTTGATGCTGCTGCAAGTTGGTAATTCTGAAATCTGCATTGCTCTGAAAAGCAAGTTTTTTTTTTGGAGTTTGTTGCCAAACTCATTTGGCAGCAATATTTGACCTGAAATTTGTGTGAATATGAGAACATTTTATTGTGGACTTAAGTGTTTTTACCATAGATTCTGTACCCAACAGTATCACCTCCCTTACTAAAATCTGAAAAATTCAGGCTACAGGGACTTTGGATAAGGGATTGTGTAAACCTGTATCACTACTTGGTCTTTATCTAGTACTTTCTAGAGATAAAAAGTTTTTCCGTGTGTGATTTCATAATCCCAGAAGCCCCGTGACACTGGCGCAGGGGTTGTCACGCTTGTTTTACCGATGGGGAGTTGAGGTATTTTGTTTGTTTAGCACAAGATTACAAAGTAGCAGACCAATCGACAGGAGAAATCTCGAAATACGGCTGAATGTGGATGCGTGAGAGGGAACGAGGTGGTGTGGTGTAATCAAGGCTGTGTGTTGAACAGGAGGATTCTGAATAATGTGCAGTTGACTCTTGAAATAACAAGGTATCGGGTGCCTGCTCCCACCCCGCGTGGTAGAAAACCCGAGTACTGCCACCTTTGCCTCAAAGACAAAGGGATTAGTAAATGACTCGCCCAAGGGCAGGAAGCTTGAAGTCTGGATAGAATCAGGACCCAAACCCTAGTTCTTTTGATTCCACGTATTGTGATCTCTAATCAAACACAAACTTTTCTCCACACTTGAAGATCTGTAAAATGAAAATGCAGGTACTGTATTTATTGAAACAAAAAACCTATGTTGTTCAAGGGTCAACTGTACATATTTTAGATTGCCCCTTGGTTGAAATCGAGGTGCAGTATGAGGTATAATCAGAGGTAAGGAAATACAAGGCCAGTATTTAGAAGTACTGACGAAAAACACGTATGTGGTTCCAAGCCACATTAAATCCACTGCTCTCTCCGTTGGGCTACAGGATGTGCCCTGTAAATTGCTAGCATGGATATAAAATGACACTGGTTCAGAAACACTTAGGGTTTTAACTATGGATGATGAGTTGACTTTTCAACAGGAAACTTATTTGACTAAAGCAGCACATAAAGGACTGATACTGCTCATTGTCAAGCCACAAAAATTAACTTGGGCCCTCTGCGGAGCCCAGAGGGTGACTCAGGGTAGTCACTGACTTCCATGTTAAATGTTTCTCCTGCTCCCCCCACCCCCACCCCCTCCCTACTCCCGCTCCCCTGCAAATCAACAGGCTTTAGGGAGGGGGGGAGTGTGGAGGTGTAGGAAGCACTGGGAGATGCTGTTAGCATAATTTAATCAGGGACTTTTTGAGAAAAGAAAGGTTTCAAAATTCTTAAGGGTCAGAGATGAAAAGGAAAAAAGAAAAACAAAAAGAAAAAAACAGCCAAACCCAAGGAAAATGGTAGTCTCTTTACCAGTTTTACCAGCAATGGGGTTAAATGCAGGCATACCTGGATGAAAATACGCCTTCACCAGTGAAGAAGGGTGGGGGGTGGTAATTCAAAGTACAATTTAGGATTTATATCCAAAGGTACAGGGAGATTCAGGTGGGGCTGTCTGTCTCCCCGGAGTGTCAACAGTTAGGCCTGGCCCTCTTAAAAGCAGATAAGACTAGTGGTTATTATAGGCAAATGGAAAAGAAGCTAATGTGTTCAATGAGCAAATATTTGAGTTATTTGTAAGGTGGAAGGCACTGTGCTTGCATCTGGGGAGATGATGGCGGAGAAAACAGACATGGCCCTTCGTCCCATGAGGCTTACGATCAGAAGCGGGGTGGGGATGATCCTACAAAAGCAAAATGGCACCTGTGACAAGTGCGACACAGAAGACTTAAGTCTTTAATAAGAGCCTGACCACTGTAGAAATAACTATCATTTTTGGCATATTGGCCTTCATTGCTTTTTCTAACCATACATATACACAAAATACATCGTCTTAACAAAATTAGTCTCATGCTGCTCATTTCCCTTAAAGGTATGACACAGGACTGTGGCAGACGAGAGAGCTAAGTGAGCTGCTTATTCTTTTTGGCTCAGTACTAGCCACTTGTGAAATTTGTAGACACGGCCCAATTTTGTCTACAGTATTTCTTTTAAACGCAAATGCCTGTCTACTAAAGACTGGAAGCAAATGCAGACAGCAGAACGAGGCCACATGGCAAAGCAGCCATGAAGCTGGTAATTCAGGCTGTTTGAAAGCTCAGAACCACCAGCCATCCAAGTAAACTTCTACCATCTACAAATACGTGTTCAGAGGGGATTAATGGAGTATTCGTACTCAGAATGACTGGCACCGTCATTAGCTCCTAGCCGGAACTGGTTTCTCATGTTCCCTCAGCTGAACACAACTGGTGACAAGGGTAGACTAACGGCAAGTTCTTCCCTAAACCTAGATTTTCTGGTCGGGAATGGAAAGTGGCTCAGGGTTCATCTGACGCCTTTCTCCACTTGACCTTTCAGTTCTAAATGAAACCACCTTACTTCAGGGTCCAGATCTCTTTTTCTCTTTAAAAAGCTTAACTGTATATTCCCCATACTAACCCTAAGTCCATCTTTTTTCAGAAGTTACCTCAACTGACTCCACAGACAAGTTGCAGTTGGTGTGCAGACATTCAGCCAGCTCTTCAGTCAACCCAGCCATTCACCATGATAATAGCAAGAAGTGAATGTGCTTTTATAACCTGGCCAAATTTGCACGAGGCTTCACCTCTCCCAAACGTCAGGAAATCAGGAGACTCCCCACCTTATAGTAGAGCTCCCCGGACAGCGAACAAGAGAAAGGGGTGAGTCCTGAATAATCCACGGCTGTTGTTATATAATCAGCTCTGCAGGAAATGTTAAAAATAAATGCTCTTAAGAGGAATCATACATTTATTTCATGTTGCCTGATTTCTAACAAATATATTGAGTTTGAGGAAAATCTTTTTTAGCTAGAATTACAGGGCAAAGAAGAGTCCAGTTAACTCTTTCCTTCCCTGAGACCGTGCCTCCTGTCCCTTTCCCTCTGCCTCCTGGTACCCGGCGCACACGTCTACCATTGTACTTACCTGCTGACGCCTCCCTGAAGAGAACATGCCACGTGTCTGAAGCCGTAAGCCAAGCACAGTAGCGAGCACAAGCGCAGGCCCAAGTGTCTGCTGAATAATGTGCATGGAAACTTGATGAAAACTTGTCACCACTGACATTTAAATGTGAAGCCTTTACCATCAATTTGGACAAAATGACTTTTTTTAAGTGCAGTTGACCTTTGTACAATGCAGGGTTAGGGGTGGCCGACCCTCCATGCAGTTGAAAAATTGACACATACAGTCTGCCCTCTGTATACCGTTCCTCTGTTTTATGTATCTCTATCTATATATCTATGGTTAAATTTGGAAATTCCTAGTTCTCCTGCATGTTACATGGTTTTCCACACTGGAATTTTTTCATGAATATTGATTACAGGTGGGAACCCTTTATTACCGATTTGGAAATTTAGCAGTGCTACAGAGCTGGTTACACCCCCACCCCAGGGTCATCAGCACACATCTTGCCTATGAAAATGTACCAGCCCCCACTACAAAGTGCCACTCTTAATCTTCCACTGAGAGTAAAGCAAATACAATTGTTATGAGATAAAAACTGCTCTACAAAAAGAGGAAACAATGTTTTTAATTATCTGGTTCAGAGGAAGAGAAATACGTGAATAAGAGGGCCACAGACCAAAGGATGTCTCTGGAGGAAAAAAAAAGACAAAAATACATCATTTATAATGAGGTAAAAGGGATCAAGAGCCACTGAAATGCTACTTTATGCAAACTGTCTAGGAGCAGAACGAACAGAGATTGTATATATTTGCACTGTATACAAATTTAAAATCTATAATTAAAACCTACTCAATCTAATAAAAATCATTCACACAGCATTATGTAGGCAAATATGTTTAAAAAAATATTTTAATAAGCATATTCAGAATGGCAGACAGGGAGAGGGGAAGGGAATTATTTTACAGTGCAAAATTACTATGCATAAATTTTAAAACACCTAATTCATAATTTTAAATGCCTATTTAAATATTACTTCAAATACATTTTAAAGCTCAACAAATCTGTGTTGAACGAAGTTGCAGATTTTGAACTCTATTTGAAAACACATCATAAAACAGAATACCATTCCAAATGAAGACAGTGCTTTGCTGGGGTAGGTATGGGGTAAGTGAGACTAACTATTAACAAAGGCTTCTTTTCCCAATGCAATTTGTCAAGAGTTCAGGAGTTATGAAATGTACTACATCTTAAGCAAATTAAAATTCATGATACTACTAATTACTAAAAATTTTATAGTGCAATGTCTTATCAAGTGATAGTGGCTGCATTATGAAGAACAAAAGTACTTGTGAAATACCTGTATAAACATAAAATACAATTAAATATTTCTTTATGAAAAGCTGAGCATTATTATAATAGTGGAATGTTTTTCATTAGGCATATTTTAAAAAAGAAAAAAGAGAAGCACAATTTCCTAACATGTGTACAACATGTGCCGTATCTGCAAACATGCCTGAGAAGTTATTTAAAATGTTCCTGTAATATTAGTTTGCAAGAACTTCACAAACCTTTTGCAAACAAAATGCATCTTTTAAAAAAGGTGAAAATGGCATCTCTAATAGTACAACGACTTAAAAGTACAGCATCGCTATGCGTCTGAAACATTCTATAGACCATCTTTGACAAAGAGCTAGGATACTTTGGATTCATACAATCAAATCTGATTTAGAAAATGGATTGTGACCATCTGCTAAAGCTGCCATTCTGGATAAATTAACGTTCTAGGTAAAACAAAAACAAAAAATTCACGCTTCTCAACACTTCCACCCAAAACTGACTTACTTGGAGATGTATGTAACAACAGTGAATCTACATCATATGAAGTCAAGTGTTACAAAGTGGCTTTTAACACTGTTTGGGGGGAAAAGTTGTTCATGTTGGTGGAGGGAAGCAGTCTGAGCAAATGTTAACAGTAATACCTCATGGGGGTAAGGCCTAAACCGTAATTCCCCAGTGCAAACCTCTACTCAACTGCATTAGATAGCTGAGCCATTAAAAACAAGACCACAGAAGATTTATTTTAAAAAGGCATTGGCTCTTTGATGGCTGAAAATGAATCGGTAGAAGCATCTGGGGTATGCCTGTGTGATAAAACAAGAATAGTTAATCATCTTATAAAAGTTTGGATATAGGTCAGTCTATCAGCTGTATAAAACTACACTTTTTAAGAAGAATTTTGCACTAAAAATAAAACGGCACTCTTGCAAGGCTATGCAAATGGATGATCCTATTTGTAATCACACAAGGCAATAGTTACTGCATATCTTTATTTTCATTTTGGAAATACGCTACTAAATCTGAAAAACTGGATTGTACCTGGAGAAGTCTAACTTTATCACTTTTTCCTCATAAAATCAGTATGGTTGCCTGCCAACTCCTTGTGTGTGTGCCAATATCTAAGTATGTCTTGACCTTTTCCCCTGTTTATTTAATGCAAAAATGGGAAATTTTATAATGCGTATAAAAATAACTGAACAGGATTCTGGTCAGCATGATACATTTAAGCACTTAAGCCAACAGTAAACTTCTGTCTTGCTTCAAAAATAATTCTGAAAATTATAGCAAATGCAAAACAAACTATGCGATCTAAGTATCATGCTTAATTTCAGAATTCTCAAACTATTTGTCCTTAAGTAGAAACTTGAAAAAACAAATGTCCACAATCTTTCATGAATGCTTTTACCACCTGGATAAGAAACATGACTTAGTTATTACTACACAAACACTTAAAAATTCATTAGAAAAACCTTAGCAAAATAAAATGAAAGCTGACAGACTCAGAGTATCAATTCCTCTCATAAAAGTTTACCAACTGTACAAGTTAAGAAAATTATACAAGCTTTTGTATTAAGAAAGGACAGCTCAGTCAAGACATATGTACTGTAAAAATCTTTCAAAGGCTACAAAGAATCTGGAAAAATACAGAATGTATTTCTTAAGCCCAGATAAGAATATGGAAAGACATCATTGATGTCAACAATTTTACATATACAAACCTGACTTGGTTTATTTTTAAATTTCTATATATAAAAAAATCATGCTAGCATAACTTTCAGGATTCATAAGGGTTCCCTTAATGATACTCAATTTGTATGGAGAGAAAAATGTCTGTTACAAAAGACATTTCAACAAACTCAGAAAAATTGGCGTTAATCAGAAATTTGAACTTGGTTTTTTCTCCTCTACCATCAAACTAAGAAAAAAGTACCTTGTAGTGAAATTTTAGGATTAATACATCAAATGAGAAGGTACAGATACATCTTTAGTTCATTCAAATTTACTAAACTATTTGTTATATCCTCAAAAGGGCCTTTACAATTTTAAAGTAAAAAGTCTGCGAAAGGCAGAATTATAAAATCTTACGTACTACTGAAGTCAGGACTCAATTCAAATTTTCAAATTCTAACCAACTGCTTCAAGGAAATCAACTTTTTAAGGTAACCCATCAACCCTGAAAATTTTAGTCACACCAGAATGTACTCCAAAGAAAGTAAAATAAGCCTAAAATTTAGTCATCTGTGTTTTCAAGCTCTTCAAATTTTCCATGTAAGAGTGTGTCTTGAAAAAATTCAGAAGAACCTGGACTTTCTTTTCCATTGCTGTTGACCCTTCGCCTTTTGGCAGGTCTCTCACTTTTTTCATCAAAATCGTTTTCATTTCTTGCAGTCATATGGGCAAGTTTTGGGTCAGTGGTAAGGTTATCTGTTTCATAACCATTAGTATCCATATCTGTGTGAAGTGGTTTCTTATTTCCACCTGTTGGTCCGTTAACGTGTAACCCTTCAACTTTCACTTCTTCTTTGTTTACTATTTCACCTGGTCCGTTAGATGACACTCCTAAGTTGGAAGAAACATGAATGAAACTGCTGATATTAAAAAGCTAAATTTGTAAAACATAGTATTATAAAACTGCTATTGTAAAGGAGCTTTTTATCAAAGAAGTGAAGTATCAGATCTGTGGATACATATGGTTTGAATTCTGGCTCGCTTTATTTAGCTGTGTGACCTTACGCGTATTATTTACACTCTCTGCTACCTCGGGTTCATCATATACACAGTAAGGATAACAATGAATTTATCCTACAAGGTTGCTGTGAAGATTAAGTAAGTTAATAAATGTAAAGAATTAAGAACAGAACTGGGCATATATTAACAGCATGCTGGTATTGTGCGGCAACAAATCAGCAGCAGATCCAGCAGTCTAAGTAAGCGGAGTGCAAGCAAAGACAGGCACAAATCATTCAGTTTTCGTAAGGGGGCTATAACTTTCTAAAATCATGTAAAAAAGACTTGTATTCTTTCTTTAAAAGCTTGTGTTTTCTACTGCCATATAAAAGCAAGATGATACGACTTTTTCATTCGTCAAGTACATCTATAGGTACTGTGCTTTAAGGGTAAAGATCATACACTAAATTTAACTAAACAGATTTAAATCTGTCAAAATGTTAAAAAATTAATGCCTGCACTGTCCAAGCATACATGTGAAAATGCTAGAAGTGAACACAAATTCCTCCATAACAGGTGAGAAAAGAAAGAGCATAATTACTCTAATAAAAATAGTAAAAGGTCATGTTAGAGTTGACTGAAAAGTGCAGGAGAAATTTCAGGAATACTTCAAATAAAATACAGAATGTGCCAGTGGAGATAACGAAAATTTAATTATCTGAGAAATATTCACTATAAAGAATGAGCCTCAAATACACATTTTAGTCAAAGAAAATACTCTCTTTTCCCAACTCAAAAGTACACTTAAATCATGAATGCTTAGGAGATTATGTATCATATGATACTGAAGGAACAATTATGTTGTAGTAATAAGCACAAAAAGCTAGATGACACTGTCATTAGGTCAAAAATAACTAACATTTCAAGACACTAATTAAAGCCTCTTACAAAAGAAAGACAACTGGGTTGGAAAGTTCCTTCCTTTCTTTGAAAAACCTGGATATCTTAATTGTTCCTGATGTAACTGGCTTCTAGGCTACTGAGTAACTTATAAGTAACTTATGAACATACTCTTCCTAAGGTAACTGCATGTTCTCATCAAATGGTTAAAAAACAATAAAAAACAGGGGAAAAAAGAGGGAAACAATTTATTTTGTGTTATTAGTAAATAGAAAAAGACAGAAGTACAGCAGTCCCCAGCAAAGGCAAGGAACTGATTCCAGGAACCCTGTGGACACGGGAATCTATAGAATATACTCAAGTCCCCTTATACAAAGTGGCATGGTATCTGCATATAACCCACGTACTTTAAACCACCTCTAGATTACTTGTAATACCTAATACAATGTAAATAGCTGCCAGCATGGTGCAAATTTAAGATTTGCTTTTTGGAACATTCTGGAACTTTTTCTCAAATCTTTTTTGGTACGTGGTTGGCTGACTGCAGATGCAGAACTGCAGAGACGGAGTGCTAACTGTGGTACTGACCACTGTCCTCCCCAAACTTCCACCCATCCCCTCCAGTCCCAAGGTCAGAGTCTCAGCTTCTTATTCAACTTTAGCATGGATGTGACTGGCACTAGGAATCAGTCAACGAAACTTTTAAAATCAGGAAATGGCTAGCAGGCCCTAATTTTTGTGTTTTTTTTTTTTGGCTTGGTCTTAGAAGGGAAATAGTAAGGGAATGACATTAAATAAACAAAGTATATATTCACTGCAGTGTATTAAATGCCAGTGTGAGAATAAAGGTCAGAACAAAGGTCAAAGCTTTCCTAGTGTTCCTTGTCTACTTTCTGTCAGGGAGAGGTTAGCTCTCCACTGGCCTTCCCCTAAGGCTATTACATCAGAATGCAGGTGGGCAGGGTTTATCTCTAATTCACCAGTTTCCCCCTAAAAAGGACTGGAGGGGGCTTATTACTTTCCACTTAGCAATGCTCTTAAGACTATTTTGACTGAATTAGAAATTAAGATAATTCTCTAAGTTTTACTGACCAGCTTTAGTGATCCTTGGTACACTGTATATTTTAAAAAGAACATTATCTGAATCCCAAACGTATCAGTATGCTTTTTGCTTCTCTTTTGCTTCTTTTTCATGGATGTAAAAATAGAATGCTTCTGTACGATATTAATGCACAGGCTGACACCCACTTTATCTTTTCTCATCTGTCAAGGTTATGATGATATCAAGGAGGAAAGTATTTTTTAAAAAGTGCCCTTATTATCTGTTTCTTTTCATTTATATGCTTAAAGCACTTTCTTGATAAAATGTTGTAAGCTCTCAAACTATTTCATAAATATCTGTATTTCTGATGTGAGACAGCTAGAGTTTCGGTCTGAGTTAACAAGAATACGTCTATTTACAGACATTCCAAACAGGTAAGAAAATCGACGCTATTTTCTTAATTTCTTAAAAGAAATGGTCACTGTTGATAGTACACTTTATTAAATTACTTTTTAATGCTGTCAGTGGGAATCCTTTCCAATTAATCTGTACAGATTGTGTGTGTGTTGGTATATACCTCTGTATCTACATGTATATCTATATGGTGATAGTATGTATGTTTCATGTGGCATTTACAATTATGACTTTAACTTCTGCTTTGGAAGTTTAATGAAAACCAAAACTGAATTTCCCAGGCCACTGAAGGAAAAAGTGCCCGTCGTGAAGAAACAGAAGTGCTTCTCCGCTTGCTTACCATTCTGATTGCTGTTGCTCACGGTGCCGTCTTCCTTCTCCGACTGGCTGTTACTGCTGTTTGAGGCGGTTGGGGGAGGGGACGGCGCTCGGCTGGAAGCGGCACTTTCACTTTCATCTAGAAGCCGGTCCATGTAATCCCTTAAAATTGAGTAAAATAAAACATTTTCTTGTATTAAAAACAGCTGAAAATTAAAACTGACTGAGGTTAAATTTAGAAGGCTTTATTGGCAAATGTATCAATTTTCACTGACATTCATTCCAGTACCTCATCTATCACACGAGGATCTGAACATTTAAATGGAAAGCTCCTTTTGGAGGAAAAATGTGTTAAGGGCTTTACACCGGCAAATTCTAGGGACCTACAGGAAATTAAAACTGTTGTAAACTGTGGGCAAATGATCAGAGTAGCCTAACTAAAATAAGAGACTCTGTAAATGAAGAGATAGGGACGATGTCAATCAGAAGGAGCACGAAAGAATTTCTGACCAGATACAGACAGGAAGTGTAAAGTTCCTAAAGACCATCTGACAGCTGTGGCAGTACCTGAAGGACAAATTAGGACCTAACAGTGAATCGCCTTCCTGAACCTCCTTGGTTACCTTCTGTGTTACCTTTCCTCTAGACCTGAGCTGTAACGAGCTCACTAAGTTCCCGGGCTTACCTGCCCGTGTATCGTTAGAGGTGAGCTCTCTTCCTCCCTGAGTCGTTCCTGAACTGCATGGCACAGGAAGACACTGGTGTTAAGTGACACTGGATTAAGGTTTGAAGACCTGGGCTAAATACCTACCTTTTTGAGATTTAGTGTCTTTACCTATAAAATGCATGTAATCATACATGACCCATCTACCACACAGGGCTGCTGTATAAGGTATGTGTAGCGAAGTGCTTCATAAACTAAGAAGTGCTATTAAGTCACTAGAATAAAGTTCAGCCAACTATGGCCTGTGGGCTGGCCGCCTGTTCTGGGGGATACTGTTTTACTGGAACACAGCCACATCTGTTCATTACATAGTGTCTGACTGCTTTTGCACAACAACAGCAAAGCTGAGTAGTTGCAAGAGAACTTAAGGGCAGCAAAGCCTAAAATGTTTACTCTCTAGCAGTTTACAGAAAATGTCTGCTGTCACCTTGCTGGAATAATTCCCTGAAGGCAGGGATTTTAGTCTGCTTTGTTTCTCATTGCAGCACTGGTGCCTAAATTGTGCATGGTGCAGAGCAGAAGCATGAGGAAAACTTAAATACATTATATACTTTAAAATTCCCTCAGAATAAGTATAATAGAACTATTTTTAGAATTTTCTGAGCAGGGTAAGAATGTGGATAAGAAGGAAACCATGGAAAGGCTTGGGACTTTTCTGAAAGTCTGTTGTCACAGTCTACCACAGGCTATTATCTGTAGTTTAAGTCTTGGAACTTAATCTGGTCACAATGTAGTTTATATACAGAGAAGTATATTATAAATGTGTAGTTTGTAATATATGGAAGTGGAATCTGTCTTAAGAAGCTTCCAACAATCTGAGGTACAAAACTAACACATATCAAAGAAATGTATACAACCACAAGCTAATCAACTTAACATTAATGAGGAGCCTTATTTTCCTCATCTGTAAGTGGAATTAAATTTCATGGTCTTTTAAGACCTCTTCAGACTTGTATCATTCATCATTACAGAACAATTATGTAACAAATCTGAAGCACAAAGAAACAGAATGAGCATGATGAATGCAATGCCAAGGGACTTCAGAGGCTTAGAAAAAGATGATGCATCAGAAAAAATTGCTGGAAATAAACCTGG
Source organism: Camelus bactrianus (assembly GCF_048773025.1). Lineage (NCBI taxonomy): Eukaryota > Metazoa > Chordata > Mammalia > Artiodactyla > Camelidae > Camelus > Camelus bactrianus. The sequence goes on from NC_133551.1 coordinate 29,595,889, forward strand.
CATAGTGAGAATGGATAATGGAGGATGTTACAAGCCACTCAAAGAAAGTTAGAACTGACCAGATACCAAAAATATTTTAAATTTCTGAATATAACAATTGTACAGTAAAAGAATTATTACTATTACTTCTAAAAGTTAATGGCACCCAGAATGCTTAGGGAAGGAGGGGAGTCAGGAGACCACCAGGAGGCTGGAGTAGCACTGACTTTCAGTTTATGCTGAGTTAATTTTTACTTTAAAAAAAATTATTTGCAAGGCTGTTACAGTGAAATCTCCAATTCGCATATGGATGCCAATTCTTCCAGGTAGTGAATAGAGAGAATCCATAGTAGGATCTTTCAAAGGCCGTTTACAGGCAGTAAAGTGGCAAATGTGCTTCATTCTGGTGAGCAAATGGAAGGTAACAATGTAACAGAAAAATAAACAATTAACGTTCAGGATAAATCTGCTCCTAACTATGGATTTTAACTAAAGAGGAAGATTTAAAAAATTCATTCAAATTTTTGTCTAAAGGCATTAACTTAATGTTTTGTGCAGTCACATAAAGTGCAACTATTAACAAGAAGAGAAGGTCCTGGAAGCAAACTAGAATAATACCTCCATGTCTACAGAAAAACCACAACTTCTCACCATCTGGAAATAATACACAGTCTGGTCATAGCTTCTGTGGGGATATATAACACAGGGAAAAAGGATGAGTAGGAGTAAAAACAAAAATTATAGTTCAGTTAAAAAAAAGAAAACTTTATAAAAGACCTGAAGGGGATATAACGGAAGCCTACAAAACATAATATTCTTGCCCAGAGGGAAAAACATTTGTTCACTTCATACCATAACACGAGGGGATATACTGTTAAATCTTAAAGCCTGAGGAAACAGAAAATATGGAATGACTTTTAACTGTGTCTACTATACCTACAAAATACTTAAACCTTTAAGAATCAAGGTTACAGATAAAGTTTCCTCAACAAGTTTTCAGAAACTACGGAGAGATCATGAGAAAAACTGAAACATTTGGCGGCACATCCCTACCTAACCTGTTGAGCTTGACATCACAGAGGACCAACTAAGCCAGCCCACAACACTTCCCTTGGTGATGCTTTCTGAAAGAGAAAAGTGGATGAACCATGGGTCTGACCCAGCATGGCAATTCTTATGTTCTTACTGCTGATGATGACAGACTGCCTGTAGTTCATGTGTGAACACTGTTTCTGAAATGGGTGAAAAAATGAAAGATGTTACTATTGCCTTCCCTATAGATCAGCTTGAAAACTATTCTAAGCTTGAAGACTGGATGGCTGCATCTACTTCTACATCACTATGCCTCAATACTACCAATAAATAATCCAGAAAAAAAATTAACTATAAATTGGTAACAGTAAGCAATTAGATAAAATTTGGAATACTGTTATATATAAAATTCTGCTGTAGCTATTATGAACTTTGAATAATGGGGAATGAGGCACAGAGTCTGATGTCTCATGATTTCCAGGGACAATCGTACCCATTTATTCCCTTTTAGATAATTTTGCTTTGGATTTAAGAGTGCTTGATCCTTCAAGGAAGTGACCAGCAGAGACACCTTTAAATGAACATGATCAAGAAACAGTCCAGCCTATGAGTTCAAAAAGCACAAGCAAAAATGCATTTAAGCACATCTTTCAAAGGCAGTTATTTGGTCAGGCTTAAGAACTTTACTGGTGCACACTGACCAAATTTGAAGCCACAACTTTGCATTGTTTTTATTCCATAAACATTAGGGAATAATCAAGGATTACTATCCTTGGTAAAGTTAAATTCCACCATAACAATTGATCAGCATATTAAAACAACTCTTGTGAAATGAAGGCTTCGATACCCCATGTACCATGGACTTAAGTAACAAATTACTAGTAGTAGTCAGGACAGTGTTTCACTTCAATGAGGCTAAGAGAATTTGGTGCATGGGACTGGATTAGACACACAAGGTATTTTGCTTAAAAAGTGGATGTAGTAACAACCCACTTACCTTCTATCACTGGGAGTTAGCTAAAGTTGCATTACTAATTATTAAATATTATTCCTGTTAGAGGAAACCAGGAAAAAGGAAGCTATCATGCATATGTTCTTCTCTATAAAAATCTGTAACAACAACAACAACAACAACAAAAATGCAATTTGACCTGACTTATTATATCCCTATGTCTTTTCCTTTTGGTATCATCTATGTCCAAATTTTACTTTGGCTCCAGAATCAAAAATAGGCCGGGCAAGGAAAAATACTAATTTCCCTTCCTCTTTAAAAGGTCTCTGTTAGGCATATGGCCCTGTAAGTTTTTATAAAGATAGTTTCTCTTTCCTATTCTCACTGCTCTCTCAGTGTTATTAGATCAAAACTCTATGTGCTTATACTGAATGGAATAGAATCTAACAAAAACATGGTTTCACAGCTATTCTGATCTATTTCCTCTCAGGAATACTACTGAAAACATACACTCTACCATTTGCTTTGATAAATTTGTTGTCTCAAATAGTATCAACTGTAGTTTACAATGTTTTATAAGACACTGAAAAGTCTAATGCCCTATGAAGATGTAGATAAGTGGATAAACTGAAATTAATGTAAGTTCTTATCCTATTAAAGAATCTAAAAGTTATAATTTTCTCAAGAAAAATTTAGAAAAGCTTAGCAAAAATATGACTCAGTAGAAAAAATAAACTCACGTTACACCAGGATGAAGATTGTATTTCTTTTTTCCAAATCGAGTTTGCTGAGCAAAGAAGTCGTAACGTTCAGATTTTTTCCACATATAATAGAATGCTACACATTCCCCAACTGACCTTGTTCGAACCTGTAAGAAATAAGTACTTGTTTTTAAGAATCATCTCCTCCTTAAAGGAGTTTTTTCATGAAAAATATCTGAAGTCTGAAAACAAATTTAACTGGTCTTTAATATATAATACTTGTTATAAAATACAACACTGTAGCAGCTGTGTTAAAAAACTATTCTTTCTAACCTCCCATTAAGAGAAATAATACATTGGCAACAGGTCTTCAGATATTTAGCATTATGCTTTTAAAGAGGCTATCATCTTCATTTACTATAAAAATAAATACTCTTATTGAAAATGTCCGGAAGTGGCATTAGAATTAAAATTAAGGTTATAAACAGTTTGCAAACACTTTTACTCAGAGAGCACCCAGGGAACTTGCCTTTAAATTCTCAATTAAAGGATTCTCTTACTAATCCCAACATTGATCCAGACTCACTTTCTAGAAAGACTCAAAATACTCCAGTCAGTTAAAAGCTATTATAACAATGCGAATATTCTGTTTACTAAATTACTCCAGTGGCTCACTGTGCTGTACATATCTGGGCAACTGAATGGCTCCCCTTACATAAACACATGGGACTGGCAAATCCCATGCTGACAAGATTCCCCTTTTCGCTACTTCACTAGGAGAGCTGGTAGGGTTGATGCACATAAAATACTGGGAGTTTAAAAGGAAAAAAGGTATCTGAGTGTTTGGGATGCAAGACAATATGCTTTAACTCACAAATGTCTAATCCTGAAGTAGGTAGGTATCCTGCTGGACTGACTAAGGCCAGCTTGATGATGTCCTTATTCTGTTACCTGACATATTTTTCTTTCTTCCTCTCTTCCTGCACTTTACAACTCTGGCCCAAGTTGTGTTAAGATAAAGCTATCAGGGCTTTAAAAACCCCAAACAAAAAACCAATCATCTTCTCAAATTGTTTTTGCCTCCTTTTTAGAATCTTACTTCTAGAAGACACGACCCAAGTCAATTGTATTTTATTCAAAGCAAAAATTGAAGACATTTTTTATGGCATGTAAAAGTTAACAATACTATGAAAAATTCTCAATTAAATAAGTCTGCCTAATACAATCTATGATTAAGGTCCAAACTTCAATTCCAGGTATAAAAACAAAGTCTTAATGTTTTCACTGAACTATTCTCCTTTTTAAATTATTGTTCTCCCTTTGTTCACTGAAACAACTAATGTAGTAAATACAGGTCAGATGACTTCTGTAATATTGAAACATCACCATCCCAAATATTTAAAAAGAAATCAAGGTCTTATTTTCAGTATTATGTTAAAACTACTAACCAAAAAATGTCATAAGTCATCTAGTAAGTCCTTATTCCCTAAAAAAGGATTTTGGGGGCTGGGAGGTTCCTCCTGTTAATTATATTAGCTTATCATCCCAGGGGTTCCCTCCGTAGATAATCCACTGTGGTTTGGTCAACGGAGTTTGAATTCAAGCAGGAATGCTAGAAAACTCTTATCCAAACTGTTGTCCCTTTCAACCATGAGACAGTGCTTTTTTTTTTTTACAATCAGAAATGCACATGACCAGTCGTTAGCATCATGCACTCCTTTCATTGACTATTCACTGTTGGAAATTATCAGATGATTTGGACACAACATTTCACAACAATGCTAAGACTCAAAATTTCTCTTATTAGTTGTCTTATGTCAAGTACCAAAATGCAATAAGATAATCAAGTGTAACTTAGTTAAAGTACAACAAAATTGAGGAAAATGAACTTAAATGATTTGTAAACAACTATTTAATTTGTGGAACATAAAATAGACACTGTTAAATATGTGTTGAAACAAATCAAGTGAACACCATCCAATCACATCCAGAGGTATAAAGAAGTGAATGTGATGACAGACTATTTAAAGCCTCAGATGCAAGCCTACATCAGCCCAGATACTTTCAACATCATCCTAGGAGGCGGGTGTAGCTCAAGTGGTAGATTGCATGCTTAGCATGCATGAGGTCCTGGGTTCAGTTCCCCAGTACCACCTCAAAAAAATAAACTTGTTAACTTCTCCCACCCCCTGCCAAAATAAAATAATTAAATAATATGATAAATAAATAAAATATTAAAAAAAAGAAAACAAAAAACACACATCATCCTAGACATCACATATCCTAGACACCATCCTTAAGGCTAAGGAAACATGTAAAGTTAAGCCCCTTGTCATTTATACTCACTAAAAATGTGATATTTATAAGTCTAGAAATTACTTAAATTTCTTACATTTAAACTATGAGATTTTAATTTTGCCTGTTCTGATTTCCCCGAGGAACACATTTTTCTATTCTATATAATTGTGCAGTTACTATTAAAAATCTTACCTGATTTCCATTTAAGAAAATTAAGCCTAAAAATAAATCTGCAAGTAATTATGAAGTTCTTTTGGGTATACACTGACATTGTATGACTGATATCAATATGGAAAGATAAATTATGCTAAATTGTCAAATTTTAATATTATATAACATATAATAAAACTGATTTATTGAGATATTCTAGAAAATTAAATCTCAATTAAAACCAAATTAAGTATTAAGTATCTGATTTTAGACCACTCAGAACTTAAGCAAACATAAAAAAAATTTTAATCGTAAATAATGTCATATTAAAAATGCTTTAAAGTTTCAAAATTATTTTAAAGACCCTCCTAAAAAAAATATGTCACAAATTTGTAGAAAATAGCTTTAAAAAATTACTTTGCACACATACATCCGATCTGGAAGTTGATGACATATTTATAAATGTCCAATTCCAATATCATGCACTGAAAACAGTCACTGGGCAAATAACTGCCAGGAAGTCTAGGCATGCTTATTATAATAATTCCATAAATACCAAAACATTAAAATATTCATTATAGAAACTTTAACACTAGAAAATATAATAGAAAATATAACAGAAGAATAGAAGATATAAGATGATGGGTTGTTAACTAAATTTCTTTTTGTAAAAGAGACAATATATACTGTTACTTACTTTATTAGCCTGAATCAAATGAAAGTCCTTTCCATAGGCCTTCAGCCCTTGTTCAAAATTTCTACACTCTTCCTCTGTCCAAACAGATAATTCCTCTGACAAAATGGAGGGGGGTGGGGGAGAAGAGTGGGAACTGTTAAGCAATATTCTCCCAAATGTTGCATATATTAACAAAATTATAAAGATGTAACTTTCTGGTAACAACTAGGTAAATATTTTATTCCTGAATTCTATTACTGATGGCTGCAAAAGATAAAGTGACAAAAACTTATTTAATAACATTTTGGATGATTTGGTCCCTAACTCTCCAACCTCAACTTAGGCCAATTCTACTTTATACTTTATGATCCAACTATACCTGCCACTTTTCAATTCCTTAAAATCATTGTTCTTTCTTACTTCAGACTTTGTGCATGCTGTTCCCTTTGCTTAAAAAATTATTTCCTGCATCCTATCTCACCCTCTTTTCACCTAGCTAATTTATTTACATCCCAGGAAAAGAATCACTTTGTTCTAGAGGCTTTAACACCCTCACCCTATCCCCTAACTAGGTTAAGTCCCACTGCAATAAATGTGAATTGCACACTCTAATTCTCCTTGGAAGAACTCCCATATTTCAGCTTCCTTACCTAGGCTCTAAGCACTACAAGGACAGGGACCTTGTCTATAGTTATGTCCTCACAATTTAGTAAGCCTTCCAATTTTTGTTGAATGAATTGAATGATCTTTCATTTGTTCGTGATTTATAAACAGTATTCTTAGTGAAATGAGTGTGGGAGCCAGTTTAGAGTAAAAACATCAAAAACCTGGATTTTAATTATGGCTTCATTATTTATGAATTATGTTTGCCTCAGCTAAGTTACTTCAGTTCAGAAACCTCGGTTCTCATCAATTTTAAAGTGAGAGTAACATCTGTAACATTACTTAGCTCACAAGATCATTACACCAAGATCAAATAAGAAAATATTTATAAAAATGCCCTGAAATTAAAAGGCATTATGTGTTTTTATTTTTTTAAATTTAAATGGCCTTGTTTTCTCATAAAGGAACAATATTAATCCCATTCCCCATAATGCCTTGTATAATACTTGTGTTATATACAAGTAATTTAACAAGTTATAACAAGTTGTTATCTAGCAAATATTTACCGAATTCAGGAAGATCAGTATTAACTAAATTTAGGATACACCTAGATAAACTGACAAACTTATGTTTTAAATTTCTGTTATATCTTGAAAACAAGAATTTAGTATTTATTCTTACCTCTAGCTGCTTTTACATTAAATCTTAATCTTCTCAATGCTTCTTCTGTATCAAAATTGCACTTAACTAATTCATATAATGCCTAGAAAAATAAAAGGCTTCAATATGTGATTTGGACTACCAACAATTCAAGGCTGCAATTTCATAAGAGAGTAAAGGCTTTTCTAGAATCCAGTGTTTTCATCCTTTCTGGAGGACAAATAATTCTAGTGAATGCAACATAAAGAACACTAAAGAAAAACAAACATAAATTCATTCTTGATAAATGACTGCCCCTATATGTAGAAAACAGGATAAACAAATACTCTACTTTTGGCCATGGTATTCTAGGAAATTAAAATTAAAAAAAAAAAATCATTTTATAATTATCACAAGTCCCTTCTTTTTGGCTTTTTGGGGTTCCTATTCTAAGATAATTTTACAAATGAGTAAAGAGAAATATTGGTAGAAAAGGTAAAAAACTGTATAAAACTACTATTCGGTTCATTGTAGGCAATGGTCCACTATGTACGGAGTAATATTATCCCAGGTGCGTTTTCCCAACTTCATGATATCCATAGATTCTCAGGGATATGCAAAGGGAGTTCAAAAAGCATAATAAAAATAAATATACAGGCAAAATACCAAATTTTTGTTTGAGCTGAAATCATACCACTGTGTGTGTTAACACTATATACCTATGCTGATTATACCTCAAACTCCCTGCCATGACATTATATATCTTTCTCCACTTACAATGGAGGGTCTCAAAAAGCCCATCCTAAGTTGAAAATATTGTAAGTTGAAAGTTGAGAATTAATTCACGTACTCCACTGAACATCATGGCTTAGCTAGCCTACTTTAAATGTGCTCAGAACACTTACTTAGCTTACAGTTGGGCAAAATCATCTAACACAATCTATTTTATAATAAAGTGTTGAGTATCTCATGTAATTTACTGAATACTGTACTGAGAGTGAAAAACAGACTAGCTGTATGGGTACAGAACAGTCTCATCAGTGGTTTACCCTCATGATCACATGGCTGACCAGCAGGTGCAGCTTGCTGCCACTGCCCACCGTATCACAAGAGAGATTCAACACTAGCTCATGGAACAATCAAAATTCACAATTTAAAGTATGCTTTCCACTGAGTGCATATTGCTTTCACACCATTGTAAAGGCAAAAGTTTTTAAGCTGAACTATTATTAAGTCAGGGACCATCTGTATAGGAATAACATTAAATGTGATAGCACTTACACTTGTAAATGTATGTGGTTAATTTACTTTGGGAAAATTATAAGTTATTTCTTATTCACATACCTGTTCATTGTCTTTTATGTGAGATCCTTCAGGAATTGCTTCTACACCTTTCTCATCGCCTGTTCTTCTAGATGCATCCTTAAGAAATATAATCACTTTGTCTTCTGGTAAGTACTCAGGGTCCCACAGGAGCTGATCGTCATTTTCATACACTAAATTCATAAAACATGTTAAAAATAATGCCAAAAATGACAGTTTGTGCTAAATGTATCATTGAACAAATAACTCATATTTAGAGCCAAAATGTTGAGAACTGAGAGGTAAAGTATGGTCACACTACTTGCATGACTTCATTTTGGGGCAATATTTATAGCTTCAGTGATTTAAGCAGTCTAAACAGACAGGTATCACTTTGTGCCCTTTTCTTAGCTTGAGTTTACCAAATTCCAAGCTCTCTTGGTTTGAACAGCACTAGCAACACTTAATACCTATATGACCTTGGGTAAGTTACTTCCCTTCTCTGTCTCATCTGTGAAATGGGGAAAGCAACCGTATTATACACAGTTGTGAGAATTTAAAGCAATTTACACAATCCTGACACATACTAAGTAAGGTTCAATGAATGCTAGGTATAAATTATGATTTTTGAATAGGGATGTCTAAAAGAATGCTAACCAAATGTTAGTGTTGCTTATTTCTTTGTGGTGGGATTTGGGGCAATTTTTCTTACATCTTTGTATTTTCCCCTGATGCTTGAAAATATATTCTAATGAGCATAAATCATTTCCATAAAAACAAAAGTCATTACTTTTTTTAAAAAAAGCATTAGGTTTCATCAGAATTTCCATTATAATAAGATTGAAGCCCAAATTTCATCAAAATTTAAAAAGTGAAAGGAATAGAGGAGAGCCTTGTGGAATTCTAAATGATAGTAAGATGAAAACGGACAAAATTAAGAAGGAACAGTCACAAGACAGAAGGAATGTCAAGTGTGGCACCACAGCAGCAAGGGGAAGAAGATCTTCCAGAGAGTAACTGCTGTTACGCAAGGAGGATGAAAACTGAAGACGTGCACTGGATTTACTGTTAAGGAGGGGAATGTTTCAAGAACTGTTTCTGTGCAGAGATGGAAGCCAAAGCCATACTGGAGAAAACTGAAGCATAAATGGAAGGTGAGGAAATGAAGTTGAAAATTCTTAAAAAGTTCTCTTGTGAGGGAGGAGATAGAGCAGTAGCCAGAGAGGAAGCACAGTTGAAGACAGTTTTTGGTTTTGCTTGTTTGTTGGTTTTGAAAGATAGAAGACATAGTCACTTGAATGCCAACAGAAAGGAGCCAGCTGGAGAAAGATCCTGAATTTGAGACAAAGTTTACCTGACAGTGTCAAAGTTCCTTGCCTTAAAAGAATTAACAGCTAACAAAGGTACATCTCCAACATACCAGGTACTATGTTAAGTGTTTTCATATAAATGTCCCCACCCAAGCCCCTGCCACCACACACATAGGCTTTAAAATACTCTATCCTTGTTTCCCAAAAGAGTGCAACTCAAAGGACAATCTCTAGAAATTCTTCCTTAGTAAATCTCATTCTTTTCCTAACATGATGGTACATACAATCCCAGTGAAACTATAAACTATAAATACAATAAAACTCCCATGATAAAGTGAATATGGACACACTGCTACTCATTTCTGGTCTCTGCTCAGCCTCTTTTTGCTGAAGGGAGTGGACTACAGTTCTTATATTCTTGAAGTGGGAGTGGGAGATACACAAGGCCTTACAAGGAAATCCTAACTTAGGGAGAAGACGAGAGACACTTCTGGAATCAACCTGGAAGTCCCAAGTAACCACAGGATACAGAGATATTCTTATTTATGCTGAGTAGACAAACATCACCAGATGGCGCCAAATGACAAGCCAAATTCCTAGAATTGTGACTAGGCTAACCCTGGGAATATGATATTTCATTTTATGCAATTACAATATACTAAAAACAATAATGAGGTGAAAACAATTAGCATTTTCAGAGAATATACCACACAGCCTTTACTGGTTCTAGAAATAAACCAAATTACTTTCCAGTTAAAAATAAAATACGACTTTTGACTTATGATCTAAATAAATCAGGCAATGATTGATATTTATTAAATGTCTATTGCAGAATGACTAAATGCCAAGACATTAGAAATTCAGAAGAACTCCACTATTGTGATAAAACACTAAAATGCAGAGGAGAAATAACCTCTGTAAATATGACATGAACCTCCATAAATGACAGCAACAGGAAAAAAATACTCTTAATTATAATTACATAGTCTCATGAACATGCTGGATTTTGAAAGATTACAATCACTGAAATGTAACAGCATCTTCTAAAACTATTTCATTCTTGAATTACTAAGCCTAAAGATTAAAACTTTTAAAAAGCTACCATAATCAACCTTATATTACTGAAAGATATAATTTACAAATGATTACAAATTAGTGAAAGAGTTCAGAAGCTAAAAAGCTCACCCAGTATATTAACACAAATTAACTGGAGAAGTGGGGAAGTGTTTCTCACAGCATTTTAAGTAATCAAATTAAGCTAGTTAGATAAGCAAAATGAGTTCAAAATAATTTAACAAAGGTCATTCTGTGTGTGCTGGAGGTGGGGATGGGGACAACTAATGTAGAAAACTGAGAAATTACCACAAGATTATAAACTTCCACAAGCTGAGAAATTAATTCCCAATGAATATGAATAAATGTCAAAAGACAAATTTATTAACCTCCAGTTTCAGTTAAAAAAAGGACATCATTGCATTTTTAATGCCTAAGTAAAAATTGTATCTAATCAATGTATTATGAGGATGAAAATGCTGACCCATAATCAGAAGGTGTAATAATGAGGTTGACAACAGAAACTTCCACATTCTTAAAAGGTCACACTGTGATTAATAACATGAATTTTAAGTTGTCTAAGTGAGCTTTTCCTATGTGTAGGTTAATTGAACTGCCTTTTCAACAGTATTATTATCAACTAAGGGTAACACATGTGTTCACTTTTCAGTAAGTAACTTAAAAATCAGTCATTCATCAAATGTTCATGAGAAAGAACAATTCACATGGTCCTTTGCTATTCACTGCTTCATAATTCCTCGCCATCATTTACTTACTCTAAAACTTTTGTCACACAAGCAAGAAAATTTGGGAATACTCTGTTTCTCTCTCTTGACTTTTTTTCTGAGTAGCTCATCTAATTCTCAACTATTCTAGTCCGGGGTTCTCAATGTCAGCACTACTGACACCTTAGGCCAGGTGATCCTTGGTTTGGGAAGAGGGATCCCGAGCATTATAAGATGTCTAACAGTGTCTGGATTCTTCAGTGTTACCACAAAGCTGTAGTGTTCACTCAGTTTTTAGTACATAGAGAAATAATAAAACACCCATATAACTGAACAATCATGCTTTTCATCTGGCCAACACTTTTTTGGGAATTAATCTTTTCCACACAGTCTGAGCAGGGCTGACATTGCTCCCTGGAGCCCTAAGAACAGATAAATGAACCACGGCAAACCAGAGTACACACTCATCTCTTGGGTCACAATAATTACCCTGGCTGGGCATGACTCAAGCTGAGTCAATAGAGGCTCTCTCTAGGACTTTTGCTGGAGCAAAGAGGGATGGGCAAGGGTTCATTTTTCCTGGTTCCTGGCTAGGACAGTGAAAAATATAGGTCATGAGCTCCCAGTAGCCATCCGAGCTTGTCTGACAATAAAGGAAAGAGGGAGAGGAGGGACACCTGATATCATAAAAAAAAAAAAAAAAAAAAAAACCAAAAAAACAAAAACAACCCTTGAATCCAATTATATTTGAAGCCAGACCAGCCAGAACTTCCCAGTAAAGCAATCAGGTAATTCTCTTTTTGCTAAAACAAACTGAACTCAGTTTTTGTCACTTGCAAGCAAAAGAGCATAAATTAATACTTTCTGAAAATCTGAATAATAAAATCTAACATAATGGGTAAGATTAGTCACCTACTGAATATTAATACCACTTACTGAGCATTTTCTATGTGCCAGACACTATGACGCTAAGCGCTACACATAAAAACATCACATGTAAATTTTTGCAATAGGCTCTATAAATCCTCTTATTGCTATTTTATAGAGGAGGAGAAAAAGAAGTAGTTAAGTAACATGTCCAAAACCAAATGCCTAGACACCATTCCAAGTTTACTGACTCCATGTCGGTTAACACTATTCTGCACCCACTTAATAATTTTAGCCACCAAATGCTTACTAAGTGCCTGTGTGACAAAGACTATCCTAGGATACAAAGATGAATAACCAAATGATTGTAATACAATATGTTGAATATAAATAATAATTAACATAAATTTAAGAGAGGAAGTTTAACAATGTTTCTTCAGGGTACTCAGTAATAAGGGTTTCTTTGTATCAATGAAAAAACTCGAATCCGTCTGTCATATAACTCCTTACAGTGCAGATATCAAAGTATCTTTAGTTTTGTGGCGCTGTTATCAAAATCACCCAAACCAAATGTGCTCACCAAACTGTTGACAAATATCCTGTGAAAGTCTTTCTGTAAGGGAAAAATGTACTAAACAGCACTATCCCTTTGACAGTTTTATTTCTAACAGTGTGGTTTACCTTACAGTTTCACAAGAGTTCGGTTTGTGTGCACAGGGTAACCTAAGTGGAGACAAATTCTGGGTATTATGACAAAAATTTGAATTCCTAGAATTACAAAACTGAGGGAAGGGCCTGAACCAGAGTTGGCTCCTTCAAGGCAGGATCACCCTACTAAATCTCATTTGATTCTCATACATTATAACACTCTTAAATTGTCAAAGTAAGAAAGCTTCATAAATCACAGCTTTTCCTGAAAAAAATTATGTATAATTGCTTTCCAAAATCATGTTCAAATGGAAAACATTAAACCAAAAATTAAAACATTAAAAAAGACTGTGATCCTTTATTCACCGTGATATCTGATAATACAAACATGTTAAAAAGATAAAACATATTAAGAGATAATTAAAACTATCTTTAGGGGTCTCCCCGTGCAGGTTTGAATCCTGCCGACTACGGGCTGTTTTTCTCGGACTGACTGTAACCCTCAGGGAGAAAAGTGAAACTCAAATAAAGATTAAAAACTGGGTTATCTCTAAAACTATCTTTAGCCATAATATTAATTTGCCACATATAAAAAAACACAAGAACCAGTGGGTCATTCATTTTTCCATACAATTATGATGAATTCACAAACATGCGCAGAATTTCAATATACAATAAGGTCACTCCATATTGGTACCTTTAATGTTCCCACATGCTGCAGAAATTAACTTGAAAGTGAACACAAGCTGTTTACGGTATGTTAAAACATTTCTACTGTCACTAAAATTTACTGGCCTTTAAGTGTTCTCTTAACTGCTTCTGATCTGCTGCTTTGCTGTGAAAGCAGATACAAACTTAGACTGTAAGTTTGGAGGGAATGCTACATTTTTAGAGGGAATGCTAAAAAAAAAAAAAAAACAAGAGACTTTTACAACTCCCAAAGGCTTTGCATATATAAGCTGAGATGTGAAAAAGAAAACTGAAATACAAGAAATGAAGAAAAATTTCTAGTACTGAGTGACGTCACATTGCACACTAAACACACACACACACTCTGGAGCTCTCCCAAAATGAATAATCTGAAATAGACTTCAAAAAAAATCCTCAAGTATTCTGTTTTTGGAAGCTTAAGTATTTATTATTTATGACTTACCTTAGGAATTTTAGACAAAATAATGAAAAAAAAATCATGTAAAATTTAAGTTACAAGTTGTTTTCCCAAATTATTTAAAATACACAAATATCAAAGTACTCAATTTTAGTAATAAGAAGTTTCAAAAGCAAATAAACTTTTGGTATCAATTGTTCACTCAAGTTTTTTTTTTTTAAAACCTGTCCAACAGTTTTCACTGACAGAAAAATACCTTTTAAAATATAGGGGGAGGGTACAGCTCAGTGGTAGTGTGTGTTTAGCATGCCTGAGGTCCTAGGTTCACTCTCCGATATCTTCATTAAAAATAATAAGTAAATAAATAAAACTAATTTCCTCTCCCTCTAAAAAAGATAAATAAAAATAAAATATAAATTATAAAGGTTACAAAAGGGCATATTCAGAGTATTTAAAATATGAAAAAAAAGTTATAATGTTTAAAGTCATCTAATAATTGAATACCAAAGAAGCATTCACTTTTCTCTTTATTTGCTAGACTTCTATGCACAGAGGTGGAGAAACAGAGAAAATATTTCTTCTTATAGATAATGGTGTAGAGGTAAATCAATCAATGCAGTAACATAAATCAATGGAGTAACAAACTGTCATGTTCTTATCCCATTATAAAAGCAGTTCATCAATTCAAAAGCATTTCAGCTATGTAAATTTACCAATAACCTACCTTTTTCATTTTCTTTGTATCTACAGATGCCAACTGGAATCTCTGCTTGAAACATGGAGCCCACCATTATCTCCTATTTTAAAAATAAAGTAACATAAAACATTAGTAAGATTTAGTAACAGATTTTATGTCCATTTTCCAGCTATGCCATCTTCTTGGGTTAACTGTTTCTGGTTTCTGTCATGAAATACAGATACAACCAATTAACTACCTCACAGGAGTATTGTGAGGATGAATGAGTTAACAATAGATAGGAGCTAGGGTATGATTGGATGAAAATATTAGTAATAATAATGGGGTGAAATGCAGTATGGACAATGGATACAAAGTTTACTTCAAAATATGGAGCAAAAGAAATAAAAGTGAATTCTTTTAATTAATAAGATAACTCTGAAAAGCAGGAAGTCAAACTAAGGTACTTGCAGAGCACCCCACTTTAAGCTACGATATCCGGATCAGCAGCATCAGGATCACCTGGGAAACCCAGAAATGCAGATGCTAAGGTCTCACCCCAGACCCACTGAACCAGAAATCACGGGGATGGGACTCGGCAATTAGTGTTTTAACAAGCTATCCAGGTAACTCTGACATACACTCAAGACTAAGAACCAGAGCTTTAAAGAAAAGGGTTTACATAAAGCTCAGCAGAGGCCAAATGAATGAAACTCTAAACCAAAGGATAGGTAATTAGTGCCTGACTTTCATTAAAACAATACAAGATGAAATCGTAATTCCCCCCAAACATAATTAAATCTTATTTTAGGGAATCTGGTAATTGACCTATATAGTAAAACACAAATTAAGGGAAACTAACTGTTCAGAAAGACAATCAGAGATCATCACTGATGAGATTTTACAAGACATAGGGACCAAGATTAATTACATGGGCCCTCCTTTGTCTGGTGGTTAAGAATATGGTTACCTCATCTTCAGAATGAAGATTTATGCAGGAAAGGTACAAAATCATGGTCCAGTAAGTTTAAATAACTATTAGGATCTGAAAAGCTCCTTTCCCCTGTTGTTACCTACTGATGTTAGGATCTCATTTTACCCAGTGTAACTTCAAAGATAGGTTCTATGCAATAAATTTACTATTGCACCTATATAGGAAAACCAGTTCAGTTTTCTAAAAATATCCCACATGCATTTTCTCTACTCATATACAGGAATTTTATTTATGTCTTTCACTATTAAAAAAGAATACTGTCACTTCTTGTGCCTCTTTTAACTTTACCCATCCATACCTATCAGAGAATAATAGATAGCCAGGTTATCAACCCTGGCTAGAGTGCTTCTAAAAACATCCATGTTTGGATCTATTCCAGACAAATTAAATTAGAATCTCTGGAGGAAGGCCATGGTAATCAGAATTTAAAAGTTCTCTAAGTGATTCTAACATGAAGCCAGGGTTGGTAACTTCTGGACCAGTATAAAGATAAGACACTTCCTTTTCTTACTGAGTTCAGAAGATGTCTTTTCACCTGCTAATTCGTTCTACAAGGAATGGAAGGGACATAGCATTTAGGAATATTATGTACCAAATATCTTACACAAAATTTTCATTAAATCCTTACTAACTTGGACAAGGCTGAATTTTTTATTCCTATATTGTATGTAAGGAGATGAAACTCAAGAAAATTAATTTCCTCAGGAACACACTATTAGTAAATTCTGGGGCTATAACTTGAACTCAAATTTGGTTTCAAAGTGTTTCCTCTTCCCTAATTTCTGTAAAATTTCAACTTTATTTTATAAGCCTTAGATGAATCTCTGAATCCTGACAATGCTTTACAACAAAACCTTACTAAAATAAAACAATCTCGATTTACTGTGACCTGCTTTATTACATAATTTTCTTGAGGAAGGGACTAGCAATGAAGGCTCCATCTCCCCCATGTTCTCCCACCTCTGAGTTTTTGTTGCTGCATTAAAAAAAAATAAAATTCAAGGCTTAATCAAATACTTTACGGGGCACTCCAGATACAAAAATAATTCATACTGGAGAAAAGATATATAAACTTGAATCTGTGGTAGAAAAAAACAGTTTAGGATGACTCCAAGGTTTCTAGTTTTTCTTCGTCTTAATTTCTGCATTACGTAGGAATCAGAAAAAACCGTATTGAAGAATACTTGCCCAAGTAGGTCATACAAATAGTAAGTAACTTCTGTGATCTTTTTTTCTGTCTTCAGTCTTATCATTCATTCATTACCACTCACACTAATTAACACATAGTGAACTAGGGTGATCTTTCCTTACCATCCTAACCCACACTGATGACTCTTCTAAACATCTTTTTGGAAACTCCTAAATAGACCAATTCTGGCTGAAGCCCAGAATCCTTGGGTAGCACAGTCCAAGTTCATTTGAATACTTCACTCTTCCCAATAGAAACTCTAGAGACTTTTCCTTATTTTAATCCACAAAAGGTTAGCTCTTTTTAAGTCTGTCCCAGGCATCCCAATCCAGACAACTTTAAACAAGCTAAACAAACAAATAAACACAGGGAAGGCTCAAAATTATTGACTAATTAAATTAACAATCACGAAAGTGTAGAAAGGCCACTCAATTTGATGTTTTAGGCTATTCTGCTTTCAAATAAATGACTATGCACTAAATTTAAAATCAGACCCAGGAAAAAGAACAACATAAAAACTAAGTGGAGATTTTAGAGAAAAATCAGAGCATCTATCTCAATAAGGGGATGACATCATTTCTTCCATACTAATAATTTGCTCTAATCAATTCCACACAATATTTCGATACATTTTCCTAATAAGTCAATTACTTTGCAACAGCTTAAAACTTAATTTAACCATACGATTAGTTATACAGTGTTATACAATTTTATATTTAAAGACTACATCAATATATAATCTTCAGATTCATTTTAGAAATTAGGGACAATTATACAGAAGCCCAAATCTGTCTCTCCATACAATATACTTTGAGTTATAAATATCAACATTAATATGGGATGGAGAAACTTGTAATCTAAATTATTAAACAAAATTTACTTAACAAATGCCAACACTTTCACAACTGTTTTCTCAAACATATATAAATAATAATAAATGACGTGATAGTATAGTGCAGCCAACAAGTCTAATTAGTACTAAGTTCAGAAATTTGGATTTCTAATCTTGCTTTGAGTTCCAACTTGCTCAACAAAGTCCAGTTTTTTCTATACCATTATTTTATCTTACGAAAAGATCTTTTTCTCACTTGGAAATATTAAGGGAAAATTTGAACATTCATATGTCACAAAAGGGTTTACTTCAACTTTATGAATATTTATATCTAGTAAAAGAATAATTACACTTGGCTTTCAAAATATTAATTTATTTAAGTGGGGAAAATATGGCTCTAACTACCTTTTTCCAGTCTTCTGATGGTATATAATCTTCATCTTCTTCAGATTCTTCTTCTATTTCACTATCTAGAATAAGTAAGACAATAATACTATAAAATGATTGCTTATCCTGTCCATTCTTACATCTACCATCAAATATTTAAGCATGCCAAAAAGTATCTGCATGAGTAGGCCAAGATATTTCAAATCAAGTAACACACCTTGTCAGTTAAAACAAAAATAAAACCCATAAACCTTTTAGGATAATCTTAATCTTAGACAACTATATTCTCATGAAATGATTCCCTACAAAAATTTTAGGAAAAAAATGGATTCAGAGTCAAGATAATCTGTTTCTAAGCCTAATTCTGCTACCAACAGCCTCGTGACAGAATAAATCATATGACCTCAGTTTCTTCCCTTATAAAAATGAGAATTTGGGCAAAACACTGGTTTCTGAACAGTGCTCCTTAAAACACTGAGAACTTTGCAGCATCACTTTGGTGGGAGTGCACGAAGAGAGGGTATGTATGTCTCCCCAACTTCTGTTTTATTCAGAGCAGCAAGCTATTGTTTATTTTCATTTTGGAGAAAAAATGTATTTACATAAAGGAGTGAGAAATCTGAAAGGCATTAGACTGTCAGCATCTTCTCAACTCTAAAACGGCAAAGTTCAAAAGGGTAACATCACACACAGAAATTATTTCTTCCTATGTAAAAACTAAAATAGGCAGTATATGTATAGCTTCCACGCATACATCTCTGAAATATGAACTAAATCTTTTCAAGAGGCAGTCACACTTAGTATCCCACTTGTAAGCAATCTTTGTCAATAGATTTGCTCCTGTTTTAACTAAGGGAAAAATATCACACTTCCCCCAAAACTTAAAATTAACACAATTATTTCACTAACTAATCTCTATGCATTGATACACTTTTCAGTTGGACTATACTTTTGATCAAAGCTCACAATAAATTATTAGCAGCTCTACATCCACTTCTAAACAAAATGTGTAACAGAAGTTATTCATACAAAGCAGTATCCATGTCTAATCAGTTACTAATTTACCACATTTTCATGAGAGGTTATTGTTCTTCAAGTGTTTTTCTTCTTTTTAAAGTACAGAAGTTCAGACCACACATTTAAACTGTAACTACTAATGGTTGACTTTTTCTTATTCTAGAGTAAGGATTCCTGCTTAGAATGAAACATTATGGAACAGATGAAGAATACAAATATTCTGATACATTAAATGTTGTCTTGACTACTGATCAATCTCTAACTAGATCATAACTAGAAAAATTAGAATTCTTTCTATGTGTAACATATTCCTCTCTCAAGAGTCAACCACTTCTTTAAACTTGGGAACTGCTGATTAGAGTAAGCTATGCTTATGAATATATCAAGGCTGAGAGGCAAAGAAAAGCAGATAATGGAAAACTGAGAAAAAGACTAAGAGAAATAAAAAAGATGACTATGGAGCAAACTAAATTTTAAAGAAAGGTCAAGAGGAAAAAAAAGGAACACACTCAGAATCAGGTATGGTGACACAATAATTATTATAGTATATTCTTGAACAACAGGGCTCCAGTACTGCTAAACTGGAATAAAATTCCATTACTGCTGAGCAAGATTTTCAGACTCAACAAATTCAAACAGAGTAGTGAAAAGAACTACTGAAATTTTAGGTCACACTTTACACAGTAAAAATCATATCCAAAATACAGTTACTAATATACTTACTTGTATCAAAATATTTACAGCGACGTGGACGGATTATTTCCTGGGCATCTTGAGAAGCAACAGATTGTGACGGATCCTCATTGGAAGACTGAGTTTCATCCTCTTGACCTGAGGAATCTTTTATATTCTCTTCCTGTGGAATAATAAAATACAACTCTTTACGATAGAAAGAAAATTACTGCAGGTGAAAGGTCACAGTACTCCAAATACAACTAGAAGGCTAAAATAAATACACTAAATGTGGAAAAACAGATGAAATCTAAACTGTCTGTAGTTAAATGAATAGTATAGTACCACTGGTGATTTCTTAGTTTTAATAAATATACCACAATTACATTAAGATGCTAACATTAGAGGAAGTTGAGTAGTATACAGAAATTCTTCGTACTCTTTGAAACTCTTCTGTAAATCTAAAATTATTTTGAAACAAAATAAGAAAAATTAATACAGAAATGCCAAGTAGCCTTTATTACTCAAAAAATTATTTTACAAAAGCTGGTACAAATTTATTTAGAATAGGCACTGAAAAGAAATCTGGAATGACACAGAGAGAACTACTCCCCCTGAAGTAGATTACAGAAGACTTCCTATTTGTATTACATATTTCAATATCTTAATTTTTAACATTTAAATACATTACTTTTAAAATTAAAAAAGACTAAAAACAGATTACAAAAATTAAGCAATCAAAATGAATGTGTTAATACATTTTAATTTCAACAAGAATAAAAATATGTGTATGGCCTTACTTTATTTTCCCCACTGCAGCCGCTGTTATCATCATTATCAGCATCTTCATCATCTTCACCTTCTTCTTCTTCCTCCTCCTCCTCCTCATCTTCTTCAGGTAGTGGATTAGTACTATCATAACCATAAAGGCTGAGAAGTTCATGAATTGGCATGTCGCCTTCCTAAATAGACCAAAATAAAAAATTAATTTCTGAATAGTATTGATATTTCATATTCCTATCATTCACAAATCTGAGTACATATTCTGTACAGAATACTCTTAGAACTGTTACCAAGAATTCTCAAATCATAAAAAGTGAAACCGAATGTAACTTTGAAACCTAGGAAAATTCTAGTCTTTTAAGAATTTCTATAAGACTGACCAATTCTAACTGCCAACAATAAACACACTGGTTTAGAACTATTCTTTTCTGCAATCAATTCAGTCAATGTACACTCCCAGTCAGTTAATGCTATGTATGGACACTCACACTTAATAAGAGTACCACACATAATTTGGGAGATGGAAAACAGACTAATGAGAAAATAGACTGGAAACTAAGTTAACAAACCCAGGAAAGCAGATGAAACTCATAGCCCAGCCCAAACAAATCAGCACAGCAATGACACACATGAGTGACACTGGATTACATTAGCCATAGATTCTTTTCTGGGGTTATCTATAATTGCATATAGAATCATTTCATGCAGTATGTACTATCCACCTTACAAACTGTTATCATCTCCATTTATAAATGAGGAAATTGATGGCAGATTAAGCAATTTCTCCAAAAATCATACAAGTTACAAGTAGTAAAGCCAGATTTCCAGCCTAATTTTAAAAGCCCATACTCTTATCCGTACACCACGCTGCCTCAGCCAGGGACCTCCCCCAAGCACTGCAAAACACATACCCCCTGAGGGTGAAATGAAGAAACACCCATATGTAATGAAATGAAATCAGTTTTCTGCAGAAGGTACTCACTCTAATCAGTAATTAAGTATTATAAAGAATCAGGGAAACATCACAGAATTCTGATTATAAAAAGAAAATTTAACCCAAATCACCTGAACATATTACATACACATGTACATACTCTAAAGGAAAACTTAACAGAGTCAGGCAGTTTAGAACCTAGAAAAAGGGTAATCATGAAACAAGATACGTTTTATTTCTCCAGCAGTCTTGTAGTCTTATTCATGGATAGAAGTAAGCCTAGCCCGTGTGTTAAATACACAGTTACAGTAAGGAGTAAGTATATTAGACTGGAGAATGTAACCTGATGACACTAAACATTTTGATCATACTCAGAATTCACTCAGGATTCTCAGAATTTGTGTCAAGAATCAACTAATGATCATAATTTGAAAAAAAAAAATTTCTCATAGAAAAAATAGGAAGGTGCTATTTAACACTTCTATTTCACATTATAAATGGATGTTCCTCTTATAAATCAGTTTATGAACCTGTCTGAAAGAGAAATCAGTGACCAGCTGGCATACTTAATTGACATCTCGCATTGTGATTCTCAAAGTACAATAACACAAACAGTGCTTGAGGGGTTCAAGGATCTACTCCCTGCAGATATCTGGTCCAGTACCAAGCATCTGGTACAAGAGACAGAAATTTGGAAATTACGAGTCAGGATTTAAGACAACTTCAAAATCCAAGAAAAAATTAGAATAAGAAAAGATATAGAAAAGACTGGTTATATAAATGATCCAAATGAATACCTGCCATGAAGTGTCTTCTATATGTCAGGCATTTGTGGTAAGTGCTTTGATTCTACTATCTCATTCTTTTTTCTTAAAACATAGTGAGAATATTATACTATCTTATTGTCTTTAAAAGTGCCAGATGAGAGTGCTACCTTTATCTGTAACGAAGAAAACCAAGCAGAGAGAAACATCATGCACTGACAGAGACTTTACCATAATACCTAGACCTCCTAATCCCAGTTCATACTTTCCATA
Organism: Camelus bactrianus; assembly: GCF_048773025.1. Taxonomy (NCBI): domain Eukaryota; kingdom Metazoa; phylum Chordata; class Mammalia; order Artiodactyla; family Camelidae; genus Camelus; species Camelus bactrianus. The sequence continues at coordinate 29,618,453 of NC_133551.1, forward strand.
AACTCACTCTGCACCACAAATTAGAAGCAGGTTTAAAAACTAAAGTCAATCCTGTGAACAAGGAGCCACTCAAGTCACCATTATGAATAAGCGTCAAACCAGTAAAAAACACTTTAGTGTAGGTGTGCAACTAACATTTACACAGAGCTTAAGAATTCATGAACAGCTTGTTTCATAGTATTTATTTCATCTTTAAAACTACCTTAATATTACCTCTAATTTTCACAATGGAGTTAACTGATACTTTGAGAGATCACACACAAGAGGTATGATCACTAATCAAATCAATGTCCTCAGGCTCTCTACTGTTGGTCTGTCTTATTCAAGGGCGACAGAATCACCTCAAGAGCTTATTAAAACGGACTGCTGAGCCCCATCCCAAAGTTTCTGATCTAGCAGGCCTGAAGTGGGGCCTGAGTATCTGTATTGTTTTAAAGTATAAGATGATATTGATGCTGCTGGTATGAGACCACCTGGAGAACCACTTACCTCAGTTAGGGTAAGATACCTGCAAATCAGCCTTTCCAGTGGGAGATAATAAGGCGTGATCATTATCTTTAATAAAGTTTACCACTAATAGCTGATATCTAGCTCAGTTATGTGTCAAAAGATAAGTGACAAACCAACTGCATGGAAAGAATTTTTTTTTCTTTTCTACCACTATCAGGAAAGTGGAATATCTGACTTCTGTGGTTAGATCAAGATTCTTCCCTCTTGGATGCACATTTGAGAAGTGTTAATTTGCTTTATAAAAATTCATCTCTCAAAAAAAAATCTCCAATATTGACTAAGCAGAGAACAAAGTAGAATCAAAAGTGGCTGATCGCCTGGAAGAGAACTGTTTCAATTTGAAGAAACAGTAACAGAACTGGCAGAGAGAAAAGTCAGACAAGTCAGAGGAAATGACAACTGCACAAGCATAGAAACAAAAATGAAAAAGCAGGTTGCACTGATCAGAGCAGAGGGTATCCATAATAACTAAAAAAAGAAAGTTAGGGCTGGTATTGCCACCTGTTTTTTCTAGTTTTACTTAGTTTCTAAAGGGATCTGTTACGCTCCTGATTCATTTGAGTAGCTGTTGAATAGTGACTGGTCTTATTGAAGAGTTTAGGGAAAATTATGCACACAACAAAATACTCGAGATGGACTCAGGCAGTGAAAAATTTAATTTGCTAGGCTGTAATCCACCACTATCATTCATGTGAGTATAAAGAGAACTTGAAACTAAATAAGTGGTTTGGGTAAAGAAAAAACTCAAGAGACCCTGTGGAAGAAATCAAAGGATTTAACCACGGGTTATGAATTATCAAGCGGTCCTTGTGACACTGAATCTCTGGTTCCAGATTTATCTTGGACCCAGATACATATTCAAATTACTTCTAAAAAAGTCGTGAAAAATAATAAAAAATAACAGTTGTAAAGAAGTTCTAACAAACTTCTAAAAAGTTTATTTTCAGTCAAAGTTGGCTTTAGGTGAGTTTTACCATGTGTAAACAAAATATCCTTACCTATTGCATCAAGAAAATGCTTGCCTAATATTGAAAACAAAGAGTATATAGTGGTATGTTTTTGCTTAGAAATTAACTTTTAATTTCTGTTGCCCAATATCAAATTAGTGAGCAACAAGTTAGAAGCAACAAGTTAATAAGCATCAATCACAACCCACTGAAGAATACAACAATCAGCGTTTGGCAGTACACAATATGAAAAGTATCTTACTTGATCTAAGGTATAAAATGAAAGAAACCCTTGCAGCAAACCCTGAGCTACAAGAGCTGATTCCAAATTCAAATTCCCCAGTTTTAAATTCCAGTATCATTTATTGTCTGCCCCCCAATCCTTCCTTTGTACTACTACACTCATCTTATTCCAAGAACTGTTTTTTTCTCCATTCCAAGCATGTATTTTGATTGAAAGCTCACCTCCTGAACCTCACAGCATCCGATCCAATTGGAATCACTGCATTCCCTGGCCATGCATTTGAAACAGGCACATGACCCAAGCTTGACCACTGTTTGTTTTACCAACAGCAGCTAAAGAGCATAGGCTGTATCTCAAGCAGTAAATCTGGGAGCCTGGAAACTGACAACATATGAAGAATATTTGTCTGAAAAAGGACACCACCATGTAGAAAAGCAGAAACAGAAAATATGTTCTGGTGATGCTTGAGACTGAGGTCTAGATATCCTCCTACCCTTAATGAAATTACATGAGCCTTACAACTAAATTCTTTACTTTGCCTAAGCTAGTTCAAGATGGATTTGTTACTTGCTCCCAGATATTTGATATAAAAAGTAATGCTATACTGTAAAGAAAATGTTATTTCCCTCTGAAAAAAGACTAAAAGATGGATAAAATGTGGCTGATACTACATTGTACTAAGGTTTGTCAGTTACCTGTTCCAGAGACTTTCTTATTAGCTTATATTGTCAAAGTCTATGATCTACCAGGTTCTAAGGGGCTTTCCTCAAATCCAGACATCACAATAAAGTGTCAGACTGTTTTGTTCCCATACATATAAGCGTTAAGAAATGGAAGAAGCAGAGTGAAAGAAAATTATGGGTCAAGTACAGTAGCTCTCCACAGTTTTGGTGTTGTAGAGTTCTTTGACAATTTTATGTATGATGGAACTATCAGGATTTACAGAGTGATTATCATGTACCAGACATCATGCTACATCTTTTACATATATCATCCTTGTAGTAACACTGGAGCTTAATGCTATTAAGTTAGTCTAAAGTCACACACTGAACAAGTAGTGCAGCTGAGTTTTGAGCCAGGTAGTCTGACTCAATGCTTTAGAGCTCCCTTACATATATATGCATATATTTACTCCCTTCCTAGAACCTTAATCCTAGGTTAAGTGTACACTATCCTGATGGAGAGTGAAATAAGATGTGCTGGGTTGACAGACTCCAACAGGTAAGAAAAATGGACATAGTACAAAATGAATAAAAATACAGGAATGTGGAATATACTTGCATATTGTGCTTAAAAAATAAGTTGTCTAAGCACTGTAACAAAAAGAGGGACAATCATGTCTAAACAAGTTGAAGGGAGGTCAGACAGAGGTAGGAAGAATACAGACTTTAAAAGACAAACACAGTATCTGAAATTAAGTCCGTCCTTTTAACTTCAAAACAATAGGGTAAAGTTACCAAGCACCAACAGTAGTATTATAAGGTTGGGTGGTATCCATCTCCTGGCTGCAGAGGAAGCAGCTCCCTCTCCCTCGTATCAGAGGATGAGTCATTTAGAAATGACTGCAGGTGGCAGATGTTGGCCATTCAAGGGCCATTTGGTGGATGGACAGAGTACTCTTTTTATACCTGTTGTGACTTACAGTAAATGCTTCTGAAGTTGGAAGGAAGAAGGAAAGAGACTGATTTTCAGCCAGGAAAACCTAACAGACTGCATTCAGACGGGACAAGAGTGATAGGTCCAAAAGTAACCAACCCCTTGGGGTTGAGGCCTGACTATAAGATAAACTGTAAAGGGATGGAGACAGTGAACTCTTCTTTATAATCTCCATGCTGGAGTTTCTTTTTTTAACCCATATAATCCATGTTGTGTGTATACTTAAAAAAAAAACCCTTAGTCTTTCACATTTTCATCTTTATTCTCTAGCTCTGGAGATTCAATGCATAAAATGTGTCTAGTGCTTTACAGTAACTATTAATTATTAATACTGTTATAATGTGATTTGTCAAAAGTACACATAAATACATAAAATATATTTTTGATCCTGATCCCTCTTCTCCCAAATAGATGGCCACTATTCAAAGTGAGGCCGTGAGTTTTAAGAGTGCATTTGAGAAACAGTTAAACCTGCAAACTGCTGTTCCTAGTAAACCAAAGTCTATTTACCATGGGAATGATTCTGACACCCCTTCTCATTTTAACCTGTATTTCTAATTCTATTAAAACATTTAAATGCTAAACTTACATAAAATACTTTCTGTATTGATAAATATTCATGCATACAAACATAACAATACACATCAAAGTTTCTTCCATGAAAAGCTACTTTTCACTTAAAATTTTAGAATTCAAATTGAATTAATTTAAAATTACAAGCTACATAGTTACTGTTAACTCCTGAATGAATCAACTGTCAAAAGTTTGCTACAATTGCATCAAAGGTCCATTTTATGCAACCAAAGTGCCAGGTATTACCAAACTACCTTACCAATTCCTGACATAAGTTTAATGTTTCACTTCTATGAAAGCAAATCAGTAATCAATCACAAAATCTTGCTCACTTTTTAAATAAAAACAAAAACTAGTTTGCTTTGGTTCATACCTAAAAGAGTTTACAACTATTGGAAATCCGACATATTGGCCCTGAATTAGCTCAGCTGTAGGTACAGAAGAAAGCATTGGGGAGTATGTGCTTCTTACACCTAAGCCTTAATTTTTCTGGGAAAAGTTAGGACTGAGAAGGTGTATGACTGGTTGAAAAGAATGATATGGTTCCCCTGTCTTTCTCTCCTTTTGTATATACTCAATGAGTAATCCTATTTTAATAATTTTTTTCCTACAAAGGGTCATTTGAAAGCAAATTTTGGAGGATTGTAAGGGACCGGGAAGGAGGTAGAATAAAGGAAAAAAATAGGAAAAGACCATAACATGCCCAATATTTTAGCAAAGCCCATTAGTAATTTTGTACAAATTAAATACGGTAGCCCATTTTTCTAAAATATAAGCAAACAGTAATCATTCTACTTCATAATTACAATGTATACTTCATTATCTCCTCTTAAGTAATTACTCAATTACTTGAGCAATACAGGATGTGGAAAAAAAAGGAAAACATAAGATTTTCTCCCTTTACCTTTTATCCCAATGGAAGGGTTACTCAGAAATAATAAAATGTATGAAAGTGGTAAGTTTCTGTGAAATATAGGCAGATAATTGAAAATAATTGCCTTTCTACTTCATGAATGTATGAAGTGACTGTGATTGACTTTTAAATCTATTGTTTCCTTTGATATTAACCTAGGTTTCAAATCACCCAAGCAAATTAACCCTGTCATTTGAATGGCTTTCCAGCCTCCTCTAAAGAACAGTTCTGACTCCAGGTTCCTCATGTGCTTTTTAACTCATCCTTGAAAAACTTTTATATCAACTACACACCATTACTACTAAGATCAACTCTGTCGTGTTGCTTAAAAAAATATGGACTTGCTTAGGCACTGTGGATTAAGCCAGTTTTAACCACTAAATGATCCAAAATGGGAGCCCCTGACAATGTTTGACTTAATAAGACTTTTTCCAGCTCTTTAAACGTACACTCCAAAAAGTTCCAAACTAAAATTCCAAAATATAGATTAGTCTTTATTACTGTCAAAGTTTAAGAATTCATTTTTCCATATTATGTACTTCAAATGCCTAAAGACTGGCATATGTCTTATTCCTTACATTCTTTTTTGTCATAGAGTATAGCAGATTGTATATGTAATAAATTTTACTGATAGCATACCAAATTCATATATTTATTCATTAAAAAATTATGACTGACCACTCTTATTAGGTACCATGAAATACACTGTTGAATAAAAGACTATCCTTCCTCTTATGGAATTAAAGGAGGATACAGACAAAAAAATTAAACAAACATATATAATTACAAATTATGTTATATGTTAGGTATAAAGAAAGTACTGAATGAGGTACAGTGGTTAAAAAGGGCTAATGAGGGGCTAGAAAAGGCCATTCTGAAGAGGCAAAATTAAGTCCAGACTTAAGAGGATAAGGAGCCAGCCTTGGAAGGCACATATGAGAGAGGGAATGAACTGAAAAGCCTTGAAGCAGAGAAAAAAAAAAAAGCACATCTAAGAACAAAAGCAGCTAGTGTGGCTACAGACACCATAACAGGGCAGTGTAACACATGGATAAAGGACCTTGCTGGCCAGGGCAATGAGTCTGGATTTCTCTTCTGGTGTAACAGAAAGCCACTGAAGAGTTTTAAATAGGAGGCTGACAAACTGATTTATATTTTGAAAAGATCATCATAGTTGCTGTGGTAACATATTGGAGAGAAGAGTGGTAAAAGAGGACATGAAGAAGCCAGTTAGGAAGCTACTCTATCAGTCTAAGCTAAAAACAATGGTGACCTGGGCTTGAGGGTAGCAGCAGAGAGTGAGCAACAGCCAGATAAGAGATATTTTTGGATAGAAATGACAGGCTTATTTAGGAATGGATATTGAGAATGAAAGAAGATGACTCCCTGGTTTCTGACTTAGGCAACAAAGTAAATAGTGGTACTGCTTGTTTTTTTTACTGAGATGGAGAAGACAGGGAAGTAACAGGTAGAGGAAGGAGAAGATAAATCAACAGTTCTGTTTTAGACATTTAAAATTTAAAGATGTCTATTCAGATATCCAAGCAAAAATGTCAAGCAGGTGGTTAGATAAACAAAACTGGAGACAAGGAATAAGTTAATGCTAAAAAAAAAAAACCCAAAAAACAAAAAACTAAGAAATACCAAGCATACAGACACCATGGGAACAGATGAGATCAGATCACCTAGTTCAGTAATTTTCAAGCTTTGTGTGCGTACTTAATGAAGATGTAGATTTGAGCCCCATCACCCAGAGATTCTGATTCAGCATGCCTGGGGAGAGGCACAGGAATGCACATTTCTTAGTAAGTCTATGAGTTAGTCTGAAGCATCTGACTCTCATACTACATTTTGAGGAGCACTGATCTAGAGGCAGAAGAAAACAAAGCCCAGAACTGAGAATTGGGAAATTCCAAATTTAAATCTTGGCTGAAGGAAGATGAGTCTGCAAAAGACGCTCAACAGAAAGCAAGCAGATTGGGAAAATGACAGTGGAGTGCTCCAGAATTCAAAAAAAAAGAAGGGAATGGTAAATTGTGTTGAATACTTCTGAGGGTAAAGTAGGAAAAAAGTGACCAATGGATATAATAAAATCATTCGTTATCTTGATAGGAAGGGGCAGAGACAATCTAGAGCACCTTATAGAGTAAGTAGGAAATGAGAAAGATAATGACAACTTAAGAAATTTTGCTTCCACAGGGGAGTAAATGAAAGGTGTAGTAACAGGGGGAGGACAGAAGGTATACAAGAAAAAATTTAGGACTCTTTTATAGTCCATTTTTGACCCAGTATCTGTGATGTTTTACCAAAGTAAGTACTGAATTCTACTCACATAATAAAGTTATTTCTTAAAAAAAAAAAAAGCCTTTCATTTCAAACTTTAAATATCCCACCTATGACCACACAGAATTTTTCAGTATTGATTATATGTAACACCACTTCCCCCCCCAGGAAAAAAAAACCCACAACTAAAAAACTAAAAATTCAAGTGTTCCCTTTCTCCAGAAAAATTTTATAACCACTTCATCCTCTAGCTCTTATTATTATTTACCCTTGCAAGATCCTCTATTTCAGAACTGAAGTTTGTTTCTCCTTCCATCATTTCTTCCTCTTCTAATGTTCGTTCATCATCAAAATCATGAACCAGCATGTCAGCTGATGGATCAAATTCATGGTCATCTGATGTTGCTGAACCTCCTGGTAAAGAATATTTTAAGAAGTTTGGTAAACCAAATTATGTGTATCTTATTAATAGTTAAAGTATACGCTATTTGAAGCTGGATATAAATAAAAGTACGCAGGAAAAGCTATGCACAGTAAGTATATATTGTTTTCTAAAATTCTTGCCCTTAATTATCACCTCCCCCTTTAAAACCTCTTCTTTAAGGGACTATTTTTTGCCGTCTCACTTCTATATATTTAGTTACAACTGGTATGTGTGTGGGGGGGTAGTGTTTATTTGTATCTTTCAAAAAGTATGTATAGCTTTTAAAAAGAGTATTGTAATCTTCCAAAGTAAACTTGAGTTGTAACTAACAAATGGTCATATCAAATAACCATGGGTGTGTGGGAAGAATCACAATTCTTAATCATCTGATTGATAATTAACAGACCCAATGAGTATGAACCCCTATGGTCCCTGAGGAGAATATATAGTCACATGAAATATACAATCATCTGAATATAATCTAGTGAAAATACAGCTGAACTCAAATATTATTCTATCTGCATAAAGGTAGTTATCCTTAACTTAATTAATTGAAATAACTCAAAGATACAGTATAAAAAGCAAAATTTATTAAAACTGCATAGAAAACTCTTATGAAAGGCATTAAAAATAATCCAGTGGGTAACTGCTGTATAAGTTAATCTATTTTTAGCCTGATGGCTGGGGAATATGGGTGTGCTCAATTGGGTCAACAGCAACAGTAGATTGCAAATGCTGAGTATATATATCCCATATTCCTACATTTGGTTATTGCCAAACCTGGACTTAAGTTTGCAAAAGCATTTTTTACTAATAAACAAATGAGTTAATTAACACTAAAAAAACCCAACAATTTATTTTCATCAGTTTAAAGTGTTAACTATTATATTAATAGATGTACCTACCCTTCTATTTCACTTCAGTAAGAAAACCAATAAATAATAACAAAGAGATACAGAGGCTGATTTCTTGAACATCAGACAACTGGGAATAAAGGGGCACCAGGGCTCTTTGTCATCTCCCAATAGTTTAAGCGTAAGAACCATTTTCTGAGTGTTTACTATGTGCCAAATACTATGTTCAAGCACTTCACATAATTAGCTCATTCAATCTTCAAACAATTCTATGAAGAACGAACAAAAACTTGAGGCGCAGAGAGTTTAAGTAGCATGTTTAAACTCACAGAACCAGTAGGTGGCAAGAATGGAATTTTAATCTTGGTTCTGCTAATTCCAATGCTTGTGCTTTTACTGCACTCCAAGCCTCCTGACACAGACTCAGAAACAGTAGATATTCTGCCTCGAAGAATACTTGAAGAGAGCCTATGTTTACTCAGATGAGTAAACTGCAAGCCAGGTCAGATGGCAAAGTACTTAGAAATCAGTGTGCTCTTTGAGGAACATAATAAAATGTTGATATTAAATATAAAATAACTAAATATATAATTGCTAAATCAAGTGTCATCTATCTTGTTATAGTACAAATGAGTTAACCAATTACCAAAATTTTGGAACGATTTACAAAATAAAAAAATTTAGAATGGTATATTATCTTAGTTTCTTCTGGAAATTAAGAAGAGCACGGTATAATTTTAGTAGGTGATCTTAGTACTCAGTGAGGGACTGGACACAAGGGTTCTATAAGAGCAGTTTGAGAATCACTAATTTAATTGCAGCTTTTTTGTTCCAATCATTATCCCCTCTTTCTGAGTTTTCAACAGAAAACACTCCCAAAACTTTTCAGTTCACCCAGCAATCTTCTAGGATGTTTAGTCAATTATGTATTCCCATAGACACTGCTATACTTTTCTTCTCCCTTGTAAGCAGAAAGATTCTATAAAAAACCTCACACCACTACTTTGAATACTATTATCCTAATCATAACTCCTACTGGATGCAAATACTGTCAAAAATAATCATGCTTAATTCCTAACTACTAATACTCCTTTATCAACTTAAAAATCAAGCTCATGAGAAAACAGTACCAAATCACCAGTGTCATATGACTGACCTAAAGTCCTCCACTTTTTGTCATTATTTGCAAAGCCAATTATATTTAAAGCCTTGCTATGAAATAACTAAGTGTGGGTGAAACTTTTCTCCCTTCCTACTCTAATTCCTTTCCCCACATGTATACTGCACTGTTCTCTATAAATCTGCAATTTTTTCCTTGAACTAATCTGACCTCTTTTAGTTGACTTCTTTTTACCTTGTTCTTTGAAACCAACTAACCATCCTGCTCCCTTCTGTTAATTACTAAGGCCCATCATTAGGCTGTCTCCTAGGGAAAAGAATCCTAAAAGCATATTATTAGGGGTAGGGAGTCTGGTGCTTTGTGTAAATATTTTGCTTCAGAATTTAAGGCAAATATCATTGCTTCATCACAAAATTCCATCCTGATGCAAAATTACTAAAAAGTACCTTACATTCTTTCAAAGACTCAGAAGATATATTCAGTTTATATCATGTGCACTTATTTATAATCATTTTACTATTCCCCTCCCTAAATCCCCATCTCTAATGGCTACTAGATATAATCGGTTTACACTGGTTTACATTGGTGGAGCCTACAGACAAACCACTTAGTCTCAGTCACGTGACTCATTACCAGAATCAACTCCAAAGTGCAAAAGTTACAAAGGACACGGCCTTTCACCAGAAGACCAGAAATTTTACATCAAGTCTCTATTTTTAATTCTTTCCAATTTTTGTGGAATTGCCAAAAATTAGTATTACTTATAAGAACAATAAACATTTCCTTGGACAGAAGCCTGATATCACAAACGTCTACCTCAGAAGATCTTCCTTAGTCTGAAAACAATTTAAAAAATTCGATCTATTTGTATAAGTATTCAGCAAGTAATAAAGGCTATTAAAGACATTTGTGTTCTTCAAGCTCCACTACTCTTCCAATTCAGCCTAGACTGATTGAAATTCAATGGAAATTGAGAAAGTCATTTATTAATATCACTTTTGGAGTAATTATTTTTATGTACGTATGTATTACCTGACAAATGGCTTGATAACTCATAGAAAAATGTCTAAAGCTCAGTCTTTGTGCAATGTCACAACATTACAAAAATAAATGAAACATTTTTGTATTTGAAAAAAGATTTAAAAACAGATTTTTGTATTTGGAAGAAAAAAAATATTAGAAACAATTCCATGTCCTAAAAAAGCATTGTAATCAAATCTGAGGTCAGATTACTTTCAACTTCTTCCAACCTGCTTCCATCCAGAACATATTTTATTAGCCAGGAAGTTGGAAAAAAAAAAAATTCAGTTTCGAAAATGTCACAAAACCTAATGTACTTCACTTCCAAGCATATTAGACATTTTCAGCTGAAATAAATGTGACAAAATCAATTGTCAGTAAAGTACAGTAGTCATTTAGAAGAGACCTGGAAGTATTCCAGTCCAACTCCTACCTGATGCACCCGATGCACACAGAGCACAATGATTTGTGTTCATAAAATGGACCCTGAACGATTAAAGAAGGATTATACTATGTCAAGCATTTCCCCAAACTTTCTAAAATGAAAACATAGAAAGGTGATTGCTTCAATAATCTGAAAAGGTCAGTAATACACCATTGCTAAATATTCAATGTGAGATGTTTTCAAATAAAATGTTACCATGTCTCAGAGAGCTCTGGTTCTCACTCTTTAGCTACATCAGGCGCCTTCTTACTCTGCCTACCCCACTGCAGAAGGCAGTCCTCTCTCCTGGTAAAATTCCTGGGCACTGAGGCAGAAGGAATATTACCAGACTCTTTCCTGACTGCTATTTAGCTCTAACCAATTGCTGCCACACAGGAATGATGTACCCAAGCATGCCAGGACCTCTGATTGATCATAAGAAGCCTAAATGCAGATTTTATATAAAATACTCCAATTTTTTCAGCTGAATACACTGGCCAAACAAAAAAACATTTGTGGCCCAGATCTGGTCCAGAGATCACACGTTCGCAACCTCTACGTTAAAGAAAAAAAATGAATCTATACTGTATTTGGAGAATACAAAAATCTAAAGATATATGGTCAGAAGATGAAACTTGATCCTATTCAAACCTAAAAATAACTTCCTTAATTTAAAACAACAATCATTTGTTGAATCTTACTTTTCCCTCTTTCATTAAATGCATTAAAAATACACTTCAAATATAACTCAAATCAAACAGCAATTAAAAACTACACAAAATAGATGTGGCAATTCATCAAAAGAAAGAAAGGAAGGAAGGAAGAAAGAACAGAGAGAGAGAGAGAGAGAAGCCACAAATAGTCATGAGGTTGAACTCACAGCAGCCTCACCTGTACTTTCATGGGCAGTCAAATATTTCATCCATTTCTTTTTCCCCAGAGAAAAGAAGCAGTCAGAAGAAAAGCAAGTCAGATGATAGTCTAACTTCTCTAGCCTTTATGTAACTAACAGGACAAATGTTAGTCAAATAGAGATTATAAAACATATAGAAAATACTTACCTGGACTTGAAGACTCAACAGATGGCTGAGGGGAGGGGGAAAAAAGAAGAAAAATTAGCATTTTTGTGTAGTAAGTCTTTACAAACACTACAGGAATTATTCAACTGATATGACACAAAAAAACTAGTTAAGTTTTAATGTCTGAATTGTCTAAGACAAACTAAAACTTCCTGTATAATTCCTACTCTGACATTATGTTTATTTAAACATAGAGAAAAGGCTAAAACATTCCTGAACCTAGGAACAAAAACAATAATATGGAATTGATTCTGTTTTTAAAAGCAAATATGTATCTCCTAACATGTGGTTTAAGAGATAAGATTTTAGATCTTGGATTTCTCTGAATATTCTCTCCTATCAACACAGGGAAAACTATACCCAAGTTTTGCTATCAAGCTGGTCTCTAGCTTAAAATGAGTGTGAAGAGGCAGAAACAATTTAAAACATTATCTTAGACAAAAAATATGCTGTAAGAAAGCAGAGGGAAATTAGAATGTTACTTAAGCACCAAACTGTTCACTGGGTTAACTTTACTAATAAACAACATACTTTTAAATTACCACAGAATTAGCAACCTTTCAAGCTAAAGTCTAGAGAGGTTAAGTTATCAAATGGAAAATCACAAAGATTCCCAATTATAATGTCCCTTCTACTGTAGCATTCTACCGCTCATAAATTACAAGCATTTGGAAAATTTAGAGATAAAATTGTTAGCAACTCTTTTAGTATTATCAGCACTCGACAGTTTGTAGCTGTGTTTTATATCTTAATTCAGTTAATTAACAATTATAAACAAATCATCTACAAATATCAACCCCTATAAAACAAATTCAGTAACAAAAATTCAAAGATGCTTCAAATGACATAAACTTTATAACTAAAATCTTGCCTATTCATTCTGAGCTATCTATTTCATACTCATTAGATGTCAGAGATGCTGGAGAGCCAAAAGCACTAGCAAAGAGATGGATATTCTAGTATTTTCCTTCTTTCTGCTAAGTAATGTGGCAGAGAGACAAGAAGAGCAAAATAGAAATTAGTTAAGTGCTCAATTTTTCAAAAGCTAGGCATCTAAGACAAATTCTTACAAGGTATTAAAACTCCATTTTGTAAACTGTCCTCATTATGCTATTGTAATAAGTATGACAGGCAAGAGTCCACATGGTGACTTTGACTCTTCTGAGGCATACTTTTTCAAGGGTTCTTTTTTTTCCCTTTTCTTACAAGAGAATGGTTCTTGTCCATAGCATTGTCTTAGGCTAACAAAAGACTGACTATTCAGTATTAGATATTTTCAAGTGTCACATCAATATCTTTATTTAAAAGTTACGCTTCCACAACGAGTCAAAACAGAAAGTATTACTCTTTAACTAGGTTCCTCTAATGGGAAGCTGTACAGGGAATAATGTAACCATAAAAAGGGTTTTTATCTTGTTTATTAACATCTTTTGAACAGGATTACACACTTCTAGCTAAAAATGGATTTAACCACCACACAAATTATTACACAGCAAATCAATATTTTAAAATATTAACCCACTTTTATTTCATGCAACTATATTTTATTTCCCAAGTTTAAGCACAACTTCTGTCCTAGGCTACAGCAATGTTAAGGACTACCTTCATCTGGTTCCAGGTTCACTATACACAGAGTAGCCTTCATAATGCTGTTTTTCCTCCTTCGTAAACTTCTGAAATAGGTTTACATGGCATAAACAAGAAAAAACAGCATTTTCTTCAAATTAGCTTAAAAGAAATAGTTCTTTGAGCATTTGGCTCTTTCTGAACACTCCCATAATTATTCTATTTAATAGTCTTCTGATAAAAAAGGTTGATTAAAAATAAGTTATTCTACTGCATAAAAGGTACATTTTCATTGATCTTATTAGATATTGGCAGGAACAGATACTGAATTGTGACTGGCATCTATATACTTTAGTTTGTAAAAGGACTCAAACTGTGCTAAATGCCAAAAAATACCATACTGATTTTTGTTTTACTGGTAAATAGTTACCACTTTAATGTTCTGAAAAAGGCCCCAAATATTTTCTGTTCATTATCAAATGTTTAGAGGACTGGGAGCATTTGTAAGCATAGCTGGCATAAAGTAGAACACCCAGTGCTCAAAGGTAGCACTAATCATATTAAGTCAGACATACTAGAATGTTTCAAGAACCATGATTTGACGGATGGTATAGCTAGATTAGGATCCTTGTAGGGGGAAGTAGGGATGGTTTGCCTGTAGATACATATTTTAGTACTCTGTGTTTAAAATAAAATTCCACTGTATCGACCAGAGTAGGATGGGAGTGAGATTGATTTCCTGAAAGTTAAATCAAAGAGAGCTTCTGGAAAAAAGGCATTTGAAAATAGTTTATACTATAAACATTATTTTTGCCCAACCAACAAAGTGATTATCTTTCAAATAAAATACGGGTTTAGTTATCCTAAAACAGGAAATTTCAGTATAAAATGAGGGCATTTTTTTATTTAGGTATTTAAAAGAACAGCAGAACCAAACTATGTTTATATAGTACTGCGTATTTTCAAATGTATAGTTACTTGATCATAAACCTAGCAGTAATGCCTGCCCCACCTATCTCATTTTATAGGTTAGCAAACCCAGGGAGATAAACTGACTTGAACAAGGTTCCATGGAAGGTGGTGAAGGTCCTGCTCCCTTCTATACCTCCCAAGGAAACAACTATGTAAAAAAAAAGTTTTCTCTTTACCTTTCTCCTCTTCTCTCTTACTTTCTCTGTATTTCTAAAGTGGTTTTCATCTATTCAAAGCATGTTTAAAATGTGACTGCAAGTTGTTATCTGTCATGTCAGACTATTATCTATGTCTCATTAGGAACTGGTGTCTCTGATAATACCCTCCAGGACATCTACAATGTCTACCATTAATGACTACAGTAAATTAGAAAGGAGGAAGGAGGGGAAAAAAATAAAACTAAAGTTAAACAGGTACTCATTTGTAGCAATATCTATTTTCAGAAAAAGCTCAAATTATAAAACCTGAGCAGTAAAGAAGATTTTACACTGGGGATTAAAATGTAATTTAAAAATGCACTCAGAGATTACTGGTAGAAATAAGAGTTGATCTAAGCATTATGGAGATCATCTTGCCAACGGGAACTTACTCTACTGATACGCCTAAAGAAGCACACTGAGACATATGTATGTAACATTCATTACC
Organism: Camelus bactrianus; assembly: GCF_048773025.1. Classification (NCBI taxonomy): domain Eukaryota; kingdom Metazoa; phylum Chordata; class Mammalia; order Artiodactyla; family Camelidae; genus Camelus; species Camelus bactrianus. Next base: position 29,633,683 of record NC_133551.1, read on the forward strand.
ATGAAGTTGTCCACAGCAAAAAGTTGGGAAAAAATTTAAAGTCCATCATTTAACTAATTAGAAATGAAATACAGTTCTTCCAAGAAAGCAAATACTATTAATTTATTAAAAAGAACTCAACAGTTTTGTTTGTGAGGATTGAGAAAAAAATGCTTAAAAATATATATGTGTACATGTATCTAAACAGATAGATATTTATATACATTAGGAGTAAAAGTTCAGAGGAGGGAGTAAATTGGGCTGGAATAAACACAAAAAGTTTTTACCCAAGAGGATACACAAGAATCTGTTAACAACGGTTACCTCTAGAACATGGGTTGAAGAAGGCTTTTTTCATTTTATACCTTTCTGTACTGTGGAATTTTTTAACCACTTGCAAGCATAACTCTGTTTTTTAAAAAGAAAGCTAGAGGAGATTATCTTGTGGAATTATGAGCCATTTTCATTTTTTTCCTTTACTTTTAGATTTTCAAGAAAACCTAGTATTTGCCTTTTTTTGTAACAAGTCTGTAATTTTGAAAAATAACCTAATTTTCTTTTAGGTACACTCATAGTTGTTTTATCTGAGACAGAAAACATTAGAGAGATAGACAGAGTTTGAGTATGCTAAATCAAATTAAAAAATGAACTGTTAACTTTTATACCTTCACCCATATATATGATTTAGCTGATCAAGTTGCTAATAGTTGTAACAAATATTCAATGCCTCAGACTCATTCAAATGTTTATCTTCTGCATTTTTCTAGACCATGGTAAGAAATATCTCATATACCAGGAAACTATAAGTTGGGAGAGTAAAAGATCAACTAACTAGAATATCACCATTATTAAAACATAAATAAGTAAACAAGGTAGTAAAACCACAAAGTAATCATTACTCTTTCATTCTAGGCAATCAAAAGCGTATTTTCAATGAGTATAACTGTATGAACTAATTGCTCCCCTTAAACCAATTCCACCACCATTTAAGTATTATTATTACCTACTTAGTAATGTGGACACTAAATCAGAGATTCTCACAGCGACAGGGGTGAAGACAGAAGGGAGTTAGGGACCCTGTGTCAAGGGCTCAACATCCCTCTCTTCCTCCATACAAAATTAAACTGTTTAACTTTGCTGTTACTCAGAATAATTCTGGGGCATAAATGAGGTTAAGAAAGTCTTAGAGTTAAAATTAGCAAATTTACTACAGTAGTAATAATTTAGAGGATAAATTGCTATTACTAAGCACTAGGAATTCAGAAGCCTACTAGGTTCCAGCCTTAACCGTGCCACAGACAAACTGCATGATCTAGGACAAATTATATAAACTTTCTGCTCAGTTTCATTTTCCCTTAGATGAAAAGATTAAGATTTCAAGTTTAGTTCAATTTCCTTTGAGATCTAAGTTCTTTACTTTTATTATAAATTGCTTAAGAGACATAACACTACTGAGGAGTACTTAGCTAAATGGATGGGATATGTTTAACAGACTCTTCTCAGTTTGTTTTTTTTTAACTAGGACTATTGGGAAAAGATGATCTCAATTTGCAAAAAGCTATTGGGGGGTGCTACTTTATGAATTTCATATCTATATAAACATAATTATAATAGCCATTCTAAGCCACAGCGTAAGTCAAACAGAATGGGTCCCAGGTAACAACTGATAGGTGAACTTAATCACTGCAATGAATTTTGAAATCATTTGCAAATTCTCTGAAATATACAGGGACTCCATCTTAACTCCAAGCAAGAAATTTCTATATACCTGACTGCATTTCATAAAGACACGCTGAAGTTTCAATGGCAGTGTTGTATTTCTGAATTATTTGGGAAAATGATTAGTCTCAAGAATTCTCTAAAAGTAACTCACTTCTATATTTCCCAACTTATCTTTCCCACCTTATCAAGTGTTTTGACCATTACTCCTTCTGAATTAAAACTTTTTATGACTTTCATGCATCAGTGTCAAGTACTTCGGATATATCTTTAATAGCTCTCAAGTAAAAATACTCAAAAAAATTTTTTTCATTAGCAGTATAGAGAATTATTTAAGGCCTAAATTCATTGCAGTGAAACAAGTTTCATTTAGAGTAGAAATTAAACACTATCAAGAACAGCAGTCAAGACGATCCTATTTCCTTAAAAACAAAATCCAAGTACCCTCAAAAAATGCTAAACAAGGAGTCTATTTTTAGGAGAACCGAATGGAAGGATGTGATAATGAAAAAAAAAGGACTGTGTATTATTTTGGAAAATACTAAAATACTTAAAACTAATATATTAATAGCAAATCCATTAAATTTTCTTCTCTTTGACAACAACATGGCCTAGGTAAAAAAGACAAGTCTTGCACTATACTGTGGCTTTTTTTCCCTGAAAAGGAAGTCCCTCAAGTGTTTACAAACTCTGAAATAAAAGACAAATTGTTCATTCCCAAAGGTCCCTACACCACATTCCTTAAAAACCCAAAGGATCGACTATTTCTTCCTCTTATTCTTTCTTTTGCTGCCTTTGTAAAACTGCTACTACCCTATAATTTCCCTCCTTTAAGTGTGACTAGAAGAGCGTCCTTTTAGAAGGTTGATTAAAAATTTTAAGGGATAATAAGCAATGAGAAATTATTAAAAAGTATTAGGAAAGGGAGCATATGCGATTACTTTTAAATGCATTAAATATACTTTAAATGTTACTACAATTTCAAGAACTATTAAATACATACTTCTTATTATGGACTAAGATGATCTGATCAAGTATGAAAAAATCAGTATTTGTATTTACATCTAAAGCAATTCATATTTAAGAATTAAATATTCTTCTGGAGAAACAAGGTCAGGGTCATTCTCCTATGTAGGAAAAACCGACAACAAAAAAGCCCAGAAGCATAATAACTACATTTATCTCAGGAGACATGTTTCTTCAATAACCTGTTTTCCCTCAGATTCATCAAATAAATGCATATTCTCACGCTGCACTTACTGTAATTTCACCAGTTAGTGTCAATCCTCAGGTCTCCTTAACCAAAAAGTGCAATAGCACAGCACTTGAATTATTTTATCACATGCTTTATGCTGGCATCATAAAGAATGAACTTCCTGAGAGCTCACACAAAAGCAAGTAAAAGCACTCTATAAACCAAACATTTCTCTTTCAACTAATTTTTAAAATGACTACTCTCTAAAACCAGTCTAATTACTAAAATACTGATAGGAAAACTGCAAATTAATTTTACCTTTCACCACTTCACCTGTTCTATATTTTTTGTAAGATTCAGATGAAAGTTCCTCCACTCTTCCTTCAAATTCACTATAAACAAAACCATCTACAAATAACTGAATATAAAAGATGAATTTTTAAAAGATACCACGTCACTATTAAAAAAAATGCACTGAAAACAAAATTCAGGTTTCTTCTTGAAGTTGAGCCATCCGTGCGTTCCTACAGAACATGGAGAGTTCCATTCTCCAAGTGATACAATTTTTAAGAAAACAAAAATATACACTTCAAAATATTAGGAAATGATTAGTGATTCAAAATACTGCTTTTCCTCTTACATGAATGCAACCCTTTTTAATCTCTAAGTCGAATAAACTGTTAAAATGCTTTTACTTACATATTAAGTTTTCAGCATGCTGGGCAGTGAAAATTTCTGGGTAAGGGTTTTTTAAGCTGAAAATTTACTGTATTTTCATACACTAAACTCTGTTCCATCAATAATATCTTGCTTTAAAATATAACTACAGATCTTAAAGCTCAAACCATTGTGAGCAGCACTACAAGGGAAGAAATCACATTACCAAATACAGCACAATGCTGCTTATCTAATGGGAATACACTGAAAGGGGGGAATCCACTGAATGTAAATATATTTACATATTTAACAAAATATATGTAAATCCAACTACATAGACTCCTTCCCGGCTTACCTATCAAGGAAAGAAACATTTAAGAACCTCACCAAGACTAAAATTCTTTCAGACCAGTGGAATAAATCCAGTCTCATTTAAGTGAAATACAAACTACTTTGTTTTCTCCAACTCATATTCCGTGAAATACAATTCTTTAACCACAAAGAGCAAAAGAAATGGAAATAAATCTAAAGATCTAAGTTTAGTTTTCAATCAGAAATACTAAAATTTAAAAAATAGTACTGGCAGCGAACAATCCTGCTACAGTAATCTCTCTTTCTCTTTTAAAAGCAAATACTCCAGGACATAAAGTCAGTTTCCAAAAAGAAAGGAGGACTCCAAGAGACACCCCAGAAAACTGTTAAAGTCCCTCCACTCAACAGGTACTTGAAAAGGCTTCCAAATTAATATTTTTTTCCATAACCTATGTTTCTGCATTTCAGAGTTTAGAAAGGAAATATGGTATTGATAAAAGTGTACTCACCATTGACTTCATTTAGCAAATAATGAAGACGAAAATTGGGGGTTGAATGGTAAATATAACCACCTACTTCCTGAATCTGTTTTTAGGCGCCTCTAAGACAATGGAAATGGTAATTCTCACAAGAAAGAAAAAAGCCTTATCAATCATTTGAGAGTGGCTTTACTCAAAGACATAAAAGTCCAAATATATCGCCTCTTGAACTCCAGCGAATAAAGGAAATCGAAAGAGTAAGGGGGAAAAGGCAAAAAAAAAAAAAAAAAAAAAAAAAAAAAAAGCTTAAAGGTTCAAATCACAGGCAGAAATTTAAATGTCTAGTTAACATAAATCAAATTTAAATTAATTTTAACGGGTTGTTTGCCTACCGATTTGAGGCCCCAAAATGTAAAAACTCACTACCGAAGAAAGGGGGCTTTGGGAACTCGTTTACTAGAAAAAGAGCAAAAGGGAAAAAAAAATTCTTCCCTAAGGGGAAAAAAATTGTAAGAGAAAGAACACAAGAACAGACAGCCTTGATTTGGAAGGGGGGAAAATGCCTGGAAAGTGATGGGGAGTAAGAAAGGGAGAAAGCAACTCTTACGATATGTAGAGAAAAAGGTCCTATGGGGGAAGACGGGGGAATGTCTGAAGAAATGGGGAGACTCCCCCAACCGAGACCCACGGATTGCGAAAGACCACGTTCATTTCACCACGCTCATCTGGTCACCAGCAAGAAAATTACAGAATTAATCACAAGCCGTTTTCCTTAGGTTTTTCCCAACAGAGACGGGATGTGAGTAGCAAACTGGTGGGGGTAACGCATAAGGGCGCAACAGCATCTCGGTTAGGGAGGGAAGAAACTTCGCAAGAAGAGGAAGCAGCAGCTCCACTCCCGGCCCCAGCACCGGCCGGCGAAGTTGCGCCACAGGCGCCACGGCCGGCAGGCGCCCCCTCCCCCTCGTCCCTCTCTGCACGCACTACTACGCTTCACTCGACCCTTCAAACTGCCCCCGAAGTCCAACTACGCCTCCGCGTCCTCCTACCCCCGGACCCATCCCAACTAAGTTCCACGGAAAGCTCCCGCCCAGAGCGCGGCCTGTTCCGGACAACAGGTGGGCAGTGGCGCCAGCAGGGCTGGGCCTCTCCTAGCCAGGCCCACTCCACTCCTCCCCGGCCCGGACCCGGGGGCGCCCGGCTCCGGGACGGGGAGGGGGAGCTCGCTCCCTTACCTCCGCCATATTTGCCGTACTGACGGGTCACATCTCCGCGGCGGTCGCAGCTGGGTCACGGCCAGAACCCGGATGTGAGACTCGGCAGCGGGACTCCAGCCGCTGCCGCCGCCGTCTCTGCCGCTCCCGCCGCCGCTGCCTCGGCGAGAACGCGCAGGAGCCGCCCGAGCGCGCCCACCACACCCCACTCCGCCCCCTCGCGGCGCCCGGGCGGAGCAGGACTGGAGGGAAAAGGCCGGCGCGCGCGCGGGAACAGGAGCGAGCGCGCGAGGCCCCGAGGCAGCCCTACCCCGGAGGAACTCGGAGGGGGCGGAGTCAAGGTGGGTGTGGGGGGAGGTGGGCGTCTAGGCGCCGGGCACCTCCCGTGCCTTAGCAGATCCCAGACTCCAGCCCGGGAGAGGGCTCCAGGGACTGGAGAGGTCAAGGAAAGGAGCTAAAGGAGCCGCGTTCGGCATTCACGTCGCAGGGGAAAAGATACATTACGTTCTACACGTAGGTTTTTTTTGAAGTGCATTTGTTGGAAAACGGTTGTTGCTGTGATGCAACAACGGCAAGTAGTGCGCTTTGAAAGCGCTTATCCCTTGACAAATGTTTCTCTCGGTTGATTCCCGACAGGAAGTGTAAAATCCCATATCCTGAAATCTTAGAGGTCAGAGCAGAGATTAAGAAAAGGGTTTGCGCTAAGTGGTCTGCCATCCGTGTATCCCATTTGCTTTTCCTCACACACCTTCTGCAATGCCTGTAGCAACATAATTGTGCAACAGCTGAATTCTGCACTAGAGAAAATTTTTAAATGTGAAATACTAACAAGCTGCTCTTTGATGGATATAAATAATCTCCGACTCCACTGCATGGAGGGAGAATTTGCTTATTTGCAATCCCTGAAATGCCTGCAATTTAAAAGTTTCTGTTAATGTATTGTCCTAGAACTGCCAATTGGCTTTGATGATAATTCTGATGATTGCCAGAGCCAATGATTGCGAAATAACAAACATGTTTCACTTCCATTACTAAGGCAGATACCGGGTAATGAAAACGTGCTATTAAAACGTGCACTAACATATTTTACCAAATCAGGAATTAAAAAGTCTTACTTCATAAAGACATTCCCCCCAAATGTTCAAGGGTTCTTCTTAATGCAATTTCAGAAATGACTACCAAAGTCAGTTAAATATGAAAATAATTCCCTCCAAATAATCTGATGCAAGCACTACAATATATTGCATAAATGTGCACACATACAATTTTTAAATTGATACTTAACTTACAACACAATATGGGGAAGGCTGTTTTAAGTTATTTGTATTCCCTTAAAATACCAGACTCTATTAGTAGTTTCGTATTTCCAAAGAGTCAACATTAACTTGAAATTCTTATGTCCAATAATAACTTGTGCATGAATATTTTGTGCATTTATAGGTATATGAAGTAGCTGCTAAGTGAAAGGACATTACCTGGTAATTTGACAGGAAAAGAGTCCACAGACAGTCTGTAAACCAATTAAACATAAACATCTGATGCACATTTTCTACTGAAAGAAAAGCAAGGGAAAGAAGAGAAAGGAAAACTTTAAGGTTCCCAAATCTACAAACAATTTTTACCATTAACTGTACCGTAAGTATTTTCATTTTATTTTTTAGAATACTTATATAAAAAAATCCTTATTTTTCAGGATTCCTTGGGAGAATAAATATTTTAGCATAGGTATATAGTTTCTAAGAGTAACCCTGTTGAATTACCTTAGTTCTTTGCACTTGAAATAGAAAAGACTTTTTTACAAGTCAGTTCATTTTCAAACAGTTTTCACTTTGAGATGCTTGATGGAAACAGCTGTGAAGGCAAAGAACAATGGATGTGCACAGACCTGAGGTGGGTAAAGATAAAAAGAATAAGGAGCCTAGAGGTAGAAACTCAGGCTTTCTAAAACCATCTGGTTGAAGGAGGATTATCCATTTAAATACAAAAGCTAACATATGAAATTTAACTGGTTACCAAAAGGAAAATTAAAAAGTGTTGTCAAAATGCAAGGTACAGGAATAACTCAGTTGCTTAAGCCCATTTAATCTTTGATTCTTCAGTTAAACCATCAACAGAAATCCCAATTGTGATAAAGAGGTGGGGAGCAAATCCCTTAACCTACTGAATGAATTGTGAAATTGTCAGGAATGTTGAGGTCTGGGACATATTTGAATAGATATCCATCTTACTGATAAATGACTCTCAAGTTTATTCATATCGTGTATCAATTTTACTAATTTTAAGTGGCATTTTATTGCTTAGGCGGAAAATCCCCTCTACATTTTTCTCCTTCCTTTTTTTTGTAAACGTGGGTTCAGTGATTTTTTTTTAAGGTTCAAATATTCTAAAGGTAAAAGGAAACAGCTCCAATGTTGTAACATATTACTGTTGAATTTAGTATAGTTCTAATCCCATTTTATTCTAGTGACATACTTTTTTTTTAAAAACTGTAGGAGCCATCTTAAGGAAAGCAAAGTCTTTCTCAAAACTCTTGCTTATGTCTTCAGTATCAAATATGTAAAAATTAATTATTCATTACCATAGAATCATAATGTTGGATAGGACCTTAGAGGTTGATAGTCAGTTTCTACCCTGTCTAGCTAGGAAGCCCTCATCCTGTTTCCCCACTGCCAGGCTTTTCTGCCTATGCTTAATCACCTCCAGTGACTTACTGTCTCATGGAGAGGCTGCTCTTTTCAAAATGGCTCTAATGTTTGGACCATTCTTTTCATGATTTACCTCCTTGTTACTTCCACCCATTACCCTAAGTTCTTCAGCATTTTGGATTAATTCAACAGATGTCATCTTTGTATTCAAATACAAACACTCAGTATTTATACTTGGGTTAACAAAAATAATCTGTAAACCTATTGATAATAGATGAGCTAAAAACTGAACATTACAAAGTTGAAGGCATGAGAAAATTCACCATTACCTATGAGTTGTTTAAAGTTTTAGTTTATAGTCTTTATTATTGTGATATCCAAAATGGTAGTTCTGTTAGAATTGTGTAGTAGAATATTTACAGTTAAGCTAAAAGGTGTGGTTAATTCCAATTATATGTGAGGTTTGTGGCTAATGTCCCAAAACAAAACAAATTACTCTACAAAGCCTGAATAAATGCCTCTTTAGCTCCCATTCCCCACCTAAAGGCTTCCTTACTTTCAGGCAAACTAACATGAACTTTTACCACATTAAGCTACTCAAAACTGCTATTATACTGGGAAATTATTTTTAAGGAATTTACTGAATACTCCATTAAAAAGTTATTAAACAATTTTATAGAGGCTGCAGTACACATGCACACACACGAACCCTGTCAAAGTTATTATTTTGCTATGAACAAAAATATTTTAAGGTCTCGATTTTACTTCAATCAGTACCTCAAGCTAACCAATAAATAAACCTAGGAATTTACATATACCTAGGAAATATAACCTTTTATTCAGTACCAACGCCTGATTCAAATATAAGTAACATATACCTTTACTATATAAACATGTTATGCAATTCAAAAAGGCACCTCTCAAATGCACCAAGAAAACACCTGTAAAAATTTAGAGTCTGGGGCTTTTTGAATGGAATAGATTAATACAGTACATTCAAAACCCTAAAACCAAGTTCTGTATCTAACAATTTTCAGACTCCATGAGCCCCCTTTGAGATTATTTTGTAAATTCGTTCCTAAAATTTTTATTTAAAACTACAGCCTACACATAATATGCAGGTAAAAATTTAAGGATAACTACTAATTTGGTTGAAAATACCTAAATGCCAAAAACATTTTTTAAAATGACATTTGAGAGAAATTGAGAGCTTTACCTCTACGTTAGCAGGCAGAATGTACATTGCAAAGCAGTAATGCATTACATTTGGAAGCCCCACATCTATGCAACAATCAACACCATCTTTTTGTTGGTTTGATTTTTATTATTAATGCTACCCCAAACACATATTATAGCTTTTTGGTTTTTCAAAGAACAGTTCTGGTTTTTCCTTCGTTAAGAGTTTTATCCAGTGACCTCATTTTATCAGATTATCACAAACTGGTATTTTGATAGTTCTTAATATTGTTGACACGTTATTTTTATCTCACCCAAACTCTGCAAATCATTGGCCCATCAGCAGTTCTCAAACACTGGAAGCATAATATAACATTTATATTACTTGAGGGAATTTGGACTTTCCCTCCCTTAATCTCCAAGTGTGCCCCTGCCTACCAGCATCACATCCGTCTTGTCTGCATTGAACCTCAACCAGTTGGTTCTTAACCACGTCCGAAACTCAGCCAGGCACTGGGAGAATCGAGCCACCACACCATCTGGATCAAAGGAAAGAGAGCCTCAGTAGTAGTGAGACCAAAGACCACGATGATGTCGCAAGCTCACCATTCACCATGTCTCAATCTTTAAACAAATGGCCAGGAATTAGGACAGTACCCCATGACAATTTTAGAAAAACATTAATGAGCCTTGAGTCATGCAATTTGCAACCAATGGTAAAGGAATAAAAGCGACCCAATAAATAGGTCGCCTCATTCCGCCCATGACTGAAGAAAGGTTCTCTCAACTCCAGGTCATTTCGGCTAAGCGGCCTCAGGAGACGGGCCAGTCTTGTAACTGCATAAGCTTTTCTGCAAAATTAAGGATTTCAGTGTTGGAGAAAGATTTAGGGATAACGGGCCCAGAGAGAGGTAGTGATTCGCCCAAGGTCACACAGCAAACGAAGACCAGAAATGGGCTCCAGACCAGAGATCTTTCCATTAAAAGCTTAAAGAACAAGGCCATTCAAACGCAGAGGAGGCATCTGTCGCCAGCGATCCCCTACGGGCGGGGAGGACTTCATTCCCTCACAATAATGCCCTCTTCGAGCCTCTCTTCCCTACCTCACTCCCTTCCAAAAGGGCCAGTTTCCGGTGGACCCGGCTCACCACAGGGGTTGCAGTGGGAGCCGGAGCCTCCCGAGGTTGAGACAGAACCCGAGATACACTGGAAAAGAGGCGGAGCCACAGGGGGGTGGTCAGCTTAGCCCCACCCCGACAGGCTCTGGGGGCACACTGGAGAAAAGGGCGGAAGCGGACAGGGCGAGGCGAACTCACTCCGCAGCGGACTGCCGGCGCGCCGTGGACGCCGGGGGAGATAGGCTCCGCCGCCACCGTCAAAGCAAAAGACCCGGCTAGGCGGCGGTGGGAGGCTGAGGAGCGCTGCGCATGCGCCTTGGGGGGCCGGCGCCACTCTGGGAGGGGAATAGAGCTGGGAGCTTTCCCTTAACCCCTCCCCGGAAGTTAAGGGTCTTCCGGGCGGCATTCTGCGGTGGGGGAGGGGAAGGGAGAAAGGGGACCGAGGACATCTCGGGAGCCCCTTATCCCAAACAGGACTAGGAGAGGAAAGATGGTTTATGGAGGCTGCACTTACAGCCGCTGCCGCTGCTGCCGCCGCCACCTTCGCTGCTGGCGCCACCGCCTGAAGAAGCCCCATCCATCCGCCTGCAGCCGGGAAGACTCAAGAGCCTGGGAGGGGCCTGGGGCCGGGGCCGCCCGCCTCCTTCTTCTAGTCGTCGTCCGGAGCTTCCTCTTGCTCCACCAACCCTCTGCCCTCCCCTCCGCCTCCGCCCTCCTCCTCGGCCTCCAGCCGCCAGCCAACCGCGCGGCCGCTTGTTCAGCCAGGGCTCCACCGTCTCCATGACGCCGGGCAAACAATATAGTACCTCGGCCGGAGCCCCTAACGCTGGGATTTGGGGTACAGGGACTCCAGAAACAGCCAGGGAAAGCGGGTGGTCTTCCACTCTCCAGCCAGCCAGTCGTCACCATGCCCATCTCTCCGGTAAACAGCCGCAAGCAGCTGAACCTCACGGTGTAAGTCCCGGCGCTAAAACCTTAGTCTATCCCCCTAGGTCCCGGAGGGAGGCCTTTCAGATCCTATCTCTTGCTGCATCTGTGTTCAGTCAGCAGCCCTCGAATCTCCTAGGCGGCAGTGTCTCCTTCCTTGGTCTGGTACGGCCTTTATCGAACCCCTTCTGCTGTGCTTGCTGTCTGAAAAAGGACCTAGTTTGTTTAGAACCACCTCTTCTAGCACTGTTCGGGTTTTTTGGGTTTTTTTGTTTTTTGTTTTTTTTTTTTGGTCTGTAGTCTCAAGCTTGTTGCCTCCAAGCTGTGCCCAGATGTTCAGTCCTCTCAGCTTCTGTGAGCCACCAGACTGAACATTACTATGCTCTGTAGTCAAGGTTTTTTCCTGCCTCCATCCTACCTTAAAACTCATTACAGCTTACAACGTTCTATTGTTCTGCAGCAGTTAAATGGGGCCTGGAAAAAAGCACACAGCTCTACGGATTTGTCTCTCTTATAACTTCAAATGGCCAGCAATTCCACTAAAGTTTCCTAATTCATTCACTCTCCCACACTTCCAGACCACTTGTGTTCTGTCTTTTTAACCTTCAATGTCTCCCCTCTCCAATCTCTTCCAGCTCAGCTAATCTTTCTTTAGCAGAATTTGTTGAAAGGTCTTGGGAGAGAACCTTCCCTTCTCTCTTGAATGTGGTACTCAGGTTTTTGTCCATCCTACCACTCCACAAAAAAAGAGCTTTTGTGAAGGTCAGCAATAGCTGTCCACCCAAAGACAATGGCCATGTCTCAATTTCTTTATTAACTCACCCATCAGCAGCTTTGCACTAGTTAATCACTTCTTGAGTTTAGAATCACTTCATTTGATTTCTGGGACACCACTCCTTTCATAATTCTCTCCTTGGTTTATGTCTACTCCTTTTCAAAATACTTTACTGGTACCACCCCATGCCTAAATATTGGAATGTTGCTGGGGTCAGTCTTTAAACCTCTTCTCTTTGGTGGTGGTGTTGTTTTGCCTTTAAAAATTATCTATCTAGAAGTGCCTACTTAGTTAGCATGCTCAAGGTCTTGGGTTCAATCCCCAGCATGCCCATAAATAAATAAACAAATAAATAAACCTAATTATCTCCCCCTCCAAAAAATTTTAAAAGTAAATTTAAAAAGTGTGTATACACTTGTGATTTACAAGTTTATATCTCTAGCTAACACTTCGCTCAAGAAAACAGACTTAAAATCAAACCTGTACAATTAGAAGTTAAAAGGTATCTCAAAATTCATATTTGAAGCTGAACTTAGTTCCCCCCTCTGATCAACTCTGCAGTCTTTCCCACTTCAGTAAATGGCAATTTCCATTCTTCCAGTTACTCAGTAAAAAACCTTGGGTTACTCTTCTCAATACCTCACTCCATGGGCAGATTCTACCATTATTCTACCTGCAAAATCAATCCAAACTACCACTCTAATGTAAGTCACTGTCACATTGCAGTAAATACCTAAATGGTCTCCTTGCCATCACCCTCAACATGGTAATCACTTCTCAGAAGCCTCCAATTTTTCCCATTTCTCTCGGAGAAAAAGCTCACATCCTTCCAGGGCCCCACAGGATCTCACTGGGACTCTTTCCCCTTGGCTAATTACACTCCATATTCCACAACAATATCAGGCACATTTTCCCACTTCAAGGCCTGTGCATTTGCTGTTCTTCGGAATATTGTACCCCCTGGTAATCCCATGACTCATTTCCTTCAGATGTCACCTTATCAAAGAGTCCTCTAACTACTCTACATAAAATAATAATACTCTTCCCAGCACTTTCAATTCCTTAGCTTACTTTATTCTTTTCTATGAAAACTTATTTCTGTTTGGTTTCTTATATACTTGTTTGTTAACCAGTCTTCATCTGAGCTATGATGTGCTTCATGAAGGCAGAGATTTTTGTTTTGTTCACTGTTATTGCCTAGAATGAAGGAGGCACTCAAATATTTGCTGACAGCAAATGAATGAATGAATATGTACTTCAATAACATTGTTTATTGCTCATCTTGTCTGGTATTCATTTTAACTTGTAGCTATGGAAATCTCAAAGTAAAATTAAATTGCTTTCATGTAAAATTTTAAAAAGTCACAAAACTCTTGTAGTATCTGAGAGAGTGTTAGAAAAATTCCTTGGGGATTACTTAAATAATGACAAATTCACAGGAGATTTATCTGTTAAGGAAAGAGTGGATTGAGAGATAAAAAGTAGTATAACGTTTGCTTTCTGGGGTAGCCATATTATCTAATTAAAACAAAGTTTCATAGACAGTAAAGTATACAACCATTGGTTTGACCTAATATAGTATTTCTCATCTTCCTCAGTTTAGGACTTAATCCTGATCTTGGAAAGGATCTCATAAAATGTGTTTTTATCAATTTTCCACTTTTGTCACTCCAGTTTTTTCCTGTATTGGATCTTTCTTATTAGCTTAACAATACAGATCTTCCTCAACTTACAATGAGGTTATGTTTCAGTAAACCCATTCTAAGTCAGTGGGTTAGGTTGAAAATGTGTTCAATACACTTAGCCTACCTTAAACATGCTCAGAACATTTCCATTAGCCTACAGTTGGGCAAAATCATTTAACACAAAGCCTATTTATAATAAGGTGTTGAGTATCTCATGTAATTTATTGAATACTGTACTGAAAGTGGAGAACAGAATGGTTGTAACTATATCGATTGTTTAGCTTCGTGATAGTGTGGCTGACTGGGAGTTTCCACTAGCTGCCAGCATCACAAGAGAGTGTCATTGTACAGAGTTTCATTAGCCTGGGAAAAGAAAAATTCAGAGTACAGTCACATTCACATCATTGCAATGCATGTCACATTCACACCACTATAAAGTCAAAAAGTCATAATTGGAGGACTGGGTGTATTCTCCCATTGTGGTAGAAACCACTAATACTTTCTTCAATGCTTTTATCCTATTTCTCTGCCCAGTTTCTCTATTCCATTTCTTTACATGTTCATTCATTGCCTTTTGATTTTTTTAGGTTGGAGTTTACGTCTGTTCTTGCATGTTACTCACTTTTCCCATTAGGATCCTTAGCATATTAATCATAATTATTTTAAATTCCCATTCTTGACAGTTCCAAAATCTCTGCCATCTCTTAGTTTGGCTCTAATGATTGCTTTGTTTCTTCAGATTTTTTTGCCTTTGGTATGCCTTGTATTTTGTTGAAAACTGAACATGAACTGAGGAAAATAAGTCCTTAGTGTAAGATTTTATGTTTATCTGTCTAGGAATTAGGTTGTCTGCTGTATCTGTAGGTTTCTGAGGCTTCAGTTTCCTCTAGTGTCCTTGTTTTTGTCTCCTCTGGTTTTTAGGTTTCTCTTGAGACTCCTTCTTAAATAGAGTCTGAGCCTTGCAGTTCTATCCATTATAATATCCTGTGGTTATACAGGAGCCCTATTGATGTGGTAGGACGATGAGGGAGAGGAAGTGTTCCATAATCCTATGATTAGGTCTTAATCTTTTAGTGGGACTTTGTCCCTGGGCTGTGACCTTCACAAGCATTTCTCGGAATTGTTCTCTTTTGGTGGCACAAAAAGGTTAGATGGACTTTCCCTTCCCCCATATTGGTTAGGCTCTGGTAAATAATTTTCCCTTAAGACAGGCCTTTGTTAAGGAAATCTAAACATTCTGGGTTTATTTCAAAATGGTTACTTCCTGTCTCCCTGCTGGAACTATCAGAGATTTTTTTTCTCTGATCTTCATCCCAAGAGTCTGGTGGAGCTCATGAAGGTAAAACGAAAGTGTGGGGGCTTCCCTAAGGCTGGGCCCCCAGGAGTTTTTATCTTTTGAATTAGTTAATACTCATTTCCAGCAATTAGTCAGTTACCTTTTAGGTTTTCCTACCACTTGCTGGCTCCAGTGGCAGTTTCTGCTTCCAGTAAGTTGTGACTCTCTGTTTTCTTTTTCATATCCACCTTTTCAGTGCAAGGGTTTGCCTGTAACCTCAGTTCTCTGATGGACCTAAGAAGACCTGTTGATTTTCAGTCTCCCCAGCCTTTTTTCTTGTGAGCATAGGACTGATGACTTTCACAGCCTTTATGTGTCAGAACAGAAACCAAAAGTACCTATGTTTACTCTTTAACCCTTGCAGTCTGTTGTCTCCATTACTGTATGAAACTTAGTCAAAGGTCAATAACGAGTAACTTAAAGGTTTCAAAAGTCACCAAATTCAATGGGCGTTCTTACTTTTTAACCTCCCTGCAGCATTTGACAATACTGATCATCCCCTCCTTAACCCTGAACTTACTGCTTCACTTATTACTGGTCTAGATGCCTCTTCTCTGGTTTTATTTTCTTTCCATCTCCAGTTTCTCTCCTTGGCCCTATTTCTCTCTGCGTCTTTAGGTTTTTATTTTGGAACTCAGTTCATTTATTATCATCTCCGTGCAGAGATTCTCAAATCTGTATCTCCAGCTCTCCTTTCCCTTGAAATTCACTTTCCTCTTCAATTCTCAACTGCTATCAAACAGCTCCGGATATCACTCATAATATCTAAAACTGAATGTGTTTACTTATGCTTTTAATGTCATTAGTATGTTTTTTCATAGAAATGATCATCAGGTATTCATTCTACAGATACCAACTGAATGCCTTACATTTTCCAGCTACTGCCCTAGATACTGAAGATATAGGAGTGAACAAAATAGATTAGGTCCCAGCTTCAGAAAACTCAAGAATGTACAGCTACAGAACCTCTTGTATCATGACTGTTTTTCAGGCAAAACTTTCAAAGTGTTTATCTCCTGAAAGTCATCCTATCTATTGCCCACTAATTTGCTTCTGTTGAAAAGCTAGATATGTACCATAAATTTCTAGCGTAATTGGCTACAGGTACTTATTTCAATTAAAAAAAAATTAGTGTGTACTTTCTGTCTCTAATTTCCTACTCTGTCACACAGAGTGCTTAAAGTTTGGCCTGTAATTGTAGACATGATAAACATGATTCCTTTCCATAAAACTTATAGTCTGAAGATTTAGGAGAGGTTGCTGATGATTCTCTCTCATATCACAGTAACTACCTTGTTGATAAATGTAATAGCTAATTTATTTCTATTTGGTCCCTATAGAGGTCCCTATAGAGAATGAAAGAGGAAGAGCTATTTTATGAGTAAATGATTTCATTTTGCGTCTGTTTAGTTTGGAATATCTAGTAGATATTGCCCAGTAGGTTGGTAAACATTTGAGGATTAAGACTGAGAGAATGTTTTGAATTGGATTTAGTGATTTGAGGATTATTCATTCATTCAACAACTTTTTATCAAGCAGCTACTATGTGTTAGGTACTATTGTAGGCATTAGGGATACAGCAAGGAATACAATAGTCCAAAGTCCCTACCCTCGTGGAACTTAGATTCTAAATGTTAGAGGGTGGGGTGGGGAACATCTAATTCATGAGAATTAATACACAAAAGATATGTTAGACAGTAAGAAGTACTAAGGAGAAAAATAAAGCAAGGGGTTATGAAGTATTTGAGGGGTATTTGACATTTTAGATAAGGGAGCCAGTGAAGACTACACTAAGAAGGTGGCTTTAAGTAAAGACCTGGAGACATTGAAGATGCTAAACATGTACGTGTATGGGAAAGAACATTTCAGGCAAAGGGAATAGCAAGTGGAAAGGTTCTTATATCAATGATGCTAGTGTGACTGGAGCAAAGTAAACAAGGGAAAGAGTATTGATCATGAAGTTGGAGATCTAACTGGATGCATGTAGGACTTTTTAGGTCATAATAGATTTAGTCTTTTATTCTGAATGAGATGGGAAATGAATGGAGGGTTTCAAGCAGAGTAGTGATGTGATCTAACTTGTGTTTTTAAGGATCCCTAAGGTTGCCGTGTGAAGAATAGACTTCAGGGAATTCAGGTTAAGCAAGAAGATGAGTTAGAAGGCCAAGAGAGATAGGATAGTGTTTGGAACAGGATGGTGGCAACAAAGATGATGACAAATTATTGAGTTCTGAATATATTTTGAAATTTTTTCACCTGAGCAATTGGAAGAATAGCGTTACCTTCAACAAAAAGGGGGAAAGACTGCACGAAGAGTATGTTTACTAGGCAGGGTGAGGACGAGATTGTCAGGAACTCAGTTTTAGACATGTTAGTTTTGAGCTAAAGTTATTAAGTAGGCAGGTGGATATATGGGTAAAGGATGCAGAGGAGCGGTCCAGTTAAAGATACATATTTGGGAGTCATTATCATATAGTTGGCATTTAACTCACGGCATTGGATGAATTCACCTAAGCTATGAGGTTAGATAGAAATGAGAAGTCCAAGAATGAACACTGAAGAAAAAGTAGAAGGTAAACCAGATAAGGGGCGTGTCCTGCAATCCAAGTTAAAAAAAGAAAGTAAAAAAAAAAGACTAAACAACAAACTGGGTAAATTCTGTTGATAAATAAAATTAAAACATTGAAGTTAACATTGGAATTAATATTGTGGAGGCGACTAGACCTTGGTAAGAAATCTTTCATTTGAATGATGAGGGCAAAAATCTGCTTAGATGAGGTTCAAGAGAATATATTCAGAGGAAGATTAGAAGCAATAAGTAAAGATAATCTTTTCCGTTTTTCCTTGTCATTAAAGAAAGATGAATGAATGGTAGCTGAAGAGGTAGATGGAGTCATGAGAAGTTTTCTGTTTGTTTAACGTAGGAGAAATAGCAGCATGTTTATATGCTAAAAGGAATAATCCAGTAGAGCAAGAAAAGCTTATGATGCATGAGAATTACTAGAACAGTGTCCTAGAACAGGAGTGTAACCGAGTGCACATGTAGAGGAATTGACCTAAGCTAGAATCACAGATAACTCATCCAGAATTGCAAGGGAGAAGTAGAGAATATAGGCACAGATAAAGGCAGGTACACAGAGGTGACAGTGGGAGTTTTTGGAAGTTACCTGATTGCTTCAGTTTTCTCATTTACTCAGCTGAAAGTAAAGGTGGGAGAGGAGATGTTGATATTGAAGGAAAAGTATGAAATAGTAGTCTTAGTAGATGTATTAAAAAATTAACCAAGAAAATACAGCATGATTGCTGGCACATTAAGGACCCACTTTAAATTAACAATCCATAATTTAAAATGAGACCTGGCATCATTTATTCACACAATTGAGTTAATATAGTGTAGTAATAAAAAATTTGAGATATAGTAAGGTCAATAGATCAGGATATTATCACCATTGAAAAAAATAGTTTATTACTTATAGATCCCAGGAGGAGGGAGCCACATGGAGAAGCACTGGGATTGACCACCAGGCAGAAGGAGAAGGGGGCTCTATGGGCAAGTCTTTATTGTGGTTTTGGTAGGAAAGAACAGCTGAAGCAGGGTAAGCAGGCTTAGGATTGACTACTTTGAATAATTTCAGTGGGTTCTGAAGCATAGCGGGCCATCCCTAGTTGACTGGTACCTGGCTGCAAGGTAATTAAGTAAGATGTACAGTGGCCCAGAGTGTGAGAGCTCAATAAGGAAGATGATTGGGGGTGTGGATTTGTTGGTTTGTATTGGAAAGCCACCCCCACCCCTGGGGAAGGCAGAGGGCAACAAAGGAGGCAGGAGGCCAAGGCAAGAGATGACTCAGGCATATCAGGTTGTCTGGAACAAGGTACATCAGTCCTATGCATATATGGTAGAAGTTAGGGTATCAAGTTTACAGAAGCTAGAAAATGGTTAATACACATGTGCAGGCTCAAAATAAGGAGATAAGTGGAATTAATCAAGGTTTTGGTTTTGCCAGCAAGTACAGTGACTTTAGAGAAGGAAAAGGGGGTGAGAGTATAAGTAAGGAGTAATTATAATAATTAGCTATGGATTATATTAACCTTCAATTCAGGAGAAAAGAGATTTTATAGGAGGGGAGGATAAGGGAATTAAACATGGTAGAATCAAGCTGGAAAAATAGAAGGTGATAGTTGCCTTTGCTAGGGACAAGGTCAAATGTATGACCATGGAAATAAGTTGCTGATACAGCAAGGAGTAAAAATAGAACGGGTGGACTGTATTTTGTAAGGAGAGTAGGGCAAAGGTCAAGGAGAAAGAAAATAAGAGTTGAAGGTAATGATAAAAGAATGATTCAGTTGGTGAATTGTGAATTCTGGATTAAATAGAGAAAGAAGAGAAGCCTAAAAGGTACTGGTTAATTTGTAGAAAATGAAAGGGTCAGGTAATTCGAGGTCCCCAGCAGGATGAAGAATAGGAGACAGTCATGTCACAGAAACCAATTCGAGGAGTGAATTTTAAGAAGGGAGAATAGTCAACTGTCCGATGCTACAAAAATAAGTACTTGAAAGGGTCCTTTGGATTTGACAATTTGAAGGACTAGAACTAGGTGTTTTTAATGAAAGTAGTCTTTGCAGTAGGAGAGGAGAAGGTAGAAAAAGATTGTAGTGAATTATGGAGCATAAGAGGAGTAAGGATGTAGACAGTATTATTGACTAATCTTTTAAGAAGTTGGACTGTGAAAGGAAGGAGAGATATAATAATAGAAGAAGACGTAGTTAAAGGAGGGATTTTTAAGTTGGAGAGATGACTGGAGCACAATTATATGCTCAAAGGAAAAAGATTATGAAACCAGAAGTAGAAGACAGAATTATTGATGGGGAAGAGTCCTTGAGAAAGTTAACAGGTTTCAGAGCACAGATAGAAAGATTAGCCTTAGTAGATAAGAATAGCAACTCTTGAACTGAAAGAGGAAGAAAGAAATAAGGATGGATTTAGATGAGTTTGTAGAATATGGAAGAATATAATGAAGGTGGAGAAGTAATTTAAAAAACTTTTACCTCATCAGTCAGTTTTGTTCTCTTAGAAATGTTGGAGGTAAAGTCATTTAGAGACCAAAGGAGGGAGGATAGGATATGATACTTAAAAAGAATGTAAATTTGAAATAGTATGAATGGAATTCACTTAGTCATTTATTTAAAAATTACTAACAGTGCCCACAATGTACTGGGCACTGTCCTGGGTTCTAGCAATGTAGCAATGAACAAGACAAAGTTCTTGCCCTAAAGATGCTTACACTCCAGTAGAGGAGTGGACAACAAAGTGGCAAGTAGTAATAAATGCTGTGAAGAAAAATAAAAGGTGAAAAGTAGATTGTTATCATTTTAAAATATTTTATTCTTGTCTGATCTTTTATAATGTAGAAAGTAAAAGTATTGTTTAAAGTGTTTTCTTTGGAAACACACTGCCTTTTTAATAATCTAAGGGACAATCATCTTGTTTTATAGAAGACTGCAGTACAGAGTACCAGAATGAAAGACTGATAAGGGAGGTTTTTGTCTTAAGGAATTTACAGAGTCGATCCAAAAGTGAAATAATATTTTTTTCTCCTGGATACCAAGATTTTGATTATAACTTATCTTCTTTTTAAGCATTATTATGTAATTGTTCAAGCAGGGAGATGATACTCTTTCCTAGGTGTTATTACTCATGCTTCAGTCTGCCTACGTAACTGCTCTCTGTACTCATTTGGGCTTACTATGTGTCAGGTACTTCCTAACCATAATACAGAAATTAATTTATTTAATCCTCCTAATAACCTGTGTGTTTGGTATTATTATTATCCCCATCTTACAAATCAGGAAACTTGAGACCCAGAGAAATCAGTGTAGACTTTGGATCTTACTGCCTAGGTTCAAATTTTAACTCTAGTAGAAATGTTTCTCTCTAAGCCTCTGTGATTTTATATAAAATAATGTTAATACCAACCTATTAAAATTATTATTCTGAGGAAAAAGTGACACAATGCATGTAAACATTCTAGAACTATGCTTACACATAATGAGCTCTCAAGTAGCTACTATTATTTCTTGTTTATGTTTAGATTGTTTCCATGTTGCTAAATGAAAGTCTTTTAAAAATTGTTGGCTAATTTTTCTTCAGTCCTGAATCCTCTGTGTTATGTTTTCTTTTCCTGATATAGAAACATTGGCTCACAGCCAGGAAAGTCTATTAGCTTTACTGGCCTAGCAAAAGGAGCTCAAATGAAAGGAGGATATATTGGTGCAAACCAAAGCAGAATGGCTATGTCAAAAACCATGCTGATTGTATCTGATGTAAAAACAACAGAAAAAATGACTATTTCCACTACAAAGACAGCCATACAGGTAATATGCTTTAGAATTCTGAGTTTGTTTGAAAATGACACCATGAAGAACTTAATTGAAATGTTAAAGGTAGAAAACATGCTGCTTTGAAACAATAATTTCTAGTACAGGCGTACTTCAGAGATACTGAAGGTTCCATTGTAGACCACTGCAATAAAGCGAGTGTCACAATAAAGTGAGTCACATGAATATTTTTTGGGTTCCCAGTGCATATAAAATTACATTTATGCTATACTGTAGTCTCTTAAGTGTACAATAGCATTATGTCTAATAAAAAAGTACATAACTTAATTTTAAAAAAACTTTGCCACTGAAAAATGCAAACCATCATTTGAGCCTTCAGAGAGTCATAGTAACATCAAAAATCACTGATCACAGATTACAATAACAAATAAAATAATAATGGAAAAAACTGAAATATTGTGAGGATTACCAAAATGTGACAAAGAGAGACAAAGTGAGCAAATACTGTTGGAAAAATGGTGCCAATAGATTTGCTGAACACAGGGTTGTCACAAGTCTTCAATTTGTAAAAAAAAAAAAAAAAGCAGTATCTGTGAAGTGCAATAAAGTGAGGTCTGCCTGTATTGATGCATTGATTTTGTTGGAGACTTTATTTACCATATAGCATATCTTGTGGCATAATATTGGATCCTGTAATTCATTACTGATAATAAGAACATTAGAGTGGAATGAAGAAAGTCTACTCATGACCTTAAGAACTAGTTGGTTATGATATTAGTTATAGATAATCCAGCTGTAATATAGATAGTACATCTATCATTCACTCTTCTTTGCAATATACTCTGGAAAAAAAATCATGAAATGAATGATCATAAAATTGGTTGTTTTATCTTATTAGAAAACTTGTAATTAAGGATTGACTTTTTTAAACTTTTAATCAAGGTCTAACTGTATACAGAAAAATATATAATCTAGAAATCTGAATGGGCTAGGCAATGGTTTTTTAGGTATGACACCAAAAATATAATCTATTAAAGATAAAATTGGTAAATTGGACTTCATATAAATGAAAACTTCTGGTTTTTGAAAGTCACTGCAAACAGACTGAAAAGAAAAGCCACACACTGGGAAAAATTATTTACAAAGCATGTCTCATAAAATACTTGTATGCAAAAATTATATAAACAATCCTCAAAACAATATTAAGACAATCTAATTTTTTAAATGAGCGAAACATTTGAACAAACACTTCACCAAAGTACATATACCAATGGCAAATGAGCACATCTAAAGATGATCAGCATTAGTCATTAGGGACTTGCAAATTAAAACCATGATATATTGCTACACACCTATTAGAGTGGCTAAAATAAAAAGACTAATTATTATGGAAGAACTAAAACTCTCATACACTTCTGGTAAGAATGGAAAGTGAAAAACAATTTGGCAGTTTATTAAATGTTAAATATATACCTACTATATCATTCAGCCATTCAACTTCTAGGTAGTTACCCAAGAGACAAACCAGTACTATAGAGTGCTAGTTACACAACACAAGTACATGAATATTCATAGCAGCTTTATTTATAATAGCCAAAAATGGAAACAACACTAATATAATTTTGATAAATGAATACTACACATTTGCATATATATTACATATACTGTTAGCTCAGACTGCTATAATAAAGTACCATAGACTGAGTTGCTTATAAACAAATTTATTTCTCACAGTTATAGAGGCTGGAAGTCAAAGATTAGGGTGCCAAACAGTCAGGTACTGGTGAGGACCCTATTCCAGGTTGTAAACTACCAACTTCTCATTGTATCCTCATATAGGGGAACGGGGTTTAGCTAGCTCCCTAGCCTTTCCTTGTAAGCGAACTAATCGCACTTATGAGGGTTCTGCCTTCATAATCTAATACCATCACACTGGAATTAAGATTCCAGCATATGAATTTGGGGAGTTACACAAACATTCAGTCCATCACAATTATATACATATTATATATATTGTATGTGTTACATATATATTATACATATATGTTACATACATGGTATACACAGTATTAGCTACACTGTGTAAAAAGGATAACACATCGTGACCCTGGGGATAATACATGCATGGTTGTTCCAGTATTCAAAAGTCAGTTCTACTTGCCATATGAATAGACTGAAAAAGCCATGTGATTATCATAACAGATAAAGAAGCATTTGAAAAATTTAATATCCATTAATGGTTAAAAAATTTTTTAATACCTTTCAACTACCAGGAGCATTCTGAAAAACCCACAGCTAACATCATACTCAGTGATGAAAGGCTGAACGCTTTTACCGTAAGATTAAGAACAAGACCAAGATGCCCACTTTCATCAGCTCTGTTAACATAATAGCGGGTGTCCTAGCCAGAGTGATTAGGCAAGAAAAAGAAATAGAAGTCATTCAAAATAGAAAGAAGTAAAATTATCTCAGTTCACAGATGACGTAATCTTATATACAAAACCCTAAAGATTCCACATTAAAAAAAATTGTTAGAATAAACAAATTCAGCAAAGTTGTAGAATGGAAAAATTAACACACAAAAATCAATTGTGTTTCTATGCACTAGCAATGGACACTCCAAAAAGAAAATTAAGAAAATATTTTTGTTTATAGTAGCATCAAAAAGAATGAAATGCTTAGAAATAAACTTAACTAAGGAGGTAAAAGACTTGTACACTTGATAACTACAAAGATTGTTTGAAGAAATGAAAGAAGACAACAATGAATGGGAAAGATCCTTTGTTCATAGATTAGATTTCATATTGTTAAACTATTGATACTGTCCAAAGCAATCCACAGATTTAATGCAATCTCTATCAACATCATCCCAATGACATTTTTTGCAGAAATAAAAATCTGTCCTAAAATTTATTTAGAATATCAAAGGAGCCCAAATAGCCAAAACAACCTTGAAAAAGAACAAAGTTGGAGTTTTACACTTTCTGATTTAAAAACTTGCTACAAAGCTGCAGTAATCAATACACTGTTGTATTGACATAAAGACAGACATATGTATCAATGAAATAGAATACAGCCCAGAAATAACATTCACAATAAGAATGCCAAGACCATGCAATGGGGAAATGGTGTCTTTTCAACAAAGGTGTTGGGAAGACTGGTTATCTACGTGCAAAGGGATGAAGTAGGACTCTTAACACCATATATAAAAATAACTCCAAATGTATCAAAGACCTCAAGATGAGAGTTAAAATTATAGAACTCTTAGAAGAAAACATAAGGGAAAAACTTTTTGACATTGGATTTGGCAGTGATTTCTTAGATATGATACTAAAAGCATATACAACAAAAGAGAAAAATAGATGTATTGGACTATATCAAGCATTAGAGACTTCTGTGCATCAAGGAACACAACAACAGAGTGAAAAGCAACCCATGGGTTGAGGAGAAAAATAGAAAATCACATATCTGATTATAAGTTAATACTGAGAATCTACAAAGAACTGCAACTCAACAATAAACAGCCTGATTAAAAAATGGACAGAGAACTTGAATACCTTGAGTAAATATTTTTCCAAAGAAGAAATACAAATGGCTGACAGCACATGAAAAAATACTCAACATCACATCAATAATCATTAAGGAAATGTAGATCAGAACCACAATAAGACACCGCCTCACACCAATTAGGATGGCTACTGTGGGAAAAAAAACCCACCAACAATAACAGAAAATAACAATTGTTGATGAGGATATAGAGAAATCGGAACTTTGTGCACTGTTGATAAGACTGTAAAATGGCATAGCTGCTACGGAAAGAGTATTATTGTTTCTCAAAAATTTTTAAATAGAATTACCATATGATCCCACAATTCCCTTACTTGGTCTATACCCAAAAGAACTGAAAACAAAGACTTGAACAGATACTTGTACAACTGTGTTCATAGCAACGTTATTCACAGTAGCTAAAAGGTGGAAGCAACCTAAGTTTCCATCAACAGATAAATGAATAAACAAAGTGTGTGTGTGTGTGTCTGTCTGTCTGTCTGTCTGTATGTGTAGCTTTAAAAGGAAGGAAATTTCAATACATGCTACTACATGGATGAACCTTATGCTAAGTGAAAGAAACAAGTCACAAAGGGACAGAGTGTATTACTCTACTTATCTGAGACACCTAGATACCTCAGATTCATAGAGACAGAAAGTAGACTGATAGTCACCAGGGAAAGAGTAAAGAGGAATTACTGTTTAATGGGTTCAGAGGCTTCGTTTTTAAAGGATTCAGGGATTTCTTTTTAAAGAGTCCTGGAGATGGATGGGTGGTGATGATTGCACAACAATGTGGAAGTATTTAATGCCATTAACACTTAAGTATGGTTAAGATGATAAATGTTATGTGCATTTTACTATAATTTTTAAAAGTTAATTAGATCAATATTTCCAGCATGATGGCATGAAGAACCCCAGTGACCTAGTAAAACTGGTAAAAAATTATTTTTTAAAAATTACTACTTAATGCTTAAGGAAATGGACCTAAGGACAAACAGTAAATGAATAATCTATTAAAGAAAATCTATGAAAATTTGGTAAGGAAGGTGAGAGTCTGGGTATTTGAGCCAAGATGACTCCTTCCTTCTGCCCTCTCTCCTGAGTTCTCAGACACAGGACTTTATTTCCCAGAAGCAGGGCTTCAGTGTTTTTCATCTGTCCCTGAAATGCCTGTTGCTGAGGCTAAGTCCCAGGTAAGTGTGGTTGAGAGGTATGGAATCCTTTGTTCTGCCTAAACCCAAGTGATGAGCTGTACCTTGGCTGTGGCACACTGAGCAGACTGGGGCCCTCCCTTGGTCCGTTAGGTCTTGTTCCCTGTTAGGAGAGACGAGCTGAGAAAACCTCCTACCCTAACCCCTCCAAGAAGCACTCAACACCTGCAATGAGGTTGTCACTTAGAGAAGCTTACCATTATCTCCGCTGTCAAACTGAGATCTGGTACACAGTTTATCTGGGGGGAGAAGCAAGATGTAAAACAGTTAGCTCCTAATATTTTCCCATAAGGAGCCAACTTTATTTGCAACCAAGCTTGAAGAAGTTTAAACCTAAGAAGAATACCCTCAGAAACAGTGGAGGCTGTGGTGAAAGGCAATTGGGAGAAGATTAACTGATCTAATGAAGATACTGTAGAAGATAGCCTACACTGTAGGCTAGCTAGTTTATAGAGAAACAGGGAATATGACAGCTCCTCAGCAAGAGGCACCTTCTTGCAGTGAAAACAAGTATCAGACATTGACATCAGAAACTTCCCTGGAAGGAGCCACAATTTGTATTAGTCTATAGAGAATTTATGCCCCAAGGCATTGTTGAAAGCAATAGAGCAATCAACTGGCAATTAGTGAAGCTAACGGCTGAATGTGGCCAGGGTAAGAGTGGAAGAGAATCCTGTCAGTACTTCTGTCGTCTCAGGATGGCTCTGGGCAAACCCAAAGCTGTACCTCCCTGAGGAGCAATATTAGTGTGTTAACAGTATTGGGTGTTGGGGGAGGTGCATAGTAGTTTCCCAGGGCTATCTTAACAAAATACCACACACTGTATGACTTAGTAGAAATTTTTGTCTCACAGTTCTAGAGGCCAGAAATCTGAAATCAAGGTGTTAGCAGGGGCATGCACCCTCTGAATATGCTAGGGAAAGATCTGTTTCTCTCCTAGATTAACCCCAAACACTCCCTGGCTTGTAGATTCATCGCTCAAATCCTCTGTACATTGTGTTCTTTCCATTATCTTCATGATATTTTTCCTCTGCTGTGTCTGTGTCCAAATTTCCCCCTTTATCAGTCATATTGGATTATAGCTCACCCTAATGATCTCATCTTAACTTGGTTAAATCTGCAAGGACCCTATTTTCACAATCTGAGATACTGGGTGTTAGGACTTCAACATACCTTCTTTTGGGGGTCACAGTTCAACCTGCAATGGGAAACAAACCTCACTAAAACAATCTAGGTTATCACTAAAAATATAAAAAACCAAATAGCAATAACAAGTTCTAGAGAGTAGGGAAGTTCCAGTACCCAGAGTTGCTACAATATATTACCTAAAACCTTTGGTGTCCAACAAAAAATTGTGGAGCATGCAACCCATAGTCAAGAAACAAAGGCAACAGGAGCTGTCTGTGGGAGGAACCAGATGTCAAGTTTAACAGAAGCCATTATAAATATTTTCATGGAGTTAAAGAAACCATGCTTTAAAAAAGTAAAAGAAGGTATGACGATCATATCACATCAAATGGAGGCTATCAATAAAGAGATGCAAATTATAAAAAAGAACCAAAAGGAAATTCTGGAGTTGAAAAGCACAATAATTGAAAATTTAAAAGTTCATTAGAAGAGCCCAAAAATAGATTTTAACTGGCGGAATGAAGAATTAGCAAACTTGAAAATAGATCAATAGAGATTATTCAAGCCAAACATAGTATGGAAAAAAGAATGAAGAAAAATGAATAGAGCCTCAGAGAAATGTGGAACTCCCATCAAACACACATATATGCATATGCATAGTATATGCATAACGAGAGTAACAGAAGGAAAAGAGAAAAGAAAAGGGAAGAAATCAAGGAGATAATGGCTGAAAACGTCAAAGATTTAATGCAAAACAGTACTCTACACATCCAGGAAGCTCAGTGAACTGCAAGAATGAATGAATGCATACATATTATAGTAAAAATGCTAAAAATCAAAGAGGAGAAAATCTTAAAAGCAAGAGAGAAACAGTTTATCACTAATAAGGGTACCCTCATAAGATTAACAGGTAACTTTTCATCAGAAACAGGCCAAAAGGCAGAGGAGAGCATACTTGAAGTTATCAAAGAAAAAGATTTATAGTCAAGAATGTTACATCCAGCAGAGTTATCATTCCAAAATGAAGATGAAATGCAGATTTTCCAAGATAAACAAAAACTGAAAGAATTTATTACTTGCAGAACCACCTTACAGGAAACTAAAGGAAATTCTTCAACTTGAAGGCAAGTAACCTCAGTTGGTAATTCATATCCACATGAAAAAAGAACACTAGTAAACCTAATTATGTAATTGTAACAACACTATTAATGCATTTCCCCCT
The DNA here is from genome assembly GCF_048773025.1 of Camelus bactrianus. Classification (NCBI taxonomy): domain Eukaryota; kingdom Metazoa; phylum Chordata; class Mammalia; order Artiodactyla; family Camelidae; genus Camelus; species Camelus bactrianus. Next base: position 29,662,346 of record NC_133551.1, read on the forward strand.
TTTTATCCTTTTATTTGAAAACCAATTATATGAAGTAATTTGTGTTGGGTGTATTATTGGATCTGTGACATATAGAAATATGTGTGTAATATATTTGACAGTAAGAACATAAAGGAGGTGGATGGGAACAAAACTGTAATGGGCTAAGGAAATAATGACAAATGGTAAAGTAATAATTATTATACTGTGTTGTTGTATTTATAACATCAATACATGTAATTTACATAAAAATAATACCACAAAAGTGGGAATAGTGAATAGAGCTATATAAAAGTAATATTTCAATATATTACTGGAATTAAGCTAATATAAATTCAAAGCTAATTTTGACAAAGATGTGTATGGTAAACCCTAGAACAACCATTTAGAAAAACCTCAAAAATATAGTGAAAAAATCATTAAACAATTAAAATGCTACCTTAGAAAATATTCACTCAATGCTGAAGAAAGTAATAAATGAGGAAGAAAGGACAAAAAAGAAATGAGACATATAGAACACATAAAGTAAGATAGCAGATGTAAATCCAACTATGTCAAGAAAATATTAAATATAGATGGGTTAAACAATCCAAACAAAGGACATAGATTGTCAGAAGGATTAAAAAAACATGATCCAATGATATGCTGTCTACAGGAGACATACTAGTTTCAATATTAGTTTCAGATGATTATCTCTTACGACTATGGAAGCAAATATCCTTAACAAAATTCTAGCAAATCAAATCTAGTAATATATAAAAAGAAGTATATACCATGAGTGTATTAGTTTGCTAAAATGGCAATAACAAAATGTCATGTGCTACATGGCTTAAACAATGGAAATTTATTTGTTCTGGGGCTATATGTCCAAGACCACAGTGCCAGCAGGTTTGGTTACATCTGAGGCATTTTTCCTTAGCTTGCAGTTATCTACTTTCTTATTGTATGCTTACATGATCTTTTCCTTGTGTGTATTCATCCCTGTTGTTTGTTTATCCTAATCTACTCTTCCTTTAAGGACACTAGTCAGATTGGATTAGGGCCCACACTAATGGTCTCATTTTAACTTAATTATCTCTTTAATGTCTCTGTCACTAAATACAGTCAAATTTAGAGATACTAGGGGTTAGGGCTTCAGCATATGAATTTTAGGCGGGGAGAGTGAGGAGAGACAATTCAACCCATAACAATTACCAAGTGGGATTTATCCCAGGGATGCAAAATTCTTTAACATCTAAAAGTCAATGTAATACATCTCATAGCAGTAGAATAAAAAGCAATGGTCATCTCAATAGATGCAGAAAAAGCACTAGTCAAAATACAACATCCTTTCATGATAGAAACACTTAACAAACTTGAAATGGAAGGAAATTTCCTCAACTTGATAACTGACATTTATGAAAAACCCACTAACATCATCTTAATCATGCAAGACTGGATGCTTTCCCTCTGAGATCAGGAGTAAGGCAAACTTTTCTTGCCGCTTGTATTTAATGTTGTATTGGAGGTTCTAGAAATGGCAATTAGGAAAAAAAGAAAAAAAAAAGGCAAACAGATTGGAAAGGAAAAAGTAAATCTCTACTTGCAAATGATACAATGTATTTAGAAACTCCTAAGAAGTCCACTAAGAATCTACTAAAACTAATGAGTGAGTTCTATTAGGTTGCAGGATATATTATCAATATACAAATAAATTGTGGTTTTTTTACATTTGCAATAAACAATTTGAAAATGAAATTGAGGAAACAGTTTCTTTCACATTAACATCAAAAACAATAAGATACTTAGAAATAAATTTAATAGTAGAAGTGAAATTTCAAGTCCTGAAAATTGTAAAGCATTGTTGAATGAAATTAAAAATGATCTAAATAAATGGGAAAACATCCAAAATTCATAGATGGGAAGACTTCCCATTGTTAAGATGATGATACTCCCCAGTCTGATACATAGATTTAACACAACTCTTATTGGAATTCTAGCAAGCTTCTTTGTGCAAATTGACAATTGATTCTAAAATTCATATGGAATTTGCAGGGAACCCAGAATAGTCAAAGTAATCTTGAGAAAGAAGAATAAAGAAGGCAGACTCACTTCCCAATTTCAAAATTTACTACAAAGCAATAGAATCAAGATAGTGTAGTATTGATTGGCACAAGGATAGACATACAGATCAATGGAATAGAACTGAGTGTCCAGAAATAAACCCATATATCTATGGTCAGTTGATTTTTTGATAAGGGTACCATGACCATTTAATAGAGAAAGGATGGTCTTCAGTAAATGGTGCTGGGATAAGTATAGCCACATGCAAAAGAATGAAGTTAGACCCCTACCTCACACCAAATGAAAAATTAATTCAACATGAATCAAAGACCTATATGTAAAAGCTAAAACTAAACAACTCTTAGAAGAAAACACAGGGGTAAATCTTAATGACCTTGAATTTGGCAAAGGATTCACAGACATGGCACCAAAAATAGGAACAACAACAACAAAAAGATGAATTGGACTTAACCAAAATTAAAAATATTTATGCTTCAAGGGACATAATCAAGAAAAGAAAAAGTCAACCCACAGAATAGGAGACAATATTTGTGAACCATATATCTGTTAAGGGATTTGTATCTGGAATATATAAAGAAGTCTTTAAATTTGATAATAAAAGGACAAATAACCCATTAGAAATTGGGCAAGGAATTTGAATACTTATTTCTCCAAAGAAGATACACAAATGGTCAAAAAGTACATGGAAAGATACTTGAGATCCTTAGTTATCAGAGGGATGCAAATCAAAAACCACAAAGAAATATTTACTTAATACTCACTAGGATGGCTAGGATCAGAAAGTCAGATAACAAGAGTTGGCAAGGATATCAAGAAATCAGAACCTTTGTACAACACTGATGGGAATGTAAAATGGTCCTACCATTTTGGAACTTTGGAAAACAGTCTGGTATTTCCTCAGAAGTTTAAACATAGTGTTACCACATGACCCAGCAATTCCACTTCTAGATATGTATATCCAAGAGAAACTGATATATTCATAATAGCTAAAAAGTGGAAACAATCCAAATGTCTATCAGTGGACAAATGGCTAAATAAAATGTAGTATATCCATACAATAGAACATTATTCAACCACAAAAAGGAGTGAAGTACTGATACATGTAACAACGTGGATGAATCTTGTAACCATTATGCTAAATGAAAGAAGCTAATCACAAAATACCACACGCTATATGATTCCACTCACTTGAAAGTCCGGAATAGGGAAATCTATAGAAACATGAAATATATTAATGGTTGCCTAGAGCTGGAAGGGAGACGAGGGTTAAGGGATCATAGTTAAAGGATACAGAGTTTCTTATTGAGGTATAAAAAAGTTCTAAAATTAACTCATATCTGTGGATACATTAAAAACTGCTGAATTGTACACTTTAAAAGCTATTTTAAAAGGTAGTTATTGGGGGTTGTATAGTTCAGTGGTAGAGAACGTGCTTAGCATGCACAGGGTCCTGAATTCAATCCCCAGTATCTCCACTAAAAAGAAGAAGATAATTATTGCATACTGTGTGTCACTTTATTCCAATTTTAAATTTTGAAAAATTTGAAAATTAATATAAAATGGAAAAATTCTTTAAAAACTTACATTTTACCAAGAGAAACAAAAATTGAAAATTAAAATCGATTAAGTCAATTAATGTAATTTTAAATCTTCCTTTGAAGATAATTCCAGGCCCAGATGACTAGTGATATATACCAAACATATATGAACAAAAATAGAACAAGTAAAGTGGGTATACTCCAAAACTCATTTTTTCAGGCTGAAATTATCTTGATAACAAAGTCTGACTACAACTGTATGAGAAAAAAAAATTACAAGTCATTCTTGCAAACACAGATGGAAAAATCCTCAATAAAATATTAACAAAATTCAATAACAAGAAAAAGACGATACATCATGAGGAATCTTGAATTTGTACCAAGAAATTAAGACTGGTTTAACATTCAAAACTCCATCATTGTAATTCATCACATTAACAGCTTAAAGGAAAATAATCATGTGATCATCTCAATACAGATAGAAGTATCTGGTAAGATTAAAAATCCATTCATGATTAAAAAGATTCTTATGAAACTATGAATCACAAGGAATTTCCTTAATCTGATTTAGTATCTGTAAAATCCTACAGCAATGATTAATCATATTTAATGATAAAGCATTTCAAAGAAAGATCCACTTCTGTCCAACACTTAGAAGTCTTAGCCAGTTCAGTTGATAAGTAAAGGAAATGATAAGTATAGAATTGGAAAGGAAGAAACAATATGTTGAATATTTGTAGATGACACAATTTTCTGCATACAAAATTAAGAATCACCTATTAATAATTATCAAATTAATAAGAGTTTGGCAAGGTTACTGGATATCAAATTAAAAAACCTCAAAGCAATTGTATATTTGTATACCAGCAACACTTCAAAAATTATATATTTTTAATGATGCCATTTATAATAGCACTAAAGTATATTAAGTACTTGTGGATAAATATAACAAAGATGCACACAACTATATTTTAAAAACTATAAAATTTTACTGGGAGACATTAAAGAAGATCCAAACAAATGGAGAGATAGAATATGTTTACGCACAGAAAGAGTCAATATTATAAGCATATCAATGATACCCAAATTTTTACTTATAGATTCTTTGAAATTTCAGTCAAAATCACAGAAGTTTTTCTTTGTTTTTGTTATATTCAGATGGAATAAAAATGTATTGGCTTCCTTCTTCATACTATACAAAAAACTCAATTCCAGGTATATTATAAATCCAAACATGAAAAGCAACAGATAGAAAAACATCTTCATAATTTCAGGATTGGGAATGGTTTCTTGAATGAGGCATCCAAAGCATAAACCATAAAGGAAAACATGATAAATTTGGCTATGTTAAATGAAGAACTTCTGTTCATTAAAAGATACCACGAGGAAAATGAAGCTAGAGTGAAAGAAGACATTTGCAGCATATAAAACTGAAAGGATTCATATATAGAATATTTAATGACCTCTATTATCAATTAAAAAAAAGAGACAAAACTCAATAAAACATAGTGTGCATAAGACTTGTATTTTTCCTCCAAAATAGGAAGTTAAGATGGGAATAGGCATATGAAAACAAGTTCAACTTTATAAAAATTAAAGTCAAAATGAGATACCCATATGCCCATACCCATAGTGTCTTAAATTTATAAATCTAACAGTGCTGGTTGTTGATGAGAGTGTAGAGTAACAGCAGCTGTCACAATGCTGATAATCATTGACATTTTTACAACCAACTTGGAAACAGTTTGGTGTTGTCTAATCATGTTGACTGATCAATTCCACATCTACATGTCCCCTACAGAAATGCATTCTCATGTGTAACAGTACTCTTTTACATCAGTGTTTATTGAAACAGTTTTCATCATGGCCAAAAACTGGAAATAACTCAACGTCTATTAAAAGTAAAATGGATAAATAAAATGTGATACAGTAATCCAGCAGAGCACTTTACAATCACCAATAAATGAATGAACTATTATACATACAACAACATGGAAAAATATAAAAACATATTGCTGAACAAAAGATGTCAGATATGTCAGTCATAATATATGACTATGTAAATTTAAAAACAGGCAAAACTAAATTGTATTGACAAACATGGCAAATACTAAGCGCTAACCAAAATCCGAAGCAACCAGAACTCTCATACATTGTTGGTGGGAAACACTTGGGGAAACTTTTTGGCAGTATCTGTTAAATGTGAACATATAAATGATCCATTATCCAGGAATTCCACTTAGGTATACACCCAACATAAATTCATACAGTACAGTCAGCAAAATACATATACAACTGTATTCATACTGTCACCATTTGTTCTAGCCAAACAATTGGAATTACAGAAACATCCATGAGCAATAAAATACATAAATAAAATTGTGATATAGTCACACGGTGGAATAGTGTACAATAGTGAAAATTAAACATCTGCAACTATGCTTAACAATATGAAAGGATCTCACAAATATAATGTTGAACAAAAGAAGCCAGATACCAGAGTACATGCTTCATGATCTATAAAGTTCAAAACAGGCAAAACTAATCCATGGAGTCAGGATACTCATTAGCTTTGATGGGAGATAGTGACTCTCATGTAAGGAACTTGAGAGGCTGGTAATTTTCTCTTTCTAAATCTGATTGCCAGGTACCTGGGTGTCTTCCGTTTGTGAAAATTCATTAAGCTGTACATTTATATGTGCACATCTCAGTATATACATATATTTTTACTTCAGTACAAGTTATAGAGAGTAAATGCTATTCTTTAGGAATGCAAACTAATAAAACTATTAAAAAAAAAAAGAAGAAAGAAAATGATTACCAAAATCAAGTTAATGCTGTTCATTGGAGAGGAGGGCGAGGCTGTAACCCAGAAGAGGCAAGAGTGAGGGGAGCTCTTTGTAATCCAGAAGGGGCAAAGTCTGGAGGTTTATCAGTGTTCCAGTTTTCACTTTAGTTTTGATTATGAGAACATTTGCTTTATGTTATTTAACCATATGTTTATATTTTAATTTCATTTCTATATGTATTAAATTTCATAATTTAAAAGATTAAAAGTTAGCCAAAAACAAATAAGCCAAGATATGTAATGACTTGAGTAATGTTTATTATAAAATGTTAAATGGAAAATAGTGGGTTTTTTACAGCTTATACATAAGAAATAAATATACCAAAATATTAGCAATCTAAATAAATTATCTTTCTCCCTTTTTGAATTTTCTCAAAATTAATATGTATAACTTGTGTGGAGGTAAAACATGAATAAGACTTTTTAAAAAATGTAACAATGAAGAAACATTTTAAGCATGAAATCTTTTATCATTCAGTTTTTCATGTTTAGCGTATCTTACAAACATTATCTTTTGTCTACTACATTCATTTCTGTTTTCTAGGACCCATTATTCAGAAACCCATCTTTTTTACTTATTTTAAGTAACCATTTTCTACAGGTGATTGATGCACATGGAGTTGATGTCACTCCCAGACCTCTTCACCATCCGGATCCACATACTGGTGCAGCAAAGCCAAATAAACTGTTGACATCCCAGGAAGGATCCTATACATCAGACTTTATAGCTTCCTATAGCCTGTATCAGAATACAATAAATCCAAGTATGTTAGGGCAGTTTACAAGGTAGAGTACAATATTCTAGAGTTCTTTTTTGTATCTTACGTATTTTCTTTTCATTTAAGTTGCACGTGTGTAACTTAGGGGTCTGTTGTCTCCAGTCCCCCAGCCCCACTCTCATCTTAGTGTGCCATTCTGTGTTCCTCTCATGTTTTAAATAGATGCAGAACTTTGCATATCTTAAGAGTTCCCCTGTGCTTACACCAAAACACTTGTGAAAAAATATATTGATTTTACTCAAGGTTTCCTAAAGAACCAAAAGATGGTGCCTAGCATTACAGACATATTTCTTCAGTTTTCTTCAGTTTATTTTATGCTGCATGTTAGGGGAAGGAGTGGCTTTTCTTTTTTACCCCTATTCTTCCATACAAATCTTTGTTCTCCTAAGGTTTGATTTCTCTCTTGTGATACAACTTTTTTTGTAAATAACATATTCTGCATTTATTATGTAGATACTTATATGATGAAAACGTGCAGTGCTTGCCATAGAAAAGCTCAGTCTTTGCAATAATAAAACAGTGCTCCTAAAACAATCTAAAGCTTATGGGAAGGTATTTGAGTGTGTAATTTTCACTCTGACAAATTTAAAGTTCCAGGTGTTAACTAAGCATGAAATTTTAGGAGAAAATATGCTGGTCTAGAGTCTGCCTCCAAATTTGCATACAGAAGTTGGGGGAGTTCTCTGAAAAACAAAGCATATGCCAGTAAAGTGAACCCCACCTTTTGGAGGACGGTTGGAACCATAAATAGAAAGGGGAAAAAAAGTGTGTAATATCATGAAATAATGTATGTTTAAGGAAGTTATTTTTTGAGTCTTCAGTGTATTGATTTCCCATCAAGTATATAGATTTTATTTTAATTAAGTCTTGAGAGGACCTTTATCAAACTGAATAAATTGCATTTAAAATGAGATGTGAATAATGAGCAGAAACCTGGCGAAAAATGAAAGGAAGAATGCTCCAGGCGGAGGCCTTGAGATAACAGAGCTCTACAGGACTGAGGAACTTGGGGGGAAAAAAAAAAGGAAAAGGAATAGTGATAATGAAGTTAAGATGGAGAGTCTGGATAGGTAGGCTGTATTTTGGATTTTTATCCTAGCATACTGCTGGGAATCCACTGAAGGACTGTAGGCATAGGTCTGACATGTCTTATCTCTAAAATATATTTTAAATGACTTTTAACTCAAGGAACATTAAAAATCAACTTAATATTTAAAAAAAACTTATTTTTATCAATTTTGCTCATATTATTACAGTATATTTGATTTCTAAATCTGATAGTTTTTCATTTAAACATTTAATTTCCCATGAGGACATCTAAATAAATAAATAATGTTATTCATTTTTAAAGGTCAGTTTTAGGAAGCAGTACAGTTTCTAAGTCAAGTGTATCCACTACTGAATCAATGGCAGAAGACCTAGAAGAACCATCCTATAAACGGGAAAGATTGTACAGTTTTACAGGTAATGAAAGTACAATCATTTAAGTAACAGTTCATTATTTCTTTAGCAAATATGTTCATTATTTTGGGGGTACTTGAGATAGAAAAATTATGATAATCATTCCTAAATGCTGGCCTGTGAAGTAGCTATGTGAGAATTACCAGGGTAGTGTTTATTATATATTTAAAAAATTCTCAAAGTGACTCCTTTGCAACACCAGCCTCAAGAATTGCAGGCCCGATTTTAAAAGAGCTCAGCTTCTAACTCAGGAGACAGATAATTCTGATACACTGTAATCAATGCCATAATAAGACATATGCAGAATGTGATGGGGGCACTTAAAAAGAAAAGATTAACTACTTTGAGGTGGAAAAAAAAAAGACTGTTCATGGAGAATATTGTTGACTTTTAAATTGGGTTTTTGAAGATGATTAGTGATTTGTCAGGAGAACAAATAGGAGAGGCCCGTTCTAGGCAGAGGATAAAACATGAGATAATGCAAAGGATTATACAAGTGAAGGTAAAAGAATGAGGACGTAATGGTTGATCAGAAGTGCTGGGAGAAGTGGGTACTTAACTTCAGGGTAATTTGCATTGGAGTGCAGTAAGGTTGTCTTTTCCTCTAAGATGATAATGGAGGATTAGTGAAATTATTAACAAGGTTAGAAAAGTGCTTGGCGAACTTTTCTTTTTGATGTTAGCATATGTGACAGAATGCCTCTGACAAGTAACAGAATACCCAACTGCTATTAGCTTAAACAAATAAAGACTTATTTTTCCCACATTAAAAGAAGTTAAAGCTAGATAGCTTTTGGCTTTCCTTTTGTGGCTTAATTGTGTCAAAGTCTGGATTGGCAGCTCTGCTATTCTCTTCTTAAGCCTTTTCTTCCCTTTTTTTGCCTCATGGTCTCAAAATACCTGCCCCGGCTCTAGGTATTATATCCACATTAAAGGCAGAAAGATGAAGAAAGACCTTCTTTGCAGCACCAGTCACATCTCCCTCATTTGGGAGGAAAATAACAGTTTTCCCAGAAGCCACTTTCCTGTATATTTCTGCTTTTATCTCACTGGCCAGACTGTGTCACATCGCCACCATTAGCTTCCAGAGAGGCTAGGAAAGCCAAAGACTGATTTCCCAGCCTCTAGTAACAGAAAGAAGCAAGGGAAGGAAAAAAGGCTTTAAACAGGCAATTAGTAATGTCTGTTGTAGGAAGAAGCCCATCCTCTCAGAGGCGGACAAAGGGAATTGAATTATTGTCCTAACCTCCAGCAGTCTCTATGTATATTCTTGCCATTCTCCAGTTTGGTTTTCCAGGCTGTATCCAGAATGATCTTTTTAAGAACACAATCTAATCACATTCTCCCTGCTTAAAACACCTTCAAATGGATTTGCATTGTTCTTAAGATAAAAACAAATAATCTTTATGTAATGATTTGCTTTGAGGTCTTCCTCTAATTGTTTATATCAAAAACAAACAAGCAAACAAACAGAAGTAACAAAATTTCATCTTCAGAAGCCTTGAAGAATAATATAGATGTTTCTGTCATCTTGGCCAGGTGCAGGTGAATTCTAACTACAAAGTCATTCTCTGAAATGAATCACACCTGAACAGTTCTACTTCTACCACCTGGCCACTCTTTTAGACTCGAGAAATATTTCTCAATCTTGAATGCACACTGATATCATCTAGTATATCTCTAAAATTTCCCACACTCAAACTTACTCCAGGCCAATTGTATTGAAGTCTCTGGCAGTAGGGTTTAGGCATAAATAGTGGTGTGCTGGCAAATGTAAAACTACTCAGAGGTAGGAGAAGTCCTGATGTGTAATGTTAACCAATTTCCATGGTTTAAGTACTTTCACTCACTCAACACCACCAGCAGATTTTAAGCTACCAACATGAAATTTCTGAATGGGAAGTTTAGAAGAAATGCTTAGTAGAACATCATTATTTAGTGTTTTTACCATAAGATATAAATAACTGCAAGAGCTTAGGGAATAGTAAAATTTAATAATGTAGGAAGTGATAAGTGGTTATTATCTTTGTTTTTAATATTTATTTAATTGTAAGCTTATATAATTTAATTTTGAACAATGATTGTATTTAACAATTAGCTCACAAAATTCCTGATAATTTAGTAATGGCCCCTTGCAAGCTTGTGCAGGCCAGCTGTAACACACTTCTGAATATAAATATATTTAAAATTTTCCCACATGATTCGAATGTGTAACAGTTTCTAATTTAGTATTAAAAATATTGATGTCTAGATCACATGTCTAGAATTCTGATTCAGTTATTTTGGAATGAAGCCTGAACATCAAGATTTTTAAAAGCTTCCCATGTGATAAGAAATGTACAGTAGATTTTTTAAAATGGTGAAACTATTCCATACAATATTGTAGTGGTGGACACATAACATTATGCTTTTATCAAAATCTATAGAAGCTTACAGCACAAAAAGTAAACCGTAATATACTACATTTTTTAAAAAACACAGTTAAGAGATCAGAGGACCCTTGAATGAAATACAGACTGTGACATAAGAATCTAACTGCTTTACAAATGTATGATGTAACTTCCCTGAGAGAGTGGGGGTGGGAGAGGAGGTGTAGACCTAAAAAATGTTGAAACTGAGTGGAAACTGTAAAATTAAAAACATGGAACTGCACATAACCACTGTATTCTAGTTGATTTTCAATGGAAGTATTCAATTTCAATTTTCATTGGGAGTGTAGGTTAACAACTCTGAACCACTGAACAGGTATACTAGGATTTTACATGTAAATAAATGGAAGGCAGATGGTAAGAATCAGATTTCTCACTGTCATTGGAGTGGGAGACTGCAGACAAACGAGGGAGGAAGGTTAGAACTATCTATGTGGTATTGGATGAGAATCAGAAACATTAATACAAACTCATGTTTAGCTTAATATAGGTACAGATTAATACATATAGATATAGATATATACGTGTATATGGGTTACTATAGACACAAATATTTCTTAGCTCTGTCTGCTAAGCAAGCCTAGAAAAATGACATCCCAGTAGAAACAAGCATATACAGTGCCCAAATCTTGGTTTCTAATACCATTCTCCAATAAAAGGAACCAGGGATCTTTGGAGAAAGGACTGATTCTAGACTGGAGCAGAGAATATATAAGGTGAATCAGAAAGTAAACAAGTACCAAGGAAAATACCTCTAAATTGAACAAACTAAAAATGGCAGGGGTATGGGAAAGGGACACCTCAGCCAATAGAAAGAGGTTGCAATGGTCAAAGCAGGAACAATTTCAACAACAAAATACATAGTTTAATATTGGATTATAACCCAAAGTAAATATTCATGATTCCATAATGATATGAATAAATGATTGAATAAATAAATTAATAGGGGAGTACAGACAAATCTTCTATACAAAAGAATTCCAAATAATTTATGTAGGTATTCCTCCCTCAAGAAGTTGGAACTTAATTCCCTATCTGTTTTAAGTGTGGACTTTGCATGTTGACTTCCTTCTAAAGAGTACTGGATGTAGAGAGGGAGGTGAAGAGTAACTTCAGAGCAGGGAAACCTGACAAACTCTAGCTCAAGGTCAAGGTGAACATCATCAGTAGTAAGTCACGTTGATAGCATGTACCCTTGATATGATATGGTGAGAATGACACTACCTCTGTAGTCTTCCTTCCAGAAATCCTTAAACCCTGTCTAACATCAGACAAACCAACTGAAGGACATCCTACAAAATACATGACCAGTACTCCTCAAAACTCAAGGTCATCAAAACAAGGGAAGTCTGAGAAATTGTCCGAGTCTAGGGAAGCCTAATGTGACATGATGACTTAATGCGATATATACTGCATGAAATCCTGGAAAAGAAGAAAGATGTTAGTTAAAAACTAAGGAAATTGGGATAAAGTACTGACTTTTGATAATAATGAAGCATCAATATTGATTTATTTGTTGTGATAAATGTACCATGGTAATGTTAGCAAAAGTAAAAACTGGGTAGGGTATGCAGGAACTCTTTGTAAGATTCTTGCAAATTTTCTGTATATGTAAAGCTGTTCTATAATTAAAATTTATTAAATATAAAAAAAAGTCTAGGGGTGAATCCCAGCCCTCCAGGTGATTCTGTTGCATGCTGAAGTTTGAGAATCATTGCTGACCTGTATACCTTGCCATGGCTCTTTATTTCCCACACCCTGAAACTCCATCCTCAGTGAAATTTGTCCTAAGGACAAGCAAAAGAACAAAAAGTTGTTATAGATATAGACTAGAAATTAACTTCAGGGCCCAGAGAAGGATTGCATACTATCCACAAAATACACTTGCCCTTATTCCTCTTGAGTGGTATCAACAGTCACTCACCCCAGTCTCCCTATTAATATTATGGGACAGATGTAATGGGATGCCCTTGGAGTTATGACTACACATTTGAGATTGGGGTAGGATTGACCTTTCAGTAACAGAGACTGTTTCTGGGCCATAGGATCCAGTTTGACTTCAGAGGGATTAAATAGACTGCATCTCAAAAGATGGCCTATTCCTTGACCATATAAGGCCACCTGCAACGGATGACTCATCATGATATTTTGGCAAAATGAAAATTAAAAATAGCAATTAGTAAATGATTTTTATTAAGTCATGTATTTTAGATTTACGAGTTATGAGGTCAACACCTGGAAAAACTGTAACAAAAGAAGACCTGGAGAAGACGATAGAGATAATACTAACAGAGACAGAAACAATGAGATTTTTTAACCTACCAACAGTCATGGTTTCTGTAGAATCTGAAGAAGCTGAGAAACTAAGGTATGTATGGCTCAATTGTTTATATTGCTTTTACAATTTAAATGCTAAGTCAGAAGTTCTTATCCTTGTTTTGTCTTTGGGGATTTCTGGAAAAACACTGGTGGTGTATGTGCCTGGTGAAATTATATATAAAGTTATACATGTGCCCCGTGAAATTACAGGTAAGGTGTTTATGTTGTATGCTCTTTCTAGAGGAGGAACCCATAGCTTTTCCATATTCTTTTAAAAAGTAGGTGAGTGACTATGTCAAATAACAAGAGAATGAAAGGAAGCTTCCAAGTCTTAAAATAGGTTTTAATGAATCTTTTCCTTTATGCATATATAAATTATTTTCAATTAAAAAAGAAATGACTGCTATTTTTATATTCAAAACTTAAGAAGGGAAAATATATTATGGGGAAATAACTGAATTTACTATATTAGAGTAGATTTTGTTTTTCTTTATTGATGAATATAAAAAGATTTTAGTTTTTGCCTCATGTATTTTGAAACCCTGTTCTTAGGCACATACACATTAAGAATTGTTAATCATTATGTAAGGCCCTCTTTATCTCTGATAATTTTCCTTGCTCTGAAGTCCACTCTGTCTGAAATTAATGTGGGTATATAAATAGATTATTAACATAGTTATTAAGATTATCTTCAAGTATAATTTGATTCATAGTACAAAAAATTCATCACTAAAATAATTTTATGGTATTATTTTTAACCCAAATATAAAATATTATAAAATTGTTTGGACTATAAAATGTAGTACAATTAGATCTTGATAAGCATACTTTTTAAAGTTCATGAGATGTAAAGGAAAGCTCCTAGAACCAAAAAAAAAAAAAAAAAAAAAAAAGGAAAGGAAAGGAAATGAATAACCAAGTGGTGGATAAGTGATCTGAAATCAGAGAGGGAGAGATGCTGGATGCAAATGTTAATATTAGCACATGGATCTAAGACCCAGCAAGTCTTGGGTTCCCCACGAACTGAGAGAATTAACACAGAGATTCTTGTATTAAGCCAAGACCCTTGAAAGGATCCCAGTTATCTCAAGTGGTCGCAGGTCAATCGGGTGTCCTAGCTACTATCATAAGCAAATGCACCTTCTCTGGAAGAAAGCATATCCCATTTAGACTCTTAAGATTCGCTCAGCTTGAGTTTAGTAAAATTACACCAAAGCAATAAAGAAACAAGTCATTATGAATGAGAACTTTAAAAAAGTCCTAGATCTAGATCCTGAGGAATATGGATAATGATATTATCAAGTTTAGGGTATAAAATGTATGTGAGGTCTTTAAATAAAAGATAGAGTTAAAATATCGGTAACACTAAGAAACTATCAAAATGATGACTTGTAATTGAAAAAATATCTAAAAAGAACTTTAAAATAAAGTATGTTATATAATTGTTACAGTTAAAAAGTAAACATTGATTTAATCTTTGATATTAAAAAAGCATTTAAAATTTAAACAAGACATAATTGAATAGATATTTAATAAATTGGAACATAGATCTAGGTAAATTATACAAAATGAAGCTTAGAGAGAAAAATGGGATATAAAGTATCAAAGAGAAATTTAAAACATACTAATAATAAAATAAAGGTCTAACATACATCAATTCCAAAAAGGCAAGACAGAAAGAATGGGAAAGAAGACTATTCAAAGTGATTCAGTAAGGATTTCCTCTAACTACTGAAAAATACCATTCCACAGATATAGGAATAAATAAAAAGAAATTCACACACACACAAATGGACTCAGTGCATTGTAACTCATACTCCAGAATACCAAATATTAAAAGATTAAAAAAGAAGAAGAAGAAGAAAAAACATATCTTCTACAGAGAAACAAACTGATAGCACTACTATGGATGTAGAAGGTCACTTCATAATGATAGGAAGGTATAATAATTCTACTTGAATATTCCTAATAAAATAACTGCATAATATATGAAGCAAAAATTGGAAACCTGATAGTTATTAAAGTAGGAGATTTAAACATGCCTCTCTTTATAATTGATGGATCAATCAGATTAAAAAAATTAGTATAGTTGCAGAAAATTTGAACTCAAAACATAATTTAATGGCCATGTATAGAACTTGGAATTCAACAATGAGAACAACACACTCTTTTTAAGCACACATGGAACATTTATAAAAATCATCCATGTACAAGGCCATGAAGCAAGGTTTTGAAAATTCAGAGAAGTGGTATCAGATAAACTAAATTCTCTGAGCACAGTGGAAAGAAAAATTAGTAACGTAAATCTCAACTGAAACATAGACACACAATCACATAATGCTTTTGGAAGTTAAAAAGCAGAGTTACTTAATTCTTCATGAACCAAAGAAGAAATACTCAGAACTAAACAATTATGAAAATGATACATACTATAAGATGATGTACTTTGAGGGAAATTTATAGCTTTAAATGTCTTCATCAAAGTTCATAAGACCTATGTGAAGATAATGCTAATATATTGTGGGTGGGTACTGAAAGTTGCAGGGAAGCTATAGTGTAAAAGCGTCCTTTGGAGGTAGTTTAATGCATTCTTTTCCTAAGGAGTGTTTTGAACTTTTCACTTCACTTTTTGGTGCAATCCACATTAAAGAAGGTAATTTTAAGAAAAAGCGTAGTACAAATAGATACGTGTCGTAATAATTTTTATTAATGAGTAGAGTATACGTTATTTTTTATAGCTGGAGAAACAAGAATTATGAGACCCTTTGTCGAAATAGATTAGGCAATGACTTGTATGTTGAAAGAATGATGCAGACTATTAATGGAGCACCAAAGAATAAAGAAGTTCAGTGTGACAGAATCATAAAGGAAGACAAAGGTAATTTCTATTTCATTCTGTTTGATAAGTTACCATATTTTAATATGCATTCTTTGAGTCTATCAATTAACAAATAAATGTTAAAATATATAAGGCAAAAATAGAAATAATTTGGCCAGATCACAACAGTAGCTGGGTACTCTGATCTACAGCTTTCAGAGTTTGATAATTAAGTTAACAAGTAATAAATACAGATACAGAAGATTTGAATAACATAATTATCAATCTTGATTTTCATACAAACTCTATCATAGAATTTTGTACTCTTCAAATCTTTATGAAACATTTATAAAAACTTACTGTTTACTGTAACAAAGAATATTGACCACAACTAATAAAATTTAAAATATACCAAGCACTATTTTAGACCTTTCATGTACAGGCATACCTGGGATATATTGCAAGTTTGGTTCAGACCACTCCAATAGAATGAATATCACAATAAAGTGAGTCACAAGAATTTTTGATTTCCTAGTGCATATAAAAGTTATGTTTACACTATGCTGTAGTCTATTAAGTGTACAGTAGCATTATGTCTAAAAAATGTACAATGTATTTTTAATTGAAAATATTTTAGTGCTAAAAAATACTAACCATCATTAGAGCCTTCAGTGAATCATAATCTTTTTTTCAGTAGAGTACCTTGCCTTAGTGTTGATGGCTGCTGACTGGTCAGGTTGGTGGTTGCAGAAAGTGGGGTGGCTGTAGCAAATTCTTAAAATAAGACAACAATGAGGTTTGCTGCATTGACTGACTTTCCTTTTGTGAGTGACTTCTCTGTAGTGTGTTTGATAGCATTTTACCCACAGTAGCACTTCGTTTAAAATTAGAGCCAATTCTCTCAAACCCTGCCATTGCTTTATCAGCTAAGTTTATATAATATTCTAAATCCTTTGACATCATTTCAACAATCCTCACAGCGTCTTCACCATGGGTAAATTCATCACAAGAAACCACTTTCTCATGCATAAAAAGCATCTTCTCATCCACTCAAGATTTATCATGAAATTATAGCAATTCATTCACATCTTCTAATTCTAGTTCTCTTGCTGTTTTCACCACATCTGAAGTTACTTTCTCCACTGAAGTCTTCAACCCTTCCAAGTCACCCATGAGGGTTGGAATCAACTTCTTCCAAACTCCTGTTAATGTTGATATTTTTACTTCTTCCCAAGAATCATGAATGTTCTTAATGGCAACTAGAATGGTGAGTCCTCTCCAGAAGGCTTTCAATTGACTTTGCCCAGACCCATCAGAGGAATTACTATCTATGGCAGCTATAGCCTTATGAAACATGTCTTTTATATAAGACTTGAAAGTCAGAGTGATTCCTTGATCCATGAACTGCAGAATGGAGGTTGCGTTAGCAGGCATGAAAACAACATGAATCTCACGGTACATTGTACATCAGTGCTCTTGGGTGGCCAGGCACACTGTCAATGACCAGTCATATTTTGAAAAGAATCTTTTTTTCTGAGCAGTAGATCTCAACAGTGGGCTTAAAATATTCAGTAAACCATGAAGTCTGCACATGTCATCATCCAGGCTTTGTTGTTCCATTGATAGAGTATAGGCAGAGTAGATTTAGCATAATTCTTAAGGGCTTTAAGATTTTCAGAATAGTAAATGAGCACTGACTTTGATTTAAAGTCACCAGCTGCATTAGCACCTAACAAGAAAGTCAGCCTGTCCTTCAAAGCATTGAAGCCAGGCATTGACTTCTCCTCTCTACCTACAAAAGTCCTAGGCGTCATCTTCTTCCAATACAAGACTGTTTCATTTACACTGAAAAATCTGTTGTTTAGTGTAGCCCCTTCATTATCTTAGCTAGATCTTCTGGACAACTTGCTTTGGCTTCTACATCAGCAGTTGCTGCTTCACCTTGCACTTTTATGTTATAGAATCAGCGTCTTTCCTTAAATCTCATGAATCAACCTTCAAACATTTCTTCTGCAGCTTCCTTACTTCTCGCAGCCTTCACAGAATTGAGGAGAGTTAGTGTCTTGCTCTGGATTAGGTTTTGGCTTAAGGGAATGTTGTGACTGATTTGATCTTCCATCCAGACCACTACAACTTTCTCCATACAGCAGTAAGGCTGTTTTGCTTTCTTATCATTCACGTGTTCACCGAAGTAGGACTTTTAATTTCCTTCAGGAACTTTTCTTTTGCATTTACAGTTTGGCTGTTTAGTGCAAGAAGCCTTGCCTTTGGCTTATCTCAGCTTTCAACATGCCTTCTTCACCAAGCTTGGATCATTTCTAGCTTTTAATTTAAAGTGAGAGATGTACTATTCTTTCTTTCTGTTGAACACTTAGAGATCACTATAAAGTTATTTATTTGCCTAATTTCAATACTGTTGTGTCTCAGGGAATAGGAGGGCCGAGGAGAGGGAGAGAGATGGGGGACCAGCCAGTCAGTGGAGCAGTAGAACACACATTTATCGAATAAGGTCTCTGTCTGACGTGGGCATGGTTTGTGGTTCCACCCGCTCCCACCTCAAATTACAATAGTAACATCAAAGATCACTGATTACACATCACCATAACAAATATAACAGTAATGAATAAGTTTAAATATTGTGATAGTTACCAAAATGTGACACAGACACGAGGTGAACAAACGCTGTTGGAAATGGTGCTGATAGAGCTGCTCAGTGCAGGGTTGCCACAAACCTTTAATTTGGGGGAAGAAAAAACCCAACAAAACGCAGTTTCTGCAAATTGCAATAAATGAGATATGCCTGTATATTAGCTGATTTAATTCTCACCACAGCCCTATGAGGTAGTAGCTATTATTATTCCCATTATTCTATAAAGAAGAAGAAACAGGCAAAGGGAAGTGAGCTAACTTGCCCTAGGCCACTCCATTACTGTGGTGGACGGTGATACTCCCAGTCTGATTCTTGAGCCTGAGCTCTTAACCACTACATTTACTATTTTTCAATGTTTATAAATTAACAAACTTGAGAACACAGCATTGCCAAAAAATCTGTGAGCTGTGGCCAAAGGGGTAATTAGAAGAAAGGTTATAATCTTAACAGCCTTTATTACTCATCAAAACCATAAACTAGTTCTTTTAAAAGATTAAAATAGACACACTTCTAAGGAAGTGCTAAGTCAAGAGAAGGGCAACTTATAATTAGTGGGAAATCTCTGTAGCATCTTTACTTGTTCTTGTACCGCTCCCCTCCTCCATACGGTGATGGTCTTAAAGATAGCAGTCTGCCATCTCAGTGTGAGACCCGGAGGGAACAGAACAGACTTTATTCTCGAAGAACTTGGTTTGTATGTTTTAACCTGTCTAGGGGCTACCTGGAGGACTGACAAAGGCATTTGTCTTCTTTTTTTTTTTTTTTTTTTTTACCTAACTCGGAACTCTCTCAGGCAATAGGCATATTGCATTCTTCAAAAACATTGTAAAGCAAATGAATTGCTTCCTGAGGAGTCAAACACTGAAAGCCTGGGAGAAAAATCAGGGGAGAGATTTTCTTCAGGAAATTAAGGTGTTGAAAAGATTTGCATATAGAAGGGAATTTAGAACATCATGTGTATGCCTAGCGCAGGATGCATGCTCAGAAATGACCTGAAAAGATCGTAACTGTACACTTCTGACCAATCTCCAGATTCAGTACAAGCAGGAAGTGAAAGCTGTGGTATAGTTTTAAGCAACCTATCTAAGCATTGAAGGAATTTCTAAACATAGGGCCAACCTACAAAGACTGGAAGGCTTTTTTTTTTCCTTTTTTTTTTTCTCTTTTTTTCTTTTTCTTTCCTTCTCTTCCTTTCTTTTCTTTTCTTTTTTTCTGTTTTTGAGGGAAGAGAAATCTAGAGGTTCAGAGAAATCTCTGTCAGGATGCTGGCTAACCAAAAGCTAAAAATCAAACACTTCTGAGATGATACATGACAAAGAATACAGACTTTACAAAAATAGTTTAGAAAAATGACTTAGCAAACAAACAACTACCACTCACAGTGAACTATAACATCAAATCCTGAGAAAGAGTCTGATTTCCAGAATTACCACATTATTATATTCACGATGTTCAATTGTCAGCAAAAAATTACAAAGGCTACAAAGGAACAAGAAAGTAAGGCTCATTCAAAGAAGAAATTAACAAAATCTCCCTGAGGAAGTACAAACATTAGATTTACTAGACAAAGATTTTAGATCAATTGTATTAAATATTTTCATAAGGCTGAAGGAAACTATGCACAAAGAATATTTGAAGAAACAACGGCCTGAATATTCGCAAATTTGATTAAACAAAACATGAATCTGTACCTCCAAGAAGCTCAACAAACTCCAAGGAGGATACAAATAAAGAGATCCATACTGAGACAGATTATAATCCAACTATTGAAATACAAGGAGAGACTCTTGAAAGCAGCAAGAGAAAAACGACTCACCACGTACAAGAGATCATCAATAAGATTACACCCAGTTTTCAGCTGAAACCCTGGAAGCTAGAAGCCAGTGGGATGACATACTTCAAGCACTGAAAGAGGAAAATTGTCAGCCAGGAATTCTATCCTTCGAATAATCCTCATGAAGGAGAAATTTAATTAAATAATTACAATTGAATATATCCTTGTGAAGGAGAAATTAAGATATTTATAGATAACTGAAAGCTAAGGGAATTCAGCACTAGTACAGTTGCCTTACAAGAAATGCTAACGGGAGTCCTTCAGGCAGAAATGAAAGGATGCTAGATACAATTTGAAAACATATGAAGAAACAAAGAACACTGGTAAAAGTAACTACATAGGTAAATACAAAAACCAGTATTGTAATTCTGGTTTGTAACTCCTATTTTTCTGTGATATAATTTAAAATAAACACATAAAACGGTAATTATAAATCTATGCTAATGGGCATACAAAATATAAAGATGTAATTTGTGACAATATCAACATAAAGGGGGTGGAATTTGGTTACCTAGGAGCAGTTTTTTTGTATGATTAAAGTAAGGTAGTATTATTTCAAAATAGATTGTTAAAATTTTAAGAAATTAATTTTATTCCCCAAGGCAAGCACCAAGAAATAACTTAGAAATTACAGAAAAGGAAATGAGAAAGAAAAATGATACACTATAAAAATATAAATTAAATATAAAAGAAGACAGTCAGGGACTATTTGAAGAACAAAGAAAATATGAGACATGAAAAAGATAAATAGAAAAATGGCAGAAGTCCTTCCTGAACAGTAATTACTTTAAATAAATGGATTAAACATTCCAATTAAAAAGCAGAGATTGACAGAATGGATTTTAGATAAAGGACAATAAAACTGGAACCAAAAAAAACATGACCCAACTATATGCTAACAAGAGACTCCACTATTTTTTTCCAGTTTATTGAGAAATAATTGACATACATCACTGTATAAATTTAAGGTGTATAGCATGATCATTTGATTTACATATACTGTGAAATGATTGCCACAGTAGGTTTAATTAACACCTATCATATCATATATAGAAAATAAAAAGTTGCAGAATATAAGATCAACACACAAAATTCAATTGTATTTCTATACACCATCTACAAACAATCCAAAAAAAAATTGTGTTTAAAATAGCACCTAAAATAATAAAATTCTTAGGAATGAATTTAACCAAGGTAATGAAAAACTTGTACATTGATAACTGCAAAAAAAATTGCTAGAAAAAAATAAAAGAAGACCTGAGTAATTGGAAATACATCCTGTGTTAATGGATTGAAAGACTTAATTTTGTTAAGAGGTGACTACTACCCAAAACAATCCCAAACACTTTTTTCAACAATAGAAATAAACATCCTAAAATTTATATGGACTATAAAGGGATCCCCAAGTAGCCCAAACAATCTCAAAAAAGAACAGCTAAAGGCCTCATACTTCCTGATTTAAAAACTTGCTGTAAGTTATAGTGATCAAAATAAGATAGTACTAGCATAAAGATAGATATATAGACCAAAAAAATAGAAAAGAGATTCCAGAAATAAACCCTCACATATATGGCTAAATGATTTTTGATAAAGATGCTAAAACCATTTCATGAAGATAAAATTGTCTTTTCAGTAAATGGCGCTGGGACAACTAGATAGCCACATGCAAAAGAATAAAGTTGCACTTCTATCTCGTATCATATACAAAAATTAACTTAAAGTGGATCAGTGATTTAAATGAAAGAGCTAAAACTATAAAACTCTTAGAAAAAAATTAGGATAAATATTTCTGCCCTTTGTCTTGACAGTAGATCCTTAGACATGATACTAGAAGCCTGGAGAACAAAAGAAAAAAAAATGGATAAATTGGGCTTCATCAAAATTAAAAACTTTTGTGCATCAAATAACCATCAAAAAAGTAAAAGGACAACCTACATAATGGGAGAAAATATTCACAAATCCCCTCTCTGTTCAAGGTCTGGTAGCCAGAATATATAAGGAAATTTTGTAATCTAAAAACAAAACGACAAACAACACAATTAAAAAATGGGCATAGGACTTCAACAGACAGTTTTCCAAAGAAAAACGAGTGGTCAACAAGCACAGGAAAAATTGTTAAATGTCATTAATCATTAGAGAAATGCAAATCAAAACCATAATGAGTTACTACTTCTCACCCATTAGAATGACTATAATTAAACAAACAAACACAAAAAGAAGTGTTGACAAGAAAGTTGAGACTTTGAAGCCTCTATACACTGCTTTTGGGAACATAAAATGGTGCAGCTACTGTGGAAAAGAGTTTGGTAGGTCCTCAAACAGAATTGCTGTGTTAGCCAGCAATTCCACTCCTAGGTATATACCCCATAGAATTGAAAATAGGTACTCAAATACATGCACACACATGTTCATAACAGCAGTATTTTCCATAGTCAAAAAGTGGAAAAACTGAAATGTCTGTCAATGGATGAATGGATAAACAAAATGTGTAAACACACACACTGAAAAATATAATAGAGTCAAAAAAGGAATTAAACACATGGTCTGAATAAGTGATAAGTTTCCCTTTTCTACCCTGAAAGACATCAGAAATTTCTTCTCTCGAGAGGACAAAATAGAGGATCTTTAGTTGGGGAACATCAGGCACAGTTCAAGACATGGGTACTTAACGAAAAACCAAAAACAAAAAACCAGTGGGATTAAATAACCCTATGCATACTGAATGCTACTCTTCAGAAATCCCGTCCTCCCTCGTGAAAGGGTCCTAGAACATGGGTAGCCAGACTTAAATACAAGTGCTGATAGTTGGAGATGTGAGTAAAAGGTAATGCAGAGTGGATATGGGCAGGACCCCAATAGCATTTGCCACAGAAGAACAAACCCCCAAACAAAGCAAAGGAATGATCAATACAAAAGTTAAGAAATGTGGGTACTTCTGTTGGAGGTGGCTGGAAGGAAGACGCTTATGATAGGATAGTGTCCAGTGTGCTTGTAGGCAACTGAAGGTATTGTTTCTTATCCTCGTTGGTGAGTACATGGTATTAATTCTTTCTTTACCTTACACGTATATGAAATATACTCTCTTCTGCGAAGGTCTGTGTTTCACAAGAAAGATTTTACTAAAACAATGGTTTAATTTATACTAAAGAATTTGATACAGACCAAGTAAATAAAAAGATTTTATGGATCAAAAAAAAAAAAGCATGTCTTCCTTGCCTGATTTTGGTTGAAATTGAAAGAGATTCAGGAGTCAGAGAGATGGAAATGAAGATACTGCCTTTATTACTGATGAAGTTAATTGAAAAATGTAGTCTTAAATCCACAAATAAGTGGATTTGGTATTTCTTCCCTCCAGAATAGATCTTACCAACAGTAACTGGCACAGCTAGATAAGCCAGACCTGCTATGTATGGGTGAGAACAGATCAGAATGCATGCTTTCTGCGAGTAAAGACTTACCAGAAAAATCCAGAAGTGGCTGAGCTGCGGTTCCTTCTCCTAAACTCTCCTGTGGGTTAGTCACTTCTGTTTCCGTGGCAGTAAGTCAGTGTGGGAAATAGAGGAGCCAGAAATGTCAATTTAGCTGAAGTTGCCTCTGCAAAGATTCACAAAAACTGAGGAAAAAGTTTCCCACCTAACAGAATACAGTAAATTTATTACAGAAGTGGCGTTTCAAATAAATGGATAACTCAATAAATGTTCCTGGCCAAATTTTGAAAATACAGTTAAATCCTAAAACTTGGTAGATTTCATTAAGCCAGTTTGTTTTCTAAGTATATTATCCTACAATAATAATTTTTTAAGGTATATGTGATATGAGGCTCATTTTAATTAAAAATATACATATGTATTTGTTCATTACAAACACATGTATATATTTATGTCAGTCTGGAAAGATGCACAAAAATGTTAGCAGTTATTATTTCTAGGTGATAGAAATGTGAGTCATTTACCTTTTCTTTTATATATAGTAAGCATGTCTTTTTACTCAACTAAAAAGTAAAATTATTTTTCTATAAATGTTATGTAGCCAAGTATTACTCTTTTATAGTCTGAATTAAACTAGTGGTTGGAAACAATGTTTTAAAACTTGTAAAAACTATTTACACGTATCTTACACTCAGAAATGCTCAAAACACTGGTATATTGGGAATACTTTTTTCTGATCATAGCTAAAATAAGATTTCTTTAACAGTGTATGACAGTACAAAATTGCGAAGTCAGAATTATTTATTATTTATTATTCTAGCTTGTACATGAGATTATGACATGTACATAATATCTGCTTCTTAGATTTTCTGTTTCTAAGGTTAATTAAATTTATTCCAATGAATAAATGTAATGATGTTACCTAAACCAATGTTTCTTGTTATCTTTAAAAAAGAAACAATTTTAAATCACCCTAACATTTTACATTGATCATTTATAACTTGCATATGTATCTCTGTAGCAATTATTTCATTAGTGACCATGTAACAATATATTCCTATATGCTCAGCTTACTAAATTTTTAGTTAAAGGGAGAAAAAGAAAGTTAGGTAATTTAATATTCAAAGGAATAATTTCTGTCTAAAGTCTTTTCCTTTATGAGCATGGGAAGTGTACCATCTTCAATTCAGCAAGATATATTAGGTATTCACTCTGTGTATGACTTTGTTAGATCCTTTTAAGGTAAGTTCATAAGTTATTATGAAATGTGAGCTGACATTCTTACTAATTGAAAACATCATTAAATACCGAAGCTCCTTCATTTTATATCATGAAAATAGAGGTTCTAACAATGAAGTAATTTATTAGACCTAGATCCTGTTTTGATTTTCAGAAAAAATAATTCTTTATTAAATCACTGTACTTTAACTGAAAGTTTAGTAAGGTTAGCATGTAAGGATATATTATTACATAGTCACTGATATAATAATTGCCATATAAGAGTTTCATTGTTATATCAGCAATAAAGAGGGTTGGGAGGTTTTCAGTTTTAAATTTGAAGATAAATAACATTGCCAATTTTTGTTTGGAGACCACTGATATATTTCTCATTTGAATAAATATAGATAACTTAAAAATTTAAAGAGAGAATATAATAACCAAGCCATTCTATACATTTCTTGGGAACACTTTTCCAAGTACAATCTTTACACATATAGAAAATTTTACTTGATAAAAATGGAATTAGATGATTACAAATAAGAAGTATTGTAGAATATAGCATGTTATATGTTAACCATAAGTAAAAGTACATTAAAACCTTGTTATAGTTGTCCAGGGCCATATCAAGGTAGCCCTATATTGACAAACTGATGAGATTATGTGGTACCAGTTTGGGATAGAAGGGAGGAAGTGTGGGGATCAGAAAAGGATGGTGAGGATAATTTGGAGCTATTACTAAAATATGAAGGTATTTGTAGATGCAAATGGTGTAATGTCTAAGGATCTCTTAAGGTGTCCTCATGATTAATTTATTTTTCACCTTTATCCACTTCCTGCCATTGTGGTAAAACAATAGTATTTTCCCCCTAAACAATAGATATTCTTATCTTAGATTTTGCTATAACTTGTTATGGATAAGCTAAAATATTAGAATTTGGTTTAAAATAATCTTTACCTTTCTGTTTCTTTAGGCATAATGTCCACTGCTTGGGATTTGTATGATTCTTATAATGCTATGGAGCTTTCATCTCTACCAGTGAAACAACCTACAATTGATTCAAGTAGTAAAGCAACTGTGCCTTCTAAAGATTGGGACCAAAGAGCACCAGGGAGCACTTTAGAAAAAAGTAAGATTTTACTTATTTCAGTTTTTTTTTTCAGTTGTGGCAAAATTGGTATGTAACAGTATATTAGTTTCAAATGTACAACATAATAATTCAATCTTTGTATACACCACAAAGTGATCACCACAGTATGTCTGGTTACTGTCTGTCCCTCTACAATTAACCCACCCTCTTCACTCATTTCACTTACCCCTAGCTTCCCCTCTGATAACCATCATGCTGTTCTCTGCATCTATGAATTTTGTTTTGTTCATGTTTTTCCATTTTCATTTATCTCAAGGTATTTTTTGATTTTCTCTTTGATTTCTTCAGTGACCCATTGGATGTTGAGTAGCATGTTGTTTAGACTCTACATGCTTGTGTTTCTAGGTTTTTTTTCTTGGATTTCTAGTCTCATACCTTTGTGGTCAGAAAAGATGTTTAATATGATTTGATCTTCTTAAGTTTATTGAGACTTGTTTTCCGCACTAACATGTGTGGTTTTATTATTATTAGATGGTGTCCTTGTGAGGGCCACTAGCATGTTTCCCTCAGCCACAGAGCCAGGTTCTCCAGGAGTGTTCCCTATGTGTGCTACATGCAGCCTCCTGTTGTGGCTGGGTTGTGATTGCTGTAGGTGCACTAGTGTGTAGGACTGGCCCCCAGTACAGCTTCCTATAAGGCCTAGTAATGACTATTGAGGACACTCTGGTGTGTTGGGCCAGCCCTGGGGTGCGAGCCATTTTTGGACATCTGCCCTGGCTGAAGTTATCTGCCAGGTGTGGCAGTGTGGACAGCTGCTTTGGAGGGGCCCTGGTGCCTGCTGAGGGTGCCTGCTAGGTGTGGTGGGATGGTAGGGTGCAGGGCCTCTGGAGTGTATCTGTGTGTGAACCTAGGGCAGTGTGAGCAGTGCCAGTAAGGTGGGTGGGAAGAACCAGAAATAGTGACTGCCAGGTTAGCTAGGTAGAATGTGAGCAAAAAATCTTGCCTGTCAATGACTTTTTATCCAGAGACAGTTTCAACAGATCCCTTCACCTTGGAGGCACATACCCTAAAGTTAGCCCATGAATCTCTTTCATTTATGCTTTTCAAATGGCTGCCTCTTCACTGGGACACAGACTGAGTGAATTTGTATGTGTACCCTTTAAGATCAGAATCTCTGTGTATTCGGTAGGAATATAGCCCTTGGCTCTACTGGACATGGGCCTCACTGGTTTTCAAAGGCAGACATTATAGGGGCTTATCTTCCAGTGCAGGTCCCCTGGACTGAGAAGCTCAAAGTGGGACGTGGACCCCTTGCTCCTCAGAGAGGACCTGAACTGCTCTGACACGCTTGCTAGCTGTGGATCACTGTGCTGAGGGTGTGGGTCTGGCCAGATGGCGTCTCTGCCCCTTCCACTTATCTCCTTGTGGCTTTTTCTTTTTATCCTTAGTTGTAGAATATCTTTTCTGCTAGTCTTCAGGTTGTTCTCAGAGATAATTGCTCTATATGTAGTTGTAGTTTTGGCTTGTCCCTGGGAGTAGAGGAGACCAAGATCTTTCTACTCTTCCTTACTAATCAATTTTTAGCTATTCTAAAAGGTGTGTAGTGGTATCTCATTATTGTTTTAATTTGCAATTCCCCAATAACATGTGATGTTGACCATCTTTTCATAGGCTTACTTTTCATCTGTATCTCTTCTTTGGTGAGGTGTCTATTTTGAATTTTTTTTCATTTATAATTGGATCTTTTTTTATTGCTGAGTTTTATGAATTCTATATGTAATTTGGTTACAAGTCCTTTATCAGATACATGTTCTGCAAATATATTCTCCCAGTTGGTGACTTATTTCAGCCTTTCTTAATAATATCTTTTGTAGACCAAGAAATTTTAATTTTAATAAAGTCCAATTTAATATATTTTTCTTTTTTGTATTATGCTTTTAGTGTTATATCTAAAAATTATTACCAAACTCAAGGGAATTTGGATTTTCTCCTATATTGTCTTCTAGAAATGTTTTAGTTTTGTATTTCACATTTAGGTCTAAGGTCCATTTCAGTTAACTTTTGTGAAAGTTTAGACTAGACTAGACTAGTCTAGACTAGACTAGACTACACTTTCTGTCTAGATTAAAATTCTTTGCATATGGATGTCTCATTGTCCATTTGTTGAAAAGACTCCATTGACCTTACACCTTTGTCAAGTATCAGTTAACTATATTTGTGTGGGTGTATTTCTGGGCTCTCTGTTCTGTTCCTCTGATCAATTTGTCTGTTCTTTCACCAATACCACATTGTCTTCATTAACTGTAGCTTTACAGTAATTCTTAAAATTAGGTAGTGTCAGTCCTATATTTTTCTTCATTATTGTGCTAACTATCTTGATCTTTTGCCTCATCATGAACTTTAGAATTAGTTTGTTGATATCCACAAAATAACTTGCTGGGATTTTAACTGAGATTGCATTGAATCTACAGATCAAGCTGGGGAGAATAGGCCTCTTAACAACAGTGAGACTTCTATCCATGAAAATTTAATTGTGTGAATCTTCTTTGATTTCTTTTATCAGCATTTTATAGTTTTCCTCATATAGATCCTGTACATATTTTGTTGGCTTATGCCTTAAGCATATAATTGTTTGGTTTTAATATAAATAATATCATTGTTTTAATTTTAAATTTCAGTTGTTCATTGCTGGTTTATAGGAAAGCCATTGACTTTTGTATGTTAAACTTATATCCCATGACCTTGCTGTAATTGCATATTAGTTCTAGAACTTTTTTTTTTTTTTTGACAATTCTTTGGGATTTCCTACATAGAAAATCATGTCATCTATGAACAAAATGATTTTTTTTCCCTTCCAATCTGGATGATTTTTATTTCCTTTTCTTGTCTTATCCTACTGGCTAGGACTTATAGTACAATGTCAAATAGAAGTGGTGAGAGTGAATAGCTTAGTCTTGTTCCTGATATCAAGACTGCTATCTTAGTCTTGTCCCCTTGTTTCATGTTAGAGAGAAAGTTTTCAGTTTCTCATCATTAAGTATGATGTTAGCTGAAGTTTTTTGTAGATTTTTTTTTTTTTTTATCAAATAGAGGCAGTTCTTTTCTATTCCCAGTTTACTGGGAGTTTTTATCATGAAAGGATTTTAGATTTTGTCAAATAATTTTTCTGAATCTATTGATATAATCATGTGATTTTTATTCTTTAGCTTATTGATGTGATAGATTACAATACTTGATTTTTGAATGTTGCCTTGCATAAATCCTACTTGGTTTTGGTATATAATTCTATTTATACATTATTGAATTAAATCTGTTAATATTTTGCTGAGGGTTTTTGCGTTATTATCATGAGAGATGTTCTGTAATTCTCCTTTCTTGTAATGCCTTCATTCAGTTTTGGTGTTAGAATAATGGTAGCCTAATAAAATGAGTTGGGAAGTGAATTTTTCTATTTTTTTCCTTGAAGTTCTATCAGTTTTTGCCTTATGTATTTTGTAGACTTAGTTTTGCTACAGAAACAGTTAGGTTTGCTGTATCCTTTTGGAGACTTGACCACTTTATCATTATGGAATGCTCCTCTGTTTTGTGCCAGTCTCAACCTTTCAATAACCAGGTTGTGGTTGAACCAGCCCTTGTGGTTCTTATTACGATTGCAAGATGGCTTTCAGCAGTAATTATCAGGGAACCTGGAAAAAAATTGTTTATTACTTATAGACCTGGAAATTATACAGTACACCTGGGACCACACAGCAAGGTATATATATATATATATATATATACACATAGAGAGAGAGAGAGAGAGAGAGAGAGAATAGGCCTGGGGTTCTGCTTTTATTGAGGTTGAGAAAGGGTTTCATAGGCTCACTCTCTGATGGTCAACTTAAAACATAAGAACAGGAATTTAAAGCGGGGAAAGAGGATAAAAAAGTAGCCCAAATGGTTAGTTATTAAAATCAACCAAGATCTTTAAAACAAGAGAACCTCGGTGAAGGGAGGCAGCCTGGCTCTTTATCTAGTGTAGCTGGCAATGTGTTACTCAGGATAGCTGTCTTTGAAGTGGATGCCTCTTTGAAATGGATACCTTGGCAATTCAAGCTTAAATTAGGCATTTGCATTACAAAAAAGAAAATTAACAGTAACAGCCACAGGGTTTACCACTACCCCCTCTTTATCCCTGGTAATATTCCTTGCTCTACAGTCTACTTTGTCTGATATTAAATATATTTAGTTCACTTCTTTTGATTAGTGTTAAAATGGTATATCATTCTTTATCCCATTACTTTCATTCTGTCTGTGCCTTTACATTTAAATTGGATTTCTTATAGACAACATTATTTTAAAGTGTGGATTTTATTATTATTCTGGTGTGACAAAACCATCAGATTAGGACACAATTGCTATTGGAAATACAGCTTGTTGTACTCCCAGATCTCAAGAGGAGAGGGAATTCAATGCTCTGGGCTACACAAAGTAGCACGAGAGTTGGTCAGGAGGCAGAGGAAATAGGTAGAATATATGAACAGAAGCCTTGGTTGAGGTTTCTGTAGGAAGGAATGGGTGAGTCAGGGTTAGCCAATTTAGGATTGGCAAGTGTGAATAATTTCAGAGGGGCATAGGGGCTTCCCTAGTTTTCTAGTACCTAGTCTTGGGATAATTATGGCAGTAATAGTTACTCAATTGTTGTTTAAATTGGGTAATTTCTTTTGTTCCCTCTTTAAGTTCACTGATTCTTTCCTCTGTCCTCTCCTGTTGAGCCCACCCATGAAATTTAAAATTTTGGTTATTTCACTTTTTAATTCTAACATTTTCATTTGGTTGTTGTATGGGTTTACTAAGACTTTTTATTCTTTGATAGTACTTTCTATTATTCCATTTGTTTCAAATGTGTTCATAAATACTTGAAATGTTTTTTTTTTTGATGGCTGCCTTAAACTGTCAGATAATCCAGACATCTCTGTCATCTCAGAATTGGTATCTGTTGATTTTGTTTACTTATTTTGTTTTTCACTGAAGTTGAGATTTTCTTGGTTCTTTGGATGATGAATGATTTTCAGTTGAAATTTAGAAATTTTGGGTATTATATCATGAGAAATAGATCTTCTTTAAACCTCCCCTTTTTAGCAGGCTTTGTTTGACACTATTCTGACAGGGGAATTTACTGCTTCATTTCTTCCAGGCAGGAGTAAA
Organism: Camelus bactrianus; assembly: GCF_048773025.1. Lineage (NCBI taxonomy): Eukaryota > Metazoa > Chordata > Mammalia > Artiodactyla > Camelidae > Camelus > Camelus bactrianus. Next base: position 29,693,989 of record NC_133551.1, read on the forward strand.
AGTCCATGTTCTCCACTTGGCCTTCAGTTACACTGAAGGAGGGGATCTCCTCATTACTGGTGGCCAGGGGCAGGTGGGGAGCTCTGGCTTCCATTGATACTACATAGCTGGGAAGAGTAGGAGTGCCTCATGACCACTCCCTGACATCATGGATTGGGACTTGGCTTTATTACTGTTGGGCAGTGCTGTAAGTTCTGACTCAGTCCAACTCTGACTGTTCTCATGGGGAGAAGAAGGGGCACCTTGTTACTGCCAGGTGGGTGTGCAATTCCATGTTTCCCAATTGGTCTCCACTGACATTGCAGACAAGGCAGCACAGTCATTATATTTGGTAGGATTCAAAGTCCTGACTCCTTACTGAGCCTTCTCTGACACCATGCCCACTGGAGGGCCGGGAGGTTGGAATGCCTGGTTAGAGCCTGGCAAGGATGGAAGTGTAGGCTTCTCGCTTGGCTAGTGGAATTTGTGGAATAAGTGGGGCTACAGTTTTTTTCTGTGGTTTTTGTCTGGAGTAGAGTGGTTATAATCTAAAAGCTTTCTTTCTTGCAAGGCTGTTTTTTTCCTGGTCTTTTGGTTAGAGACAGGAGGTTTGCCTGGAGTATTTGCAGCAATAAGAAACCCAGGGGACTCACCACTGTGTCATTCCTTAGGTCCTGAACTCTCCTGTTGCTCTGCCTTATTCTATCAAAGAGTTTCAAAGGTTTCCTATGTTTCTTTTATATATAATGTATTAAGCAGGAGGAATAAGGAAAGGTGTGTCTACTCCATATTCACAGATGCAGGATTCCCCTTCATTCTGTTTTTTACTAAGTAATGTGGTAGGCAGAATAATCATTCTCCAAATATATACACATCCCCTTCTCTGGAACCTGTAAATAAATAACCTTACATGGCAAAAGAGGTTTTTTCAGATGTGATTACATTAAGGATCTTCAAAGGAGGAGATTATCCTGGATTATCTGAGTGGACCTAAACTAATCACATGGGTACTTAAAATTGGAGCACTTTTTGCAGTGGTGGTCAGAGAAAAATGTAATGACAGAAATATGTTAGAGAGATGCAGTGTTGCTGTTTTTTGAAGATGAAGGAAAGGTTGTTGGTGGCTTCTAGAATTTGAAAAAGCCAAGGAAATGAATTCTCCTTTAGAGCCTTCAGAAAGGAGCATAACCCTCTTAATTTATCAGTTTTATCCCAGTGAGACTTGGGTCAGACCTCTAACCTACAGAACTCTGATAAATTGGAATGGTTTTAATCTACTAAGTTTTTGGTAATTTGTTATAGCATTAATACAAAATTAACAGTAGTGTAGTATTGCTTTAGAGCAATATCAAATCAAAACTTAATCTGAACACTGACAATAATTTTATTTCAATTTGAATAAAAATATACAGATACAAATTACCTCGTGAGTTGTCATTGCTCATTTTCTGAAAAAGAGCATGTTTTTGAATGGTGAAGAATTCCAAAAAGATAACTATGTATCTATATATCTATATCTATATATCTATCTTGCAAGTGCTTGGTATATAAAAGTCATTCAATGAATGCCTGTTGAAATTGTTGAATACTGGAGAAAAACAAATAGTAATGGCAGAATGTCATTTCTTAAATCTTTAGAATGTACAAACCATCTAATATTATTTGAATTATTTCATCATTGCATCATGTTTGTTATTTCACAGTTAGTGAAGGTAGTTCTCTAATGGATATAGAAAATGTAATTCTGGCTAAAATCCACAATGATGAAGAAAACCACTCAGATGCAGTATTGAAATCTGACAAATTTCAACAGGACTTATTTTTTATGGAACGAGTTATAATGGAAAATATATTTAGGCCAAAACTTGCAGCTTATCGTCAGCTTCCTGTTTTAAAAGGTATGTACTAGAACACTTTTTTTTTTTAATTGTGTTGTTTTGAAATATTTTATACTTAAAAAGGGTATTTTAAAAATAACCACTTTTATACAAGCTCAAATAACTTAAAAATTAGATTGTGTTAGTTATTATTCCTAAATGTGATCTCCAGACTGAGTTATCACCAATCAGAAGACATGTTTATGTAGTTTTCAGCACTAAGTATGTGAGTAGCAGTAGAATGCAGACCAGGGAGCCCAAAGAAAGAGGCAACCTCTTAGAGTCAGAAGTTTATAAGCACCTGTGGCTCTTTCCTCTCCCTTCTCTCCGCATTGAATTATTCTCTCATAATCAGCTCCACCTTTTCTATTGCCATTGACACTTTCCAGTTTCTGGCTTTTATTTCCTTTCCCTAATTTTATTTTACTGGCATTCTTCCTGTTCTTATTGCTACAAATCCCATCTCATATGTTCCCAAAATATTTTGAGGGATTTTAAAGATCATCTAATTCAACCTTTATTTTTTGAATGAATAAAACGAAGGTTATGGAAACTTTCTAAGTTTACATAGTCTGTAACAAATCTAGGCATTCAACCAATGTATTTTGATCCTATTTCAATTCTCTTTCCACCTTACCATCCTAGCATGCTGATATATCCTAAACACAGGTTTGAACATGGCATTTAGCTGCTAGAAAACCTTCATTACTTTTCCATTGCCAAGAATAAATTACAAACATCACAGTGTATAATTTGAAGACACTTGCAATCTGGTTCCAGATTATTTTCTCTCATTATAGTATTTTGGAGACCCTAGAAGTTAACTATACTAGACTTACCTAATAATCCCCAAGCAGAACCTAAAGCTTCTTGCCTTAGTACCTTTAGTTGTAATATTCTTGACTATCCACCCTTGTCCCTAGCCAATCTTTGCCTACTGCATTTGCAGCTGTCAAGTATGAATTAGGGCAAACTCCCTTATGAAATTTTTATTGATCCTTCAAGTCAAAATTGATCTTCTGTATGAGTACACCAAAAAATTAGGCTACAACATTGCATATGTGACAAATGGTTATAAACCTTTTTGCTTATGTACATCTAAGAATATTGAAGAACTATATTCCTTATCTCATGTTAGGTTGATAATTTAATTTTTTTCATCATATATATAAACTTTTCATACCATAATTAAAGAGTTATAAGGTAAAAATTTACAGAGTACTGTAAATGTTGACATTTTAAAAACAAAACTGGTGGTAGGTCATTTCTTTATATGAATCTAAGAAAAAGAAATACTATATGAAATTTTTAATGAAGTAAGATTTACACATAATGAAATGCATGTATTTAACTGTATAATTTGATACATTTTGAAAATGTATAAAATCTGTATAACTAATACTCTAAGCGAGATAGAGATAGAGACTATATCCATCAACCCCAAAAGTTCCTTTGTGCTGTTTTCCAGTTAAACCTTACACCCTTATAGATAGGCAGTAAGCTGATTTCTTTCACCATAGATGAATTTTTTGGGTAAATCACAGAAGTGGGTTCATATAGTAAGTATTTGTTTGTGTCTGGCTTCTTTCACTCAACACAATGTTTTTGAGATTCATCTAGGTTGATGTGTATATAAGTAGTTCATTTTTTTTCTGAGTAGTGTTCCAGTTTATGAAAATACCATGAATTGTGTATTCATTCATCTGTTACTGGACACCTGGACACATTTGGGCTATTATAAACAAAGCTGCTATGATCATTTTTGTGCTTCTTTTTGTGGATATGTTGCAGTTTCTCTTGGGTAATTACCTAGAAATGGAATCACTGAGTCTTTAGGTAGATGTATCTATAATTTTTTCAGAAACTGAAAAATACCTTCCCAAATTATTTGTACCATCTTCCACAAGCAATACACAAGAGTTGCTCTATATTCTTGATAATGCCTGATGTTGGCAATTTTTTTGAGTTTTTGTTTTTTTGTCCTTTGTATGTCTTCTTTTGTGTAATGTTTGGTCAAGTTCTTTGCCCATTTTAAAATTGAGTTGTCCTGTTTTAAAAAATCAAGTTGTAGGATCTTATTTTTATGGATTCTGGATATAAACTCTTTGAAAGATACATATATTACAACTGTTTTCTCTAAGTCTATAGCTTGCCAATGTATTTGTCCTTTGTTGAGCAGAAGTTTTTAATTTTGATGAAGTCTTATCTATCATTTTTTTTCTTTTGTAGTAAATGCTTTCCATTCCTTTTCTAAGATCTCTTTGCCTGTGCCGAAGTTGCAAATATCCTTGGCCTGTTTCTGAACATTCAATATTTCATTGTTAAATATGATATGTATAGTTTTTTTGTAGATACATTTAATTGGTTTGAGGAAATTTCCTTATCTTTCTAGTTTGCTAGACATTTTAAAGGATAAATGGGTGTCGAATTTTGTTCAAAACATTTCAAATGCTGCAACGCTACTCAGCAATAAAAATGAGTGCACTACCTACATACATAATACCTTGATGGATCTGCGTGGAACTCAAAAACATTGTTGAGTGAAAGAAGTCAGACACAAAAGAATACATACCAACAGACCCATTTATGTGATATACTATCACAGACAAAACTAATCCAAGGTGATAGAAATTAAACTAGTGCCTGCCTATGGTAGGTTACATTTGACTGGAAAGTAGCTTGAGGAAACTTTTTTGGTTAATGGATATATTCTTCATCTTTATTAGGATGTTTGTTACATCAGTGTGTATACTTATCAAAATTCATACTGTACAGCTAAAATCTATGCATATCAATGAATGTAAAACTTTTCACAATTAAAAAATATATTTATATTATCTGGGATTCACTTAAAGAGTGATATACCATTGTTATTTTTAAGCAGCTTTTTGAGGTGTAAGTGACAATAAACTATACATTTAAAGGATACGATTTAATAAGCCTTGATATGTCACCACAGTTAATGAATATATACGATTATATGTAATGATATATATATATATATATATATATATATAATGTTTTTCAGGTCTTTTATAATCCTTCCTTCTTGTTCCTCTTTGCCCCCCATCCTTAAGAAACCACTGATTTGCTTTACATCTAAATAGATTAGTTTGCATTTTCTAGAATTTTTAAATAAATGTAATCATACAGTATGCACTCTTTTTAAATCTAGCTTCTTTTCACTCAGCAAAGTTATTTTCAGCTTCACTCATGTTGTTGCATGTATCAATAGTTCATTGCTCTTCATTACTGACTAGTATTCCACTGCATGAATATCCTACACTGTGCTTATCCCTTCACCTATTGATTGATATTTGTTTCCAGTTTGGGGTCACTACAAATAAAGTTGGTATGAATATTGGTAACCAAAGACTCTGTATGAACATTTGCTTTTATTTCTCTTGAGTCATTATCTTGTTTTGGAATGGATGGACCATATGTAAGATATATATTTAACTTTCTTTTTTTTTTAATATTTGCTTCCTAAGCAGAGCTTTAGCTGAATCTCATAAGATTTGATATATTGTGTTTTCAGTTCATTAAAGCATATTTTAGAATTTCTTTTGAGACTCTGTTGACCCATGTGTTATTTATAAATGTTTTAATATCCAAATATTTTGAGATTTTCTAGCTATCTTTCTGTTATTAATTTTTAATTCCATTACAGTTATTAATTTTTAGTTCCATTACAGTTTCAGAGTATATATTATATGATTTGTATTTTTTTTTAGATTTGTTAAGGTTGTTTTATGGTCCATAATGTGGTCTATCTTTAAAATGTGCTATGACACTTGAGAAGAATATGTATTCTGGTGTTTCTGGATGGAATGTTAGGTCAAGGTGTTTGGTAGTGATGTTTACGTCATCTGATTTTCTGCCTACTTGGTCTCTCAGTTATTGAGACAGGAGTGTTGAAATCTCTAACTATAATTGCGTATTTGTTTATTTCTCCTTTCAGATCTGTTTTTTGTTTGTTTGTTTGTTTGTTTCTTTCTTTCTTTCATGTATTTTGAAGTTGTTAGGTACATTCACATTTTGATTTGTTATGACTTCTAGAAGAATTGACTGCTGAGTTTTCTAATTTATACAGGCAGAGATCTGAGGAATATATATGGAAATGGATATTAAGGGTGTAGGATAATGATGGAAGGAATATAAAGTCAGATCAGGTCAGATTTATTACTATGGTTCCACTAAGCAGAGATTCTAGATATGGTATTGTAGTTCAAGGGATTAGACTCGAAGAGTTTGTTGGTTTTTTGGGGCTGATAATGGACCAAAATCTAGCATTCACTAGGTGGAGTTGAAATGTCAGAACTGCCTTGGTATATACTATAGGGAAAGGGACATTCTAATGTTAGAGTGGATTTATCAGGATGACCTGCTCACTCACTCCAGGAGGGTCCAGGTAATATGCCTTTTACTGCAATTATGAGAAATAAATTTGTGAGGGGGAATCCCAATATCCTTGAAGAGCTCTGTACTTACACTTTTCTGTAGGTTAGAAATTACAATGGGAGCTGCTGCCACTAATCTGGGATCCTTAGAGGCACATATTTCTCATTTAGATGTGTTATTCTGGTCCACTTACTGAGTCGCCTGAAAAGCTGCTAGCTTTGAATGGGGCCCAGAACAACAGAAGATTCTGCAAACGGTCCAGACAGCTATTCAGGGTGCCCTATTACTTGGGCCATTTGACCTGGCAGATCCAATGGTGCTTGAACTGTCAGTGGTAGATAGAGATGCTCTTTGAGACTTTGGCAGATAGATTCCTGTAGGTATAGAGGACAATGATCTTTTTATTTGATTTAATTTTAGAACTGGAACCTGAAGAATCTGAAATCTTTTTAGAAGGTGAAAAACTTGAAGAGATAGAAGAGGAGGTTAAGAAGGAAGAGGAAGAAGAAATGGAAATAGGTTCTGAACAGTCAACAATACCAGCCAATTTGGAACGACTTTGGTCCTTTTCCTGCGACTTAACCAAAGGCCTTAATGTCAGCAGCCTTGCCTGGAATAAAACAAATCCAGTAAGTTACTGAAAATTTTAACAGTTCTGTCTCTAGCATTTAAGGGCACTTGTCAAGTACTAATGAATATTTTTTTTCTCAGATTTTAGGCAAAGGATTTAAACTTAAAATTAACATAACCCATAGCTTTAAAATTCCTCTAAAAACAAATTCATGTTTTAAAAAGGGTAAAATTAAAAAAAGTTATAAAGTAATGTTTTTCTCCTTTACTATGAAAACATCACCATTTTTATTTTAGGAGATATACTTGGGACATGGCTTTCTCTGAATCCATGTCTGATATTGAGAAGTGAACTAGAAGATAATAGATAATGTATATGGATTTACTCTAACATGTAGCAAACTCCTATACCCTAATTTGTATTCTCCTTAAAGGAACCATATTTGGAAGTATATACTTAATCCAGTGACCCTGTAAATGTGCAAAATAATTTTGAAATTTCTTAAAATACTATTAGTACTACTAGCAGTAAATAGAACTTACTATGTACCACGCACTATTATAAACATTTTGCTTGTATTAACACAACAGCTTTATGAGTTAGGTACTATTTTCCCCATTATGTTGATGAGGAAACTGAAGCACAGAAAGGATGAATAACTTGCCCAAAGTTATGCAACCAGTTAATGAAGCAGTTAGAATTCAAACTGAGACATCCGGCTCCAGGGTTCTTGCTCTTAACTACTGCACTGCCAGAAATCATCTTGAGACAAACTAGATGAATCATCAAGCTGGGGAGCAGTATGGATGCTTGTGAAAAAGAGATGATTATAGAGTAATGAGACTCCTTTTTTTCCTGGGGTTTATAAACTGGTTCTGAGGACATGATTCTCAGTTAGTGATTTCAAAAACTTTTTGTAGTAATGGCAATGTCATTGGAATAAATATGTAGTGTATTTTTTAAGTGGTCAAAACTAGTTTGTTTGTTTCAACTGTCTTGTTTTATGTATGTTGAAGAATTAACCGTATTATTTTATTGCCACACCTTATTAGGTGCTGTGTGCAAACATGATAGTTGTTATGGCTATTAAAAATCCTATAATCATTTTTGTTAAAACCTAAATAACACATTACTTAAATTATGCATATTATTTTGAATAAAATAAAATACTTTCAGCAAGGATTTGTCTTTATAAAACTATATTTGGGAACATCTTATAGATAAGTGAAATTTAAAAAATCAGTAATGACCATATAATAAAGACAGATGAATCATTTTATGAAACTGAATATACTAGCATTTAAAAAATTAATATATTGCTACTAAGGATAAGATTAAGTAATTTTAAATGAAGCTAAAAAAAGTATGACAAATGGCATCTATCATGTTTATTAATTCATTCTATAAATATTTATCAAACATTCAGTCTGTGCCAGGAACTCTGTTAAAGCATTAGAGATACAGTAGTAATTTAGTCACACATGGACCTTGACCATATAATAGCTTCCTGTGTGCTTCAATAAGGAAAATAAATAGTGCTGTAGGAAGACTTCTTAGAGGATGTGACCCTGTGCTGAGTCTAGAAGAGATGCATAGGAGTTTATCAATGTCAGGGTAAAAAGGGTAGTGGTGAAGGGTATTTTAAGGCAGAGAGAATTGCAGAGTTGATGTTGGCTTGAAGGTAGGGTGGTGGTAGGATATTATAATAATATTTTTGATGAAGGTATTCTGATTATAAGAAGCTGGGTTTGGACAATCATTAAAGTTTTGTCCACATGTATTTATACAGTTGACCTTGAACAACATGGGGATTAGAAGTGCCAACCCCCCATGCAGTTGAAATCCCAGTATAACTTTTGACTCCCTGAAAACTTAACTACTAATGCCTACTGTTGACCAGAAGCCTTACTAATAACATAAACTATGGATTAACACATATTTTGTGTGTTATACGTATTATGTACTATATTCTTACAATAAGGTAAGCTAGAGGAAAGAATTGTTATTAAGAAAATCATAAGGAAGAGAAACTACATTTACAGTACTGTGCTGTATTTATCCATACCATGAAGTTTATGTCATCTCTTTACCAGATGAATCATCTGTTGGTACCTACAACAATATTGTATGATACAAAACACTGCAGATATTATATATATTACTAAAAAGACATCAAGATGAAAAGATAATGTGAATAATAAATTTATATTTATTTATAGGTATATAGTTACGAGTTGATAATGAAAAAGCAGAAATATGATTGCTTTATGGCAGCCTAGTATAACTGATACAATTGCTTCAGGGTGGCCTAGCCTATACTCTAATGAATGAATAGTTTTAAAATGTTTATGGCATATCAGTTTTGCAGTCCTATTCATAATACAGTATTGGAAACATTGTTATATCTTTTTAAAAAAACACTTACCTGAGATGATAGATTGATATGCAATTTCTGCAATTATGAGAGAGAGGCATACTATGTGGTAATATAGTTCTCTGAAAGCAAAATTATAAGACAGTAAGAAAACTAACACATTATTAATTTTATATTGAATATCACTTATGTCTATGTAAGGATAGATTATTATCTACATATATTTTATACATTCATGACAAACCTTTTTCTTAATTCTTTGATATTTCTAGGCTATGCAATTTGTCTGTAAATTTTTTCAAATGCTCTCAAATCTTCAAAAAAATTTTTTTAATATATTTATTGAAAAAAATCCACATATAAATGGACCTGCACAGTTCAAACCCATGTTGTTCAGGGTCAACTGTATAAGCATTTCTTGAAATGACCTGCTGTATTAATCAGCTCGAGCTACCACAACAAAATACCACAGACTGGGTGGCTTGAATAATAAATTTATTTCTTACAGTTCTGGAGGCTGGGACCTCCAGGGTAAATGTGCCCGCTGATTTGATTTCTGGGGAAGGCCCTCTTCCTAGTTTGCTGTATCTTTGCATGGTGAAGGGAAAGAGCTCTTGTGTCTTTTCTTCTTTTTGTAATGAATCCAACCCTGTGGAATTAGGATCCCACCCTCATGACTTCATTTAACCCTAATTACCCTCTAACTGCCCTATTTCTAAATATAATCATATTAGGGGTTAGGACTTTGACATATGACTTTTTGAGGGAGGAGACACAATTCACCATGGCTCCTGTCTTTAAATTAAATGTCTTTTATTTTACATATGAAATGATTAGGTCATTCTTAAAAACCCGTATGACATAATACAATTTTTTCAAGATTATCTCAATATGTAGAAGAACTTGTCAGGAATTGGTTCTTTTTGAATACTTTATTCTTCAGTCTGAAAATGTGATTATTATTATTATTTTGCATAGGAAGATGGAAATGTAGAGTAAAAATAGTATATTGGCATTTTTTAATCTCAATTCAAATATCATCACTATTTTTAGCACAGTTCATTAATATGCATTTTTATACATTTGCAAATATTTTTATGCTATCCTCTCTTATTTTGAATGTATTTTTCTGGTTTTCAGGACCTTTTGGCTGTTGGCTATGGGCACTTCGGGTTTAAAGAGCAGAAAAGAGGATTGGCTTGCTGCTGGTCAATAAAGAATCCCATGGTAACTCAAACAGGATTTAATTAATTGTTGATATAATTAATTAATTAATGTTGATATAATTAATTAAATGTTGATATAATTCTTATAAAGTAGATATGTGTGTGATAATTTAACAAAATCAAGAAAGTTTTATCAAGCAAGACTATTTTCTTTGGTTTAAATCTGTAACAAACAATTAAAATTCATTCTTATACTTTAGAATAAAGTAAATTCATTCAATAAATATTTATTAAGCATCTACTATGTGCTGTTAGATATAATGATCTAGGGCTGAAATATTATTGTTTATTGCTGCTTTGTTATAAAGAAGAATGAATCTGCAAATGCTTTAAAAATTAAGTTTAATTTTATACTAGGTTGTTTCTTAATATATAAATAACTACCACTTTATAAGATAGATTTCTGCTATCCTCAGTAGATACAAAATAGATTAGTATAACCATCTTACTGCCATGAATTTTTCAAAGAGAATGAATCATGTTTATTTTTTTTTTTTTTGGCTAAACAGTTCAGTCAATCTGTTACTTTACAGCTTTAGTTTTAATTCACAACTGAAATGTAAAGTGAAAAACTTAGAAAAGGATCAGAAGAGCATATAAAAATGATTAGAGTTTTTATAAATAACCCCCAGTCTGTTAGGAAGCTGAGTATATATAGTCTAAAAGGAAGAAGCAGTTTTAAACATGTGGAAGGATTGACATAGGGTCCATCATCAGCAGGTTGTCTTCTTTTCCATGTATGTTGTTAGAAACAAGAAAGGATTTATATTAAACATTAAAACAAAACAATGTAATAAAACTCTTGACCGAGTTGTAGAAAAGAGTACCTTAGAGAGTTCTGGCACATCTTCTATCCTTGTTTAGAAATGATTGGATAATACGAGCATCTGAAACAGACACTGGAAGATAGGAATAGATGCAGGACAATTACTTGATGTCCATTGTTTGTTTCTTTATGAAGGTAGACCTGTGATGATCATACAAATCCTGCTGAAACATAATAAAAAATGATAATTACTGTAGAAGCCCATGCTGTATTTCTTAAAATTATTGAGCTCTGAGGATTCCTCAAAATAAACGGCCAATTGGGTTTTTGTTCTCATCTACACTTGAAGTTATGAAGAGAGGAGTGAGTAAATGTAGACTAATTCTTCTCAGATCACCACTGCCACGAGCCTAGTCTTCAGTCACCATCATACCGTACTTTACTGTGGTCTACAAAACCAAATTTAAAATGTAATATAATTATTTTGTTTATTCAGTGGCCAGAGCGTACTTATCAGAGTCCTTACGGAGTTACTGCTGTGGATTTTTCAATTGGAGCACCTAACCTTTTAGCAGTTGGCTATCACAATGGCACTATTGCAATTTATAATGTACAGAGCAACAGTAATGTTCCAGTTCTGGATAGTAGGTGAGAATCCAAGAATTAGAAAGACATATAATATGTGTTTTTTTAGGGAGAAGAAAAAAAATTAATGTTAAAGTGAATGTTTATGTTGTTATTGAGAGTGATACCGAGGTGGGAAGCCCCATGAAAAAGATGGCAGGACCCCTAGGCAGGGTCACTACCCTCCTGCCAGCACCATTCGGTTCCCTGGCCCAGTGGCATTATCTCACTTTTTAAACTCTGAAATGGCTTACTTCTAAGAAAGCAGAACTTACCCCTAAGAGTCTATTGGTTCCCTGAGCTAACTCCTGATTGGTCCATTTCTCTCACTCCTAATTGGTCAATATCTCTCACCCCTGATTTGTCCAGTTCTCTCACTCCTGATTGGTTCATTTCTACAAAGCTTGTTCCTAATTAGTCAACTTTGTTATACCTTATTTGCATATGATGTTGCAAAATGTTGCAAAGTCTAGACTGGTAGCCTATAAAAGCCTGTGTAAACATACAGACGGGATCCAGAGCTTGGAGTGATAACTCCTCTCAGCCCACTGGTTTAATAAACCTGAGTTCTCCAACCCTCCGAGTGCTGCTGGGTCTCTCGCCTGGATCCAGGTTGCTGTCACAACTGAGCTATAACACTGAGCCGTAACACCCTTTGCTACAGCAATACTGCTATTTTTCAAACAGTTAATAATTCCTCGTATTGTGTCCCCAGCTGGACTGCTCTGCCCTAATATCTCCTTATTATCTTCTCTGCCCAATCACCAACAAAATTCCTTTGGCTTGACAGTGTATGCTTCTTTTTTTAAAAAATGTATAAAAATGTTTCCAACTTTATTGAGGTATAATTGACAAATAAAAATTATATGTATTTAGTTTGTACAGTGTGATTTTTAAAGGTGTACAATGTGATGATTTAGTGCATGTATGCATTGTGAAATGATTACCACAATCAAATTAATTAATAAGTCTATCACCTCCTATAGTTACCTTTTTGTGTGTGTGTGGTGAGAACACTTAGGATCCGCTCTCTTAGCAAATTTATGGAATACAGTACTATTAACTATAATCACCATGCTGTACATTAGATTTCCAGATCTTATTCATCTTATAAATGAAAGTTTGTATCCTTTATTTGCTTTGGTGTCGCCTCATCCAGGAAATCCTCCCATTCCTTTCTTTTATGTATCAAATTTATACCTTTATCATAGTCTGTATTGTGCTGTTTATAAATTGTTTACCTGTATTTCTCCCTGAGGAGTCTGTAAGCTCCTTGAGGGCAAGGAACTATTGCTTTGGAGGGTTTGTATAAAAATCAAGAGAGTCAGTACAAGGAACAAAACAACCCATTAATCCGATAGGAAAACAGTAATCTGAGAAGTGACTTTAATACTTCTGAAAAAATTTAAATCTCAGCCATAGGGAGAGTCAAGCCAGTGGGCAATTCTGAAACAGGAAGAAGAGTGAGAACTATTCACTTGAATAAGATTTAAACAACTAATTCATTTAAGGTATGAAAACATATCCTTATAGAGATGAACATACTTATATCCAATGTGTCTAAACTAAATTTACACAACTAGGAAAAATAAATGAACAGAGTAAGAGAAGTAGATTCTGAAAAGGAAGAAAATACTTACCTTTGTATTCCTGTTATGATAGCTAATATAGCTAAAGGCAGTAAAAAATTTCCGTTTATAAGAAATGAGCAAAACATCAGTGAATATTAGCAATATTTTTCCTGTTTTTTCATAATGTTTAAAGTAAAAAGTCCAGTTTTACACCATAAAAGCATCATTCTATAAGGAGGTCATGATGCCCTAGGGAGTTGTCATAAACTTATACTCCAAGGCTTTTTAGAAATTATTATAACAATTTTATATTTAGTACTTTTCCTTTTTTTAGTGAATCACCTCAAAAACATTTGGGACCTGTCTGGCAGCTTCAGTGGATAGAACAAGATCGAGGAACAACAGGCGATGACAAAAGGGAAATACTAGTTTCTATATCAACGGATGGAAGAATCTCCAAATGGGTTATACGGAAAGGACTGGACTGTCATGGTAAAAGGAAAAAAATAAATTAATACACACACACACACACACACACACACACACACACACACACATCAAATTATCTTTCTCTTATGTCCTGAATTAAAAATTTCTAGTGAACCAGGGGTAAGAGGAGACAAATTCAGGTTTGGCTACATAAGAGAAACTGGGCTTGGTCATTTTTTTTCTAAGCACTAGCTCTGGTATTTGCTAATTTTAGCCTAATGACATGCTAAAGATGGCAGACATCATATTATTATCTGCAGAAAAGACACAGTATATCTACAATACTTCTTCATGTGGTAAATAAGATAAATATCTGTTCTTTAAATGAAGATTTGATGCGTTTGAGGCGAACTACTTCCAGCACCAGCAAAAGAGTGGAAAAGGAAAAGAAAGGTGAAGCTTTGATATCTCGACAAGCTCCTGGAATGTGTTTTGCTTTTCACCCCAAGGTAAATTATTTCAACCAATTATTTACTACTGCATGTAACAACTTCTGATAATTGAAGTGTATTAAGATATAAAACAAGGCAAAACTCACCATGTTCATATTATGCCTTGTAAATAAAAAAAAAAAATAAACATAGACATAGATACCAATCTAAGGAGGAATGGCACATTCCAGTTGGCTGTCCTTTATCTGCTTTCTGGAGGAGAGGTCTATATTTCTGAGCAGCTATGGAAGGATAATCTTTACAACTGCATGTTTAACTTGAATGCCCCTCCTTGCCCCTCTTGGGTGCTCTGCTGCAGTCATACTGAGAGAAACCAGATTCCTGATGTAGTCCTCCATATTGCAGTGTGAGTGGTGACTCTCATGATTCTGGGGATGAGGAAGACCTCTTCACATCACACTCATCAGGACCAAAATCAAATCAGAGCACTGTTAACATAGTTTTACTTTTTCTAATTCTGTTTATCCAGAGGTTCTTTGGAGTCAGAAAATTCAGCCACTGTGACAGACTTACAAGAATACATATCCTACAGTCTTCTGTTACATGTACTGTGATCATCTCTTTAGTGACACCATCATCCACCTACTTATGCAAACCAAGTCTTGAGTTCTTACTCTAGTCTACCCTATCACCCAAACAATGTTTAAGTTTTAGTGTCCCACTTCTTCCAGTCCAAGCCCACTACTGCTGATGCAGTTCAGACCTTCATCATACTTCACTTTTACCACTGCAGCTGTATTCTAACTGCTTTCATTCTCAAATTCCTGTAATCTGCTTTTCACCTTGATTCTAGAACAGTGGTTCTCAATGTGGTCATGGAGGGGAGTGTTTCCCACGTCTTGAGATATTTTTGGTTGTTGCAGCTGTGGGAGGTGGGGTGAGGGGAGGAGTGCTGCTGGCATCTAGTGGGCAGAGGCCCGGAATGCTACTGAACACTCTACAGTGCACGAGACAGCCATCACCCTGTCCCCTCCCAAACAAAGAATTAGCTGGTCCAAAACATCCACAGTGCTCCTTTGATTTCTTCTTTGACTGATGAGTTATTTAGAAACATGTTATTTAGCTTCCAACTATTCAGGACTTTCCCAAGGATCTTTCTGTTGATTTCTAAATCAATCCCATCATGATCAGAGAACAAACTTTTTATAAACTGAATCCTTTTGAATTTATTGAGATTTGTTTTAAAGCCCAGAATGTAATCTTTACTTGTAAATGTTCTCTGGGCACTTGAGAAAAATGTGTATTCTGCTACTGTTGTGTGGAATGTTCTGTGAATGTCAGTCAGGTTAAGTTGGTAGATGATGTTGTTCAAGCTTACTATATCCTTGATGATTTTCTGCCTATTTCTTCCACCAGTTATTGACAGAAAGTTATTGAAGTCTCTGACCATAACTGTGGATTTGTCTTTTTTGCCTTGTAATTCTATCAGTTTTTGCTTTATATATCTTGAAGCTTTGTTTTAGGTACATGAGTGTATAGCGTTGTCATGTTCTCTTGATTAATGAACTCCCTTATTATGAAATGGCCTTATTTATTAACTGGTAATATTCTTTACTCTGAAATTGACTTAGTCTGATATGAAAGCGGCCACTCCAGCTTTCTTTTAACTAGTGTTAGCATATTTTTATTATTTTCCATCCTTTTACATTTAACCTATTTGTGTCTTTATATTTCAAGTATATTTCTTATAGGCAGCATACAGTTAAGTCTTACTTCTTTATCCAGTCTTACAATCTCTGCCTATAACTGTGATGTTTACACCATTTCAATTTAGTTTTATTATTGATGTAGTTTGTTTTTGAGTCTATCATCTGGTTTGACAAATTTATTGATGGGAGAGGGTGTGTAATATGTTTGGCCTCCTTGCCTGGAGGCAGGGCTCTGAAGGGCTGTCTTAGCTCCCAAGCTTCTTATAGATTGGGCTGAGCCCTCTGCTGCAATTACACCATAGTTCAACTTAAATCTCTACCCATTCCTGTTTCCCTCAAAGAGGTTGTTCCTGAGAGAACTTCCCAATAAAACTGTTACAGAGACTCAGAGTTTATATATTGAGGAGACCAACTTTAGACAATGACCTTGAAGATCTCTAGAGAAAGATGACCAACTTATAAATAGTATTGGGATAATCATTGTCCATATTAAAAAAAAAGGAATTAGATCCCTACTCCATCATGCACAAAAACTTTTAGAAGAAAATGTGGGAGAATATCTCTATGACTTAAAAGTAGGAACGATTTCTTAAAGCACAAAAAATGCTAACTATATAAAAATTATACCAGCTACATTAAAATGAGAACTTCTGTTTACTAAAAGACACTAAAGAAAGTACGTAAAAAGATAAGCCATATACTGGGAGAAGATATTTGCAACATATGTAATAGACAAAGCTTATGTAGTAGAATATATAAAAAGCTTATTCAAATGAATATGAAAAAGAAAGATTATTAGTAAAATGGTCAAGAGATGTAGAAGAGGAGACATAAATGGCCAAGAAACATAAAAATGTGCTCAGCCTTGTTAATGTCTATATAAGTGGGACTTAAAACCATTGGATATAATTTTATACCTAATAGAATGGCAAAATTTAAAATTTCTAATGTAACCAACTATTGAAGAGAATGATTATCAAAGGGAACTTTTATATACTGCTGAATGTAAATTGGCAATACTACTTTGGGAAAAAATTGTACTTTATTGTGTAATTTAAACTACATATACCTCGCGATCTGGTAATTGCATTCTTAAGTAGTGCATACGCTAAAGCAGTGTGTCTCAAATTGTAGTGCACTTATAAATCACTTGGGAATCTTAAAATGCAGATTCTGATTAAGTACGTCTGGGACAGGGCCTGAGATTCTGCAGCTCTAAAATGCTCCCAGGCAATGCTGACTCTACACAGCCAGCACACAGAGCACTGACTTTCAGACTTTTTGACTGTGACTTCACTGTAGAAAATACATTTTCAATCCCTACTTGGTACATACATTTGGAGTTAAAGATATCTACGATTTCATCTGGTTCAGTCTCTCATTCCCAGCGAGAACCATTTCTACAGCATTATATACATTAATAGTTATTGTTAAGTCATCTGTCTTCTCTTTGACTAGTTCTGCTGAAAGAACACACTATTTCCCTGGACTGTTTGTTCTAGTGTCAGGTAGCTCCAAATGTTAGAAAGTTTCTTCCTCATTTTAAGCCAACGTTTGTTCATGATATTTCCAGACAGGACACTAAGTTCTACCCTCTATTCTAGCAAAGAAAAAAAAATCTGTCTTTCCTTGGCACAGTAGTCCTTCAGGTAATTTAATTATTGTAAAATCATGAGAGAAAGAAAAAGATAATAGTCAACTGTCTTCAAGATTGTATTTCTAGTTTTGGTTCTTGAATTGATTTTTAAGAGATCTTGAATTGTCTACTCTTCTGTTTAGCACATTTACTAATATATCACAAGCCAATGAATTTTGATTTTTTTGTATTGTAGGACACAAATATCTATTTGGCTGGCACTGAAGAAGGTCATATTCACAAATGTTCTTGTTCATATAATGAACAATATTTAGATACCTACAGAGGGCATAAGGTTAGTTTAATTACAGTGGGTATGGAAAATTTTATCTTGCAATATTTCTGAAAAAATAGTGCCACTGGACTGTATTTTTATGCAATGAATTACAACTTCAGAGTTAAAAGTACCAATTTGAATTAAGTGCTTTCTTCTATAGAAAACACCAATAATACGTGGGACATTAAATCTGGCTTCTAGATAGCTTTGACTTCTTGCAAGTTTTTAAAGTCTTTTATTTGTTTCTAAAAGACTTTGCTGATGATAACATGCTGATCCCAGAGTAAAACTGTCTCTGGCATGTACCTATTCTCTGCATCTTTTATGATTGTTCCAACTATGTTTTCTTCATTTTCTCCTTTATTTCGGTTTATTTTTCTTACTATTTCTTATATATTTTTAAATAGTATAATATATAGCAACTATATTTTTATGTTTCTGTTTGGCATAATTTTGGGAAGAGATTCAATTCCTGACATTATTCTCAGCTAAAATAATACCCACACAATAATGCACCTTTTAGAAATCTGAGCATTTTAAATTTTTTGGTCAAATTTAAAGTACAAGATATTGAATACTACTTACCTATGTATTTTAATTTATTTTTCTAAATCTAGGGTCCAGTGTATAAAATAGCATGGAATCCATTTTGTCATGACGTATTCTTAAGCTGTTCTGCAGATTGGGGTGTTATTATATGGCAGCATGAGAATTTCAAACCATTTTTGAGTTTTTATCCAACTTCTTATGTTGTTTATGATGTTGCCTGGTCTCCAAAGTCATCCTATATATTTGCAGCTGCGAATGAGAGTAGAGTGGAGATTTGGGATCTTCACATCAGCACGTAAGTGTTAATATTTTTCTTGGAAATATTTCTGGTAGAAGCTGTTCAATCGAAATGATGCCTGATAGCTTTGACATTGGTTAGAGAGAACTATAGTTACTTTAAAAAAAAGTAATAGTTTACACTGTAAGAGTCCTTTATGAGTAAAAATATATGCCAGGATGATATGTTAATGTTAACTACGTATAGCATATGTGGTTTTAAAAATATTTGAATGAAAATGTTACTTTACTCCATCTCCTCAAGCTTTTACAAGCTGATATAGGATATCATAACTACCTTGAATTCTTTCTCATTACCTGGTTTATGGAGGAATTCAGAGAGGCAGCTAGCTGTTCTTAAGTAAAGACTTTCTATAATAAGGTAACAAAAGGGAACAAAATAACTATTTTTATAATATTTACTTATTCTCTTACCTTGTTTCAAAACATACTTGAAGGCACATGCATTTAATTAAAATTTTTGATTTTAAGTGTTACACCAAAGTTCTTAGAGTGTCATCTAGACCATCTATCCTTTTCTTCTCATTGAGTTGTAGTCAGTTTACAATGTTGTGCCATCTATCCTTTTTAATATGAAAGTTTATACAATGCTGTGATAAAATGTTTAATGATTCTTCTTCCATCAATATTTCAATATTGGAAAATATTGTAGATCTTGTTTTCTAAGAAAACAATTGTAAAATATTGTAAGAAAGTTAATAACTTGTCTACAATTATTGGAAAATATTGTAGGCAAGTTATTAACAGAAGCAGCATGGAAAAATTTTCTTGTTTAAATGATGTAAAATTCAATGGGTTTATTCTTAATGGAAAATTTTTTTCCTAGGTTTAGTAAATTTGTCATAGCTTGTCCTATAAAACAGTTTGGACCAAAAATCAAGGATTGCAATATAAAGCAATTTATTTTTAAGTGTGAAATGACTAATGTATAAAATGGCTACTTAAATGATTCCACCTCTGATTCTAATTTTTTCCAGTAAAACTGTACTTCCCAGGGCAACATTTCTTCAGAAGCAGTATGCAAGTGACTACTTCCGTTGTTTTATAAGGGTGTCAGTAGATTGTTTTGGATGACCAAGAGTAGGAAAAGTTCTTGTACAGAGCATTCATTTATGTTCCAGGGGTTCATTTGGATCAAAATATCCTTCTGTTAAAATATATTCATTGTTTAAGGAGTTGCATTAGGGATCTCTAGAGAAACTGAACCAACAAAGACAGACAGAGGGAGAGAGAGAGATTTAAAAATCTCCCTGTGTGGAGCCTGCAAGTCCCAAGTTTACATGACAAGCTGGCAATCTGGAATCTCCATCAGAGGAGTCCATACTGCAGTCTTGAGTTCAAATGCAGTCTGGAGGCAGAATTTTATTCCACTTTAGGGACCTCAGTCTTTTCTTTTAAGGCTTTCAACAATTTGGATTAAACCTACTCACTTTGTGGCGGGTAATCTGCTTTATTCATATTCTACTGATTTAAATTAATTGTATCTTAAAAAAAACCTTCACAGCCATGTGTAGTTTGATGTTTGACTCAACAACTGGGTACCATAGCTTATCCAAGTTAATACATAAAATTAATCATTGTGGTAGTTTAAATTATGAGTTCACATCTTAATTGTGAATTGCTTTAATTTATCTAGTTGAAATTAGTTTACTGAAAAAATGAAAGTTTTAATTGAATAAGGAGTGAGAAGCAGTTATTTTGATTTTGGAGACACATAAAGAAGCTTCTGGTTTTTGTTACATGAAATCACAAAAAATATCTCAGACTTTTTTTAGTCTGTATCTAAAAAGAACATATTAACAGTAACTAAATTTACAAATAAAGTATTTCATTGCAGTTTGGACCCCCTGATTGTGAATGTTGCTAACCCTGGAATCAAGTTCACAACTGTTCTCTTCGCCAAACAAACAGATTGCCTTCTGGTGGGAGACAGTGATGGACAAGTTGCTGTGTATGAATTAAGAAATATGCCCACTGGTTTGGAATCTAGCCGGGTAAGACTCAATAGTCAAAATTTTATGTCATCTTAGGATTTTATTCAGTTGTGATTTTGTGTCACACAAGAAGTTTATATTCCTTAAATATCTAAAGTGTGGTACAATGGAAAGAACGTAAGTCCCAAGAGTTGCTACCTACTAGGCATGGAACCTGCTTGGCTTGTTTTCTTTGAGCCTCATATTCTGTATCTATAAAATGATAGAATAACATTGTTGAGCAGGGTAATTATAAATGTTATATGAAAAAACTTAAAATTACGCCTTGGTTGGGACTGTTTACTGTAAATATGCAAAGACTTTTACAAGAAATAATATTTTTAGATATTATCCAATGTTCATGAAGTAAGCATTTGCTTCTGTTGGTTTAGCATTATCCAACTCCCACACTCTGATCTTCAAATATCAAAACTTTGTTGTAAAACTTTGAGAAGCAAATCAATATCATTAGATGCCCATTATTCTTCAAACCTATTTTAATTAAATTAATTAATTTTTTACTTTTAAAAATTTTTAAATTGAAGTGTAGTTGATTTACAATGTTACATATCAGATGTACAACATAGCGATTCAATATTTTTTAGATTATACTCAATTTAAAGTTATTATAAAATATTGGGTATATTCTGTTTGCTGTATATTATATCCTTGTATCTTATTTATTTTATACCCAACAATTTGTACCTCTTGATCCCCTTCCCTTAGCTTGCTCCTCTCTCCACCCCTCTCCCCTCTGGTAACCACTAATTTGTTCTCTGTATCTTTGATTCTGTTTCTGTTTTATTACATTCATTCGTTTTATTTTTTAGATTCCACATATCAGTGAAAACATACAGTCTTTCTCTATCTGACTTACTTCACTAAGTGTAGTACTCTCCAGGACCATCCATGTTGTTGCAAATGGCAAAATTTTATTCTTTTTTTTACAGCTGAGTAATATTCCATTGTATATGTGCTGTATAGATGCCCATTATTTTCAAGATAGCTTTTCAGTTTTTTTCTGTTTATGTTTAAATTTCTGTTTTAAGGAGTAATCTGGTAAATAGTACCGTGAACATAATCAGCATGTTAGAATACTAAAAATATGCACAATCAATAACAAAAAACATTAAGGCTCCAATAGAAGAGTGGTTAATGGTCAGAAACAATTCATTCACAAAGAAAAGGCTAGTAAATATATTTTAAAATTCAACCTCACTAACAAAGAAATAAAAATTTATTACATTAAAATGTGATGGCATGCTCATTTATCAAATTGACAAAGTTTTTTTTTAATGGTACTACTTAGTGCTGGCAAACATTTGATAAGATATGTCTTCTCCTACACTGATGGTTGAAATGAAAACTGGTATAACCTCTTTGGAAGAAATTGGCAATCTGAATGAGGATTACCCACTTTGGGGACCCTATTCTATATAGAAATATTCATAAAGGCAGTCAAATAAATTAAATATAGCATATTTTGTTATAGGATGAGGGGAAAAAGAAGAGAAAAAAAGAAAGAAAAAGGAAGCACTCTAAATATCCATCCGGAAGGAAATATGGCCAGGAAAGTCAAATGTGCTGTTTGGATTTGGGTTACATGTAGGGGGTAGAGTTCTACCCCAACCGTATGGACTATAAATGTTAAATAAACAAACAAACAGAAAATACCTACCTACGTAAATACTAGCTTGCTTGGGACTTTGTGCTTGTCATTCCCTCTACATGAAATCCACAGGATTTGTTCCTCTACCCACTCTGAGTCTTTGCTTAAATGTCACTTTCTTTATGAAGTCTTCCCTGGCCACTTTTTAAAAAAATTGCAACCTCTACTCTCCCCCACACTCTGTAGTCAATACTCTTCCATGACTTATTTTTCTTAATAACGCTTGTCTTTGAATATACCATATTCTTTATTGATTTATTTTGTGTATTGCCTGTCTCCCACAGCTAGATTACAAGCTCCATGTAAACAACGAATTTTTTCTCTTTTGTTCTGGGCTACATCCATGTGGCCCACTACAGGGTCTAGCTTATAGTAGTTAGCCAGTAAATGTTTGTTGAATAAATATGCATTTAAACACTAGAGAAAAAATTCAACTTATTAGAAGCATTATTTCTTAAGGGTAAGATCATAGATGAATTTCAGTCTTTCTTTTTACTTATCTGTGTTACAAATCATTACACTACATAAAGTAATTTTTTTCAAACTGCATTGGTCTCCTTACATAATAATTTTATTCTACTCTGAGGAATGCAACCTTAATGGCTTATTTTTTCCATGGTATAAAACATTTTAATATTTTCAATTTCTCACACATTCATTGAATACAAGATATTTTAACAGGATAGGGATGTTTGTGCCCACAGTTGACCTTGTCTAAGATACATAGCTCAACAGTGAAAAGAAATTAAAAGAGAATTCTATTCTTTATTTGTCTCTCAAAAAACCATTAAAATGAATCCAAATATATCATTCAAAGTAGTTGTTTTTCTTCTTCTGTCCATATCTCTCAAATCCTAAAAGGCCTAAATCCATCCCTTTTTAATCTCTGTAATTCTTTCAGTTCTATCCCACAAGAGCTCCAAAAACTTGTCCACAAGCTCTGAACTTGGGGCAATGGAGAGGGGGACTTGAGTTGTTCTGAAATTTTTGTTAGTATGTATTGGGATAGTGATAGAAGAGAAATCTGTGAGCATTAGCATATTGATTCTTTTCATCATATGTATTTATCCGTAGTACCTATCAAGTACCACAATAACTTATCAATAGAAATGAAAATATTTTGTATACATCTCTTTCTTCCTAGTTTGAGCTGCTTAGAAACTTGTATATTCATCTAGCACAGCACTAGCACCTAATAGACATTCAGCCAATGCCGAATGGATGTCTGAATGACCAAACCTACAAACAAAAGACATATGGTTTCTAAGAAAGAAACAACATGTGCTCAAGAAATAAAATCAAGTCATATAGAGCGAAATAATAAACAAACTCCTATAGAAGCACAGAGCAGGAAAATAGTTGACTTTTGAAAGAAGAAAAAGAAAAAACAAGAATGCTTTGGGGAAGGCTTTCACACAGGAGATTAAATTTCAACTGTGTTTTGGAGGATCAGGATATTCCCTTGTAGACAAGAATGTGGAACTATTATTCCAGACTGAGAGAAAGGCTTGAGCAGAGATACAGAACTGAAAAGGTCCTTGGCACTTTAAGGATATAGTTGATTTTTCTGACTGGTAAAAGAGATTGCTTGAGAGAAAAATGACAAAAGAGCCAGGTGGGTAATTTCTGAGCTGGAAAATGTATGACTGCCATGATGAGGAGTTTGGTCTTTATTTTACAGATTATGGAAAGCCATTTAAGGTTTATGATTCTAGAAGTGATTTGGGGGAAAAAAAATAGATTCCTATTTTGGACAATGGTGAACTCCAAATAGATTAAAGACTTTGTGAAAGTAAACAAATTCCTAAAATAAAATGCAAGATAATGTCCTAATGATTTAAGGTTAAGGATAGATTTTTTAAAAGACCTCCCCCAACCCCCTAATTAAAAAAAATTTGTTTCCTTTTCCTTTTTTTGGTAAAATGGGCATAATATTGGTACCAGAATCAAAGGTTGTTAGAAAGATTGAGTTAATATGTGCAAAGTGGTTAGAGCTATTACTGGCACATAGTAAACTCTCAATAAACCTGTTATTCTTTGTATGATTTTTATGTCAAAGTTAACATTTTCTGCTCAAGATTCCGTTTGCTGAGTTAAAAGAAACAGATTGGAAGAAGAAATTTCCAAGATATATAGAAGACATTTAATATCCATTATATATTAAGAAAAACTCCTGCAAAACAATGAGAACAATTCAGTTTTTTAAATGAGCAAATGTCAAAAATATTAACTCATAGAAGAGGAAACTAGATTATCAAATAAACTTGTGAAGCAACATTCACTGTCACTAATAATGAAGAAATATGAAATTAAAATCATATAAGATTCTGGATTTACAAAAATTAAAATGTTAGCCAACATGAAGCATTAGCAGAGTTGTAAGGAACTAGGAATCCTTCCACAAGGGCCATGAGAATATGAATTAGCATGGCCTCTCGGGAGAGCATTCAATAAAACGGAAAATTCAAATACCTCATAAGCCATTGATACAATAGAGATTCTTTAGCACATGTGTATCAGGAGACATAGATAATGTAGTAATGTGAGGTGGTTTTTTTTTTTAATGTTTCTTTTGTACACAGAGAATATTGCTCAGTCTAGATTCACTTAAAACATTTACATTCAAATATGTTACAAAAATTTTTAAAAACTTAGTTTACCTAAGTTCTTACATTTAAATTATGTATTTTATTAAGTCCAGCAGATTTCAATACATATTTTCAAGTGAGCTTTTGTAACAATTAAATTTCCTTAAATCCTTTAAATTCCATTTATAAGTTTAATCTATTGGATTTTTAAGTCCTTCAGTTGTCTTAGGGCAAACACATCTCAGATACTTAATGAATTGTTATTAACTTAATCAATTTAAAATATTGAATATGCTGTGTCTTAAATGTTCTTAAATGTTCCAATGCTCTTTACAAATTAATAATATTTCAATCTATGATTACAAGTCTAAATCAGTTACCCAAACACACATATAAATTAGACTCACAAATTTGTCTGTTAGAAAATCTAGTATGACAAATTCTCACATATAATGAATTCTTAAAATATCAAGTGTGTACAAATTCCTTAATACAGAAGTATTACAATTACCTGTTTGATCTGCTGCATTATTTCAATACACAATTCTTATTCTTCTTAGGGTAAAAGTAATTTTTTCCAATAAAGAAACAAATGAAACAAAAAGTAGTTTTGGAGATTATTTCCCCAACTGGCTGATACATACTGACGGCAGATATTTAAGGGCATTTTCCTGACAACCTTGGCTGTCAGGCTGAGCCCTGTTTTACGGCTGTTTTGTCACTGCTCTCCGAATGGTGTAGTCTCAAAGCCCATGTCTCCTCAAGTATAGTTATATATTACCTGCATCTTCCATCTTCTCATTGAAGTCTGCATATCTGCATGTGTTGCTGCATCTGTTGATTGATTTCAACTCACTTATTTACTGTATCATTAATCCTAAATCACTACAGCCTCCTATCTGATAGGACTGTAATTGTTACGGATGCTGAAATGACATCTGTTTGGATTCTGCATATCTCCCAGGGCTTTGTTTAATTTGTTGCTAAGGGTCTGAAAGACATACTAATGAGAAAAGAATGTTCATAACAGCCTTGTTTCTATATTGATAAATTGGAAACAACCTAAATAATCATCAGTGGAAGACTGGATAAATAAAATATGGCACATTCACAGGAGTGACTATAATACAGACTTTAAATGATGTATATTTCAATGTGTCAATATGACAATTTTTGAGTAAATCTTAAAAAAACACAGTGTTGAGTGACAAAAGCAAATTGTAAGAAGGTAAATGCAATATGTTATGATTTATGTAATATTACTTAAACACAAAAATCAAAACTGTGTCCTTTAGTGGGCATATTTATTGTTAGTAAAAGTAAAGAATATAGACTGGAATGTTGAAAGAAATATGTTTCATTTTTGTGTTTAGATTTAAATCAGTTAGAGATATCTTTTATTTTGAGCAATATGCTCTGTAAGCAGAAGCTAAGCCTAGAGATTCTGAATATTTTTGACAAACGTGTGTGTGTGTGTGTGTGTGTGTGTGTGTGTGTGTGTTATTGACTTCAATGCTGATGAACAAAATTTTAACAAATTATTCTATATGTTGGTAAATTGTTTCTTAATGCAAATAAGTTCTTCATTCTTTTTGGTCATTATATTTTGAGTTCAGGGTTATATTTCTGAGAAATTAAACGAAAAATTATTAATCAAGTTTTATGTTACTTACAGCTAACTGCAGGCTTAACTGATACACTTCCACCTTAGCTTTTCAGAGAACAGTTATAATCATAATAATAATTTGAAGTCTCAAAGTAATTCATGTCAAACTATTATTTCCTATCAAAATGTCTTATCAAGTAACATTATGACCTATAATTTCTGCATTAATTTTAACCAAGAGTGGATCAAAATTTTGGAAGTAATGATTTCACTATACAGGAAAGATGTGCAGCAAATTCATGATAAAGGATGCCTCTGGAAGTGAAAGACAGAGTAGAAAAGGAGTGGGGAGGGGTGCAAAGAGAACTTCAACTTTATCAGTGAAGTTTTATTTCTTTTATTAAAAAATATTCAAGGCAAAGGTGACCTTTGTTGATTTGGGGTAGATATGTATTTTACAAAGGCAAAGTCCCAGACAGTACATGCATCTCATGTGTGGAGCAAGGTTCATTGAGGAAAACCCATGGAGAAAGGATTGATAGCAGTTTTAGGACCACAACACCCCCTCATAGTCTCACTGCCCATCACCCCTCTGTGGCCTTGCAAAGCAGGAGAAGGACTTTCAGCTTTGGGCTATGGAGGTTTTAAGTGACATGATTTCTGAAATTCTGGACCCTCCCAATGTGATCAAGAACCAGAATATTATGGTGATAGGACACAGCAGAACATTGGCACCTGCCCTATCCTACCAACTCAGGGGTCATGGTTAGTGATAACATCAGCCTGATGCCTGACATGAACAGGGGAGTCAGGTCCAAGCCTTGCAATGATAGCTTTGCAGTATAGGTAGCTGCTATTAGCATTTATTGTTGCAGCACCAACTCTCCTGGTACAATAGGGTTTGGTTGCCAGGGGCCTAAGTTTTACATTGAACAGAATTATGGTTTAAGCACTTGGCAGAAGCCAATTTCAGTGGAGCATTGCACAAAGCATCTTCTTTTCTGGAGGCAGCTGGTAGAGAATCACGCCTTGGTACTATTTCTACTCTTATCTTTCAGTATACGAATGTTTGCCATCTTTTCCTCTATACTTTGAGTGCTTACTTTTTTTCCCCCTAGTTAAAGGAAAAATAAAAAGATAAGTGAAATCTTCAAAAAATATAAACATACAAGCAACACGACATTTTACAAGTATAAATAGAGTATAATCTTTAAAAATTATGAATCACTATATTGTACATCTATAACTTTACATAATTTTGTACATCAGGTACAATAAAAAGTTTAAATAAGAAATAAAATAAAAAATTTATATAAATTAATGCTGAGAGACACTGAAGACAGGAAAAATAGACCATTTATTCAATAGATTATTTATGGAATAGGGGCTACGTGACAGGGTCTGTTTTAGGCACTAAGACTACAACAGTGAAGAAATTGCAGTAGTGATCCACTACGTTTGTCCAAGTGAGAGACTGAACTAGAAAGAGGTACGTTTGAGAAGCAACTTGGCAACTGATTTGATGTCAGGGCTTAAAGGATGGGGAAGTGCTGAAGAGAGTATAGTATAGACTAAAAGAGAAGAACTGACTTACAGAATATTATCAAGTTTATAAAACACTATCACCTGTGTTAGCTCATCTACCTCTTAGAACAATCTTTAGAAGTGGATGTTAATATTTCCGTTATACACTCAAGAAAACTTAGGATTCCCAGATATCAGTGATTTCCTCAAGATCACCTTTATTATGTTAGAGAAAATTCCAGTCTTCTTCCAATTCCTGTCTATGTATTTCTTGAAAATCCAACTCCCATCCTTAGTTTCATTCTCTTATATATGATCATTTATCTCTTTAGTACCAAGATCATTATTATTAAATGAAATACAAAACCCACATAGAAATTCAAACATTTTACTCTGTCTAAATCAAACACTACAGATCAGGAAAGGGCTTAAGAAACCATTACGACTAAAAGTTATTTTACAGATGAGAAAACTGAGGTTTAAACATTAAGGCTAAACAGGTGCTGCCAAAATTGTCCCTTTACTGAATCCTTATAAAATTGTTTATCAAATTTCATTAAGAGAGTCTCTCATAGGAAAAAGCAGATTCATACTAGGAAGTAAATGCTATTATTTCAGCTTACCTTGGTTTGTTTCTTTTTTACAGTCTTACTGGATGCCCTTTATATGTGTATCACTAGCTTATAAATTGTGAATGGCATTTAAAAGACTACTTTACCTTTTAATTTGTATTTTATTGCATTGTAATTATGTGACTTTTTTTCTCTTAGGGAGATGTAATAGAAAATTTGCTTCAGCCCAAGTCAAGTCAAAGCATAACTCATCATCAGTAGTATCTTTTTTGTTGCTGTTTAAAGGAACAGTGTTTAATATCCAATAGTCTGGTATGTATGCAGTAAACTGGGATTTTGATTTTAGAAAACAAAATATACACTTGATGTATAACGTCCATCAGAATTTAATATAAATTTCATGAACTTTTATTTCAGAGAAATGTGATTAGTTTGTCATTTAAGCTAATTGTAAGAGTTTTGTTGGGTTTTCCTTAATTTTTTGAAACGTATTCCTATTCTTTTCCTTAGTCATATTCCAAGTACATATAAGTACATTATATGTACTTATAAAATGTCCAGATAGGTTAGAAAATTGTTACTCCTTTAGAAGCAAAGCTTGGAAATTACTAGAATTACTTAAACTAGGATCTTTATTAAGACAAAGTTCCATAGACTTTTAAATCTTCTGCTTTCTTAGCTCTGTTTTCCAGGATTTATGAATTTTGCAGATGTTAGTATTATAAGAATATTGGATTCACATACCCAATTTTAAATAAGAATTTTATCCTCTTAAATCTGAAGCTATAGAACCTTGTTAGACTATTTAACAAGCAAAAGATATGACAGCAAATGTCAGAATTGCACTGTCTGGCCAGCAGGCACCACACTCCCAATTCAGTGAGAAGAGTTAGTTTAGGACACATCAGGGCACCCTCCTCTGCGTGTCCAGAATCTGCTCTTAAGTGGGCCCAGAGAGAAAATAGAAAGTCCCTGATTATTTGCGTCAGGATGTTATTTTGTGAAGGGTTCTAGAGCGAGCTTGTGGAAATAGGAGGGGTGGGGGACAGCAACTCCTCCAAATATAGAATGCTAACAGTGTTCCGTGCTGTTTGTTTTAACAAGTCTTGAGACCATAGGACAGTATGGCCTGTGCTATAAACCATTCTAAGTGGAGATGAGAGGATAAGGCACTTGAAACTCACTAAACTGTCTGAAAAATAACATATATTAAAAACTGAGAATGGACTCATTGCAACAGTGGGGACTACCTTTTACAAGTATCCACTTCTTCACAATCCATTTCTTTGGCACCATCCTTTACACAAAAGTGAGGCAGTTTTTAGGTGGACTGAAAGCTTAGGTCAGGTTATAAGGCTGATATATTTTCTACTTGTGTAAGTCATTAACTTTTTTGTCTTTTTAAAACGTTTAGACTTCCCGTAGCACCTTGGATGGCAAAATAAAAATTTAATTGAAAAATGTGTTTCTTTTTATTATAAATTTTTGATCTTTAAAATTTTGTACATATTCTACTGTCATTGCTCATCAAGCCTAAATGAAAAAATAAACCTATTTTATTATTCTTGGATCATGAACTGAACCTGTTCCATCATATAGAATCATAACAACATGTAGCCTTTTCAGATTGGCTTCTTTCATTTAGTAATATGAATTTGAGCTTCTTCCATGTCTGCTCCTGGCATTATAGCACATTCCTTTTTAGTGCTGAATAATATTGCATTGTCTGGATGTACCCCAGTATGTCATTCACCTACTGAAGGATACTTG
This sequence comes from Camelus bactrianus, assembly GCF_048773025.1. Lineage (NCBI taxonomy): Eukaryota > Metazoa > Chordata > Mammalia > Artiodactyla > Camelidae > Camelus > Camelus bactrianus. Next base: position 29,724,429 of record NC_133551.1, read on the forward strand.
GTTGCTTCTAAATTTTGGCCATTAGGAGTAAAGTTGCTATGAACATCCACGTACAGGTTTTTATGTGGGATAAGTTTTCAACTTTTTGAGAAAATACCAAGGAGTGTGATTGCTGAATCATATGGTAAGAGTATGTTTAGTTTTGTAAAGAACAAAAAACAAAACAAAACAGAAAACCCCTGAACTGTCCTCCAAAGTGGCTGTACCATTCTTCATTCCCACCAGCAATGCATGAGAGTTCCGGTTGCTCCGTCCTCATCAGCTTTGTTATTATCAGTGTTTCAAATTTTGGCTATTCTAATAGGTATGCAGTGGTACCTCATTGTTTTAATTTGCACTTCTTAATGACATATAATGTAGAGTTTACCATTAAGTTTTAATAATTGAATGAGAATTCTGCCCAGTTGTTGCCATCTCATTTTATCCTTAAACACACACACACACACACACACACACACAATGCCAATGGGCTAGTTAAGAGCGTAAGGAGGGAGTGGTGACTGGGCTCACTGTAGGCTCCTATTCTGTGCTAGGTTCATTGTTTCATTTGGTCATTCTCAACAAGGCATCTCATATAGAACTTATTGTTGTCTGAGGGTAAATTGTTACCTGCTCTTTCAATTTCTTTAGGGAAGGAAGATTGTATTCACTAGTGTATAGTTGTGTATCATATCTAGTGTGTTCATTTGATTCACCTCTGTGTAGTTACATACAATTATAAATGAGGAGTAGAAACTTAGTATTTGCCACTTTATCTCAATAAGATTCTCTCTAAAAGAAAATTTTGACTTGTGAATAGATTGTTATCAACACGCTCATAACAGTACATGTTAAAGTTCTTTGCAGTTTACAAAACACCTTCATGCCCATCGTCACGTTATACCCTTACAGCAATCCAATGAGACATATAGGGCAAGCCATTGTATTATTACTGTAATTCCTATCTTCCAGATGATATAATTAAGGCTTAAAGAGGTGATATAATTTACCAAAGACCATGGAGCTGGTGACTGGTCAGGCTTGAACTCAAACCTAAGGCTTTGAACAGTTCTTACACGTTTTCCACTACTGCGGTAGTAAATTATAATAAATGGTTAATGTCTATGTGGTTTGCTGAGGTCTCATACATCAAAACATGAGTATGTATTCTTCTATAATTTAGGTTTTATGCTTATAACTTAGTTTTTCTCAGTTTATTTTCCCGCCATTAGACCTTGCCAGGTATACCTCTTCTGCTAGGAGCATTCTGCCCACTTCTCCTCACTCCCCATCATTGTGTTTAGTCTTTACTTACCCTTCAGATCTCAGTTCACAGCTCATCTGCTCAGGAGAGCACCTTTGGAGCTCCCTTCTGTAGGACCTACCACCCAGTCATGCTAAATTTGCTCCAAGTATCTTGGAACATGAAGGGAAATGTGAAATTTCTGTGAGGCTGGAGGGGATGGGGAATGAGAAAAGAGAGAGGCCTGTGGATCCATAGAGCAGAGGGGACCCACGTCCATCTCTTAAAAAAGCATCGTTCAGGAAGTAGTAAGACTTGGAGGGACCACAGTCAACCTCAGAAAAACCATTCTCCATGCAACGAGTGATGTGCAGAAGCAGCAAAGAAGGAAGTGGAAAAGCCAGACCACTGAGGATGGTTAACAACCCAGCAAGAAGCAACGCTTTGAGGATAGAAGGGTCTTGGCACAGAGTGAGATGCTAGACTTACGTTTTGGGAAATGGAAACAAACCAACTCTGAGAGATACTGATGCTAAGTTTTTCTGTGTGTTGTTTGTTTCTGCCGGCTGGGTGGAATGAAGACTTGGAGTTAGAAACTGAATTACAGAAAACCTATTTCTTGGATACCTGAGTTTCTGAATTGAGATTCATACCCTCTGTGCTGAATATTTGTGTGGTCACTTGCTTGGTGTCTGCCCCCTGCCCTAGGCTGTAAGCTCCTTGAGAGTAGGGACTATGGGTCTTGTGTTTTGCTCACTACTGTGTGTTTAATACCCAGAACATTTCCTCCACAGAGAAGTTATTGCAGCAAATATTTATTGAGTGAATGAATGATCAAATTAATGGAAGAAGTGTTGGCTTCATGCTTGCCCCATATTATAACAAGATCTAATATTTTAAGTATGATTTCCTCAATATCCTAACAAAAGGTCTTAACATCACAGAGGGTAAAACATTCTAATGGTAGAAAATACGTAGAACATAGTATGAGCCTTGAAGTTGCTAAACATAGGTTGTAGCTCTTGTTTTGTTCTATAACAAGAAAAAATCAACCCCCCAACCCAAGACAAAAACTAAAAACGAATCTATGATCAATTTCTTTAGGTGAGTATTGCGGCTGCTTTATGAGATTGTGTTCCCGCTGATGGTTTGGGGCCTAATTTTCCTGCAATGTAAAGCACTTAGCAAAATGCCTGGTATGAAGTAGGTGCTCAAAAATAGTAGTTGTCATTCTGATTCTCCTAGACCACATCCCTGCTTCTTGGTCTGAGAACCTCTTTGCCCTCAGCCGCTGGCTGGGTCCTTGCCAAGGCCCCACTCCTCCTGCGGAAGATACAGACTGTGCTTATGACCTCATTTGTTCCTTTATACATCTGGGCTTCATGTCTTGTTTGTCCAGGGTTTAGTGCAATGTCCAAATGCACCCTCAGATCCATAGAACATTTACTAAGCTATCAGCCTTCATTTGCTTAGGTTGGCATACTCAGTTGGTGATAAAACTAAAAGGCTAACAGTTTACATGAAACTAATTCCTGGGTTAAACAGAAAGCAGAACATGCCCATTAAGTTGGAACATATAAAAACAGGCTTATGGATCTTACAACACGAAAATTGTTTTTTGTTTTTTAAATTGAGGAAACATTTGCATAGCGTTCAGAACAACTCATGAAAAATGTGTTGAATGAGTCAGCTATTAAAAGACGTGATGCCATCATACCAGGAAGAACAAAGGATCCCAGACACTTTAGGGGTCTTACGTCATAGCTCACTGATCATAGTTTTATTACATTTTCTAAATTATTACACATATTCTGATTATTTTGTCATTTTTAACAATTTCTAAAAGCCCCAAATTACAACAAAAACATAAAAAGAAAATAGCTGCTCTGTCCATAGAAAATGAAGCTTTAAATTTTAATTATTGTTTCTAAGATTACATATAAAAACATTTTGAGCCACTCATTTAATTCTTACTGATAAGGCATTTTAAAAGTCACTAAAATGGATGGTAAGAAATTTTTATCCATAAAATTATACAAAATTATCTAGATAAAAGGTATTTCAATGTTGGTTCTATAGGTACTTGTAGAGTAGAAGTTAACCAGTTTTAAAGAGTGGAGGAAAGGGCATTTTAGATGAAGAAAGCAGCATTGCAAAAGCCTTGAGAGAGAGAACATGGGCTTTTCAAAAACCTATGAGATGTCTGGAACAGATGGACCATTTGGAGTCTGAGGGTATCTAAGCCAGCACAGGTAAACAGAGGTCTGATCATGAAAGTAGGCCACGTGAAGGGGATTTTGATTTTTTTTTTCCTTGAAGAAAATAAGAAACCATTGAAGAATTTTAAGGGTGGGTAACAATCACATGTTTTAGAAAGCTCACTGTGGCAGCCGTGTGGAGAATGGATTGATGAGAAGTGTAGGGCCAAATGAGAGGCCATTGCAAAGCATCTAAATGAAAGCTGAGTTCACAGTGCAGGGGATAGAGAACAACGGGCGGATCGCAGGGAAACTGAAAAGATAGATCCGAAGACTGGGTGAGTTAATGGATGTGTGTGGATGGAGGAGTCAGCCGGAGAAGCGTGGAGCATGAGGAGTCGTGAATGACCCACAAGACTAGCTGGGTGCATAGTGGTGCCCTATGAGGAAAACACCCTCTAGAAGCAGTAAGTATGAATCTTGGCCAAGGATGAGATTTTTATTATTTTGACTCTGTGTTCAAAATAATAAAAATAATTAGCATTTGCTCACGAATTTGTACAGTGATCTCATAGTCATCATCACCATCAAATAGCTATATGTGGCATGCTTTATAATTTATCAGTGCTATGATGAACATTATTTCATTTGATCCTGGATATTCTTCCATGTTACAAATTAGAAACTCGAATAAAGTTTAAATTACTTTTTCAAGCTCTCTTATCTAGAAACTAGAGTGGTGATACTAAAACACTAGCATTCTAACATGAAGACCACTATGGTGCAGTGTATTATTTGGTAGAATTACCGTCATTATGATTACCATCAATGGTCAATCTGTTGAAAGTTCTGTTTGTTCTAGAGACTCTTGATCAGCACTCGTGGTATAATTTAATCTTGACAACCCCCCTCATGAAGTCAGTATTATTATCCACATTTTACAAATGAAGAAATTGAGATTTAGAGAGATTAAGTATTTCCTAAGGTCACATAGATATTAAAAGGCAGAACTGAGGTAAGATTCCCCAAACCTGATGTTGCAGGCAGTACTTACAACTCTGGTGCCAATCTGTCCCAATACCATCTAATAAGTATTCTTGTGGCCATAGTTCCTTGACAAACAGTATATAGGTGAAAGATTTACTGCATCCACTGTCTGGTCATTAATTTGGAATTTTGGTTCATGTTAATAGCAGACCTTCATATAATCAATCATACTGAGAGTGTGGTAACTAGCACCAACTGTTAAGGCCAAATAGCTCATCTTACTTTGCTTTGGATCACATAAACATTCTGTCCATCTGCAAGACATAAATAACTATAAGCTAATTATACTAGTCAGAATAAGTCATTATGTCGCTACAACCAATTATTGCCAAATCTCTTTAAATGGTAAGAAGTTATTTCTCATTCACATTACATGTTCATTACAGGATAGCAGGTGGCCCTGTTCCCTGTTGTTTTGACTCGGAGACCAGACTCCATCATCAGGAATGTTGTTGGTCAACAAGGCAGGAGGGAAGTACAACTGGGGAATCATGCGCCAATCCTTAAATGCCAGGTAGAAGTGACACATGTCACCTCCACTCGCATTTTATTTGCTAAAATGTCACATGGCCACACCCAACTTAAAAGATCAGAGAAATATAATCCTACCATTTGCTTGAAACTAGAAATATATTACTCTAGGAAGTCCTGACTATCCCAGATATTAATCAATTTCATGGTGAAAGAGTTTCAAGGGCCAAAAAAAAAGGGAAAACATGGAATTAAACAAAGAAATTTCCTAACTATGTCTTCTCTGAGTCTTTACTATATTAATATGCATTATTAATCTCCAAGAAAGGAACTATTACTATGGCATTCTTTTTCTCCCCAAAGATCATCTGTAAAGACTCATATCCTGAAGACACTTCAAGAAACAGTACTCTGAAGCTCTGCCTTTTAAAACTTATTTCTAAAGGGGAAATATGTAGAAAGAGGAGAGAAAAGAAAAAAGCCTGGAGTAGTGCAAATTTATGGATAGTTTTGAGACCGAGAGTTCTATATAAAAGACATTCACAGTAGCTAGTAGCAACGAAAAATTACATTTTTTCTAATCTCTTGCATATGACATTGCTAACATATTGAGTATTTATGAAGCACCACATATGATGCTAGGTGCTTTACTTATGGTCTCTCATTCCATCGTCATGACAACATAAAATGCAGACTATTTTCTCCTCACAGACGAGGACACTAAAACTCAGAGATGACATTACATGTTCAAAGCCACACAGACGGTAATCTGAGTTACAGACTAGTTGAGGAGAAAACGTCATGTTACCCTCCAAACAAAAGGATCCAGTGCTGCAGTTAGAGGTATAGGCAACACGCTGTTGTTGGTCAAGGGGCGGGAAGGTTAATTTTCATGTTGGTTATCCTCTGGTTGGACCCTGAACCAAGTATGTGGAAGCAGTGATATTCGGGTGCCTGAGTGGACAGCCTGAAATGCCAAGCTGTTTGAACTTTATTCTCCGGTCAAGCCCCTGAAAGTTTTTGAGGTGGGAGTAACAGAATCAGACAATTATTAACAAAGACTTAGAATTTCAAGTTCAAAGGAGCCCTGAAGTAATTCAACCCAATTCAGTTCATAAATGGGGAAGATAAAGCCCCTACATTTGAGGCTCCGCAGCTGGACTTCCATTACTGGCCTTTCAACCGGGTGACTGATGTGGTTGCTCAGCTTGCCCCATTTGGTCACAAGCTGAGCTCAGGTCTTGCTGGCCTCTCGTCTGCATCCTAAATTAATGAGTCCTGATGAGGCCTTAAGAGATAACAGAAAAGAGGGCTATTTTGAGCCTCGGGAGATCAAGTCATGGTGGTATCAGGATCAGAGGTAACAGAGTGTATTTAACGTCTAGGGTAAGGGTCATTCCTTGGCTGAATACTTCTCTCTTTGGTTTTGCAGAAGCCCAGTCCATAGCCACTGACCACAGCTTTACTGCAGTGCTGTGTTAAAACTGGCATTATCAAGTTGGGCAGTGTAAGTCTCCAAAGAAGAAAAGAAGTTGGTAAAAAATGGCTGACCAATTGCTGATGTTGTGAGTGTGCTAGACTTGATCATGCAGATGTCCCTCTGGCAATGATGAATGACACAGATTCACCTGCAGTTTTGACCCCTCAAAAAACAAGGTAGCTCTGTCTGATGTCAAAACCGTTCCTATTCCTTTGGTAACTTTCTTAGCAAATGAGTGTCCTACCCACCAGCTGTGCAAGCCAGAACCCTAAGTACCACTTTTGGCTGCTCTGCACCTTACCCCGATACCCAACCAGTACCACGTCCTTCTGTTTTTTGAGTGCCCAATTGCCCCATCCTCTCTACATGACCACCATCAGGCCACCATCATATCTCATCTAAGATAATGCAAAAGCCTTTCTCTGTTTCTCCTGCCTCAAATGTTGCCTCCTCTTAATCCATTCTTCATACTGCAGCCAGAGAGATAAAGAAAGCATCAATTCTTTGAAATAGTATGTCTATTGTCCAGAGTCAGAAATGCTTTCAATGACAGCATAGATTATTTTGTTCTGATTTCTAGCTTCCCTACAGAAGAACAGCAATGTCATAAGTATTATGGGTGAAATGATCTCGATCCACAGGCTCAAGTGATTTTTTTTCAACCAGAGATCACGAGGATTCAACAAAATCAACCAAATAATTATTTGTCCAACTTGCAAAAAGGTGGGACAATAATTCTTTAAGCTCTCAAACTTTAGAATTTTCAGTGTGGATAAAAGCTTTGCAAGGCCTAGTGCTTTCAAGAAGGTTTACTGGAAGAGAAATTTCATTATTCAGCTGTTTGAGATTATGGATTCAGCTTTTTATCATAAAAATGTGTATCAATAAAGGCAGGCCTAAGTCATAGGGTGAAGGATAAAAAGGAAGATTCTAGTCAGATAAATTCTCCTGAATTCTAAAGGAAAGTTATCTTTTCCACTTTGGATGGTGAAGAAAGAAAGTAATCAATAATTATTGACTATTTTTTCGTGCAGGACACACATTATCTCACCAGCTCTAGGAAGCAGTTACTCTCATCAGCACAATTTTACAGAGAAGGATGCTTGGGGATGTTCAATATCTTGATTCAGATTCTAGATCTGGTAAGTGGGAAACTAAGATTCAGGCCAAAAACATGAGAACCTGTATACATAATCACGCCTTCTCATTGCTTTAAAATAGATGGTGCTTTCAATACTTACAAAAGCCCTTGTGATTTAGGTTTTCCCATTCTATAGATGTGACTATTGAGGCTTAAGATATTTAAAACTTGCCCGATGTCACTCAGTAAGTGCTAAGGCTGACACTGAAACTCACACTTGCCTACTTTCAACATGCATGTGTTTTCCATGACTTCCAAGACGGTGTTCTGTTCGTTGTCCCACGGATGCAGCTAATAGTCAGTGATGTTGTTCAGAAGTGACTGAATAACTAGCAATAATCATAAAAGCTCATTTTCAAAACTTCATGGTGTCACCTATGTGCTTAGCAAATATTGTTAAAATGAGGTATTGACCAATAAAATGTCAGGAAAGTTAGTATAAATTGGCCAAGAGTGGGAGGGTAACTTCAAAACTTGATTTGGCAATATTCACCCTATCAGACTCTCACTCAATCCTCAGCAAAATGAGGGGTTTCATTTTTACTTTATTTCTCTTCTCTGTCCTGCTTGCCATCTCAGAGGTGAGGGCTGAAGAGTCAATGAAGCTCTGCGGGCTTGAATACGTAAGGACAGTCATCTACATCTGTGCCAGCTCCAGGTGGAGAAGGCATTCGGGGGGGCCCCCGCGAGTTCAGCAAGGTAACATGAAAGCATCTGACTCCGTTTCTCTAACTACTGCTAAGACACCGCTATGTCAATCTGACATTAATTATCAAAATAAACTTAATTTGGCTTGGGAAAGTGATGGGCTTGCTACCTTTCAAAAAAAATAAGAACCTTGTTTTCTTCAGTCCCTAGCTTGAAATCATTTGCTTGCATAACTGCTTCGATGAGTTCAGCATTGATGGAGGGTGCTGGGGCGGGGATGGGTGGGTAGAGAGAAGCACGCGATTTCAAGAGACTTGTTGGAGGAGGAAGATTTTCAGACATGGATAATTACAGAATATAATAAATTTGGATGCAGGCAGGTGCTAAGTAAGAACGGAAGGAAGGAATCTAACTTTTACTGAGCACTTATTACGTGCCAGGCTGTTTCATGTGCAACATTTCCTTCAGTCTTCTGATAAGGAGCCTGTGAGGTAAGTATTATTACCATCATTGACCATTTTACTGAGGATAAAATTGTTCACCCAGCTAGTAAGCAGTGTGCCTGGGAAGCAAACCAGGTCTTCCTGGCTTCTGAAGCCGAAGTCTTCTGCTTGTTCTGTACTTTATCTCAGGTGGGAAAAGATGGTGGTAGAATGTTGTGATAAATGACAGCACTGTGGGGGTGGTGGTTGGTATTTGACAGAGGACATAAGAATGTGTAGGATTTGGCAGTGATAAAGGGTGGAGTTAGAATTCTAGTGATAGGGATGGTCTGATCAGAATTTTGAAGGTGGGAGTGGACCTATTGTGTTTCAGAAACAGTGAGGGGACTGACTTCACTGTGTTTCTTCATTTTCCAATTCAAGTAACTGAGAAGTTTGGCATTTTTTCTGCTAATCCTATATTAAAGTGTGAGGTAGAATTTATTTAAGATTCTACTTTAATAATTGATTGTGTTTGTTATGTTTTATAATAAAAAGTAAAAAAAAAAGTAAAACATATTTACATAATAAATGTTGCAAGCACACATAAGATATGAAAAATTTACAGGTTTCAATTTGGTTTAAAATGACTTTGGTAAACAAAAATATTTTGGGGAAATGACCCACGGTTTTTGTATTTTGGTGGGCTGTCTTGAAAAATTATGAATTTACCACTTTCACTTTAATAATGAAAGGTTCATAGTTACTACATGTTAATAAATACTGAGGGTTTTTAATCTCAAGAGAGTAAGCATAACTTACCAGATTTACCATAACTGATTTAGCAAATCAAAATCACTAGAAAAATTATGTTTGGAGTGTATCTTTAAATCGTGGGGCAGTGGAATGTATGTCTGTAAGGCTATCAGTGGAAAGGCTATCTCTTTTGACACCACTGACTTCATATTACTATCAGTTTAACCTCACACAAGTTTTCAGAGTATTTTCCCCATACACTATTTATTTGATCCATTACTGGTTTACTAATCAGCCTTCATTCATCTAAATTCTTCTGGTGCTTGTCAGCGTGCTAAGATGCGGATAAGGAAGTCTGAATGAAGTCAAAGTAAGAGAGTCTTATACATGGACTTTGGGAACAACACTGATAAAAACCGTGGGTCTTGCTTTTAATTCTCAGACATAGAGGTTTAAATTTCCACTTCCTTCCTTACTGATCAGCTTTTCAGGGCATACACAGGGTTATTTTTTGTTTGACTGTTTTTTTGTTGTTAGCATGTAACTAATATCTTTGGAAGCAGCTGGTCACCGTGCAGAGGTAGCCAGTACAACACAAGTCAAGCCCTAACTTGGCTGCTAACTAGCCAAGTGACACTGGTGATGTCGCTCCTCTGTACCCCATGTTTCCTCCTCTGTAAGATGAGGAGGGTGGAGAAGACTGAGTTCCCCTTAAAATATCTCATCTCTGTCTCAGAAATCCCAGGTATTAGGGGAAAAAAATGTGCAGGAGTCAATGTCCTTTCAGGAACCCAATGCATTTCTCCTCAGCGTACAACTTGGTTGCTGCCTCTGTGAGGTACCTCTAAGGAAGTTTGTTTTTTCTCTTTCGTACAGCTGAGAGAGGAGACCACTTGCAGCTGCCAAGGGAACATGAGATTTCTGAGGGAAGCATAGTGCAAAACGTTCCAAAGATGGATTCCTTGGGGATGGAAGGTCTTCAGGGTGGACAGCTGCCCATGGAAGGGCTCTGGAGGTCAAAGAAGCACTCGGTGATGTCAAGACAAGACTTACAAATGTTGTGCTGCACTGAAGGCTGTTCCATGTCTGATCTGAGTGCGCTTTGTTAGGACAAGTGCAGGTTCCCATGCGCAGCAGAACTTCAGCACGTGTTTAATCACACTGTTTTACTTCCCAGGAAAATACCTCCCTGTGTCACTAAACTCATGGCTCTTGGATAGGCATTTCTTTCCTAAAAGTTGTGGATGAATGGCAAAAACCACAACGAAGTCTGTTTTCTCTCTTTGCCAAGGTGAATGCACTGTTCTTTTCACATTTTAACTAATTCTTTGAAATTTTAGATGCTGTGCACCATTGCAATAAAAATGCCATAAACCAAGCTCATGGTGATTTTTTTCCCCTTTTAAAACAATTTTAAATAACTTTAAAACAGTTAACAAAAATGCTGATAGTATAAAAACTTAAAAATATAAGCATCAAAAGAAAACAAAAGCCAACTTTTGATGATTACTTCATCATCTAGAAATAACCATCCACTCTTAACTGTTGGGTTATTATATATTATTACTGAAAATTTAAACACTGATTCACAGTTCAGAGTAAGAATCTCAACAAACTGCTTTTCTGAAAGGTTCTTAGAGAGCTCAATACATGTTTTCTAGTATCATGCAGCTCTTCAGCATTCTGCCTGAGAATAGCTGGGTACGTATGTGCATCAGGTAGGTCCATAAACAGCCAAAATCCAGACAGCGTTTGGGAGTCTTACCTCCTTGCTATAGTCTGGGCTGCCTTGGTTTTACTTCCTACTCCTGAGATAAAAGGACATGCTAGTCTCATTCTGGAGGTTGAGAAACTAAAATCCAGATAGCCAATCACTACATTAAAATTAGATGCCTTCACAGATAAGAAGACAAAGTAAGATATCACAAAACTATGTTTTTATTTCTAACTCTGTCAGCCAACTCCCCTGTCGGTTATAACAACAGTTAGACTCTTTGTTCATCTGAGGTGCTGGTTATTAATACTCCAGCCTATATTTGAAATTTGTTGTCCACATATTGGCCATTTAAATTGTGTCAAGGCATTGCTTTTTGCAGATTGAAAAAACTGACTCTCCTTAGAAGTAAATAAATGTCTCCTAAGTCACACAGCTACGGAGGTGGTGTTACTGATCCAAACCTAGCCTACTTAGCATGGATCATGGCAGTCGCATCCCATTGCACTGGTAGTTAATTATTCTTTACCACGAAGACACTCCCTGTGTGTTTGTTTTAAGTCAGTTTCACTGAAGAACGTCCTCTGATGAGGTAGTAAAAATTAATGGTGTTAAATCTCAACCTTTAAGTACACGCCTTTTCGATATTCTGGGTGGTGAAATCGGAAGACTACACAGATCATGTTTGTAGCAACTGAAGTATGGTGGTTTCCCCAAGGAAATGCACTTCTGTGGTCGAGTTATGAGCTTAAAACTAGCTATTTTTTCCATGAAGCATCATTTAAAAAAAAAAAAAGACTGAAGAGCTGTGGTTATTCAGATTTGGATTTTAGAAATTAAATGAAATAAGATTTGAAAATGAACAAAGTGTGCCTGTCATGTCAAGGAAAACAACTGACAGTATTTGTTGCTGATCATAAAATTCAAGCATACAGTTAACTGTGGAAAACTTTTATCCACCACCCTGAGATCGGGGCTGATATTAATGAATTTGATTTTTTTTGACATTGTATAATGATGTGTCAACATTTGAAAGAATGTAACTCAGTAAACCAATATTCACTGAGCTGTAACTCAGTGAACCAATATTTTCCAAACGATCAATGCCTGATACCACAAAATCATGGAGGGGTAAAGACCTGCTCAAAGTGCAAAATAAAGATTTTAATCTAACTGTATAAAAATTCATTGATGTGATTTCAGATTTTACATTGCAACTAACCTTTAATTAAAAAACCACTTGTTGTGGAGGAGGGTATAGATCAGTGGTAGAGGGTAGGCCTAGCATGCATGACTCCTGGATTCAATCCCCAAGACCTCCAATAAATAAATATATAAATAAACAAACAAACAAACCTAATACCTCTGAAATATATATATATAAATCAAATAAATACATGTTTAAAAAAAAGTTGTTGAGTTTTAGTATAATACCAAAGGAGAATATAAAAATGACCTGAAAAGTCTATTAAAATAATCTTCCCTTTTGCAACTAAATATCTATGTGTGGCTGGATTTTCTTCATATACATCAGCCCTCACAACACACAGCAGATTGAATGTGGGAGCTGATAGGAGCTGTATTTTATAAAGATAGTCATTAGAGACTTGCAAAAATAGAAAACAGTGCCACTGTTTTCACTAAATTTTTTTTTTGTTTTGTGAAAATATATTTTTCATAAAATATGTTATTTGTGTTAATATGTGTTGAGTTTATTGTTATTTTCAAATGAGTTAATAAATATATTTAAATTTCTCAGTAAAATTCACACATGATAAATATTGATAAATTCAACCCACATAAATAAAAGCTCTTGGAAGTTCTTAATAACTTTTAGGAGTGTAAGGAGAGTATGCGACCAAAAAGTTGGAGAATTGCTCTTCTATAATATGTTTTGCCACGAAGTTTTGAGGTTCCATCAATGGATGTTCAGGTTGCTGTATTTGCCATTGCAAATAAAGAAGCAATAAATAGCCTTGTTTATATATCCTTACGTATTGACACTTTCATTTCAATGAGCTCACTTGCTTACTTGCTCTTCTATTTGGTTCTGAAGTAGTAGCATAACCCTTACTAGGAGTTTTTTGTAATTTCTGCCAGGAACAAAAATCGTGTATCATGTTTGTACCAAATTTATTTGGTATAGTTACAAATATAGTCAGATAGCTTTACCCTATATCTATTATCTATCTGTCTATCTATCTGTCTATCCATCTATCTATCTACCTACCTACCTACATCATCATCATAATCTATCATTGTCTATCTATCTGTATCTATAACAGAGACCTAGTTACATTTTTATATTACCTTTTCATTTTATGTTACCTTTTATTTGCCATTTTTATTTGCCCCTGTGAATGAGACATTTCCCCCCTGTTCATTTCTTAATGTATGTTGCAGTAAAAAGAAGAATCTTTATTTTTGTGCATTCATTTTTCCTCCAGCCACCTTATGTTATTTTATGACATTTAATGGCTACTTTATAAGTCTATCTTGGTAGAGTAGGTATACAATATTATCATCTACTAATAAAAAGGTCATTTTGTCTTTTCCAATATTCAAGCTGATTCCTTCATATTCTTGTCTTATGACATGGCTCATTATGCAGAAATTATCGATTGAGAGAGTAACGTGCAGGCATTGTTGTGAGTGCTACAACTGTGAATAAAACAAAGTGTATGGTCTCGTGGAAGGCAGGCATCAGCAAGAGAAATATTAGATAATGACTGATGCCCTGAGGAGAAAGGAACGTATGAAAAGGGGACAGGGAGGCTTGGAGTGGGGGTGGGGATTGAATTTTAGACAGAATAGCTAGGGAAGTCTTCACTGGGGAGGTGGCCACTATGAAAATTCTCAGTGATGATGGTGGTAGGCATGTCTTCCACATCACTAATTTTAATAGAAATGGTTTCAGCATTTCAGTACTAAATATGATGCTTGCTATTCAAAATAAATAATGAACAGTCTTTACATTATATATGATATGTGTATATGTATGTCTATAAATAATACTGCTGATCATCTAAAGAGTTTTCATCTATGACATATTGCTGAAGGACTTATTTTGTTATAAATGGCCACTAAATTTTATTAAGTATCTATTTAAATTCATCATGCAATATTTTTTTTCTTTTGTTAGGTGAAGAATTCTATTGATAGCCTTCTTTATGTTGAAATTTCTCTACTTTCTCAGAAAAATCTATTTGATCATGATGTAACAGCTATTCAATACTCAGGACTATTTGTTAACTTGATAATATTTTATTTAGAATTTTAAAATCTGTATTCATAAGTAAAATTGATCTCTCTCAATGAAGATTGATATAGCTTCATAAAACAAAAGCATTGTCTATTCTTTAGAAATTTGGAAGAAAAAAGCTATAATACACTTACAATTAAGTGCATAATTTTAAATTGAATTTTGGCTTATTTGTAACCCCATGAATTCCTGGAACAAACTCAGTTATTAACATAGCTTTTTATGTATCATTGCAATTGATTGCCTAAAATTTTGCTTAGTACTTTTGCATGCATTTTCATTAAAAAACTTGTATTTTGCCTATAGTTTCCTTTTTCTGTAATACCTTAGGTGGTTTTGATATCAGGGTTGTTAGCCCTATAAAATGAACTGGAAAAATTCCTTCCTATCTTCTCTTCCTTCCTATCCTCCTTCCTTCCTTCCTTTTCTAAACTCTGAATGTTTAAGATTGGTTTTATTTTTCTTTAAAGGTTCAGAGGTTTCAGTAGTGAAGTCTTCAAGACTTGGTAGAAAGATTTTAAAATTCAGATTCAATTTATTTTACAAGTGTAGGAATATTAAGATTTTTATAATTTTTCCTGAATCGATTTAGTGATTGTGTTTTTCAAGGGACTTGTCTGTGTCATCTAAGTTGTTGAACTGATTGGCATAAATTCTTCATAATATCCTCTTACCTTTTTGCTGGGAGGGGGGGACTTTTTACACAATAAATCTTTATTTTTCCAGTCTCCTTTATAGTTATTGATCTTTTCAGATAGTCTATCATTTTGAGGGTTAATTTAGATAGTTATTTACTACTCAGAATTTCTTCTAGATTTTCATATTTGCATGATGGCAACCAATAGGCTTTCCTTTATAGTATGTGTCCTTGGTTTCAAGAGCTTCTATTTAACACTTAAAAATTCTGATCATATTATTGACATTTATTCATATTTCAATGTATAGATTCTGTATCTAGTGCAAGAACCGCTACTCACCACTGTTTTCTCTTCCTTCCTTACACGTAGTTTCTAATCAATAAGTATATTTTGGTTGAATGAATAAAATAATCATTTTTTTCTATATTATATATTTATGTTCTATGTCTCCCTTCACCAAGCTTGCTGATGGTTGAGGGGAGAAGGTTATTTTTATTTTAGTCTTTTGAAATAAAATATTTTATTTTTTAACTAGATTTAAAATCTTATTCCATTTGTTTCTTTTTTTTTTTGTCTATGTAAATCTTCCCTTTATTTGTTTTCTTTATTTTTAAGTGCTTTCTTAATTACTAATGTTCTTTACTTTCTTTCTCTTTTGTACTCACTAATGTGTGTAAGTCTAAAAATATACAGGATGGAAGATACAGCTCAGGTTAGCATGCACGAGGTCCTGGGTTCAATCCCCAGTACCTCCACTAACCAAAAAAAAAAAAGACATATATATATATACATAAACACACACACATCTAGGTATATCTTTAGCTATCCATGGATTTGATTATGAAACATTCACCTTATTATGTTCTAAATTATTTTCAGTTTTAGTTTTGTTTTTATCTTTGACTTAAGGAATGATTTGAGAGTGTCTCATAATTTCAAAGTAATACAATTTTGTTTTCTTAGTCATCGAATAATTATTGGCTTTTAGGTTTAGCAGTTTATGTTCAAGGATTAAGTCCTGTAAATTCTCTAATTTGGGGAATTTATTAAATTTTTTTCTGGGAGCCAAAACAAAACAAATTTCCAGGTACAGAACATAGAGTTGATGCTGAGTGTTGGCTGTCACCAGCTCACAGCTATCCCCTTTTTAGAAAACTGCTCTGGCCAAAGAGGGGCGCCTCACAATGGAGGTTATGTGCCTTTCTCTCTGCCTTTGCACCGCCACTTCCCCCGCCCCTGTCCCCTCCCCTGGCCTCGGTGATCAGCTAACAGGTAATGACTAAGTGACTCAGGGTGCAAAAAGCCTGCCCCTTTTTGTGAAGCCCGACCCAGCAATGCACACAGTTCCCTCCAGGGCTGTAGGCTGAACCTAGACTCAATGTTTCAGGCCCTATCCTGGGGAAGCTAACTGTTCCGAGAGCTGCCATAACAAATTTCTGCAAGTTGGGTGGCTTAAAAATGTAGACATTTATTCTCTTGTACCTCAAGAGGCTAGAAATCTGAAATCGAGGTATCATGAGGGCCACGCTCTTTGAAGGCTCTGGGGGACAATCTGTTCACGCTGTTCACTCAGCTTCTGGCGTTGCCTTCAGTTCTCGGCATTTCTT
Source organism: Camelus bactrianus (assembly GCF_048773025.1). Classification (NCBI taxonomy): domain Eukaryota; kingdom Metazoa; phylum Chordata; class Mammalia; order Artiodactyla; family Camelidae; genus Camelus; species Camelus bactrianus. The sequence goes on from NC_133551.1 coordinate 29,741,035, forward strand.
GACTTGGGGATATGTCGCTCCAATTTCAGGCTCTGTTGTCACACGGCATCCTTCTCTCTGTATAGGTCTGTCTTATGTCTCTTTTCCTCTTCTTATAAGGACATCACATGAAAGCTAAGGGACCACCTTACTCCAATATGACCTCATCTTAACTTATATTATAACCATATCTACAAAGACCATATTTCCAAATAAGGTCAGATTCACAGGTACCAGGGGTTAAGAACTTAACATAAAAACTTAACATCTTTTTTGGGGACACAATTCAACCTGAAACACTGACCTAACATATTAGATGAAAACGTGTGTTCTCTATTTTAGGGTGTATCTTTCTCCCTATATGTAACTGCTAAATCAAGCTTCTAGAAAATAAAAAAATTCTCCATATCTTGCTTATTTTTTGCCTTTTTTGGGGGGGTTTCTGTAAAAGAAACATTAAAATCTCCTAATTGTGATTATCAGGTTCTTTTATTTTTAGGAAGGTTTACTTTACGTGAATGACTGCAATTATTGGGTGCATGAAGACTTCCTATTGTTATACCCCCTCTTCAAGTTCTGTCTCTACTATTAAGTAGTATTTTTCTTTGTTTTGCTTAGTATTTTTAAACTTCAAAATCTGCTTTTCCTTATATCGATAATGGTTTACTTGCTGCTATTTGATATCCTAAATTTGGTGACAGTAATAAAGGGTTGTGTATTCTTTTTTATTATGTGAAATTATTATTAGTTATCTCAGCCTGCCTTAACAGCATACCACAGACTGAGTGGCTTAAACAACAGAGATTTATTTTCTCATAGTTCTGGTGGATAGAAGTCCCAGATCAAAGTTTGCCGGGGTCAGTTTCTGGTGAGAGCTCTCCTCCTGGCTTGCAGACTGTTGTCTTCTCCCTGAGTCCTCATATGGCCTTTCCTCAATGTGTAGGCATGGAGAAAGAGAGAGAGAAGAAGAAGAGGGAAGGGGGGAGGGAGGGGGAGGGGAGAGGAAGAATCGTTCTCTTTTCCTCTTCCTATAAGGCCAACAATTCTAAGGATTAGGGCCTCACCCTTATGACCCAATTTAATCTCAATTACCTCCTAATGTCCTTTTCTCCAAATATAGCCAAACTGGGGATTAGAACTTCAACATGTGGATTTGGGAGGGGATACAGTAAAATCCATAGTAGAGATCATTCTTTTTCTAGTTAATGCTTTTGGCCCTGAAATTTGCTTTATCTAATATTAGTATGGACATTGCCTTTTTGCTTGTGTTTCTACGATATATCTTTGACCAAAAATTCAAACTGAATTGAACTTTAACTCTTACTTTTCTTGTCTTTTGGTTTTCAGGGTGTATTCTTAAATTCACACATAGATGGCTTTTATTTGTTAAATGAAGCCAATTCATGTTTAATCGATGACACTTGATGAACTGGATTATATTCTATATAATCTAGTATTTACTTGAATTTTTTTGTTTGTATGGACAATTCCCCATCCTCACTTGTTAATTTAGAAATGTTACTGTGCTTTTCCATTTCACTGCTGGTCACTGTGCACCCTCTATTAGACGTCGAAGCATCTTGACTTCTCTGTATTATGATTTCAATCCCTCTTGTCCACTGACATGAATCCTTCAGAACTAGGGCAGTCAAACTATGGCCTGGGGGTCAAATCTGCCCTATCATCTGATTTCTACGGCTCACATGCTAAGAAGGATATTTACTTTTTAAATGGTAAAGAAATCAAAAGAGTAACTTTTCGTGATACAAGAGAATTACATAAAAGTGAACTTTCGGTCACATAAATGAAGTTTTGTTAGAACACAGCCACACTTATTTGCTTACTTCTTGTCCCTGGCAATTTTTGTGCTTTGATGGCAGAGTTGAGAGTTGCAACAGCGACTGCATGGTTTACAAGGCTGAAAACATTTGCCTTCCAGCCTTTTACACTGCGCTGACCTGCGATTAAGAACATTCTAACACCCTCTGGTTGACCCAGCTTTCTAAAGTGGGTCCTTAGAAGGCTTTTGCTTGTGCTTGTAAACAGAGATACAAGTAAGCAATTTAGCTGTATTTTTAATTTTTCGGCTGCCCTATCAAAGTAAGTTCTTATTAGAGAATAAGTTTCCTTAAAGAAAAACATAAAGATAATGTATTTTTTCATGGAAGTACTAGGGATTGAACCAAGGACCTCATGCATGCTAAGCCTGTGCTCTGCCACTGAGCTATACCCAACCTACTTCAATCTCATGTATTTTTATAATTAACGAGCAACATATAGTTTATTTTTCTTTATTTCCAAAATGAAATGACTCTCTAAGGTTAATAGTTCTCATATGAATTTAAAAAATGATTTCTCAGCACCCCCTGCACAAGTCAGGCAGGATATTCTGTCCTTCTGAGTTAGCTCATTCTCTGTGGGAAGCAACAGATTTTCTTTTTTTGATTACAAACAGAAAGTGAAGCTCAGTGCTGCCCATACGGGTTATACTGGTTCCTTAATTGCTAAGTAGGGAAGTAGCCCCGTGGGTGGCTGGAGAACCACAAGTTTCTAAGTACGTCTGGCACTAAAATAAAATTTTAAGAAGTCGTATACCATAGTTAAATCAGTGAGGAAAGAAACTGAGAAGAGATTACAGGAAATTTTAGTCCGGTGCTTAGCATAGTTAAGCCTTAATAAACCTTCTAGCTGTATGTGTTCATGTATGCAAAGAAGGGAAGAGAGCTTGTAAATTCAAATGGACGCTAAGAGTGGAAGAAATAAGCAGACCAGTGACAGTAAGCAAACACAGTAAAAGGGACTAAGAAGGTCCTGACGTGGAAGGCGAGACATCTGATCAGAAGCATTAAAAAAACAGGCAGAGGCAGGCGACAAGAGGGTAAATTTGGGGATGGATAATGTCTTCTAATAAATGTGGACTTGACGACAAATGATTTGGTACTCAAAGAAGGCAAAAGCAGGTGGTTAAAACTTTGAAAATAAAAAAAACAACAGGTAATCTAGGGTATTATGTTTTGGTGGAGAGCTGAAATTGCTGAAACATATGCTCGGTTCTTTAGGAAAACAGGTTGTGCATAAAGAATTTGGAGGTCAAGAGTGAGCTTTCCGCGATGGGTCAGACGTCTTACTTACACTTTCCCTTTCAGTCTCCACAGCAAGAACACAAGTAGTGATCACTGATCTCTGATCGGTGATAAGCAGCGATCGTTATTATAATCATTTTTAGCTTTGAGAATACTGAGGCTCCAGGCAATAGCCGCTTTGTTCAAAGTCACACAGCTGGTAAGGTCTGGAAGCTAAAATGAGATGTTTGTCTGTCATATCTGTGTTTAAAAAAAAAACAAACAAAACCAAAACAAACTTATATCACATGGCTGCTCAAAAGAAATGAATTCAGCAGAGAGCTGAGTTGGAATACAGCGCGGGGGATGTTTGGCAGATTTGGCCCCGGGGACCACTTCTGGTGTTTGTGAAGGCAAGGAATTGGTGACCTGAGATCCAGACTGCAGGAGGTGAAGGGGACAGCAGCGGACAAAGTCAGAGGTAGCAGTGCAGGCCACTTCTGTAAGAATTTCAGGAGCAAAAAAAAGCACAGTAAATTATCAACAGCTATTCAATATTTTTTTAATGCATTTTTTGATAATATCTAGAAAGGCAGGTCAAGTAATGGTCCCAAGAAGGAAAGTGTTCATTCTGTAAAATGGCTAGGTTTAAAATTTCTAATTTCTCAACTGTCGTTTTGTAAACCACTCCCATATACGGGATAATTCCCAAGAGTTAAAAAAAAAAAAAAATCAATGAACCGAAGTAGCTCAATTTCCCGACATGTAATCCATTGGACTCTGCTGCAAGGGGGCCTCTTATTATGTGTTTTCTTTAAAGTCATTCTAACAATGACAACAGACAACAGCATTGACACTTCCACTTAAGATGCTAACATATTTTTGACTGAATCTTTACATTTCTTGAGATGTCTGACAACAGAAATGGACCACACAGAAATTTTTTTTAATGAGGGAAAAAAAAGAAGTTATCATTTAATTTTGGTTTGGGGGGAAAATTCTCTGTTGATTTCGAGGGAGGTCTCCTGCTAACATTCTTAGAGTTAACTGAGTTTTCAGTAATTTGCTATTGGTACTGACTGTAGCTGCTGAAGCTGCTGCTCGTGAATATTTTATAAAATGGAAGGAAGATATTAGGTCTCAGTACGGATGGCTGCCAGGTCTAAATTTCTCACCTTGATGTTTTAGCTCAGTTCCAGTCCTACTTTTTCAGCTGCCCAAGGCTATCTTCATCTGAGTTTCCCATTATCAACTGAAATTCAACAAGCTCAGAATCCAGCTTAGGATTTTGGTCTTCAAATTCTTCCTACTGACTTTATTTTTGCTGAGGACCATTGATTGAGTTTTTCGAACTCAAACTTTCAGCTGACATCCCAGGAGCTACAGTCTAGGGCTTCCTCTTGGGCACTGTGCTGTGAAGATCTTAGCAAACATATGAGTTTAATTCTCACCAAAACCCTGTGAAGTAGGTACCAGCATCATCACTGCTGTACTTGAAGATGGGTAAGCGGCAGCTCAGTGCAGTCAACAAACATTTAAGGTCACTTAACTAGTGACGGCCAGACTCGGACCTGAGACTGCAAACATGAGAGCTTGAAGCCTTAGTCACCTCTGACCCCGTCCCTCTTGCCTGATCATGTAGACCTTGTTCCTAAAATGTGCCATGCAACTGTCCTCTCCTTTCTGTTTCAATGTCACCACCACAGAGTTCAGCCCCTCGTTACTTCTCACTTCTCCTGCTCTTTACTGACGGATTCCCCTTCTTAAAGAGTCAGTTCACACTTGTAGTCTCATGGAAAGCCTTTGATGGTCCGAGTTTCATTTTCTTACTCAGACATTCAGGATCCCAGTCTTAGTTCTCACCACTATCTTCATGAACACTGTGTCTATCCAGGCTAGACTTCTTCCTGGACTCAGAACTCCTGTGTCTGCTGAAATTCTACCTGTCACCTTCACAGTCTAGATAAGTGATTGCTCCTTCATGAAGCCTTCCCCGATTCCCTTAATCGCATCAAGATATTCGGGCCTTTTAGCCTGTACTGTGGTCACTTGTGCGCTTACCATCCCTCTAGGATCCTAGTGCATCTAGGGCTGACCTGTGTGTCATTGTGACCTTTGTGGTTGGTAGTTACGTAGCAGAGTGCAACCAATGCACGTGATTCTTGCTTGGAAAGTTAAGATGTCTTACAGTTTATTGCTAGGCATTGTTAGGTTATATGGTCCACATACTCAAGATGCTTTCAATCTAGTAAGGGAAACAAAACTAGTGTTCAAAAATTAGCTAGAGAAGGATCAGAAGCTCAACCATGAGAGTGATGAAAGAGGAGAGAGAATGGGAGGAAAAAAATGCATGGAGAAGGACTTTGAGAAAAGGTGAGACCTGTTTAATGCTGAAAAGCACCTGTAAGTGGAAGGAGGTTGCTCTGAGGCAGGGGTGGCAGGGCAGATCTGGGAGGAAGAAAGGCACTTTGGAAACGTCTATAGAGAAGAAAAAAATACCTGGAAAGTTCAGTGGGTTTCAAGGTAAGACAATTCCTTCAAATTTACAATGCCATTTCTTTTTTAAAAAAGTGTTTATTATTTATTTTCCTTTTTTTAAGTGAAGAACAGTCGCTTTACAATGATGTGTTAGTTTCTGGTGTACAGCATGGCAATTCATTTATACATACATATATATTCCTTTTTATATTCTTTTTCACTATTGGCCATTACAAGGTATTGAATACAGTTTCCTGTACTATACAGTAGGACCTTGTTTATCTATCTTATACATGCAAATCCAGAACTCCCAATTTATCCTTCCCACCCCTTTTTTCCCTTGGTTAACCATACGTTTGTTCTCTATGTCTGTGAGTTTGTCTCTGTTTTGTAAATAAGTCCATTTGTGTCCTTTTTTTTTAGATTCCACATGTAAGTGATATCATATAGTATTTTTTTCTTTCTTTCTGGCCAACTTCACTTAGTATGACGATCTCTGGGTCCATCCATGCTACTAAAAATGACATTACTTAATTAATCCCTTTTTAATGGTTGAGTAGTATTCCATTGTATAAATATATCACAACTTCTTTATCCAGTCATCTGTCAATGGATGTCTAGTGCACTTCCATGTCTTGGCTATTGTAAATAGTGCTGCTATGAACATTGGGGTGCATGTATCTTTTCCAATTAGAGTTTCCTCTAGATATACACCCTGGAGCAGGATTGCTGGATCATATGGTAAGTCTATTTTCAGTTTTTAAGGAATCTCCATACTGTTTTCCATAGTGGCTGGATCAAATTACATTCCCACCAACAGTGTAGGAGGGTTCCCTTTCCTCCACATCCTCTCCAGCTTTTATCATTTGTAGATTTTTTAATGATGGCCATTCTGACAGGTGTGCGGTGATATCTCAAAAAATGTTTATTTTAAAATTGAATTATAATTGACATAACATTGCTTAGGTTTAAAGTGTACATGTTAACTTGATACATTTATACATTGCAATAGGTGTTAGCTAACACATCTGTCAAAATTTCCCATCACAGAGCCTTTTTTGATAACCAGCATTCTTCCAAGCTAGTCACCATGAGGGAGTTTTTGCTGTGTATTCTTCTGCTGTTACAGAGTTGCTAGAACTCATCAGCTCTCTGAATTACAGTACATGACAATATGCTGGCAAACTGCTTCCTTTTTTGCTTTTTTAACTGCCATCCTGTTATACGGTTTTGAATCCTAACAGCCTAGGACAGATGGTAAGAAATTATCTCATGGATGAGATTTTTTAACTCTAAAAAAAATAAGGCTGCTTTTATAATGAACTTTCTACATAATAAAAAATTTTTCTTCATAGTGATTTATTCATGCCAAATTGCTATATGATTTCCCCTGTTATTGTTCCAAGAGGGGAGAGGTTCACAAATGTATAATGAAAACAGGAAACTCATTTACATCCTGTACTTGTGCAACCCAGATTCAAAACTGCCTATGAGGAGACGGACGAATATTGGTTGTGATAAATTATTTCACAGACATATGCCCACTATCAGAAAAAATAATAAAAGCTGACTAATTCATTTTGAAATGCTGCCTTAAATGCCAGAACAAAGAGAAGAAAAGGGATTTAAAAAGCATACTTTACAAAAGATACATGTCATTTTAAGGGAAAAATAAGACATCAATACATTTTAAAACTATAAAGCATTGACCGTTTTCCCATTTGTTAAATTCTTTTTGATATGGATTACACATTAGTTTTCCCTAGGACTAAGGAGTTGCTAATTTTCTCCTTATGTGTATAATTTGTCTTTGACCTTTAACAAATGTCCTGTAGGCAGCCCACTTACCACCCGAGAACAACGCCGCAGCCCCATTTTACATGCACACAAAGGGCTGAAACCTCCATAAAAATAAATGATCCATGGTACCAGCTACATTAACCCACAGAATAACAAGCTACTGCAGCCCTGTAAATTTTAGTGCCATCCATTCAAAACCACACGAGGTCACTTTGGTATTAAATTCATAGGAACAAAATAGTAAATACACATGTTTAATCTGTTAAACTGCCAGCTGTATATTTTGTGTAAAAGTCTGTTAGCCGAGGAAAAGCTATTGAAAGGTGCGTCAGCCGGTGTATATTTAAAAGCAGTGTCTCTTTCCAATACCTGATTTTATGTGTTACAGATACACTTACTATTAAGCATCATGTATATTTAATATCACAGCATCTACTTCAGTGCCCTAAAAGACTTTGTCCACTTTATTGTTTCCATTATTGAAGAGCTAACATTTGGTTCTCCCACAGTTCTGTAAAGTGCAGGCAACCCACAAGAGCTTCTAGTTTTAGCCAGCAGTCCTGTGGGACGACGATAATTGTTATGAAATCATTAATTCTATCTCAGCAGTTTCAACTGTCAGGTACATGTAACAATAATTGCAGTTAATGAATGCTGCTCAATTTATTAAGTACAAAATGAAATCCAGTATTTCTTTTATAGGCAGCACTGAGACATAGTAACATTGATCATTTGTGTATACCAGGTTGAATATTCTACTGTCTTTTATTGGTCAGGGTACATAGCTAGATTTTTTTTTAAATAACTTCTCTTCATTAAAAAATAATGCAGGGGATTCTAACTCTCCAATTAAAGAGGTATTAAAATAATTAGTACCAAAAGAAATGTTTAATATGAGTCTATGTTTATGAAAAACAATTTGGCAGAACTCAGATTTAACTCCTTCTTTGGATAAACAAGATTCTTTCCCGTGCCACCCTCTTTCCCCTACTTCTTATGAGAATATGAAAGAGTCCCCAAATTTCCAGTTGTTTGAAATATGTGTGTTGTTTTTTTTTCCTCAAATGTCTGGGCAGTGAAACTTTTGTGTACATAGATACAGCCTAGTTCTTGATTAAAAAAGTAAGAAATAGATTTCTTGTCTTCAGTCATTCAAAGTAAACTGCATAGACATTTGCAAGAGCAAAGAGAGAAGAATTTCTGAAAATGTAGGATGAAAAGGTATCATTTTTAGGATCCCAGAGGCATCTGCTTCCAATAAGTATGCTCTGGCTAGTCCGTGGTCCAATGTGGACCACTGCAATTAGCTTATATCGTGGAACCATCAAGTCCTTGACCTGGGCTTTAATAACCTAGAAATAAAAAGAAAAAAAAAAAGTCCTCACTTAGTCACAATGAAAGTTAAGAGCCTTCATTTTCATCATAAAGGTAGTGGATTTAAGAAAATAGCATGCTGCATAGTAGATACTTTCAGTAATTGTTGTAGAATGCTAGCTGTGATTCCCTTCGAGTGCTGTCCTCACAAGCTAGGACATTTAGGGACAAAATAATAGCACCAGTAAGAAATCTTCATTTTCTAAGGCACATGGAAAAATTATAGTCCAGAGAATAGAATTCAATGGATTTATTACATTCTTCGAAAATCTATGTTGGGATGGCTTCCCTTCAGAGAGTGTTGGCACTGGAGTGATACCATCTTGTTCATGTCTAATTAAGGGGCCATACATCTGGAGTCTCCTGTAATTTAACTAATCATGAATGCTTATTAAAGAGTTTGTTATAAAAAAGAAAGTCGAGAAAACCTGGTGGAGTGCCAGCACTTTAGCTGATAAAAACAGAAATGTATTTAAATAGATTTAAAGGCCATAATGTTTGTATTTGATGGCATGGTCTTAGCTGCCTTGGGGAAGAGAAAATGATCGTTAAAATATTGTATCTTTTACAATAAATTTTTAAAATAAATGGGGCAGTTTTATACATTTTTAAAAAGAATATATGCAAATGACTCACATAATAATTGTTTTAGACAAAGGCTTTTTACACACACAGGCACACATGGAATATGACCTAATAAATGTTTTCATAAAATATAAATAAGCAGTTTTACTGCGACTGCAAATTCATCGCCTTTATCGAAAAGTAGGGGGTTGTGCTTTCAGCAAATATTCTAGTCATAGCTAACACTTTGGGAAATCATACATATACCTCAGAAATTGTTTTAGTCAACTGTCTACAGAGCTCTGCTTCATACTGCTCTTCTTGTAGGTAGTTAGTTAACACATCTTTCAGAATACGATTGACAATGGCCACAGGAAAACGTTTGGTAGGACCTGAAAATACAGATGACATTTCTTTCAAAGAAGTAATTGCAAATCATAGAGTTTTGAAACATAGAGTGAAGATGAAACAAAATTCATCTTCGGAGTGGCCTCCATTTAAAGAAACAAGTGGTCCTAATTAGGTTTCTAGTCAAATTCTCTGGCAGGGGACGAGAGGACAATGGACTCCTCCACTTACCAGACTGCCTGAAGGGTGTGTTCAACACCCGTGAGGTTTGACATTGGAAATATCCACCTTCCCAGTTCCCACTACTAAGGACTTACTGCAAAGTCTCAACATCTTTCTAACTGGCCCCCAGTTGTTCCATCTCCCCCTCCAGTCTCTCTCCCACACTACAAGTGGAGCTGTGACACCCAGATCTAACCACCATGTTTTCCTTAGCAAAGTCCCAGGTTCAGCTCCTGTCTAACCTCAAGCCTCTCCTCCCACCAATACAGCACTCCACATGAACGCTGCTCCGGCCTCATGGACTTCACCTGTCCTTTAGAGAATGCTTGTGCACATTTGCTCTTCTTCTTCTTTTTTTAATTAGTTAATTTATTTTTTGGGGGTAATTAGGCTTATCTATTTTAATGGAGGTACTGGAGATTGAACCTAGGACCTTGTGCATACTAAGCATGCACTCTACCACTGAGTTCTACCCTCCCCTCTTGCTCTTCTTTTCAAATGCAACACCCTTCTCCATCCTGTTCATCTGAGAAATATCCACTCATGTGTCAAGGTCAGCTCAAATGTCTTCTTCTCCGGGAAGCTTTCCTCCTCTCTTAAGGTAAAATTCATCCTTCTCTTCTCTATGCTCCCGATGCACTGGGTCACCACTGCTATCTTGGCTCCTAATCCACCCAATAAATGGCTAAGGCATATCTGCCTTTCTCCCCTGCAATGGTAAACGGTATCAGATTATATCCTCCCCAGGGTCTAACACAATGCTAAAGGCATAAGATATGTTTAAGGTCTGATTTCCAAATTTGAGTAGAACCAAACATTTTGTAGCTAATAACCATAGTACAGATAATAGCTACTTTCACTGGGCATTTTCTACCTGTCAGCCACCGTGGTATTTTATATTCGTTATCTTTTATGCAAAATCTCCCAATAAATCTCTGGGGTGAATCTTACTGTTTTTCCCATTTCACAGATGGGAAAACAGAGGTTTAAATATTTTGAGTAACTTGCCTAGAATCATACGGTGGCAGAGCTGGGAGGTACCCCCAGGTTTATCTGACTTGAGAGCTTGAATTTTAAACCACATTTAGTCCACTTTCAGAGCAAAAGCTTCAGATGGATCTTATCCTGTGCCCCAGGCGTCTTACCTGTACCTCCTGGGAATCACCATCTCGCTGTGACTGCACAAGTTACACTCGATCATTATTTGCTGAGTTGATATGAAGGAATGAGATAAAAAATCACACCCAATTCTATTTTAATAGTCATCAGTATATTTAAGTGCTTATTTTTAATGACAGTATCAATCAGGGTCCAAGGAAACATATGGCGCATTAAAGTTAGGACAATTCCAGGAGGATTTAATAGACTCCTTAAGAAGGTCTGAGCAGGCTGTAGGAAATCACGAAGGAATGTGCAGTACCCCTCAGCTTGGGAAAGTGAGGGTGTCACTTATCCCAACCCCAGGCTTGAAGGATCTGAGAAAGGAGCTCTTACTAGATCGCACAAGAGCCATGTGGAGAGGGCTCCCTTGAGAGCATCTTCCGTCCTTCTGTTGATGGATGCAAACAGCCTGAGATAAGCCCACAGGCTGGGATTCAACCTCCCCTCCCAGTCTGACTTCCCGCTGAAGTTTCCCGATGGCTGAACTTAACAAGAAGGTGACAGCCTGTTCCTAGGGTTGATTTAGGTCAGCCTCCTGGGGCTCAATGAATGGTATTTTTGTTTTGATGATTAAATACAAATTGTTCAATTAAATTTAAATCAACCTGGGGAATGAATCTGGACTCAGTCTATATGTGAACAGAGGCACCTGATACAACAAGCATGATAATTAACCCCAGTATTTAATAAGCAGGCATCTCTGTTCTGCATACAGGAGAGCGACAAGACGTTATAAACCTGTGGAGAGTTGGAGGGTTGGTTCCGATTGCTCCTGCGTCATGGGGTCAGAGACAGGGCACCAGCCTCCGTAGGCAATCTCCCACATATCTGCTGTGTCACTGTCCTATGGCTCTTCTAGAAGATTTCCACTTGCATACTCCAGTAAAATGATGCTAAATTTAAGAGTGGCTTCTACCTTTTTACTTAAGAAATTTTAAAATGATACTACCAGCTTGAAAAAAATTAAAATAGATTATGTCCTTTAGATCGGTACCTCTCTTTTTCACTCCTTCCTACCAAGCATTCATAATGTATTTACCTTAACTGGACCTCTCTCACCCACAAGGAGCTTAACTCAGTCATGGATTATAGTGACTGTCTGCATCGTTCCTTTCAGAAAACAGCCAATTCCTTCGGAGCAGATATTTGTCCGCCTAGCACAGCTCCCTGTCATTCAGGAACAGCCTCTCCCAGATGGAAGGAACTGGTCCTCTTCCTACTCAAACCATGTTGTTCTTTACGATCTATCATCACGTCTTTTGAGCCCAAGTCCAAGTCATGGTTGATTGGCCCTGGGTGGACTTGCCCCAAGCCAGGCCATTTAGAGTCCTTCCTTGGGATTTTCCATTTTAAACTGGAACTAAGGGGGAAAAAAGTCTCTTTCCAGGGGCAAAAGTTATGACATGCGCCCCTCAAGAACTGCTGGAGACCATGTTTCTCACAGTGGGAAGGAAGCCAGGCCACAGGGAGAGGAGCCCACAGGCAGTTTAGTGCTGGAAAGAAAGACAGAATCCTGGTGGCACCAGAGTCCTGGTTTCCAACAGCCCCTGCTCACTGTCACTAATATCCTTTTTGCACTTTGCGTAGTTTTTCTTTTTAAATCTCGTAACCAGATTCTATTCTGAAAAAATTCTGAAATCTAGTAGTAAACTTTTCTTTTGTTAACTTCTTTGTGTCCTTGGCCCTATACAGCCAGATCATCCATTGCCTAACTCAGGCTGGGATGCTGAGGTGCAGAGAGAGAAAGCATTAATGTTCAGCTCTGGACTTCCAAAACCAGCTCCCAAAGACGGCAGAGTCAACTAATGTGAATGCCTAAGCTTTTTTAATTCTTTTTTTAGAGTGATTTCTTTTTTCTTTAGGAGGAAAAAATGCTTCCAGAAAGCAAAAAGCAACAACCTGAAGAAGGATCAAGATTTAAAGAAAGGAAAAACTATCCCTAAAAATAGATTTAAGAGAGAATAGATAAAAATTAGGTTATTTAATATTTCTGTGTCTTAGCTTCCCCAAATTGGGATAATAATAATTACCACATATTGTTTTTGGTTGGGATTAAATTGGTGAAATATTTTAAATGCTCAGAACAGTGCCTGCCACATAAAAAAGCCACTCATTAGATATTTATTATTATTTGTGTTGTTGCTATTATAGTTGCTACTGCATTCCGAGTGAAAACACGGATTGCTCTTGCTGAGAAGGCAGCAAGATGGGCGAAGGTGTTAAGTAGGACCCTGGAGGGTGGAGCAGAGTCAGTGCGGAGAGACTGGCAGGCTCTGGCCAACAAAGCATCTGATGACAGGGCCTGATCATCTCATGGATGTTGAGCTTAAATGATGTCTCTCCACCTTTAGATTCTATTTTTCATTCATTTGGCTTCATTCTCAGCTGAGCTGTCTCTGTATGGCAGCAAAGATGGCCACCAGTAGTCCCTGTCTGATGCGGTGCTCATATCATTGCTCCAGAAGAAGTCCCGTGGAGAACTCATTCCATACTTAATAGGAAATTATACTGGATGTTACAGAAGGCTTTTCTTCTTAGTGATCTAAGTGAAGTCCTAGAGCCCATTACTTTGAGAAGCAATTAAATAATGAATGCAGGGGCAATTTAAATACAATACTTTATTTAATTCTCACGGTATCCTTATGCTGTGTAGACTTTTATCCCTACGTACAGATGAAGGAACTGAAATTCAAGGATGTTGAATATCTTGCTCAAAAATAATTTATTTAGGAATTTGCAAAACCAGAATTCAGATTCATAGACATTGGATTCTACAGTCTATATTTTCTTCTGTATTCATGTTTCGGTCATTAATTGAAGATGTATGGAGTGGTGTTTCATTACAAGAAACGTATTTTCATCCTTCTATTCCCTTTTTTTCCCCATTGGTTATACTCACTCTTGTTTCATCTCATTCTTGGTGGCTGTAATTACTCAGATAAAGGGAAGACGAACATGCTAAACATTTAAGGCATGTTTGGATGATGCAAATATTACTGGAAAGAATGTGAAAAATTAAGCCCAGTAATACTGGTGATTGATTTTTTTCCCTCACTCTCCTGGTCAGTATTGTGTTGTGTAGATATGAGAAAATCTTTACCAAAGGCCCACAGAATACTTTTCAGATGCAAAATAAATAGAAACAAGTAGAATTGGAAACACGTTTGATTATTAACAAAATAGCTAGTTGAATGCTCAAAAAAATGGATTGTCAAGTATAAAAAAACTTTAATTATAAAAGAACAATTCAAATGACTTCTTGAAAGAAAAGATGGAAAATACTTTAAAGTATTTCCAAAATTACTTTTCTACCTTGTTTCAACACTCATTACTTCTAAACCTGATTAGACGATTTAGTTTGAGGAAATGAGCTATGAAAATATACCCTTATGAAGAAGAAACACAAGGTTTCATATTTCAGCTCCTTTATCTTGTGGAAATGTGATTCAAACCCTTCCAGCACACAGAGTCCAAAGCCACAGGCACCGAATGGCTAAGATCTTAGTTCTAAGGGGAAGAAAACGTGACCCACACTTAGCTTGCCTAACTGAAAAGTCTAAGAGTACATAGCTGAATTCTGGCCTCGGCCTCAGGCTTCCTGTGGGTGCAAGACGGCAGAAGCCATCTCAGCCCTTACATCTTTTTAGGTTTCAAGGTGTGATATGCATCTTCGACCACCCAAACAACACTCTCCGAATTGAACCTCAAAGACTCTGAAGGCCTTGACCAATCAAAGTGTGGTATTCCACCCCGGAATCAGCCACTGTTACATCTCTGAAGCCAGTGTCAGATCCAGCAGAACACCATGGACCGAAAGTGGTACTGATGGCAATGGTGGAGCTTCCCCAAAGGAAACTGGGGATGGTTACCAGAAGGAATATAAATGGACATCGGATGGCTGGAATATTCGTTGTCTACCACAGGCACTGAAGATACCAGTAGACAGACTAATTGTGGAGTCTTATAATCCATGCAGTCTCGGGGATTAGTGTAGAAAACTGGCCAGAAGGTCTAATGGGATGTGCCAATGGTCTATAATTTTCTTGAGGTTAACTAGCCACAGATGAAACCACTCTGGCCCATGGAGTCTTCCTCTGGTCATTGGCAAGTCTCTGTGGAATTTCTATACAGCAGTAATTACATACAGACCCAGATAATAGTGGGTAGGTAGGCATTTACAGAAAACAAGTAGGTCTATGAGGAAACATAAATGGGAAAAGATAGTCACTGTGGACTCCACCTGGGGTATAGGGGCAGGTGCAAAGATTTTTGTTTTCAAAGACCCCAAATCTCTGTGGGAAGGGATAAACATCTCTGCCAACAAGGGACCAGGAATCATTTGCCTTTGCCTTGAAGGCTTTTTTCTCCACCTATCAGCAACCTTGGGTTGTTTTGTTCAATAAAACTTTAATGCATATCTCCTTCATTTAAGTCAAGTATATGTAAAATAACGCCACAAGATAACCTAGAAATACACAGAGAACTTCCAGACAGTAATACACACTGCAGCTCAGTGTTGCCCAGTGAATTGCTTGGTATTTAGGAAATACTGATAAAGAAAAGTAGGCAATGGATAGTGGTCCCATTTTGCAGAGGAAGACATTAAAGCAGTATCAAATCACTCAGTTAATTAAGAGCCCTTATGTTGTGCAAGCGTTGATGATAATGCCAGGTTATCAGATATTATTCTAAGTAAATATCATTCATGAAATTAGAATGTTCAGATAGGAGGGAGTGATAAAGGCACACACCCATTTGATAGGTGTTTTCCATCTGAACTGTAAGGTGAGAGGCATCGTCATGCTGGCTAGGGTCATCCATGTAAGACACTGTACTCACAGAGCTAAAAGCAAGGAGAAAACAAATTTCAATAGTTATTATAACAATAATAAAATGCAGTATTGCTTTCAGCGAAAATGTTACAAAATTTTACATTTACTCTGGAAAACATTTCAGGCAAGACCCATGTAAATATCCCAGTGATATATTTATAAAGCCTAAAATATTTTAGAGATGGAAGTTTTACGGGAGTAGAGAAGTTACTTGGAGCAGGTCTCAATATAGCGGTTGAAGCCAAGCCCAGTGCCTGGGGCATTTATCACCAGAGTGTTCATGGGTTGTTCTGTCTGTGGGGTAACAAAGTTTGGACAGTTAGCTCTCCACATCTGTGGATTCAGCTAATCACGGATTTCAGTTGGGTAAATTTGCTGATGAGGAACCCTGGATATGGAGGACCGACTGCACTTGGCCATTTAATACAAGGGACTTGGCCGTCCACAGATTTAGATGTCCACGGGGGTCCTGGAACCAATACCCGGAGGATACCAAGGGACGGCTGTACATGTTTCAAAAGCCTTTGTCAACTGCGTCTCTACTGCAAATACAAAGGCTCTCCTCAAAGTGGACAAAACTCACAAAAGGCCTGGGGATTATATGAGGAAGCTTGAAATGTTGGGAAACAACTCTATATATACATGGGGGTTGTAAAGAGATTACTATTTTACATACCTCACAAAATCCCTTTAGTAGAAAAAAGAAAAACGAGAAACTCATCTATGTGAGGAGAGAAACCGCAATTCACCGAAACTATCGAAATCAATAAGCATCAATCATTCTTTTCAACAGTAAGAAAGGGTTTTGGCTTGGTTACCAAGGCAATATAAGCTTATCCAGGTGCTGAACAGGAGACCCAAGCGAAGGGTAACCCCCAAAGTCCCTCCAGCACTACTTATTCAACTTAATCAGAGATTCAAGTGTCACTAACGGCAGTCTCAGATCTCTAGCCCCAATTCTCTCCACCTGTGAAAACGGAGGTTAAGACAGATGTCATTTCAAAGGAGATGCTATAATAGTGTGTGTATGTGTTTTCAGAGTGACTACTTTAATAAGCAGGCTATATTTTTGCTTTAATTAAATGAAAATGAGATACTTGTTCTTTATCTTTTGAGATTTCTTTTCTTCTCTCTGCAAGGAGTTTTAAATGCTTAGTTCTGGGCTGTCTGGAATTGGTGAGCTTCTTGCAAATAGATATTTTAAGAGAATCATGGATACTATATTTTAAAACATCTTTTAAGACAATATAATATATACAATAAATTAAGGTTAACTCACTCAGCTCAAGCAAGTGATGCAAGACATTATGGTTGCTTTTCCAAGATGGATTTCTGGATTAGTGATCTAGTCTTCATTCTTGTAACACCTGCTTTCCTCAGTTTTCTGCTGCCCTTTGAAGTAACCACCAACCTGTTTAGCCACATTGGCTGCAGGTGTTGTGGGCAGTGCCAAAGAGGATAGCTTCTGCTTAGAAAACTCAGTGTCACATAAGCCCCTTGATTCTAAGATAAGCCAGCCTGCCCCAATATTGTATATGCCACTTTTTATTCTGCAAAACATTCTCCATCAATTATCTCATTTTACCTTTACAAGACCTTTTCAAGTAAGTAGAAGAGTCATTGTTCTGCCCATTTCAGTGATGTAGGGAACCAGGCAAAGGGCTTAACATCATACACATAGGAAAGGCAGACTTAGATTTCAAATATCCTACTTACCTCTCAGTTACAAAGTCTCACATATGATCATATCTGATAGAATGAAAACAGGGGCAATGACTATCTGAAATAATTAATTGCTGCAGTTAAAACTTGCACAAAAATAAAACCTCATTTCTTTTCTACTGAACACCGTATTAAAAACTCACAGAAAGAGAAATAAAGTTGGTACAAAACTCAAATTAGCAGGAATTAGAAGTCTAAGACAAAAAAAGCAAACAAGGGTTTTTACAAACAGTCCTCACTATTGCTTTGTTATTACTATGTTACTAAAATAATGATATTCAGTACAGTTTATAGTATTATCAGTATGAAATTAGTGTTATCAGGGCAGATTAAAAATCCCACTGGCTGAGGATTGATGTGCAAATAGGAAGTGACTTTTTTTGAAATACTGAGGATAGGGGAAGGAAGGGTATAGCTCAAGCAGTAAGGACATGCTTAGCATACACAAGGTCCTGGGTTCAATCCCCAGCACCTCCTCTAAAACTTATACAAATAAGTAAACCTAACTACCCCCCCCAAATAAAATGAAATAAATTTTAAAATAAAAATTAAAAAATTTTTTAAAAGGACAAAAAATTACTGAAGATGATTTCATTCAGTGCCATTTTATTTCTACAGTAATCTGTAAACAGTGTGTGCTCATTATAAACAGTTCAAAACACAGGAAAGTATAAAGAACAAAGTAAAATTACACAAAAAAATTATCAACCCCAGTGATTGTCTAACCAATCTTAATATTAAAAAAAAGTTTTCAGATGTGATTTTACATATGGGATCATTATAGATGCTGGATTTTTCCCACTCAGAAATGTATAGTAGATAACTTTCTATGTCAATAAATAGTCACCTACCTCCATATTAAATATCAAGATAATATTTAGCATGTGAACATACTTCATTTTATTTAACCATTTATTCTCTAGGCCATTTAGGTTGTTTTCAATATTGAACCATTATAAAGAAAATTATAATGACCCCCATGGCAGGGACTGCAGTTTGCTTTCCAATGTTATTCTCTTCCTCTTTGGTAGCAGAATCCAAAGCTTGTAGGAATATTTCTCTCCAAATTAAAAGCAAATTCTTGGATTCTTTGGTGCTATTGGGGCCATGTGGCTTATAAGCCAATTAAATTAGGGGAGAAAATTCTGAGAGGATTAATTCAACCAACTAATTCAACCAATAAGGGTCTGCTTATGACTGGAGTGTAGATATAATGGCAAGAGCTCAGCAGCTATCTTGGGTCTTGAGACAACTTATGGATTACAGATTGGAAAGACAGAAGACTAGGTCCCAGAACTGCTTCCCTCCAGTCTTTCTTTTATGTAAGAGAAAATATATTTCTGGTTTTTTGTGTCACCATTTTTGCTTTTTTTTAGACATTATTATAATAAGCATTAGATATAACTGTCACAGATTTGGAAGTGGGATGCTGCAAGGAACAGAGCACAAAACTCAGAATTAATTTTGTGGAAGAGACAGGGTTTGGGGGGTGAGATTTCAGATATTTTGCTGGAAACCTGGCATCCCTTATCACGCAGAAGGAAAATACTTGGTTGGTCTATTGTTTTCTGGGCTTTGGAAGCTGACCATGTATCAACCAAGACTTCATGGAAAATTACAAGAAATTTATACTTTTTAAAAAACCCTATTTATGGTATTTTTTGAAACTGATATCTGATAGTTCCATGTGAGAATGAGATGGTTTGGAAAAAGGGAGAGAGAAAAAAGAAGAATAAGCTGAACAGAAAAAATAAGATATTTATTCCTTTTAAAAAGACAGAAGGCATAAAATATTAAAAATGCTTTCAATTACCAACATCAGTTCAGAATACCGACTTAGAAAAACTTGTACATGTTTTCTATTGATAAACAGCTTTACCCAAGCCCTCTGAAATTTTTAAAGATAGAAATGTGAGATGCTTCAAAGAGCAAATTTATAATTTTAATTACCAGTGCTTTATATACAGTACAATAAATTTACTGGGTATATTTCACAACATTACAAGTGGATGAGTTTCAGTTGTCTATGACCAAGCCTCCCCTAGTTTATAATAATAATCCTTCTAGATACATGATCTCACTGCAATGGAATGCTGTAGTTGATTTTTTAAAACATGAAATATATTCGTGCTGTCTATGACTTTCATCAGCTTGTTGGCATTTATGGAGGAAAAAGATTTCACCTGGCAAGATTCCAAGTTGTAAAGGTTTAGGAAGGAAGGTAGATTAAAAGTAAAAGCAGGAAAACTGAAAATCTGGTGTAAACTGCTGGTGAAAACACCGAAAAAAATCAACTAATATTATTTTGGAGAGAAAAGTAACAATTTGTAGCCTGTGTAAATTTCAGTTAATACTTGGAATCATATGTACTACTGCTCAGGACAGGCTTGAAATTAGACTGGATGTGGAAACAGCTGCCTGAAATTGCTCCACAATGACATAAGTAAGCCTATATCGTACCTGATTGACACCGGAAATGTCCCACACTAACCCAACAGCCTGTGTTCTGATTATGCAGGAAGAAAGGGCAAAAAAAATTAGCTAAACAGTTGGAATTTTTTTTTCATGAAATTCAATTTTTCTGAAAACATTTTCCAAATTTTTGTGCTGACCAGTCCTTGAATTACAGAGAATAAACACAAAGCATGTCTTACGACGGTTGGAGATAGAAACAATGATTTCAATTAAATCTCACCGGCCATAATATCACACCAATTAAGAATTATTAAGAATTCATTTCCAGACATTATCACTGCCATTACTACTTAAATGTTTTGAAGCTGCAAATAATATTTGAATGCATAACCGGCTTTGGAGCCATTAATGGAGTAGATTAGGAAGGTCAGAATATCACCTCTTTCTTTGATTTGTAACTGTGACATGCCTGGAACTACCGTATTTTGAATGGTATCATTTAAGTATGCCCCTCTTTTTTTTTTTTTCCCTATCTGTTCCCAAAGTCATGTGCTGCCTCCCAGTGGAGATATTTCAGAGTGCACAGAAAAAAAAAGAAAGTTACGCTGAGAATAGACTGCCCGCCACATGTGTAAAAACAGGGAGCCCAGTTAGACAGCTTTTAGAGTAATCCAGGTGAGAGATGACAGCAACTGCTATGAACTGAACTGTCTCCCCGCAAAATTCATATGTTGACGCCTTAACCCCCCATGTGGCTCTAGTGGTGATAGGGCCTTTAAGGAGATGATTAAGGCTAAATGAAGTCATAACGGTGGAGCCCTGAGCTGAAAGAACTAGGGTCCTTATAAAAGAGGAAGAGATACCAGGGTTCTCTCCTTCATGTGAAGACACAGTGAAAAGGCAGCCGTCTGCAAGTCAGGAAGTGGGCCCTCACCAGAACCTAACCCAGCTGGTACCCTGACTTCAGACCTCCATCCTCCAGGACTGTGAGAAAAGAAATTCCTATTGTTGAAGCCAGCCAGTCTGCGGTATTTTGTTATGGCAGCTCGAGCTGACTAATACTGTGACCTCGATTGAGATGGTAGCAGTGGGAGGCAGTGGTAAGTAGTTGGGTCCTGGATATGTTTTAAAAATTAATCCAATGGGATCTCCTGATGACTGGGAAGGAGGGGGGTTAGATAAAGAGTTAAGTTATGAACACGTTGGATTTGAGATGTCTCCTAGGTACTGAATGGAAAGGTCAATAGTCAGTCAGATATATGTCTGGGGTTTGGGAGAGACGTGTGGGCTAGAGATATAAATTTGGGGGCATAACATCAAGTCTCAGTCACTAGACTGAGGAGATTCCCAAGGGGACAAGCGTAGAACAAGAAAAGAAGAGGACAAAGGACTGCTCCCTGAGGCACTTTTACATTAAGAAGTTGGGGAGAAGAGGAGGTACCAGTGAAGAAGACTGAGAAGGAAGGACCAGTCGGGTAAAGGAAAACAGGAGAATGTGTCTTGGCGGCCAATGAAGAAAGTGTTTCCAGGAGAAAGGAGTGGTGGACAGTGTCAGATGTTGTGGGGAGGTCAAGAAAGGCGAGGACTGAGGATTGATCCCTGGATCAGCAATGTGAAAGTCACTATGGTCTTGACAAGAGCAATTCCACAAATTCAGGGACAGTGTGTTTTGTCCACCCCTGTGTCTTTAGCACCAAAGACAATGCCCACGACCCAGGCAACAAAAATATGTCCAATGAATAAAAGAAATGACACTATGATGAAGAAGTCATTATTATTCTCATTTTACAGATTATATTTCAAGGCTCAATATTTGTTTTTAGGGGGGAGGTAATTAGGTTTATTTATTTATTTTTTCAGCGGAGGTACTGAGGATTGAACCCAGGACCTCATGCATGCTAGGCACACACTCTACTATCAAGCTATACCTACGGCCCTGACTCAAAGAATATTAAATAGTGTTTAGTTAACAGAAGATCAGGGTTTCAAACTCAGGTCTAGTTTGATGCCAAAGTTCTATGTTGTAATAATAATAATAAGAATAAGAATAAGAATAAGAATAAGAATAAGAATAAGAATAAGAATAAGAATAAGAATAAATAATAAAAATACTTGCTTTCTACTTAGATGTGCCAAGAACCATTCTAGGCACTTTGAGGTGTTATTTTAATAAATTCTCATCACACCCGGAAAGACAACTGTTATTTTTATCTTATTTTATAGAAGCAGAAACTGAGGTAAGGAGGCTTAAGAACTTATGCAAGATCAGCAGCTTGAAAGTGCTCAAGGATCTTGACCCCAGCCAGCTGGTGCAAAGCGGGCCTCTGAGACACTGTTTGACCCCCTGACTAAGCTGGTGCTGCTCCAGTCACTCCTTTAGATAGACAGTTGACCCTTGAACAACTCAAAGGTCAGGAGCAACTCAAAGGACCCGCCTCATCGTTGAAAATCCAGTATGGGTTACAGTTGGCCCTCCGTATCTGTGGTTGCCTTTCCTCGGTATCCTCGATTCCACATCCGCAGCTCCAGTCACAGACTGCGAAGTACCATAGCATTTACTATTGGAATGAAGCGACGTATACGTGGCCCTGTGCAGTTCAAACCCTGCCTTAGTTTGCTAGGGCGGCCATAACAAGGTACCACAGACCGGGTGGTTTAAACAACAAAACTTAGCTGTCTCACAGTTCTGGAGTCTGGAAGTCTGAGATCAAGGTGTTGGCTGTGTTGGTTCCTTCTGAGAGCTGCGAGGGAAGGATCTGCTCCAGGCCAGTCTCCTTGGCTGGTAGACGGTTTTCTCCTCCTGTGTCTTTTCACATCTATGTCTGTGTCCAAATTTCCCTTTCTTATGAGAACACCAGCCATATTGGATTAGAATCCACCTTAATGAACTCTTCTAAACTTAATCACCTCTTTAAAGACCCTGTTTCCAAGTGGAGTCACATTCTGAGGTACTGGGAATGAGGACTTCAACTCAGAAACTGGGTAGGGGTGGTGGGGGACACAGCTTAGCCCACATCAAATACAAGTGCTTTCACATGTCCCTAAATTCTAGGTCAGAGAACCAGAGGTGATTTGCTCTGTCATTTGGCAGTTGTGAAACTCTTGACAAGTCACTTTACGACATCAAACCTCAGTTTCCTCAATATATGGGGGTAATAGGACACGTATATTCCTGTTTTTTCTAAATACGGTTAGATTTCTTTGCTGAATGCCTATACAATTTTTTATTCTTACTAGCCTTGCCAACATTTGGTATTATTCTCCCTTCTTATGTTTTGCCATTCAGATGGGTGCAATATGGTATCTTGCTTTAATTTGCATTTTTCTCATTCCAAGTGAGTTTAAGCATCTCTTCATATTCTGCTTTGCCATTTGGGCTTTGCTTCTGTAAGTTGCTGTTTATCTCTTTGAATATTTAAATATTGTTTTCCTTCTTTAAAAATTGTTACTGTGCATGATTTAAAAATATATATATAACTTTTACTGGCCTAAAAACTGTGTCTATTGTGTTTTCTGTTGAAAAGAAATGCTAAGTTTTATTGCAGTTGTATATATCAAAGGTTTTTTTTTTTTTCCTTTATGGTTTTAGTTTTTCATTTGGGGATCTTAAGAAATCCTCCCCTCCCACAGAACCCAAAGATATTCTATACTTTCTTCTATTAACTTGGTATCTTTCCACATTTCAGTCTTCCATCTGGAGTCTACCATGCAAATGGTGTAAGATTCCAGCTTCATTTTCCTTCATATAACAAAACAAGTTTTCACTCAACATAATCTATCAAAAGAAATCCATCATTTCCCTTGCTCATATGTTATGTTCTACATATTCATGGGTCTGCTTCAGAAGTTTCTATGTGTTCCATTGGCCTGTTTGTCTACTCCTGCACCTATTTGTTTATTGCTGCATTTATTATCATTTTTACGTACTACAACTTTGTAATATATCTTAATATCTAATAGGGTAAATTCCTCCTCTATGCTCACTCTTCAAAGTTAACTTAGTTATGCAAAATTCTTTCCTTATTTATAAAATTTAGAAAATAGTTTGTTGAATTTCTCAGAGTGCAAATGGATTTTGATTGAGCTATATTAAATTTCTAGATTAATCTGAGAAACATAGATATGTTACTGTGTTAAGCAGCTTCACCCACGTATTATTTCTCCATGAATTCAGATCTCCTTGAACGGGAATGCCTTTACCTGGGGTCACATTCCCAGGGCAGCTTTCACCAAGATGCCAGTGAAGGGTTATGTACAGAGATGTTGCACATGGTGCTGCACACCTTGCCTGGGAGTGAAAGCCACTCTAGGTGTTCATCCCAGGGGGAATGGATAGGAACATCAGTGACAGATGTATACTAAAGGACTCCTCCGCAGCAGTAAGAAGCGAAAAGCTAAATATCCATAGTTACATGAGTAAATTTAAAAAATAAAAATGTCAAACCAAAATAAGATTTATAGTGTAATACTATTTACTTAAGTCAAAATCCATATATTTGTTAAGAATTTGTTCTGTATTTTTTTATGAGATAGGTGAGACCACAAAAGGAGTCAGGGGAGGGATTCGGGAAAACATAATTTATAATATTCACAGGTCCTCGAGACAAGAGACACGACATGCCACACAGGACCACGTGGAAGAACCCCTGAGTGGTCAAGAGGCGGAGGACAGGAGCGCGGGAGCACCAGGGCTGGAGCCTCTACTGGGGCTTCCCAGGGAAAGGCAAAGCTGTGCAAGGGAACAGGTCAGGGCTGGCTAGTCTGAATAATTTCAGCAGCCTCTAAGCATAGGAGAGGTCCCTAGTGGTTTGGTACCTGGCACTGGGATGATTAGGGCAGACATTACTGCCTCCCGGGATGTGGCAGGAGGAGGGGCGCCAGAGAGAAGAGGGCGAGGTCTGGGTTGGTCAGTTGACATATCAAAGGCATGCTCCCTGCTGAGACCTTGGCTATCTTGAATAATTGGCTAGACCTGGGAGGGGCAGTCTCTCCGCAGTCAGAAAGTGTTTTTTAAGCTGTCAAAACATCTGAATATATGTATTTAAACGCCGTATTATATATTTTTAGATTTTCTGTGTATTAGGATCTTTTAGGATTTCGATGGTAATAGGACTTACCAAAACGAGGAAAAGGCCAGGTAGATATTTTTGGCTTCGCAGGACCTGCATTTCTATCACAACTACGCAACTCTGCCATTATAGTGTGAAAGCAACCAGAGACAGTACACACCTGGGCAAGCCTGCATGTGTTCCAATAAAACCTTATTTACACATACTCAAGTTTGAGTTTCTTATAATTTCCATGAGACAAAAAGTATTATTCTCCTTTTGATTTTTTTTCCAAACATGTAGAAACCTTTATACAAATACAGGTGGCAGGTCGGACTTGGCTCTTGGGCCATGGTTTGCCAACCACCAATACAGAGCTTCTGTGAAACTTAAGTGAGGTCCTAGTGAGGGCTCAATAAATGTTAGCTTACCATCCTTACTACTGTCAATTATCTAAGTGGAAAACAAACAAAATTCACAATTACAGATGAAGTGTGATGACAACTAGGTAGATAGAGGAAGAAATATGCCAACATGCTAACAGTTTACAATGTTGGGATAGTGAGAATCAGCTTAAAATGCTTCTTTTTTATTTTAAGAATAAAGCCTACACTGGAATTTGACACAACATTGTAAAATGATTATAAATCAATAAAAAATGTTAAAAGCGGGAAAAAAAAAAGAATAAAGCCTAAAAATTATATCACAATGAGAACATAATTTAAATAAAAGACCCAAGCCTAAAAACAGTTAACAGTAATTATATTGAATATAAATTCAGTCTTCCTCTCATAATTCAGAAGGCACTTCAGGTATCCTTTATGCCCAGGAATCAGCGATAAGCATCAGTTACTACTGGAGAAGACAACAGATTTAGAAACCAAGACTGGGGGCTGAACTTATGCTGATCTTAGACCACACCCAAGAAACGGCTTTCCAAGTAGGTCTACCTCCTACTCTTCTTT
The DNA here is from genome assembly GCF_048773025.1 of Camelus bactrianus. Taxonomy (NCBI): domain Eukaryota; kingdom Metazoa; phylum Chordata; class Mammalia; order Artiodactyla; family Camelidae; genus Camelus; species Camelus bactrianus. Next base: position 29,767,005 of record NC_133551.1, read on the forward strand.
GCCCTCCTTATCAGTGTGTTTACTACTCTGAAGGCCAGTAAGTCCCCAATCTAATGAGAGAGAGAGAGACAAGAAAATAGCCAAACATAGTAGGATGCAGAAAGGAAGAGCATCCGACCCAACTGAGGGGGGAAGTGGCTGTAGTTGGGTAGTTACAAAACCATGGGTTGAATCCATTTCACCTGCCTTCACTAAGCAAGGTCATTTTAAGACTTGCATGTCCTCCAAGGGGTATGTAAGTGAAACAGCAAAACGTTTGCAGAATGATGATTATTGCACCTTTTCCCATCCCTTTCCCCACCCTCCCCACGCTCTCTATGCCTCAGACTGCCCTGCTTCTTTATCCTTTATTTCATAAACACTAGAGCCCCTTGCCTTTGGAGAGGCAGATTTGAGATTTGTTCCCCTGTCTCCTCACTTGACAGCCTTGCGAATGAACCTTCTCTTTGCTGCAAATGTCAGTGTCTTAGCATTTTGGCTTGCTGTGCATCAGGCAAGATGTACCTGTTTTGGAAACAGTTATAGAGAGCTTCCTAGAGAGGTGGAGATAGAGCTAAATTCTAAAGGAGGAAAGGAAGGAAGCCAGAGTGTAAGAAGAGCATTCCAGACAAGGGTACCCCATGGGAAAGCAAACCGAGTCAATGGCTGGAGCATTGAGGGATTGTAAACATGGAAGCTGGGAAAGCAGGATGCAAGCAGGAGAGTGGGGAAGATGGTACTAGAGAAGTAAGCAAGAGTCTGTGGACCCTTTTTTCCATACTCATGGTTTAAGACTATATGCTAGTCCTTCAATTGTTACTTGACTTACAGGTCTCAGTTATTTCATAGTAAAATGGTAAGAATGGCGTCCACCTAGTAGGATTAATGCTGGAGAGATTAAATGAGATAATGTATTGAGTCCTCAATATAATTCAAGATATACTTTATACTATTGAAATTAGTCTATTCAAAACACTGTTTTGAAAAATCTTTTCAAATGAAAGGTACATGCTTTTCCAAAAAACCCCTGCAAATTCAAAACAATGCCTGCATTTGAGAGCTGTTAAGGAGTCAGAAGTTTTTGACTAGTTGAAGCCCCATTTCATGAAGGAGAATCACCCATATGTTCTGGTCCAAGGCGATAATGAAGACAATAGAAGGTAAGTGGGAGTTAGGGTTGGGAGGCAGCCTCCTAAATGGCTGCACTGTAAGGGCTTGGAAGCTGCTCATTTGCTATTATTTAAGGAAAAAAGCATCAATAGAGGATCCATTCTGAATGTTTTGTTGGAGAGTCCCAACTTCTCACTTTGAAATATATCAAAACACTTATCACTTAGTGAGTTTTTTTCTTTTTTGTATTTTGTTTGTATTTGTCAGTAAAAATTTTTTCCTACTGTGTTGCTATAATTATTTTTTATTCTTGGTACCTTTTAATTTATATTTATGCTTTATCAATAAAATAAGAGTGATCTTTAATTCTTCGAACTGGGCCACATTCTGATTCTACCTGACTTTCTAATTTGCTTTGAAAGGGAAGAAGTAAATGAAAATTTTGCAAGTAGGAATGACAGTTCGGTTTTTGGATGAGAGCAGTGCTTTGTAAATCACAGGACCAGGATTTATGTCAGATTACTGTAATAACACTTTCTTTAAAAAAGTTGAATGTAAGCTAACAATTATTTTAAAATCATGTTTTTTTTTAAAAAAACCTTGTACACTTAAATATTGGAAATAGCAGCCAAAATGGCACAGAGTCAGAAGCAAAAGTTACAGGGGTTAATGAGTCTTTTCAGCCTTACTTCTGACATACACTGGGACTAAGATGCCTTTGTATTTCCTATCTGGAAAAGAGAGCGATTATACTTGTAATCCACAAATGCCCAGGGCTGAAAAGTGGTATTTTGAAATAAGCGCATTAATACACTCTGAGAGTGGAATGAGATGGTTTCAGAATTCTATTGTAAATGTATTTCAGCTCTTCTGGTCTCTGTTCTGTAGGACCCACCAGCTCCTACTTCCCAACCCTGGGGATTAATATGCTACATCCTTCAATCCTGTGGAAACTATTAAAAAGGAAAGCTTATTACATAAGTGAATTGACCTCTGCATTGGGTAATTTGTTTGGTTTTCTTCCCAGTGGCAGTCGAAAAAAATGCCATGAAAGTGTTAAAAATTTATTCATCTTTTTTTTAGGAGAGCAAATTCAATATGTAGCAAGAGCTCAAAAAACATACTTATTATCATCTAACCCACAAATTATACTTCTGGGAAGAAAACAAGCAGAGACTTCTTATATAGTTGAAACATTTAAAAAGTGGAAACAAACTTAAAACGCTCAATAATTGGGGAATGACTAGCTCACCTGGAATCATAAACTGACAAAATATTATGCAGCCATTTAAAAGGATATGGACAAAGACTATGCAAATACATTACAAAATGTGTTTAAAATAACGCTAAATGCATGAAAATTGTACATAATGATTACAAAAGTGCAAAAACAATGTAATTGTATAATATTGAGGAGAAGAATTCGGGAGACAATGTAAGAAGTAGCTGGTCTACGTTGCACATGGCATTTCTTTTGAGTAGATGATTTTGGGGGGCATTCTCTGAAATAGTACAAAATGCTGTGATCAACTTATCACTTAAGTTTCCTTGCCCCTTTTCTCTTTTCTTCTTTTTCCTGGTGCACAACACAGTGATTCAATATTTCTATACATTTTAAAATGATCATCACAATAAATCTAGTTACCATTCTTTCTTTTTTAAAAATATGGCCCTGAAACGTGACCTCAGCCTTGTACTTGCCCATTTTTCTTCCTTTCTTATGTCTCAGAGGAAATGCGTTTTTCCCCCCCAATAAATATTATGAACGTGTTAATTCAAGAATCGAGTTTAGTAGACATTCAGTTACTCACTCTTTGGCGCGCCCATGAGGTCCCTTCCGCCGGAAGTCGTGACTACTTAGTGAAGACACACTGGTCCTCTTCTTCAGTGAATGAGCCATTCTGTCTCTAGCCATGTCGGACATCGTCATAACCTATGGGAGAAAACTTTCATAAAATATCGAACAGAAGATCTGAAAACATTTTAGTTAGTGTAACACAGAGATTCATTCTAAATAAAGTACTCAGATACTTCCCCCACCCCCATTTTTGAATTGAGAAGTAGGGTTTCCTTAAGAGTGATTTTTAGTATATGTAGTTCTTCTGGTCAGTATAACTGGACATATGTTAACTCTGATAACTTTTATTTATGCAGTAGCACACAATTCACAGAAGCAGATATTAAGTTGCAGCAAAAATAACTTAACTGCCAAAGAGGTAAAATTCACTGAGAAAAGATAGCCATATTTAGAAGAAAGAAATTATTCCACACCAGAAAGCAATATGTTTTATTGTCCCCCAAATTTAATCTTAAAATAAAAGTTTGCTAATTGTTGTTGCCAGTACTTTAAAAATTAAAATGAACTGTCTTTTCCAAAGGGTTTTTTTTTTCAAGCAATAGTGATTTACTTTGTAAAGAGCAAACAGAACTTTAAAGGAAGTGATTTATTGGAAAATCTACATCCTCTCACAAGTGCTTGTTAAAAAGCGGGAAGGAGGAGTGGACCTCCCAGAACTCAGACTGTAACTCTACTGCCCTACTGCCTACATACACATTTAGACATTCATTTAAATCATTTTATAGTCTGTAAATCTGAGAGCCCTAACCAGGAGACACTGTGCTAGACACTAAAACAGAACTAAAACCTGAAGTCCTGAAGTCCTTGCCTTCAAGGAGCTGACAGTTGAGTACAAAATCTAAAACCGCAGTGTGATCATTGTCAGGGCAGACAGAGGCAAAGGGCACACAAATATAGCAGAAGTTCCGTGTGTTAGGAGGAGCGGCAGTGTGGGGAGTGTGTTTGTGTACCCGCGTGTGATAGTGTGTGCAGGAATGTGAGCACCTCTGTGTGAGCCTCTCTCTGTGAGCACGTGCTTGTATGAGCATGAGTGTGTCCCCATGAGTGTGAGAAGCTGTGGTTTGAGTGAGAATGTCTGTGTACATTAATGTAATTGTGTGCCTGAATGCCTGTGTGAGCATCTGTGTCTGCACCTGTGTGTATGAGTGATTATCTGTGTACCTGAGTGTGTGCCTTTGTGTGTGATGTGTCTGTATACTGAATGTGTGCTTGTGTGTATGAGTGTGTCAGTGTGTATGAGTGTGTCAGTGTGTGTACGTGTCTGTGTATGTGAGTGTGTCCATGTGAATGCGTATATGTGTTGACAAGACAAAGTGAGCCTGTTTAAGTGAGTCATTCTGGTTCCTATCTTAAAATGACACAGACAGACCTCGATCTGCTCACCTGTTTCCAAAACTGCCCCGCAGTCTAGAATTTGGACCTAGAGGTCCGGAGGGGGTGCGGCCGCCAGTGTCGCCAGGGCGACCTCAAGCAGACTGCTCAGAACTCATGCTGCTCCAGGACCTGACAAGGCTGGCTGGCTCTGCACGGGACATCTCTCTAAAGCCCAGACACGCAGGCGGGCAGGGGGCCAAAGGCCAGGACCCGCTTTCAGTTCCCAAATCTGGAGCTAGTTCTTATTTGTTGGAGGGAGAGGTAAGGTATCAGAGAGAGAGATCGTGGCCACGGCAAGCAGGCCATTTTTGACACAGGGCCCTCCCTCCTCAGCCCCCTTGACCCTCGCCAATTTGCCTTTTGCCTTCTTTCTCTCTCGTCTGCTTCTGCTCCCCGTGCGCTGTGGAGAGGCCGCACTTACCTGCGGCAGGGCTGCAGCCGCGGGCGCGGCGCGGCGCGGCGGGGGCCTCCCAGACCGCAGGCTAGTCCAGGCTCCCGCCTCCCAGGCTTCCCTCTGCCGGCGACCGCCCGCGCTCTCCCTCTGGACTCCGCGGTGCGTCTCCAAGGTGACCTCCTCAAACAGAGTCTTTGGCCCTCCCCAGACGGACAAAGTAGTTGCGTGGTCCTCAGGGCCGCCTACGGATGTGAAGGATCTCATCGTCACTGCCCAGAGGGGGCCGCCCTGAGCCCACTCTGCCCCGGGGTGGCCGCGAGCTGGAGGGGAACGGATTCATCCTATTGCGAGGGGGGCATCGGGGACCCAAGATGCAGTCCTGAGAGCCATCACCAGTTCCTTTTTTACACCCGACGATGTCAGGGGCAGGGGTGGGAAGTGCGGCTGGTTCCAAGGACAAGAAATACGAGGCACACAGAGAGCAAACCAACTCCTTCCCTTCCCCGACTCCTGACGCTGCTTTCCCCCACCCGCCTCGGAGTCACCGATGGCTGGTGATGGGGATAATTTATTGAAAGCTCACATTTACCAGATATGGGCACACAGTCGGTTTTATCGAGTCGTTCCTTTCCAGGGAGAGTTGTTCTTTCTTTATAGATTTAGAGAATTTAGATTTTCAGATATTGAAGAAGACCCCTTGAATTTCTTATAGGTTTATCTCCTGTGCATTAGAAACTTTCCCTTTCCTTAACATTTTCCTCAACACCACTCTCTCCAGTCCTTAAAGTTTAAGATTTGAAATGGAGGCTGTTTGGGGTAGGAGACCTACCTGACGTAACTAATAGGCCCCTCCTCCTTAGTAACTATCCCCCTTCTAACCTCAGAGCCCCTCCTCCAACCCAAAGCAAACAAAACCGGACTCTGAATAGACCTTCCCGGAGTGGGCAATCGTTGGACGTAGAAATAAGATGGCGTCTTTAAGCACTCGGCCTGGCGCATGTCCGTGGAGGGGTGCTCACCGCAGTCAGTGGCAATTCATCAGGATAAAGGTAGAACGCATGAGGGTTAGCGTAGTGTTGGAGAAAAAGCATTTATGTTTCTTGGCCTATCTCAATCCCTAGTCACAGAAAAATAAGAATAGAAATGGATTGTTTATTGACTATACTATGTACTAGGTAGGAACTGTCAGCTGACTGATGAATATTATCTCATTTAATCTGTTCAATGACCCTATGATAAGGGGGTATTAACTCCATTTTTTTTTTTAAGATAAGGAAAGAATCATTGAGTAGCATGCTCAAGACGATCGTTAAATTACAGAGCTGGGATTTGTCAAACTCCAAAGCCTTTGCACTGTGCCAGACTGTGCCCCCTCTAAATATGCAATTAAGTTTTCCAGAAGTGCAAAATTTTAAGAGACTGGTAATAAAAAAGGTTCACAACTCAGTTTATTGTTATGTTTTCATTTATTTTCCAGAAAAGAAAATCACATTTAAATAACAACTTAGATATTTCATCTTGTTCTCACATAAAATTAAACTTTGTCCTGAAACGGGAACCCTAGTTGCAGTAATGTGCCATGATGATAAATAGTTGCATATTCAGGATTTTGTGAAATGGGTGATTGGGAAAATTATGAAGGTAAAGGTCATTACAAAAATGATATTCACACCTTTTCTAACTTATAAGGCAAGTGACATTAAAATGTTCTCATGATTATCTTCAATAAGTCAATATTACACATTCTTATCACCATTGCTCAACAGAGAGCTTGGGGCAGTTCTGCGAAGAAACAAGCCCTTGCTGCTCTTGCTGGTTTTTTCTTGAGCGCAGCACAGAAGCAGGAAAGCTTTCATCACAGACAAAGCAGTAACAGCTATGAGAATAAAGTATTCTCCGTTGAATTACACATGTAGGAGAAAGAGCCAGCCATCAACATTTAAAATAACTTTTTAGAGTATGCTTGAGTATTTTAGCCCACAATTCTTTTTAGAAATATTTTATGCTCAAGGTATTTTTGTGAAAATATGTACTCCACCCAAGGTCATAAAGGCATTGTTTACTTTTGCTACAAAGATCATGGAGACTCTAAATAAAAGCTACCACAAACTCAAAGCACACACTAACAGCATTTTCCATAAGAAAGACAATTGGCTGAATTTTATTACCTTTAAAAACACAGCAAAATTCTCTGAGATTCTTTTCCTAGTTTCTCTTATTGTTAAAGTATATTAAAAAAAAAAAAAAAGGCTTACATTGCCACTTCGTAGGCAAGAAAATTAAAATTTGATTATTTCTTTATACAGATCTTTTCCTGTGCAAAGTGAAAGCAAACCCTTTGTATATTGAAACCCAATACTATTCAAACAGTTTAAAAAGCCAGCTTTATAAATGACTGCTTGGCCTAAAGCGAAGCCCTGCTCATTGATGAGGTTAGCATATCATCATACCAACACTTGGCTTTTTCAAGAAAAACTATTCAGCAGCAATGTTCCAACTCCTTTAGACTGAAAGAGAGAGACACGCAGAGAGAGAGATCAAACAGCAGCCAATCTCTATCATGCATACCCATTTAAAAAAGCAAGAACTAGATACTGACCTGCAAAATCACAGCTATAAACATTAATCATCCTAGTGTCTCAGAAGGAAACGAAAAAACCTGGCTTTGGACCTTAGGACGAGGATCCCAGTGAAAGTCATTTGGTGTGTTATTTAAAATATTTTAGAGTAATGATGTACGAATAACACTAAAAATTTGTTTTGCCAAAAAGAACAAAAAAAGAATATGTCAATATAGTAATATAGAACTGAACAAGTGAGATGGAATTAACCTTTGCATGATATACTCAATGGAATATTTTTAAATGATAAATGGCTTCTGACTCATCAAGTTGATTCATGGACCCTGAATGAATTAAAATTGAGCTACATTTAGAGAAATGTAAAGGAGTTTGGCTTTATTCTTTTCTGTCTGATAATATACAGTTCACTCAGGATTTTTTAAAAAGAAACTGTTGATTTTTTTGTAAAAACTGTTCATATGCAAAATAAAGCAAAGCAAAAAAGAAGTTTGTAATGCTCATTAATAGAGTGTAGAGTCTGCAAAATCCATAGCAAATAGTGCATTTCTCTTAGTTTTAACTCAAATGTTTTTCATATAACTTCTCTAAGGTTATGTAAAAATACTGTCAGCATCAACCTATTATGATTCAGTTTCTTAACGCATTTGGATAAAGAATTATCAAAGATTGTTCACTTGCATTGCTTCCACTCTGCAAAGAATTTGGACCATCTTCAACAAAGAGAAGCCTGATGTACTGGTCATAGGTGCAGATCTTAGAAATCATACTTAAAAATTAAAATAGTAAAATTATTTCATTGTTTTGTTTGGAATATTTTAGGTGATAAAGTTCAATTCAGTAAGATACACTAATGAAATTTAAATTAGATACTAGTTCATTTAAAGTGACAGAAATTTCCCTTAGAGTTAAAACAAAAAATCAGAAGCATCTTTTCAAAGCATTCCTGGCTATATTATTTGCAGTTGCTGAAAGATACATAAACTCGTGTTGAAAGAAAACTTTTCTGAAGTTTCTTCAAGAAGTGTTTAGAAAAAAAAGTGTTTTGCTGATCCAAAACTTTCTTAAGCTTCATAACATTAATTATCAATGTCCAAGGAGTGGGAACTGTGGTTTAGGATCATTTGTTCTCAGATCACAGTGAACATTTTCCAGAACCAGTAGTCCTGAACAGGATTTGGAAAATACTGGAATACAAGTGAATGCAGTAGAAATATCCTTTGCATATTTTCTTTTATGAGACACATGCAAATATGTTTGCTTTTCATTGAAACATCTTTTAAGGTTAAAAGATGTGTTTAGAATAGACAATGACTAACCTAGGGCTAGAAGGAAACAATTAGAAATACTACAAATCAAAGGGAAAATAATTTCAGAAGCAAACCGAGAGAATACATTATTATGCCCACGGTGAATGTCAACAAGTAGGTGATGGTCTCTCCTAGGAATACTCATTTTGCACAGGAATCAGATATTAAACATTAGGGGCAATTAAAGTTCTGACTGTGGTCAACTCAGTAGACTCTAAAATTGGATATTCCTTCAAGAAGGACATTTTGTATTTAATTAAATATTAAAAATGCAGCTCTAGCTTACAGAAGATGGCAGAGCACCAAAGCAGTAGAAATGCTAGTGAGTTTTGTTGTTTGTTTTTATTATTTGGAGACTTAAATATTGTACTCCTATCTCATTGTGAATTTATATATTCTTTCTTTCTTTTTTTTTTTCAGAGGGGAAGGTAATTAGGTTTATTTATTTATTTATAATGGAGGTACTGGGGATTGAACCCAGGACCTCATGCGTGCAAGGCTTGCACTCTACCACTAAGCTATGCCCTCCTCCCCAAGAATCTATATATATCCATGGACAAAAAGTAACATAATGATAGTCATGTTTGACTCACAAATGAGCAAATGGCATTTAAATACTGTTTTCCAAATGAATAAAAAAAATGGAAGGAGCAAGAAAATACAATAAATGCTCAAGAGAGAAGTGGACACAGAAAAGGGGGTGGGGTGGGTCATCAGAGCAATCTCTTTAATCAGTGTAACAAGGACTGATTTATTCATTCATATCAACATTTTAATTTGGCTCATGTTAAGGAAACATCATGTTGATTTATATTAACTTTTAATTTTTTATATTAACTTATAAAGCAATATGTAGAGCTCACCCTCATTTTGATATCATAAAAATTATGAATTCATTTAAAAAAATTGTTGATCAGAAAACCATGTAGCAAAATGAGTATGTTTAGACTGAATGGGATTTTGCTCAAATGCATAATCTTTCTTAAAAAAGAAAGCTTTAAAAAAAAACCAAATTATAATTTGTAAACTCATCTCCTTAGTGGATATCTGCATGTTTTACTGTGTTATTCAACTTTAACTAACAGACTGTGATTATTTGGAAAGACAAATGCAAAAATGAAAAAGATTGGTGCAACTCTTCAGAATGACACTGTTCCAGGCTTATAAAGCACTCAGATCAAAGGCCTACAAAATAAATACTGCCAATTCACAAGTTAGATGTCTGTGCCCTTGCAGGGAGGGAGCCATTTTTTAGAACATTGTATTTGGAATGAATGACAGCTTGCAACCTCCCTACTTCTTGTTTAATCTTTTAAGACATTGATGAAAAGGATAGAAATATGAAAATGCGAGAATGCATTTCAGGCCATTTTGAGACCAAGTTAGGCATAACACAAGAACTCCAAGGGTAAGAGGGTTTTTCCTAGAAAAATCCCTCTTTTTTTTTTTTTTAATAGTAGAGGAAACGAAACGGACTGAATGAAAAAATAAGCTCACTAGAAAAATGGTATTGAAGTTATAATTTAATGTCTAATATCTGATAAAAATGTCAGAACTAAGAAGTATTTGAGAGAGCTACTGGGAGCAATGATTCTCAGATTTTGGGTACTTATCAAAATACATATTCTTAAACTCCATTCCTACAGATTTATTCATTCAATATAAATTTATTGATGCCTACTATCTTCTAGGTTCTGGGGCCATAGTGATGACTAAGTCAAAATCATTGCCCTTCTTAAATAAATGGTAATTCAAGCGGTCCACAAATCATGCTCTGAGAAACTGTTTTCCAACAATTTTGCTCTTGGAATTATCCTTATTTTGGTACTGTTTTTTCACAGCGCCTTTTACCTGGGTATGCAAATAGAATACGTATAGTAAAATAAAACAGCAGAGTTCATTTCCCAGAATGAACAAGTAAAGCAGATCAGGGGCTTCCTTTGTAGTCAAGATAAATGGGTTACTTCCAGCTGCTATGTCACTTTGGGCAAGTTAATTAATCTCAGTCTCAATGTCACCATTTGTAAAAGAGGAATTAAAAAGAGTTATCTAGAGTTTGGGGGTTGATACGAAGATGAAGTGAGCGAATATCTATAGTGACTGGTACATGGTAAGCACTCCAGTAAATATCAGTTTTTATTGTCTATCAGTTACTGTGATTGTTCATGTTTATTGGTAAAGCCCCTGAAGGTGGATCTCTCTGAGTCAAGTAGAATCATGGAACTTCTGAGGTGGGAGAAACTTTATAGCTCATTGATATGTTATTATGTGTTTCAACACTGCTCTGGAGGACCCAAATTTAAGCTGCTGAAGGAATTCCTTCATTGCTTTGAGCTATTTTGTGTAATAGGACTTTGTGTGCAATTTTAGTAGAAAAAAGTTCAGCTGTTAAGAAAATCTTGAAAACCACTGGCAATCCCAATCTCTCATTCCAAAGATGAGAAACCTTTTCGGGGCAGTGATTTGTCCAAGGTCACACAGCAGGAGTTAGTGGCAGAACTAGTGTAGTTACCAGGCTTCTCTGAAAAGTATTTGGAAAGGGACATATGAGTAATTATGGCCTCAAATACCTTGCATATTGAGATTGAGCAAAAATACTTAAAAATGAAAAGCAATGGTAGTTTGACTTTCTGGAGAGAGTTCCTCTCTACTCACTCAAAACCGCTTGAAATGTGAACATTCTTTCTTTACAGGTGAAATATTTTCCCAAATACCATTCAGCGAATTTTCATTTTGACTGTAGGTGGAGAGAAGAATAGAGCTTTAAAAATAATTAAAAATTTAATTCTTTGGAATTGTATGTTCCAATTATGATAAAATTCAGACTAATTCTTAACAATAATTTATTTTTTAAAAATAACATGAAAATATGAAATTTATTTGAAAAACCATATTTTCCATGTTGCCAAAATAAAGCAGTATCATTCATACTTTCTATCTTGTTAGAGAGAAATCTTTTTTAATCATAATGCTTAGGAAATGGTGTTCTGGTTAATGAGAACCCTTTATTTTTATTTTAACCCCTGGCATTGAAAATCTGAATATATACCAGCACATTTTGTTTTGTTATAGGAATTGATAATGAACCTGACAATGTTTCTTTTATAACTGAGATTCTTGCATTGTCTAGGATTATACTTCCTAACATGAACTCTTATTGTACAGTACTGTGGATACAAGTGTAATAGGAGATTATAAACTACAGGATTTAAAAAAAAGACACCAAAATCTAAATTCCTGATGTGAGTGTATTGTGTATTGTGTTATTATTTGACCTATTTTCTGAAAGGAGAAAGGATGTATTCACTATTGAAGTTCTGGTTATTCAATGTTTAATAATTTTGAAATAATTGACTTTAATTCTGTTTCTTAAAGATCACTTATGGAATCACAGGATATCTTCATAGTTTCAAATTTAGTTCCTGGAAACATTTGAATAATGTTAGAGATTATTGTAATCTATGACTTAAATCACACTTTACAATATTAACAAAATTATTCTTTGAAAAGAAAAATCCTTGTGTTTAATTGCTAATTCACTCAAGAACTATATAAAATAAAATAAAATATAATGAGCAAGACATGAGAACCAGTAATATTTACACATTTTTAATATGTTCTGTGTTAGTATTCAATATTTTTTTTCAGGAACTGATTTCTTAAAAACACATTTTTATATGCATGTGCTGGATAAATCTCACCTTTTTACTATTTACTTTTCATTGGTTTCATTGTTGAAATTTCCTCATGTTTCATGGGATTTAAAAATTGGCATTTTTTATTTTGGATTCAAAATCAAATTGAATATCTTTACTTAAAATGAGTATATTAATTATTTGTCCAAAAAAACTTTAACACTAGACTGCTTAGGGAGCTAACCAAGAGTTTGTTTGAACAGTAAGAATTCTTCTAAGATAATACGGATCATTTCAAACATTCTCTTGATAGCAAGCACTGAATGAGAAGTACAAACATTAGTTTAAAAAGTTCCACTATAAACAATTGCCAGTCACAACCTCATTTTAAAAGTAAGACTTACAAAATTTTAATCTGATTCTAAAATTTAAAGGGACTAAAAGTTTTTTGTCAAATATGAGGGAATGTAAAAATAAAATTTAGCAACTAATGATAAATATAACGACTTAATAATTACAGTTATTTAATAGTGTAACCTAGGATAGAAATTGGTTTATGTTTAAAATAAGTTCTAAGACTTAAAGGAAGATTTATGTTTTTAGATTGTAATGGAGAAAGATTTTACAACCGGGCCCCCTAAAGAAGTGCTTCTCCATTCTAAATTCCCATGTTATGAGGCCAGACTGAATAATCACAGTTTTTATTATACCTTGCAACAATGAAATCATAACATACATTTTTATCCACTATTTTTTTGATTCCCCAAGAATGGCAAAGATTTATAGTTACAGACAATGAACCTTATCTGAAAGGAAATTTATTGCACAATACTGTGGTTAGAATTTCACTTAACAAAGCTTCTTTTTTTCCTTCCCCAATGATATAAATAATGCTGATTAAAATTCTCCATCTGGACTTAAATAGGGGACTAAATTTTTTTTTTTTTTTTTTTTTTGAGATTTTGAGACTCAGTATTTTGATTCCTGTGGGTAAAGAGGCAGATGGGTGGTAGGTATCATTCTCCATGTTGGATGGGAGGGACCCTCTGTTTAGAGTTATTGTGCAAATGTTATCCAGTTCAACTCTGGAAAGTCTTGAAATTTTAAAATCACAATTTTGGTTTTAATCTGATGATTCAGTAATCTCCACATAAGCTAAACTGTGGAGAGATGGGGTACTCGAGTAGTTAAGACTTCAACATCTTTTTACTCTTGATTATAATTTCATATACTTAAACTTTAAATATGAATTGCTTTCCCTTTTTACACAAGTTATAAAAATAAGAGGCCCTGTTTACACAGTTCGCATTTTTATGAAATTTGCAGTTTGAAAAAAAAGCTTTTTAAAAAGTGGTAATTAATGCTTCTCTTTGAATATGCTGTAACCTTAGAATTTTTTTTCTGAAATAGTTTCTGAATTTAACCCACTAAATATTTGAAGATAGAATTTTTATTTAGCACTAGAGTAAAACATACTAAGGACTGAAGAAAAGGAACTTCTTTTCCTGGTTCCACTTAATTTTCTTTGTGTGTGGCACCCCCTTTATGACAGCTATCAATATTTATATTTAAATTTTATATATTGACAAAATGCAGTCTACCTCTGTAAGCATTGTGCCATTTGACAGTACTACTATTAAATTTACATACCACAGTTTAAATTACATCCATTTCAGGAATGGTAAAATGCTAAAACTCAAGTATCTAACTGCCTTACTGGAATGAGTACAATTTACAAATACAGTAATTACATTTTAAAACCATTAACAATATTACACCTAGAAGTAAATACTGTAGGACCGGTCATCATGGTATCATGTGAGGGAAATCATTGCTGAAAGTCATTGACATTTCCAGCAGATATATCCCAAGTGCAGATTTTGGTTTGTTTTCATCAAACCAAAATTAAATTCTGTTTCTCATACAACAGTTCTCCATTATATGAATCCTCCAGATTCTTGCATAAGATTTTGTTAATTATCTGCCAAGTATTTTCCTGCAAAATAAAACAGCATAGTAACAGGTTACCTGCTAGTTCCATAATGTGGTTATTAAGGGTAACATTTCTATTCTTCCCACCCTATTCCTAGCCCCAAATACTGTAAACCTGAGGGGTGCAATACTAGCATAAAATATATAAAGTCTTTTAAGTTTTCTATTTTCTGGACCAGCTAGTTGCCTTTTCACATTTCCATATATGAACACTTTGCAGAAGTTTGGGTTTTGTCCAGAATAGGTTGGGAGACTTGTTCCTGGATGTGACTCCAACTTGTTATAGAGCGATCATAGAATTACTTTCCACCTGGGTCATTTCTGAGAGTGAAAGGGGTATAATTAAAAATTACATCAGTACAGCAGACATGAAAACCAGGACGTATCCCAGCAAATCACTGGCAAGTATAATCACCTTCATACTGGGAAACCCCCACCAGCCAACTCTCATGTGTGCCAAAAGCCTGTCAATGACTGTATTCAGCTCAAGGGCAACCAGTTCTGATGTCTGCCCTAGATTTTTTACGATTGCTATGATACAGTGAAAGATGGATTCTCCCGGACCTCAGCTAAGCCTGCCAAGTCTAAACTTTATGAAGACTTGATGGAGAAAAAAAGTTTTCAGGTAAGAGATATATTCAAAGATAAATGGCATTTATCTTGTCAATATCACAAAAGCAGGATTTGCTCCATTAATCTCACTGTACACACACATGTATATAATGGGAATGATCTCGGTCAGTGCCACATAAGAAACAGCCAGAGCCACGATAAGTAACCAGGGCCTTCCTAATTTCTGATTTGCAATCCACTGTCAGAGTTTTACTTCATCCAGCAATTGATTTGCTTTCTGACTGGGATGGGAAATGGGGGCTAGGAGTGGGGAGGAGGAGGAGGATGAAGAACATGAGAAAATCACAAACTCTTTCCTCTTAAGGAAAAACAGCTAAAGCAATGTTATTTTTGCAAATGTGCTCACAAGATACCCACTCACCTGCAGCAAACCTTTTCTTGATGAGTGAAAATCTATACCCTGCTCCAACAAGTTCAATGTCACAGCCAGAAAGGGTGCTTCCTTCACTTGTGAATTGCACCACCAATGGAGAAGGTTTGCTTGGGCCTTCCGATAACTGAAATCTTGCCAATAAAGAACCCACCCCTGTAAAAAGAGTATTATTACAAAATCACAGTCAACACTGCATTGTAGATGTGATTTTGGAAATTGTATTCAAAGTTAGTATGCAAAATCTAACTTACTAAAAAATAGTATATTTTTCAGTGACAGAATGGCGATGAATAAAATTTACCATTAAATTATTCACGACTTTTTTTTGCACGCTGATAAAATTGTAATTCAGCCAAATAGTATTTCAAAATTTGGGAGCATGCTACTTGGAAGGCAATGCATTTTCCAGCTTATGATTAATGTCAGAGGAAAGCGAAAAATATCTTAACTATCAGAAAGTGTGAGATCTGATACAGAATGGAAATATGCCTCACTAAAAGCTCTTCTCTGCTTAAAGTATGGCCTGTTTGATGTGGGGTCTTGGGTAGAAAAGAGGAAGCAGAGGATTCATTGAAGAATTGTTTGCTTTTATTGGTTAAAATATGTATTTATCAAAATAAAGTGAAATATTTTGCTTGCTTTTAATACTAAGTGTATTTTGGTTAATAGTTTTCTAATATCTGAAAGTTATTTCAGCTTTATGTAGTAAATAAAATAAGCCTGTGATTACATTACCTCCATTTTCTGACTTCTGAGAAATGTCAGGAATCTTCCATAATATTCTTTGTTGTTCAGCATTCCTAAAAATAAAATAGATAAAAGATTTTTGCGTTTGCAAGGGTTTTGTTTAATGGATATCATATCTTTCCAGATAGTGTTCATTTGAAAAAAGGATCTTGAAATTTTTAGCAGCAATTTAAGTGTTATCTATCTATCTATCATCTATCCATCCATCTCTTCCTCCTTCCCTCCTTCCATCTATCCATCCATCCACACATGAATCCTCTCCTTTTCCTTTCCTCACTGTAACTAGTCACAACACTGTCAGAGACAGAAACATTTAAAGGACAATGTAGTTAAAAAATTTTTTTAACACATCTACTGAAAAAATAGATTGGAAGTGTTAGTTGACCAATTAATTCAGGTAATTTAAGTTGGAGCTGTCATATGGTTGACAGTTTCTCTCTCTCTCTCTTTTTTTTTAATGTTCTACTTTTTGCTTCTGACAATCATATGGAAAAACTAGAGTATTTTTTCTAGGAGAATAAGCTCTTTTTAACAGTCACTATTGGTACTCAGTTTTATTCTGTTTCTGTTCCCATACCTTCTCTAGTGTGCTTTTTTATAATCTAGAGGCTGCAAAATGAAACTCAGATTGCCCTGTAATTAGGGTCCTACATACAGCTTAGGGTCCACCAATCACATGCACTATCTGAGATTTGGAGAACAGAAGGGAGGCAGAGGGCATTCTCCTGCTGCTCTTTTGGCTCTTTTCTGCGGGCCAGCAGCGTAACTGATTATGTGCGGATCTTGTTAAACAGTGATCCAGTCCAGTCTCAGTTTGGTGGGTGCTGAGAAGCAGTTTAGGCTGTGCCAGTAGGAACCTTCTTATCCTTGGATTCTCGTGGCTGTGGCGGGCTCCTGGTGGCTCCACTGACAGCTTTCTAACTTCTTTCTTTCTTGGTTGTGGCAGAGGTAGCAGCTCCACTGATGGGTCAGTTCTTCAGTGTTCTGGGAAACATTCTTGCGGATCCAACCTAAAGCTTGTTCCTTTTCTGCCGTGTGAACATCTAAATCCCTGTGTTAAATTATTTCCTGAAACAGCTATAGCAGTTTCTGTTTCCCGTCCTGAACCCTGACAGCCAGGCCTGCTGTGATCTCTTCCTGCAGGAAACACAAATGCTAAGCAGTCTGTGATCCTTTGCCCAGAAGGAGCCCTTTGGTGGAGAGGAAGGGGACTAATGGCTCCTTACCAGACTGCCGGTGGGAGCACAGCCTGGAGCTTGGTTACCCCTCCGTCTATGGGGACCAGGAACTGCACGTTGTTGAGGGCTACAGCCGTTGTCATTGCATCCGTGTTGTATTTGTAATCTATGCGCAGGTCAGTGCTTGCCGGCTCACATCGCCAGTTCACTGCCAGGTTCAGCGGCGTGGACTGAATGCCCTGGGCAGATACCTTGCCAAACACAGGAAAGAGAAGGTTTAAGGCTTAACCATTAATCAGAAACAAAACCAGAAGCTGTGATTATCTCCCACTGGAATGTTCTTAGATATCAAAATGCCATGATGTTGTTTGTACTGCTCACAAATGCGTGCTCAGTGAAAAATCACTGTGAAGGGTGCCACGCAGGGGAGAGCTGGGCGCTTCACATAAACTGTTACAGATTAAAAACACAAAATCAGTTACTAAAATCTCTGTTGCACTTTAGAGTTTACAGTGCACATAATGTCAGTTAGGGAGATGGTAGCACACTGTTTGGGAGTTGAGGTCAACAAGGCAGACAGCCCTGAGTGTGAATTCTTTTTTTTTAATAAGTATAGCTGATGTACAATATTTTATAAATTATAGGTGCACAATATAGTGATTCACAATTTTTAAAGGTTATGCTCCATTTATAGTTATTATAAAGTATTGGCTATATTCCCAATCTTGTACAGTACATCCTTGTACTTTATTTTATATCTAATAGTTTGTGCTTCTTAATCCCCTACCCCTATATTGCCCATTCCCTTCCCTCTCCCCACTGGTGACCACTAGTTTGCTTTCTCTATATTGAGTCTGCTTCTTTTTTGTTATATTCACTAGTTTGTTGTTGTTGTTGAGATTCTACATATAAGTGATGCAATGCATATTTGTCTTTCTCCATCTGACTTATTTTGCTTGGCACAATGTGCTCCAAGTCCATACATGTTGCTGAAAATGGCAAAAGTTCATTCTTTTTAATGGCTGAGTAATAGTCCATTGTGTGCATATGTGTGTGTGTGTGTGTGTGTGTGTGTGTATCACATCTTCT
Source organism: Camelus bactrianus (assembly GCF_048773025.1). Taxonomy (NCBI): domain Eukaryota; kingdom Metazoa; phylum Chordata; class Mammalia; order Artiodactyla; family Camelidae; genus Camelus; species Camelus bactrianus. The sequence goes on from NC_133551.1 coordinate 29,785,256, forward strand.
GTATCTATTCATCTGTTAATGGACACTTAGGTTGCTTCCATATCTTGGCAATTGTAAATAATGCTAACTATGAGCATTGGGTTTCATGTGTCTTTTCAAATTAGTGTTTTTGTGTTTTTTTTGGTTGTCTGGGTTGAGTTCTGATTGTAACTTACAAGCTGAGGGATCTTGGAACAGTCACTAAACTGCTCTGTGCCTCAGTTATTTCCTCATCTGCCAAATGGGAACTATAATAATAACATTTATACCTACAGTTGTTAAGAAGATTGAAGGAGAAGTTTTATGTGATAGACTCAGGATAGTGCCTAGTATATAGTAAGGAATTAACATTTTAATATGTTATCTATTAATATTATCATATTTGCTCCTCACAAACCAGTGAGTTAGAGAAAGCAAGTTATGATTATTCCTTTGGAATTTGCCAAAGTAAAGACTTGAACCCCAGTCTTCTAACAGGCAGTGCTGTACTCTACTGTCTACTGTCGATTCTAGTTAGAATCAACTGTAAATTTGACTAAAGAAAAGCCAGGTTTGAAGAATCAACAAAAAGTTTGAAAGGTAATAATATCAACTTGAATCCTGGATCTGTAGTGAAAAATTTGCAGTGTTGTCTAATTCTGGTTACCTTTTATAAATACACACGCACTGCAGAGGCCATGTGGGCGATGTCTGTGCCCCTGAAGTTTTATTCATAGAGTATAAGTTCTGCTGACTTTGAAGAATATAAACAGCTCTTTATTGGACTAGCAATGCCTGTGCATATAGACACCATGGGGAAGGATACTGAAGGCAGGATGAGCTTATAAAGCAAGAGTGGTTGCTATAGAAGGAAACCCAGAAATGGATTCTTTTATAAATGACAGACCTAACATAATTTTATTTAGCTAACCATTATAATAAAAGCTTTAAAACTTCATAGTAAACTCTATTATAAGCCTTATAATAAAGTTTAAAACTTTAAATATTTTTAGCAGCCCAATTCTCTGTAAATGAACTTTTACTTAGAAATCTGTTATTTAAGAAAGCTCAAAAGCCGGGCAGACTCGGTCTCCCCACCCGTCTCCGCACTCTGTCCTCAGCAGGAGTTCCTCTACCCCGTGAGGTGCTTTATGGCTATGTGACTGTCCCTGTTGCTGGGGGCGCTGCTGGTGGCCAGAAAGTAAACAGGCTGTGATGTGAGGATGATCCCACAGAATGCTACTTTATGCCTCCCAGCCAGTCCCCTGCATTGTTGAAAAACAGTAACAACAACATAACTAACCCATAAGAAAAGAGGTTCCGCAGAGCACCTTTAAAACAAAGTGGCGGGCCGAGGACTGCTGACATTTCAGGGCGTGCTTTGAAATATGTTTGGTTGTTAGCTCCTCACAACCTACAAAATACCTGGGCAGGAATCATTTGTACCCTTATTTGCAGATGAGGAAACTGAGGCTCAGGGAGATGAAGGGCCCAACCGAGGTCAGTGGACAGTAGGAAGCTGACTTTGTTCCAGAATTCAGTCTCTTGCCTATGTTTAAATACTTTACACCAAGATCTTTTTGAGATAGGTGAAATCTGTCTACTTTCTAGGTTTTGTTAGAATGTCCAAAGCTTAGACGATATTAGTCTTACTAGAAGAACATTATAGTCATTTGCATTTTTGTGAAATGTACCATCACATAGATACTTTACTTTCAATAATTTCCTTACAACAATATAAATATTGTTGTTTCCAATCCATAGTGTGTATTATAACTTGGAGGACTTGTAAAATAATATCTATACCTTGGTCACATCCAGAACCAATGAAGTCAAAATTTCTGGGAGTGTCTGGGCCCAGCAAGTATCTCTGTCTCTGTCTCTGTCTCTGTTCTCATCCCCATCCCCATCTCCATCTCTGTTCATCTATAAATAGATTTTAATGATAGGTATCTATCCTCTATCTGTATCTATCTATAATTAACACCGATTCAGAAGCAGCATTTGTTGATAACTTCCCTGGAGATTGTAAAGTGCACTCATGTTTAAGATGCACTGATTTCTACTAAAGTACAACTTTCAAAAATAATAATTTGTTTCCTTATCTTAGGAAAAATAGTTTGAGCATATTTAATCACAAAAATGGCAATGCACTAAAAATAACCTAGGAGATCAAGTGGGAATCAGTGGGACACTCAGGCTCTAGAGAATCCTGGTTTGAAATGGGCTTATTTATAAGATCAGTAGTACTTTGGGGTAAGGGCAAACCTCAGCACAAAAAGAAAGCCTTCATATCCTAGAATGTGTTGTACCAAACATTCTTTTCACATTAAATCATTTCTTAACATAAGTTTCATTAAAATTTATTTCATAAGACTATGACATTATGAAAAAGCATCAGACTACTTACACTGAATCATTTAAAATGAGAGATTTCAGCACAGCACTGCTCTTAACAAAATTACAGTGAAATTGTTTGTCAATATTTGTAATCTTAATTGATGTAATTTCTGCAAATTCATTTTTGTGGCATGTTTCTTTAAATTTTAATACAATGTTTTACTTACAAGTTTAAACTATTAAGAATACGTATGAATATTCCTGTCACTAAATAGCCTCCAAATAGTCTTTTAAGGTTTCCATTTTCTTACAAATTATAGCTTTTAAATCGTATTAAAAGAGATGTTACTTTATGGACTTTCATTTAATGTTAGATATGTTAGAACACACATTTGTAATGTGGAAGAGATGCCCTGCCCATATAAATAGGCTTACCTGATATTTGAGCATGTCCACATTATAGTATGTAGCCTGGGGTTTTTGTTCTGATACTTTCTTTAGGTGAGTCATCAAATTTGGCATGTTTACCCAGAATTCCTTGGTGTTGGCATCATTTTGGGTATTATCGCTATTCAATCGGGAAGAAGGAATAATTGAGTAGCATCTTGTGACAAACATGAATCGCACAGAAAAGCATCTTAGCAAATTATCATCTGATTTCTATATCCATCTTTGACAATTTGTAGAGATTCTATTATCAACAATAGTATAGTTCTAGTAAAATTGCAGCTCTGAATTGTATTATGTTAATAGATTAATACCCATGGGAGGCATTATTGTATTGCTATAAATCTCAGTGAGTACCTAGTAATATTAACCAATCATGATGATAATTGCTTGCTTTCAAGAGTGAATTATTTATTAACCCAAATCTAATAGCTCTTTCTACATCACCACAATTTCCTCTGAATTAGTTAATTAATGTAATCAAGGAGCTTAGTACATTGATTTTTCTTTTGAATTGTCTTGAGTATTTTCTCAGAAATTACAGAGTTAAATATTTGGCCAAATGTAAACATGGTCTTCATTTCCAACTGAGGAGAAAAGTGTGAGACTAAAATTACCTTGCTACCTTATAGCACCGATAGTTCATCTAAAAGCACCTAAGTCATAAAAAATACCTCACAAGATAATCCTGGAATTTAAATGATAATAATCACGGTAGTTAGACTAGAGAGTGCAGTCTTGACGAACTAAGGAGTTTTGTATTCCTATGAGAGAGTTGTCAGCTTTGCTCAGAGGCTTATCCACAGGCCACTCACCCACTGAAATTATTTCTTGAAAATGACTCAATGACAAAAAAAAATCAAGCAAGATGTGAAAAGCACCTGCTCACTTCCCACATGATAAGGAAACTGAGGGCTCAGTAAATTACTGACATTTCCCTCTCAGAATAGCCTATATAATACAATGAGAGCAGCTATAATTTTTTGACCACCTGTTAGGTGCTAGGTGCTCCATTATTTCATATTTTATTAAAATCTACCCCGCAAAGGGAGAATTATCTTCCTTTCTAAAGTTGAGCAAAAGTTATAAAAAGAGAAAATTAGAGGTTAAGAAGACAGAAAGTCTTGATAAAGTAAAAGACAGGTCAAAAGTAAGTTGCTCTGATTCAGCCTCCAGAAGTCAAACAAACCAAGAGCTGAGTCAACAACGACAAAAAAAATCAGAGCCTTAAAATTGCTCCTGGTCTATTAGGAGGGAGTGGCTGTGGGGGCCTGTCTCAGCACAGCCCAGATGGTTCTGTTGCGCCTGGAGTATGTTGTTGAGGACAAAGCAAAGCCCCATGACTGGGTGCGTAGGAAGCAGACGGAAAAGACTCCTGACCCCTAGACTTTGCTCCTGGCCAGGCTAAACTAAGGATGCTGATAAGGGCTATCAAAAATGTTATCATGCAAAGCACTCAAGTTACCCCAGTAGGGACACAAAGAGGCAGGAGATAAGAGTAATGGGGTGCAGCAAAATTAAGTAATTTGCTTAAGGTTGGGTAGCTAATAAGTAACAGAGTCAGATTCCAGCCCAGGTCAGTCTTACTACAGGTCATACTTTCTCACAATACCAAAAGAGGTGCAGAATTAGTGCCCGGAAGCATGCCATTAATCTGTGCTAAGTAAATCTGAATAACTGAGAAAATCTCAATTATACGTTTAATCACAAAATAAGCTAAGTCCTAGGTCTATGATAATTCCTCAGAGAACTTGCTGTAATAAATACTCAAGAAAGCATTGCCAATCAAAAGCTTACACAGGGATGTCATTCTTGAATGCTTTAGAGTTCTTGAGAATTCTTTAGACTCATAGTTGGTTTAACAACTGTTCCTGAACATCTTCTGTAAGCCAACCCCTTTCACAAGGGAAAAGTAGTACATTTCAATTTGGTTCCTGTCACAGGGACTGCAAACCCAAGTGTCTTCAGAGGCCAAGCTGCTAACCTACATGTCTTTCACTGAAGGTAACTGAGAGGAGTGTCTGGGGATAAGACGACAGATGAAAACAGGCTTGAACTGCATTTGAGAACAATGCTTGGTTCAACTGCCTTTTAAAAAGCTAGGTGTGGCGGTGGTGGCGGTGGAACAGCACTGCCTGACTAAACCCAACAGGCTCGATGACTCATGGGCCACCAGTCACAGCCCTGATGCAATCACCAAACATTTAGAGTTAATAAAGTCCAAGTTAATGAATAAGGATTTGCTTTTTGTTTAAAAAGTAATTTAAGGGTCTGTATAATATTTTGTCAAACAAAAACATTCTCAGCCTGATATTTAATTCAATTCATAAGACTGATATATTGAAATAAGTATAAAACTCTTACACATGTCTAAGAACTTGGCAACACAACTGCTTAAAAATGCAACAAAAACTATAACTCTACACCAGTGACATTTACAAACACACTGATGAGAGGGTGGCACATAAATCCTAATTTCAGATGGAGGAACTTAGAAAAATAAAATCAACTGGCTCAATGTGCACATCAAAAACATGGAGGGAAACTGAAACAAGAAGTTGCCCATTTCCAATTTTGACCATTTCACATTTATTTTTCATTGAATGGGTAGCATTTCTTTTACAGTCTTAAGCTTGGAATCAAGTTTGTCGATTAAGGCACCACAAGGACCAAAGAGAAGGGGGTGATCTTGGTCATCACCTGAAAGACCTGTGACTGTTCTTTTCACCACTGGAATGAAACAGTCTCATTTAGTCAAGAAAGAAAGTGACTATATTGGTCCTCAAATTCCAGACACCAACAACCTTCAGTGAATTTTCCATAGATATCCTGCTTGACTAAGTTCTTTAAATTATAGTTGAATTGTTCATTCATATTCAACATATACTACTCAGGTCCTTATTAGGCATAGTGGACGGTGCTGAGGCTGTGGTGGTGTGTAAAACCCATGGGTTTTACAGTCTAGTGGGGGAGATGGATGAATGAAGGACACAAATAGATATGTAATTACTAATTTTAGTAAGTGTGACAAATGGAAGAATAGAGAACCCTGAGAGAGAACAGCAGGCAATATGATTTCATCTGGGAGTGGGGAGGAGAGTGGGATGGTCAAAGGTAGAGTGGAGCTGAGATCTGACGGATGAGCGGGAGTCCAGTAAAGTAGGATGGAAGGCCTATTAGAGGCAGAGCCTTGATGTGGGAAAGCATTCAGCTTGTTCCTAAGACTGGCAGGTCTGGCTGGAGCTACAGGGATTCTGAGGAGGACAGTGGGAGATGAGGATAGAGAGTCAAGCAAGAGTGCATGACTCAGGGCTTCCAAGGCAACAGTAACAAGTTTGGATTCTGGTACAGATGCAATGTGAAGCCACCAGAGAACTAAGAGCAAGGACAGCCTGATTTATCTCAAAAAAAGGTCATTTGGCTGTTGTGTGTAGTTGTGGAGCAACTGGATGCAGGGAGGGAAGGAGGAAAGCAGCTGCTGTGGTCCAGCGAAATGATAGTCAGCATTTGGATAGGAGAAGTCATGATAAAGGGAGCAAGTGGCCATTTAAGAGAGAGATTTTTTAGATGGAATATCAAGACTTGGTGGTGGAGAAGGCTGTCAAGAATGACTCCTGATGTCTCATCCGTTGCCAGTAATTAACTTGCATAGTGGATCATTTTTAACAGCATGTATGTGTGTATTTGTGTGACTGCCATGTGCATAAATATGATAAAGACATATTCAGATTTAATAGGAAATGTGAAAAAGGATATTTATATAAACAAATTCACACAAGTTTCTTTGACACAATATGTGTAAAGTTCTATCAAAACAGGGGCCATTACATTGCAATGAAATTATATGTTTCACAAAAGAGAGTTCAAGCTTATATGAAGAGTAGCTCACAGTTCAAATATCATTTGATTTTAAAAGATGCTAATACAACAAATGGATTTTATTCTTTTGATTGAGCTGACTTCTCACCATTCTCATCTACTGTTTACCAATGATAAGCAAAACAGACAATGAATAAATTGTCAATGATGCAGATTTTATTAATCTAAATGTCTCTTTAGCCACTTGAGATAGTTGGCCATTAAAATACATATAAGCACACACACACACATCACCCACCAAAAACTTTGACAGCTGGTAAAAGATCTTGGTTGGAATCTATAAACATATCCGAGTAGTGGTAATTTTTCCATGGTGCTTCTCTCTTGCTAAGGTCTACCCCTCATCTAAGCATAAAGTGCTAAGCCACACACATCTCTAAAAAAATCTGTGCAAAATATATTTACCAGCAGAGAAGTTGGGGATTTGGCAGGACGTGTTCTAACCTGCTGAAATTTATCACCCGAAAAGTCAGAGCAGCTGGCGACGGGTTGTTGGCAAAGTGTCTGGTGATGCCGGCAGGAAAGGACAACACCATTTCTCCAGTAATCTTCACGATACACCTGTCATGTCACAACATGTGAGAGGGAAGAGAGGAAACCCAGGTCAACAAGTTGTGAATCGAAGCAGCTGTGAAACGCAAGGATTTATGGAGCAATATGACACAGCAGAAGAGAGAAAAAGTTCTTAAAATGGACTCTCCACTACTGAATCATTTCTAAGACCCGAGGACTCAAAGGTTGGTTTTAACATTTATCCAAAAAAAAAGTGGCTATTTTGTTGAAGATGTTTTTGGACAGTACGAAGAAAAGTGCAGCTTTTCTCTTTCTGGAGAGAAGTCTGTATGTTCACCTCACAAATAGAATCATCTGTTCTGGTGGTTCTCTCTCTTTGATTTCTGAATGGTTGACAGCATATTTGAAGATATTGAATTGCACGATGTTGTCACACTATTCACTGGGACTGGTTCTAGTTCTCTGGGTACCGTGACTGATGCCTTGAGCATGTTCTTTTATATGCTCGTGAGGTAAACTTCTTGCTTCCCACTTTATTAGATCTTCATTCCATTAACTTGTCTTTTTGGGTGAAATTGTAAAATCAGTCATGTACATAAGTTAACACAGTTCGATAATTTGGAAGGAATAACCCTTTCTTTAAAAAAAGGGCTTTGTTTCAATGTTCATATCAGCACTATTTACAATAGCCTAGACATGGAAGCAACCTAAATGTCCATCGACAGATGCCTGGATAAAGAAATTGTGGTGTATTTAGACAATAAAATAATACTCAGCCATAAAAAAAGAATAAAATAATGCCATTTGCAGCAACATGGATGGACCTGGAGATCATCACTCTAAGTGAAGTAAGCCAGAAAGAAAGAAAAATGCCATATGATACCACTCATATGTGGAATCTAAAAAAAAAGAAGGACACTATGAACTCATCTACAAAACAGAAAACAGATTTGCAGATGTAGTAAACACCCTTATGGTTACCAGGGAGAGGGGGTGGGAAGGGATAAATTTGGGAGTTTGAAATTTACAAATGTTAGCCACTATATATAAAAACAGATTTTAAAAAAGTTTCCTCTGTAAAGCACAGGGAACTATGTTCAATATCTTGTAATAACCTTTAATAAAAAATATATGAAAATGAATATATGTATGTATATGCATGACTGGGACATGTGCTGCACACCAGAAATTGACACATTGTTTGTACAATGACTGACTGTACTTCAATAAAATAAAAAGGAGGCTTTGTTGATGAAGAGTTGGTATATAATAACTGGCACTTACTTATAGTGTAAAAGTCCATAATTTTTGACCTGCTTTACACCTGTGAAACCATCACACAATCAAGATAATGAAGATATCCAACACCCCTAAAAGTTTCCTCCCGCATTTTTGTCATTCCTCTCACCTGCCCTTCTCCATCCTTTCTCTCCCCACTCTTCGGCAATTGCTAATATGTTTTCCGATACTCCACATTAGTTTGCACTTTCTAAAATTCCATATAAACAGAATCATAAGGTGTGTGTGTGTGTGTTTTTTTTTGTCTGGTTTTTTCCACTCAGCATAATTATTTTGAGATTCATCCACGTGGTGTGTGAGTCAACAGTTCCTGGGTAAGATATGGATATGCCACTGGTTATTTTTTTTTTAAATTCATTCGCTTGCTGAAGAATATTTGGATTCTTCCATTTTTGCCAATTACAAACAAAGCTGTGATGGATATGTGTGCACAAGCCCTTATTTGTCTTGGATAAATATATGAGTGAGATGGTTGGATCACACGGTTTGTGTACCTTTCACTTTTGAAGAAACTGCCAAGCTGTTTTCTGAAGTGGAAAATCCAGCTGTGTATGAGAATTTCAGTTCTTGCATATCCTCACCAACACTTGGTAGGATCTGTCTTTTTAACTTTAGTCATTCTTGTAGGTGAGCACTGGTCTCTGTTTCAATCTACATTTCCCTAACGGCTAATGATCTTAAGCATCTCTTCCTGTGCTTTTTTGTCAACGGTTATCTACTCTGGTGAAGTGCCTGCCCAATTTTTCTGCTAAACATTTTTTTTTTAAAACTGAGTTTTCTGTTCTCTTATTGAATTTTGAGAGTTTTTTTTTTTTGTACTTTCTGGATACAAATAACTTAAAGGATACATGTTTTGCAAAGATTTTCCCCCTCAGTCTCTGACTTGCTTTTTTCTTTTTCCTAAGAGTAACTTTGAAGAACAGAAGCTTTAAATTCATCAATTTATTCTTTTATGGGTTGTAGCTAATCAATTTACTCTTTTGGAGTCTTATCTAAGTCTTTGTTAAATCCAAGGTCACAACAGTTTCACCTATATTTTATTCTAGAAGTGTTTTTTTTTTTAATTTTTAGTTTTACATTTAGTTTTGTGATCCACTTTTAGTTAATTTTTGTATATTTTCTGTGAAGTGTAGGTCCAAGTCCATTTTTTAGTGTGGATAGGATATCTAATTCTTTTAGTACTATGTGTTGATTTCTCCACTTGGCAATTTTGTTGAAATACAGTTATCCATTTATATGTGGGTCTATTTCTAAATTCTCCATGCTCTTGCACTGATCTGTTTTGTCTGTCTTTACACCAGTACCTCACTGTCTTAATTACTGTAGCTTTAAAATAGTTCTGAAATCACATAGTGTTAGTCTACCACATTTGTCCTTTTTCAACGTTGTTTTGGCTATTGTGATTCCTTGTGTCTCCACATTAAATTTACGATCCCTGTGCCAATTTCTACAGAAAATCAATGTAATTCAAATTCACCCTTTACTGCCTGCTCTGAGAGAATTAGTATTGGGCCCTCTAATATATTTTTTCTTTGTCAAAGGTACTATGTTACGCATTGTCAGCAGAGGGCACTAGAGAGTCATTGCAGGAAGGAGAGGTTTCTTTTTTGTTTTTTTTTTCCCCCTTCCTGGTTCCAGTGTGCTTGCTAGGCAGGCTCTTGCAGGACTCAGGGCTTGTTCAGGGCAAGGCCCTGGCAGTGCAGAGGCACGTGGCACTCCCAGTGTTTGGGTGCTGCAGTCTGTCTGCTTTGCTGGTGCCCGGTGACACTGGCAACTCCTGAGGTATGTGTGACTGAGCTGCCCCAGCGCCCAGCTCCTGCAGTGCAGACTGGGTCCTCAGCTCCAGGCTCTGGTCACATGCACACCTCCACAGCCAGGTTCTGCAGTGCACGGTGCTCAGCAGCGCCCTCCGGCCCTTCACTTCCTCTGGCACCTCCTCTCTCCCCAGCCAGCCTCAGGGGAGAGCGCACCAGGGAGACACCTCCTGTGAGCAGCTGGGGGTCTGCTGGGCTCTCCCTGTGCCATGGCCTGGAGGCTCTCCAGGAGGTCAGCTGGGGATCCTCCGGCTCACCCCACCTCTCAGGGCTTCACCGGGTCCCGGGTCTTGCAAATCATTGTTTCATGTGTTTTGTCTGTTTCTGAAGTGTATTCAGGTAGAAGAGTAAATTGGTCCCTGTTACTCCACCTTGGCCAGAAGCAGAAATCTCAAAAGAATTATTCTTCTTTGGGAAATGGTAAATATTTAAAATGAGTGAACTTCTTTGTGACTTCCCTATACATTGGGACAACCAACTTGTACCATTTCTACAACTGTCTAAGTTCAGGAGTGCACTAGAAAGGGAAATTGAGTTCATAAATGAAAACTTTGCTCACACGTGAATACTGGAAATTCTGTTTGCCTCATAGTCACCTCGTAGACCGTGTAGCTGACTGATGAGCCCAAGTGGCTCAGGTGAGCTGGTCCTTGGTCCACATTCAAAAGCCTTGTATGTATAAGACTGGGTTTGGGGAAAGGGCGGAGGGTAGGTGAACCTCTGAAATGTGCCATGTGCCCCCTCCTCCCCGCTCAGAAATAGTCATCCTAACTCTGAACTGTTCTGAAGGAGAATTTTGGTTCCTAGAAGTTTGCCCCTCCGTCCCTCCTGGAGAGCACTACGGATCTCCCTGTTTGGTGCCAACTCTGCTGGCTACCTTCTCTGTCTGTTAGCTCCATAAGCCCTGCTTGTTTTACTGGTGCTGAACTGATGCTAAGCCTAGACTTCCCATCAGGCTGAGTCTCCTCTTGATGTTTCATGTTTCAACATGAAACATATTATTTGACAACTCTAGAAGAAGCAACAGTTAGTCAGAGCACTTGTTAAATTCGACTTCAGTACCTCCATCACTCAGTAGAGTGTTGTTAGCAGTGATGGCTCAAATGTGTTTTAATTGATGAGGAATCAGCTCGGTTTCTTTTCCAGAAAATGAGTGCTAAATGGTGTCTTGGTGGGGATAATGTTTATCTCTGTTTTTTTGGAAGGGGGGGTAATTAGGTTTATTTATTTATTCTTTTAATTAATTAATTAATTATTCTAGTGGAGGTACTGGGGATTGAACCCAGGACCTTGTGCATGCTAAGCACAGACTACCACTGAGCTACACCCTCTCCTGGTTTCTCTTTTAAAAGGAAGTCAGCAAGGGGAGGAGGCAGCATTTATTAAATCAATAAACACTTATTGACTCCTAACTGTGTAATTTTGTTGTCTGTTCGTTTTTGAGTGGGGAGGCTGTTAAAAAATGAGCAAAAACAGTCACTGCCTTCAAAGGACTTACAGAGCTCCGTGGAGGATGAGAGAAGTAGTCAATATAAACCAATGCAAGAAGCGCCCCGGCTCCTCACTCGCAATCACGTACATTTCTATACTGCTTCTCAACTGTCAGAGTCAGACCTTAGATGATTTGTTAATCCATCCAGTGTCTAAGCTGATCTGAAGTTTTCTATATAAAAATTAGCATTTTCAACCCGTACTCACTAAAGGGAAGTCTTTGTTCAGCAGTAATGATTATTCCTATCAATATGTGGTATGGTTACATTTCATGCAAGTTTAAATTATGGGAATCTAAAATATTGCAATATGGAAATATTAACACATGTACTTTATGAAGTTAATTTGAAATCATATGAATCCTTCCAAATGAAACATTTGTCTAGAATGGCAAAATTTCAACGTCATTTGGTCAAATGACTTATAAACTGGGTTTTCCCTGTTGCCAGAGGCAGTATCATGTTAGCTGGGCGACAGAAATGCCGGGCAATTATGGTCAGGAAACGTGTGGCTTTGATTTATGTGAAGTCATCAGAAATGCATTCCTCACACAAAGTGTGACTTCCACTGCTGTGGTAACTAGGCCCATGGTCTTCTTTCCAAGGGGACGTACCTCTGTGCGTAGAATTGTTCCCTTCCTTTCCTTATCATCCCCTTTCATTGACTTGGGTAATGGGCAAAAACTCCTTTTCATATTTTAAGACTCAGTTCAAAGGCAGATCTTTCCAAAGCCTTCCTTAATATCCTCTCCAGTCAGCCCTCCTTCATTTTTTTCTTTCTTTAGGTTCCTTGGACAAATGGACATATTAAAAAAAAAAACTGTTTTGTAGTTTCTCGAACATACCTATCCACTACTGTGAAGGCAAGTCCTATGTCTTGGGTTATGAGAAGGCAAAGGTGCAAAACACAGAACTCAGGGCAGAGCAGAAACTCAATGAGATGTTTTGAAAATAAATTCCTACATTTAACAAATTTGTATGGGGTGCCTAATCAATGTATCAGCCGCCATGTAACGCGCAAGAACAGGCAGTGAGAAACAGGACAAATGTGGTCTTGCCCAAACTTCCAGTTTAAGCAAGGAGACAGACACTTGAATAAATAATTGAAATATGGTGATGAGGGAAGGATAAAATAGGAATGAGAAGTATAAGGTTCTCTTGGGAATTAGGGAGTTAATCCCTAGCACCACATTATTTAAATAGGAGCTAATTACAAGGAAGATGTGTTTTCCCCAAGCAGCAAAGTCAAGTTTTCTGCCTATAAGCTACTGAGAAAGACTCAGATGTCAGAATACCTGTTACAGGTGTTCCTCGGGGAAAGAGTATAACTGTAATTGAATGGATGAGATATCATAATATGTAATAAAGTAGTAGATTTCTATTTCCAGTGTATGGTCTGAAAACAAATGGGGAAGTCTTTGATGCAGGATGAGAGAGAACCACAAGCAAAAGCAGACCCATATGCCTTTTCTGCATCATTTCTCTATGTGGTGCTGTGTTTGGCTTTATCCTCCACCTCCCCACCTTGCACTATGATTGAACTTTCAAACTTGAGTTGTTTCCTTGAAAGTGAATAACGGAAGAACAGCAATTAAAATGATTCACTGCCTGGAGATGAAATTAAATTTAGAAGAATGTCACTTCATGATCTGTTCATAAATTTCAGATCTCATAATTTCAATGAAATATACTAAATCTCCCATCTACCAACATACAGTATATGCTACAATTACTTATAGCAATATAATTGGAAAAAGACCCAATATGTACTATCATCCACAAATCACAGGCTCAGTTACTTTAGAAGGGCATAAGAAAAGCACTAATATTAATTTGGCTCTAGTGCCATGTCATTGGAATGCCAAGGCATGGGTACCAGGCTCACTGGTACTGACCTCTGCAGACACTTGTCATGGTGTGCTGGGGAAACTGAAACGGAATGACAAACCCAGCCTGCATAGGGACAGTTCCACAAGGGACTGGTAGGCTGTTACACCACTCACTGGAATTTAAAAACATTATCATCAAGGGCTTCTTAAGTCCCATTGCCCCACATCTACACCTCTCTTCAGTGAACTTTGCATTATATTTATGTACTTATTTTCCGCATCAACTGTCTTCACCACCAATAAATATAACCCCTGTCTAGCACAATTGCAGCCACATAGTGTAAATTCTGTAAATGTTAGGTGAATAAGTAATTCAACTCAACTTGGTCAGCAAATGTGCACTGGGGACCCCATGTTTTAGGTACTGAGGATACAGCAATAAATAAAATACTCAAAGTCCCAATTCTTAAGGGCTTACATTCTAATGGGGGAAGAGACAGACAGTGGGCACTGAAAAAATGGAACATGCTAAACATGTTAATTAATTAGAAAACATGTAGCACACTAACTATGGAGAAAGAGAAAAGTGAGGTAAGGAGAAAGGAAGTGTGGATAGTGGAGGGGGAAACAGTGTTGCTGTTTTACATAGGATGGCCAGGGAAGGTCTCTGACAAATTTGCTGAAGAATTATGAAGGAAGCGAGGGGGAACGTCACTCAGATGGCTGGGAGATTACACTAAGATGGAAGGAGCAACTAATGCAAAGACCTTAGATGCAGCTGGGGTGGGGCTGATGAAAGAGAAACAGCCATGAAGCCAGCGTGGCTAGAAGGGCGTGAATAAGGACGAGAGGGGTGGAGACAAGAGGTGGCAACTGGGATGGAGTAGGTGGTCGTGAAGGACAGATCACATAGTTTTACAGACCATCATAAAGCATTTGGTTTTGACTCTGAACGAGTTAGGAAGATTTTGAAATGAACAGTGATGTATACATTGAGCATAGATTTTAGTGGGGAGCAAAAGTGGAAGTATCCCTACTACCAGTTAAAGCTCTCTGAATAAATGAATGAAATGAAATGAATGAAAGCCAATTAGTAAGTGGGCAAAAAAGAATTCTTTCTTGTGTGATTCCCAGTATTTTTCACTCCAGTTTAGACATCTCTCTACACTATTGAAAACTTTTTTTTTTAGGATGTGTTTCTACCTGCAATTCAGGTCAGCCTGAGCTTTCTAAGGTATAGGTCAGTCACTAATAGTCTTTAGAACTGGTATGATACAAAGCCATGCAAATTCTTTGCTCAAAGAAGAGTCTACAGAACATGTATGTATGTATATAAAGTATATGTACAACCAACTCAAGATGCTTACTTGCCCTATCAGTTCAAACACATACTCTGTATGAGGAGCTTTTCATTTCTATGGTTGTGTTCAAATGACCTTCCTGCTTTGAAGATGAAGAAGACATGGGAGAAACCAGAGTGCTATAGACTGAATGTTTATGCTCTCCTCAATTTTTTATATTTAAACCTAATCTCTAACGTGATGGTATTTAGGGTGGGGCTGTTGGGTGGTGATTAGGTCACCAGGGTGGGGCCCTCATGAATGAAATTAGTGCTTTTGTAAAAGAGACCCACAAAGCTCCTTAGTCCCATCCACCATGTAAGGTTCCTATGAACCAGGAAGCTGGCTCTCATCAGATGCCAAATCCTCCAGGGCCTTGACTTTGGACTTTCCAGCCTCCAGAACATTGAGAAATAAGTTCCTGTTATTTATAAGCCACCCAGTATTTGATTTTCTGTTATAGCAGCCCAAGTGAACTTAGACGCCAGAATCCCCAGTGTTTGTTTCTCTATAAAACTCTGAACCCAGAGTAAAGCCTAAATGTTATTTTAAAAGATACGACAAATGGCGTTATGTTGTCGGTTTTTATGGCTGAGTAGTATTCCATTGTATAAATATACCACATCTTCTTTATCCAGTCATCCGTTGATGGACATTTAGGCTGTTTCCATGTCTTGGTTATTGCAAATAGTGCTGCTCTGAACATTGGGGTGCGGGTGTCTTTTTGAAGTAGGGTTCCTTCTGTATAACTGAAAAACTGTGCTCTACACTGGAATTTGACACAACATTGTAAAATGACTACAACTCAATAAAAAAAGAAAAAAGAAAGAAAAAAAAAAGGATATGACATTTAGGGAGGTTGATAGACCCCAGTGGCTAGGAAGAAGCAGAGTTAACTAGTTATATTAGTTCCCCAGATCAAATTGTTAGACTTAGACTTAAAAAAGCTAGTGTTTCTGAAGTGCAAAGAGGATTAACAATTAGTCACATAGGTTGTCACTTAAAATAGAAAGACCCATGTTCTAACCCCCCCGACTGTCGCTGCTTCAGAAATTTTTATAAAATAGTCCAGTGTTTTACATGCAAATTTAATTTTTTCTCTCATTCTTATTTCCATGGATACTAAGGATTTCTAAGCCCTAGTCCTTGCAAGTAAAAAATAAAGAGCAATTCTGTCTTTATCTAGGTTTGTCCTTTGTCTATCCATCAAGTTCAGACTTGGAATTGTATGTGACACGCTTGAAAACCAGTTTGACTTAGGTGTTTAGTTTTCAGTGTAGACCAAAAATCACTCAACTTGTTTTTTTTTTTGATATGAAGCCCTTTGTGAAATTGATGCTGTAGACCCTCTCCATGGACAAATGTGCATGTGCACACACACGTTAGGCATGAAATGTAATTTCAGACGATCCACAGACTTCCTGAACCCTATCCATGGAACTCCTTATAGAGAGGTGAAGTATTTAATCATATTACATGTGCATTCAGGTCAAATCCACTGTCAGGATATACTGATACAAGTGAAATCAGGCTCATGTGAATAGAAAGTGGTACATTTTTATCCAAAGTTTTTACTTTGCTGTGATTTTTTTGGCTAGTTTTCCCTTACTTAACAAGCGTAACGTATAACTTGGCCTTTTATTAACCTGTGTGTTATGGAAAGACGTTTTTATTCCAGGGTCTCATTCCACTGTATCATTATTTCAGTTTGTATGTGGGTGATTCCCATCCAGGAAAGACTAGCACAATAAACACATGATCTAGACATTTACTTTTGTGAGAGAATACATTTTCTCCTTGTTGACTGAGTTGGGTTAGTGCTTTCTGTAACTTGCAATGAAAACTGGATCAGAGATTTCTGGGTAGTAAGATATCAGATGATTGGACCTTTAGGCACATTTTTTAAAAAAGCAGTGAATTAATAATACTCCTAATTAAATTAATTCTAGGTATTCCCCCTGTTATGGTTAACTGCATTTTTTGTTTGTTTTAGGATAAGGAATTAAACAGTTATATTAGGATGTCTTTCACTGAACAGAATAGAATTTGGAGAACACAGTGGACCAAGCCCCAGGCTTACTTGCTTGGATCTGCTCCTTTGAAGTAGGCGTTGACCGTTTCTGTAAATGCTGCTGCAACAGGGAGGGTGTCCTGGGCTCCCATGGTTAGGGGGCTGGGTCCCCGGGAAGAACCTACATGAAATGAAAAACCTTCATTTAATGTGGGTTGGAGACATCTTAGTATACGTGGAACTAAAAGCTCATTCAAAGGTTAAAGTCTGAAACCTAATTACTGGGGGAATAAAGTAATATGCTAAGAACCATAACTCTGTATATTCAACATAGAGCTCAAGTATTTAAAAGGAAATATTTGGCTGGTTAACAGACAAACACACTTGAAATTAATCAATTACATGTTTTACTACGGAAAAAAAAATCCAAGCAGAAGTATAAAATCATAAGGGTTTTCAATGTTTTACCTGAAGCGTAAGGCAGTATTTGCATGACAGTTTGTACAGCAGGTAGTTAGTAAAGAAAATTATTAGCTTCCTGTTTGAACATTCACCTTATACAATTGTCTATACACTCAAAACTGTTTGCATTTCTTCATTTTAAACAGACAAACATCAACCCCCTCACGGGATACCATGTTACACATTGTCCTCTCCTGGATTGCTTCCATTTCAAAAAGTCCAATTACCCTCCGACTAAGGAGGCTCAAGTGTACATGTCCCCAAATATATAAAACCCAAACATATACCTTGACTTAGTACAAACACATAAATGCATCAATTCACATAATTAAAAATAACAGCAGTACTTATGCTTACTGGACATCTGCTATATACCAGGGACTACACTGAATACCTTACAAGAATTATAGCACCCCCCCATCGGCCCTGTGGGATAAACATTATTATTTCTGTTTTACAGAAACAGAACTGACGATCAGTGAGGTAAGTGACTTGCCCAAGATAACATATTTAAGTGGCAAAACTAAAATTCAAACCTAGATTTGCCACCCTATAAGGCACGTGTTTTCCCCATGCTGTTTATACCACATAGTTTGTCTAAATGAAACATTTTCTTGTATGGTTTTGATATAACTTGAGGTTTCCAAAGGGAGCCAAGTTGAGGATGGTTGTCTTCGTTATCAATCTCTAGACATGGGACTGAAGAGTCGAGTTTCAGTAAGGACCAAGTATTCATTATGTCTCCCATTCACTGCTTCTCTTTCCCATCACACAAAACACATTTACTCCCCTGACCTTGTCACAGACTATGCCATAGACTTTTTATCTCTTACCTTCAGTAACTTCTATCCTCTTCTCTGATTATGAAAAAAATTTACCCTTTGTATATTTCCCTCCTCAGTAAAGCTTTCCTTGATAATTCCAGTTCATGCCAGGTTGTCTACTTTTTGTGTCTTCCCTTGGCTTTCAGTATCTTGGACGTGGTCATTGATCATCAACAAATATTTACTTATTATCAAACACAATGGTAGGTGCTGGGGATTCAAACACAAGTTAAACATAATCCTTGTCCTCAGAGACTTACAGTTCAATGTACTAATATCATCATTAACATCATCAACATTCACTACCAGACTTACTTCCTTAAGCATTATTTGTTGCATACTTCCTATGGGTTTTATCTTCACATTATCTATGTAATTGTATGAAGTAAGCATTATCTTCATTTGGTAGTGGTTGGAATCAAGGCTAAGAGTTTATATAACTTGCTTAGTCTTGCACAGCTGGTATGCAGAATATTTAAAATTGGTACCCAGATACATATAAGTTCAAAGTTTAGGCTCTGAGGACTATATGAATTTGCTGCCTTTGTGGTCAGTTACAGTACCATCTGAGGGCAAGCAAACAATTACAGTAGCATCGAGTGAGTCTTAAGTTGGAGTACGCATGTCTAAGTCTTTGCCACCACAAGACTGTAAACTTTTAGAAGGAGGGAGCTGTGACATAAGCTTTTATGAACCATCCACGGTCCCTAAAACAGAGCCAGGTTTCCACTGATCTTTCATTAAATCCATGTCGAATTATCCATTGTTGGACCTCAGGAAGGTAACATTTAGATACATCTATAAATAAAAAAGGCACTGAACAGGTGCCTCTATTATTTTGTAATAGAATTACTCAGCTTGCTTTCTTATTTTTCAAATAGTTACTGAATAACTATTAGATCCTGGAGGAGAATGGCTTCTCTGTTAGTTAAAACTGAGTGAGAATGGTGAGAGGGGTGGATTCTCACCATTATTTCAGGGTTCCATGTGATTGGGACTTGGAATTTGGTGAGCATACAGATGGATTTGTAATCAAATAATCAAAGGAATTTGATAAGTGTTCTAAGAATGCTCTGAGCAAAGCTCTATGAAAGCACTTCATATTGCTTAGATAGGCCAGGGGAGGTGTCATTGAGAAAGTAACACTGGAGCTACAGTTTGGAAATGGATAAGACCTCACTATAAGGTGATGTTGTTAGGAAGTGGGGCCTTTGGGACATCATCAGGTTATGGCAGCGGGGCTCCCATGAATAGGATTAGCGCCCTTTTAAGAGCGGCCCCAGCTAGCTTGTCACTCCCACCACGTGAGGACGCAGTGAGTCTCTGGCGTCTGCAGCCTGCAAGAGGGCGTTCACCAGAACATGACCATGCGGCCAAACTGATCTTGGACTTACAGGCTCCAGAAACATGAGAAATAAATTCTTGTAGTTTACGAGCCATGCAGGCTGTGATATTTGTTACAGCAGTCGGAACAGACTAAGTCATGCTGTTCAGGCCAGCTCTGTCCTTCCTGACCCACTTCCTCCCTCTCCCTCCAACAACCCTATACTCTACTGCGTTCACCTCTGGGCACTACCGTTCTTGTTGTAGGTTTGATCAATAATGCCAGGGAAGGAGAAAACGCCAAAATTTTACCAAGGACCCTTTTACCTTAAAGGATCCACAATTTACAATTCTAATTTCTTCACATCCTTACACGTTGGAATAAATATGCCATTTTCTATTTTACTTTTTTCATTTATTACATAATTTTCCTTATTGCTATCTGGTCTACATAGCATTTTCAGGTTATATATTATTCTACAAGTGTTCTCCAAATGTTGGGCCATTTCTAGGTAGCAATTATTCTAAATCCGTCTTGGTACAAACTGGTTTTCTTTTCCTTTTTAATTATTTCCTTAAGATATAGTTTTAATAATACAAAGTGAGATGACCAAACTATAAGGTAGATAAATTTTTGATTACTAAGAATGCCAGATTATACTCAGTGAAAAATGCTATTAGGAATAAATGAATGCTTTTGATCCCCTGCAGTAACTCAGAGAATCTTTGTTAATATAATTATTGGAAAAATGGGCTAAAACCAGGAGAATGTCTAAGATGTTGAGAAATTCAAACCTCATGGCCTACGATGCCTAAGAGGGGCCTGACAACTATTTTCAAATATCTGAAATAATATTTCTAGACAGTGACTCAAGGGACCAGAGTTCATGGCCATGAATCTGCAAGTTAATAGCTTTGTGATCTTGGGCAGGTCAACTAACTTTAGGTTTTCTCAACTACAAAATGAAAGCAAAAGACCACATCATCTCTGTTTTAGGATTTTATGATTTTAAGTTGATTATAGGCATTTAAGGGTTTTCAAGCAATAGGAACAATATTCTTACACAGAAACAAGCTGCTTTGAAAACAGGATCCCCTCACTGGCAATTTGAGTGGCTCTGCCAAACATCTACTGAGCCTCCACTGTGTGTGACATAGTGGCGGGGACACAAATGTGTAAACTTTCAGGAAATAAGATATAAGCATATAGAAAACCTAGTAACAATCACACATGCAAACAAGAGCTGAAGGCAGAAGGTTCAAGTGACAGCTCCATGAGAGTATTTCACGGCAAATTTAATTGCCAGACGAGCAGAGCAGGCGATGCCACTCCTTGACTTAACAAAAGGAAGCCTGGGCTCTGGAGTCATACAGCCTTGGATGTGAATCTCAGCTCCTCTACTTAAACGACCTGAATGACCAGGAGCAAGCTTTTTAATCAATCCGTGACTCAGTTTCCTCATCTTTAAAATAAGATAGATCATAATATCTATGGTAAAGGCTTGTGGTGGACATCACATGGGGTAACGTTTGTGAAATCCTTAACACTTTATGTACCATGAAAACATCTTATTGTTGCTGTTATTTTGTCACAAGGAGCTTTTGAAGGTTGTTGAATTAGAGTCGGTTCTTTGAATTTGAGTATTTAGGTAGAAAATGAAGACAGATGCTAGCACAAATAGTACTCCTCACTGAACACGGAGATAGACTAGAGTTTTTAGGTTCTTTCCATCCCTAAAATTCCCTTATCCTAAGAACAATGAATTCCATCACACATGTTTAATTTTTTGTGTATGACATGGGTGGCTACCGTATCATTCAAGTTACCTGATATAATGGTTGGATTAATAGGAGATGAAAGTTGGTTGAATGCATCTTTGTCATTTGATTCATTTGAACATGACTTCCTGAAATAATTAGGCATTGTGCTAGGTGCTGAGGGAGTCACAGAAATGTATGAGATGTGCCCCTCCCTTCTTGGAACGTAACAGTAGGGAAGGGAGGGTATAAAATTAGATACATATGAAAGATAAAGAACTACATGGAGCTAGATAGTAGTTTAATATTATAATTATTATATTACTGTTAATGATTGTTTTTAAACAATTCAAGGTAGAAATAGTATTTATTATGTCTACTCTATAATAAAATAAAATATCAAACACTAATATGGCTTTGCGTTCTTTATACATTGAATGGATAAACAGATTTAATGTAATTATCTCTGTTTCACTAGCCCAAGTTCACTCTGCTAGTAAGTGGTAAAGCTGAAATTCCATCCTAGGTCCCTTAACTCTAACAAAAACAACAGTAACAATAACAAAAGCTTTGTAGATTTTACTGCATACTAAGAACTACTCAAGGGGCTTTGCTTGCATTAACTCTTAATGCTGATAATACCCCCATTAGAGAACTACAATTATTAATTTTGTTTTCCAGATGAGAAAACTGAGGTTTCAAGTCACTCAGTAGCCTTACCCACAGTCACCCAGTGAGTAAGAAGGAAGAACAGAACTGGGATGCGAACCTAGGCCTTCCTGCCTCTGGATCCCACACTCTTAACCTCTCTGCTCCAGGAGCAAAAAGTCAGATCAAGATCATGTTATGCATCTCATGGCGCATTTGTGGTACCTTCAGGACAAGTTGCTACTACTAGCTTGTCGAGTCCTGACAAAGAGCTTAACACCATCACCTTCACTGACTTCATGGAATCCCATATCCTTTCTAAGACTGGCAATTTCACTTTGCAATATATGCGCACTGTATTTGCATTGCATGTCCACTGCTTGTAATATCAGACACGTATGGAGAAACTGACCAAATCTGGGTATTATGTAATGAACAGGCATAGATGCTGTAGAAGCTAGTGTTGACTTGGTAAAATATTAGAATGGGGACTAAAGTTGTAAGGTTAATACCTTCATGTTGTGTTGGTCTTTACCTTTTTACAAAATCCAGTAACTGCAAAGACACCAGTAATGACACTTAGGTAAGAAATTTCGTTACTATACGTGAATCTGAGTTCCTGCACATAGTAAATACTGAACAAATTATAGCCATTATGATTACAGAGAAGGAAAATTTGCCTGGAAGTCACAATATGTAATATGTTATATCTGTTACATGCTTTTCAGTATGCAAGGTCTTCACCTTCATGAAAACAAGGAAGGCATACTTTAAAAGCCAGTTATCACAGAATAGAATTAACGATACTTAATTTCTGGATATGTAAGTAGAATTAGTTATTTCCAGTCTTCCTCTTCATAAGCCCCTGCTTACCTGCCCTGGAGATACATATATATTCATGTGCATATATTTTTGCTTTTCAAATTCCACTCAGTCCAGAAACATATAATTGGCAGACATTTTTGTCATGTTTTATAGAGAATTTTCTTCAAACTGTCTTTGTTAACAGTTCTCAGGCCATCATCCAACATGAATTAATGCCCTAATTAATTAGCTTCCTAAAATAATATATTTGACTAAGAAAATGGGAAAATTGTGTTTCATTTTGATCATCACAGCCACATCCAGCATATTCAACACAAGGACTGTTGTTAGAAATGATCATAAGGCAGGAGACAAAGCCATAATGAAATGTCTTTGGTATGAAGACTCGCAGGACCAAACCCTAGCCAATTTCACACAGGCGGCATGAGCGTTTGACTAAGCACCTGAAGCTGGGCCAGCCACAGCACGGCACCGCAAAGGATGTGGGGCACCACGTGCGTGAGAGCTCATCTCTGCAGAGCACTGTATGGGCTGGCCATTGTGCTGAATACTTTACATACATCATGTCTCCTAGTCTCCAAACATCTCCTTGGGGTACGCACCATTATTATGCACATGTTACCATTGAGGAGATTGACGTTTAGTGAAATTAAATAATTTGCTCAAGGTAACTTGCTCGACAGTAAGTAGAAAGGTGCTGAGACTGAAAACCACACCTAACATGAACTGTGTTCTTAAACCCTGCTCGGTAATAGCAGTGGTGGGCCATTCATGTGAGTAAGCCTTGCTCCAAGATCCACAGCGTGTGTTCTCAATAAGGCAGCATCACCCCAAAAGGGGTAGAAATTGGTTCTTGGGGGAAAGTGAAGGAAGCCTTTACTTTTTTGTGTATAAAGCACACAGATATACCTACAGTACATAACCAGTACATCTGTGATATTAAAATTCTACTGGGGAGCAATTAAGAGGAAACAAAGGTCTAAAAAGACTGTGGGTAAGGGAAGGGGGATAACAAAAAAACAGTTTGAGAAGCACTGGTTTACAGTTTCAAAAGGGCCTTTGGTTGTGAATGTCCTTTATACCCCCATCAACTCTCTTGGTAAGAACTTTATAAAGCACTGGTTTTGCTAAAGGACAATAATAGTTTATTCCTTTCTTCAAACTTACACTGAATGAATAATAACTGTGTTGCCAAAAATTATGAGCGGGCTCCTCAAGATCCCTGGGAAAATATCCAGTAAAGACCCCACAAAGGAACAGAGCTCAGGAAAGGGAGGGCGAGAGCGTGGCTGAGCCGGGAGAGATGCTCTCCCATGAGCAGTGTGGGCAGCCCCTGCGCTGAAGCAGGAAAGAGGCGTATACTCCACGGATCTGCTGTAATCAGAGGAGCTGGGGAGAGCCTGCGTCAGGCTTCAAACCAAACAGGAGCAAGGTCAGACTACAACGGTAGGGGACAGTGACACAGGCCCGAGAGCACCCAGAGAACGAGTAGAGCGTCTGCTAAGGAATGAGGAGAACTAGAGGACTTCCAAGCAGGTCGGGCTGGTGGAGTACGTTTTTCTGTGGAAAGTAAGTATTTCCAGAGACATGGTGGCTACTTAAAGGTATGGCCGTGGAGTTGACAACACCAGCATATTACTAGCCTGCTAGCGTCTTTCGCAAGTACAAGTGGGATACATGTATACTTTTAAAAAGGAAAAGAATATAGAAATATAATATTAATACAAGGAATTAATATAAGCAATAGTATAACAAATAAAATATAAGGAATAAAATATTCACTGAAGAACCATGAATGGTTGAAAGGTTTGAAAGCAAGTTCAGCCTCACTAGTACTCAAAGAAATATGACAGGAAGAGAGACAGAATGTTTTACCTTTTCAGATTAGAAAAGATCTAAAAAAAAATACTTCATGCTTGTGAACATATAATGAAAGAGGCACTATAATATAGTGTTGATGGAAGAACTGGTATAAATTTTCTAGAAAACTACTTGGCAATGTGAACCGTGAACCTTTAAAAGTTTCCTAATTTTAGCCCATAATTCCAATTTTAAGAATCTATTCTAAGAAAATGTCTGACGGCCAAAGAATCATGTGTAAAGATGTTCATTGCACATAGGAGAACTTGAAGCAATTTAAATGCCTAATCATTGAATTGAAATAAATCACAACTCATGACAGAATGAAATGTCATGCAGATAATAAAAAGTTTTCAGTAATTAAAAATGGAGCTAAAAACAATCACATATGACATTTTATCTATTAGACTGGAAAAGGTGAAAAATACTGACATCTTAATGTTGATAAGCAAATGCAAAAAATATTAATTACAATGTTGGTATGAATTTTTGGATGGGCATTTGGTAGTTTGTAGTATTATTTTAAACGTGCATACCGTTTAACATAGCAATTCCATTTCTAGCAATTTATCTTTTGGAGAAATTCACACAAGTACATGAGAATATAGGTTTAAGTCCACTCCTTGCACCATTTTACATAATAGCAAAAAAATACAGATATAAACCAACCTAAATATTTATTAATAAAAGATAGGTACAGCCATATAGTATAATACTGTGGAACCATTAATATGATTATGGGTATATGTATGTATATGCACACATATATATATACCCACACACTCTGTATTCTGCATTTAAATGGCTACTATTGACTGCAGGTTATAGAGCAGAATATATCTTCTATTTGCATAAAATCGTACATATTTCCTTGACTGTAAGAAACATACTTTTGAAAACATAAAAGTATTAAATTTCTGAAATTGAGATGCATTTTGTAATCAATGGCAAATGAAAACGCAGCTGCTAGCAGCGAGGGTCCCAGCGTTGTCTCTGCTTGCCCTGGTGGGAGCCTAACTACGTGTAGACATGATCAGCTCGTCTCACAGGTTCCTCAGCTGAGCTGAGTTATTTGAATTGCTAGCTTCTCACGTATTTGAATTGGACCCTTATTTCCTCTTAAAAAATTTTTTCTTAAGGTTCCATCTGATGTAGTAATGAAGTAAAAACTTATTTGTACACAGAAGATAAACCGTCACACTCCAGGGTATGCAACTGCAGGCAGGAGAAACTGCCAGAATCTTTGAAATCTAAACCACGGAATTTTGAAAGATGGGACAAGTGGGTTATGACTGAATTATGCATCATGAAAGGATATATAACTCAGGTGTTAAAACTGTATCTGTCAATAACTTCTGGCTGACTTTCAAGAAAGTTATTTACCTGTTGGCAGTTTATAAATAAACTCAGGAATCCGAATGCAGATAAAAGCCTGGAATTTTTGATGTGCCCCCCAAAAGAAGCTATCAACATCAAAGAGAATAAAGAGGTCAAGATTATGAACGTGCGGTTTAAAAAGCATCAAGTCTCTGTGATGTTAAACATAACTGCTGATGGCCAGAAGTGATTTAGATATGTTTTTAATTCTGAAATTGAAATCAGTTTAGATTCAATTTCTGATGGTTATACTGAAGACAGTGGCTTGCACTTAGTTTGTTAGAAAAAAATATATATTTTTTTACATTTAAGGAAGCTTATTTTGCACCGGAAATGTTGTTATTAAACCAATGGAACATATCCCAGTGGATGGCTTTTTGGAATCAAGTATATGCAACACACACACACAAACACATGTGATTTCCTGGCTGTATTTACTCCTTTTTTTTTTTTTTTTTTCAGTTCCAGGATCTTTTTTCTCCTTTAGCTCTATTGAGGTATAACTAAGAAATAAAATTGTAAGGTATTTGATGTGTACATGGTGATGACTTGATATACATACACATTGTGGGAGGATTCCTCCCATCAAGTTAATTCATATGCTGATCACCCTTCCTTCCTTTCTTCCTTCCTCTCTCTCTCTCTTTCTTTCTTTCATGAGAATATTTAAGTTCTACTCCCTTAGTAAATTTCCATTATACAATACAGGACCATTAACTATAGTCACGATGTTACACACTAGATCCTCAGACCATACTCATCTTATAGCTGAAACTTTGTACCCTTTTACCAACCTCTCCCTGTGTCCCCTACCACCCAGCTGCTGGCAACCACTTTTCTACTCTGTTTCTACGAGTCTGACTTGTTTTCCCTAGATTCCACGTATAAGTGATACCGTGCAGTATTTGTCTTTCTTTGTCTGGCTTACTTCACGTAGCATAATGCCCTCAGGATGCATCCATGTTGTTGCAAACAGCAGGATTTCCTTCCTTCTCTGTGTTCACTCTTTTATCTATACTTTCCCATATTTTGAATTTTTAAAAGTAATGTGCTTACATCAATTTCATGATCAGAATAAAATAAATTATGAACTGCTTTCAAATATAGTTTAATGGCATGGGGACATTATCATATGATAAAATAAAAGAATGCATTATTATATAGTGCATGAAAATATAAACTACACACATACACACACATACACGGTCAGGTACACATGAAAAATCTTAGAAATAAAATACACTAAAATGCTAACAATGGTTATCTATGGTTTTTAGATTATAGATTATTTCATTTTCTTTATAGCTTTCTGTTTTTCTAAGTTTTCTGTAATGAGCATGTATGGTGATAGTGTGGCAAAAAAATTATAAATAGAAATTGAGAGTTATACTGGGATCTTAAGTAATACTGAAGTTTCTACATTTCTCCTTTATTTGTTTCTTGAATGGTCCATGTTCTTACAGTTAAGAAGTGGATGCTGGTAATTCTGAATGCCATTGAAAGTTATTCCCCTAGGGGGCTGATATTTATGAATGGAGAGGCATAACAAATGCTGTCGGACGTAGTCTGACTGCCTGAAAGCCTGCTATTTGAGCTGCCAGTTTCTTGGGGAACGGGCTGTGAGCAGAGTCCAAAAAAAGGCCAAATCTAGGAAAGGCGTAATCAGCATTAAATAACTCATTCTTCCTCTTCCTGGACTCACCCTTTACAATGACAATTGCAACTCTTGAAAGTCACCAAAACATCCTTGAAAGATTAACCTCACCCTTGCTCCTTTGTGACACTTCTCCAGAATAACCTTTTGTGTTTTCTCAAAGGCATGGTTGAGCTTCTCAATCAAATCTTAGGGGAAGCCATGTGGCAGTTACTCTGACTAGAAGACCACGCAACACAACTGTTAGCGGCACACACTGTCTGTGCACGTACGCCAGTGGGAAACGAGGCCCCAAGGCTACCTTTACTCACATCCTGGTGACTCAGTACAGCAGAGCCAGCAGAAGAGGAACAAGCCCATGAAAATTCCTGTCTGCTGAAAGTCCACGCTCTAGCAGAAATTATTACCACATACATGTTGCAAAATAGTTTAAGACACAAAAGGGTTAAAATCTTAAGGGCCATGACTTCTCTTAACACCTCATCTCAAATGCCATATCCTGATGACCCCAAATTAATCTTTGCCTTAATAAATAAGAAATGAATGTAAAATTCTTAGCACATACTAAGTATTCATTAATGTTCATTATTAAGAAATGATTACATTTGAATTGTACTTTGTAGTTTACAAAGTCCTTTCACAAGTAACTGACTAAAATCTGTTAGGGGGTATGTATGGTGTTGATGAAATATATTCATTCCACACACATAAAAGGGCTTAGAAATGGGAGATTCTCTTGAGTCTTGACATCACCTGTCTGAATCACTTTTTCGTTTACCGTGTCAGCTCTTCTCTCTGAAGGGGGTAGTCAGAGGGCCTCCTCTGTGTCTGGGGGAGTCAGGAGTACAATGCATGGGCTGCCTCCAGCTGTGGACAGCTCTTCTTAGAAGACACATAATAAAAAGCTATTATACAAACTATTATATATAAAATAAGCATCAAGGATATATTATACAACACAGGGAATATAGCCGATATTTCATAATGACTATAAATGGAGTATAACTTTTAAAAATTGTGAATCATTATATTGTACACCTGTAACTTATATAAGATTGTACATCAAATGTACATCAATGAAAAAAAATGCTAGTGTGCAATGAAGGCTCACAATCACGCCAAGGTAAACAGATCTCTCTTGTGATTCTCGGCTTCTCCATTCTTTTCTCAGAAAGCTTGAAATCACTTGTCAAATCTGCTGAAATGCCTTGATTTACAAATTCTTTAATAAAAGAGATGGTACCAGATTTTCTTCTAACATCTCCCATCAGCATTAACACAGTACATGGAGGAGTGTTATTCACCAGGTAGATCATTAGTCTCAGCCAGTCAGCTTTAATGATAGGCTCTGATGGAGGCTGGTGGCGGCGGAGGGGTGCGTGTACAGCAGGGAGGAGGGCTTCTACCTCCAAATCATTCTCCTGCTCCATAAACTGTGGGGAAAAGATTGCTCATTGTCCCTGCTAACAAAGATCAAGTTGCCAGATGTTTTATGTGGAAGAACACTAGACTACAGCCTCCCAACCTTCTCCAAAGCAGGCAATGACTAAACAGAACAGTCCAGGGATGTGTGAAGTTGGACAATAGTGGTAAGAGCTAACTGTTATTGAGCACTTTGTGTGCACTGATCTTGTACTCGACTATTTAATCTTGACGAGAACCATTGCAACCATGTGAAATAGGTTACTATTTCCTAGCCACACCGTTGCTATTCCAATTTCCAGAGAAGGAAACTGAGGCTTACAGAGATTAGGTAGCTTACCTAAAGTCACATCATGCTGAGACTAATTTAGACCCAGAAGGCTAATTCCAGAGCCAATGCGCGCGCGCACACACACACACACTTTCTCTCTCTATATATATCTATTCCATATATTTTCTCTGCTTATATGTATATGTGTGTGCACATGCATGTGTGTACTGAGGGCAAACTGATAGAAGTTAATCAGGGGCTCTTTTTCTGTTTCTAGTATCTAGGATAATAGCCAATAAACCTTTAGGTTAACATTTGCACATTACATGAGGCTTTTCATTAGAACTCTAGCTTAGCAATATTTTATCTTTCTTCAAACAGACTGTGTGTAGACTTCAATGCCACCCCTCTCCCTTCCTCTGGAAGCGCTCCCTAACCTCCAGGTCAGAGGGCCTTTCCGCTGGGTGCCTCCAAAGCACCTCTCTCCTGAATTACAACGATCTCTCCACATTATTGTAACAACTCGGTTAATGTCTGTCTTCTGTGCTCCATGAAGGTAGAGGGATGTCTTTCTTGTTCTCTACTGTGACCCCAATACCTTTCATGGTACTGTGCACATCGTAGGGACTCAAAAACGACTTGCTGATTGAATGAATTGTCCTTATAGCAGTATTATTATTAGGTAGGTAGATAAGTGGGGGCACCAGGCAGATAAGGTGGATGGTCTGGAAGATGGCGTTATGCCCACCTCCAACATAAAGGGCCTTTACTTCCTCTAAGTGAGTTTCAGCAAGAAACCGATTGGAACCCAACAGCTGCAACTGCGTGGTAGGAAGGACTGGACATGACCCAATGCTCCTTGTAATATAATCAGCATTGCGGTTTAGGCCCCCAGGGGGTTTTCTGTGCATCATGGGTAAGGACATGCGCAAAGAGGAGAAACATGACTAGGCATTCCAGGGGCAAGAGCCGTTGATCAAGTGAAAAAACATTTCTAAGCTAGAGTACAAGCGAGGGGGCAAAACAAAGACTTTCCTCCTTTGGATCAGCTTGCCTCCCATTCTTGGAGGTGTACGTTTTCTTTGCTAAATAAAATTTTAAAAATCTTTCAGTACACAATGTTCTTTCTCTCATCTGAGTTCTTATTTTTGGGTAAGAAAAGAACTGGGATCTTTTCCCTTCCCCTTTTGGGGTAACATTATCAAGGCCATATTCTACAAATTCGTTCATTGTTTTCTCTATCAGATACCTACCTAGTGCAGAATTAGGTAAACATGGTAAATAAACCTCAGCATTTTGCTATGCATCCATTATAATAAAATCTGTGCACCCCCACGTAGACACGTGAAGACAGTCCTGACTCCTGATAAAGAATATTAACTATAAGTGTGCCTGGGCACATTGCAGCTACTACGAGGAGTGTTTCAGAAACCCTGTAATATCATAATGAACAACTAATTCCTCCTTTTGAACATGACTTACATGATTATAAATTTACTAAAGGGGTAGGTAGGGAACTTTAAAATTGTTTGCAAGATCTGCTACTTCATGGAAAAAGAAAAATGAAATGCCCTATATAAACCAATTTTCTTTCTGCTCATAAGCAAACAAATACAAAATGTATTATTCAATTATTTCTAAGACTTAAATGAGTCATTGCATTTTTATTTCATGTGCACAACAAAAATTAAAAATCCCCTCAATCTCATATGATGTTCAGTTTTGAGTGTTCATGTCGATGTGTCAAGAAGAAGAAAAAAGAGAAAGAGATCAAAGATTGCAAGACAGATGAGAAGGACAGACACACATGTGAGGACCAAAGGCGTGGGCAGGCGGCAGTCAGAGAAAAGAGGTCAGACGCCACCACTATGTTAACTTGTAACTGCAATAGCGGTCTTCTAGAAGGCGGTATTCTCCTTCTAGGCTTGATGTCTGCAATGTTCCTGTCTGGTACTTAGGTTAACGATCATACTCAGAGTGCAACTGGGTCAGACAGTTAGGCGTTCCCCTGAGCATGAACAACAGATCAGCAAAAGATCTAGGCACCTAATATATTCCACAAAAAATATCCACAGAGTAGCGTGCATTCAGTAGTCACCATTCATATTTGTGTGGCTATTTAAAGAAAAGATACAATGGAGCAAATTCCAAGTTACAAGGCATTCCTTTTCCAATAGGGCTCCTGAAGACAGACTTGCCCCCAGGCTAAACCTCCCTCCATGGATTCAGCCCTTATCTCTATGCAAATAACTCCCAAATTTCCACAGTCTCTGTATTCCCGGACTCATACTGCATGGATGGTGTGCAGGGCCTCAAAGCTGAGCGGCATCAAGAGCAACTCATCCCTTCCGATCAAATCTAGTGCTCTCGGAATCTTCTTTCTTCTGGTTTACAGCAGCAGCCTCCTCCCTTTGGCTCACAATGGACGCTTTCACTCCCCACCCTCCACATTCTATTAGATGTCACATGTTTCCACCCCAGTGGTGTTCTTCAAATACCTGGATGAAAGTGGTACAGTTCCTTACTACTTCTCCTGAACTGCTTCAGTGAATCCCCAAATTTCACTGCACCGCTAACCCTGAAAATCAAAGGTGATCATGCCACATCCTTTCTCAAAAAATTCTCAAAATTGCATTTGGTAATTCAAACTCCTTCACTCAGTATTTCAAGCCTTTTAGAATGTGATCTCTACTTAATTTTCAAGATCATTTCTTAAAACATCCCTTGTCACCCCCACTCCTGAATATGATGTGGATACCACTCACCCTAAGGCCTTTGGTCAAGTCATTCTTCAAATTGGAGCGGTCTTTGCTGTCTGAAGTCCTCCTCATCCCTAATGTCAGCCAGGTCAAAGCCCCTGTGCCTCTAAGAAGTTTCCCCAGATTCTTCCTAGTTAAAAATCTATCCATGATTCATACATTTCTAGCATGCTTTTAGAATTCCATTATGACATTTACTGCAGGATGTTTTTTACAGGCAGTCCTAACTCTTCTATTGCTTATGAATTCCTGGAAGGCAGAAGCCATATCATTTTACCTCCATAACTCCTACACAAGGGCTGACAGCTAAGAGGAGCTCATGGAATGCTTGTTAAACACTGAAAAAAAGAAATAACACGAGTGAATAGTCTTTAGCTTTTCTATTCTGTTTACTATTAACCCTAGTTCCCTTTTCCCAATCTAGGGAACTATTTAACTTATGCTTCAGGTTTTGAAATTGTCTACATACAACAATTCTTCTTTTGGGTGCTTAGGGCTTTGTGCTGTTCTGATTAGTTCTTCTCTTACTAACCCCTGTCAGATGAGAAACACTGTTACATCATCTACTTCGGCACTCAGGTGAGGGTGACTCAGACTCAGGGTTCATTTCCTTTGTTGGGGAGCAAAAGGCTTCAATCTTGAGCAAAGCAAAGGCTGTCCAATATTCACATATTTTAAAGTAATTGAATCATGTTCATTTTCTTTTGCATGAGGGACACATTCAGAGTAAACTGCCTATTTTGGACTCTTATGGCCATAAGAGAAGAAAACATACCAGCAGTGAGTCTGATGGAGATACAAGAAGATGCTCCAGGCCTTAGTCACGATCAGAGACCCACGAGGTCTCTTTAGAGACTAGGAAAATACCAGAAATAAGGAGCAAATGCATCATAGGTACAGAACATTCTCGGTTTCTTCGCTTAATTCTCCTCATTCAGTTTGCATGCAAACTCAAAGCATGAATAATGAAAACATTTCAGAGCTACAGAGTCATAAAAAGACATGGAGGAATCTTAAATTCATATTATCGAGTGAAAGAAGCCAATCTGAAAAAAGCTACATACTGTATGATTCCAACTATATGACATTATGGAAAAGGAAAACCCGTGGAATCAGTAAAAACATCAGTGAGTTGCCAGGGGTTGAAGAATTGGGAAAAAATGAGTAAGTAGAGCACAGAGGATTTTTAGGGCAGTGAAAAGTGGGGTAAGGACAATTAGTGAACACTTCCCACTTGAATGTAGTGAAATTAGCAAAATGCTTGCTTCCAAGAAAACTGGCTATGCCTTTCAGTTTTTCTTTCTCCAGTGACTTTCAGATGAATGAATTAATATCCTTCTGGTCACATGCGAAAAATCTGACCTGTCTGCTGCTTTACAGGATGCTATTACTATGTCAGGGTAAGGAAAGCTGAGTGGTCCATGACTATGATTACGTCTTAACAGTTACTAAGTAGGGATATTGAATAACCTACCGAAGGAAGTCAGAAGTTAAAAATGTCCAAAGAGTTCATTTTTTCCACATAAACAACATAACTCTAAAGAGGAGAACGCAGCCCCCAACCTACAGATGAGGTCCTTATAGAAGCATGCTCTTCCTCCATGGGGGCGCATCTGGATAAAGAAGAAAACTTGCATGTAGGCTTGGCTAGTGGAGTGAATGAAAGTGGGATGGACATGAGACCAGAGGTGTCAACAAGGTCAGAGACAAGGCACAGACAGGGGGCTGGGGGGCTGGAAGGTTAGGAAAGTTGGGAAAACCCACCAGCACCACCTATGTCAAGGGGCTGAAGCAAAGACTGAACGAGATCGCGTGTGCAGGGCGGAGCAGCAGCCCAGGGCTCCAGCGAGGCAGCCTGGGTTTAAATCCCTGCTCTGCCTCTTCCTGGCTGAGTGGTCCTGCAAAAGTCACTTATGTCATCTGAATCTGAATGTCTTCATCAGTGAGTTGTGCGGATGAAATGAGATACAGACAAAATGTACTTTTTGAGTGGTAAGGGCTCAGATGCTAATTACCATTATTTATCATTTTTGTTACCTCAGGTCCTCCTGTTTATAATTGCCACCCTCAGTACGTGTCGTTCTCCTCTATTTTATTTTTTCTACAGAACTTTTACCATCTCCACACTATGTATTTTACTTATTGTTGTATCTTCTTATTTTTGATTCTCCACATTGAAATGTAAGCTCCATAGTGACAAGGGGTTTTTTTCTGTTTTGGTCCCTACAGGGGAGTGCCTAGGACAGGGCTGGCACCCAGTAGCACTTAATAAATATTTGTTGAATGAAAGAATCATTGCCTAATACAGTTCTTGGAGTACAGGGAGGGTGACAAATGATCAGTTCTGAAATAGCCAACATGGCATTTGCCAGTGGGAACCACTTCTGAGATGTGGCCAGAGGTGGGGGTTACTGAGTGGAGGGAAAGTCTGTTGGAACTGAAGAAGTCAGGGAGGCCCTGGAGCCAGCATGTTGGGTGGGTCTTCCACATCAAACCTCTGCTGCAAAATGAAGCTAGGGGGTCAGGTGGAGAATGGGATCAGAGGGGCTGCCAGCCTCTCCAAGCCTGTAGATAAATGCAGAGGAATACGCCATACATCAGCAGAATGAGCAGATGGCTGCTTTCCACAATGGGAGCAGGGGTTAGCAGGATAACACCAGGAGTTGGGAGAACTCAAACATTGCCTTGCAGTCCTATGACATATGGCTCCCAGAAGACTGAAGATCTTTCCGTGGAGAGTGCTATGGGAGAAGAGATGGCCCTGGAGAGAGCTGGGATTCAGTTAAGGAAACAGATGGGCCAGGTCAGCAGAGAGCCTGCAAAGGTAGAGAAGGGTGTTGCTAAAGACGTGCCTTCCCAAAGGTGTGGCAGTAAGAGCAGCGGACAGGAGCACGGGGCAGTCTAGAGATGAGCGTGCACATGGCTGTGTGCACAGAGGACAGGGATGCTATTTGGAACAAGGACACTCAAGAATGTGTGGTTGTAGGTTATTATTTTTTTTTTTCATTACGAGATACAAGATGACTTTGTAATAAGCTAACCAAGGAGAGGGACAGCACATTTCTAGAAACACCTTCAATGCTCCAGGGAATTATTCAAATATCTAGCAGTCACATCATCTCTATGTTATGGGAATAGCTTTCCCTTCCTTGAGTCTTCAATAGGATATACTCCTGGATGAATGAATTTTAAAAGTTACTACCTTTTGTAACCTTTACTTTTTTTTAAAGTCCAACTTAAATAGGTTAAAATTTCAGTGAAATTGTATATAAAAGTAAAACATGAAGACAAGCTTTGGAACTCTTGTGAGTTGGAAGATTTTTCTCTCTCTCTTGCTATGCTAACTTTGGAGATGGGAAGCATCTCATGGTATCTCCAAATAAATTCTTAAGGCAATGTTCATTAGTTAGTTGGTTGGTTGGTCAGTGGCTCAGATACCCATAGGGTAACCACAATGCCTAGAGGACTGTAAGACCAAAGCAGTGGATAAGACAGGCTAAGGTTTGGAACACTATGAAAACATTATTTAGATGACAACAATTGATACTCTAAAGGCTATTTAGAACAGATGGATATTTTGATCTGGGAGTCTTTCTCCTTCTTCTGAATTCCTTGAATAAATAATTAACAATAATCATAATATTATTAATAACAAATGTGGGTGAAGTCAGAGTGCCCTAGGAGAATATACAAGAAGTGCTGTTCAATAAAACATGTTGAATGACAGCCTCTATGGGGTTTAGAATTTGGGTAGGAGCACTATTCCCAAGACATTTTAATGTGCACTGTTTCAGTGTCACTTTGTCATCACAGCAGAAAATTAAAAAATCATTCTGGGTTGCACCAGCAAAAAATTCCTGAAAGACTAATGTAAATAAATGACAAAAATAAAACCTTTTCTATTCTTAAAATATAGCCATTCTTGTGACATTTTTAGTTTCAGGTGTTAAGGTGTCATTTTTAGTTTCTCCTAAGTCTTCCCCTGAAGTTCATTTTGACGTACTTTTATTTGCATGAGCATTTCCTGAAGAAATAATAGGGACACACATTCATGACATGGCTGCGCCTATAATCCCTTGGGAAGCCTTGTCTGTACTTCCCAGACTTGAGCAAAGTCCAAGATGAAGGTAACACAGAGACTAGAGATCCAGTTAATTTCTAGTTAAACCTCTTTCCTGCATGACCTCTCATGGACCAAACTGAGATGCTTAACGGAATTTGGATCTTACTAAATAGAATGGCGATGTTACCAATTTTAGATACCCAGAAATCTACTAACAAACATTTTATTTTCCTAAAAAGAAAAAAAATGTGGTTCACATCGTTATTCCATACGTTTATCAACACTTATATTTGATCAATGATACATATTTTAAAAACAAACTAACAACCAAAAGTTGTCTTTAGATTGGTACCTTCAAAAAAAAAGTTTCTCTCTCTCTGTTTAAAGAAATCCAAACCAAAACACATGCAAACAAGCCAATAGACACTCTAAAGCTAAAACAAACCACAACAGCAAAAAAGTTACCAAAGATGTTTTTTGGACCCCTAGACATTACTCGAAGGCTGCTGGTAACATATTGTTTACTTCCCTGGTTAAACATAGTAAACCGCAGCTGCTGCTATGGCTGGACTGAACCAGAGAAAGGGGCACGTATTGGCTGTATGTCAAGATCACCAACCTATTCAACCAGAACTTCTCCTCTGAGATGTGCTGATCAGTAAAAAGATACCTGGCCACTTTTTAACTCCATCTGATTCAAACAGAAAGTTTAGATGTTCATAAGTTTGTAAATTTTGCACCTTGGTTATTACAAAATTTATGGCCCGAGGCAATGAAGATTTCCAACATCATGTGAAAAATATGCATCCTCCTTTAAAAACTGCCTATCCACCCCTTCTGTGCCTGAGCCCGGACAACACATCGAGCGTTGGAGAAGTTTTAAATCAGACAATACTCTCTGCGGCTATCCACACTACTCCAAGCTAAGGACTTCTGTCTCTGGGACCACTTTGTAAGGAACGTTCACTGTTGAGAGAAAAAAAGCCACACTGCACAAACTACTTAAAAATCTGTATCGGTCATTCCTATTTTTAAAATTGTGTTAAAACATACACTTAAATTACCAAAGTTCTCTTTGTTGTTGTGAAATACAAGGGCAAGTTCAATATTTATATTCAGTTCTAGGGTATAGTATTTTCTGGCCAACTTTTGATCCCAGGATAAACTTAGCTGTTTAAAATGGTAGAGAGTAGAGACTTAACTGAAACATTATGTGTAAGATATCCCATTAATTAAGTTAAATTACTTAATTTTCCCTACATCATTAGTTTAAATGAGCCATTTCATCAAATGCCTGGCCTGTTAAAATGATTTAGAACTTAAATATGGAACAAAAGAATGCTAACACTTAATAAAGAATATAACAAATTATCCAACACCGAGGTTAGAGATCTGACATTATACTTATGTACATATTTTTTAATCTTCTAAAATGGCAAGTCCGATAGTAGTTGTCCATTTTAAAGTCATTCCAGTCTCAATTTCAATTTCAGAAGATGTAAACAGAACTTACTAAAAATACTCTTTTCTCTTTTCCTTATTTTTCTGATCTCCCATGCAGCATTCCTTGTCATAAGAATATATTTGTGTATTTATATTTCACAATAGTGGATGTTAAATCTGAAATATTAATTATCTAAAGCAAAGTTAAATGGCAGTTCCAGCCAAAAATGTCCCTATATTTGTTGCATTGCATTTGCAAAAGAGTTAGGAAAGAGCCCTGGTTGACAGAGTTAAGTTCCTTGCCCAAAATAGTTTTTGTTTTTGTTTTTGTTTTTTCAATTTAACACAGTTAATTAAGTAACCAATATTAACTGCAAATTAGCTTTCATTTTTTTTAATATGAAAAATTGAAGATCTCATACAAACCAAATTCATGGAATATTTTCTTTAGTGTTGAATATTTTCTAAGTAGCCATAGCATTTTTATATAGCAAACGAAACCAGGTCTTTTGATGAGAACTGGGATTTCGAAATGCGGATGGGGAGAAAGCAGGAGGGGAGGACAAATTAGAATCTGGTATGCTATGTACTACTTACCTTCAAAAGTCAAATAAAACTTTCCTCTGTCAAACCAAACGAGGGAAGGCTGTTCATTCTCTGTATGGCCAGGAGTTGAAGCGGGATGGGGAAGGTTAAGGAGAAGGAGAGAGAAGGACACAGTATGAGTTACAGAGCAGGTCATTAATCTCACTATGGGGGAGGGAGGAGGCACTGCATGCCATTAGCGTGCAGGAAAAAAAAAGGGAAGGCTGGCAATCATCTTTTTTTTTTTTTCTTTTTTTTTTAGTTCAGGAAACAGAAAGCAAAAGCAAAGCTATGGAGGCCTGAAGGGATGGGCACGTGTGGCTGGTAGCTTGGTACTTGGTGCTTGTGCGCACGGAGCAGAAGTCTTCCTGGCCATGCAGGGGCGTCAGCGTATTTTAACTGCACTAGTTTGGGCAAACTGTCATTCAGCAATTGCTGTGTCCATTGCACCTTCAATGCCATCCCCTTCTTTGTTTTCAAAAAAATAAACTCGGAGTTATGGGTTATATAAAACTTAGCTTAGGCTTTAAATGACAACAGCATTGCATATAAATTGAAAGTTCATGGAAGATGTCATATATCTTCCGTCCCCTCCC
Source organism: Camelus bactrianus (assembly GCF_048773025.1). Classification (NCBI taxonomy): domain Eukaryota; kingdom Metazoa; phylum Chordata; class Mammalia; order Artiodactyla; family Camelidae; genus Camelus; species Camelus bactrianus. The sequence continues at coordinate 29,824,046 of NC_133551.1, forward strand.
CTGAAATCATCTTAGGCATCCAGACACAAAACACCCTTTACCTACATACCAAAGAGAAAGCAAGGTTACTAATGGTGCTCTATTCTATCCTAAATTAAAAAGACATCACTGAACAGGTAATTCTGAGCAGTTAAATTATTCCTTCCTTTGTAAATTCACAAAGCAATAGCATCCCACCTTTTTTGACCCTTTTCACTGAGAAACTGTCATGCAACCTGCTGCTTTTTAATATGGTCACTTAAAAAACATTTCAGTGGCATGAGTTCCACGATGAACAGTAGATAGATAGTGCATCTGAGAGGCACTGGACACTCATGAGGTGAGTAGCATGTCCATGAAGTTTAGCGTTCAGATGGCATAATGGCTTGGATTTTTAAAGTCTAGATATCTAAAAATCACTCAGCTAGCACCATACCTGCAGGCGTTTCACAGCGCCTTTCAAACGAGGGCAGTTTGTCATAAAAAACATCATCTTCTGACACTACGAACCAAAGAAATATAAAGGAATGGAAAACAAAAACACAAATACAAATCTCAAATGAAATCAAGCAGCACACTTTACTGATCGAAACACAGAAATGATTTTGATGGAAAAAGGAAACAAAACCTAAGACACTGTGATTATGGACAGGGTATAAAAAGTGACGTGCTTATTTCATGATAAGTCTATGAGAAGAAACTGAAAATTTTAAAATGCCGGGTTTTAGCATCTGTGAATTCGCTGAAGTCAGCTTCATGGAAGAAATCATGCTCCTGCCTTTTCAGGGAGTTGTTAAAGGCATTATCATTAATAATTGACTTGTGCAAATGTATTTCACTCAGACGCAATTCTCAAGTGGCCAGACATATGTCCATCAACAGAAACTCCTGACATAGTGCTGACAGCTCGGTGGGATCACCCCACATGCACCTTCCTCGCCATGGGGAAAGAGGAAGCTTTTACCGAGACCATAAAAATGCAACACTATAAATCTGAGGTCCCTGAATGAAGTATCCCATTTCAGCTCCATCAATATCCAAATTTAGTTTGTCTTGCACCTGTCTTTGGTAGTTATGGATGGGTAATTTTGAACAGCATGATTGTAATTCCATAATTGGCTCTGGAAGCAAGCATCATCAAATGTCTTTGTAAACTGGTCACAACAGTTGCTCTGAAACCCAACCATTCCAGATCTTTGCATGTGCTCTCCCTTCTCACCAACAAACAAATGTAGATAATTGAAGTTTTACTCTATTTGATTTAGATCAATCAATGCCACAGGTCTGAAGGGTTATAACTTTAATAGAAAATTGAGTAAATTCTGTACAAAGAGCAATGAGGGAGATTCTTCCTTACAATGCAGAGAAGTAAGATAAAGAAATGAATGAGGGTAGTAAAATTACTTCATAAACAACATTTCTTGGAAAATAGTCTACTAGCTTGCCTCCTAGACTTAGTAAGGCAGGGAAATTGCTTCCTTGCAATTCTTAGGGCTCTAGGATATCACCTGTCAATCAGCTTTTATTCATACATGTGGCTTCCTTGGTGGCTAGAACAAATGAATGCAACTCCTTTAATATCTGTAGGAGAGGAGAAGGAACCAGCACTAAAGCCGATGCTCCGTATCTCCAGGAAATCGGAAGTGAAACAGGAACCTTGGCAGAAACTGAATGTTAACAGTGCTTTTTCATACCTGCTGGTGGGGAATGGTGGAGAATATTCCTTTCTTTTGAAAAACTAAATTTCTATTTACAATCTCCTTAAAACAAGGAGCCTCCAATTCTGCCATTTGTCCTTTGAGTTGAAGTTACAAAAGAATAGTTCATAAGGGTTGAATAGCATGCTAAAAAAATTTTTTTTTATCATCGTTGTGGACATTGAGGGCTTAGAAGCAAATGTACTAAATCAATCAGGGAACTTAAAAAATGCGTCACTGGGTAACTCTGTGCTGGATTTAAACAAGGGTAGCACTCAAATTAAGTACTGAACAAAATTGTCCTTAAGAACGAACCATGGAAATTGTCTCAAAAGGATCTGGGATGGGGACTGGCCAGACAGCTAGCACTGGAGACAGGCTTTCCCACCCCCACCCCCTCCAAAAAAAAGCAGAAAGAAGAAAAATACTAAAATTAAATGTGGGTATTTTAAATTGAGATTAAGAATACCCACCTCCAAAGGTCTTTCTTTTTGTGCAGAATAATTGATGTTAATACAGATTTTTTTTTTTTTTAACAAGATTATCCAAGTCAGAATTGCCACCCAGCTTGGAAAGACAAAGGCTTGGAGGAAATATTTCAAGTTTTAGATGTTATGGTTAATATTCCAGTACTGAATACAAATCACTTTTGCTCAAAGCTCTACACCAAAGGAAGCATCAAAGTCCAGCTGATACTTCCTTTGGTGTCCATGAATGTCCATTCATTACAGATTCCTGAGATGTTAAAAATGCAACTAAAAATGCATAATCAACAGTGAAGGAATATAATTAACAGTGAATTTAACAATAAAGAAAGATTGTTTTTATGGTGGCCTTTTTGTATTGGGGTACCAAAAGAGGGTTTTGCTAACATCTTAAAAAGTGACTATCACCCGTAGAAATAAAAAATAATAAATTGGATATTTACAACTAGAGATAATTCCCTGTTCATCTCTTAATGTCTAGGAGTTTGTTTCTTAGAATAACTTCAAGCATTTTCTCTATTTGCATATTAGTATTCAGATTTTTTTCCCAAAATCAAACAGTGAAGATCTTGTGAGCTTTTTTCAGTATAAAAGGAGTTTATTGTATTTCATTGATTCTAATCTGTGCACTTTTTCACATTTTAACCTCTCTGAAATTGAGATGGGTCTTAAAATCAATATAAGAAAGTATTGCACCTTAACTCAGTTGGCAGCCCTCCCCTCCCTTTCTCAGTCACACATGAAATGATAGTGCATCTCCTATTGGAAAGTATCTTAAATTTAGTGAAGTACAGCTGCAAGGGAACACTTTATTTTTTGAATGTGACAGTGCACAGAAAGTCTTCTTTTCAGATGTGGCATCAGATTTACTACTTTATAAATCACGGGTCTCATGAAAGATTTTACGCTCAAAGCCTTTCAGGGGCATATCCTTATATGACTCGTTGTGTAGGAAGAACAGACTTGCTCTTAAAAAGTTAGTTCTCAAATTATATTAAACTTTGCAATAGGCAAGTATAAATCATTAAGTGCAAAGTTTCCACCACACTTGCCCAAATTTTGGCACAAGTGTCTCAGAAAATGCAAAAAAAAAAAAAAAAAAGTATTGTGGTGATGGAAGGGACATGTTGAACCACCAATGTCAGGAATTTGCTGTTGAAATTCTCTGTCTCCCTCAAGCCATTTGACTACATTCAGTTGACATTCCAAGTCAGTCATGAACAAAGCATATCCTCTCCAAAAAGACATTTACCAACACTGCACAAGGTCCTGCTGGGCTGTCATTGACAGCGTATGGACTTCAGAGAGAAGTGGCTGTCAGGCGACCCGCAGCAGCAGGAAATACAGAACAAGACAGTGAGGAAGATGAAAACCAAATAAAAATAACAGAACCAAACAGATTAAATCAGAATGCTCCTCAGCAATGAAGCAATGTGACTGTCCTCTCAGGTGACGTTTTTCTTTTTTCAGCCTCTCTGTGGTGAAAGAATGCAGCCTTAGCTGGGTTAAGTATCAAAGGCACTGGCCAGGATTTGAGATTTCTGCAGCGGAGAGCATAAAAACACATTGCACAAAACACAGACACAGTTCCAATTCCCTGTGTGTGCAGTGTTCTCTTTGAATTTCAGAGTCGAAGGAAGATGTTAGATGGTCATCTGAGGTCACTTGAGGTCTGCGTTCTGAGTGACAGTTTATTATCCTAACTTTCCTCTCTGACCAACCAGCAAAATCACATGGAGTGAGTGGAACAAACGATCTTGAGGAAAAAGAGCAACGGAAAAACAACAGAGCGGGAGTGGGGGCAACACTGTAGCCATGAGGAGTATTAAAGAGACTTCAAAACGAAGGTTGGGTGTTACAGAAACAAAACAAAACAAAACAACAACAAAAGCCAGAGAGAAATGAGCTAATAGGCACCTAAAAATAGGGAGCCCCAAATTGCCCCAACTGGTGATGCAGATAAAGAATAGACTTGGCTGTATAAATAATGTTAAATATCTGTCTGTGATATCTGATGCATCATACAAAATTGGATAGCTGGTTCTTTTTCACCAAATCTGAAGAATTCTTTTGAGCTGGTCTGATTAAAAATATAGAGCACATGATATGATTGGATTTCTCTTTGGGGGCCTAAAAGGCACACCTTAACTTACTTCCCCGGGATACTGGGGATTTCTTCCCCAGAAGAGCTTCAGGCTTTGATCAAATTACTTCTCACGTGGGCAACTCTGTAGCGTGCTCTCTTTGGCAAGTAGCAGCAGGAATTTATTTAGCTTTGGTTAATGATTCTCCCAAGCAATGCAGGATGGGCCAGCTGGTTTATAATACGGGAGACTTCGCAGAAGTCAGGACAAGAAAGGAAAACAACGGGGAAAATGAAATGGGAAAGCCCAGGTCGGAGACACCATGCAAACGTGAGAGGCAGCAGGAGCCAGGAAAGGTGGGGAAAGAGGTGTAGAGAGAGACCAGCCTTGGGAAGAGGGCAGACGCTCCAGGCAAAATGAGGCATTTAAACCTGGGAAAACCATCCAGCTGAGCAGCCAATCTCAACTCTTCACTTTCATCACACCATAAGGAAAGAGGCACAAAAGGCATTTACTGAAAATGCCAGCAGTGACTTATTTCTTGGGGAAAATTGACCACACATCACTGAAAAGCACTAGAAAAAATGTCAGAAGCTTTTCTCAAGTCCCACAATGCCCATGTTTACACCATCTGTCAACAGAAGGAGAACCGAAGTGATGAAGAAATGGAAGCTTCAAGAAAATAAAAGTTCTAAATTTTGTGATTTCTCATGTGTCACACCGTCAGAATTTAAATAAACGCTCTCCCCTCAAAGGAGACTATTTGCATTCTAAGAAATAATATCTAAATTACAGCATCTTACTTGACGATTTCTTCTTTATTTTATGAATAGCTCTGTATGGAAACAGCCTAAGAGCATTCCTGCAAAACACAGGTGTTCGTATCCTTTTGTTTATTTGCTTAGTTAAAGCACTTTGCCTTCTTTGCTGAGAAGGTGCTTTTAAAAGAAGAGTCAGATGATAGTAGCAAAACACACAGCAAAACAATTTTGACCAGAAACATAAGACTCTAGGGTTTTCAGATCATTAAAAAAATTGCCAGTCAAAACCACAAATGGATTAAAAGAGAGAAGATAATTTTTACCAACTGTGGGAGTAGTGGCTGCACTCAAGGAATTAGTGGACGATATGGAAGAAGTGCTTTCAGCCCGGGCAAGGGGTGCTATCGGAGGAGGGCTGGAAGAATGTATGGGAGGGCTGAAAGGTCGGGGCTGCGGGGAGAAGAAGAAAAATGGAAAGTTAGAGTCACGGGTCTTCGTTCCATATTTTGAACATTTCCCAGCCCCAGATATGACAACTCGGGTTCTTAAGAGGACTGGTGGCACCATTTTTACCATGAAATTGGTTATATCTATATAGGAGCTTGTGGATGGTGCTAGAGGAAACTTAAACCATAATGCGCTACACTCAACAGGTACCTCACATTTAGAGAAGCTGAGGTCTGGGATGCGGTCAGTGATGTTTCAGGACGGTAGACTCACATGCCCTCAGGGACTAAGCAAGTAACATAATATGAGTTCATACCCACTTAAAGATATCTGAGTACAAAATATTGTACTGTGCTATCTAAATCAAGTATCATGGATGTCACCAGTCTGTGACTCCTATGTGTGGTTACCAAGGAAATTTACCTCTGCTGGAAGTCTTTTAATTGTTCACACAGAATGTTTTCCACCTCTCAGACTTAAAACACACGTAAGAATCTTCCAGAAAAAACTCACTGGGCCACCATCCTCCTTTTTATTCATGTAGTGTGCCTACCACCAATATCTCTGTAGTCTGGGGACAGAAATCAGGACTTTCCCTCCCTTTGAGTCTTCCAAAGTCAGATCCATATGATGAAAAGAAACACCTCCTATTCTTAAGGATTTAGCGCAGCCAAGCATTACTATCTTAATTTGCATCAAATCCACTAGAGAAGAACTGAGGGCCCCAGGGTGCTGTCCCACCATTTTAGACCTTGGCTTGAAAGGTTGTAGAGATTTGAGGATGACTGAAATGTACATTCTTGCTGCAGTGACAATGTTTTAGATGCCACCCGGCAGGGCCATTTGGACAAGTACTGTAAGGCTTAGACCTGAAGTTACGATGACCCGTGTTAAGGCATTTTGGCTCCTGCTGGTCATTCCCACTGGACGTTTCTGAGCCAGCCAGGGCAGAAGGGAACATACCACATCGCCGACTCCAGGCTTCCCTGGAGGTAGCTTTGCCCGAGACGGAGGCCGGGGAGGAGGCGGAGGTGGGGTGGTGCTACTGCAGGGAACCAAGGGGGTGGCTGGCCGAGCAGGGGATGATGCACCTGAAAAACAAGCTGGCATTAAAAATGGCAAGAAACTTAGGTGGCCAAAGTGCTGTCATCATTTGGTCCCGCCCTCCCGGCTCCCACTGCACAGCGTCAATCACCACACTTCCTTCACTTCAGCAGTTAGTAAGGTCAGCACTGGAGCACATGGGGTTTTGGGGCTTTTTTGGGTTTTTTTTTTTTTCAATAACGAAAAAAAATCACTCAGTTGAACTATGGTTGATGGCAGAAGCTGAAGCTCATTGCCTTTTGTTGTCATGTGACACCCAGGGAAAGGTAAATCCTTTTATTACTCTCTGTGATGGAAAGTATATTCTTCAGACCCTTTTGGCTGGCTGGGTGGGTAGCTTTCATTTTCACCATGCACACAGCCAACTTAGGAAAAATTTTCTTGATTTTTACATATCCAGAATTTATGTCCAAGATGAAAATGGAAGTTCGAACTTGAAAAAAAAGAATGATCTTTCACATTTTATATACATATACATATATACATACATATATATATATATATATTATATAAACATGTAGAAGAGCATTATCCTTTTTACTGTGCTTCGAAAACATGAGTGTTAACTTTGTAAATGTCAGCAAACACTGGATGGTAAGCAAAGGGACAAACTGTAAGAATGGAAATCAGATGTTACGTGCATACTTTGTGTGTAGTGTCTTAACGGAAACACGTTGAATTTAGAGGATTTTATCTTTTGAAGGACGATGTGTGGGAATCTGTCTACGGAGAGGTTGCCCACGATGATTTCTGTGGTAATTTTTTAAAGAGCCTCTTGGATTTACTTTTCTGGCTGTCAATGACAAGCATGAGAAACACAGAGGACACACAGAGGCCGGCATGCACACTAATCAGCACACCAGGAGGGTCTCTGGCCTCGGGGGGCCACCTATCTTCAGTCATAGTCTGGGATACGAGGGTCAATTGCTCAGCAAACAATCTTAAGAAAGTCAAATCAATATTCCACACAGTTCTTATTAGTCAGAAACGTTCCAGCTACTCCTGAGGTTTTTTCCACTTTGGTTTGAAGCACAGGTATCAAATTATTCTAAGAAATTCTGCTCCAGGAAAGTGCCCGCCCCCTCCTCACCTCCCCGCCAACCCACTATAAATCTCTGCCGTTTGGATAATCCTAGACCCACACCTCCATCTCCAGATTTTCACACTAAGGAGCTTTGAAGGTGAGCAGCAAAACCCAGCATCTCAGCATCTGCTTTCATCCTAGGAGAGTCCTTGGGGATGAACCTTGCTCCTTTGTTTAAACAATTTGAAATCTCGCATGTGTTGTCTTTCTTTGTGCTGTTTATTTTAAGCATAATTGCATTAGTGTGAAACCCCACTAATTATTACCACCCATCCCTTCCGCTGCCTCCTCTCCATCACTACCACCCTTTCACTGTATTCTCACTTTTTATTTTATTGGGCCAACATCTCTGCTAGGCCCATGAAATGCATTATCTTATTTTCTGCCCACAGTACGCTTTGGAGGAAGGTACTTCTACTGTCTCAGTGCAAACTAAAGCTCAGAGATACTCAGTAACTTGCTCAAGGTCACAAAGCTCAAATAGTTTCTTTAACTCCAAGCCTGAGCTTTTAAATGCAGTGTCTTGTGGACTTTGGTGGACTTCAGCCTCACATTTTGCACAAAGCCTGGTCTTATTTTGGCACAGGCAGATTGCATGAATTTCTCTCAAGATAAATATTCTTAGTCTTCGGCTAATCTTCCCTTGAATAAAGAATAGGGTACACTTTGACAGGTCCCACTACAAATAGATTTTCACCCAGAATATTTTCAGAAAACAGAAGTGATAGCAAAGAGATGGGAAATGAACCTTTACACGTCTTTGTCAGGAAGTTCTATGGGGCTTTTCGGTGGGGGTTCTACTTCGCTGGGAACCCGTGCTGTAGCAGTGGTTCAAAATGTCTATCCAAGGGTCTGTTTCCAAGAAACAGTCTTCTGAGTCAATTTCGGGAAAAGGTCAGCTGCTTATCCTTTTCCTACAAGTTCCAGAAGGGAAATTAAAAAAAACCCAGTTTCAGTAATACTTGGGCAAGTAGTAAAGGGGTGTCATCCAAGCGTGTGGATTATTGAAAATACTGATGAGAAGTCAGAGGATCTGAGTTCTGGCCCCGCCGACCTCTTACCAGTTGTGGGACCTTCACCTTCCTGAGCCTCAGCTTCCGGTTTTAAGAAATGAGACCTGTTTCTATATGGAAAGTAGTTGTAACAGTTGAAATGGAAAATGCTTATTAACGTATTCACTAAACTGTAAAATGCCATGATGTTGATGGTAAAGATTGTGTTTTTTGTTGTAGATTCAACTAAAAACAAAGAAAAAAAGAGCTGGTTCACTCATTTCCTTTTCCTTTTTGGACATCCTGCTCAACTCACTTTTTCTTCACCGAATTGATTAATTGATTTGTTGTGCAGTTCAAAGCCACCAAGGGAATGTTTAAGAAGCAAAACCTTGCTTGGCAGAGCCCACCAGTTCAGTGGAGGGTATTTCACAACTGAACTAAAGCTTCCCGTGCTTCTGTGAGATTACACAATTATTGTGTATTGTAAGGGTGTAGAGGGTTATTATCTTTACATCTCTCTCCTCATTCTTTGATCTTCAGTTATCCTTTTATTTCCCCTTCAAGCAGTGTTTGTTCCCAAGAACGATGCTGGAAAATAACTGAACATCGTTTAACTTCAACATATACATTATTTGAGTTTTGTGAGTTCCAAAAAGTTGGCAACTTTGACCTGCTCTCAATCCATCTGCTGCTCTCATCCTGAGGTTCCATCGTAGCTTTTTTGGTAAACCCTGAGAACCACATTTAACGACAGCTTCAAATTGCATCTGTGTGTGTGTGTGTGTGTGTGTGTGTGTGTGTGTGTGTGTGTGTGTGGTGGGGGTGGCACAGGGATCGAGGGCAGCTGGGAAGTGGTAAATGGAACCCAACAGATCTGGGATCAGACAGATCCTGGCTTTGCTAGTTATTAGCTTTGTAACTGTGGCCAAGTTCTGTCTCTGAGCTTCCGTTTCCTTGCCTGTAAAATGAGGCTGATACATCACAACGTTGTGAGGAGAATCAAATGAATTAAAATATACGCACTTCAAAATATCTAAAGACTCAAACACCCTTTCCCAAATTCTGTTTCTTAGAACACAATTGCATCACATTTTGGAGAAAGTTTTAAATATGTATGGGAATGGTTTCATACAAAGTTTCTTTTTTGGTGAACAGTTAAAAGCCCTAAAACAGTCCTGTCCAACAAAGCATTCCACATGATGAAAATGTTCTAGATCAAGTGCTGTCCAATAAGATAGCCATTAACCACTCGTGGCCACTGAGCACTGCACTGTGCTGACTGCATCTAAACGACTGATTTTAATTTTAATTTTAATTAATTACCATTAAGATTAAAATAGCCACAAGTGCGTGGTGGCTTCTACATTGGACGCTGCCGTTCTAAAAAGACTTGTAGTTAGGAGATATATTTAATTCAACCCTTGGTAGCTCAAATTCATTTGTTTATGGGTATGTCTGTGTGTATCTGGTGGGTTTAACAACTTTTAATATTGCTTTAGTTTCCCCCGTTGGAAACTGTTGCACTGAGCAATCTATCTTTATTAAACTCTTTTTCCCTGGCCTCCAAACTTGCTGCGGGCCATTTCTCCACTCCACCCCTAGGCACACAGCCCACACAGGAGAAGTGATAGCCTTTGCCAAGAATCAGGGTCTGCATCCCAGGGAAGCAGTGTTTTGGCCAAACTATGTATTTTTAACTTTTGCCGTAAGGAAATTAAAGTTCTTGTTGCAAATTCTTAAACTCCATCTTTTTCCACAGCAGGTAACTCTTCTGATTCCTGAGGCTGTGAGTACTGCCTGAACTCAGTCAGTGATTATCATGTCGCTGTGAACAAAACTTTAAAAGTAAGCATAATGGTATCCAATTAAATATAGTCTGAGAAGTACAGGAAAAGTTCTTCTCATCAGGTTACGTGTTAGTAAAAGCAGGCAGTGACAAGCCTTGGTAATCACTAAGACATGAGACCATAGCCTATTGTTTTGATCCTAACTTTACATTTCTGCCCGTCTGTGTGTATTTCATTAATAAAAGATTAAGGAGCAAATAAACTGGGACTTAATTAAGGAGATAATGATGCAAAGTTTTATTTATTCATGAGCTTCATTGGCCCAGTTCAGTCTTCCACTAAGAAATTCAATCTTTTAATACCAGCAAAGTATAGTTTTTTTTTTTCCAGCTTAATTATTAAGAATCAATAGTACTTACTGGTAACATTTTAAGGTAATTTTAAATAAAAGTCTGGAAGCTAAAACATTAAAACAACAACAAAGCTCCCAAGGATCCTGGAAAGCAATCTGTGCAGTATAGGTGGGTCTCAGTCTTAATTAAGTTTAAGTTTTTTTGTCACTAAACCTTACAAGCATGCCTGGGGGGCATAGCGGTTAAGAACACAGGTTTGGGATCAGACAGACCTGAGAATGAATCCCAAGTCTGTCACCTACAGCTGTGTAAAGCTGGGCAAATTACTTAACACTCACCAGCCTCAGTTTTCCAATCTGCAAGATGGGGAAAATAAGAGTAATTACTATATGGGCTTGTTGTAAGGATGAAATGATGCACGTAAAGCACCTGACATTGTGTCAGGACAAGAAACTGTGGCTGTTCTTACTGACAAAATGAAGGCTCTCCGAGGTCCTATGGTTAAGAAACCTGTTGATTTTGTTTTAACACAATGTTTTCCAAACTAATTTGAGTACTGAATTATTTCTCCCTTTTTTTGGAGGAGGGGAACCCCTAACGATATAAAACACTGGTTTTCTGTGCAGTACAGGTGACTCCAGTCCTGTCCTTGACCAGCATGGACGCTCTCACTGCAAAGCACGGAGCAATTTGCAAACACAGAGTGAGCACTGAAGGATTCTGCATTGAAAATGGAAGCAATGATGACTACTAGAATAGGGACAGATGCCTTTTCTTTCTGCCTCTTACTAGATTTAAATAACTTAAACTTGGCCGCCTCTTTCAAAGCAAATAAAAACCAAATAGCCATTGACATCCCTGGGAACCCACAGAACAGGAGGGAAGGCACTGGACGATCTTGGCAGACAAATACCGGCACCAGTGGAATAAACGATACGGAAGAAAATGCGTTAGAAAAATCTTGATATTTCTTTGGTATGCATGACAGTTCCCATCCTTTCATAATCAGAGAACAAAAAATGAAGCTTCAAATAAGGAAAACGAAAAAATCAGATTCAGTATTAACATTTGCATTTAGAGTCCCAAAATGGACATTTCTGATCAACTGTCCCCTCACCTGTCACCATACTTAGAGTGGACCTCACAGGCTGATGAGCATGTTAAATGAGGAAATCAGACAGCGGTTCATTTCAGTGGCAGCTCAGTTAGGCTGGGGATGCAATGAAGCATCCTCTTTCTTGCTGTCCTCTAAAACCTCCTTTTCAAACCCTACTTCTTTTTCTCTGAAGTTGTTAGAGGGGTTGACACAGTTCTCCTTCAGTAAGGAAAAAGAAAAAAGAAGAAAAGCAGAAGAAAACACAGTGACCTACAAAAACTAGGGCTCCTAAAAAAAATGCAAACAGATTTATGTAAGTTGAATAATGTCTGAGGATCTAATGTATAACATGATGACTATAGGTGATAACACTGTATTGTGTGATTGAAATATCTTAAGAGAGTAGAGCTTTAATGTTCTCACCCCCCAAAAAATACGTGAGGCGATGGACTGTATTAATTAACTTGGTGGGAGGAATCCTTTCCTAATGTATATGTACATCATATCATCACATTGTGCACTTTAAATATCTTATAATTTTGTCAATTATAACTCAACAAAGCAGAAAAAACAAAAAAACAAACAAACAAACTAGGGTCCCCATAGAAGTATCTGACAAGGAAATCAGACATTTAACATGAAACTCCTTTGCTACGAAACTTGTCTTTCTAGAAGTTTCCTGAATTCTAAACAATGACGTCACAGCTTTCTTTAAAAAATATACACTTCTTAACTGCAGAGTGGAAAGCAGGGCACTCCTAGGGGCTGGGAGCGCAGGGCGGGACACATCCACAGACTTGCACTATGACTGCGAGCATTCGACGGACTGGGACATGCCACGGGGCACAGGACACCCAGACCAAAGGAGGGATGGCTGAAGCTCTAAAGCCAACCGCCAGGCAGGAGGAGGGTGGTGCTCACACTGCAGCAGCCACGGCCATTCCCGGTCACACGAAGCACACGCAAACAGTAAGACGTACCACTGGCGGTCCCCGTACCACTGCCCGAGCCGGGTCCGGGGGACGAAACCACAGTCCTGTAGGTGGGTGGTGGTGGGGGAGGCGGAGTTGCTCTCTGTCCCAACCCAAAATCTTTAGGAGATGAGATTGTTTCTAAGTAATCATCTTTAATGAAGGTCTGCTCAGCGATTTTCTTCTGGACTTCTTCTAAATTGAGCGGCGATGGTACATTGCGAGGAGGACCTGGGGGTCCTGGGGGGCCCGGAGGGCCAGGAGGGCCCGGGGGGCCTGGTGCTGGGGAGTCAGCTGGGTTGTCTGATGCAGCTGGTGGAGACACCACCTTTTCCCTTGGAGTCAACTCTGGAGTGACACGTTCCGGGGACGTATCAGAAAAATGGACCCACTTTTCTTCTGTATTAACAGCAACAGACTTGGGGGACAACACTGGCCCAAAAATGCTGTCCAAGTCATTGATTGATGGTAGTTTTTCAATTTTGACCTCTGTGGCTGACTGGTCATTTCCTGTGGTTAAAGTAGTTGATTTTAAACTTTAATTGAGCTTGTTAAAATTATTGGTATGGGGAGTGGGAGGGATGAGGCAAAGCCTGGTAGGTTGCCTTGTGAGTTTTCTGGGTGGGCATATCTCATGATGAAAAAATGTCTTGATATGGAGTTGAAGGGGAGGGGATGGTTCCCTGCCCCTACAAGGTCAGCATCACCTTTCTTGCTACTATTTACCCTTAGTGTGGGGTGACCGGCTTAGCTACTTCTGCCCCCACGCAGCTGCCCTCCGAGGCTGCCCACAAGTGTGCAGAGTGTGGTCATTTTGAGAAGGCAGTGTTAGGTTCACACAGAGGTACAGGCTCTGGGACCGCAAATTCCAAAAGGCAGGTCCCTTCTGAAAAATCTGGCCTACTGAAATACATGGGATCCAACAAAAAAAGAATTGATAGCTGAAAGTAACCTGCATGTTTGATAAAGATTGTCTAGCCTAGCTCACTGAATGAGAATGTTTGGTGAAACTGATTATATTATCTGTTAGTTGAAAAAAAAATAATCACATCATAATTAGCTGAATATCCTCCATCCTGAACACACCAGAAACACAGCACAACGTTGACTTAAAGGGATCTCCCCACACATATACTTACAAACACACATATGTACCCCACACACCACACACCACACACAGAGGGACTGAGAAGACATTTACTACTCATTAGGACTGTTACATATATACCTGTTTAATAGGGAAGAAGATTATAAAAACATCTTTATAGTTTCTTTTTTTCATCAAGTCTAACCTGTTAACATCACAAGCATAACTGGTATATATATCTGTAGCCATGAAACAGAAAAGTCTGTTTTGCTTAAGAATTAGCATCAGCTAATCTTTTTAATTCTTATCAGTAATAAGGGAAAAAAATTAAAATTACCTTCTACAGATCAGCAGGAAATACTTGACAACAACTGAAATGTGAGGAAGTGTACTTTTTTTCAAACCGAGGTTATTCAAATGAGAAATTGTTACCTAAATAATTGCAAGGCATGAGCAGAAGCCACTTTACCTTTAAATAACCTTTTAGCTCTAAGAGCCGGCTTAGCATTTCCATATTTCACATTTGGAGAGAGTTAACCTTCAAGGTTCCAAGGCTACGTACGGATAAACGAGATAGCCCACAATGTTTACCGCTTTGTTGCTGGTAGATTTATTTATCTCTAACATAATCATGGAAATACAAGGGGCCAGCGTGATTTGAACTTGCCAGCACCTTTACCTGTGACACTCTGGATGACTCTCTGTGGGTTTGAGTCAATATGAGTCTCATAAACGACTCTGTCCTGTGTTTGCTCTTGTTGATAAATGCCCCACTGTAGCTCTCAGTGCCTAAATAGCTGAGGGTGACACGGCAGAGGTGATAAAGAACTATGTTCTGAGGACCCAGACACATAAAGTAACTACTACCGCTTTTGATTTGCTAGTCCAGTACCACTGGGTAGATTATAAATTGTGGGAATATGTAGTATTGACTTTAACAGATGGTAGAGATGTGCCTTAGGAATTATCTGTCTGAAGGCATGCAGCAGTTCCTTGCCATATTCCATCCTCCTCACATCTCTCTTTGCCATGGGGTAATAAATACTCTAATGACTACTGGGAGAAAATCTCCCACCACCCAAGCGTACCTGTGCGTCGCACAGCCTGGGAACCATTTTATTATCATTGTGGACTATACGGTTTTAACTCTAGAAAAACATTTCTCAGTTCTGGGAAAAATGCAAATTATGCCTTGAGAACTTTAAATTTGTGAATAATTCAAATGAGATCCAAGAAAAGGAGATGTCAATGAAACAATGGCTTTTGATACCGAGATTTATTTTTCTTTCATCTCGCAAGTAAATGTGGCCTTCATTCAATGAAATTACCCAGAAGAAAAAAATCAGTTGAGAAAGTGAAACTTTCTGTGAAACCTGGGAGTGACACTTGAAAAGAAATCTGCATAGTAAATTGTAATTGAAGTAAAGCTAAATGCAAACATTTTCACGTGTTGTCTAGCCCACAGCTTCTGACACAGCAAGGGCGTGTCGAGGTCCCGGGGCACTGCTGCCGATTGCTACACCATCCCAGAACAGAAAAAAACAAAGCTTACCTGGGCCAATTGTTAAGGGGGAGCCTGTTCGGGGTGGGGTGGCTGGTACATTTTTTGGAGGCAGTGGTGGAGGTGCTGCCGAGAGATGAGAAGCCAAGGATCATTGATCACTCTCTCCCTAAGTTACACACTATTCCTTACATGAGCAGAATTTGGGCTTTCATTCACAGCCCTGCTATTGGAAAAGGAACAGTCATTAATGGTCCAAATGTTTTTAAGCTCAAAGCTAAGGGACTGAAGCAGGACTCATTCAGATTCTTCCGCTTTATGATAAGAAATTGTCAAAAGAAAGTCAGATGATAACAATAATCATATCCTTTCATTCATTCCTTTATTCAATAAACCTCAAGCACCAACTAAGTCACCTATCCTGTACTAGGAACTAAGGACATGGGGTTGAATACCAGGAGACTCTGCCCTCAAGGAATTTACAACCAAATGAATGAATATCATGGTCACAGGTAATCACAGTCCAGAGGGTGAGCAGGGAAATGAAAACAGCTTGGGTAGGGGCTCCGGTTAGGGGCTTTAATAGAGTCAGAATATTCTCGCCTGGACTGCGTCTGGAAAGAGTCCTCAAAGTTATATGTCTTCAATTTGGGTATATTTTTGAAAATCTGGGATCAAAATGACTTGAAGAGTGAACAGATGACTTTGGTAAAAATTACAGCTAAAAAAATCTCCCTGAGATAGAAAAAGTATTGTAGTATGCCCCTATCCCAGACTCATCCTTCTGAACTGGGCTTATCGCTTTGTGGGCAAAGTTCGGAATTATGATTTCAACAGGTACATTTGTTTTTCTTATTCTTCCTTTAAATGTATGTTTTCTTGTCGCTGGCTGCATTTGGCAGATTCCAAGAGTTCACTTTTCCTTTGGGACCTCTTTCCCCAGCCACCTGGAGTCGGGGTTGAGGGCATGCTGGAATAAGCAGGGTTGATGGCCTTGCTTTGAGATAAATTTGCCCTGATCTCCTGTCTCAGGGTCTGTCTCCCATATGGCATCATTTCTCTTGCTCTCCAATAATCCTTCTTTCCTCTCAATGTGTCCTTTCTATCCTCTGCAGCCTCTTTTGTTCTGTAGAACTAGAATAGACTGTATTTGAATTGGTCACCTCTGTATTGAGTGCTAGCCCATGCTTGGAGCATGGCAGATTCTCTAGCTGAGTTGCTTCTCACTCATATATATATATTTATTCATTCATTGTATATATATACAATGTATGTATTCATTGTATATATATACATTCATTCATTGTATATATATACAATGAATGAATAAATGAATGAATGAGCCTGTGGGATGTCAGAAGAAGCTACGATTTAACATTGATTATTTTACTTTGTTTGTTATATTATTCCTGTCTTAACAAACTGTCCTGGGCCCCTTTAACTCTAAAACCTATTAAAATAACAACTCTTCTTAATAGTATACAGTCCAAATATGGCTTACGCAGACTTTCTAAGTGTTGCCTCATTTCACTGTGCAAGCAGACAGTAAAATGAGTCACTTATTTTTCCAGACAGAGTAGACACGTAACTTACTTCCAGTGGGAAAAGGCCTTGTTAACTTTGGCGACTCCGTGCTTGGATTAATTGGTTGGCCTGGACCCCATATCTCAGGCTGATCTAAAAGAACTGGAAATATAAAAAGAAAATTTCCCAGGGTGAGTTCAGCAAAGAAATGCCCTGATTTTAGCACTTAAAATTTCAATTTAAAGTTGAGCTTCCCAGAATTATTTCTGTCTTGCCTCGGTCCTAGCAAATTAATTCAGGGATGTGTTGGTCCTTATTCTTTTCAAGCAGAGAATAGACATAGGAGCGTAGTGTGTGTGTGTGTGCACGTAGAGCTAAATAAAAACTTGCAAAATAGAGCGTCTGCATTCTCTTCCTGGCTGGTCACTTAAGGACAGTCTAAATGTCAATACAATCCATGTACTGACTCTGGCACCCACTTGAAAACACAGGCATCACTCCTGTGGACATTTGTTTTAAGTTGGTTTCTTTAAAGTTTGCTATGAATATGCTTCAAAAATGAAAATGCCTCAATTCCGTACAGTGGTTCTCATCTTTAAAGGACTTTGCAGGGTCTTTAAACAAAATCTTTTACAGCATCATAAAGAGACATTAAATTATTCAAAAAAAAGTTTGATGAACATCTTAAAAGAACCAGAAAAATAAACAAGGGCATAGACATCTAAAGTAAATCAGGGCAATGAGGCATTAGGCTTAAGGACACTGAAGCTCATGTTTCTTCTATTTCTTTCATCTGTTCCTTCCGATTTTTTGTTGTTGCTATGGTAACAATGGAATGAACTAGCTCTTCTCAGCACCTATCATGTGCCAGGGTCTGTGTAAATACCGCTTGTCATTACGTTGTAAAACACAGGCTGGGAAGTTAGTTGGATGTGGATGTGAATCCAGCCTCCACAATTACTGTAGGACCTGGGGCAACTCATGTGACCTCTCAGCTTCCTTTCCATCCGTGTAGAGATAATAAGTTACTAAAAGGATTAAAAGAGGTAATATGTAGAAATATAATGTATATAAAATGCATATAAAACACTTATCACGAGGCCAATAGCTACTATGATACATTTTAGTTCTTACCACACCTCCACCTGGCTGATGTTAATACCATTTTCAGGACAGGAAACCAAAGATCTCAGTGGTTAAACGCCTTGCCCTTCAACATTCATGGTGGAAGTAGAGGCGCTAAGATCTGATCCCAGGCATGTATACTGAACCCCCAAAATGCATATTTCCCTCCCAGGTCTTGTAAACCAATGATAGAAGATTCAACCAAAAAAGTAAGAGTGAGAAGATAGGAAAGGTAAGTGTAGACACTAGAAGGACTAGTATGCTTGGTGCAAATTTTGGTACTTTGCAGAACTTCAGGGGCTGAAATAGCCTGAAGAACAATCAAGCCAGGCTCGCTGACAAGTCCAGGTGTGCATCCCCTCCTCCATCACAAACCTCCGGGATGGTCTTAGCTCCTTTTGGTTTCTAACAAGAAAGCAAACAGTCTCCAAAGATGTGAAGTAGCCGTTTGTTTTTTCCTGGGTTCAGTGGGGGATATCATCTTGATTTTTAAGAATCTATTTTCTATCTGGCATACCAGTTTCCATACTATTTGGACTTTTTAAAAGATTGGTAGATTCAAATGCAACATATCAAATCCCATCTTCAGTCACTACACATATACATCATGATGCTGTTAAAAGCGAGACTGATCACAGATGAGTTAAAAAGACCACGGATAACTTCACCACAGAGTCACCTTTACTTCTGCATTTTAAGTTGTAGACATTTCAGTCACTGAAGGTATATTTGGAGATGTTCCTTATACATTTTCCTAACTGTATCATTAAGAAATATTCAGTTGTGGCTGACTGCCAGCTGTCTCCCAGGGTCCATGCTCCATTTCTTCTATAGTTAAAATTTTAGCTGGCCAAATGGCCCTGAATTCCTTCTGGTGGGCTCTGCTTGGAAGTTATGTGGTCCCTTCCAGATTTTGCTCTTGTAAGGACTGGTAGTGAATCTTGTTATCCTTAACACTGAAATTTAATTTCCTTCACAACTGGGTCCTGGAAAAATAACATTTTAGGCTGCACATGGTCTGGGCACCCGGTCCAAGGCCTGAGGTGGCACTGGAGTCAGGAAGGCAGGAAGTTCAGAGCCCCCCACACCAGCCCATTAAAAAGAAACCTTCTATTATACACCTGCCATTGTGCTCTTAAATCAAATAACTTTTACACGTTCCATATTACCAACCCCAGATGCTGTAGGTACATGCTTTAGACAAATACATTTCAGGAATAGATTAGATCCCTTTTATAAAGAATTTCTTTTATGTCAGCAAAGTAAAGATGACTTACATCCATCCAAAAAACATCAATTTTTAAAAGTTAAATATTTAATCTAAGAATTTAAAATTCCTAGGGTAAACCCAACAATAACAGCCAAAATGATATTTCTCCCATAACATTTTATTTTTAAGTTGCTAAATGATTCAAGGGCATTCCTGGGTCCTGAGCCTGCAAACAGAGTCTTGTTGTGTGAGCAATCTCAGTGACACCTCCAATGATGAGGTGGACAGGCGAGGAAGTGTGGTCGGGGAGGCTAGATCGCAGTGACAGTAACCACGATGGGGAGTTTGAAGGTCTGGCTCCATGATGATGACCGTTTGGCTCCTAGAGCCCTTACTCCCCGACCAGTAAGCTGCATAGATTTGCTGTAATTCGTACAGACCTCTTTTGAAGAGTGAACTTGTTAGCTATTAGATACTTATGGAGGTAAAATTTCAAATCCTGAAACACTAGAGGTTTGCCAATAGCACCCCTAGATCAGAATTATTCTTTCATGTGCAGATCTGGTGACACATTAAAAATACGCCTCAAAACACATACATTTACTCTAGGTAAGTGATACTTCAATGAAAAGAAGATCCATAGATCTAATATAGAGTCTTTCCTACCTTCTGTCTTCTGTTCATCGAAAGCTGACTCTAATGGTGGGCCAAAGAGGGGGGCAAGCGCCGTGGTGTCATCTGGAGGTTTTTTGCTAAATCACACACATTAAAGGAAAATGTAGAGAAAAGACATATTAATGTTGAAAAGATGTACAAGCTTTCAGATGTTTTTCATGGTCAGGCAGGTGTACGTGTGTGCACTCATGTGCATGTGTGTGTACTCAAGTTTCCAAGGGGCTAAAAAGTATATTTCAGAAGATGTCAACGTATGTGGACAAAAGGGTTGGTAACAGATAAGATGCCTGGTTCTCAAGGGGGGACCAAGGGGCTGCTCCAACAGTGACAGGATGAAGGCAAGAAACTCTTTTAAAGCATCCTGATTCTCTATACTTAGAAGAGGTAATAGTAGAGATAACAGTTTGTTGCAACGCACCTTAGTCTCTGTGATGTAGTTAACGCGGTTTATGATTAGTGGAAGTCAGGCATAGGGAGGGTGGGGAACAAGCCACCAGGCAGTTTGTGTTTGAATAAGAAACTAAGTCCATCAACTTCTAATTTTCCTCCCCGCCCCAATCCTCCAACATAGTAGCTTAGTTGTCACTTCCTAGTACCTTAATACTGCACATCTCAGAAAGAGAAGAGTATTGAGAAATTGGGGGCAAAAGAAGGGTAATATGTTAAACTTGCATCCTTTCTACCAATTATTAATTACACTTATTAACAAAAAGCTGCATCATCTTCTCTATTTCTTACCCAGACCTGATTCCCCTCGTTGGTTCTAACGCGTTGGGGATGTGTGTGTGTGTAGAGTGTGTAGAGTGGTAAGAGGTGAAGGGGAGAGGGAAGGGGTCAGAGAAGGAGGGACGATTAAAAGGATCCAGGCTTTAGATAGAAATAGAAGTCTTTTTTGGAAAAAAATGTTTATTTGTGAAATAGTTACTTATTCCAAGGAATACACAGTGTAAAATGTTTTGCCAAAAAAAACCAAAAACAAAATAGAAGAGTCCTTTGGTGTGAGGCAGACAGGATGTATCACAAAGTTGTATTCAACTGAACAGGCTACATACGATTTATAAGGCAACATAATCATATTTCAGATCAGCGTTCCAGACACCAAATGACATCTTCATATAGGCCTTTAACCTCTCATTAGTGAGAGGCTGCTCATTCTGATGGATGTTACTTTAGATGACTGCAGAGTATCTCCCTAAAGGTCTCCCTCAGGCAGCACTTAGGAGAAACGATAGCATATTTGAACCTGCTGTGATGTACACAGAAGGGCAGGCCCTTTGTTATTAGAAGCTGAGAGTTTAGGCCAAAGGAGCTTTGTCTTATTGTTAAGCGTGCACGACGCTGGGCATAAAACACAGCTAACGTTCTTCACACTCACCTTATGAGTTCTGGAGTTGGTGTGGAACGCCTGGGTCTCGCCACTTCTTCGCCTGATGCACAGGACAAAGGAAGTTTTTAGGCTTCTTCATTTTTTTTTTTTTTTTACCATTTTTCTCTTCTCTGTCTTATGAGCTATGTTTGGAAACACTTAGAGATTTGAGTCCCATCAATAAGCAACTCTGTATGAAAACTCTGCAAAATGAATCTAGAAAACAAATTCTCTGCCCTGGCAATACAACAGCCATATATCAGGCATACGTAGTAGCATTTTCTTTGGCATTTGTATAACCTGATTAACCAAGGAATTACCATGATAAGCCATCAAATAGAAGATCTGTACACTGCAGAGCTCAGCGGAACAGCACATCTTTCTTTGAATGTCTGCTGCCTTGATCCATTCTGTTCCCAAATTACCATAAGAGAATACTAAGCCAGGCCATATGTACAGAGTACATGAATCCAGCATTCTCTGCCTGTTCTTTTCTTGAAATACCAAGAAAATGTTTTACCTCTAACTAGGAACCATTCATTTAAAATTTCCTAGAATGTGCTGGATACAGCAGAAGAAAATCATGCCACGTGTAGCTATAACCTATTTCGTATCACTTTAATTTATACTACTATAATTTTCGTATCAAATAACACAAGAATGGGTAAGCTGCTTCTGTCTTCAGTTCATTCTAGCATCCTCCTCTCCTATCCCAATCCATAAACACACGCTTGATTAAATTCATTTCTAAAATCAAATGATACAGTAAGAGTTGACAAATATAGAAAGAAAATAGCAATGTTTATCCAAAAACATATTCACTTTCAAGATTTAAACATTAATCATTCTGAACCCACCGAGCCATTTTATCATAAGATTTCCCTGCTGTAAAAGTAAGACATTTGAAAGCCTCCAAAATCAAGCCCAAGAGTGTGTAAATTAATGCATATATGCTCCAAGATCCGAGGAACTGTTCCTTCTTTTAAATCATACTCTACTTCTGGTAGCTAAGATATACTTACTGGATAAGTTCCTTTTAATTGCACCCTAGAATTAGAAATAGACACTATAAGGTTTAAGACCACATATATGTTATGTACAATATGTATATTTCTGTTATTGCAATTAAACTGAACTCAAAAAAAATGCAGATGGGGAAAAATGATTCTTTTTCTCAGAATTGCATTCAAGTTGGAAATTGTAGACACATACATATAAATCAGTTTTTCATTTTACTCGAAGATTATAGAGGGGAAGAGAGGGTAAATAACAAATCTTCCAAACCAGAAAAAATCCCTTACCTGGGTAGATTTGATAAATTAAAGCAACTATTAAATAGTCCATTAAAAAAAAAAAAGAGCCCTTGATATCCAGCAGACAAGAAATTAAATTCAAGTTTAACTCATGTTTGATGTTTAAAAATTATAGAACGTATTCTGGGTACTCTCTGCTCTTATCACATGGGGTCCATAAGTCGCTCATAGAAATAGTCATTAGTTTACTAATGCAAGTTTTAAAGATATGTGTGGCAAATGTCAAAGAGAAGGAAAATTTGAAGGCATTACCACTGAATGGGCTGTTCTATTCAGAGAGCCAGAGAATTCCATTCTTTCCCACCCACCTCCCTACCCCAGTTTCCTCTACTTGCCTGCCCTGGGGGCCACTGATCTATCAATTGGGAGTCATTTCTTCAGCGCAAGGCATTGTGATCCTATTGGGATGCAAATTGCCTTGGCAGGAATAGTCTGAGAAGGTCATTTTCAGATTTATAATGCCCTAGTCTTTTTGATAAGAGAGGACTGATTAGACAGAAGTTTTTATTCAAAATCACCGTGTGAAAGGTTCTTAGCATAGGCTGCTTCCAGAAAAGCAGAGCAGTAGAAGGTGGCCTCAAAAGGTGGGGCACGGGCTGGCAGGGCCTCCTTAGGAGAATGTCAGGGACAGAACTCGGGGGTGGGGAAATGGAAGTATAAGAAAGTTTTCCAGAAGGCATGACTCTGAGTTTGGTGGGTGATAACCAAACGTACAATTGTTTCTACTTTCTGACTTTGGTGAAGGCTCAAACTGGTGGCTACGCAAGTTTTCTTCTCTCAAATGATAACATTAACAAGTCAGGACAAGATATAGCACCTCTGCAGCAGACTTATAAGAAGCCCTTTTCCCTCTTTCCTAAGAATTTATCAGAAGTTTTTCTCATTTTGAACTCATTTACGACAGAGGAGCAGTTTCAGTCTGAATAAAGATTCACTGGTCGCTTTTTAGCGGCTCTCTCGAACTATATTTTCTGGCTCATCTTGCCTAATAGCACAGTCTGCATGTGTGTGCCACATAGACACTTATTACATTATTAGTAAAAATTTTTTAAATTCATAAATATTTATTTTAATAGATAAACATTTTAAATCAATATGTTTAATTAACAAGTTTTGTTAAATTAATTAACATTTTAAATAAATATCATTTAAATCAGCTACAGTCATTATCAGAGCTTGGATACAGGTTGGCTTTTGGAAAATAAGAATCTATAGACAAAATAATAAGAGAACAAATTATTTAAACGGCATTAAAATGTTTTTCTAGGTTAAGGAGCCTCGGACAAAATTTTGTTAATAGGGTCTGAAGGAAAAGATACAGGGGCTTTAGTTTGAAGAAGTCAATCACAAGGTTGACATTGAGGGAATAGGACCCACCTGGTATAGTGAGACCTGAAATCCAGGAGTTAGGGGACCCCAGAGGCTACATTGAAGAACTTTTGGTTTCTCTGTCTTACCCTTTTGTTTAAAATGTTACACTTGTGAAACCAAGAAAGATACAAAGCTTCTTTGGTATTCATTGCTTCCCGGTAGATCAATTCATTTGATAGATATTTATTATTCAGAAGCACTAGACAGGAAGCCCCTGTGACATTTTTTATTCAATATTCCTTGTGAATGAAAAATCACAGTGCAAGCAGACATGGCAGAAATATGCAAGAAAACTCTGTTGTTTAGAAATGAGAAAGAATAATTTCAGATCAGTTTAGAAAGGAACAGATATTCACTCCATCAGCAGAAAGTCATTAGCAACAGAAAAGCAAGTCCTGTTGTCTCTGGATCCGGCATATAGACCTTCGATGGCCTTGATGTCACAACAGGACAAATCTAGAACAAGGTTAAGGTGATAATGACCACACAAACCACATTCAGGAAAAAAGTCCATTGAATTCTAAAACCTTATCCTCCCCAAGTGACCACATTTCCCTCCTTGCAATGATTCTTTTTATAGGTAGATTGTGAATAGACTGCCTTCATTTTGATTTAGTCAATTCACTCTTTTTCCTTAAAAAAAAAAAAAGAATGTAATGTGTCATAACCTGAGATGTTACCTAACCGTGGTGTTGGAGTCATCCACCTAGTCTCCGAAGGTGCTATGATCATCAACTCTGTGGCTTAAATAGAGAACCACAGCTTGCCAGCTAGTGTAGAGCATT
Organism: Camelus bactrianus; assembly: GCF_048773025.1. NCBI lineage: Eukaryota > Metazoa > Chordata > Mammalia > Artiodactyla > Camelidae > Camelus > Camelus bactrianus. The sequence goes on from NC_133551.1 coordinate 29,848,846, forward strand.
TGCCTCAAACAGTATTTGATTGATCAAATTGGCACAAGCCTAGGGATATTTCAGAGAGCACTGTTTCATTCCATTTCCTCTTGCAAGGCACTGATCGGGCAGGTGGGGATCATTTTAAACATAGCAAAGACCCTTCTTTTTGCTGCTTCAAATTCATTGCACTTTCAACCTGAGGAAAATGATTGATATTTACTCTGAACAATGCAAACTGGTACTGATTTGCCTTCAATGATGAAATATATATATGTGACAGCCTAGAAAGACTGACTTGAAAGCAGGGCTCTTCCTCCCAAGATAGAAAGTATGATTATGTATTATTGTATCTTGGCCAATATAAGGTATGGTCCAGGGACTTATTTTAAATTCAGGCTTAAAAACAATGTGGCTTACAAATTGTTTCCTTACTTCCCTTTATAGGTAGATTGTTTTCTTATTCTTTATGATCACGTTTTACAAATGTCTATGGTGCTTTCTGGACAACCTCCAGATCTCGCATACACACATATACCACACACATTTTTCACACATAGCACTAGGAGTTGGGATACCTATGTATTAATTTAGCTTGTTATGGGAAGTGCTCTGATGATCTGAACACACATAAGACCAGAAACTTTCAACTACTAAACCTAATTCATCTGCCTCATTCATACTGAGTTACAAATTTTACAAGAAGCCAACCTGGCCACCCTGCCTTGGCAACAATTTTCACTATACATTTTTAAGGTAAAAATGTTGAGGGTTCTTACCGGGCTGCGCCTCTGTGATCAGCAAAAAGGAAGAGAGAACAGACACCTAGTCAGAGAATGATGGATCAGTCAACAGGCTTGGGTAACAGAAGACTTCATCAACAGCTAACCAAACACACACTCTGAGTAATCGGGCCAAAGAAGGACAGGCAGTCATTGTGTTGGTGGCTTACTTAAACCATAAGGAGGTCTTGGAGAAACTTAAAGAGAATCCATCCACTGTACAGCATAGCTTTGCTAATGGGAATGTACTAGTTTCAGTTCTACGTACACAAAGACAAAGCAGAAAAATACAAGAAAATTTCACTGGCAGTTCTTCATGCCTTGTCCTGAGATGTTTTTCCTCCATATTGTTTGGGAAGGGGCGTTTTAGGGAATAGGTAGTTCAGGGAACACTGTTTCCCCACACAACAGGGTATTAGTAAACATCACAGACATAATACATTTCCCACATAATCAGGGCTTTAATTAGAGTCTCCAAAACTCAGAGGGAAGGATCAGAGAGACCTCTTCTTTGCCTGGCTTTTCCCTTTAGCACTCTGTGGAGTGAGTGCTGCTGAGGACGTTTTTAAAGCACATGTTCTTGGTCTGGTGCTTTGGGCAGTCTCCAGCAACGGGTAGGATGTGGTGAGGGAGATGAGGAGCTCCTGGCAAGCGCAGGTGGGAATGAAGAAAACCGTCCAGCAGCCACGGAACACTGGTGGACCGGGTGATGCGTGGACAAATAGACATATGACTTCTTTCTTTAACTCCTCAATCCTGGCTGCTACCATTTACCCCAGTGCTCTCTAGTTGCTCTCCATCTTTAGGATGTTTCTGCAGTAACAAGAGTGACTATGATGTGAGTGGGGCAAGCGCTGTTGCTCGGAGCTTCCGTTTCAGGATATGAGCTTGCCCATGAATTCACAGAGGCTGTACCGGGGACCCAGTGCTGGCCAAATCCTAAAATCTGGGCAAGAAGCACAAACGCAAAAGTATCTGGAAGGTTGCATAAATGAAAAAGATGGCTCTATTCTCCAGAATATAGACAAGAAATAAAAACCTATAGTCTTCTATACCTGGGAGGTCTCCATGGATATATAGTCCAATTGCCTTTAAGATACAGAGAAGAAAAAGAGACTAGAAAAAGGGTAGAACCAGAGTCAGAATTTAGATCTCGGGTCTCTCATCCTCACGTTCTTTCTAGGACACCAAGCCTGATGCTGTTGGAGGACTCCTAAAGCAGAGAGCCAGGAATGGTTACTTTTCAGACGAGTATCAGTCAGCAGCTAGGATTTTAGACATATTTACTCTGGTCAATTTTACTTGTAAAATTTTAGACTTTATTATTCACCATGTTTTCCCAGTTCTGTTCCATATCGATGCCACTTTCTTATGAATCTGTTTATCTGCATGGATGCAATTTAAATAAAATCAGAAAAAAAGGACAGTTATGACTATGTATTTCTGGGCTCAAATTCTTTTACTGACAAATGTATCCTGTGTTTGGAGACAAATTCAAGCCCTGTTTTATATAAAGTTTTTGACTTTAAAATTCTTTAATGACCAGGCTAAAGTTCTTCTCTAAAGAAGAAAAGGTGGGGATTTATGATTTTAGCTTCAATTTCATGGCAAACAATTCACACTTAAAAGCAGCATAAATTACAGCAAAGAGGGGATTCAAAGAGACAGTTTTCCCCAAGATGATTAGGAGAAATAATGCAAAATAAAATGTACATTGCAACCATGTAGGCAGAACTCAAATTCAAGAAGTTTTATTTAGGACTATAGAAAACAACACTTTTCAAAATACTTCTAATTATATTAAGTCACCCAAAATTAAGTTCAGTGAGTTAAAAACCCATATATTTTAATCAACAGTTCCTGTTTGTATTCTTTTCTAGTAAAAGTTAGCATGATTAAAAAAGCATTTTGGGAACTCTACTGCCAAAACGCCTTCATCAAGATCCAGCTGTTTAGATTCATGCAGTCACAAGCTTGCTAACCAGAATCCAGAAGACCCAGCTAAAAGCTGTGGAAAGGTCAGACCCAGAAAACCTCAGGTCCATCATTAAAAGCTATCTGAAACCTTAAAAAGCAGGCAAAGGATCCCAGAAGTCAGACTGAACGGCTTTATATGTTAATTGTCATCATTAAGGTTCAGAAAGCAGTTGTAGGCTCTGCTGAACAGGGACAGCAAGGCCATTACCAGCCAGGAGGGGAGGGTCTTTCCTGTTAGAAGTTTTATTTTACTCTTTCTCCTGTCATTTCCCAAGAACCTTGAAGCCTCAAGTGGTCTATCTTTGCTCTACCACTATATAGAACTGGCTTCGAAGATGGAAGGAAACTCATTCAGGGTCTGGTCCTGATAGATTCTGTAAGCCGAACTCTTTCTGTGTTAAACTGCAAACTCAGTAGTGTGCAGGGCAAGGAGCAGGGGTGCCGTGTGTGAGGGCACACGTGCTTCACAAAGCTCTGGGGAACTAACCTCCAGGTGGGTGCACCCATGTTTGCAGTGTAAAAATTTGGACCTAGGGCTGCCGGATCTTCAGAGTCATCAGAGAAGATGCATATCTTGATTTTTTTAATTAATTTCAAAGATTCTGTTTTTTAAACGGTGCTGAGATTGTTTTTAACTACACAACCAAACAAAACATCCATTCTGTTGTTCAGAAACTGCAGGTGGCCAATTTGTCTCTGATTGCAGACATTTGTATCACACATAATAAGCTCTCAGTAAATTTTTTTGTCTACTGTTATTACTTCACTTGATTACTCAGACAAGGAATTTGCAATTGGTCTATTTGTTTTCTGCACAAACTTCCTGTGTTCCTGATTAAACATTAATTGTGCAATTCCTAGTCTTCCCTCGATCTTCTGATGCATCCTGGAGAAGGTATTGAAAAACATTTTATTTTCTCCTCTACTTCCATTTTTATGTTCAGCCTGGAGATAAGTCTTACTTTGTACTTTGACGCTATTTTCAAAGTGAGTATGCACTACTGATTTATGATTTGGTTGCTAGAATGAAGATCTTTGGTCAGAACATTTTGTATTTCTACAATATATATACTTTGCTGTATGAATATGCCCTCCTAAGAGAAGATACTTCTGGATCTGTCCTCGAAGTACCCACAGTGTCCTTACCCCACATCAGCTTTGTTTGGTTATTTTTTGCACAAAAGGATTAATTTAAATTCAGCTAACTTTAGTCCTAGCCAATGCGGGTGTTTTAAGATATATATAAAAAGAAGTAACCAAACACAATCTGGCTTGTCAAAATCGCTAAATAACCAGCCTCAGGTCTTGAAGCTTTACAACATCCTCATTTGCTAAAAATTCAGTGCTGTAGGGAAACAGGAAAAAGCGTGAAAAGCCACAAAGCGCCAAACAAATATTATTTTTATACAGTCTAGTCACAGCAAACTCAGTGATTCAGTGAGAGAATTTTCTAGGAAAGAATTAGAATATATGATCATTGTGTTTATTACTATGATCCTAGCCAATATTCTTATTTGCTCTTAAATGCTTTAGGGTGAAAACAATCTATCAGGCAAGAACCTATGGGAAATCACCCTCCCCTCCCCCTCAATGGTATGCGTTTGTCTATAGTTGAATTTGTTTCTGTGTCTGTTACAAGTCAGATGACAGTGAATGCCTATCACATCCAGCAGGGCTTGGAGAGATGATCTTCTGAAACTCCATTTGGGAAGAGAGACAAAGCACCTGTAACTAACCAAGATACCACTAAAAGTTGAGTGGGCTAAGCGTCAACAACATGGACATTTCCAAGGAAGAATGAGGCAGGCGCATAGGAGAGGAATCATCTTTAAAGACACACAGCTAGTGAGGAAAAGGAACACTTGTGGTTGACATTGCTGTCAGAGCAACACAGGAGGAGGAAAGATAATGAGGAACAAGACATTTTTAAAGCACCACTTTAGGAAACTTCAGGCCACTTAGTATTTCAATTGGCCAAATTTGGATAATTCAGAGATAAATTCAGGGTCAAGAAGAATAAATGAAATTGGCAAAATACAAAGAAAGGTTGTTGAAGGGCGCCAATGATACGTACGTCACAGCATGTCACATAACATGAAACTGACTCCCAATTACTCAGAAGTAGGTCATTTAGTTTAGTAATAATAATTATAATAGGTACTGGTTTTATTCTTGGAAACAAAAATCATTGGGTCCACATTTTGATAAATTGCAATGGTCTGACTCTGCTTTTTTTGTTCTTCCTACATCTTCTTCTCTTCCTTCCTCCAATCACATGACCTGCTACCAGAGCATCTCCTGCGCGTGGTACAGGGACTGCCAGCTTTGGGTCAATGGCAGGATGGGAGGTTACAGTACTGATTGCAGCATCCACTTAGGTGAGTTAAATAGACAAGCAACCACTTCGTGGTGCGTGTTAACATGGAAACACAACATTTTCATATTTTCCAGTGGAGAGGTCGCCTGTGTCAGCTGTGTGTCAGCATCCTGGGAACATCTTCCCAATAAACCAGGCAGCCGAGACAAGAACAATGTATTTTCTTTTTATATAGATCTGTTTCATTGTTGCTTAAAAGAAAAAAAAGATGGAGGTACCTCGTATCCAATTTGTGCTACCACTAAGAATTACCCTGGTAGTAAAATGAACCACATAAGAGATGATTCGCACTTTATAAAGATTTTCCTTCTCTGTCTCTGACAACTCCAGGAGGGGATAATTTTTCTGACTAACTGGGGAAAAAAAGAAGAAAAGAGGACAACTTCCCTTTCCTAGGCCACCTTCACTAGCGTTCACTCAGGGACATGCTATCATGTTGTACGTTCAAAGAAAATTAACTTAAAAAAAAGTTCGCCTAGCTCATGGTAAGTATATGTAGCTGGACTAAACCAAGTGGAAGCTGCAATAAATGAAACTTAATACTAAAATATTTGATCACATGCCTATGACTGAGGCAGAGGTGAATCTTTACAAAATTACCCCGTGGCCCTTAATCACAGGCTTGTAAAATCACTTAACAACCAACTTCCTTTTTTTCCCCATAGGGCATAGTTAGCCCTTGCCCTGGTTCATAAAGGTTTGTTTTTAAAGTTCGGAATCGGTTTTAGGTGTTAAATACAGTCAGTCATCAGATATACAGAACATGTACAGAGTAAATAATGTTTGGCCAAGATATAGAAAGGACTTATTTCTTACCGGACTTTTCCTCTAAAAGTGCAGGCATGGGGAGGAAAAAATAAAGAGACAATGAAAGCGATGAAAGGTATATTCAAGAAGATACAACTCAACATTCAGAGTAACCTTCCTTAAAGCAGCTCTCCACGGCATTGCTCTTATAAATGCTTCCTGTGGGTGTCTGATCCGGCCATTTCCCGGCTGCTGGCTTTATACCACCCCCAAATATGCCACTTTGCCATACTGAATGTTTTGAGCTGTAGGCACATGAAAAGAGCAAATGCAAGGAGAGGCTTTCTCTGAACTCCCATAATCTGCCTAAAGATACATCTTCCAAAAGGAAATCAATATTCTGAACAGTTTCATCAACCAAGCAGGACTGACTCATCAGAGGACAGGAGACCAGAAGTTGACACCATATTCAGAGAAACTTTATCACAAACTATCATACTTCTCATCTATGCTTCTAAGGGCCCATTCATGTTCCTTAAAAATCATTTACTCTCCCCTAAGAAGCCTCCATCCCTGTGAAGATGGTGTTCAATCGTAAATTCTGAAGCCACTTCTTTGAGTTACTCATTTTTCCTGAGTATCGGCCCGGTATACGTGAAACAGACATGTTAATAGACTTATGTTCATTTTTCTGTTATTAATCTTTTTGCTAAAGAGTCCCAGCTGGAAAGCTAAGATGCGTTGAAGTAGTTTTGCATCCTCTACAAATTCAAGTTATAAAGGGCATAGGTGTGGCCTCCATTTGAGTACATTCTAAGCTCGCTTTTGAATGGTTGACTTTTATCAAGTAGATTTGTACTTTGAAAATAGAAGATTATGCTTTGTAATATTGAAAGGAATTGGAAAATTCCACGAATGTGTTGCAGATTTTCCAAAATTTCCAATCTTATCAGGGAAAACTGACATCTATTATCTTCTCCCAAGATACCCTGGCTCAAACTGTCACTTCTCTTCCCATTTTTCACTTGCCCTCACTCTCCATGGGCAATTACAAATTATTTTCCTGGTGAGTGGCCCCTGGCCCCTGGGAGTGCTCTTTTATTTCCTCAGCAACTGTCTGAATTTCATTTCATTTCTTGCTTACAGTAGTATGCACTCCTTCAGCCTCCTCCGTATTTTATCTCCTGAATCCATCCTTCGTACTACCCTTAGAATTATTTTACAAAAATACTGATGTGAATGTATTACTCTGCCCATTGAAAACCCATTATTCAGAAAATAGAATGCAAGCTTCATTCTGTCTTTTAATGCCTTCATAATAGGCTCTGGCTTCCCTCATCTTGCACTGTTGTCTACATGAAGCCTACACTTAGCTGCAGACCCTCCTTCGTGTCTCCCAAAGGTGCAGTCCACTCATATGTGTCCCTGCCTTCTGCTCAAGCTGCTTCTTCAGCCTTCAATGCTTCCCCCTCTCCCTTCATTACTATCTCACTTATTCTTCAAGGCCATTAACATTTCCTCCATGATGCCTTTTCCAAGATTTCCAGTCAGAATAAATCATTCCCTGGCATCTCTAGCCTCAGAGAAAACAAAGGCACACGTTGCTAGTATATTTTTTGCAGTTCTTATTTTGTTCTGTGTTATTTAGGTGTCTCTGTTTCATTATGCGTTCTCAGTAATGGTTATGCATGGATTCGCTGAGCCCCAGCCTAGTGCGAGGCACACAGTAGGCACTCAGAGCATGTTTTTGAATTTTCTTTTTATGGTCATTAAAACATGATACAAATGTTTGAAGCACAGTGTCTTTTAAAATATAGAAAGATGAACTGGTCTCTGCAATAAGGCTGAACTGTATACAGCCTGAGGGACATGGCCCCAGTGGTAGTGGTTCCTTTACCAGCTCCTGTGAATGTATCACTGAGCTCCTATTTAACTGTCGATCTCTCTGCCCGTTAGTGAACTCAGGCGCTAATAGATGTTACAAAGGCTCCAAGGAAGTGGCACTGTTTTGCACAAACATTAGTGTAGAGCTATGTGATCAGATCTCCAGGGTGGAATGTTCTCCTATAGCAAAAAAATGACTACTTCAGAATAACTGAGGCTCAAGATAGGACCCACAGCCTTGGTGCTGCTTTCAGACTAGACCCTAATAAATAGCACAGAGAAATGAAAAAATTTAAGGTCCAAGTCCTTAATTTACAAACAAAAGAATTTTGGGGTTAAATAGCTTCAAAGGAGTTGTCATGGAAGGAAGTGCATGAGTTTTTACATATGCAAATTAGCTTAACCCCTTATTTTCTGGATGCTTTTGAGCAAGTTACACTGTTCCTCAATCCCATAGTTTGCAAAGCAGGGAAGACTGCTGCCTTGTAGAACTGTTGTGAAAATTAAAAATGTGGATGGCAGTGACGGCTAACGTTTGCTGAGAATTTTACTATTACTGTTTTACCTCATGAGGTTGGTGTCATTATCTCCAGCTTACTAAGGAGGAAAAGGAGGCTTGGATGAGTTCCAAGGTCACCTGGTTACAAAGATTCAGAGCTGGGACTGGATCCCCGCTTGTCTAACTCCAGGGAGCTGGGTTGGGGTGGGCGCGTGGCAGAGCCCAATTCCCCTAAACAGACTGAATCCAGTTTCAAGCCCTTATGAGCACTGGGATTTAGAAATGACAGAGCTAAAAGCTAACAGATCACAGAGCCTGGAAGATAATCTTGGATTTTTCCAAAGGAAGGAGTTTAATAGATCACGCCTGTCTATCATCGCAGGTCTCAGAATGAGCTTTTCAGCAAGTAAGCTTGTGTTTCTAGGCATGATTTCAGATCTTGGAATTAAACTCTGATTGTAAGGTAAATTTCTCAGCCTTTTTCTAGAATGAAATGCATTTGATTAAATTAGAATTAGAGGAATAAACATGAACACACAGATGATAAGGGCTCACCCCTCACTCCTACTCCAGGCTCTATGATGATTAAACCATCTTTACTCAACATGTTGTAATTGTTAGCAGCTATCAACACCTAGGCGATGACCTCTTGGGAGTTTCTTCAGAATGTTGAACAAAGAAAAAAACATGACAAGACAATTCTCTTTTGGGGAAAACAAAGATATTTCTTGATTGAAAAAGAGCTAATCGCATCAGAGTTATTTTTAATTATGGAAAAGATAATAAAAGGACAGAAAAAGAGCTTTATACCTCCAGGTACTCGTGTTCACAGAAACAATTTGGGTTGAATTTACATACATGTAAAATATAACCAGTGAATTGTCTCTAAGTGCAGGGATGTTCCTGTCTGATGGTCTGAGCAACATAATTCTCTAATTTGCAAGCCTTGTTGAAAGGTAGCTCAGCCTTATGATCAACGGCTTTCCAAGGAGCCCAGAGACCCCTACCCTCTGCAAATGGAAAATCTCTCTCTGGCTGCATTATCCCAAATCGCTTTTTAACGCAAGCAGTCATTCAAGTTAGGTCTTGTCGAAGCCTTCCTTTCTGCATGAAGGGCTGGAGATCAGCAGCATTTAAGATTGAATTCTGTTTAAGACCCAGAGCTAAAGCTAACAGAGGTGAATAGAGAAAATATACACCACAATTTCAATGATCCTTCCATGGAGATTTTGTGCTCTAAATATACCCCCGTCCTCTTAATGAGGAACTGAGTTGCCATGGGAATTTTTGGCATCAAGTTTTATAGAGTGGGATCAAGACACAAAAAGCCAGATCTAATTTCCAAGCTTTTTAAGAGTCTACAATTGTTTAACCTTAAAAATAGGATGGCTATATTTTGAGTCTTTATATTTTAACAAATGAGATTTTCTTATTGATGTAACTCCTTCCTATCAGTTATGTCTGACTAGTCAGGTATTCACAAGGAGCAAAAGGATGATTTAGTCATTTATTAAACCATTAATGAGTATTCATTGGGCACCTAATTAGGACCAGACACTGTTCTCGGTACATTAGTGAGCAAAGCAATAGGAGCAACAGACAAAACTGCTCAATGAGCTTTTGTGGGGACAGGGAGGAGATAGATTATAAATAATAAATATAATAAAAAAGCAAAGTATTTAGTATTTTAGAAGATGATATATGCAATTTTAAAAAGTAGAGCAAATACAGGGGGTTTGGGAATGCCAAGAAAGAGAGCTTTGTGACTTTAAATAAGGTGGTCAGGGGAGGGCTCACTGAGAAGGGGACTTGACGAAGCACCTGAAGTTGAAAGGGAGGTCGCAGTGCCACCCTAGGGGAAGAGGGAATGCCAAGGAGAGGGAGGGAATGGAGTGAGAAGGAAGGGTGGCAGGTGTTAGTCTGGAGTTGGGGGTGTCCCCACCACGAGGCTCTCAGAGGCCACTGTGGAGACCGGTTTCCCTCTGCTTCAGCGTGGCTCATGACTGTTACTTATCAGGAGTCCTCAGCGTGGACATTTAGTCACTGTTGGTTGTTGAGAAGAGGCATTGATGAAACAGATGAAACAAGACCAGAAAACACCTGGAGGGGACATATGTTGTTGTTTTTCATTACTCTTTGGAAGCTTATTTTGATTCCCCATGTACCATGTTAAAAATAAAATAATAAAATAAAATAAAGTTGGGCTTCCAATGGGCTAGGAGGTAGAAAGGGAGTTTCGGCGGGGCAAAACAGAATGAGAGCAGTCCATCTTGCCTTCCCTCTGTGCCAGCCACTTCAGGACAATTAGCTCAGCCCGGCATGCATGGCTCTGTACCACTGCTGTGCGGGTGGCTGATTTGAAGCAATAGTTCCTAAGGTCCATGGGCAGTTAGTGACTGTCCTTCAGACAATATAAGAGACAGAAGGAAATCTCACCTTCATTCTGTTTAGAAATGAAATCCCCCCTCCCACCACTCCACGTCTGAGGAAGCATTTCCTGACATCATTAATATGAGTGATTCACACTCTAAGATTTTTTTCTAAAACAATTAAGAAGTACATTCATTGCTGTAGATTATTTCTAGCACTAAAAAAATTCTCCTTCAAAGAACAATAGGATAGATGTTTTTTCATACTGTTACAGTTATTTTTACACTATTATTTGTATATTTATAGAAACCCTTTAGTATAAAAATAAATGGTATAAAAAAGGTAATAAAGTATCTATCCTTTATTCTCAAGGTCAGGGACCATGAAGTGACTGAAATCTGAGACTTGAGATGAGAAAACAGGCACCTCATTAGAATGTACGGGATTTGGGGAACAGAATTATGAGAGGAAATTAGCACCCACAGAAAATAAGAACACATTAATAAGCTTTAGAAAAGAACTTACAAATAACTCCTGTAAGAGAATAAACAGAGTTAGTGTTCATATTGTTCATCCATTCAATAATGGAGAAACACTTGGTTGAATTGAAGGAGAAAAGATAAAAAATTTGCTGTCTTTATAAAATAATGTGAGAGAGATAGGTTTCATTATATCACAGTGAAACATCAAGTTCTGTATAATTTCCCACAGGGACAAGCATCCATCTGTCCAGTCAACGAACAAGTATCTTCTAAGTACCTACTGCACGTTACTCAGTGTCATAGACTCTTGAGGAAAGGCCCCATTAAAGAAGGACTAAGAACCTATAACTTCTGGGTGCAGGATTAATTTTTATAAACCCAACGCTTACTGAATTATTCACAAGTTCTTCTTCTGTTACAAACTTATTTTCCAAAATGATTGCTTCTTTACAGGGCCCATTCTACCCTGATTACACCATTAGCTAAGAAAAATGGTTTTAAATTCAACTCCATACCAGTAGGACTAACACAATCAAGACAGAAGAACTTGAAGATATAAAAGCTAGCTTTTTTGATAATTAGCATTGTAATTAAAAGCATATAATTCAAGAATTTGCTACCTCTAGTTGAGGACACCCAAACATTTTTATGCGTCAATATTGTGGGTATATTGTCTCATTCAATTAGATTTTAAGTGAATAACAGAAATTGAGGGTTTAAGATCTCTGACCCTGTCGTTCATGTTTCTGGAACGCCCAATCAGATCAGGTGGTCTGAGATAGTAGAACACAATGAAAGAATTTAGAGTCATGCAAGGAAATTCTCTTATACCTCACGAAGGGAAGCAAAATACCCTGTATTCAGAGGGTACAACCAACATTAATTGGAGAAATAATGACAAAGGCAATCCAGATTGAACTCATTTTTTGCTCATTTTGCAAGGAGATCGAAACATACCACAGCTCAGAGATTTCTTCTTACTACCATGGGTGGGGGCATAAGGGTTTGAAAAAATGGTATTTTTATTTAAAGATCAGGAAATGGAAGCAACAGAGAATTCTCTAGGAAAAGTAATTAGTAATGAAAGAAAGAACAAACATTCAGATATGAAAGAAACTCTTCTGCAGATGGTCCATAGCTTATTATAATGTAAGAAAGAGAAGAATGTATTTTGAGACAGTTAGATCCCACCCATTTCCCCATCTATTTTTCTCTCTAAGGCCTGGAGAAAAAGAGGTACATCTCACATGCCACTCCTAGGTGGTTCTGGCCAGGCTGCTTGCAGCTGTGTCTGGAGGGGGCTTCTCAGACTGCATCTGGGATGTGGGACCCAGTTGCAATGTCTACTGAAGGTCTGGATGGGGAGTGGCAGTTTCCGTGCTCCATGCTTGATATTCCTGGTCTAGACCCAACCCAAATCATGTTTGCCCTACGAAGTCTCCTTGATGGGCAGAACCCAGACTGAGCCTCTTCCCTCCAGCTCGCTGCACAGGAGGTCTGGGCTGAACACTTAGCATCAGAATGCATGCCATCTTTAGCCTCCCCTTGCACCGTGCAGAGTTTCTGCTGGGAGCAAATGCCAGCGTGTAGGAGACTGAAGCTCTCCTCCCCCACTGATGACTCTTTGTTTTTACTGAACTCAATGGGGTGCTGAACCTTCTGCCAAAGTGAGGACAGGAAAGGGGGTGGTGTTACCAAGCAGCAGCAAATTCAGGGATTTTGCTCTCTGGCAGGCTAATTTGGGGGTGGCAGGGTGGGTGGGCCACCTGGAATAGACAAACAGCACCAGATCGTCCTCAGTTGAAAGCTATCTCCCCCTCCCCTTATATTTTGATTAAATAACTCCGTTGTGGATAGCACATCTCCAGGAACAAGATTAAACTAATTGCTCCTTCATAACTCTATGTCAAATTCTTTAACTCCTGGTATCACTGAATTTTGCAGGGGAAAGGGAGGAGGCATGAGCACACATGCCAGGGTAGGTCAACTCCTACTCGCTCATTTTGCTCAGCCCTCTTTTCCTCGACTTTGCTCAAGTCCTCCCTCGCTATTTTTATTTTCTTTCTGCTTCCCACAAGTCTCTGAAGTTAGGGAAGAGGGAAATGGAGCTCAAAAGGAACAGATGCTTGTCGAGCCCCTTCCTCAGTGACAGACACTGAAGCAGGCATTTTGCAACATTATCTCCTGCCATCTTTACATCATTCCTGAGAAGGTAGGATCATTATTCCCATTTTACAGACTTGGGATCCGAGGCTCTGAGTTAAGGAGTTTGCACATGGACATGCAGACAATAAGATACAGACTCAAAGGCCTGTGTGCTTCCTCCTTAACCAGTGTGCTTCAAGGAAGTGCTCTTTCTTGGTCCTCTCGCTGCACACTCAACCTGCCCCTAAAACAGAGAGCTTCCCACAGAGATTCTTGGGCCAGAATTCACAGCAGGGCATTAAAGCTGAGAGGGATAGAAAGATAACTGAATAGTAGACCCTGATTCAACGTAGGTGAGAAAATACACTGTGGTTTTAACTTCACAGAAAAGAGGCAGATGCTGGAGTTTTAGTCCGGGCCCCTGAACCTTCAGCTGCCTCTTGATCTTTCTGAGTTGATTCCTTCTGTAAAACAGGGCGATCACCACCTCCCTGTCTGCTTAGTGGTGTACCTGCTCATTTCATCTTTCTGGTCGTGACAGTGGTTAGAAAACATAAACCACTAGTTATCATGAACCGTCGCCATAAAAAATCCTTGCTGACTGATTGACTGATTGATCAGAGGGAACCGAAATAGATGAGTCATAGAAAGACAAGGTGTCATCCCTTAACAACTAAAGCAAAGCAGACACAGCAGCAAGGCAGCCTGCCTGACCTGTCAGCTCAGCCTCGCCCTCCCGCCATGTGGAAGAAGGCATGGAGCAGGCCCCACGGCGGGGTCCCAGGCACCATCAAAGTGATGGTCTTCAAAGGGGTCGTGAGTACTCAGAAATTATTTGTAAAATGTTTGAGATGATTAGCGAGCTTTTAATTTAGTTTTCTGGGAAGAGAACCAATAGCTGTTATCAAAAGTGGTACAGCACAGTGGTTCAGAGTTCTGAATTAGAAGCCAGAACTTCTGAGTTTAAATCTGAGCAACTTCACTGACTTAACCGTGACGTCTTGGATTAGCTGATTAATTCTTTTATGCCTCAGTTTTCCTATCTGTAAAATGAGGGTAATAATCATACCTATTGGGTTGTTGTGGGGATAAGTGAATTAATACATGTGAAGCATCTGACACACAGTCAGCACTCAGACTTTCACAACTGCCAACCACCAACACCATCACCATCATAAGTTCTCTAAGTGGTCCGTGACCTTAGAGGATGTTTACAAGTAGTCACCATGAGACACACTCTATTGTTCTGATTAATAATTGCTATCATTTACCAAGCAACTCCTTTGGGCTTTACATACATAAATCTACTTACAAAGTACTGAGTACTTTACACGCACTACTTCCTTAATTCTTTCAAGGATCCTACGAGGTGGATAGTATTATTAAAATGATCTTACATTTGATTAAGCCTGGACTGGGGCTTAAAGGTTTATGTAACTTACCCAGGGTCATATGGATAATGAGTGCAGAGCCAGAACGCAAACTTAGTTTTGACTTATTCCAGAGCAAAAATCTGTAGTCAGTACAGAAATGAATGCTTATAGTTAAAGACAATTGCTCAAGGTAAGTCAGCAGTGATTCTTGGTTCACCGAAGAACAAAAGGAAAGGAATCAGTGGCAGCTCACAAGAGGAAAAGATGATACTGTGCTAAGAACTACAATGTAGCATTTGTCTTCTTGATTCCATGAAAGCTGCGGGAGCCAGAGGCTTCAACGTACCTAGTAAGCAAAGCACATGGCTGAAAAGATGTGTGCCCCTGTGGGTTTTGTACGAAATGAATGTCTCCCTCTCAGATCCTGTGAGGTGTGAGGAAGCAAGAGACTGTGCATTGGGAGCCACAGGGGAAGCTGACTGCAGAGGGTCCCTTCAGTCAGGAAACTGAATAGGAGACAGGCAGGCGTTTGGACCATGAGGGGAAGTTCAGCCTCTCTGCGCTGCTAGCGACATTAGTGCTACGTTGTTTTCTGATAAATGTGTAGTTAGAATGTTAGCCAGAGGGTTGGACCCATTCTGTCCTGTATTTCTGATATTAGCTCTCAGTGCCTGCTACGTAGAAGTTATTTACCAAATATCTGGTGAATTCATTGGAAGAGGGGTGGGAAACGATGTCCTCTCTCCATGAAATAAATTTGGCGGAGATACACAGTAGAGGATCCCACTGTGAATGTCAGCCTTCAGTGCGGTCTCTGGAGGAAGCATCTTACTCATTCAGGGGATTTTGATGTTAAAACAGTTTAGGAATGGAAAGAGTTCTGGAAAGAGCTTCAAGACCGGTCCACAGGAACCACAAAACAAGTTATTTTAAGTACACATTTTCCTAGTTTGCTACTCAAAACAATTACTAGTCCTGGCCCTACGTGACTCTTGGCTGTTTGGGTTACCTGATTTATCACCATTAATGAACTTCTTAAAAATGTACCCCAGGCTCTGCAGACAATTCTAACAACAACAATAAAATAATCTCTAAACGTAGTATCTATAATGAGTGCAAGCAAATAGTGGAACACGTCTCTGTTTCCATCTCCTCCTTTAAGGGAAAGAGCTTTACATTTTATTAGCAGAAAAAGGTGGACATCCCAACAACTATCATGTAAGGTAGGTGTTCATTATTCTCATTTTAGAGATGAAGAAACTGAGACTCAGTATCTTAGGCTTAAGAAACTTGCCTAAGTGGTACCGTTAGCAGAGGTTGAGTTCAGGACAATCGGATTCCAGTGTCCTTCCCAGTATATGCCAGTTCCTTCAGGGGTAAGTATAAAGTTTCTATTTGTGTTTAAAGAAATGTCAATCACAAATGTCCATATAAAAAAAAAATGGTTTAAAAGTAGTTCCTCTAAAAGGTGGATCCGACTTGGTTCAAAATTAAAGTCTAAAAATAAGAAGTGGGAGGGTACAGCTCAAATGGTAGAGCGGAGGCTTAGCATGCATGGGGTCCTGGGTTCAATCCCCAGTACCTCCTCTAAATAAATAAATAAAGCCTAATTACCCACCCCACCAAAAATTTAAAAAATAAAAAATAAAGTCTGTTAAAAAATACTGACTGTACTTCAATACATTTTTTTAAAAGATAAGCAAGAGATTACCCAAACCTCTTTAACTGAATTCAAGACTTGAAATGCAGATACATTATAATCCAGGACATGAAAAGACAGAATGCTTTTAGGGTAGGAGACTAGAAATGGAGAAGCAAAGCCATGACTCTCACTAAAGGAGCAAAAGTTAGACTTAAAAAAAAAAAATATATATATATATATATAAACATAGAAAAATACATACATATACACACACACAAGGACACACATACATACTATTGTGATGATTAGTTTAAGTGTCAACTTGATTGGCTATCAGGTACCCAGATTAAACATTATTCTGGATGGGTTGTGAGGGTGCTTCTGGATGAGATTAGCAGTTGAGTTGGTGGACTCAGTAGATTGCCTTTCCCTTACCCAGTCCACAGAGGGACTGAATAGAAAAAAAGGCGGAGAGAGGAGGAATTCACCCCATTCTCCTGCCTCACTGTTTGAGCTGGGACATCTCATGTCATCTTCTCCTGCCCTCAGACTGGGATTTACACCATCAGCTTTTCTGATTCCAAGGCCTTTAGACTCAGATTGAATGATCTTTCCAGCTTTCCTGGGTCTCCAGTGTGCAGACAGCATATTGTGGGACTTCTCAGCCTCCATAATCATGTGAGCCAATTTCTTATAACAAATCGATTTATCATCTGTCATCTCTCGCTCTCTCTCATCTGTTTATCTATACACATATATACCTACCTCCTGTCAGTTGTTTCTTTAAAGAACCCTGGCTAATACAAGTAGTAACAAAGAAATGAACAATCAGGAAGTACTAACATATGCACCAGGTATGTCACTAGACTCTTCATTCGCTCACTTATGGAATAACTCTCCGAGTGCCTAATGTGTGCCATGTACTGTGCTAAGCAAAGGGAACAAAAAGTCCAAGAAGATTTGATCCTCCAACGATGGTCTGCATCAAAACTCCATAAAGACCATTATTATCCTCACTTTACAGAAAAGGAAATACAGTCTTAGGACAAATCTGGGGACTTACCTAAGGTTACACAGGTAAACTGGCAGACCTGGGCCTGGTGTCCTGCCTGTCTGAATCCAGGTGCTACACTCTTTCTATTAGTACATGGCTGCCTCCTATTGACCCAAAATTCTGGAAGAAATTATTTGAACAAATGGCCAGAAAGCACTTGGAAAAGGAGGTGGTAACCCTAGGTGCCAAAATATGCCATGTGGATTTGTCTTCAGAAGGGTTTCTTGCACCAACTGTTAGAAGCGCTGTTGGCAGACAGCCTTCAACTGTCAACACTTGAGGATCCGACTCAGCTGCAAAGAGACACCTTGGCCAAGGTCATGCCCTTTCTTAGCCTGCCCATACTGGGGTACTGATTGATGTCACAGTATAAAGGTTATCCATCTCAGCCCAACTCAGAGCAACCCTGAAGGGTCATTCTAGCTCAAGAGTTCCCCATGTGATTAGCTTAGGCTGTTGTTGGATGTGCAAAACAGCCTAACCTCTCCTCTGCCCACCCTACCCTATGGGTGTCGAGCCCAAGGTCACTCCTTAACAAACATCCTGCACACCAAATTTGGAGCTGGCATCGGTAAGCTTCATGCTTCATGGAAAACCTGCTGAGAATAGGAGGGACTTTGTCCTTTTATCATCCTTCAAAGAGCACAACTATAACATGAATAAAAGTTATACGGAGACAGCATTTGGGTTTAATAAATTTCTTCCTACAATGAAACAGCCTTCCTCCAAAAGCAGTGCACTTTGTAAGGCAGAGGGAGTCCTCTTACTGTTGGAGGGGTCTGTATCAACCAGGCAGGTTGGTATCTTACTTAAATGTGTTTCTTTTCACCTTGCTGCTGGCTAGCACATAGCATAATGTCACTGGTATTTAGAAATTAGTGACTAGAAATCTTTAAAAGGAAATTTCCTAGTTTCAATAGGTTCTGGGAATAATTTTAAGACAAATAGGGGGAAAAAAATCTCATTTCCCAATAATTCCCCAAATTAATCTGATATTACTTAAATGGGACAGAAGTGGCACAGACTGTGTCAATGTCCACCAATATCCATTCACTCCTTTGTCTTTTAGTAACAGAACCCTGAATTTTAGCTGGTTATATGTGTATCCAGCCAAAGACTACATTTCCCAGACTCTCTTCCAAATAATATGGCCATGTGACTAAGTTATGGCCAATGGGATCTGGGTGGTGGTGATGGGTACAATTTCTGACTTAAACCTTTAAAGGAAACCACTTGCCTTTTATGTTCTCCTTCCTCCATCCCAAGGCTGGAACATGGAGGTGTTTCATGGTGATAAGGCAGCAGCACCCTCGAAAAGGTGGAGCAATAATACAGAAAGTCCCCTGGTTCTTGAATAACCCCTGGAGAAAGACTCTACTATGCATCTAGACTGCGTACTGGTTTTGACTCTTTTGTGTGATAGAAGTAAACCATCTACTTTGTTAAAGTCAAAACCATTTTGGTTTCTGTTAAAGTAGCTCTACCTGTATTTTAACTCATACAGATCCCAAATCAATGACCAAAACTGGGGTGATTTTCCTTCTTTACCCTATCAGCGTGGTATCTCATTAGGAGACGACAACATGATAAGACTAGAAGTGAACATCTTTTGCCTGTGAGTTAACTTCTGCATCCTCCCCTCTTCTTTTTTTGATGCTCTGCCTTGTTCTGGCCCATATTATACTTGATTTCTATATAAAAATCAAGGGCCAAGGTGAGATCTGGACTGAAATTACGTTTATTTGTTTATACAGTAGGATTTTTGCCAGCAATGAAGCTCTGATTTTCTACATTGCTGAAGCTTTGTTTTGAGGAGGAGTAATTTTCAAATAGGTTTGTTTATACTATATATACACTTAGCTATATATGATTCATTCATCCATCCACCCATCCACTCATTTCATTCATTTATCGAGTCATTTGATCATGTAGCATGTAGAGGAAAACTATCTAAATAAAATAAAAACCAATTCATGATAAATGGGTTACAATTCATTGATACATACTCATAGATAGATGGAAAGAACAAGTGAAACACAACTTTTTCTTAAAATTCTTCAAAAGAAACAGAAATAAAAAATTCAACATAAAGGGAGGGTATAGCTCAGTGGTAGACTGAGTGCTTAGCATGCATGAGGTCCTGGGTTCAGTTCCCAGTGCCTCCATTAAGGATGAATAAGTAAGAACCTAATTACCTCCCCCTCAAAAATAAAAAAAAAATTAAAATTAAAATTAAAATTGAAAAAAAAGAAATTCACCATAAGCCATTGTTATGAATAGCTTACCACTTGGAATTTCTGTTAGTGTAATGATTGATGCTTTTGTAGCATAAGAACCATAGCCTCAATAAAATATTCTGATATATCATTAGCTGGTGTAGGTCCTATTTCTCTTTTAGTTTTGGAATTAAGCGTAGATGTATGAATGTCTGATTATTTGGCTGGAAACATCTAAAAAAAAGTTGTACAAAGCATTCCTCATTTTTATTATGGCACTAACTGGATTTTGAAAGGTTATTTCTATTTATCTGGATTTGGAGATAAGGTTTTATATTTGTCATTTGAGAAATATAGGTTCGCATGGATTATCTAGAAGAGGGCAAGCATCCTAAAGCCAAGAATATTTTTTCAGTTACAATCTCTCTTTACCCTTATGTTTACCCAGAAATAGGCTTACCTTTCCCTAAAGTAGCAATAACTGCTCATTTTCTTACATTAAGTGTCAAAATCACAAATATTTGGGAATCATAGTAATGGCAGAGCCAGGTTCTCACATTAGAGGGAGCCGGCTGGGAGTGCAGGGCAGTAGTGGTAGGGGGTCCTGGGCTCCCCTGGTTTGTGGTGCTCCTGGTCTGCAGAAACAGCCTAACTCTGTGATTACTTTCTCTGAGTGTCGCCATCTAGTTTTCACACGATTTCCCTAGAAGCTTTTTATCAGTCTTAACCACATCATGTCAATATATCACTTTAAAATAGGTGCTGGGCAGAGCTCAGAGTAACAACCAGTCTTCTTGCTGCCCCCTCAGCAGCATCATATCTGGTTGGAGGAATAACTACCAGATGACTTGGGCACACATCTTTCTGATAGAAGGGATTTCTTTCGTAGATTCAACTAGCTTTCAGCAAATTTATATTGCATGTCTGAGATTGTTCTGGTAAGTCTTCTTTCATGTAACTTTATTCATTTAATGCCATGAACTTGCCTTCTTACAATTATCCACGTAGCTTCCAAATGCCCACTAAGTTTATTACATTCCATGAAGAAGTGGATATAAATTGGTTTCAGGCGTTTAAATACATTTTCCCAATTAATAAAAAAAATTTTTAGTAAGTAAAAAAATGATTTGAAGGATATCAACTGAAAAATGAAAGTGTGTGCATTTAAAATGCCCCTACTGCTAGAAATCACCTGCATGACAGACCAATGTGTGAGTTTAAAATCTGCACTCTCCATTGCAGAAGGGAAAGAAAAAGCATGTATTTCATGCCTCCCTTTTCAACAATACATCTTAAGAAGGCAAGTGAGTATATGATTAAAAATTACCTGATGTACTATTTGCTGTGGTTGATTACTATTAGCTGTCATGTTAGTTGACTCTTAACAATAGTGGTAAAGGCCATTATAAGCACTAAGCACTAAAAAAGGCATCGTTATAGACTCGGTTCACACCAGGCAGGCAATGGTTATTCCCAAAGGACAGGTGATTACAACTCCTTTAGAAAGGCTGGTTGAGGTATTTCCAGAGCATCTCAAAAATGGTTCTGCAGGTATTAACTACCTCGTTCATGGGAAATGTCGCGGGGAGATCACGTGTCTCTAAAGAAGATGCCAAGAAGCCAAGAACGTATTAGCTGCTGGTAGGAGAGCCTTCATCTGCTCTTCACAGCTATTTTTAGAAAACAATTGCAGCATTTATCAAACTCTACAGAGAAAACACTGTAAATGTTGGAACTCAGAATTCTGCAACTGGAGGAATTTAGTAGATGAGAATTGGAGAAGGAAGTACTAATTGTAGAAAAATACCAATTTGTTTAATATAAATAAAGTATACCTGTATTTGAGGTGCCTAAATTATAAGAGTATTTAAGACAATTTGATAATAAAATATAATGAAGATTGTGAGTTTTTATATCTTTTCAGCCTATGATCTATGATATTAGGTTAATAGTTCTTTTTGAAGCATTAACAATGAGAAGGTTTTTTCCTGAAAAACAGCAATTTCCTTTGTTTCCCTTCCATGAGTTTTTATGTGTTCTTTCATAAAAGAGGATGATATATTGTTTTAATTTTTTGTTTTTGATTTTTTTATGTTTTAAAAAATCTCTATTAGTAAGTATGTAAACTTCATATTGTTTCTAATTGTTTCAGAAGTATATCCGGATAATCTTTATGTTATTTTTTTTTCCTTCTTTGAAAAATGTTTGCAGGAGAATAAGTCAAAAAGAAATGTGGTCTCAGTCATTTTGACCATTTTCAAAAGTACAGGAGTTGCAATATAAAATGAGCATTGCCTTCCATAGCTAGAATGAGCTGTTTCAGGTTTACAGAGTTCATAAAATGGTGACCATATGCAGCCTTCAGTTTAAGGAGTTTCTGATCTGCTGAACGTGTATGGGCAGAATGCAGCTGTCTGTCCAGCCTCACCAAAGCTTGACATAAAAAAAACCACTCACCACTGGCGATGGGGAAAGTGCAATGTTGCCTATTGATGCCTTCAGTTCATCCACCGTTGCAGCGTTCTTAAGAATGTCTTTAGATTGCAATGGCTTAATCTTGATGTTAAATTTCTTGTGTGATTCTTCTTCCTCTTCCGATTCGCTCGAAGAATAAAAGTGCTTTCCTTTGGTAGGTAGAACACAGTTAAAGATACATGACTCTTTTTTCTACTGGGAGGCAACGGTGAGTATAAGAAAGAGCAATCATACTGAGAGTCAGTGGAAGTATCCGTAGATAGCAGAAAATCAAAACAAAACAAACAAAAATTTGAAAGTAAAGCAGGAAAGGGTTAGAATTTATTCCCCTTTCCTTGGAACACAGCTAAGGGTGGTGAATTTCAAGGCCCACGTAAATGTCCTCTTCCCATGGAGAGAGGAGGGCCACTCTGAGGACAAACTGTGATGAGTTTAAAGTGCTTCAGGGTGTGACCTGCTCTCTGAGCAGAGAGGATCCGTGGGGAAAACATAAGTAAGGGCTGTTTTCCAGCCACCATAAGTGGCATTGCCACATCAGGTTTTAGCAGACAATCCAGTACCTACAATTTGTACAATTGTTTTCCAGCACAATTTTCTCCTCCTCCTCTCTCTTTTCTATGAATAGATCAAGGCAGAATGCCTGCTTGTTAGTGATCAGGCTGTTCTCTGTGCTGTTTATTCATCTCTAATACTAGGGAAGCTTGGGTTTCGGCACTTTTACAAAACCGAAATCTGTCATAGTGCTTTCTGAGAGAAAGCCAAAATTCCAATTAAAACAATAAAGAAAGGATATAGCCGGGTTCCTCAGGTCTGATGCTGTAGCCTTCTTCATCCAGCTCAGGTGAGTTCTATAAAATACAAGCGCACATTAAGCAATTATTATCCTGACAATGATAAAGGAATGATTCATTTTCCTTCAAGAGCCTTCTACTTAAAGATGGAGACATGCCTCCTTATTCTAGGAGGTGAGGATTTTAACTTTTGGAGGTGACTGCTGAGCAGTATATGTTTAGATATTCACCCAGAGATATTTGCAAAGTCTTCCTACTGGGAAAATCAACTAGGGATCAACTGTCAATGAAAGAAAACATTCAGAGAGAATTTATCACACATTTCCTGTAAACCAAGGACTAAGTTAAGCAACATGGTGTGTGTGTAGGGGGGGTACAAAGTGCAAATTATCTTTTGTCTGTATTTTGGTAGGAAAAGTTAAAAAATATGCAAACCACAAAACATCAGTGATAGGAGTTTGAAAGGAGAGGAAATTAGTGAGGTTTAGAAGAGTCAGGGAGTCTACATGTACCTCTTGGTCCAGATGGATCGGGCAGAGGGGAGTCAGAAGTAAGGAAGAGGCTGCACTAAGGCACCAAGGCAGGAATGGGCAGTATGGTTCACGTGGGGAAAGGCAGAGGCAACAGTGAAGATGGCGTGCCTGGAAAGGAAGCTGTGTGGTGGGAGACCCTGGAAAATAAGACTGGTGGGCCAACATGCTGGGGGAAGAGCCTGGACAGGATACAGCTACTGCAGCTTCTCAACTAGGGGAGGCCATGCTGAAAGCACAATCTGCAGGTGTTGGAAGTACGCTTCAGGATGGATTGGGGACAGCAAAAGCTGTCCTTATAACAGAGCCTCCCCAGTGAGGTTGTAGCTGGAAGCTGCCTTCTATGAACCAGAAAGGGGGCACTCAACACTGAACCTGCTGGTACCATGATCTTGGACTTCCCAGACTCCAGAACTGTTAGAAATAAATGTTTGTTGTTTATAAGCCATTCAATTTTTGATATTGTGGTATGGCTGCCCAAATGGCTAAGACATTACAAAACCAAGGCCCAGACATTAATTGACTTGCTTCAATATTCAAAGCTGCTTAGAAATATAGCCAGAACTGAAACATCTGGAGTTAACATTTAAAAAAGTGTTCTTTGAACACATTACAGGGTAAGCAGGCTACTGAAATATTCTGCAGATAATTTGCTCATTGAATCCTTGCAACAATGCTATAAAGTAACTACTGGCTTCATTTTTGCTGGCTGACAAATAACTATCCCAAAGCCACACACAGCTGACATGTGGAGGGGCGAGGTCTTGAACCCAGGTCTAACGGAATCTAGTGCTCTTAATCTCTATACAATGTTAATGGTGCCAGGCACTCCTTAATGAGATGTTTTACTTATTCCCATGTCCTGTTTTAAATATAAGAATGCCTCAACTCATTTTCACATTCTGAAATATTTATAAAGACAATCTTCTGATACTTACGTATCTTTCCCAATCAATTTCTGCATAAAATCCATTTGGTGCCCCATTGCTTTTCTTCTGTAATAAATTTGAAAATACATTTAGAGAAGAAACATCTGAGTGAAAAGAAAAGGAACAAAGACCACTTAACTCTTATCTGTATTTAGCAAGAGCTATCAAAATTCAGCACTGGGAGACAAATTAGACCGGCCTTCTAAGCAACCACACTGGTGTAACTGAATGGTAAACTGAGCTGCCGTGACACTGCATAAAAGAGCTTACATACTTATTTCATGAAAGATTATAGGATATCTAAGCATGGGGATATGAACAACTAGCTGTTCAACTTTTATTCAATTACTGAAGAACAGCAGCACCTACATTATAATTTAATCCTCTATAGCTTCAGAGGATATAACCAGATGTATATACATGTTGAAATGGCAACATTTTGATTTCCCTGTTGCTCTCATATACAATTAGTTCCAACACAGCCAAACAGTATTTATCCAAGTCATTAACTAATCTTAGTTTTTCTAACTCAACCTTTTAGTTTTCCTGACTCAACCTTTTCCTAACCATCCCCTTGATAGAATATAAAGGAAATCAGCTCTGAATTAGTTAACTCAACATGTAGGTATTAAGAAGTGTTGGTATTCTTTTCGAGTGGCTTTTCTTATCAAATTATTAAAATGGAATTTGAGGATTAATCATGAATTCCCATCATCCAGGCATCCTATGCCTTCATGAGCATACATCATCGCAAGATGACTGCGTATCAGCATTGCTCTCTCAGGATTATTTTTAAAGTTCTATTTTGGCCTCTAGTACAAACATGACTTGTGTGGCCATAAGCACTTGAGCAAGGATATGGCATCATCCAAATGGAAATTGCTGGGATTCTCTGATTTTCATGAGCAAAGGACAAAAACGCAAATCAGGTTGGTAATGGAGAGTCCGTTCAACAACGTGCCTGTATTTAGCACACAGAGCAATGGTATGTCACTGAGAACCGTCAGATCTCACAACAACACACATCAAATGGTGACGCACGAGGAGGCTTAAGGACAGGACACCTAATTTTGTAATCACAAATGAAGACCAGTTGAACTACAGTGTGAACAGCTAAGACTTAATTTGACAAACAAGTAGGAGAAGAAAGCTTTTCATCTATGCACATAGGATCACCAGAAAACCAACTCAGAGGTAACCTAGGAAGCATTATCACTGATTAATACTTACTGAATGCTGCTGGGCATTCTAAGAACTAGCAGTAGTGTAGTGAGGGTGACTACTGCGTAAGGGACAGACACTGGGCTCATTCTCGCTCTCTTCCCATACACTGCCACCGCACCAGAATTTACAAATGCATGAGCTCTGCCCTGCTTCCACCGACCCGCATCCTGGAATGCAGAGGGCCTGCGCCTCTCTTCCTCTTTGTCTTGCTCCTGACAGAGAGTACATACTTTGTCAGATGACACCATTTTATCCTTCTCGTGGAATTGCCTTCATTGAATTAGTGCTTCAATGATAGCCTTTCCTTTTTGAACAAAGGTTGTTTGAAATACCTGCCACATCAACTCTGTACCTGTATAAGTTATGAAGCTAATTTGGAGGACATAGTCCATTAAATAATGTGCCATCTCATAATAAAAAATCTCTCCCATGGTGAATGGCATGGTTCCTATTTTTTTTCTGTCACATTTGCTTTCTTTTTAAGTTTCTACCATACCAATCTGTTTGCATGTATCTTCTTTGAAAAATTCTCCAAATCCTTCTTAGAAAGTGTATGTAATAAATTCAAAATACAAATTTAATGTATAATAATGGGAAATCAAATGAACTAAGCTGGCTGCAAAGAACTAAACTCATAAATTTTGTGATCAGTACATACTGCTATTAATAGAACTTCTAGTTTTTAAACAGTTCTTCAGTACAAAGAATTGTTATCTAAAACCCAAAGAGATTAAATAAATTACTGAGTTCAAATTGTTTAAAGTTTTGTAGTGTTTGCTTCCATAATAATCTCACTTCCAAAACCAAAGCCCTTCAAAACCAAGATAGTTGATATGCTCAGCTGAACAACAAAATAGATGTATGTGTGTGTATGTGTATGTGTTTTTCCTGATAACATATATCCAACATTATGAATAAAAAGTCCCTCAATGTTTTCAATTTTCTAGATCTGGGCTGAGTGAAAAAATTTCCCGGTTTCCATGGAAACCAATGGAAGATAAAGATAATGAGAAATCAAAGCCTATAAAAAGAAATTTTCTTTTAAAATAGAAACATTTTAAACATAAATACAAAAAACAACAAATCATAACAACACATTCTCTTGGGCAAATATTCAGAGCACACGCACACACACACAGAACTTTATTAGAGGAACTGACAATTTGGCTTCATTCATATTAGTGAATTCTTACAAATATAATTGGTTTTGTAAGTAGATATTATCAAGTTAAAGATAAGCCAGAATCTGGTTGAAATTCTTCTGGTCAGACTTCAAGGAAGAAATAATTGTCCTCGTTTAACCTTTTAAGTGGTTATCACCATCACAGCGATGGTGGTGGAGATAATGACTCTATTGAATTTCAATTGGAAAACATTGAAAAAGCAAGAAAGAATGTAAGTGGGGAAATGCTGTTTAAAAACTAGGCTTAATATATAAAGCAACGTTGGCTATTCCCTAACATATACGCAGTGGTTTTTCTCTTGGAGCAGAAGTTATACATTCTTTTATTTCTTTCTTTTCTCTATTTTCTAAAATTCCACAACTAGTGCGAATAGCTTCTGCAACTTAAATACATGATTGTTCTTTAAAGATAATTGAGGGTCACAGCAATATTGATCATGTCTTAATAGCTATTGTACTTTGGTCAGCCATATCTGCTCTCAGGTAACATGATGGACTAAGTCCATAAACACAGCATCAATTATGTTCAATTGTACATTCATCAAAGTTCTTCAGTTTCGCTGTGGATACTCCTCTTTTCCAAGGGCAGCTCGTGGTCTCATAGTGTTCTTTGGCAAGAAGTGCAAATGACACACGATATACTGCCTAAACATTATGTTTTTGCCATTGAGCTACACTTACTCACTTTGTAAATACTCCTATAGCATAGGACTGCCCAACAGAACTGTATGTGGAGACGTCAACATTCTATATGTGTGCTGTCCAACATGGTAGCCACTAGTCCCAAGTAGCTATGGAGAACTTGAAATGTGGCAAATGCGACTGAGAAACTGAATTTTAAATAGCCTTATCTGGCTACCATATTGGATAACACAACTAGAATTGTTGCATATTCTGCACCAGGATCAGCATCCCTGATATGACATCCTTTGGTTAAGCGCATTGGTTCCCACAGGCCGAGGTCCTGCCAAATTCCTGATCTTACTGAAATCATGCTTATTCTAACAAATGACTACTCAATTTGTATTGAATTGTCTATGTTAAATAGTCAAAGCTTTCTTATAGAAAACAGATTCTTTTTAAAGTTTGAATCCCTGTCCTTCGTCTAAGCTGAAGAAATCACATGTCTTTCCTGCCTGATCACTCTTTAAAAGTATATTCAGATGTCAATATATACAGTCTACATGATTGATTTAAGAATTGGCCCCGGGTAGTCAAGAAGTCATTGGGAAATACTACCCAAGAGAGAGTCTTCTTAAACACTTTTTTTTTTTTTTAAATTTCAAATTGGGATTTTACTCACTGTTTCTAAAACCCCTTGGAAATTTTAAACTAAAATCTGTTTCCTTACCGAAACTTTTTTTCCTCCTTCACGCGCGCACTCTGCTTTGTTATTGTAGGGTGGTTCATGTGGGCTGGGCTGCTGGAATTGATTGTTTTCATGTAGAAAAAAGTTGTTAAAGGATCTGTTTGTTCTTCAAGACACATATAAAGAATCACATGGAGTCAGCAAACATACCAGAGAAGAAACAATTTCTAGGCCAAATTGTAGGGCCTACCAATCTTGGCAGGGTTCCTGAAGCAAAGAGCGGACTTTGGGGCCCATAATGAGGCTCTATTCAGCAGGCCAGTGTGGCTGGGTCAGGAGAAGAAGGGAGAAGGAGGAGGACACATCCCAGGCACCAGGGATGATGTGGATCTAGTCCTCATTCAGCCCGCACTTAATTTACGGGGTTGAGAACAGACACCAGGACACACCAAAGAGACTGAATAAAAACGGTTGTACTTTTAATACAAACCCGAGAAGTCTGGCACCACCATATATTCCCCTAGATTAAAGCCTTTCTGGGAGTCATCAATACACAGAGTATGCACTGCTGACAGTTCCAAATCTGGACCATTTCCTGCACACATGTTCAAGATGGGCAGAGATCTCATGGTGACGGATGTAACCTCCATTGCCCCCAGTCTAGGGGCGGATGGAAATCTGAACCGCTTCAGAAAACACTGAGTGTATGCTGCACAGATCGGAGTTTGTCTCTGGGTTAGAATGATATCATCACACACAGCTGCCTGAAGCCTCGGACACCGCGACAGACAGCTCGGTGGGGCTGGGGTGGGGGCTTATTCAGCCCGTGGCTGGCAAGGCAAGCCCACCTTCATACACGCAGCCCTGCCACAAAACCTCTGCACACAGAACCTCAAAAGCGTTGTCACTGGAGATGGGGTTCGTTGGATTTTGAGAAACAGAAATTAAACAAGCATCAGTACGTTAAGCCTGCTGTGTAGCCCTTGCGCTGGCCAGGTGGTTTATAAGCGTTAAGCGGGTGCACCAGCGCTTGCAGTTCGTAGAACCGCATTAGTGAAGCCTTAAATTTAAACTTCAGATATTCAAAAGGCAATCATTTGAAAGCTAAATCAGCCACGTAAAAGTGGACTAGGTCCACAGACACAAGGTCTTAAAATTTGTCTGAGTTTGAAAGAAAATCAGGTTGAGATGTCTAGGGACTGAATACAAACAGCAACTTGGACTCCTAAGGCATTGGTTTGATACAGAGTTCGTAAAGTTTGGTGGCCATAGTACATGGAGAAGACTTGAGGAACATTTCCAAATGGTAAAATTAGCAGTTGGCTAATAATTTCCAATTACCTGTGAAGCTATACACCCTGTTTCTGAGAACATGCATTTATTTCGAATTTTTTCCAAACAGGTCTGTGTTATTTACTAAGAAATCGAAATTAAATAATTCCTTTTCCCTAAAATCATGACCAGTGATCCATTCATGGCATTTCCAACTGAGGAACGAAGAGGGCACATCTGCTGATAAATATCTTGATGTGACAGGGAATGGTGGCAGTGAAGGAGGACTCGGAGGACTCAGGTACAAAGCCTTGACTTAGGGTCAGTGAGTCCACAGAATCCCAGCTGGGCTCATTCACGCAGCACATACTCAGTCACCTGCTGCATGCCAGTGCTGTGTCGGGCACTGGGACGCATGGTCTACTTGAGATTTAAACTGGTGGTCCCTAGAAACGCAGAGAAGCCTAAGGCAGCGGTGGGGCCTCGAGACAATAAACAGCAGGGTGGGAGGAGCTTTAGAGAAAGAAAAAAGGACAAGACTGAGGGTGCCAGAGGGAGAGAAGCAAGAAATAGCAAACCAGCCTGGGAGCAGCAGCGAGAGAAAGCGGAGGCTAGCTATAACAGAGCCTTGCAAGGGGCAGAATGAAAAGGGCAAGAGAACTCAGGAAGGGGACTGAGACAGAAGCCAAGAGAAGACACAGAAGCGGAGAGTACCTGAGACAGAGTTAACGAGAGGGCTCTGAGCCAGAAGCAAGAGGTGAGGAGAAGCTGGGTCTTCTGGGTCTTTTTTTTCCCCTGCTGAATAGAGCCTTGATTATAGTGTTACCCAATGTCTGATAAATTTCAGTCTATTTTCTTAACATTTCATGATGAGAACTACATGAATGCAAAAGGCACCCCAAAGCTTAGAACCTCGAGTCAAATGTGGGAGAAAAGCTCCTACCATAGGTGCAGTTAACACCCCAATTTAGCTGTAATATTATAAAGTGCGATATTTCCAAAAAAATATTTTTAACCATCAGGTTTATTTTGGTTCCCACTCCAGCCCAATGAGCCTAATGTGAGTCCTTTTTTTTTTCCCCTCCAGTAACAGCTGTTCTTTTCAACCTTCTGAATAGGCATCTGATTTAGATTTGAAGGAAGTCATTTTAGAAGTTGGTGCAGACTCCCAGAAGCACAACTCAGATAAATCCAAGCCATGCACCACAGGCTTCTTTAAAAAGCAAGAAATCTGGCAACAAGCAAGGAATCAGAGTTACTGTTAAATCTGAACCCAGTGGACACATTTTCCTCCTTCAGGCTGTAAATTCAGGCATAAGTGGTTTCAAGACCATTCCCTACTTAAGAATTTAATATAGAAAATATATCTGCAGCTCAACTATGAAAGGGGAAAAGTTTCTTTCAATTTTATTGGATCTCAGCTCCATTATGACTTTGTGGACTCTGTTGGAGAAAAACATTCTCCCATAATGAGCTTTTATATCATTAAATTGGAAATGAAATAAGACTTGATGGTAGCAGCCTCTGCAGGAACTGTCTGGCTTTTGACCCACCATATTGATGACTGGTTTGCTTGCCTACTCTGGGGCAGGGTTTTAGGTGAATGCAATAAATAAGTTTAACTTGACTAAGACTGCGTTTTTGTTCCATGCAATTACTACAGAAAATTACAACAGTGAGAGGTCTGAAAAGTTATTTAAGCTACTTTTTCCCTGCTGAAAAAAAAAAAAAAGGAAATGGGGCTTAAGAAATTTAAACTAGCATAGATTGAAGTGTAAACCTACTAAAAATGGTCATTTAAATACTTACAATTCCATCTCTATCTGGTGAACCTCTGTAACAAAAAGAAATTGGTAGCTATTAGGAAAATGAATCATTCTTGCTACATAGACTCAAGAACAACAATAAGAATCATTAACCACCTCTCTCCCCGTCTTGCGAGCTCCCACCCCAGTAAACCTGGCTAATGAAAACTAAATTCAAATAAATCGACTGAGTGATATTTGAGTAGGGTATGTGTGTATGTGCGTGTGGGAGGGAGATTCTCATTAAAAACTGAGATCCAAAAGGTACCAAGTTGATGGTGCAATGTCTTGCCCACCTTTTTTTAATAAACATTTTAAAAATTGACGTATAGTTAGTTTACAAAGTGGTGTTAGTTTCAGGTGTACAGCAAAGTGATTCCATTATACATATATGTGTATATCTTTGCCAACTTTTGAGAGGAGAATTCATGAACCGTCTGTCCCACTCAGCTGGCTTCCATTTACAACTACCACAGGGAAAGCAGACCAATTTGTTCTCTCTCATCTTCTCCCCTATCAATGGTCTTGAATTTCCCCTTATAAGAAGGAACTTCTATGGTATTTTTCAACCTACTTTGAGAATCTGTACTTTCTTCCTTATTTCCATATTTACTGCTCCTTTGATTATGGAGGAGCAGGAAATGGAGGGCAATTTTGCTAAGTGGCTCATTTTGATGACTAACGTCCAGGGTATTTGATCCATGGCGGCACAAGGCTGCCGTGCTGAAGAGTCCGGGCTTTAGAGCAGGATGAATCTACATATCCAGACTCCACCTCTTATTAGTTCTCTGACCCTGAACACATGACTCAACCTCTCTAAGCCTTTTTAAATATAAGGTATATACATAACATATAGTTCCTGGCACATACTGAGTATTCAAACATGTTTGTTTGTTATGTTTTTTTCCCCTCTTCCATGATGCCTCTCCATTAGGAACACAAAACTGCCCACTTGCAACCCTGTTAGACTTTATAGCAATAGAGGAAGGGTATTATTATTGTTGCTTTGGAAAACTGAATTGGAGGAACCAGAGAAAGGGAGAAGCAAGAGAGAAGTCACTGTAAATTTGTAATGTCTTATTTTAATTCACTTTGTAAGGAAGCTTGAAAAATGTTATTCTATTAACATGAAGACCAGAATTCTGCTTAGATGAGGACCTGCATTGTTTGGAGGAAAACCTTAATAAGTACTTGGGGTAGACTATGAAATCTTGAAGAGTTTGGTGTGTTTGGAACTGTTCTTTAAGAGGTGGGACAAAGTAACAAAGTTCTTTATTGCTCCATAGGATGCGGCAAAGGAGAGAGAAGAGAAGAGAGACAGAGAGAGAGAAAGAGAAATGCAGAGTTGGTGGGACATACTCTTGGCTCCAAGATGTGATTCTCAGCCAAAATTAGCAGGATATTCTGCTTGGATTACAGAGGAGTGCATTATTTTTCATAATCAGTTCTGTGTTCATGTGGATGCAAGGCTGAATCAGTGATACAGGGACTAGAAGCAGGAAGGATCCCGATAGTGAAAGACCATGAGAGTTGACAGAAATGTTTGGATTTTTGCCGGCTATGGGAATTAGTTGGTTCAAAGGAATTCCATCTAAGAAAGCTAGGAATAGTCTTAGCCAATAAAAGTTATAATTCACTGATCAAATACTGAGTGCTTACATTGGGTCAGGCACTAGGCTAGGATCAGGGGTTAAAAATAATGAAGGAGACATGGTCATCAGAAAGAGAAGGCGATGGGCAGGTAAAGCCAGTGGGTTCTTGTGGCCACCATAAGCCCAGGTTGGTCAGAAAGCACAGAAGAAAGGTACCAACCCACACTCATCAAAACCAATTTTCCTTATCAGATTTATACATTGCAAGAAATGAGCATTTCTTACTAGGATTTCAGCCTTGGCTAAAGGAATTGAGAATGAGGTGATTGTGTCAACTTTGGGGTAGGATAATCCAGAGGCACTGATCCTAGTGGGGTTGTCTTCTGGGGCAGGTAATGGATGTGGAGAAGGCAAAGCTCTGGAGATAGGCCTGGCTGTGATGTTGCCAACTATTGGTCCAGGTAGAAGGGCATATTTATAGGGGGTCTTAAATGGGAGGCCACTCGATCTCATGCATATTGCAGCTATAGGGATGGTGTTTAAAAACATTTAATCAGGAGAACTGTGATTGTACATAGCAGCATTGGTGATCCTTTGTCTTATCCATTGGGAATGGGGCTGCTGCATCCCAGTGTGGTGGCAGTAAGCATGGTGTTTAAGAGCACCAGCTGCAGTGCCAGACTCCCTCGGTTCAATCAACTTAGATTTCCCAGCTGCATAACCCTGGACAAGTACTTCATCGCTTTGTGTCTCAGTTTCTTCATCTATATAATAGCCGTGATAACAGCATATACCCCATAGGCCTCCTAAAGGATTCAATGAGTTAATATAAATGAAAAGCCTGAAATAGTGCCTAGGACATAGTAAATACTCATTCGATGGTATCTAGAGTAAAGATATTGTATACGCTAGCCTAGGATGGGGAGTAGAGAGAGATTTTAGTAGCCTCAGACACTTGGGCAAATGTTCTCAATTTATTTCCTAAACCCTCCTGTTAAGTTTTATATGCTTTTTTTTTTCTTTTTAACAGCAAACCCATTATATTTACTGACTTCTGTTTTCTAACTAATCATCCACCAGGGACCCTTGGCCTCTATTTTTAAAAGTGGCCATCACCTCTTGCGACAACTGCCTTTTCTCTTTTACTCTCCTAGTGGTCTTGATTATAATTTTTCCCATCTATTTCTTTTTTTTTTTTTTCCCCTGAGTGATAAAGGAATAAGCACTGGATTTTAAACTAGAATGGTTCCATGCCTTATTTTCTGGATAGCCTTCAGCAAGTTACTTAATTCCTTTTGGCACTGATTCCTCATCTCTAAAATTGAGACATTACTTCTAACCTTATTGAATTACTGTGAGGATTAAAAAGGATATCACTGTATACAAAATACCCTGCACAGAGCCTGCCACTTAGCACCAGCTCTCTGCTTTCCTCTTTCTACCAGCCATTGTAATGATGATGATCAAATCAGGAAGCTCTGGTTCAACCTCACTCTATCTAAGGAGGTTCAATCAGCGGACGTTAGAGCTGGCAGCTACCATAGCAGGTTGCTTGGCAACCGTCACGGAGTTGCAACAGCCCTGAAAACAGTTTGCACCAACAAGGTTTCAGTGATTGCAGACCAACATAAGCATTACCTAAAGCAAAAGGGCTAGCAAATTGCCAGAACATTTCCCCAGCCTCTGCAAGAATGATATGTGACCTAGTTAGAGAGCAGGGGCTTCTGAAAAGCAAAGGCTTACACCAAATGACTTGTCCTTTGATCATTGCTGCAGGTGGGAACTGATAGCTAATTTGCTGAGTAAATTGGGGTGCTCAAACGATAAGAAGCGAAGAAGAGAGGCCTGGGATTTTACTGGCAAATATCTCCTTAGAGTACTTCACAGAGATATTGGGCATCTACCCGAAGCTGTGAGGAGCAGCTTTCACATTTTCATGAGTTTAGAATTGTTGATGGAAAAGTGTGGCTTTGGCCACATACAAATGAGCTCAGCCTGCCCTGGGGAGGTTGTCTGACCTCTTTTCCCATTTGAGGGAGCTTTGTTTCCTTTTTAATTTTCTTCACACACCAGAGATTATATGCAGTCAGTTACAGACACTGTCTTCCAAGAAAAATGGATTTGGTCTCTGCTAATGATGTTCTCCTGAGATGTGTCTAACAATATCCCACACAACACGTGGCATGTTGTAGGTGACAAAAGATGTTGCTGACAGACAGACTGGTGCAGTGTCTAGCCTTTTAGGAAAATTAGATTCCATCTAGCGTAAACTGAGGCCCATTAGAGGAAAGTATATTCCAAGGCTGTTGGCAATGCTGGACCCAAAGCCCAGATCTTCTGACTCTGCTGAACGAACCATCACCTCTTCTGGTTATGTTTCGAAAACAGCAATTTCTCAAAAAATAATGGAAATCATATAATGTTTAGAACAAAATTTTCTAATTTAATCATTTAGAAAACTTTGCAAGGCCAGAGGAAATATAGTTTCCATGAAATAATTAATTACCAAAAGAAAAAGCACAAAGAAAAGGTAAGAACAGAAGACTTCACATTTGATAACTGGGTAAAAAATAGCTTTTTTGCTCTCCAATCCTTTATAGTCTTTGGTTGAAAAGCCTTTGAGGTTTCAAGGTTGCTCACTGCCTAAGGAAGGAAGCCCAGACACCTCAGTCTGGCATGTACAGCCCTTTCTGTCTGGCCCTGATCTCCTTTCCAGCCTTGCCTCCCATCAACACACGTATGCAGCTGACAGGTAGACAGACTGCCCTCTTTAGCTTGTCCTGAATACCTACTTGGCTGTCCCACATCTCTGCTTTGGCTGGCATTCCCTTTGCAGGAAATACATGTCCTCACCTTCTTGAAGGCCAGACTCAAGGTTCCTCCCTCTCCGAAGCTTCACTGATCATCTGTTCAAATATGAGCTTTCCCGCCCTCAAATTCCCACGAAATTCCATTTTTAACTGCTCATAAGGAACTTACCACGTATTAATTTGTCTCAGTAGTAATAAGCATAGTGGCCTCTGCCATTCACTGAGCACTTACTAAGTACTGGGTACCATGCTAGTCATGTCCAATGTTAGCTCATCTAGTTATATGAAAGATACTTCAATCTGTGTGACAGGTATTTTGTCCACGAATTATAAATTCTTGGAAGGCAAGAACGCAGGGCAATACTCGGCACCCTGTGATGAAATTTATGCATGATAAAAATATGCAGAATGAAAAGCTACAGATGAGAAACAAATGTAGCTCTCTTCCTTTTCACCTACGCCTAAACAGCTATTGATTTTCCCATTTTCTAACCTCCTTTCAGGACTTCTAGCCAAATCAGGGGTTTAATGGGCTCATTATTCTGCCATACAGAGACCACAGCAGATCTGCATTTCTACATAGTCACAGCTGACACTGAGCGGTGATGCTCTCCTCAAGTACATACGTAGAATCAGTGTCCTTTTCTTTCTTCCGTATTCCAAAGGCCTTCCTTGTACGTTTTTTCAATCCTGTGGGAAAACAACAAAAGGTCAAAGAAGTTTATTTTCTATTTGAGTGTTCCTAGCAACATTCAAGTGAACATTATTTTTAACGCTGACACACATTCGTTAACTGTGAATGTTCGAGAAGCAACGGCAGTTTCTTCATTTGTATCCGTGTGTGTGTGTGTGCAGGCACGTATGATTCATTATGATATTTTTCAACAGATGTTTATCAAGGACGTGGCACCATAATCTCTTAGCACGATCAGCAGCATAAGAATATAAAAGAATGGGAAGGAGATCAGAGCCAGGTACAGACAAGACGACAAGCTTTTCTTAGACTATTGTTACTCATCACTCAAACTGGCAATCTGTCAAGAAACCAAATCACAGATTTGAAGAACAGCAATTTCCAGGTTAGACATATTCTTGAGACTGGAATAGTTCCAAGGCACAGATTATGTAAATCATACAAGAGGGCCACATTGACCTGACACATCTCTGTATTCCGTATTCCCAATTCATCTTTTTCTACTTCCTCAATTTGGTGGCTATACCGGATTTTCTGAATGTACCCCAACATCTGTAATCCAGTATTTCTTTTTTCGTTATTTGGTCCTTAGCTCTGGTTGAAATGTTTTTCCTATTTTGTTTGTATTTAGAACTTCAATATGGGCCTTTAAAGCCCAGTCAAATGCCACCTCCTCCGTGAGGGCCTCTCAATTCTAGTGCGGTAAGAAACTGATTATTCTGTGCTCCCCACAAATGGTGCTCTCGTGTGTATTACAATATATCAAACTATTCCACTTACTAG
This sequence comes from Camelus bactrianus, assembly GCF_048773025.1. Lineage (NCBI taxonomy): Eukaryota > Metazoa > Chordata > Mammalia > Artiodactyla > Camelidae > Camelus > Camelus bactrianus. The sequence continues at coordinate 29,885,761 of NC_133551.1, forward strand.
TTCTTATGTCAGTTTCTCTCACAGATGGTAAGACTTTCTGGGACAGAGGCCAAGGACATCCTCTGCATGTCCCCTTTACCAAGTACAGGTACCAGATAATATTTGTTGATTTAAGATGTCTTCCAAGAAACATCATTCACGCGTATTGGGGAAAGAAGGTGTGTCTGATTCTGGACAAACCAAGCCTAGTCTTATAGCTTCCATTCTTATCCTGTCAAGGGTCTGTCTGGGAACCATCTCCTACATGTCCTGCTGTTACATATGTGGCTTGTGTTTCTTGTGTTAATGAGTGTTATTCAAATATACCAAATGCCTATATATTCGAAACCTTAGACTTGTTACCGGTGGTTTGGAATGTCTTCTTGACAAATTAGAGGGGGGAAAAGTCACTGACTTTCAGGATTTGCTTGGCACTACCAGGTGGAACAAAGGGAAAAACACTGACAAAATCAGAGATTCCATGACACCTTCTCCTAAAACATGTGAGTCAGTCCAAGCCGCTCAGATGATCTGAGTCATTCATTATCTGACTCAGGATACTACTCAAATACAATCTCCAAAATGCCTTTGTTAGTCTAATTTTGCATTTGAATAGTCATTCCATTTAAGATGTTTAGGTCTTTAAAATGTCAATGTTTGTTTAAAAAAAATCTCCTTCCACATTAAGCTATTCTCCTTTACCCTCCAAATGAGGAATTTATAGAAACTTTATTGACATTTAAACATACCCACCCATAATATTTAGGAATACCTTCCCCCTGTTCATTTTTAATTTTGATGATGAAAAACTTCTTTCTTTTCACCTTTAACTGCCTTATCCCCTTATAGGGGCAAGATACCATAGTTAAAAATCATCATTTTCTTCCTATAATTTTCTTTCAGCTTTAAATCTCTTAATTGGCTTTTCCATGCTTCTGATTCAGCTTTGGGGCCCAATAAATGCGATATTCCCCAATTGCTACTCATTTTTATAGGATTATAAAACAAAAGCTTTTATTATCTTATGTTTTCAAATGACTATTTTCTGTAACTTGACCGTGAGATGAGAGACAGCGTGCCCTACCAAATAGATCCGAAAATACAGACAGATTCCAGTCATTCTTGTATTAAATTAGTAACAGAGCGGGCAATAGTAGTTTTCCATGGACTCTGTCCTGTTTTGGACCACTAAATTTGGACAATAGCCAGTATGAACTAGGTCATGAATGTCACATGTTGTCCATTTTCCAGGGAAAAGTGCCCTGGATCAGGCTTCAGGAGAGAGTCTGTTCCCAGCCTTATTTGTGTAGATGAATACAAGTCACTTTCTTTTTGTATTTCATCCCCTCAGTCTACAACAAATCAGCCAGGAATAAGGGCTGAAAGAATTTGCACATGTTCACACAATGCAGCGCTGCTCTGTAGTTTTAGTTCTGCCAGAAGTCACATTTCCCATCCACAGAATGCAGCCCCATACATGGAATGCATACAGGAATACACCAAAGATGTGACATCCCAGAAAACAAACCTAATCAAACTACTGAATAAGAAAAAACACTGAAAACTTTTCCCCCTTGAAAAGTAGAAAGATGTGAGAAGTTTAGAAAAGTATGAAGAAAACTCAGAAAGACTAAAACAAAGTTATGAAATGTAAAAGTTATTCATATCTTAATAGCTCTTTGAGAAGACCCAGAAAGAGACAGTCATACCAACTGTGTGAAAAATGACTGGAGAGGGGTGGCCAATGCTTTTGAGAGTTAATTTTAAAATACTCAAAAAAATTCTTCGGAAGAGAGCAATGCTACTCAAAGATCTTCTAGGAATAACAAGTTTAAGACACTATATTTGATCATCTGATCAGCTTAAAACACTCTCTCCAATGATTTTTCACTTCTGACTCCAGAACTTCATGAAAAATTTAAAGTCAGTTTCTACAGTGTAATTGTTTTTAGGCTGGGTTATGAATTTTTGTCAGCTATTCTTGACCAAAAATGGGAGGGGAAAAAAAAAAGTGTTTTTGAGACATGAAGTAACTAACTTTCCCCTTGCCAATATCACAACAAAGAAAGCTGAAGAGAAAGAATTTTAACATCTTGATGATCTGGGACCAGAATAGCTCTCTTCTAAGCTATGGAATCGGGAACACCTTCCCATGTGTAGGCAGAACGAGATCAGTCACCTGGAAGTCTGTGCTGTGCCTCCAGCATCTCTCCACCTAATTAGGATTCCTTTAGCTTCCTCTCGTATTATGGAAGAAGCTAGTCAGAGAAGGACAACAACAACAAAACTAAAGACAGACTGATTTTTTAAGAGGGTAGGAAAGCTTGTTTCAAAATCGGTAGTCCTGGATATGATGTTACAAGATAGTGAAATAAAGCAACAGATGCAGAAACTGACAATAGTGATAGCACAAATATATACAATAACAATTACAGCCACCATTACTGAGGTCCTATCTATGAGCCAGGTACCAGCGGCTTTGCATATGTTGACTCATTTAATTTTCTCACAAACTTTTTGAAAAAGTAGGATGTGTTTTCTTTTCAAATGGTGAGCCTGAAGGTTTACCTGAGTTGAGTTTTATTATCATCATCTCCACTGATCCCCAAAGTTCTGTCCTGGGCTCCTTTACACCTACTACCTGGGGCAATTTCATTCACTCCCATGCTTTCATGTTCCATCTGCATATAGATGAATCCTGAATCTATAGGTCAGACCCAGTGCTGTCTCATGAGCTTCTGGATTTACAATACTTCTCATACTCAGGCTTCTACAAATAGACATCAGATTTCTTTGAAAGCCTTTAGGCACCACATTGTGTGTGTGTGTGTGTGTGTGTGTGTGTGTGTGTGTAGGTAATCAAACTTGTAAATGTATATCCAATCATTTAGTTGACAATTACTTTCTGAATAAAATCTCCTTTACAATGAAATAGTTCTCTGTGAACTGATGAGTAGATAAACAAAAGGCAGTATACCCATACAATGGAATATTATTCAGTCATGAAAAGGAATGGACTGACACAGGTTACAATAAAAATGAACCTTGAAAACATTATGCTAAATGAAAAAGGCAGATACAAAGAACCACCGATTATATAATTCCATTTATGTAAAATATCCAGGGTAGGCAAATTCATTGGTACAGATAGCAGACTAGAGGTTGCCAGGGGCTGGATGCAGGGGGAATGAGGAGTGACTGTTTAATTGGTACAGAGTTTCCTTTTGGGATTATACAAAAGTCCTGGACCTAGATGGTAGTGATGGTTACACAATACTGAGAATGTAGTAAATACACTTTAACATTACAGGTTTTATGTCAAGTGTATTTCACCACAATAAAAAAAAAATGGAATAGTTCAAGTCAGATTATTCTGTGATCATGGGGGTAAAAGATGGGAGGGAGTGAAGAAGAAAGAGACAAGGCAGATTGGCTTAAAATTTGGGTTGGTTTTGTTTTGTTTTGCTTAAATTGTGAAACAGTAAAGAAGTGAGGAGCTGTTTAGTCACAAATCTGTGTTCATGATGACCTCCCTGATCAAGAAAGTGATATTTCCATGAGAATTTACAACAACAACAAAACCTTCAGGTTTTTGCTTGCTTGGTTTCATATCTTCCATTGTTGTTGTTGTTGTTGTTGTTATCATTATTTTACTTACACTTGAAATATTTTTTGCTAAAAATGAAGACTGGTTCTATAGACGGACAGGTTGAGGTAACAGTCCTGGAGCTGAGTCCAGAACAGGAGAAATCAAGGTGAGAACATCCTATAGGTAGAAGCTGAGGACCTACCCCACAAAAGATGCTGCTGGCCTTCACCAGAGATGCTATCCTGCCACATAAGACTGTAAGCTGGGGAGTCCTGCCAATACCTCCTCCTTTCTCTCCTTGTCCTAAATTCGTACCATTCCACTGCTAGCTGGTAAGACGACAAGAGGCCAAAGGTAGAATAGTCACCATCCTATCTGCATGCTGCCAACAAACTGGTGTATCTCTCAGCTAACTTTAAGGGGCTGGGATGGGGAGAGATGTGGGGCAGGTACAAGACAAGGGGAGAAGAGCCAAAGACAAAGCCAGGTTTTAACGCTGGGGGCGGTGGGGCTGGGGAGTGAGCCTGTGGCGGGGAGGGGGACATTCTGCGTATTTGACTGTTGGAGAAGAGAGCTCCTTTGTAAGGACTAGTTTCTGATGACCTTCGTCACTCATCTCAGTCTTGCGTACACTTTGCTTTCACTAACAGCTCTTTGTCATGATGTTAAGACCCCCGTATAAGCATGCTGCCTTTAAAACGGTTGAAAATGTACTACTTTAAGGGATCATGTTCCTGGGGTGTACTTAGTCCTTCTGCTTCCCATCCCTGCATAAATAGTGCTCTTGAGCAGAGCTTGGGCAAAATTAGGCCTGGGCACAAAGTCAGCTCTAAGAGTTACCAAGCGCTTTGGAAGAGGAGCCCCAGGAGGAGGAAAGGGGGCAGTGACAGCGGTTTAGGGTCAGTATGCAAAACACAGTTCACGGAGGAGTAGAAACCATCCTCTCATGTATCCCCCCCAGAAGCATGAAGACGCCCCTCCCAGGAGCAGAGCAGGAGACATGGTGGCAGGGAGCAGAATGCACGGCCTTCTTTAGACTCCAAAGATCTGGGATCAGATTGCAACTTGACCTTTTACTCGTTGTCACTTGCAACAAAATGTACAGAGAATCTGAGAGGCACTGTGTTACATGTTAGGATTCATGTTGTCACAGGACGAGGGGTTTAGAGGAACAGCCTCAGGTTTCCCATCTGCAATCACCAGGAGTAAGGGGAAGGCAGGGCTGGTTCACTGGGTCCCTCGGATGTGCCAGGCACCACGCTAGGCACTTTCACGAGCCAACTCTTTCAGCAAGCCCAGAAGGAACTACTAACCCCTATTTTAAGGATTAAAAAACAGTCTCAAAGTGATTACGCTACTTTTCAAGATCACCAAACAAACAAGCTAGGCAACACCAAGATTCTGAGCCAGGTCTACTTGTCTCCAAGCCAAGTAGCTTCTTCCACGTGGTCTGATGAGTCTCACGAGACCCAGGGCCCTGCCTGGTGCACAGTGGACACAGCATCCATGTATGTCTAACAGTTTCAAAAAAAAAAAAAAAAAAGCTGCTCGATGTTTGTATAATTAAAACAAAAAACAAATGACTTTTCCTGATGTTTGCAATCTACATCCCAGTGACGTTCAGGTGTGGGGATATTTCTTTGTGTATATAGAGGTCTTCGGAAAGGAGGCGGAGCCCTAAACTGCGGGGGGGGTGGGAGGGTCTATCGGAATGTATCTGCATTCCGCCAGGGAACAGAAACTCAGGGGAGGGCTGTGGTGCAACCTCACCACAATTTCAGGTGAAGAATGTGCACTACAATGGTACACTGAAAAGTTCAATTTAGCCCCAAACGTATATCATAAATAAAAACCAATAGATGTAATTTGTTAAAGTACTTAAAATGTTTCAGAAATTGGTCAGGAACTTCCTTATCTTGACTCAACACGACCTTATGAGGTGGGAGTTATTACTGCATTGACTACACACCACAGGGCAGGAGGAGTGTCCCCTCTGCCTGCCGCCAGAGTCCACCCCTTCATGTCTTTGGAATATCTTCCCATTAGTCATCACAAGTCATTTTGCACTCTTATTAAAAAACAGAAACAAAAAACAAAACCTTGGCTTTTTTTTTTTTTCAATGGGAAGACATTTTTAGAGAAGTTAGGCTGCACATTTCCTAAACACAAAGACTGGATTTTGCACTTTTAAATCTTTGTATGCTGCCCAGTGAACATAAGGAGACTCAATAAATGTTTGCTAAATGGATTATTTCTGTAATAAACGTAAATTTTCAGCTTGAGTCTTTGTCAGCTTGGAGGGTTACTCAAAGGTGAATCACATGTAATGGAATTACATATTTTCTGTAGGAACTCAGGCCAAACATTTGGTCTCAGTAATAAAAAAAAAACAGGCAAATATAATTGCCCTGGGCAGAATGCTGCATAGTGACAGCAACTCTCACTGGCAATATCTATTCATTACGGTGGCCACTGTATTTCTGTCAAATGCCTTGAGTATTAGCTTTTCCTCTGAGTTTTAAATATAGGTACTATAATTCAATTCAGATTCTTTGTCCTAAGAAGGTTTTACCAAAAAAATGTAAGATCAGTTGAGATGGAGGCCAGTCCCACGATTTTTTATGATATTTATGATTTTCAGTGCCTGGACTACTGCCTAAGATATGGGAAATGCTTAATGGAGGCGAGTACCAGGAAATATGAAAAGTCAAGTTCAGTGTCGAGCAGTACCTGGCACATGGTAGTCACTTAACAAATAATTGTTGGTTGTTCTACGTATTTGCAATTTTAATCCAAACTGCTCATAACTGGTTCACTGGGTCCCTCGGATGGCCCTGCCGTCCCCTTACTCCTGGTGATTACGGATGGGAATGATGGCCATGTGCTCTTCGGTCTGCATGCTTTCCCTTCATTTTTATGCGACTCAAAGGAAATCCAGGTGCTCTTTGTGCTTGGTCAGCACAGGGCCTCTTTACAATGTGGTGCCCAATCATTCTGAGCTGAGCCTGTCGGGGGAAATACGCATCTTAATGACACACTCCATTAGTACTGGAAGGACTGCAAAGGAGCCGGATATGCACAGCACCTTGGAGTTCAGATGTGAGATATGGGAGTTCATCTTAGTGCACTGAAATGGAGGTGGCCATCAGGCAACAAAGACATCAAGGGCTAAAAATACTAAAAATAGTAATGACTTTTTTAAAAAAGAAATGCTTGACTTTTGGTGACATGAAGAAAATGTTGAAGAGGAAACGGTCATGGAACAGGTATGCCACAGAAGGACTTAGTGCTTTCTCCGCCAAGGTCAATGTAGTGAAGGAGTTGAGTGGAATTGGGAAGAATTTTAAGCAAGTGAACAACTTCTATTAAGCTTTAAATACAGTAGCAAGATCATGGGAAGTATATGTAGTTGTTAAAAAAAAAATGTAGGAGGTTATTTGAGCTCCAAATAACTTGGGTTCAAATTCCATCTTCAGTACCTCCCAGGGCAAGGTACATCACTTGTACTGTAGTCTCAGCTTTCTCAGCAATCTATCATAAAAGGTTTTTGTAAAGTTTAAATGGGTGTAAAATATATCAGACCTAAAATATATTGTGCAGATACATTTTATGCGGATCCCGCTTGCTTTTCTTGCAGTTTTGACAGTTACAAAGCAACTAGAAATCAGCTATTTTAACTAATTATGTAAAAGTAACCAAATGCCCAATTTCAGCACTTCTAGCCCCTCCATAGCTCTAGCCCTTTACAAATAAAAATACAACATCAAAACTTGAAAATAATCCAACTTTTCAAAATCTCCAGCTTTTCCTGGGTACCTTAATCACCAAAACCAAGATTAAGAACTGTAATTTACTAACATCTATCATAAAAGATCAGAGGGAGTTAAAAAACCCACAGGAAGAAAAACAACTATCTCCTGAAGCAGGAAAATCCGTCACTGATGAAGCCTTCACTATGTGTAAGTCTACTGCAGACCTTCATCAGAACGATTTGAAAGTAGACCAGTGTTCCTTTTACTTGGATTAGGGCATGCAGAATTTGCAGTTTCCTCCCCCCACCCAGTGGGGAGACACATAGGCCCTGCTTAGAGACTAACACTTCAGACACTAGTGAAATTAATTTGACCTGTTCCCTGAGAACCTTGTTCTGTCAAGTGGTTTTCCTCTTCTTGCCTCTTTCTCTCCCGCATTCCGTCTCCCCACATTCATCGATTATCTCCCCTCTGCCTCCAGTTCCTCCCCGGCCCGACACTGACACCTCGACAGAACTGAAGTTAATGACTGGTTTTCAGGAATAAACAGAAAAATTCAATTGAATTGCAATTCACCAAATCTCATTTTCAAAATGCTCCGCTCTTAAGAAGGAAATAAATGAAAGCAAACTGCACAATAATGGAAATGCTTTTCATGGGCTCCTGTCTTTTTACATTTCATCCAGAGAGGAAGGAGCAAGTCCTTTGGTAAAAATCTCTTAACTGTTACTCTGTGTACCACTGAGTGAGGTGAATTAAAAGTCTTTAAAGGTGAATTTAAAAAAGAAAGCTGGAACATGTCTTACATAAAATCGTTTTGGTTTAATTCTAACATATTATGTGGAGGCAGAGAGGTGAACAGGAAGGGAGCTTTACATGGCATGGTGGACTCAATACACCACAGGCCACTAGCCAATTTCATTTAGTAAGAATCCATGAAGTCTACTTCTTCAAAGATCAGTTACTCAAACCTGAAAACACCCCCTTTTGATTAAGTAGTTGTCACCCATTTTAGCTCCTCCTTACCTACTCATTGATGGGACATATGCATAAATGAGTGGTATTTAAGATGAAGATTGACATGAGATAAGACTGTCAGGAGCCAGATCATGTGAAGGTCAAGTTAAGAACTTTATTTTAAAAAAATCGGGGGGGGATAGTTAGGTTAATTTATTTATTTTTCTTGATGGAGGGACCAGGGATTGAACCCAGGACCTCATGCATGCTAGGCACACACTTTGCCACTGAGCTATACCCTCCCCCCAGGTTAAGGACTTTAGATTGTAAGTGCAATGGGTAGCCATGAAAGCAAAAGGAAAGTGACATCATCTAAATAATCTTTTTTTTCCCCCACCAACAATGTCTATTATTAGTACCAGAAAGCCCCAATAGTAATTAATTTGTATCATGGTCACTATGATGTGCTAAATACATAACTTATCTTTCCTAGACCATCAGAAGACAAAAATCACATTGAGTATTGTTTTAGTGTCAAAAGTATTATGCTGTACCAATTATTTGAAAACCAGCATATGAGTTGGGCTCTAAAGTAAAATATTTAATTTCCAGAACAAGTGAATACCCGAATATTTCTTCCCACTTAAGAGTTTACTGTTTGTAACTGTATGTAATTATGCCAATTTTGTCAATCCTAATTGAGACTCAAACTAATTAAGAACCATCAAACTAATTAAACTCCCATAACTCCTGAACTCAAACTCCTCACAGAGTTTTGTTGCATTTGCAGTCAGCCCCCAAATCAGATTCTAGCTTTACCACTAATCAGCTGTGTGATGCTGAAAAAAATCAGCTAATCTCTCAAGAACTCAGCTTCCTGAACTATAAAATATCTGCATCACATGACAATTGTTAGTGTTAAACGAGAAAATGCATTGGAATATGTAAATGAAATGCTACCCACGGAAGAAGTAATATCATTATTTATTTGTATAATTATTAGTGTCATTTTAATTGAAGGTTGAAAATAGTCAACTGTAAAAATAAAGTATCTAATTCAGCATAAATACTAAGATCTCTCTCTTGTTAGTATGAAAAGGGGAGGAAAATCTGTTTTCCCTAAGTGCATTTTCCAATGTCTTCCTCTGGATAGCATTAACTTTAAGATTCTTATAAAATCTTGCTTAGTTGCTTTTCAGCAATCTATCAAGATAAGACAAGTATTCACACAAAGCACGGATAATCTAAATGGAACTTCCTCCTTAGCCAGTTCCTTTGCCAGGGGTTCCCTCACCAAGTAAAATAGTGCCATCATCCTCCAAGACGCTCCATCTGGAAATCTAAGACGCACCTTTGACTCCTTTCCCTCCCGCTCCACAACTGGTCCATCAGTGAGTGCTGTTAGCTCTCTTTCTTGTGTACATCCAATCTGTTTACCCAGGCTCCTTCCACCTCCTGAAGCTACCACCTTCAAGACATGCCCTCTAAGATTGCTGTGGAAGGGAGAGAAATCATGAGGGAGTCACTGTGGATGCTTTAGCATCGCATCCAGGGAGAGACACAGTTCTGCTTCTACACCATTGACCAGAAGGGTTTTGGCTTATGTACCATATGACCTCACCTCGATGTCAGAGATGCTGGAAAACAAAGTCCCTGGCTGGGAAGCCACTCCCCCACAACAGTTCTGCATGGTGGAAAGGGAGCTTGGCTCTCTGGAAGTCAACTAGCTGTCTCCTCCAATCCCTACACGGATAAGCCACCCCTCCCATTACCACTTCTCTGCAGCCCAGAGCTCTAGTCCCACATAATGAACTGGTTCTGCCACTTGCTACTTGTGTTCCCATGGATAAATGTATGCTTCTCTTAACCTCAATATTCTCATCCATAAAATGGACCCTATCTCATAGGATTATTATGAAAACTAAGTAAATCACACGTGTAAGCTGCTTAGCAAAATCAATGGCTTGTCACAATCACTATTTTCTAGAAATTGAGTCTGAGTATAAAACTGACCCCAGAATAAATTCTTAAAATTGTTTGATTAAAAAAAAAAAACTATACAATGGTTCACTAAATTACCTTTCTCCTCTAAAGGTAATGGTTAAAGAAGATTTGGAGATGTTGGTTTCCTTTTCTCCCCCTAAAATCCCAATTTAAGCAAAATTGTTCTTGGGAGGGAGTTTTAAAAAGCTTCTATTAAAAGATGAAAAAGGGGAAACAACATGGCACAACTGATAGGCTGTTAAATCACAGAACAGCAGGCTGGAGAGCAGCATCTGGTTTGGGAACAGAGTAGAAATGAAGCGGGGGGGTCAGAGCCACAGGCCCCCAGCCATACAGAAAAGCAGAGCGAAGGCTGCAGTCAAACCTTCACCCCTTTACTTAGTTCAGTACAATTTACCATATTGCTTCATTATACTTGAGTGGGTGTATGCATGTGTGAATACAAATAAATATATAATAATATGAAAAATAGAAATACAAATATGTGTATACACACACACACACACACACACACATACGGAAAGAGAGAGAGAGAACACATCAACTATCTATCTATCTATCTCCTGTACTGCTCTAGAATACCGTGCAGCTTTAGGTTTGAGTATGGGTTTTGTTTCGACTTCTAAATATATCTCATTACTTTCTAAATGTTTAGAACAGTGTCATGAACCCCTCTTCGGCTGAATAGCATTACCCTGACAATCTGAATCACATGTCCAGTGACACAAATACCATTTTAAGCTGAAATTTGGCTTAGCATTTTGAGTAAATGTTCTGGTAAGTACTCTAAAAAGACAAGAAAGTGAAAGGTTACTTTAATGTGATACAAAAAATCAAAACAGAAAAAAAAAGTCATTAGAAACAGGGTCTGTAGATATGACAAGATCCAAGTGCTGGTCTGAATTTAGCTAATCGTGCGGTACTTTGCACAAATGCGTATTGTTCGTCCTGAAACAGTCATGTTGACAAGAGAAGCTGTATGCAAAATTCAAAAGTTTGCTAGCATCCTAGTCAGGCTGCCCCAGATATTTCTCCCCTGAAATGCCTTTGAAAACTGCGAGTGGCCCTGGCTCCTTCTTTTTGGCAGCCACCTAAACATATGTACTCACCTTGCTCCCCTCTGCCACATGGTGTAAGCAGAGCCCCCTCTCAGTGATTTCAGCAGAATTTTCAGTCTGTTCTGAAGTTACCAGAAGACAGAGCTCCTTGCTATGGTTGGCACTTAGGAGCTGGACTATCATTATTTCTCTAGTTTTACCTGTCACTGTTACTCTTCAAAACTCCGTTCTGCAACCAAATGAAAATTCTCCTCATTCCCTCAGTAAGTGTGCACATCTGTGGCCTGTTTGTTAGCCTCTGCTTTGAGGACTCTCTCTTTGGACCGCTTTCTCTTTAACTGATAACCATGGAAACCTACCATCCTCCTGCCGGTTCAGAAACACCCTGCCACACCTGTCGGAGGTTTTCCCTTCAGAACTGATTTTTTTCTCTTGGGTTCTTCCAAACTTAAGACTTCCCAATTGAAATGATCAAAGTTTGCCTCCTATGACGGTTTACATTGTCATTGTTCTTCTGGATTTTAAGCACCTTGAAGACAGGACGCACTTCTCACTCATCTTGTGCCCCATCAGTGAAGTGAATTCAGTGCCCTACACTCGGCAGATAGTAAGTTAACACTCACTGAGCTGAGAAAAGGGTTCCAGGCCAGGCCAAGGTGCAAGTGTCAAAAATGATCTTCTCCATCCCTGCTGGGCACAAGCAACCAAATCTATCTCTGAAGGGCCAGCTTTTATTTTAGAGATAGACACAGTAACTTCAGCTTCTTCACTTCAAACACTCTCAGCAGCCAACTGCCAGCAACACTTATCCCACCACTGTGGTCACCCTCTGTCGCTCAGTTGTACACAATGGTAAGCCATGCTTGACACGGTCAGCTTGCTGTTTCACATCTGCTTAAGGATGCTCTCCGGTGTTCAGCAGGTCTTATCTCTAAGTAATGCACAGTCAAGGATGCTAGGCTACCCGGCCACTGTGTGAATGAAACTACAATCCTTGGTTCCCCATCCTGAAGGAAATTGTCATTTGAGATAACCAAACAGTAAATATTTTGTTTTAGAAATATGAGAGAGTGATGAGGAAAGTTCATAGTTAAAGGAAGAGTATTAAAAACTCAGGCATGTTTCTTAAGCAATTAAAGCAGACTTTGGAATACCTATTTGAATTCCATTGAGAAACAAATGTAATAAAAACCCCATTACAAGACAGCACAGTTCACAGAAATGAAGCATGGCTCCAATCCTGTCTTCATCAGGGAGAATATTTTAGAGTTTCAGGAAAAACATACTCGTTAAAAATGGTCTCTCTAGCTATAAAAATTCTGGTCTTTTACTATGTAGCAGTGGGTTTTAACTTCCTTTTGGTCACAGACTCCACTGAGAATCTAATAAAAGCTTTGGATCCTCTTCCCATAAAATACTGGCCCACACACGTCTATTAACCTGCATATTATTCCTGCATTTGGGGACCAGCTAAATGTATCACGGATCTCAAGTTCAGACCCTTCCTCTTTAGGAACCAATTTTTTTCTTGCATTAATGTGCAATAATAGCACATAAGTGATCTTGGCCGAGACAACCCAGCCATGCCGAGCAGTATGGTGAATCTTCGTCAGAAACTAAATGTTACCTAACATTTCAAAAGGAATCAGGGCCTGAGTCAGGATCATAATTCACAGTCCCTGTCCCTGCACCCAGGATGATGAATGCTCTAAATTACAGTCAGTCAGCCGACTCCTTTGTCATGTCTCACCCACAGAACCTCCCTATTTTTTTTTTTTCCTGGCTGGTCCAGTCATCCATCTGTTTCTGTGATAAACAGCCACAGTGCTTTTGCTGGACATGCAGATTTCAAAACTGAGTAGAAAATCCCAGTTAGAACTAGAAACTAAAGACCTTGGTCATTAGCAATGATACTGGAAGAAAAAAATCAACATAGTTCCTGCCGTGTGGCCCTCTCTCATATTTTACCTCATTTAAGCCGTAAATCAGTCCTGCTGGGTAGGTCTCATCCACCTACTTTCTACATGTGGGTGGCCAGAGGTTCTCAGAGATTATGTGCCTTGCGTAAGACCCCACAGTTAATAAATTGCACTCGTATTTAATATATTTGTGTCTGACTCCAAGTCTAATATTTTTTTCTACTATATAATGCTTTTAAAAGCATTTATTTAAAAACAGCTGAGCTCTAACCCCATGCCTTCCAGGATCTTGAAATTATCTATGTCTGAGAGACCGCAACTCTTCCTCAGCTGAAAAGCTATGTATGGAGGGAAAAAGGTGACATACACATCCTAGGATACTCAGGTGAATTCCAACACTGTAGTCCCATGGTCTTGGCCGAGACAAAGCAATCAAAAACTTACTGGAGGGTTGGGCTTCCAACCAGGAGCATTCAGACTCATATTGCCTTTTCCCTCAAGACATGGCTAACTGAACCTCTGAGACAATCAGTGGTATCAGGCAGTCATGATGAAACTTCATATCCTCTTTCCATTCACCCTCAGACCCCAAATTAGCCTTCACCTATAATTCCTTGTAGATCAAAAGTCAAAGCCTTTATGGACTGTTGTGGCAAGAATATCAGCTTGTTTGGGGCCATAAAGGGGTCATGAGTCATTGTTTTGCTCTATCTGGGACACATGAGCTAACACAGTCGTTTTGTGATATCTGGACTGATTGCCTCCCCCCAGGTCCCATCAAGAGACAGTCTGGTACAATGACGGTGGCCCTACTCTCCTTAAAGTCATTCCAAGTATCCAGGTAGCAAATAAAACCACATTACAATTCTTGAGGGAGCTGCCTTATAGAGGTGCCCCATCTCTTCACTTTCTTTGACAGCTTCCCATCTCTACATCTCCTTTCATTTCTCTACCTCTTGGACAAGGTAACTGAGATGAGGGAAGCAGACAGTCTGGGGACCAATGTGTCTAGAAAACCCTGCTCATGGAGTTCTACCTGGGAAACCACTACCAGAGAGCAACTGAATGGTCAGATAAGAAAGCCTCCAAGTCTTCCCTGATGATGTCTTCCAAAGTCACACTTAGAGCTGACACCAGTTTCTCCTTTGACTCCTGTAACTCACCCGAAAACATTTAGCAGATGCTTATGAGCACTTCCTATACGCAGGAAGCTTTTAAAACACTTGTATTCTCAGTTCCAGCTCCAGCGCTCAGAACTCTGGGGTTGAGACCCAGGAATCGATGCATGTTTCCCAGGTGATTCTGAGGCAGTGAGTCCAAGGCTCAGTGTTTGGGAAGCTCAGGTCACATGAGCAAAGTCTAGGAGCTCTCAAATCCTACGGCAAGTTCCTGCATCCTCCGCCTGCATCCCAGCTTCTTCACTGGTAAGGAAAGATGAGAGCACTGAATTACCAAAACTGTCAACAGTAAGAGTCTCAGTGAATAAGCCTTCACGTGCCTATAGTGTTTGCCGTGCACTGTCGCAGGATGCTAGGTCCTGCAGAAGAGCTCTAGAAAGTCATCTGTCCTATGTAATTCCTGCTTCCAAAAAGGTGAAAAACATCAAGGAATTATCAGTGGCATCAAGAATTAATATGACAGTTCGGTTCAGGAAGCATGGAGCAAGGATCAGTCCCGGGTGCCTGGGTTTAGGAAAGCAAAGAGAGACAGAAGGAGATCTCGACACCTGCACATTGTACTGTACTTAGAGGTGTTAGAGACATAGCTTCAGCATCTCCCCCAGTATCCAGCTTGGCTAAAGTGGTGGTGGTGGTGGTGGTGGTGGAAGCAGTAAATTTAGTAGAAGTTAGTGAGGGAAAGAAGAACTGGGGAGGTGGCATGCCAGGCAGGGGACAGCACAACAAAGTCATGGAGGTGAGAAGTGCCATATGTGTGTAGAAGCCCAAAGGCAATTCAGAGCAACTGGAATGTCAAGAAAACCAGGAAAAATAAATCTGCAAGAAATGGCCAAGGTCATGACAATTTTTATATTATCTGTTAAGTAGTTTGGACTTTATCCTGGAGGTGATGGAAAGCCACTTAAGGGTTTCAAGCAGGGACTAAAATCATCAGTGCGTTGTTTGGTAGAAAACGCTGGTGTACAACTACAGGAAGAAATTGCGAGAGGAGAAACTAGAGGCTTGAAGACCAAAGGAAGGGACTTTATAGAGATCCAGGTGAGAACTGATGATGCCAAACCAGGGTGAAATGGGGACGTGGAAATTGGCAAGACCTTATGATTGAACACAGGCAGAGCATGGACTTCCAGATTTCCATTTTAGCAACTAGAATGAAGAATGGTGCCATGTATTGTCCTGGTGAATAGTTAAGAAAAAACAAGAGAATAAGTTTAAGGGGGAGTTGAGTTCATAAATCTGTTAACTTTCAGATGCCAGGGGGGTATGCAGTTGGACCTGGGCATAGCACTCCAAAGCTCAGGGATAATGATGTCAGAATGCGCTTGGACCATCATGGTAGCTGAGAGCCAGTCCTGTGATGGTTACCTGCTAGTCTTTACAACAACCATGTGAGATTGGCCATGTAACCCTTATTTAAGAAATGAAAAATCTGAGGCCCAGAGAAGTTAAACAGCTTGCCCCAAAAGTCCTACAGTAAGCAGCAGAGTAGAACTCCAATCCGAGTCTGACTTCCAATCCTAAACTCTTTCCACTCTGCCCTGGTGTCTCTTGAGGAGAAAGTTAGGAAAAGATCTGAACCCTGGGGGATATTGATATTTGAAAGGTTGATGTAAGAGGAAGAGCTGTTTGCTCTATCACATTGAAAGACTGATCATGTTTCTGAAGCCCTACAGACGAGAATGCTGCAAAAAGAAAGTTGCAGATGTGACAATGGCTGCCTGGATTTCTTAATACAATATCTGAAACATCTTTTGCAGTAAAATATAAGACTGGAACTAACTCTTTTTGAGCAATGAATATACCTTAGACATTGTTCTCTATGTAAGATTAAATAATCTCAGTTAATTCTTACCATTCTAAAATAGGATTAGTTATTAACACCTTTTATAGATGAGAAAATCAAAGCTTAGGGAAGTTAAAAATCTCACCGAAAAAAAGGACGCAGATGGATGATATTCTCGCTCATGACTGCATGACCCTAAACCCAGTCACTTTCCACCATACATGGGGCCCATCCGGGGGAGGCGTTAGTGAGAACACTAGACCAGTCGTGCGGAGACACGGTGCTGATTCTAAACCAGACAAAGCATTGAGCCAGTTCAGGTTGGGGAAGTTGGTCCGTATTTTTAAAAATTACTTTTAATAACATTCCAATTCTTCTCGCTGATTTATTCTAAAATACAATTTCCAGTTAGGTCCTGGCAGAAATCCAGCCCGGTTGTCACTGTCCTGTTCAGTGACCATTGGTGTTCATCGACATCCCCCTGAAGGGCAGCAAGAGCCTGGAGGAGGTCTTCCTGTTTGGGGCTTCTGACCTATTCCGAGCTATTCTCGGCAGAGTGGTTTTTCAAATCTGCTTATTGGATCATGTCTTCCCCTAGCCTACAATCCGCCAGTTCTTTTCATCACAGATCCACACCCTTGCATGGTGTAGAAGACCATTTGCAGTGACCATCACATCTCCCCACTGGCTTTTTCTTCTCCTGCCCTCCCTGGGCCACTCCACAGCCCAGCAATACTTCACTACTTCTGTCTTCCCTAGCAATGAGCCATGCATCCCCCAGCTTCTGATCGCACTCTCCTTTCCGCTTTGAATCCCCTTTCTCAACGTGTTCACGCAGCAAAACTCCTCCTCGAGCTTCAGGTTAAAACATAATCATCACCTCCTCTGTAAAGGTTGCCTCTGTGGCATCATCAAGCTGGAACCAGCTTTTCTTTCCCTGCGGCAACCATCAGAACTTGTGAGTGCCTTATTATTATTATTATTATTATTGCCTGACGATGAATGCCTTATTATTGCAACTACATTGTATGACTTTTCATTCTCATGACTTCCATTTACAGGAGGGGCCTCTGTGCTTGCTCCGTCTTTGCATCTCCAGTTTCTAGCAGAATGATTGGCAAATAATATATATTTGATAAGTATCCGAACAAATGAAAGCTATTCAAATCAAAGAAAGATTAAACTTGGATACAAATTTTCGTCTAGATGTGAGTCATAATCACACAGCTTTGTAATGAACCTTTTTTAGAAAATTAAATTTCTATAAGTTTATTGAAATGAGCCCAAAGGCACAAAGACTGACTGTTTAACATGCTGTTCATAAGGCTGCCAGTGAAATGCCATCGAACAAAAAGCAAAGCAAAAGCTCACCGAAGCTCGGGGAAGCTGTGTTTCAAAACACCCATTACAGTAAGAGCCAATGTGTCAAATCTTGTCAAAGTTCTAGCATTTATTGGACCTGGAGTTTTAATATCGCCTGCCCCTCTGGGCTAAAAAGATGGTATCAGGGGTCGTTTCTGGGAGGGCTGACGGGAAAATCCAGACACTCTTCAGTGTTAAATTGGAGCTCACCAGGTTGAAAACAGATCCCAAGTGTCCAATTCCCTGAAAGACAGGATCAGCCATTTAGCTACAGGAAACCCGAGGAGAGGACAGTGTCCTCTGTAAGATGTCAGGGTCTCCTTGGTTACAGGAGCCAAAAGTTGTTTTAATATTGTTTTAGCGTTTATTCAGACCAAACCCAAATCCTCATGCCATAGTACCTTGCACATTTCCACGCAGACTCAAAATCGAGAGAGGCAGCAAGTAACCCAGTACAAATATTCCTGTAGTTAAATAAGATACAAAGAATGGAAGTCCACCTCTTTCTATTGTAAATTCAGACTTAGGAAGAAAAAGGCAAATGAGGATGTGGAGAGAAAGCATGGCTTTGTGAACGGCATCCTGGCAGGGGAATCAGGACAGAAGGATTTTGTTTCAGTTCTGTCTCTGATTCACTATGACTTTTCAGGCAACTCACTTAGCCCCTGCTGCCTCCGTCACCTGCCAGCCGTCTAGACGGGCAAGCCCCCAAACCTCTGTTAAGTCTCAATTTCTTTGGATGTAAAATTAGGCTGACCATACCTACCTTGTGGGATTTTATGAGAGACAAATGCAAGAATATGGATGAAATATGTTTCCTAATGTCCTAGGGTGGAGGCTCCCAAGCGCATTTGATGCCTAAGCAGTATTTTCACAAAATAGAAATACTTAACAGCTCTATTTATTAAGTAGTTAGATACAAATAACACGATGAGTACTTTTTTGTCCTTAACAACTTAGTAATTGTATGGAAAAAAAAGATACACAAAAATTGAAAGAGAAAAAAAATAACGATTTTACTGTATTGGTAAAGAACCACAATGTTACCTGAAGTTGCATGGCCTAAGGTTGAAATTGTGAATTACCTTAAGCTCATTCAGCATCGGACAGATATTATTGTGTTTCCCTTGAAAACTTAAAAGTTCTCACGGCACCATGGTACCCTAGGGCACCTCAGCACAAGTTTTGGGAACTATGGCCCTAGCATATAATAGGTACTCAGGAGAAATCTGAACTGGATGAATTATCTCTTTGGTAAATAATTCTATGATCTGTTAGTTTTTTTAAACTGCGCTTCATATACTAGTTTGGATAGACTTCCATGCAAAGAAAATAAATTTATATCACCTATTTGCTCCTTTCTCCTGGATTGAAATGTACCTTTATCATCAAAATAAGTCACTGGTGTCAGTATATAAAAACTGATTATCTTTGACACTGAAGGTTGACAGTATGTATTAATTATTGCAAAAAGGGGCAAATATCTTTAAAAATATGCACATGCCCAAGAGAACTTACTTTCCACTACACTGGCCAGTTGTGAACTTTTTCTGCTTGAACTATAAAGGAATTAAATAAAATGTGTTCACAATTTACCAGCTGTATATGGCATTACTTTTTAAGGAACGTTATATTTAAGTGCAAAAACACTCTATTTGGGAAATATTTATTTATGAATGATAAAGGCATTTCAGGAAGTATGTGAATCATGCTTAAATGAGGTGAAACTGGGGGAGGAAACAAAATATTAATACATCAAATCTTTTTTATTTGGCATGGACAGGAGATAGAGTAGGCTAGAAAAAAAATCTCATACTCTGGGAAGGAGAAATAGCCCATAAAATGCTGGCTCTGGGGCTCCATCTTGTGTCAATGGCAATTTACTGTTAATGTCTCTCTGAAATGTTATGTTAAGAAGGATTCTGAGGAAGAATTCAGGCTCCTCAAAAAATTAAGTGCCACAACCCACCAGTGATGTTTGTCAGAGACTCAGGAGCAGAGACTGGCAGCAAGCATGCTGCATGTTTGCTATTTCTGGCTGAAATATACAGAACTCCAGAACACTCTCCCTCTCACATTTTTAAGGGAAAAAAAAAGCTAGATCTCATTTTTGCTTACTTATTTTATTTGTTTTATATTAAAAATAGAAAACAAAACAAATAACTATAAACCAACACCCTCTCACGTTTTAAATGGAGTTCTCAGGTTGACAGATAGTTAGATCAATAGCTTTCTGCTTTCTGTAGATAACCCAGGTCAGATGAGGGGGCAAATGTACCTTCGAGAAGAGTCCTCAAAGTCACAATATTATAATAATATAGAAATAATGGGAAATATTAAGAACACAACCACCTTAGGGTTGAAAACACCCGAGCATCATTCTCTGTTACTATTCTGAAGGAATTAATTCTCTTTGTTTGATACTTAATTGCTATTAAATACAGTTGCAATTCCCAAGATGCTGATCTCAGATCTTTTAAAAATCTTTTAAAAATCTTTTGAGATAACGTTAGTCTCACATGCAATTGTCAGAAATGATAAAGAGAGAACCATGCACCCTTCACTCAGTTTCCCATTCCAGTGGTAAGTCTTGTATGACTATAGGACAACAGCCCAACCAGGAAATTGACATTGATACGATTTACTCAATTATTCAGATTTCACCAGACTTAAAACAAGCATTCATATGTATTGTGTGTGTGTTTGTGTATGGGTATTTTGCAATGAGATGTATTATTTTTATAGCAGAGAATCACAATAAATATTATTGAAAGTGGAGTTGAAAGTCCTGGGTTCACGTCCTGGATAGTCCATTACTGTCTTCTGTCACTTCGTGTGTGTATGTGTGTGTGTGTGTGTATGTGTGTGCGCGCAGTTTTCTAACATACGTAGATTCTTACAACTGCCATTACAGTCAAGCTACAGAACAGTCCGATTAGAGGGACCCCCTTGAACTATTCTTTTGTTTGTTTGTTTAAACAACAGAAATTTATCTTCTCACAATTTTGCGGGCTAGAAGTCCAAGACTAAGGCTTAGGCAGGTTTGGTTTCTCCTGAAAACTCTTCCCTTGTTCTGCTCTAACAGCCACAGCCCCCTCCCCTCTCCCCTCTCCCTGGTAACTACTCATCTTTCCCCCCTCTCTATAAATTTGTCATTTCAAGAATATTATATAAATGGAATCCTACAATATGTAACCTTTTGAGATTAGCTTTTTCAACCCAGTTGATTCCTCTGAGACCCCTCCGGTCTGTTGTACGTGTCAGCAGTTCATGCTTCTTGTCACTGAGCACTGTTCTATAATGTGGATTCCATAGAACAGTTTCATCATTCGCCCTTATCATAAAATTTATGAATAGGTTAAGAAAGCCAGTGAATGGAAATGCCAAAAGCCCAAACTCTTTTGCATGCATAATATCTGACAGAGAAACTCAGGAGTTCACCAGTAGAACTTTTATCTTTGCCCTCTCATAGTCTGAGGCTGTGGACGGTACCTGCAGTCTCCCGAGACCCCTTAGCCAGGTGAAGAGCTGATGAATGGAAACAGCACCCTGTGATGAGAAACTGTGTGTTTTTAAGCTAAAAGCAGGGAGTGGTGACTCCACTGTGACCTGTCCCCAGGATGGCAAATACATCTCAATTCCAGTAAAAATTATGAGCTATTGGTAGCAGCTGCCTGGAGGGCAGTGATGAGAACTCAGAGGGCAAGTCCAGGCTCAGCAGAAACAGAGCCTGGATGGTTCCTGGTGTCTGCCCCAGGCATTGGTGGAGATATTGCCACATCCGTGCCAGTTGTTGGTCATGAGTTGGAACGAAAGAAAGTCTGCATCAACCGAAAGGTCAATGCCCAGCATGAAGAATATAAAACAATGTCTAAAACATCAAACCCGATACCCAGTGCGTCTCTAGGAGCCGTTCGGGAAAGGAGCTCCAGCAAGCAGGGTGTCACTGGAAAGTCGATCTCCGTAGTGGGAAAGGACGGCTCAAGCCAGGAGCTCCTTCATGACAATCTCCTGATTCCTTTTGATTCCCTCTCTGCACACATCAATGAAATAGCTCATTCTGAGAGGGAACCCACTGACCAAAACAGCCTGAAGTTTCCTCTTCCTCTAACACTTGAGTGTTTGGCGAGTGACAAGCAGGGTGCTGATGCATTTTATATACCTTATCATTAGCTCTCATAGCATCTTGTCAAGTTGGGTCCTATTATTACCGCCACTCACAGGGAAGGACTGAGGAGTAGAGAAGTTCGGTAACCCACCCAAGCCAGGAAAAGGAAGCCCTTGGGGTCTGTCTCCACTGCCTTTCCTGACCCTTAGCCTTTTCTTTCTCATTATAAATTAATAAGCTAGAGGTGTGTTTAATATACGAATCTCTGGTGAGTCTGGGCCACATGACTGTTCCCATAATCCCAGAGCTCACTTACCTCTGAGCACTGGCAAAATCAAGTGCCTGGATCCCCAAGATTAAGGGCCAGACCTTGCAACTGGAGACTCAAGTGAATTTCTTTTTTAATTTTTTAAAATAGCTTTATCGTGGCATAATTTTTGTACCGTAAGCTACACATATTTCAGATGTACAATTTGATGAATTTTGACAGATGTGTATACCTATGAAGCCAGCACCACAATCAAGATATCTAACGTTTGCATCGCTCCCCAAGAGATGCAATTTTCGAATTCCCAATTTTTCCCTTCCCACCCCCTTTACTCCCTGGTAACCATAAGTTTGTTCTCTGTGTCTGTGAGTCTGTTTCTGTTTTGTGGGTAAGTTCATTTGTGTCCTTTTTTTTAGATTCCACATCTAAAGTGATATCATATGGCATTTTTTTTTCTCTTTCTGGCTTACTTCACTTAGAATGAAGATCTCCAGGTCCATCCAAGTCGCTGCAACTGGCATTATTTAATTCTTTTTTTTTTTTTTAAGCCACTTTGCTTAGTCCAGAGCCAGCCTTCCTAAGACACACCCTTCATCACCCTAGCAAACCACAACATAGGTCTTGTCACAAACGATAGAATTACTAGGGAAAAAATGCTGTGCTTTTTTTCTTTTTAGCATCTACAGGGTGAGAAATTATGTATATGTTAATAATAACAGGTCTAATAGACTGGGACAGTTTCCCAACAAGACTGACAACGGAGTAATAATTTTGAGGACTAAGTAAGTGTTGGGAGCTTAATGGACACAAGCCTTGACATTCAAGCCCCCCAAAAAATTGTTTCAATTTTTTTCTTTCACATATGTTGTTTATTCCCATTAGATCATCCCATGAATCCTCCTCATTCTCACTTCTCGATTTGATAGATACAGAAGTATTTTTAAATTTCTAAATTTATACTCACATTGCACTTTATTACTTTAAGTGGTGAAGAAGAAAAACACATTCTTGTTATTAGGTAACCATGCATAAGATTCTTCTATTCCACCTCTTACAATGTCACTCATTAAGAAACTGTAAAGTTTATCAGAATATTTGCTCTGTTCTTTAATAAGAATATTGTTAGATAAATATTCTTTAAAACATGTTGGCATGTCTTAACCTTATTTAGAAGAATAGAAAACCAAAGTATATGAGAGATTAAATAAATAACTCGGCAAGTTGCATAGCAAATGAGGAACAGAACTGGGTCTCACCTAGGTCTGTTTTTGACCTCAAATGAAATCCATTGTGCCTTGAGCTCCATTTTCTTAAGTGACTAGAAGATAGTCTTTTAAGGGAACCATGTGCTTAGTCAGCCACTCACAGTAGTAGGTGCTATGAGCCAAGTGATTCCACCAACCCCTGTGAGCAGAGCTGTGGGGCAAGAGAAATCCTCCTTCACTGCTGGTGGGCACGCAAATGGAACAGCCACTGGGAAGAGAGTATAGCAGTTTCCTATAAAATCAAACCTACTCTTACATACAATCTGGCAATTGAGCTCCTTGGTATTTTACTCAAAGGAGTTGAAAACTTATGTCCACATGAAAACCTGTACATGAACGTTGAAAGAAATTTTATTCATAATTGCTCAAACTTGAAAACAATCAAGATGTCCTTCAGTAGTTGAATGGATAAATAAACTGCGGTACCTCCAGATAAGGGAATATTATTCAGAGCTCAAATGAAATGAGCTATGAAGCTGTGAAGACATGGAGGAAACTTAAATGCACATTACTAAGTGGAAGAAGCCAATCCGATAATGCTACATACTGTATGATTCCAACTATATGACATTCTGGAAAAGGCAAAACTATGGAGACAGTAAAAAGATTAGTGGTTGCCAGGGCTCATGGGGGAGAGAGGGGTGAACACAGAGGACTCGTAGGGCAGTGGAGTTTTCTGCATGATCCTACAGCATTGACTCCATGTCATTATATATTTGTCCCAACTCATAGACTGCACAACGATGCTAAGAGTGATCTGAAATGTACACTATGGACTTTGGGTGACAATGTGTGGGTTCTTCAATTATAACAAACGGACCGCTCTATTGGGGGATGTTGTCAGTGGGAAAGGACATACATGTGTGGGGGTAGGGGGGGTCTCTAAAAAATAAAGTCTACTAGAAGGGGGAAAAAAATGAACATAACTTGCAAAGGAAGGGTGATGTCAAAACAGAGGTCAAGGAGAATGTGTCCATCACTTGGACAAGATCATTCTCTCAGGCTTATCTTGAGCCTAACCATCATATCCTTGGCCTAAATATTGTCTGAGAAAATTTTATTGTTTGGCAATTGGGTCAAGACTCCTTGTAAGGAGGAATCTAGCATGGTCTAGGAAATGGCTTGATAAGATGCTTCAGACTTTGGTAGTAAATCCAGAAAGTGGAGTGAGGGCGTAGGATAGAGAGAAGGGTCAGAGACCTCTCCCCACTTCCCTGAAGCAGGGTTGTCAGTGCTCCACTTTAGAGAAAACCAATGAAAATAGACGATTTCAAGTTTGCTGTAGGTGCATAATATTAAAATGTCTTCATCACCCCTAAAAATATTTAGCAAAATTTTTATTGCTCACTAATGCAGAAGCATTGCTGAGAGTAGACTTTCCTGTTGGGGCAGTTTGAAAAGGAGGACATCTAAGCTACAGAAATAGAATGTTTCCCTTATTTAAAAAAAAAAAATCAGATATACAGAACACACACTTAAAGCCAATAATTCAGAAGAAAATGATTTTCTAATGTGTCCTCTAATTTTATAGAGATTTACTACAGGACTCTGTTAATCAAACTAGCAGATGTTGACAGAATCCAATTATTCTTAGGAACACACAAGGTGGATAATATTTATTTCTAATCTTCAAACAGGTTAGATTGCCCAAAAGGCCACCTATGCATTTGCTTAGGGCACCAAAAACAGGAAAAGAATTCTAAAGAATAACATTTTCCAAACAAATACAGAAAATTTTGCAATTTGCTAAACTTTCTTATTCTTGTTTGACTATATAACATCATTTCTTATTTTGAATTAGATGTGTTAGTGGAGGGGATGCCAACATTTATTTCACTACCTAGGGTTTCTCTTGAGATCTTAATCTAATCTCTGTCCCCAAGTAATTAAAAAACTCGATGGGGAGGTAAAATACACAGGAAGCAAAAGGAGAATACACAGCATTAAAGCATCACGTGGCAAACTATGTGCTTCTGTCTATGAACACAATAGAAATTTTATGAGGCATTGGACAAGAGTTTTATAGATGAGCTAAGACTTAGACAAGGCCAGAAGGACTGGGTAGGACAGTCCTTGATATTCAGAAGGAGACCTGGGATTTTTATATCCAGAGAAAGTTTAAACAGCCCACAATTTCCAAGACTTCTAAAGATGATTCCATTAAAGAGGTCTTTACCTACCGACAATGTTTTAGGAATATGTTGTCAAACACCCTTGTTTGTTGAGTCTCCAGGCCTTAGGGCTACTACACATAAGAAACGCAGCATCAGGAGAGTGATTTTCGTGGGTGTTTGAATTGTCCCCACAGGGGTCCCTCAGAAGCTCAATAGCGGGGAGGCGTAAGTTCCCATCCCAAGCTCAAGAGCTCCTGCAAAAACCCATCTTTGTAAAATTCATGGGATAAAAAAGCCAGCAGTTTGAATTTGCTTTAAGGACTCCTAGTCCAATGTTTAGGGAATTTGTTATGTTTTGCTTTGGAAAAAAAAAAAAGAAGAGAAACTAGGGTTAATGACACAGGACATTTTTGTGCCCAAATGATCTAAGAAAACAAAGTCTAAAATAGTCACGTCTTTGCTTCTTCAGCAAACACTAAATGAATTCATTCTGTTTCCTTCCAGTCATGGGAAACCCCTGAACCCTTCACCTTCTCTTTATCCTCAAGTTACCATGTAGGTACTAGGATTCTAATTGAAGAAAACTAATGAGGACATATTTAGATGCTAAATAATGCTAAATAGAACATGAGACGATTTCATATTAATTAAAGCAGGCCTGTGTTTTATTGCTGGGAAAAAAATTAAGAAGATAAGGGTTCCGCTTCTGCTTCTTGTGTTAAGTAGAATCATTTTTTCTTTTTTTAAAAATCATATTTCTACCAATTTTACTCTTTTAAGTGCCAGAACCTAGAAGGCAGTATAATTCCTTTATTTTACAAACTGAAAGAACATTTAATAATAACAGTATCTTGGTTACTTTTGAGAAAATGTTCAGCTGCGAATCTATTGCTAATCGTCCTCAAAAAGTAAAACACAAATTAAACATGAAATCAAAAGGGAGGTAAGAATGAAGAATGAGGATGGGACATTGTGAAGGTTAACTGCACTTAGCACTTGCTAGATCACAGACCTAGACTGAAATGGAAAATACGGGAAGGAAGATCCACTGGAAACAGTGAAAAATTAACTCTCTTCAATTAATTCTTACTTCTTCTCTTTTATGGTAAAAATCAAATTATTACATTTTATTAGGCTGAATATATCTCTGCTCTGGATCACTTGGCCTCCTGCATATGAATAAATCTGTCCTGCATAGAACATGGAAACACCAATGCTCCACTTTCTCTTGAACAATGTAATGAAGTAGAGGAAGTTGTAACATTTTCATAGTTTGCAGGTGAAGACACTGAAGGAGAGAGAGGGCGAATGCCTTCAAAGAGGCTATGCAGTGAGTCAAGGGGAGCCCGGGGTATGAGCAACAGGACTTGCATATTATTTTACTATCCTACTTGAATGCTTCAAGGGACACACGCACGCACGCACGCACGCACGCACACACGCACACACGCACGCAGTGTTTCCATTTATCTTTAGTTGGTGATAATAAAAGATGATCTCCTAGCAATGATTTTCCTTCTCTCACGGGGATCACAGTGGTGCAGACAGGAGATAGCCATGTAAACAAACGTTTGTAGGATCATGTGACAAAGGAATATGCAGAAGAAAGACACCACTAATCTCTACTTGGTGGGAAACAGGAGGCCTTAAGAAAGGATGTAAAACAAAACGCAGCTGAGATAGCATAAACTTTCCTCTTTAGTTCACCTAAAGAAAGGGTATTTGGGCTCAAAAAATGACGCTTATATGTATTTCATCACAAACTGAGGAACTTGGATTTTCATTTGTTAACATAAAAATTAGGATCATCAATTTCTGCAAAGGTGAAACATAGCCTGTAAACAAATAGTCCCAATGGCTGGCAAACTTGAAGGCACGTCAGAACAAACTAAGGAGCTCATTCAGTGCAGTTACTGGGGCCCCACTCCCTGATACTCGGTCGAATGGGGTTAATCGGAATTTACAACAAGCACTTTAGGGACTTCCAGTGCCAGTAGTCTGTGGACCACACGCGGAGAATACTTCCAGCTGTTCTACTGCTTTCTAGAGCTGACAGCTCATGTCCTGCACAGATCTACCGTCAGGTCTCATCCAAACCACCTAGACCTTTCTGGCATACACTATAGCTGGGTATTCTACTTGCGAAACCACATATAATTTGAAATACTTA
Source organism: Camelus bactrianus (assembly GCF_048773025.1). Lineage (NCBI taxonomy): Eukaryota > Metazoa > Chordata > Mammalia > Artiodactyla > Camelidae > Camelus > Camelus bactrianus. The sequence goes on from NC_133551.1 coordinate 29,913,267, forward strand.
CAGGCGTATCTGTCTCACCCTCTCCTTGATAAACATTTTTTAGGCAGGGTGGAAAATGCCATGTGTACTTCAGATATGTATGAATCGGTTGATATCAAACACACCAGAGACTTGATACATTAAAGAATTTTATAAATATGTGTAAAATAAAATCACTCCCTCATCTATCTTTTTTCATAAATCTGAATTTAAGTAAGGTGCACCTATAGGTTAATAGTTTTTTTTTCCCTAGCACAGTACAAGTGGTGGTCACTCTGTTAAGGTAAACGAAGACCTGAGGGTTTAAGAATGAGATGTGGGCGCTAACTTATTTTTACACACTCTTCAATTCTTCAAGGTGGATCATCTCTTTAGCTTATTTTAGGCAACAATAACTAATTCTTCCTGTGTCTTTGACTGGAAAGAGTTAACAGCTTTTCTACTGACATAAATTGGCAAAGCCCTTTATTTAAAAAAAAAAAAAAAACTCATGTTCAGTCTGTGAAGTGTGTTTTCCCCTCATTTAATCAAAAACTTAGCAGTAAATGCCGTTCCCCAGATCTCCCGGAGAACAATGACCCTCCATTCATATTTGTAGGCCTGGGACCTGACCCGTTTTCATACAAAGTATCCCTGTAAGGGACGCTGGACAGTAAAGTCCTTCTATCCTCACTTGCCAGCTCATCTGGCCACTTCCCCTGAGAAAAAATACCTCAGAGCAAAGCCATTCGTTTTCAAAGGCAACATTAAACAAATGGTGTTTTATATTATCTGTCCTGTTTCTTCTAGTCCACTTACTCTCATTCAGAATTTATGAGCCCTTTTCAAGTCAAGATGACCTTTTCCCAGACTTCTAGATAATTCACAACCTCCTTTACCTGCCCTAAGAGCACGGTGGAGGGGAAGGAACCTGGACTTGGGGAGACCTGGATTCCAGTCCGGCATCACCACTAACTAGGCGGCCCTTTCTCCCTTCTGGGAGGTGACAGACTCAGAATCCATCATCTTCCTCTCTGAGCTATACTTCAGTGCTTCTCTCTTCCTTTTTGTATAATTCTTCTCATGGCAAAGTCGCTGGTGACCTGGTCTCATTTCTAACAGACGCTGATTCATGAGGATGCTGCAGCCTTTCCAGATACACACTGGTTACCAGGTCACACGTCACCGGTGCAAAGCACTCCACGCACAGAATGAGAGGTGTCTCTCATCAGCTCACGCGGTCCCTCAGGTGGTGTGTGGGTAGCGGATGCTTTGTGAGGCAAATTGGATTACAGTACAAAAGGATTAGCCAAATTATAATCCACTTGCTTGTCTCTAAATTAATGTCCTGTGTCTTTCTTCATCTGCTGAAGTAAAATTTGGTAAAAGTCTCTGGTCTTCCTTTTTTAATGCTAAGTGTTACCTATGTCAGGACCAAACTTACACCTGATGCCGTGTTTTTACAAACAAGAGAATCAACCCTCAGACTTCAGGAGGGAACACAAAATGAAACACCACTAACTTGGAGTTTTCCAATAAAGAATGTGGAATAACTTGACTTGGGCTGAGCTGAGGATGTACCTGGGAAAGCATTTTAAACTTAAGAAAATGTCTGGACCCTAATATATGAACTACTTTTATAGAAATAAATGTTAATCATAAATAGTTTTTATGTATTCTTTGAGTCAAGACTGGCCGGACCTGCTAGGAAAGACCTTGTTGACAGTTATTATGTGCCATTGAAAGTAATAAAAACTATATTCTAGAATAATAACAATAACAATAGCTAAGAGTAAGATTTTCCTATTTACAAGGCACTATTTTAAGAGTTTTATGGATTATAGGTCATTAAATCCTCTCATTAATGTGATGAAGTAACGTATTATTATCTCCATTTATATACAAAGAACAGAGATGATAAGTACATTTCCAAGATACACAAATAGTAAGTGTTCAAGCTAGAATTTTAAAAATACACAGCATGAATGAGGTCCTGGATTCAATACCCAGGACCTCCATTAAAAAATAAATAAATGAATGAATAAACTTAATTACCTGCTCCCTCCAAATAAATGTTTCAAAAAATTTTAAAAAAATAAAGCTAAAAAATAAAATAAACAAACAATAAAAATACACAGCCTGACTCCAGAGTCTTGATCCTTAAACCAGTATACTACCCAGCCTTAAATGAACTGATTGGCAGTTGAAACAGATTGGATTTTGTTAGTTGAAAGTAGTAAAGTTTTGCCATTTACTCCCATGTCTGAGAGTATTTAGTACAGTGAGAAGGTCTTGAGTTTTTGCCCATTAATAAAACAAGTAATTGTGTCAAGAAGAAAGTTACAAAAAATATCTCCATTTTTTTCCCATACATTTTTTATTTTAAGCCCACGGTATGTGTGATGGCTTTTCTCCACGTCATGGCTGGCAGATCAAAAGACATGTACCAAGCACCATACTGAGTGTTGAAGACAGTAACAGAAGAAATTCTTGCTGTATATGGAAAAATAGATGATGAACAAATAAATAATATATCTTGTATCAGGTGGAGAGAAGTCCCTGTACAAGAAAAAGCAGACGCAGGAGATGGGGAGTTTTGAGGTAGCGGCTGCTAGTTTATACGGTACGCCCAAGAGTGGCCTCTCTGGCTTGGTGCTATCTGAGCAAAGACCTCTAGGAAGTAAGCGAATATACCACGTGGTTATCAGGGATGAGGGTTCCAGGCAAAAGGAGAGCAAGTGCAAAGATCCTGAGGCAGGCACATGCTTGAAGATACAGGGAAGGGCAAGGACCTAACGTGGTGGAGAAGAGGAAGTTGGAGAGACGATGGGGCTCTAGGTTACATAGGGCCTTGTAGGCACTCTTGGAAGTCTGGCTCTTTTTCTGAGTGAGGTGGAAGGACATTCAAGGGTATTAAAGAGTTGTGACATGATCCATTTTAAAAGGATCACTCTCACTGTCATGTAGAGATTAGACAGAAATGGGGCTAGGATGAAACCTGAGGAGATAATTAGGAGGCTATTAAAATAAACCACCTGAATGCACACTGTGGCTTAGACCAGGGTGAAAGCTTTGGAGATGGTGAGGAGTGACTGTATTTGGGAAATATTTTGACGGTAGAGATAATAGGATATTTGGTTGATTGGATGTGGTGTGTGTGAGAAACGAAGGATTCAGGGATCACTCTAATTTTTTGGTGATAGCAACTATGAGAACAGGGTCAGAACCGACTAAGATGGGGAAGAGGAAGAATGGCCAGTTGTACTGGGGTGAGAGAGTTGTCCAAAAAGGGCTTTGTAGGAATTAATAACACTTGAACCGAGTTTTGAACAGGCATTTTAACGTTAGGGGAGGATGTCCCAGGAGCGTGAACAGATGATTTTTATCTTCATCAGAATGGGCTCCGTGAGCCAAGGCAAAGGCAGATAAGAAAGTGAGAATGTGTGAGTACCGCAAGGAGTCTGGTAGGACTGGACAAGAAGGTGCGAGATGGGGGAGGTCAGCAGGGCCCAGTTAATGAAGAGCCTCTCATATGTGCACTTTATTCTACAGGTGCCTTGTGCCATGCACGAAATTTGAGAGCCATGGTCTAGCAGCATCGCTTGAAAGTTCTCATAGGAAGTCTGCCTTCTTCCTTAATCCCATTTGAATCTGTTTCTAATCCTATATATCTGCTCTGATCACCATATAGATCTTTTTCTGTTCTGTGAACTGGCTGTGTCTATACCTATTGGTTCACAAAAGCTTACAAAAGCCTCTGACATTGGGCAGCCCCATGTCCACCATCTGATGGCTACTATCTTCTACCTTAAAGGGCGTCCCCAGGGACACTGACATAAAGGGCTGGGCTAGTGAAAATGGGTGAAGCTAAGCGCCAGCAGCCTTGAGAAAGAGCATCTTGGGTACTGACATGGTGGGAAGACAGGGTAGTCATGGCCCCTCTTTAGTTTCTTAAACATAGAATGAAAATAAACAACGGTAACAATGAACTTGGTTAACCCTATCATTAAACATGTACATGATTTTAGGAACCCCAAAATAAACAAAAGGGAAACCACACACACTGAAATACTTAAAGAGGAGGAGAAAAAAAGTTCTACTTTTTTTTCATTAGATTTTTATTTGAAAAACCCACATTGACTGACGTGTCTCTGGATCATCAGTGTTATTTCACCTGTAGACACACCCCACATTCTCTCTGCTTTCTGTGCTAGATTTTCCTTCACCGTGAACACACTCCTTGGACCCGTGAGTCTGTTGAGTGAAGGTCATGGGATATGCAATGTTTAAACATGCATGTGATCCAGATTTTGGGTTTCTTGGTAAGTCAGTTGATGTCTTGGTCTCAATAGCCATTAAAAAAATAGAATAAAAACAACTGCTTTACCAACCTTACGGAAAGACGGGGAGCACTTTACGAGATGCTTCACAAATGGTAAACTGCTTTAAACATGTAAATTCTCTATTTCGTAACATAAATAAAGTTTCTGAATATTTTTCCTTATGTCCAGTCTTCCTGGGAAGCCCTATAAACTCTTAGTGGGCAGGACCCAGTCTTTTTACCCTTGCGGTTATCATGTCCGTCGTTCATTAGCCCAATTTGGGAAGCTTTTTAAAGATACTTCTTCCCAGCACCTGACCATCCCAGATATCCTGACTCAGAATCTTCAGGGATGGGCTCAGGTCTAGAAGTTCTGTGTGACTTGGGCAACCAGCTGGATGGGGGAATCACTGTTACAGGACAGTGGATATTCTCACCCTCCCCCTCCCCAGAAATGCCCAACATTGGTACATAGCAGAAGCTTAAACCTGATCATGCAGAAAGATTAAAATAAAATTATCTCTGCAAGACATAAGATCTTGAAAAATCATGCTCATTTATAAATGACAGTGTGATATTTTGGTTAAAGTACGTCTGAATAGGAGAAGAATTCCTAGAAATCAATCTTGAAGCTAACATTGATAATCTGGTCTTGAATCCTGACTTCATATAGGAAGAGTAAGTGCAAAACAAAGAAAAGAAGTTTCACGGTGTCATCCAGGTTTGACCCTGCTGCCACTGTGTCTTCCTAGTCCTCCTTTCTGTCTTTTTCTCTCTCGGCATTCAACATACATACACATACACACACACACACACACACACACACACACACACACACACACACACACACACACACACACATGGGAGAGAGAGAATTGGATTTGTATCATTTTTTCTAGATTGCTAAGGAAATGAGCTTATCAGATTCAAATTATTAATCACTTGAGCACCTTCTATGTCCAAAGGCTGATTTTATGTAGAAAAACAATTTCCTGGAATCTCGCTTAGAGGAGAGAAATAAGATATGTACAACTGTCACTACAGCACAAATGAGTGAGGTTAACACCCACCAGTCAGAATAACCTCACGACCTCTCTCCTTTATATACATCACTTGCGACCAGTCTCCCACGAGCTCAGAAGCAGAGGCCAGGGGCCATAAAGTTAACTAGTTAAGCATCAGGATTAGAGCAAATTCAAAGTAGAAAACAGTTATCAAACTAAGACACAAGTAGATTGATATAAATTGTTCAGGATCAGTCTATGAATGACAAACATTCTTTAAGGGGCTCCTTTACATGAGGAAGCCCTGGGCTACTTCATCGGATCAGCCAAGGTTACATACACGTGCAAGCTTCTGCTATAAGTATGTGCTCTGAGCTGAGAAAGAAAGGGGGTCCAGAGGAGAGACCAGGAAAGGCCTTTGTGGAGGAATTGATATTTGAAATGGAATTTAAAGGATGAAAAAAAAAAACCTTTAGTGAGCAGAGATGGGAGGGAGGTAATCCCAGTGGCAGGTTGAGAGCTTTATCTGAGAGAAAACCTACCCTGCTAGTGGATAGCAGTTCAGGAGTTATTCAGGACACTTGAGTGTGTCCCAACACACTGGCAGTTGCCCTTCTCAAAAAATAAGACAGAGCTTTTTCAACTCTAACTGCTGCAGCTGCACACCAAGCACCAGGCACGACCCTGCTGACGCTGCATCCCCGAGCCGGCAGCTGGTCTGCCTGGGGAGGAGGTGGGAGGGGAAACAAGACAGTCACTCCCCTTGTCTGTTTTGTAATCCCTAGAGGAGAATTCCCAGACCCCAAACCTCAGATGCCACATGGTTACTGTGAAGGCACACTTTCAAGAATAGTCTGGCACACGGCCACTACCCATTCCCACCAACTCTGAGAAGAAGGACGAGAAAAAAGGAGGAGAGGAGAGGAAGGGGAGAAGAAATGAAACAAAACCACTAATAGTTGCAGAAAATTTAGACAGATTTTTAGAGCAAAGCTTGTGAAGACAGAAGTTAGTCTCAGAGATCTTGGGATGTGTATTAAAAGTTGGTGTAGTACCCCAGTGTTCATGGCAGGACTACATACAATAGTCCAGACATGGAAACAACCTAAATGTCCATCGACAGATGACTGGATAAAGAAGCTGTGGTATATTTACTCAACGGACTACTACTCAGCCATAAAAAAGAATGAAATAATGCTATTTGCAGCAACATGGGTTGACCTAAAGATTATCATTCTAAGTAAGCCAGAAAAAGAAAGAAAAATACCATATGATATCACTTATATGTAGAATCTAAAAATAGAAAAAAAGAGGACAGTAATGAACTCATCCACAGAACAGAAACAGACTCTCAGACATAGTAAACAATCTTACAGTTACCGAGAGAAAGCAGGTGGGAAGGGATAAATTTGGGAGTTTGAGATTTGCAAATGTTAGCCACTATACATAAAAATAGATTTAAAGAAAAACAAGTTTCTTCTGTATACACAGAGAACTCTATTCAATATCTTGTAATAACCTTTAATGAAAAAGAATATGAAAATGAATATATGTATGTATATGCATGACTGGGACATTGTGCTGCACACCAGAAATTGACACACTGTAACTGACTATACTTCAATAAAAAATAAATAAAATAAAACAAAATAAAATAAAATCAATAAATACTCCAGGCAAAACAAATTGTAAAATAAATTAAAATATAATGAAAGAAATAAAATTTTCTGACATACTACTAAGAAATAACTATTTAAAAAGTTGGTGCAGAATAAAAATAGCTATCAATTCCTTGAGTGTTTACCATGTCCATTGAGTTAACTCTCTTTACATCCTTACCACAACCCTATACCCTTACACTCCATTTTATAGATGAGAACACGCAAGATTGCAAAAGTAAGTATTTGCATAGACTCATAAAGCTTTTAAAAGTGGCTGAATTTCTTGGGGCAGAGTATAGCTCCGACATAAAGCGCGTGCTTAGCATGCATGAGGTCCTGGGTTTAAATAAATAAATTTAAATAAATTAAATAATTAAAAATAAACCCAATTGCCTCCCCCTCAAAATAAAAATATAGTGGCTGGATTTCAAAAAAGACCTAATCTAGTCTACTGACTCCAGAAACTCAGGCTCCTCACCCACATTAGAATGGAATTAACTATGTAGGTTCAACAGTGGGAAGCTACAATGGCTACAGTGATTTCAGTTTACCTAACAGAGAAACGTTTTCTCCTTCTTCCTCATCTCCAGTGATGCTGAATTGATACACACATACTCCACGAGCACCTCCTTTACAAAAAGAAAAATGCTAATGCTAATACAGTATCTCCTTCCTTGTTAACAACTTTAAATCAATAATTACCTTTATGACTCCAGGAGGACCCAGTCCCAGGTCCCATCTTCATACTGTTTCTGTCAGTTTTCATTTTTTTTATCTTTTGCTGCAATCTATAAATCAACATTGGCCCGTTCTGATGTCTGCACCTTTACTTCCAGCTTCAGTGCCCACATAGTCTTAGGAAGAAAAGTCCTGGAAATAAAATAAGTTGCACATTGCTCCCGGAATAAGGATAAAACTGCCACTGTCAGGGGAAGCCGGCTTCCATTTGGAGCATGCATAACAAACTCTGTCTCCAGTTGTCTTTCCAAGACCCCCAGATGACAGACAGGTAGTTTCCACTTCAGCTTTAAACACAACACATATTTTATTTACTTTGAAAATTGTCAGAATCCAACCAAAGATAGAAAATAAAGCCTTTGATATGGGTTTTACCACAGAGTCCATAGGCATCAGGCAAGAATAGTTCCATTTATACAGTGTTAGCAATGACGAGACATTAGAAATCAGACTGGCCCACTTTTCCATTTTCTGTTATTGAAAACTGAGGCCCAGAGGCCTGGCGTGACCTGCATGAGGACCCACACTGAGCCACGTGCAGAATGTCAACGCACATGGGTTTGAGAGAAGAGATATTTACTTGCATGGCTACTTGGGTCCAATTTGGAGGTTTTGGACTGTCATTTTAAGTGGCCCATTTCTACAACAACAGCAAGTAGAGAAAATGTGGGGGTGTGTCTGCAAGTAAATGTAAGGCCAACCAGATTTTAAGAATGAGAAAGCTGATCAAATGAAATGAGGTGTTTTAAATGCATATTATGGACTTGAAGGGGTTCAGAATGTGCCACCCAAAATATGTTGCTTTGGCATTATTGAGTATCTTGAGGTGAATGCACTTGAGAAGAGTCTCTGACCTCTCCCTTTCTACCTAAAAGCAGGTCATAAATTTTTTCATGAGTAAGGTGCGCTCCCTGAACCATGAAGAGAAAAACAGTCTTAGCACCAGAAACTGGGAGTTAACACCGCATTGGACCTGTACAAGCAAACCTACTAAAATAACCCTCATCTCACATTCGTTTCCCCCATCCGTTTCCTAGTCACTGTCCCACAATGTACTGCCCTTAGCCCAAGTCCCTTTGTCACATCCCCACAATTTACTGTTATTTACATAAAAAGGCTTACAAGCTTTGGGGCCTAACAGCTTTTTCGGGTCTTCAAATTCCTTCTGAAGACTCTTGTGTCCAAGCAAAAATATTAAGTAAATGTGTATACTTTTCTCCTGTTTATATGCCTAATATTACTTTAATGGTTAGGCCAGCCCCAGAACCTGAATGAGAAGGAAGTGTTCTGTCCTCTGCTGACTGTAGTTCAGACCACAGCCTGTCCTTCCATCTCTATCATTCTCATGGGAAATTCACACATGACCAAGTAAAAGCCCTTTCACCGTCCTCACAACACTACCCAAATCCTGGAAGACCCTTCACTCCTCACCCCATGAACCATGTATAGACACAAGCCTTCCAAGTAGAAGGTCAAAAGTACGCGTCATATGATCAGAACCAAGGAGAGGATGTAACTTCCACGTGTTCTGTGAGTGGCAACTCTATAACTTTTCTCTCAAAAGACAACTTTTGAAAAAAGCCCTATGGGGCTCTTAAAGGACATGTTTGTCCACATTTTGACAAACTATAAGGTTAAATCTATTTTAGAATGGAAAGACATTTAAAAATAAACAACTAGCACCAGTGGCTTCATGCAAGAAAAAATTTTAATACCCCAAAGATTGGAAGGATGAATCTCTAAAGAAATTTCTTGAACGAGGGCCGTTTGCAAACTTAAACACACACACACACAAAACATTGTTTTATTTTTGATCACTTCACTGCAGATTAGAAGCAGTCTACAGCCTGGTATTTGAAAACTATATCTGTAAGCAATGGGGAGCCACTGAATGTTCTAAGTGGGGAGTACCAAGAATAGATTTGTTAAAGAAAGATGTTGATGACAAAGACTATGAATTAAGGAGGGAAAGGACAGAGTGGTAACTCCATGTGCTGCATATGAAGCAAATTGTCCTCTCCTTCCACTTAAAGAATTAAAAACAATCTAATTGTTTTCATAGATGTATACTATATGTGCTTATTTAAAGACCCAGAATGTATATAATACAGAATTATATTAGGTGATGAGTAAAATATGGCAAAGAATTGGACATAAGCACAAATAAATTGGGAAGGTGGGGAAAGGGAGAGAGGGTGGAGAGAACTGGGAAGGGTGGGAACACGACAGCAGAGACAGCTAAGCCAGTTTCCTCTTCTTCTGGACTCAAGCTCAGGGACATTTCCAAGAATCCCTTGCAGTTAGATGTACTATGTGACACAGTGAAACCCGAGTAGAAGTCATACTGGGTCATCCCAAGCTGAGAGGGCAGAGAAATGCAAGTGCCTCTTTCCACTCCCTTTCCTCATCTGCCAGCTGCATACAGAGGACTCGGAGGACCTAGACACACAAGATGGAAAGAACCCAGGTCTCTGAATGGATGCATGGGAAACTCCTCGTCTAGCAGGAATAGGCTTTATGTGAATAAGGAGACAAATTTTTAGTGTAAAGCCACTGTAATATTTAAGTTTGTTCCATCAGCTTGCATTATCCTAAAAATAATGTATCCAATTCTCATGTTCTAAAGAAAAAGTAACCACTTTGTTGAGGTATAATTTATATACAGTAAGTTCACAATTCAATGATTTTTGGTATATTCTCAGGGTTGTGCAGTCATCACTGTCATCAAATTCCAGAGGATTTTAATCACTTCACAAAGAAACCCTATACCCATCAGCAGTCTTTTCCCCCATCTCCCCCTAACCCTCCCAGCCCTAGACAATCACTCATCTTTTTCCTGTCTCTATAGATTTGCCTATTCTAGACACTTCCTATACATGCAATCGTACAATACATGGGCTTTACGACTCCAGCACAATGTTTTCAGCACAATGTTTTCATCCATGTGACGTGTATCGGTACTTTACTCCTTTTTATCGCTGAATAACTTTCCTTTGTGTGGCTTTACCATACTGTACTCTTCCATTCATTGGCTGATGATTCATAACCAAGCTTTTCTTATCTTTGCTTTAGGATCTTTAAAATAGTCTACCACCCAGCTGAGGAGGGGGTTCATTTATCTAGAGGATGCACACACACATTCAAATCTTGTAGGCTACAACTATCAATATTTTACCAAAAAATGACTTATCTGACTTAAAATCATTCAGAAAACTTGAAACTCCTGTTAGGGTGATAACATACAAAGTCCCCCAAAGTGAAAAAAACAAGAGGAAAGCGCATGGTTTCATACCTTGTAAGTCAAGAACTGTAAGGAGAAAATAATGCATTGCAACCAAACCATCTGGCAGCAGTCTCCGTGAGGGTACATCTTGGGGAGGAGCCCAAAGAACAAAACCAAATGTCAACACAAAGCAATTAAGTAGAAGTTAGGTATTGCTGGGTCAGGGAAAAAAAGTTCATTAAAGGAATCAAGTCTCCGTGTTTTTCTAAAGATAAATCCCAGCTAGTCTAAAAATCATTAAATCTTAATGACAGAGTCCATTTGTTGGGGTGTTTACCAATGAAATATTAACATATTTCTGTAGCCTGGAAGTTGAGAATTGTGATTGCCTTTCCACAGTAGAGAAGTTAAATTTCTGGGAAGACTTACAAGACAGGAGAAAGATACTGCAAGACAGAAAAATGCTGCTTCTGTATTCGCTCTCTTTAGGTCATCAGAAGGACATTCACAAAGAAAGAATTGACTCTGCAAGCATCGCATTCATTTGATAGACACATATCAAGCACTCCTTGTTCCTGGGCACTATGGTGATGCTGGGAATACAGAGATATAGAGACAATGGCTTAGTAATTACAGCAGAATGTAGTAAGATCTGTAAGAGAGTCATGGATGGGAAACTTGGAGAGAATGACTAATTCTGACTGAAGTCCTTGTCTCAAAGGAAAACATTGTGGATGGGCTTAGGGGTGAGTACATTTGCCATGTGAGAAGGAAAGCAAGGAGATTCTGGATAGTGGGAATGGGATCCCCAAAGATTCGGAGTCAAGAAAGGCCATGGTAGGTTTAGGAAAAAGGGGGTTATGCAAGGCAGAATTACAGGGAATGCAGCAGTAGGCTGAAAACTAGTTTGGGTTCAGTCTATAAAGGGACCTGTATGGCAAGCTCATGAATTTAGATTTTGTTCTTTAGCCAGCAGAGAATTAGCAGGGTTTTGTTGTTGTTGTTGTTTTGTTTTGTTTTTGTTTTTGTTTTTTGTTTTTTTTTAAAGAGAGACTTACATGGTTGGATTATTTTTGGAATTTTACTATGAAAACATAGACACACACAATAGAATAATGTAAAAATTACCATATGCATGTCAACTACTCAACAATTGTCAAGAGTTTTCCACTTCTACTTTATTTTATTTAAACGAAGGATTTTAAAGCAAACTACCCACCTGGTTTCATTTTGCCCCTACATCTCTGCATATGGACATGCTCTTATTAAATTCCAATCCATTTTCACATCTAAATTAATAATATTGTTTTGGCATAACTTAATCATTTGTGGACTGAAATGTCTTTAATTATCTCATAAATATCTTTTTTATAGTAGGTTCGCTCAAATGAGGATCCCAATTAATTTCTCATGTTGCCCTAAGTTGCAATGGTTCTTAAAAATCTTGATTTCGAGCACTTCCTCTTCACCCCACCCTCTTTTACCCCCATACTATTGACTTACTGAAGAACCTGGTATAACGTTCTAGAGTATGTCCCATTTACCTGTTTGCTTTCTTGGTGTGTAATTTAATCTTTTCTGACACTTTTCCTGTTACCTATAACATAGTTTACTCCAAAAGGCTTAATTAGATTCAACCTCAATTTTTTTCCAAAGGCAAGAATACTTCATAGGAGGTACTGTATAATTTATATTGCATCCCACTGAGAGGCACTTAATATCTGGTTGTCCTGCTCACAGTGATTCTAACTAACAATGATGATCAGATTTGCTTCCAAGATAACTTTACTAGTACTACGTGGAAGACGGACACTGATGAAGCCACTTTGGTAGCAGGGAGATCAGGCATTACAACATTATAGGAGCAATGGAGTGGATGTGAGGCAGAACAGTAGATAAACAGAGAGAATGCCATATTCCAGAAATAATTCTGGAGTAGAATTATTGGAAGACGAAATGTACTACAAATTTGCATGGGGGATTGAAATCAGGGCAGATGAGCAAGTGGTGAGGACAAAATTTGCTCCATGACAGCAAAGAACTGTGTGTATGCTCCCGCATACTAAACCTTTAAGGCTTGGCACTGTGCCTGGAACACAGCAGATATTTGATAAATATGTATTAAATCCATATATGAATGGACTGTTGGATGGACGGGTGGGTGAATAGCTGGATGGATGGAGCTCAGCTACTAAAATAAAAAATGAGTTGGTTGGCCACACTATTATTAGTAGCTAGGGAGACAATATGAAATGTCCTTCAAAATTAACTTGTGTTCAGAATTCTGTCTATTGATCACTAGTACCTGAAAAAATGCTTAACATAGTAAGGCATATTTCAAATTGTACAGCCTGGAGACGTAAAAAAAAGATCCAGATGAATCTAAATTCATTCCTTAGAATGCATATCTGGATTATAAAAATGTTGGAATGAAGCTTGTGACTTTTTTTGGCCCTACAGAAGTTTCAGGAAGTTTCAGGATATTCCTAGGATGATGATAATGTGAGAAATAGATATGCCCACCAGTTGGCATTTCACATGGTAAAGTCAAGAACATTACAAATAATAATAGATCAACAAAACCATAATCTAGTTCCTTGAAAAGATCAATAAAATCAATATGCCTCTAGCCAGACTAACCAAGAAAAAAAGAGAGATGACACAATTGCTAATGTTAAAAATAAAAGTGGGGACATTACTATAGATCCTACAGACATTAAAAGAATAATGAAGAAATATTATGCCTACAGATCTGATAACCTACATGCAATGTACCAATTCCTTGAAAGGCACAATCTATCAAAACTCACACAAAAATAAACAGAAAATCTCACAGACCTATATCTATTAAGGAATTTGAATCAATAAATTAATAGCCTTCCAAAAAACTGCAGGCTCAGATGGGTTCACCGGTGAATTCCACCAAATATTTAAGAAATAAATTGTATTAATCCTCTACAATTTCTTCCAGAAGAAAGAGACAGAGGGACTACTTCCTAACTCTCTCTCTGAGACCAGAATTACCCTAATAACAAAACCAGACAAAAACTTTACATAGAAAGAAAGCTACAGACCAATATGTCTCATGGACATAGATGCAAAAATTATTAACAAAATATTAGCAAATTGAATCCCACAATATATATTAAGAATTTTATACCATGACCAAGTGAGATTTAGCCCAGGTATACAAGCCTGGTTCAACATTCAAAAATCAATTAATGGAATCATATTAACAGGCTAAAGAAGAAAAATCACATTATCCTATCAATAGATGCAGAAAAAAAAATTTGACAAAAGCCAGCACCCATTCATGATAAAACCCTCAGCAAACTAAGAATATAGAGGAAATTCCTCAACTTGATAAAGAACATCTACAAAACGCAATAGCTGATATCAGACTTACTGGTAAGAAACTGGAAACTTTCTCACTAAGATCAGAACCAAGACAAGGATGTCCTCTGTCAACCCTGCTTTTCAATATTGTCCTGGAAATCTTAGCTAATACAATAAGGGGAGAAAAAGAAATAAAAGGTCACAGATTGTGAAGAAAGAAATAAAACTGCCTTTGTTCACAGATGATATGATCATCTTTGTAGAAAGTCTGAAAGAATCAACAAAAATGTCCTGGAACTAATAAGTGATTACAGCAAGTTTGCAGAACGTGAGATTAATATACAAATATCAATCAGTTTCTTATATGCTAGAAGTGAAAACCTGGAAATAAGAGTATCATTTCCAAAATGAAATACTAAGGTATAAATCTAACAAACTAAGTACAAGAACTATCTGAGGGGAATTATGAACTCTTATAAAGATATCAAAGAATAACTAAATAGAAAGATATTCCATGTACATGAACAGGAAGACTCAATATTGTCAAGGTGTCAGTTCTTCCCAACTTGATCTGTAGATTGAATGCAATCTCCCAATCAAAATCCCAGCAGGTTATTTTGGGGATATCTACAAACTGATTCTAAAGTTTATATGGAGAGGCAAAAGACTTGGAATAGACAGATATTCAAGGGCAAGAACAAAATTGGAGGACTGACACTACCATTCTTCAAGACTTACTATAAAGTTACAATAATCAAGATAATATGGTATTGAAAAGAGATGGATAAGTAGAACAATAGAAGAGGATAGAGAGCCTGGAAATAAAACCATGTAAATGTAGTCAATTTTACAGCAGCAAAGGCAATACGATGGAGCAACAACTGTTTTTTCAACAAATGGTGTTGGAACTACTGGACATCCACATACCAAAAAATAAATCCAGACTTAGACCTTACACTCTTCAGTGAAAATGAATCATAGACTTAAATGTAAAACACAAAACTATAAAACTCCTAGAAGATAACACAGGAAATAAATCTAGGTGACTTTGGGTGTGGCAATGACTTTTTAAATGTAACACCACAGGCATGATCCACGAAAGAAATAGTTGATAAGCTGGAATTCATTAAAATTAAAAACCTCTGCCCTGCAAAAGACAATGTCAAAAGACTGAAAAGACAAGCCATAAATTATGATAAAACACTTGCAAAAGATACATCTAATAAAGGACTGCTATCCAAAATACACACACACAAAAAAAACCCTCATAAAACTCAACAATATGAAAATGAACAAGATGATTAAAAAATGGACCCAACACGAACAAACACCTCACCAAAGAAGATATATAGACAATAAACAGGCATATAAAAATATTTTTGGTATCATATGTCATTAGGAAATTGCAAATTAAAACAATAATGAGATACCACTATGCATGCATTAGAATAGCCAAAATCCAGAACACTGACAATGCTAAATGCTGACAAGGATGAGGAGCAACAGGAACTCTCATTCATTGCCGATGGGAATGCAAAATAGTGTAGCCACTTTGAAAGATAATTTGGCAGTTTCCTACAAAACTAAATATATTCATGGAATACTACTCAGCCATAAAAACTGACAACATAACACCATTTGCAGCAACATGGATGCTCCTGGAGAATGTCATTCTAAGTGAAGTAAGCCAGAAAGAGAAAGAAAAATACCATATGAGATCGCTCATATGCGGAATCTAAAACAAACAAAGAAAGAATCAAACAAACAAAGCATAAATACAAAACAGAAACAGACTCATAGACATAGAATACAAACTTGTGGTTGCCAAGGGATAGACGGGATTTCAAAATTGTAGAATAGATAAACAAGATTATACTGTATAGCACAGGGAAATATACACAAAATCTTATGGTAGCTCACAGAGAAAAAAATGTGACAATGAATATATATATATATGTTCATGTATAACTGAAAAATTGTGCTCTACACTGGAATTTGACACAACATTGTGAAATGATTATAAATCAATAAAAAATGTTTTAAAAAAAAAACTAAGTATATTCTTACCACACTATCCAGCAAGCATACACGTTGATATTTAACCAAATGAAATGAAAGCTTATGTCCGTACAAAAACCTGAACATGAATGCTGATAGCAGCTTTATTCATAATCGCCAAAACTTGGAAGCAATCAAGATGTCCTTCAGTAGACGAATGGATAAATAAATTGTGGTATATTCAGACACTGTAATATTACTCATTGCTAAAACGAAATGAACTGTCAAGCCATGAAAAGACATGGAGGAATTTAAATGTGTGTTACTAAATGGAAGAAGCCAATCTGAAAATAAAGTTTACTAAACTTCCAGTTATTAGACGAATAAATTTGGCAACCTAATGTACAGCATGATGATTATAGTTAACAAAACTATATTTTATACATGAAAATTGCTAAGAGCATAGATCTTAAATGTTCTCATCACAAGAAGGAAGCTGTAATTATGTGATATCACAGAGGTGTTAACCAACCCTGCTGTTGTAGTCATTTCACAATATATTAGTCTACCAAATCATCACGTTGTACACTTTCAACTTACTCAGTGTTGTGAGTCAACTATATCTCCAAAACACTGGAAAAAAATAAAATTAATTAATTAAAAACTTAATAATATATAATGAAAACAACAAAAATAAAACTTGAGAGACTTAAAATAAGTCACCAAGGCAAAGCCTGGTGTTTAATGATGGTGGTAATTTCTCCTTTTCTTTCTTCAAACAACATCTTTTTCAGTCCCATAGCTTACTGTTGGCTTTCCCTACCCTCAGGTTCCGCGTTCCTGGATTAAGCAAACTGCAGAATCACGTAGGGCTGTATTTACACCCGGGATGTGGGGCCCATGGACATGGGAGGCCAACTATGAGACTTGAGTATCCATGGATTTTGGGATCTACAACAGGTCCTGGAATTAATTCCCCATAAATACCAAAGAACGACTGTATTATCTCTTCTGTTCTGAATGGTTAAAAATATCTGGTCGTATTCTTCTTAGTAAGATAAGAAAGTCCATATTATCATAGTCCTTCCTTACTACCGAATTGATAGCATCCATTGCCATTAACAGCTACCCTTCAATGGTTTAATAAGCAAAAGGCTCATATATGTTTCACTAATGCTTATTTTTAAAATCTTCCCTCTTCTTTTTTTTCTTAATTATGAAATCTGATTCAAACTGCTTTAGTGCAAATTGGGGATTTATCAGCTCACCTAAGTGAAACTTCAAGAATGACATTGCTTTCAGACATAGCCTGTCCCAGGGGCTTAACTACACTATCAGGGCACCATGACCTTCAACAATCACTTCTCTTTCCTCTGAGGGGACTTCCTTCTCAAGCTCCACCTTTTAGAAACTGTAGCTACACAGGCTCGTATCCTCTCAGATTTAATTTCAAGAGGACAGAGCAAGAACCACATTCCAGTAGCTCCCACATAATTCCCAGAATTCATTTCTGATTCAATCAATTTGGCTAGTTCGCCCGTCCCCGAGCCAAATCACTGTGGTTATTTCATTTTTATAAGCATCCTCATTTTGTGTTCTGACTGGCTAGATCTGTGTGCCACGTAGAGGAACTGTTAATTCCTAAAGGAAATTTTGGGTACCAGGAAAAGAGCAAATGTATTCTAGCAAGGCAAAAACCATAAAACATTGTCAACTTTGTGCTACGATTTCATAGTTATCCTGTTGTCGATGATATCATCCCCACCTCAGAAACGAGAAACAAACCCACTGGGTGGGGTGGGTGGGACCACAATGCAGGTCTCCCCTCTCTTGGCCCGGTGTCTTTCCACTGGACTAGACTGCCCTGCATACTAGGATAACTCTTCATTACTCCAAAAATGAATTTAAAAACTCTTCCCCCAGAAAAAGTGCACGTTTTTCTTGCTGAATAGAATAAAAGATTTTGGAGGCGAATGTAAAAATTTCTTTTTCCAAATTATCAATTGTTATCCCAAATGTCTCTGAAATCAAAATGATGGCTGGACTAAGAATTAGCTCCTGAGAAAGTTGCTGGCCCTAAGAGACAACAATTGCTCATTATTCACATTGATCTTAAAAAGACCCCAGGATTCAAACAGCAAAGTTGCAGGCAGAGAGTGCTGAGTGGGTTGCTTATCACCACAGCAGTCATCCTACTGCCTACCTAATGATAAGATTTACATAGTGTCTCGTTTACGTTCCAGCCTACTTTAACTGAGCGATGGATTTTCCGCAATAAAAGGAAGACGTTAAAATGAATCCATCTTTCACTCAGTGTACTGACTGGTCTGAGGTGAACCTCACTGAGGCCATAACAACTTAGAATAATAATAATAATATAATAACAATAACAACAACAACAACAAAAATAATAATAAAATATTTAATAAAATGGACTAGCAAATGGATGAATACTTAGATTTCAGACTAGACTATTCTCCTGCTTCTTGCTTTCTCTCATAAGTACAACACAGTAGAACTAGAAACGTTTTTCCTGACAAACTAGACTGTAAATTCTACAAGGGCAAAGACCATGACTGTTGTACTCACCACCTGGCTCTGACACAGAGCCTAGCACAAGAGAGAGAAATACAGTGTGTTGAATAAATGAGTAGGCAAAAGATTTATTTAACTTTCTTAAAGGAGCAAGAGGACCTTTCCTGCTTTGGGATTCCACTGCAACACACTTGTTTCTAGAACTTTAAACCCAAATTTTGGAAAATCCTTCTCATGGTCACCCCCTGATTTAGAAATCTCTCCCCTTCTTCAGAGCTCTCTTGTATTTTCCATCCATATCTCTCTGACTTGGGATTTATTTACTGTCTTGTCATTTTTATATATCTATACATGTATGATATATATGTTATTGTCCTCAGTTTAACTATAAGTTTCTAGATTCCAGATACCTAGGTTTATCCTTTTTATATCCCCTACAACCTAAAACTGCCTTCAAATACTCAAGTTTGAATTTCTACTTGTTTCTGATAACCTGACAGTTTTCAAAAAGACATACCCAAGAGAAATACAGTATGATGTTTAAAACAAAAAATTAATAAAAACCAAGCCACAGAAAATAAGAGTCCATGTAAATGGAAGGAATAAATTCTTACAGAGTTAATTAGATAATTACACTTGGCCAATAAATTTGGTTTCAAGTTTTCCAGCACAAAAACAGGAAGAGAGTCATCCAAATTATACATCAGATTACTATTCATTGGCAGAAACATTTCCCCCATGAAATTAAACCTAAGTAACAATTTATCAGGGATCTTTGCAGTAGAAAGTGAATGGGCAGTGGAGTGAGTGATCCTGGTTTTACATCCCATTTTCTGCCTCTTTCTTAACTGTGTGACTTTGGACAAAGCACTTTTTTTTCCATTTTTTAAAGTTGAGGTACAGTCAGTTTACAATATTGTGTCAAATTTCTGCTGTACAGCACAATTCTTCAGTCATACATGAATATACATATATTCATTTCCATATTGTTTTTCACTCCAAGCTACTACAAGATACTGAATATATTTTCCTGTGCTATACAGTGTAAACTTGTTTATCTGGGCAAAGCATTCAAACTCTCTAGAACTCAGTTTCTTCATTTGGAAAATGAGAACTTTGATAACGGTAAGTCCCACAGGGTTATTGCAAGGAGCGTTATTATTAAGCTGGTTACACACCAATAATAACAGTTAATACAACTGCACGCTTACTATACCAGGCACTGTGCCGAGGGCTCTAAGCGTAGTATCTCATTTCCCTCTCATTCCCTCCTTGTGAAGGAAGCAACTGAAGTAGTGGAATGAAATAACTGACTGAAGGTCCCACAGTGAGTTGACTGTGTGACTCTTCGCATTCACACAGTTAATTTCCTTTTCCTTTCATGGTCTGGTAAATATCTCCCACCGTCACCATTTTTACAAAAAGAATAACTGCAGCATGATTTCCTACGTGTATCATTTCCTCAGGACTACGAGGCATCCTGGGGCCATATTTGGACAAATGTAAAGAGAATGTGGCAGATGACAGAAATCTCAAGTCTCTCGAGAATTATACTAAATAAATTTCTGTGTGCCTTCTTTACATGTTTATGTGCATTAAGTTTAGATCAGTCAGGTCCAACCATAGCTTCCTCTGCCCCTACCTCACTGAATTTTCCCTGCTTATAGGAACATAGTAACATATTGCCTGTCCAGCCTCATTCCATCACTCTCTGCCTCCAAGGAGATCCTAGTTCCAGGTGAGGCAGAAGTCAAAAGAGCATTTACCACTTAAGTGAGTTCCAAGAGAGTCAATGGGCTGAGTTCAATTCCAGGCATGAAACTCATTAGCCATAAGACCTTGGGAAGGTTACTCTGAAATGTGAGTGTCTCTGTGGACAGAGTAAATAAGTTGGACACGCTTAGTACATTGTTACAGAATTGCTTCCTTAGGGACCTGTCTCAGGGACTGCTACTCCAGGGCCAGCAGGGGATTAAATTGTTCTCAACCCTTAACTTAAACCTGGGAAGCTCCAGTTTCTTGGTTTTTCTGTAATGGGTATTGACTTTAGTTTGGTTTTTAGACAAGATCGAGCGTGTTCAGGGTGATATGCCCATAGACTAGTTTGGTTTTTAAAAGGGCTTATGATCCATTGAACTAGATGATTGCTAACAGTCATAGTTTAACCATCTGGTTTAACAATCTCTGAACACACATCCATTCCTGGCTGTACCAACTGTTCTGGGTGGCACGTCTGTGTTACAATTTGCCACTAGTAGTAGGCACGGCAGGTTTCCTAAGAGAAGAGTTAGGAAGAGACTTTTTTCCTTTTTTTTTTTTTTTTTTTCGCTAACTTCTAAAAAGAAGTAAACTATTTCAGATGATACTCCTTCTCTGAAACTAGCAAATAGATGGCCACAGGAAGACATCGGTTGCAAGTGAGACCAGATGAACTGGGAAGTTATTTACTGCTTTCAGCAAATTAGCTAGAGGGGGAAAAAAAAAAAAAAAGGAACGCTGTCTCCCCCATAGCACTGCGGAGAGGAAGTAAACAAAACATTCCACCCAATGTGATTCAGAATTTCCCAGTTGCTAAGCCAGTTGGCCCACTGGAGAGTTCTAAATCGCTAGGACCTTCCCAAAGCATCCTCAAAGCACAGAAGAAACACAAAGTCTCTTATGAAAGGGGCAGGCATGGAGGGGACTGCCACGGGCTCCCACTCAGGAGATCTGGTCCTCATTGTCTTTCCTCTGCCTCTCCTTGTCTGGAATTGGGCAAGTCACCTTATTCTCTGGTCTCGGTTTCCAAGTCTGTTAAAGGAAGATTCCGGACTACATCTGTGTTACTAAAGTCCCTTCTTGCTACAACATAGTGTGTTCTTCCAAATAACCCAGGAGTCAGCCAAATGGACAGCCCTGCATCGCCTGGCCTATGTAACACTTCTCAACATTGAAGCAGAAATGCTTCAAGTCCCAACGCTGCAGATAAGGAGACACCCACTGACCTCTCCTCGGTGCCTTCAAGGTTTCCTGGGTGGGTTATAGCCCTCTTAGGCATATCTTGTTCAGATGATCTATTTGCACTGAATTTTTGGTGTTGAGTTTTTCCTTTTAGAACTGATTTTTATCTTATTTGTACTTCATGCTGATATTTCAGGACAATGCCTCCCATCCCCCTCCAATTTCCTCTAAATATCACATATTTAAGAGTAGTGGGTAATAAACTTTAACAACAACAACAACAAATAGGGAACAACAAAGGAAGGTTACATTATAGTAAAGTAGGTTACTTCAAACTAAACTTTAAGTATTTCTGTTCTTAAAATTGCAGGTCATTGTTATCACACAGACCCTTCCTTCTGCCAAATTTCTCCATCACCCCCCAGCCCCTCGCTGTGTCGCAGATCATCCCTCACGCCTAGCTTTTCCAAGTCCTCTCCTGCCTAATTCCTGGATGTTTGACATTTTTTCCCACTTCATTTTTGTTTAATTTTTCACTGTACAGTGGATTTACAATGTTAGTTTCACATATACAGCAAAGTGATTCAGTTAAATATATACATATATACATATATTTTATTTTCAGATTCTTTTCCATTATATGTTATTTCAAAAAATTGAATATAGATCCCTGTGCTATATAGTAGGTCCTTGTTGTTTATCTATTTTATATATAGTAATATGTGTCTGTTAATCCCCAACCCCTGATTTATTCCTCCCCACCCTTTCCCTTTTGGTAACCAGAGTTTGTTTTCTATGTCTGTGAGTCTGGTTTTGGTTTGTAAATAGAACGTGTATCATGTTTTTTAGATTCCACATATAAGTGATATCATATGATGTTTGTCTTTCTGCCTCTGATTTACTTCACTTAATATGATAATCTCTGGGTCCAACTTCATTTTATAAAGCAATTCAAGTCTCTCTTTTTCTAGCCATGCTTCTTGGCCATGCCCTGGGGCTAATGTTCCACATCTAAAAAGCACCAAAGTATTTTTTCTAATTGATTTCTCTGTGCAGTTTCCTATCTCAGTTTTCTCATCTGTAAAATGGGCGAAAATCTTATTTCTTTCTGCGAGTTATTGTGAGGCTTCTGAGAGATACCTTCTTGGTGCCCCAAACAGTGCTTGGTACCCACGCAAAGTAAGTGTGCAATTAATGTTAGCTATTGTTAGCTGTTGCTATTTGCAATACTACATAATCTTCCAGGACTGTTTTGAGGCTTAGTGATAAAGTGTAACACCCAGCCTGCCTCATGGAAGGCAAAGAAAAACATGTGAATGTGTGGATACTGACAGAGGGCTC
Source organism: Camelus bactrianus (assembly GCF_048773025.1). Lineage (NCBI taxonomy): Eukaryota > Metazoa > Chordata > Mammalia > Artiodactyla > Camelidae > Camelus > Camelus bactrianus. Next base: position 29,936,322 of record NC_133551.1, read on the forward strand.
AATCAAGGCCAAGACCTCTTCTATTTCTGCATATTTAATATTCACAACAACCAAGAGAGATGGGTGCTATTCTTATCCTCACTTCACAGATAAGGAAATTGAAGCAGAACGAGGCTAAGTAACTTGCCTAAACTAAGGTCACACAGCTAGTTAGCGGCATAACTAAAATTTAAATTCAGGTACCTGGACTTCAGAGTCTGTGTTTTACCCACTGTGTTGCCCTGACTTTTCTTTTTTTTTTAAGTAGCATTCATAAATAAATGAGGACAGAAGGGTCATTTAATGCATTCTCTAACTATAGTAATCTGTACCAAGGAATGAAGTCTTTTAAATTATTTTTATAAGTCGCTTTTGGCAGTTCACAAGGTCTTCCAGGAATGTTGTCAAGTAGTCTGGTTGTTTTTTTTTTCATTGTCTACTGTAAAATGCATCTAGTGTCTCAACAGAAGAACCCTACAGCCCAATGCTGTCAAAAGTCATGAGATTTCACCCACTGGATCGGAAAAGTGTTAGATTAAAGAGTGTCCTCTGTTTGTTTAGGTATATGAGCTACAAAGATGACCTTATTCTTGAAACTCACGAGCCTGAAAAACATTTAATATTTCAATCAAATAAAGCCAACAACAATATCAATCTGGTACTTCTTTCACAGTCACACAGTTGTTTTTGTCCTGCATTGTAATTAAGCATCAATGATCAGCGGCCAGTTAAAATTATTTCCTAAAAATCAAACCAATGATTTTAGAGCTTAGCTTCAGGGATGGCTAATCCAGTGAAAGAAAAGACAGGGTTTGGGCTTCCAGGCTTCCTTGCTGCAGACCTGTGATGAGATGGTCTATTGCCCCTCTTGAAATGAAGGCCTTTTGTTGTGAAGCATGTGTGAGTAAAGACTTGATTGGTGGCCAACCCAGTACCCATCCTCTCTCTCCCCAGTCAAAACACATTTCCTCTTTCCAACATTACCTGGACTTTTTTCGGATATTCACTCCTCCACGTATCCATGTGTTTCAAGGGACTCTCACCGCCCCTTCTCTGGCTCCAGCAAGTGGACCCTGATCAGCCTGATTAAGCTAAGCTGATCACAGTCATCTCATTCCCCTGGCTAAATCATTGGGTTAGGAACAGACTCGGGGCATGAAACATGAGACGTTTGCTTGGGGCTTCTGAGAAATGTATCTGGGTTCTCAACAGAGAAAACCCCAGAGACGGCTCCCTCCTGCCTCTGGACATGGTTTTATCTGAGGGTAATGCCTGGGACAGTCAGAGCCGTTGCACAGTGCCGAGGATGGCGGCACGGAGAGCAGAAAGCCTGGGCCTTTGGTGGCACTACGGAGTCATGGACTCTACTGCTCCGGGAGCCTGTTTCTGACTCTCTCTGCTCCTTCAATTGTGTGAGATAATAAATCTCCTTGTGGAAGGCAGTCTGAGTCAGACTGTCCCCTTACTGAAGCTCTGAGGATTCTAAGTCACAGCATGCATGCATGCACTTGCGCAGGCTTGCGCCAGTGTAAGGATTAGGAAGACAGCGGACACCAGACTGCTTTTAGGGGAAGATGGTGCCTCCACCATAAGCCAGGATGAAACAGAAATTCAGGATCAGCCAGAAACCAAAACATAGCAAGCCTGTCAGCTTGCTGCCCACCGTGTGGTCCACCGACTAGCAGCATCAGCCTCCCCTACGAGATTTCTAGAAATGCAGAATGTCAAGCTTCCCCTACTCCGACCTGCTGCGTCAGCAGGTGCATTTTAACAAGAGTGGTAGCTGTTTCTCATAACACAGTAAAGTTGGAGAAGCATTATCCTAGGGCACATAAGTCCTAGACAAGAAGCAAAAGAAATGAGCCCCACAGTACGCTTCCCCAGGGACCTCTTGAGGAACTTTCAGGCTCAGCTCCCTTCACCTTTCCCTTGTCTCCAGCTGGAGGGAAGGGAGTAGAAATCATGCACCTGTTAGCCCCTCTCCAGGTCCCCTTCCTCTAAAGATTTTTCTCTTTGACGCTTTGAAACCAAATTATAATGGCTGCATGGTAGGTTTCTAGCTCTATTCCCCTGCAGCCAGGTAACAAGACTGCCTCTTCCTGATGATGGCAGCTGTCGAGGCTCTCCTTACACAAAGGGAACCACACATCACAAACCCAGCCATTACTGGCACATTCAACTTGGGGCGAGAAAAACCACATTGGAAAGATAGGCTCTCCCACAGCTGTCCGTCCAGCACACTGTGTACATCAGGCCCTCAGGCAGGATATGGTGCATAGTTTGTGGGCTTGGTGCAATATGAAAATGCAAGATTCCTTGCTCAAAAATCATTAAGAATTTTAAGAAAGCAACATCCGGGCACTCAGCCAAGTGCAGGGCCCTTCGAAGCCTTATGCAAAGGTACTGGTTGCACAGCCATGAAAGCAGCCCTGCTCTCAGGATGAAATGAGCAAGGGAGAAATGAACACGGTGGTCTCTATTTTCAGAAAACTTTTTGCAATGAAGAGAAATTGTCATCAAAAGAGGTCTATGACTAGTTCATGGTGCATAAGACTCCATGATAAAACCATTCCTACTAAATATCGTCTACTTATTTCTTCGTTCAAACTCACCACCTGCAAGGCACATTGCTATTTCTTGGATACGATTTTTTTTTTTAAGACGTCTTCCATTTCATGGGGCTCACACTCCAGTAGGCAAGCTAACATGAAAATAGGTCTCTACTCTGAGGCAGCAGGTTGTTATCATGACAGAATCTAAAAATTATTAAGTATTTGAAGTTGAATCACCAATCCATCAAATCTACGTGTATTCCATAAATTAGTAAAGTTCTCCTTCTAACAAAAGCTATCTTTATGTGGGGCAAACTTTTCAAATGAAGCCAAGAAGCAGGCTGTTTTAGGGGCCACAAGCTGAGTTTCTGTTTGAGGGTAGAGGCACATCATTTTGCTTACATGGAAATTTCCTCTAGCGTGTCCCTACTTACTTCTCACCTGCATGAATGAGCTCTGGCCCCCTACTCCTCCTTTCTTGGCCACCTCCTCCCAAGGCATCTATCTCAGTCCCGTTGCCAGAGATGGGCAGACCAAGTAAAGCGATCTGTTTTCCTAATGTTTTTGCAGAATGCTTGGCAGGGTCTAAGAGACACAAACTTGTGTGTGGGAGAAAAATAGAAAAATCTTCATTTAAAGTCAGGTTTAAATTATAAGACGTAAAAAAGAAGCAGCTGAGTTAGGCCTTCCAAATCCCAGCAACAGTGAGCGATTTACACATCTTCAAGCACCAAAGCCAGTTAACCTCTGGTGGAGGATTCTGACGCAAGGCTGCACCGGCCCCGGGCAGTAAACAGACAAGCAGTGGTGGCCACGAGTGTGGATTGGGAAAACCCCTGGAAGTGTCATGTGGCAACCATTTGTATAAAAACCTAGTTATTTCACGGATTCAGATGAAGTGTTTACCCTTAACATCTGAAGGAAAATTCCCTCAATTATAGTTACTATACGACTCCAGAGACTAGCAGAGCATGTTGAGATGTGGGTGCTGGACACACAGCTAGGTATATTCTTAACTGACCCTCACCTAAGCCCCTGCATTCCCTCCTTGGGTGATTCATATTTATACCATAGGACCTACAAATTACTCCTTGCTGTGAACCTAAAATGCATGATATGAATACTGGAAACCTGAATGCTGAACTTGTAAATACCAAGATACCACTATAGTTGTTGTGGGGGAGGGTATAGCTCAGTGGTAGAGTGCATGCTTGGCGTGCATGAGGTTCTGGGTTCAACCCCCCAGTACCTCCATTTTAAAAAAATTTAAAAAATAAATAGACCTAAGTACCCCCTCCCCACCAAAAAAAAAAAAAAAAAATACCAAACCGAACCAAACAATTGTTTGTCAACATGGACTCGGAAACACACAGTTTAACCAGGTTGACATTGTCAAATAACTGGAATTCACATGATTAAGATTAGGCTTCTCTGAGGAAGAAGCCTTCAAGAAGAGCAAAAATATTAAGCTTGAAAATTCCAGGGGGATAGTTTGAGACATCTAGTGTTACAGATCATTCTAATCACGGTGGAGGCACTCACCCTTTAAAAAACACTTTCTGATCTGCACACTCATTTGAACAGGGTCCAGTTGGCATCAGAAGTAGGGCATCTTGCACAAACCATCCCGTGACTTGTGGGTGGGGGAGGGAAAGTTCTGGAGCCTTGGTTTTAAAGGGTACCAGTGACACATATCCAATGCCACGCTTTGCAAGGAAGCTGGGCACACAGCCTGCCTTCCTCCATCTCCATTGCAAGCCTGGAAGCAAGCCTGTCTGTGCTTTTGTGAATGTGAACCTACATCAGGTTGAGCCAGCTCAATCAGTGGGGAAATACAAATGCCCACTTCATTTTTATTCAGCTGGTCAGAGGCTCGTGGTGCTGAGCTTCCCAGGACAGCACGCCAGAGAAACTCTAGGAAGTAGAGCTTCCTTAAAGAAGGCACATCCTGCCATTAGCCATGCGGCATTTTCAGGGGGCCAGAGAAGACCCTTAAAGGGGAAAAGAGGAACTCGAGCTGGGGCAAGGCTGTCATCATTTAACACCAAAACACAAGAACACATCCATTTATAAATAGCTAGGAGAGCACTTTTCTGGGGATTATGAATAAACAAGAGCTGAATCTAAAGGGCTGTCCATTCCTAATAAGATCATATTGTGCTTCGCTGATTGTAGAGCCTGCCTTAAGAATATGTTTGTTTTTATTCCTGGGGTTAGTCTGATGATATACTCAATATTTTCCTATGTTTTGCGTTCGTGTGAGACATAACACAGTCTAATGGCAACAGCTGCACACTCTGTAATCCCTGGGTTGGAATCCTGGCTTAACCATGTTAGCTTTCTTTTCTTAAGCAAGTTACTTAATTTCTCTGGACCTCAGTTTTCACACCAATAAAGTGGGAATAACACAGCGCCGGCCTCACAATGTTGATGTAACAGTTCAGTGTAACGTGTTGCTGGGGTGCTCAGAACAGGGCCTGACACACAGGAAGAGCCTCCTCCTTCTTCGGCCTGACAGAGAAATGACTAGGGTGAGATTTTGGCCAATTTAAAAATCCTTCTTTGATTTCATTGATTTTATTCTTCCTTAAGTGTATTTTTAAAAAAGCAAATCTCTGACACTAAGACCCTATAGCTGATAAATTGGCACCATAGGAGTTTAAAGAATCCTGACATGAATGTAGGATAAAGTAGTCAAGGATACCTTGTGGAAGGGACTCAGGCATTAACTCAACAAGTGCTCACTAAGTTCCCCTTACGTGCCTGGCATTACGCTTGTGCTCGGGACACATCCTTCCTGATGAACAAGAGGGACAGGGCTCTTTTCTGTATTTTTCTGGACTCTCTTTTCTGTGGGCTGGGCCTTGAAGCACATGGAAGAATTCGATGAAGAGAGTTATAGAAAACAGCCGTAGCAAAGATTCAGAGATGAGATAAAGATGGTGGACATGGGAGAACAGAAAGCTTATTCTGGGCAGTTTCTACTTATGGAAGCCTGGTGAATTCAGTAATGCAAGTGATAGAGAAGGAACAACTGAGGTTTCCGACAAGAGCAGGAAGTAGCAAGTATGTGTGTAAGGAGGACACACGGAAGGACTGGAGCCAAACTGGGGAGAGCCTGGGCATAAGGGCAGCTTGCAATGTATTTCAGGATTCCAGGAGTGACATAAGGTCCAGAATTTCAGTGATGGGTGACCGAAATGGGAAAGAAGAATACAGAGAGAGAATTTTGAGGAGAGAACTGACAGTACTTGATGATTTAATCTATGAGATAAAGGAGAAAAGAGTAAAAGGTGAGTCCATGTCCACCCCTTAACCAGTTGAGGTGATTAAAGCATTAACATGGCTCAAGATATAGAATCTCTTCACATTACTTAGTTTAAAGATAATCAGTTTTATAGATTGATTTGATTGATGAAGAGTGTCTTAATCAAAGCAGCACATTAAAATTAGTAGCAGAGCTGGAATGAAATCTCCAATCTAGCCCCTCTTTTTACTACTACACCAAAAGATACTGTAGAAAGACATCATATGAAAAATATAAGCAGACTCAAATTTGAATTCTCTGCACAAGCTTTGAGGTTTTATTCTGTCTGAGTCTTGGAGAAAGTACCTAATCTTGCAAGATTGTGAAAAACAAAGCAAAACAGACTGAATTCAGTAGAACTCAATGGTTGCTGGGTTCTCTGTCTTCTGTATCTTACTCCAACCTTGATTGGACTCTTTTCTTCTGAGTGTCTTTTCTTCTGAAATTGTATAAAATTGTGGATCGAGGCAACACACATTCAGCAACTACTGGAAGAGAATTCTTGAAGCTCTATTGGATTCCTGAGAGGATTGGCTCAATTGTAATGGAACAGTGTGTGTGGTCGGTACAGGAAATACGGTAATGGGAGCTGTCATGTGATTCAGAGACAGAGTCACAGACACTTGCAGCGTCATCCAAGCAGCAATGAGCAAATGGGGCCTGTCCACACACATCCAAACGGATGCCCAAGGGGGGACCACTGGCAGCAGTGCTGCTAAACTCAGATGCTGACTCAGAGTACCAAATATCAGAGCTGGAGGGAACCCCAAATCACTTTACAGATGAGGACACTGAGGCTAGGAGAGGGTAATGTAGGAAGGAGCGTGTGCAGCAAAGTGAAAGGAGCAAGTCTGGGACGTGGTTAAGAGCCCAGATATTGGAATCATGTAGATCTTAGCCAAATTACTTATCATCTCCTGGCCTCACTGTTGACAATCTTATTTTTTAAATGGAAAAAAGCAATACCATCTGCAAGAGGCGGCTTCAAATAAAATGCTGTATGAAAAGTACCAGGCAGAGCTGGCTCCGAGGACCATTTTGAATTCTTTACACTGGCCCTTCCCCACCTGCACATGAGGTTATCATATGTGCTCTGACGCGTGACTGTTGTGGACAAGTGAACAGAAAGCCATTGTTCCCTAAGGTTTCTGCTCAACTTCCTAAGACCACAAGACCCAGATCAACCATGACCCAAATGTGGAGCTATTGCCAAGACCCTGCTGCACTGTGAATATGGGAGGCATATGATAAGACAGGAATTGCAAGAGTTAAGAGAAAAACAAAACTTGGCTGATGTATTGGTCTCCATGGCAGTCAGCCAACTTGCTTTGTGGCCAAGGGGAACTTGAAAATGAAGGAATGGGTAACACCTTAAAGGGAGAGCTTGTCTTGTTTTACCCCTGGAGAAAGGGTTTTCCTTGTAGTGGTTAAAGTCATTTCTCCCTCAACGAAATGATGAGATTTCCTGATGTGAATTACTCACCATTGGAAAAATGTATACAAAAATGTTTTATTAGGTGAGCAATTACTATGTGTCAGGCACTAAACTAAGCACTTTATGTATATGTTAGCTCACTTATTCCTCATCATAACTCTATGAGAGAGGCATTATTTTGGTAATATTGATTTTAAAGCTGAGAAAACAGAAAACAGAGGCACAGAAGATTAGCTGAGATTGAACAGCTTCTAAGTGACGGGGTCAGGATTTGAAGTCCAGCAGCTGAGATCAAAAGGTTGCTGTCTTATAAATGCTGCTCTACTGCTGCCCAGACCCAGCCGCATGAGGGGAGCAGGAGGGGCAGAGACCACAGACGGGACACAGCAGCAGCACACACAAGCCAGGTAGGAGAACACAGGAAGAAACGAGGGAAGACGAGAGAAGGGGGAGCTGTGGAACAGTACGAAATAGCACAAAACACAGTAAAGAAGGGCCAAGGGGAGAGCCGAGAACGGCACACCTCTGGAGCTTGCGCTGCTGAATGAATTTGACCAAGTCAGTAAAGACTCACTAAAATACATAGCCAGAAATACAGGCACTCTCCAGAGCTCAGATGGCGTGATGAGTGGTGGGAAGAGGTCCCAGGTGAAGTCTTTGACCTCTTTTGACAATGCACTAGAGACTCACCCCAACCCAGCTCCCTCCGACCCGCCCACAACAAAGGCAGTCACTACACAGTGGCTCAGAGATTGCAGAACCTGGACTCGGCAGTCCCATCCTGCTTGGCCGTTTCCTACTTGTGCATGTGACCTCGGGCCTCATTTTCCTCATTTAGCAAATGTGATTAAGAGTAACCCTCAGTGAATTTAAATGGGTGCAGTCACTATGGAAAACAGTACAGAGGTTCCTTAAAAAATTAACAACAGACTTACCATGTGATCCAGCAATCCCACTCCTGGGTATATATCCAAAAAAGATGAAAATTCTAAATCGAAAGGGTACATGCACCCCAGTGTGCATGGCAGCACTATTTACAATAGCCAAGGCATGGAAGCAACCCAAATGCCCATCAACAGATAAATGGAGAAAGAAGAAATAATATATATATATATATGGAATATTACTCAGCCATAACAAAGAAATATTGCCATTTGCAGCCAAATGGATGGACCTAGAGATTATCATACTATGCAAAGTAAATCAGACAAATACAAATATTATATGATATCACTTATATGTGGAATCTAAAAAATAATACAAATGAATTTACTTACAAAACAGAAGCAGACTCCCAGACATAGAAAACAAATTTATGGTTACTGAAAGGGAGGAGAGGAGGGATAAATTAGGACTATGGGATTAACAGATACACGCTACTATGCATAAAATAGATAAGCAACTGTATTTACTGTATAGCATATGGAACTATATTCAATATCTTGTAATAACCTATAAAGCAACAATCTGAAACATATATATATAACCGAATCACTTTGCTGTATACCTGAAACTAACATAGTACTATAAATCAACTATACCTCAAAAAAATTACCCTCATAGAGTTAAGGTGAGAAATAGGTGATCTGCCATTTATACAGCCACTCACTTAGAGCCCTGCACAGTGATAAATTATCCATAGTAATAATAATGACCATCGTTACTACCAGCGTCAGGTGACTGTGGCCAGTTTTTCCCTCAGAGAATCCACAGAGTCTTGGAGTTTTGCATGCTTTAGAGGTATGTGCCTGTTGTTTTTCCTGTTCTGACTAAAGAACTTGTGATGAGAACAAGCAACACAGAGCACAGGTCAAAAAAGGCAATACCTAAGGGCTGTATTTATATTTACTGCAGAATAAATAGCATAAATGTTCCATTTCGGGGTTATAAATAAACTTGGAGAGGATCTGCATATTTTTACACATTTCTAAAATACACATTTTATTATAGTCATTGAAGACTGAGCATGTGTTATGAATATTAAAAACTAAATCAGTGTTAAGTCCTAACTACAGTGAAGCTGTTAATATGGAATTGGGACCTATAACCTTTTCCAAACCCCACAGTCAGAATGACTTTATTTCTCATATTATACAAAAGTGAACTAGTGATTGAATTGCCTCTGAAATGTTATAAAATAAAAATTCTATTATGTGCCCAATAGATTGTTAAGCAAAAGAGGGAAATGTTACTTCTCATTCTAGCATAGGAGAAATGCTTTAAATACTGAAGAAGGCATTGCAAATTTCTCTGGAACATCCAGTGTAGTTTATCAAAGTTTGCTTTACCTATACTGTAAAATGTGAGAAACTACAAACCAATTTGATTAAAAATAACCAGAACAAAGACAAAATGGATAATAATTTTGTTACCTCTATAAACATCTACTCATTTCTTATTAGCCAGAAAATTGTCTATAAGGTATTATAGATGTTTTATAGTATGCACAGGAACTGGACAGGAACCTAAGATTCACCACTTATCTGGTGAGGAGAAATAGGTGGGCAGGCTGCAATTGTCACTATTCTCAGTTGTTGTGGTGATGACATTGCTGTTTTTGTCTCATGTGGGAATATATTAAATATGGTTTCTCAAAGATGAAAAATTTGAGAGACAATAGTCCTTAGAGGTGCCAATATAAGTTTGAGAGTCAGGTCAGTGTTCAAGTCCTAAATATTTAGGCAAGTCATAAACTCTCTCATCCTCAGTTTTCTCATCCATATAATGGGAATAATTATAGTATCAACCTCATAGAATTGTTGTGAAGATTAAATGAAATGAATGCTTATAAAGAATTTAAGAACAATTTATGGCCTACAGCAGGTGCTCAAGAAGTGGTAGCTATTTTTAGATAAATAAATCCAAGCTCTACCCGAACAGTCCCTCTGCTTGGGGAGAGCACTGGTTATAGCTGTACCCACTTGTTAAGAACAATTGCGGAACATTTCAGAGATAATGTTATTCTTGGTCTTTCTTATTATACAACACCTGGAGGTCTAGGGTTGTTCTGGGGCAGCTATCTTTTGATAAGGTCTAATTAGAGAATAGAACAAAAGGAAGGAATAACTGAAGTCAGTTATGAGCATCTTCAGTAGAAGAGGTGATTCCGAGCTAATGGCTGTGAAAAGCTCTTCCTCTCACCCATCAGCTGGGAAAGTCAAGAGTTTACCCTGCATAGCTGTATGTATCACAGATGCACTGACAATATAAAAACTTAAGGACAGAGTTCCACAGGCTTTGATATGAAGAAATGGAAAAGTCTGAGGATTCAGTGTATGGCCTAGGCTCTAGGACAATGATGAATAAGAGAGACTTGCTGGAAATCAGTGGGAAGGAAAATTCCTCAGGCTCATGATTCAGCCAGAACAGGTGCTCATGGTGCTGAGTGGGTGCAGCGATGGGCTCTCAAAGGGGCTTAAACAGAGAGGGAGGCACTCTTTCCCTTTTAGGAAAACCTCCTAAAAGGTTCCTGTTTCCTTCTGGAACAGCATAGCACCAAGGCAGTCATCATGTTAGGGTGTGGTTGACGTTCATTTAGAGATAAATTGTTAAGATCAGGAGGCTTCTGAGGAATCTGGGAAAGTCAAGGCATGGATGGGACTCAAAGTCAAGTGGCTAGTCCCAGAAACCAGTCAGAAAGCAGGTCAGAAAGTAGGTAAGCTGGCAGGAGGCAGAGAGCACAGACACAGAACAGCTGTAGGCAATTGACCAAGAGCACAGTCGACAGACATTTTTGGAGCATCCTGGAGCAAGTTCTGGGAAAGCTCACTGAATCCAGGATATACATATACAGGCATGGAATGCACGTAATAGTAACAATATGACAGTAATGATAGTAGGACAATGACAGCTATGATCCACTGAATGCAAAGGTCACAGGAAATACGTTGTAAGCACAATGCCATTTCATGCTTGCAACAACTTTGACTCCCTCTCACCTGACCAGGTTAGTTCCCATATTTAAAAAGCTCTGTGAGAATTCCACTCAACGCTCCCTTCACAGTGCTTTGCTCATGTAGAATTATTTCGTTATCTGTATTAATTTAGTTTCTCTGTCACTAATACTGTCCACTCCAGAAGGGCTGATGTTTGCTCACCGTATACACATTGTACATAACACAATGTTTAGAATCACAATATGTACTTGCTGACAGTCTTCTAAATGCATGATTGATTAAAAATCTAAGAAAGAAACAAAAGCAAAACCAAAAAAACTCTGAAGCTCAGGCTTGCTCAAAGGCACAATGTAAGTTATAGAGGCAACATTTAAACCCAGATCTGTTTTGACTTTCAAGCCCATGTAACTCCCTGCTGTAAGTAATTAGAAAAGAAAACCAGCGTCCTCAGTATAAGGAAGACTGGAACAGGGACACATGGCACCTTCAGGAAGGGGACAAGTGCATTTTAGAGCGTATTTCCGCTCCTGCAGGCAGGAAGGGAGGAGCTGTGCAGTCGGAGGCATGCCTGGTTGACTCTAGTTAAGGGAGACAGTGGGGGTCTCAGTCAATGAAACTCAGAGAGGACACAAGAAGTCTCAATGGAAACATTTGTGGAGAAAAATGAAACACAGAGAGGCCAACCTCTGTCAACAGCAAGGTCTCCGAAGTACTTCTGTCTTTCTGATCTGGCCAAGAGAGAAGGAGCCTCAGTAATGAAAGTCAGCCTAACAAATGAACTGACTCAGTGTCAAAACGACTGTCAAAGAACTGAAGTACTTCAACGCCATTTGAAACCAAGCACATAAACACACACACACACTGATATACTTGGGTCTTTGATATCTTCATTTTATTCACCGGTCAACATGCCTCAAAAAAATCTAATGCCAGAAGCAATTGAGTTAGAAAAAGAGTTTATTGAGTAAAGGCGAATGAAACCTTCACTTGGAGCCCTCAGACTTCGGCAGGGGTGGAGTCAAGTGGCCGGGGGACGGGCCCCATGATTCCTTCCATTCTCTTTTAGCTTTCCCCAAGATGAACATAAAATTTAAATAAAATCAGAGCATTTATTGCTCAAACACAGATTCAAGACAATCTACTTGTTCTCTTAAAAAAAAACCCAAAGCCTCCCCAAAACCAGAATGCCATCTGTAGCCACTCAAGTTCATCCAACATGCAAGTAATTGTTGAAAGACAAACGGAAGCATGACCTTCTCCTTAAACGCCTCCAGTGGCTTTCCATTGCCTCAGAATAAATTCTAGATCCATCTCCGCTGCTTGTAAAGGCGTCCCTGACCTAGCTTTGCTTTCCTTCCCTCTTGCCTCCTTCCCCCTCCCTTACTGGTCTCCAGTCACCCTGGCTTTCCTTTTGTTCCTTGAGCTTGCGCCTCACAGTCCTCACTCCTGAAGTGCTCGGTTCCCAGATCCTTAGTTATGCCACGGTGCAAAGAGGTCTCAGCTCGAATGCTTTCCCGAACCCCCTAAAGTGGCTTTCACCAGCACTCGCCACTCTCTTCCACGTGGTTCTGTGTTTTAGTTGATTTTACCACCATCTGAAATTACCTTGTTTATTCATTTGGCTTGTTCGTCTTGTCTTCTCATAGTAGAATAAGAACCTGAAGCAAACAAGGACTCTATGTCTTGTCCACCTGTGCCCCATACCTAGAACCATGGCTAGCTCACAGCAGTCCACTGCCAGTAAAAGCCTTCCTCTGCATCTTAGTCTAAATTTATTGAGACAGCAAATACTTTTCTTCAACATGTCAACTTGAAGTGGATTGCCACAAAAAATCGAAGATGGCGGGAAACACTAAAAAAGTAATCCAGATTAAATAATTTGATCTGGTCATTAGATTGAGTGGATTAGACTTTGCTCAAATGATGTACAGAACTATTTTTAGTTTTGTAACTAGGCCAAGATAGGTTTTACTTAGACACTCTTTTAAACGTATCTGAAATTGTCCCACTACAAATTCATTGCTAGAAATAATAACTTTACCCAATTAAAAGTATATACCATAGCATTCCCTGTTCAAGCAACTAATTCAACAAATGAAGAAAGGTGTTTCTCTCCTGGTACCCAGAAATGATGAAAATCATTGGTATGCATGAAAGGTGAAAGGGATGGGAAGGGGGGGTAACTGTAGCAGGGAGATACACCCTAAAATTCTAGTACTAGATCACAAAAATCTTAAAACTTGTTAGAACTTTCAAAATTATCTAACCTAACGCTTCAGTTGAAAACACTTTCCAAGATACCAAATGTAATAATAGCCCTAATAGTACATTTTATTTATATAAAAATACAAAGCTTTCAAAATACTTTCACATATATTTTGTGCTTTGACATTTATAACCATGTGAGAAAGGCTGGAAAGTTCCTATCATTTACCATTATACAGATGGAAAAATAAAAAGATGGTGACTTGCCCAAGATACACAGCCAGCACCTTCCAACAGGACATCAAAAATCGATACCTACCCATCTGGCAAACTCTTGGCCTCATCTTCATAGCTCATAAAGAATGGTGCCAGGAGATGTTAGAATCTTTGAATTAAAATCAATTTCTCTTTCTACTACTTTGTCTTCTCTTCCCAATGTTAAATGGCTTGTCCAAAGTCCCTCAGCTGGCTGGGGCAGTGCCCAGACTAGAATCCAATACAGAACTCACACCACCTCACCAAGCTAGTTTATTCAGTGAGAACCAAAAAGTCACACCATTCCATGAGACTCATTAATATGGGCCATTCTAACTCTAAACAGAAATCATGCTCCAGCTAACAGTCTAAATGTCTAACAACATGAAAATAGTAAAATAGTAAAGTAATTCCATATGACGTGATGGAATATTATACAACCAGCAAAAACAGGGCTTTGGGGGATTATTTCATGAGGATAATAATCTAGCTAACATTTCTTGATCAAACAATTACTCTGTACCAAATACTGTTTTTAAGAATATTATATATCACATATAATAAAATATTTTACACTCATATACTTACACATGAGTTTATATAAAAGCATTAAACTCATTTAATCTTTATAATAACCTTTTCAGATAGGGATTACCTCATACAGAAGAAGAAACTGAAGAGCAGAGGGGTTAAATAACTTGCCTAAGCTTGCAGTGGGGAGGTGTAGAGAAGTCAGGATTTGAATCTGAGAAATTTGTCTCCACTTCCCACGTTCTTAAGAAATAAACATGCTACCTAAGACAGTGGTCACAGTCTAGTGTAAAGTGAAAAAACCATGTGTGTGTGTATACATACAAATATGTATAAATACATGTAATGATAAAATTGGTTTTTTTGATGTAAATATATATTTTGACTTAATATGCTAGGTAAGCGCTAAGTGCAGGCTATATACCTGCTAATTTAACTTTCACACAAACTTACGTGGTAGGTGTTATGTCAGTCACTTTACTGATACTGAGGCTTGAAGAGCATCAGATCGTCTGTCCCCAAAGCCCATGTTCTACACTCAACAAACTGTAGCAGTGGTTGGTTATTTATAACAATGAGGTTCCTGGTGATTTCCACTTCTTCTTTGTCTCTTCCTATTTTCCAAGTTTTCTACGACGAAACCTGGTCTCCCTTAAGATGAGAGGGAAACAAAAGTGTCAGGCGGAATGTGTGAGATACTAGATTAACTGCGTGCTCCTGGAGCCAGAGTGCGGCTCTCAGCCAGAGCGATCCCACGCAGCAGATGGGCGCTCTGGGGAGAGCAGAGACAGCACAGTCCTGGCTACTGCCTGGCCTCCAGGAACCATGCAGGAGCCTTCCATGTACCCAACAGAGTGACACGGAATACGCCTTTATTCTGGACCAAACACTTCTCTAAATATTTTACATATAGTGACTCATTGAATTCTCATGATAGCCATAGGCTGGGTGGCTTGAATATCCTCCAAAAAGTCTGTGATCCTTTGACAGGATTCATTCATTCAGTGGCTATTTACTGAGCACTTACACATGCCATACATGGCTAATGCAAAAATGGCAGAGTCCTTAGTCCTTGGGGAAGGCACAAACAAAGTAGGTATAAGAACAAAAAATAGCAGCTAAGATTTGTGCTTAACACTTTGCCTCAAGACTGCAGCATCCACCCCATCTAAGTTTCCAGCCTGTCGGTCTGTTCACTGGACTTTGGACTTGCCATGCCAATCCTCATAATCAAGTGAACCAATTCCTTTAACACCTCCGCCCCTTCTCTCTTTCTCTCTTTCTCTGCTTATTGGTTCCATACCTCTGAAAACTCAATGAGAGAAGTGCACTTTCTGATTTAAGCCTTAAGCCTCACGTGATTAAATTACCCATGAGAAAAATACTGTTATTCTCACTCTCGTTTTCCAGATGAGGAAGCAGATTCACTAGCTTCCCAAGGCACACACATAAGGTTTAACCTAAGTCAGTCTGACTCCAAAGCCAGGGCTCTTAAACTTTCTGCTCCTTGGCTTTGGAGGGTGGGAACTTAGAATCAAATCAGCACAGGGAAGGGACCACCTCACCCTCAACCACGGGGAACGTGGAAATGTTTCTTTGAAGGGGTTGCTTTTGTTTGACCTCGAATGATCAGGACAGACTGTTACCACACAGGGAAGAAAAGGGACAGCATATGCAAGGGAAAGAGAAGGGCAAGGAACTCCCGTCTGGTCAGAGCAGTGAGACGTAAGGGCATAAGGCAGCCCATGGGTGAGCGTGTTGCCCAGCATACGAAGGCATTTGGCACTCATCTTAGAAGCACGAGGAACAATCAAAGGCAGGTGAGGAAAGTGATGTCTTTGATGGCTGTGAGGAGGATGGACTGGAAGGTGGCAGCAGCAAGGTCTGGTCAAGTGTGGTAGCAGGGGATGAAAGAGAAAGAACAGAGTCAGGAAGGATAACCCACAGATCTTGAGGACCTACTGACATGACACAGGCAGGAAGAGAGAATCAGGAATGAATCCCAACAGTGAGTCTGGCTTGGCTACTTGGTAGACACAGTTCTTTGAATTAGGGGAACAAGGAGGCTAAGAGAAACTTGAAGGTTGAGGTCCGTAGTATAGGGGTAAAGTCCTACCTGCTTCAGGGCTTACAGACCACTTCCTATCTTTGCTCCCATAACCAGTGCCGTGAGCAATTTTTCACATGTCATTTTTTAGTGATTCACATATCATTTTCAGAGCATTTGTAAAGGCTGGGCATACAGCTCAACCACCTGTGCTCCAGTTTTATGCACCGTATTTTGACTTTGGGAAACTGCTGGCAGTAGGGAAAGCAAAGCAATGTCATCACATGTGCCAGCTCCCAACAACTGGCAGAGGTGGCCTGGAATGTGATGTTGAGATAGGTGCTGAGGGCGGAGAGAAAGATGACTGTGATTGATTGTCTTCCATGGTCAAGAAAGGGGGAGTGTGGCACACGGACATTGAGAATGGAGGACGATGTAACATATTGGTAATTAACAGGATGGTAAAGACTGAAATCTGTAAGCCTTCTCTGCAGAAGAGATGCAGCAATAATCTACTTGAAAAGCAAAACAGCAAGCAGTAATGCCCAGCCACTGAACGCTCGCAAACCCACACGTAACCACCAAGCTGAGAGAGAGGCATCTGAGAAAATTACTGGCGTTGCCACCACACACTTTCAGATGCTTTCATACTGATAATCTTATTTGATTTTCACAATGTTATTAAATAAAAAGGGAGCCAGCATTAATTCTCCCTTCCAAGTGGGGGGCTGAGACCAAAGCAGTTCCAGAACTCCCTCAAGGTCACAGAGTTTCTCAGGAGGTACAGCCTCAAGTCCTGGTCCTTCCCTCCTCAGGGCATTGACTCACAGATAGGAGAGAGCTATAAATGGCCTCATTGTATGTGCGCCCCACAGAGCGATGGCCCTGGGGACACGTTCGTTTGTGTGCCTTTGGGCAGTCATCCAACCAGCCTCAGCACCTTTGAACGAGGAAGACGCGGCAGTTTCCAAGTCTTTGTCTATTCACATTTTTGGAATCACTAAAATAAACTTTGACTTGTCCTCTTATAGAGAGAATAAAAATCCTTGGGTAAGGTGGCTTTGGTTTCCTCAACTGCAAAAAGAGGTTGGATTAGATTGGTTCATCTTCCACAGTAGCACACAGCATCACGCTTTCATGATGATGGCCAAGGCTTTCATGAATTGTCAGTGAATACCAAGCTGTCCTTCTCAGGGAGAAAGGGCTTTTGTTCATAGTGGGAGCCAGACTTTTTGATAAAATGTTCTATAGTGTGTAAGCTGTGAAAATTTAGAGTCCACTGGCCTAATGATATCACATGTCCATTCCCATCAGAAAATTCTAGGAAACCATCAGTGTCATTGAAAGGCAGCCACCGGGCTAAAACACTTCTGCTTTCCTCAGGATGGTGGTTGGTCTGAAGGCTTGTGACCTGATAATAAAATTAACTCGCTCAGTTCTGAAGAAGGCTTTTGAAGTACCATGTCAAATGTAGACAATCTGCTGTTTGCTTGTCAGCCTGAGACCCAGGCCAAATGATTTCAGATACGAGCTGGATGTTCTAATTACACCATCATACAGATAAAGAGCACCTGACTGGGAGTCAAGTTTGGCTAATAAATGCTGGTTCTGCCACTTGGTAAGGTGGTCACCTTGAACAAGTCGCTTAACGTCATTGGGCCCTAGCTGCCTCTTGTTTGAAATGAGGATGGTAATAACTATTTCTACCACACAGAGATGTGGAGAATAAAATATGTCCGTGAGTATGTGGTAACATGTACTAGTGTCTAAGCTTCTGAGGATGGAGAGTCCAGTTGCCCCTTTCTTGCTGTCTTATTCACAGTGCCCAGCACTGAGACTAAGGGAAAAGCCCCAGACGTCCCTGCCAAATGAATGAAGCATTTTGGAAACTCAGGTATATACGGATGTCATCATCTTATGACACTGTCCTAAGTGAGCATATTTTCCTTCCACTGTTTATTAAAGATTTGTGACATGGGTCACTCTGCATGGGCTTTCAAAAAATCCTAAAATACTAGTCTTGATGCATAATGAAGTTTATATGAACCAAATAAAAATGAAAGTCTTTGAGACAGAGTCAAAACATTTGTGAATTGATAGGTCATTCTGATTCTGAAGTCACTTTATCACGGAGCTCTATCTTTGGTGTGGAAATGTCCAAGCCTAGAGTTGGAGCTGAGCTCTCAGCTCTAACTTTGGGCTTGGAACCAGAAGGTAAGGCAGAAGCATGATATTTATCCACTTACTTAAATCTGGGGGAAGAATGAGTCTGAGCAGCACCATCACAAGACAGTAACAGAACCAGCACCAGAACACCAGGCTTCGCAAAGCCCATCTGTGCTTGACACATGGATAACGCAGGCCCGTGCACACTGACTTCTGCAAAAGGAAACGGGCTTTCTTACCGCTGAAAGGGATCCAGTGGCTCTACTCCTGGGTGTTTATCAAAAGAAAACAAAAACGCTAATTCCAAAAGACACATGCACCTCAATGTTCGCAGCAGCACTATTTACACTTGCAAGATATGGAAGAAACCTGTGTCCATCATTAGATGAATGGATAAAGATGTGGTGTATATATACAATGGAACATGACTCAGCCATAAAAAAGAATGGATATCTTGCCATTTGCAACAACATGGATGGACCTGGAGGGTATTCTGCTAAGGGAAGTAAGTCAGACAGAGAAAGACAAATACTGTTTGTTTTCAGTTACATGTGGAATCTAAAAAAACAAAACAAATAAATAAATATAAAAAATAGAAACAGACTCACAGATACAGAGAAAAACTACTGGTTCCCGGGGTGGGGAGGCTGGGGAACAGGCAAAATAGTTAAAGGGAAATAAAAGGTGCAAACTACCAATTATAAAATAAATGCCAGGAGTGTAATGGGCAGCATGGGAAACACAGTCAATAATATTATAATAATTGTGTATGGTGCATAGTCTATAAAACTGTCAAATCACTATGTTGTACACCTTCAATTAATATAATATTGTAAGTCAAC
This sequence comes from Camelus bactrianus, assembly GCF_048773025.1. Lineage (NCBI taxonomy): Eukaryota > Metazoa > Chordata > Mammalia > Artiodactyla > Camelidae > Camelus > Camelus bactrianus. The sequence continues at coordinate 29,955,537 of NC_133551.1, forward strand.
TACACTTCAACAACAATTGTTTTAAAAAGGGACTCATAGGTGTCCGTTATTACCTCTGAGTTCTTCTCTGGGACATTCCCCTGTCCTTTGCTCCAGACACACTGATCCCCTTGCTGTTCCACCCACATTCTGAGCCTTTCACTCACTCTCTCCCCTGACTCTTTGGACTGTTCCTGCAAATAATGACTTGGTTGCTTACTCCCTCCCCTCCTGCAAACCTTTGCTCAAGTTCTTTTCAGTGAGGCCGTCCATCATCATGCTATTTACAGCTGCAACCCCATCTGCCCCACTCCTTCCACAACCTCCTCTATTCCTTTTCTCCACTTGGTTCTCCAAAGTCCTTATCCCCATCCAATGTACTGTGCATTTCATTTTATTTGATCATTTCTCTCCTGCACCAAACAGGAAGCTCTGGATAGGCAGGAATCTGTTTCATTCACTATCAAACCTCTAGCACCTAGAACTGTGCTTAACCATAGTATGCATTCAATATATAATTTTTGATGAATACGTAAACCATTCTATGCTAAGAGCTATATAGGAGGGTTGCATAAATGCATTTTTGTCTTCCAGTACAGCAACGATGCAAAACTAACTTGTGGCACATGTGCAAAAGAAACCAGAGAGGAAGAATAAACCAAGAAAAGCAGACAGGAATATGTTTGAATCATTTGTGTGTGTGTGTGTCAGGAACAAGTATCTTTTGAGGTGGGAGGAAGAGGAGTCGACCATTAGAATTCAAACCTTGGAGGGAGTGAATATGTGGAACCCAAATCATTTGGCAAATGCCAGAGATTTTCGGAGCTCGAAGTTTTAAAAATATGGTGGATCGATGATCTTATTTTGTTTGCAAGGAAACAGAAGTCCAGGAAGGTAAAGTAACCCTCTCAAGACATACAGTCAAGCAGTTACAACACTTAGACGCAAACCTAAGTCTGACTCCTGCGTCCATGCTCTTTCAACCAAGAAATCCAAACTGCACAAATTCAGTGACCATTTTGAATTTCTAAGATTCATAAATTCTCCAATCAAGACTAATTCGGCATCTGAAAAACCTCACATACCATCACATTTGTACTGCATGTACAAATATAGTGTACAATATTATACTCATTTACATAAATGTATTTAAAAATACTTTCCCGAATTCCAAGCCTAACTTTCCAGCTCTCAAAGCCACTATTTTCAGATCTGGTCATAATCCACAGAAAGGGAAAGAGCCCAGGAAGGGAAAGATGGAATGGAAGAAAGAGGAAAAACCGAGAGAAGGAAGGCAGAGACACAAGGAAAGCAGAAGGGAGAGAGAAAAAAATGTGCAGGATATTGACAGTCCTGCCGCTGGGAATGGCTTTGAATACCTGTGTTATAACTTGTCTCTTCCCATTAGGAAATCATTTCTTTGGAGCTAATCACCAAAATAATTCAAGTTCAAGTACATATTTTCAAATTTCTTTTCTTTTGCTTCTCAAAAAGTATTACCTGTATCTCACAATTAGCACTCCATAACATATATCTTTTCCCCAGTTATTTCATGTTTATAGATCTTGTTTCTCCAACAAGAATGTAAATTTGAGCATTTATTTTTCTTATGTCCGCCATAATGCTCAATATAATACCTTACAATGTATAGTATGAAGTCATTGGAGTCATTTACATCTGATTTTATTCACTTTGCCAATACATAAATATGGTAAGCATCCACTGTTTATCAAATGCTAAGGATACAGAGAGGAATATGATAGATCAGATTCCTGCCTTGATGGAGTTTACCTCTGAGCAAGAGATTCAGCTCAAATACCATTAAACGACCACGAATCATAAACACAGCTCTCAGGCGAGAGAGGGACCCAAGATGGCCTCAGCGGCTCAGGGTGTCGGCTTGGGAGCTTGGGATGACACAAATGGTAGGGAAGGCCTCCTGAGGAGGTGGCAGTCGTGCTTGAATCACAAGAGACTCGGTTACTCCATGAGCTGGCAAAAGAGTATTCTAGGTGGGGCAGAAGCCCTGAGGCAGGAAAGTATTTGTTCTAGATACTCTAAGACAGGCTATCAGTGTAAGCGATGCATTAGACGAGCTTGAAGAAGCAGAGCAGGCCAGGGCGTGCAGGCTCCTGTATGCTATGGATTTTAAGAGAAATGAGAAGGTATCGAAGTTCTGTTTAAACAAGGAAACAGCATGATATAAGATATTAAATAGAGATGCTAAATATCTTTCTAACACTCTGTAGATGCAGTTAAATGGCATGTGCTCCAAGAATGGAGACTTATTCCCCCGCAAGTCTACTCCTCCTTTCCCAAAGCCCTCCCACTGTGGAGCATATGGAAATATTAGGTAGTCGGTGCACAAGCCAGCTAGATCCAATACCTCTGCTCCACACCCTACTTTTTCCTCAAGAGGATCCCGCACTCACCAAGCTCCCCAATTCCCTTCTGTCTATGACTTCTTCCTTCTCCAGTCCATGTCTCCTCAGGGACTTTTTCAGACACATGAGTTCATATCCATTATAATCCCTTCACCTTTTTCCCTCTTCCAACTCCTTTACCCTTTTCTTCATTCCATTCATGAGTTTACAGAATGAAAATCATCACAATTAAATAGCAGTAGATATGATAAAACTGAGTCACAAATAGGTAAACCACAAGTATGGAAGTAAAACTGAACACAAGCGAAAAATCGAGTGTCACGAGTCTCTAAAACTTCTGAATATACCTCCAAAAAACCGAAAACCTAAAAACAACAACCACCCTTCAAACTTTCTCTCCATTTCCTCATTGACCTCTAAGGAAACCTTTTTTCCTTCAAATAGCAATATTGGAAATTGAAAACACATTTAGTGCCATTATTGTCTTTTAACGGACTACTATAGTAACCATATTTTTTTTACACATTTCATGGCAAATATTTAGTGTTTTAGCTAGATAATGTGTTAACCATCTTTAATGGACTAGTGTGAGAATCCAGTCATCACTGATACAATTTTTCCTACAAGAAAACTTGTTTCCAGTGACCAAATCACAAACAATCTCAAGATCAAAAATATTTTGAGTTGTACTTCCTACAACTTGTTTACTGGAAACATGGATAGTATCTGTGCCAAATCCAACAGGCAGAATTATCCACAGTCTTCCAGCATGGTTCATCTAAGTTAATTTTTTTTTAAAGACTACACGTTCTTTTTAGAGATTTGAAGCTGGCCTTTGGAAATTGAATGGGAATTTATACATAAAAGAAGGCTTTTTCTGACCCAGAACCCTTTAGGAAGGAGAGAAATTACATAAGTGATGGAATATATATTATAATCTCATATCCATGCTTAAGATTTTCCAAAATAACTTCACCATTTCTGGAAAGGGAATTGGTAGGAGAGTGAAAAGGATTCCCTTTAAAACTTCTTAGCTAACTAGAAAAATGAACAGTTCCAGCTTCAAAATGCTTCGTTCCTTTCTTATTACAGCACAGAATTTTCCAAATAAATAAGCCCCATTTCTAGATGGGGGGGGGGGAGCCTTTATTGTTACAAGGTTCACTTCAACAACAGATCAGTTAACCTAGAATTTGTTCAAATTTTTCTAAATATTGATTTTGGAGATAAAAGGTATTAACACGGCACTAAGAGGTATGGCTCTGTGAGTACTCGTATTTAAAAGAGAGACAGAATATACAACCAAAGAAATTAGTTTTCCATCAGGTTAACATTCCCCACCTTGACATGAACTAGAAGGAAGAGTTCACATTTAAGATGTTATGGGAGACCAAAAGTATGAGCTTTGTTGTTGAATGAACTTAGGTCCAAATTCCATCCCACCATTTTTCTGCCTTAGTGTATTATTTTTCATTTTTGCAATTTAAAAAAAGCACTGGAGAAGTACTCAGTGCAGAATACGCTTATTTGCAGGTTATTGTGAATAGTAAACATAATAAAATTTATTAAATCACCCTGCACATTGCAATTAAACCCAGTAAACTCTTAAACATATGCTTGTTAACTTTAAGAATTATATATAGGATGAAACCATTGACCCCCCCAAAAAAACTTTTCCTTCCAGTAAAGCCCCTAAAAGCCTGAATATGGAACTGAAAACACACACTTTCTGTCCAGTTCTACCAGACAAGGGACCATGTCCCAGACTGCCTTACAAAAGAACAGATGTCCCTAGAGACCCTGACTTAGTTTTACTTATCTTAGAAAAGGTTCCCAAAATGTCACTTGCAAACTTTACTAATAATATATGAAAAACAATAGAATCCCTGAACAGTTGCCCTAATCACATGGGCTGCATTGTAAGCTCAGCCAATATGTATACCCTTTAGCAAATAATTCCATTTCTCATCCTCTTTCCCTGCACAGACTATATAAGGCTCCACATCACGTGGCATTCTTTAGGAAAGACACAATATTGATTACTGCCCCAAAATCAACACTGCAGATATCAACAAATCAAGCTCCTTAAGATATCCTTTTTTAAATATAAGTATTTGAAACGAGTCACGGAGCCACAGACTACCAGTACCATGCTTGAGGTCCCTGCAGAATTATTTCACTCCCTTCTATGATATTAGAATCACTGGGGAGGTAGTAACATTTCTCTTCTATGGCCAGAACTTCCAATAGGCATTGAATGAACGGAGCCTAGATCCTGTTCCACCAAAATGAGAACACAAAATTAAACCATGAGCCGTTCTGATGAATATTTGTTTACTCTTGTTTCACACAAAGTAGAGAAGTAGCTTTGAAAAGTTGCCAAGGCCGTGCTTTTCCTGAGCAGTAGATTAAAACATTTGAGTGAATATGGAAATATATACACACAAATGCAAATGTGGGTTCTCTCCCTTTCTAGAATAGTGTATACGTGTGAATGACATATGTGTGCAACTATGTGTTTGTGTGTGTGTGTGGCACACGTACTAGTGGAGAAGAGACAGCATTTTATCTGGAAGTTTGGGGAGACATTCTCAGAGCCCCCTGATGTTTCAGCAGACGGCTGCCATGACAGGATTTTAGGGTGCCTTGCAAGGGGTTTCTTGTCTTTCCAAGGCTATTGTGATAGATGGAAGCTGTGCTTCCTCTACGGGTGAGCTGAATGTAAATGATAACTGCTACAACACACTTTCAGAGTGAGAGCAATTCAGAGGTGAACTTCTGAGATGCAATATCAGAAATGTGTATATATTGCCAAAAAGACCGGCAACTGCCTTGGAAGGGCATTGGTAGGCAAATGGGTTTCTGGTTAAGGTTCCCACCAGCCTTTCTAAGGTCACTGAACCATTAAGATAGTAAGTCTTGAAAAGCATTTAAGTAGGAACTACAGATAGATAAAAAATTATAAGTAGCATTTCAGTTTTTAAGGCACTAGAACACCTGTCCAATTTCTTTCGCAAGGATCTGATGGCCAGCAACCTCATCCCTGGTGTCACCTTTAATTCCTAAGTCCTAAGATAACATCCTTCATTAGATAAATTTGGCAAACGCAAAGCAATAGTGTTAATTCGGCTCCAACACAAGTCTTTGTTACAGTTCTCACGTTTAGGCAGCTCAGATAAGCTTATCACAGGGCTTTGAACTGACACTCTGGGATGGCACAGTAGACAATATTACCAGGAGAATCACTAATGAGCATCAATAAATATTGCTTCCTTCAAAGATTCTTTAACTACATAGTTTGCAAGGTAAGAAGTCAAATGAAAGCTCTTCCACTTCCCTGTGTAAGATTAAAATCCAATCAGAATGTGTGCAGATTTATTTTGAAGAAATGCTATGTGAAATTCAGCTGGAGAAAGCTAGCACTTCTATAGACACAATCTTTTTTTTTTCCTGAAGAGGGTAAGCCACGTGAGCTTTTAATTGAAAAGTACATCAGTAACCCTCTTTCTGTTTGCCTTGCTTTATTGTTCAAAGATTAAACCCATTTTGAATTCATGAAAAAGATTTAATCTTAGAGAGTCAGTAGTCACAGTTTATTTAGGCCTGTATTTAAAAAACTAGACTTGAGTGCCCTTTGCAAATCAGACCAGGCTCCCTAACAAGATAATACCCAATCTCTGTTTTAAGGCAATTTTCTAAAATCTGTGGGCCACGACTGTAGAATTCTTCACTCCCCCAAATCACATTAACAATGTTTGACATGACGACAGAGAGAGAAAAAAGAATTTATTTCTGCCACATAAGTACAAGCAACGCTGTTGGGGTTTTTTGTTTGTTTGTTTTTGTTTTTTTCAACCTTTCTCCTCTTATTCCATTTTGGTAAATTTCTAAGAAATGTTTAAAATCTATAAAACAGACCATAGCTTAAGAGGTGGCCTCTCTGCCATTTTCATGGCTGATTTGAGACCCATTATGCACTGGATTCTGCAGTGTGAAATCCAGGCTGGGGACAAATTTCTGCCTGTCATCTTAGGAAAGGCCAGGAGTTTTGCACCATCCTGTAGTGTGAAAACAGAAAATCAAAGCCAGGATAGGGCTGCCTGCTTCTTTCTTAATCAGCTTGCTGCTTTTTCGAGGCAATCTTGGCTATCACCATCTCAAGCTTGGAAGGGTAATTTAGGAGAATAAAATACAGTTTAAACATCTCCCCAGGGAAACTTCCTCCTTGCACTTAATATTGAATACAAAAAGGTAATCGTAAGTAATCATCTGATGCTTGGCTAAGAACCATTGCATAAGGAATGCATTTAGGAAGCACAAAATTCTCTTTTTAACCTGATAAGACCCTGAATCAGGAGCCAAGAAGCCCAGATATTTTCCTCATATTGCTCCTTCTGTTGCAATGACAGCCCCGTAAAACTATAGCTTATGGACCAAATTCGCTGCACCTCTCACCTCAAGAGTATGATGTAAATGGAAGAGATAAAAATACCTTACAAGAATTTTTTAAAAATATTTTTAAACAGTTCACTGAAAATGACAGTGTGGATAACTCTGTCAATGACCTCTCCTGTCTAATGTCAATTTCAGACGACAAGTTTCCATTGTAAATGTTTTATCAGTGTAGTCCCAGGAACCCAGAACTGAAAACCTCATCTTATCTCCCAACTTCTTTGCTTTGCAAGCTCTATCTCAGCTCCCTGCAAGCACTTTAGGTTTTTTTTTTTTTTTTTTTTTCCTCTCTCTCTCTCTCAAAAGAACTGGGAGCTCTGTAGGTTCTGAGATAAACAGAAGCCCTGTGGTTTGATTCCATCAGTCTGAGCCCTGGTCCGCTGCAAGCAAACTGCAGCATTCTGCTTGCAAATGCTGGCAACCAGGTTCTAGACCAGCCACAAATACAGGCTGCACACGTATTTCAACGGTGTCTGCCCGAATCTTGCCTGAAGCCAGTCAACCACAGCAGAAAGCATCCTACCTTCCATCATGGTGGCAGAATTGCATTCCTTAATTTCCAAAGAGTCTGAAAAAATACAGGAGGATACGATTCCAGGTCCCAGCTAAGTCCTCACAACGCTGCCGCTGCCGAGAGATCTGCTCTGTCCGCTGCTGAAGCCAAAGGAGACAAGTGTTAACCCCAAAGATAGGCCATGGATGCTGCTGGTGCTGCTTCACCTACAGGCTCCCAGGAAGATGCTGCGAGAGAAAGGGAGAGGAACAGCAAGCCGGCCGAGCTGCACCGCCTGCGCTGCCTCGGCCAATCCCTTCAGCTCTGGACCGCGTCACATGGTAGGCAGCCTGCATCTCCTGACACAATACCCCCGGAGAGCACACAGAACCTCTTCCCCGTCCCCACTCCTCTCCATCCCTCCACCCCCAACCCCTCCGGCTTGTCACCAAATGCACAGCCCCTTCCCCACCTGGTGACGCACTTCCCCCGCCCCTCCTCTTCGTCTTCTGAAGCCGTTTGCAGCGGCTGGGTACCCGAGATTAATTATCAGGCGCTAACACCTTAACAGGAGACTCTGGCATGAAAGAAGCACCTAAGTGGCTCGCTGCGGAGGGGCTTTCTTTCTTTCTCTCTCTCTCTTCCTTTTTTTTTTTTTTTTAAAGAAAAATTTCATAATAATTCCGTGCAGCCTGAAGTCTTGGCTGCACACTCAAGCTCCCATTCCCAGCTCCTTTTGCCCTGACGGAATTCCAAATGTCAGTATCCGTGGCCTCCGCACACATCTGTGACTCTCTCTCTCATTCAGGACAGAAAAATCAGTCCGGCTGACGTCACATCATAAACAATTATCCCCAAAAGGATGATGCAGAAGAAATTTCACCCCAGCTGCTTTCGAGAGAGCCAGGGAATTAATCGCGCATGACATGCCGAAGGGCGAGGAACTGTCATTAAAACAAAGAAACAAAAGAACCCACCCGACTGGGGCTCTGGAATCGCACTGGCAACGCTTGAGATAATTTCTGGGGCGGGAGACGGGAGAGAGGGGAGTCGGCCGGGAGGGAGGCCTCAGCCCGACGGAAGACAGCTGTGCGCGCCTTCTTCCCACTCGGACCTGGGCGGCCAGACGCAGACGGGACCGCGGGGCGCCGCTCCGCTCGGGGTTCGAGTCCCGCAGCCAGCGCATCCTTACGGCCCAGCGCACACGTTAGCCGCCGCGCTGCCCCAGGTGGAACGCGGCTGCTGCCGCCTACTGAAGTCCCTGGAGGAAACCAACTCTCTCCTAAGTGACACCTTTTTCGCCACGCGCCTTCAGCATCTGCAGTCGCCTCCAAGCTAAAAATCCAGAATAGGGCGATTGTGCCGGGTTCTGGCCCGAGGGGTGGGTGGAGCCCAGGCTTCCTGGGGTGGGGTCTGGGAGCAGAGCTGCTGCCTCAGTGGGAAAGGTTATGACACCCGGGCTGCTTGAGTTGAGAATCCGTCACGTGACTAGTCCCCAGGGATCCTAGAGCCTTTCAGAGGGCCCCTGGCTCCAGGGTCCGAAGATCCTCGGTTCCCTTCAAGCAGGCTCTGAAGGCTAAGAAAGGGGAAGGCAGGCAGAGTGTGGGAGGAGGAGAAGGAAGGGAGAAGGGAAGGAAAGGAAAAGCCTCTTTAGAACGGCGGAAGTGGGCATTTCTCCCTCTACAATCTAGCAACATGATCAGGAGGAAAACCATTACATCACGGAACAATTGTGAGCATCAACTGAAATAACGTTAAGAAGTGAGATACATTACACCATCAGGGCTGAGTCTCTAATACTATTATTAACCATTTATATTCTAAATATACCTGTGGACTTTTGATATTGCTCAGCCCTTGACATAGTCCTGTTCTTTATACGAGAGCAAATACAAGGTATTAGTGGCTGAGAACTGCTAAAGGAAATGTAACTAAAGAAGTTGACCGAAGTATAGCATAGTAAAGGTTAAAAAAAACAGTTCCTTAGCAACTTAGTTTTTAAAAACTCACCAGTCTCCCTCAGGGAACATATCTCAGTGGCCTCGGAATTTTCAAAATGAAGCTCTCCAGGAAGATAAGCTTACTTGTGCCTTTTCCCTTATATCTATGAGGCCGTTGAATTTTTTAAAGAGGAAAGAATTCCAAAGTAACACCTATCTTGAGTACACCTTCCACTGCTCTGAAAAGTGCAAGACTATAATTGTAAAGATGAGATCAATTAACTTGTGTGTATGTAGCCAATTTGGGGGGTAATGGTTAAGAACATGGATATTGGTGCCAAACAGTTCTGTCTCTGCCACTTCATGAGCTCTGTGACCCTCTACGAGTTATTTAACTCTCTATGCCTCACAGTTTCCTTATCTGTGAAATGGAGATAATGGTACCAAGCTCGGAGGGCTATAAATAGTGTTAATAACAAACCTTCACTCTGTGCTAAGCAGTGTGCTAAGTACTTTGCCAGTAAATTACTTAGCATTGTGTCTGGAGCATAATAAACCCTCCGTGCTAGCTTTTTAATATTAGTATTATCACCACCAAAGGGCTGCCAGAGGCATCAAAATAGTTTGCAGCCAACTGAGAGTTACAGCATGTACACAGAGAGCAACTTAGGGAAAGGCTAGGTGGTGCATCCAGCAGTGTACCACGTTGGAGAGTGCTAACAGACAGCAGAAGAGTGACTAGAACCCGAAGAGGCTAGTTAGGGAAGTTCCTTTTACAGAGATGGCATTTCAGAGTTCAAGAAAGCATGGAATGGACTGGGAGTGGCAGTTCTAAATAAGACAGGGAGTTCTAAATTAGAAAAAAAAAGTCTCAATATAAAATCTGGAGGTGAGTGCAAGCACTGAGGTGCAGGGGCAGGCAGCATTTTCAGAGATGTAAGGGGGTAGGAAAGCCAAGGAAACCCAAGCTGCCTGCCTTTTCTCACCCAATGCAAGTTTCACAGTGTGTTAGAGCAAACCTCTCGGGTAGATGCAGTGCCGGCACACCTCAGTTTTGTTTTAGACTTGCGGCAAAGCAACTAGCCAGAGACAGAAAGACGGCTCAAAGAGTCTTTTGGTGAGTGGGGTGTTAATAGAAAAAAAGAAAAGTGTCTCGATACTGTCATAAGAGAAGGAACAAGAAAAGGATGTGTAAGGCCAGTATCAAGGTTGTAAGGCCAGTATCAAGACTGGTTAAACTTTATGCAACCTTATCAAAAAATGCTATCAACAGTCATAAAAGCATCCCATGAACAAAGTTCTGCTTCAAATTTAAAAAAAAAACTGCTCAAGTATGTTATCAGCAGGTATTGAGCATTCTAATTTCTCATAGTTTTTTTGGAGAAAAAAAGGTTTTTTTCCTCAAGAACAAAGACAGTACTTTAGATTGTAGCCCCAATTTCTTCCCTTCTGTACTAGTTTTTGTTTAGCAACTAAGTATAAAGGAGAATTTCTAGCTGCTAAAATAATGGAATACTTTTTTCAAGTCTTAAACGGAAGTCAAAGGATCTGTGGAAAACATCGGGCAAATTACTGAGTTGCACCAAAGTGCAGGGACTGCTCCGGAGTCTAGCCCAGGATGGTGAGTGTGTGCCCCGGATCACACCAAGCTCTCAGAAGGTGCCTGTGCCTAGTCCAAGACCGAAAACTTAAGTAGCTGAAATTGCTAGATACTTAAACTTCTTCTCCGGAATAATATTTGTATGGTAGTGATGCCCTATTACACATTTATTTTACAAATCCTACTATATCGTACTATAAACATTGATTTTCTTCACTATTTCCCAGTTGTAGTGTTTAGGGGGGAACTGGCTCATATTTCAGAAAGAGAAAGAAAATAATGACAACGGATTCAGAAAGGAAGGAGGAAAGAAAATTAGCACAGAAGGAAAGTTTAAAAATCAGATGCAGAGAGATATCTCCAAGATAATGACCTCAGCACAACGCTGACTCTGTCCCTCTCGCTGTCCCTGCTGAGGCAGTTCAATGAATAAAGAAAGGAAAATATTGTCCAAGCCCCAGCCATCAGCAAGGGCCCCACCTGAAGAATTAGATTTCCACTGGATGGAATAGATGAAGAGCAAAAAAGTATGGATCCCCATACTCACTATATTTATACCCCTTGTTAAAAGGAAGAACTCCAGCTGGCACTGACACGGGCAGAGAAGGGAGCTATTTGGGAGCTCCGGGGACTTGAAGACCGAACAGCTGAGGGAAAGCAGGAACCTGGTCCTCTAGGAAACGTGGTGACCACAACCAAGCACTCACAGTGCTGTTTCTCCCAGCACATCAGTTTCTTCGGCTTCCCAGTTTTTCTCCCTGTGACTAGGGAGCTGGCCATTTAAATCTTTAAGCTCACATCTTCACAGCTTGACTATCTGAGAGCTACTTTACAGAAACTTCCAGGGCAAGACTCTGATAGACTCTGGCTTGGATCACCATTCAACCTTTGGACCCATTTATGGGCAGGTTGATAAGGTCTCATGATGGACTTATTTAAACAAAACTTACATTAGAATTAGACACGTGCCCTCTACTGTGACTCAACATGGGAGAGAGATAGGTAAGTTTCTGTGACAAACAACCTTTAATAATATGAACCCCTAATATGATTGGAGGGGTAGAAGAGACATTGTCAGAGGAAGAGAGGGAGCTATTACCAGAACCAATGCGGGGAGAGCAACTATAAAACAAAAGCTGTCCATCAGGTAGACATTGCTCAGTTCACCTTAAATAAACTTACAGGAGTCATGGTGGCAGAGGGACTCAGAATGCCATACCCACCCCATTCATCATATTTGAGAGGTTATTCATGTATTCACCGTCTCACTCACTACATCCAGAGAGAAACTTGCAGACCCAATAGTCATCCTCTTCCTTGTTGTGGGGAAGGAGGGCGTAAAAGGAGAGAGAGCCAACCCTACTTCTTGGCCCACTGACACCAAAGATGTGCCATGATATGTTTGCCACTCATTGGTCCATCCCTGCCCAGAAAGCCACGTAGCCAGACCTACACCAGTACTGAAGGAACTTAAATCAGCTAAGAGTACTGCTTTAGCTACACCTGCATTGACAAAGATAAGCAGTAACGACTAAATACAGTAGCAGGATCAGCAGTTTCAAAAGTGGGAGAGGGTAAACAGTCACAGCTCACTGAAACAGGGGCACCACCCTCACTGAGAGTAGAGGCAATGTAGAAAACTAGAGAGGCATTTTTAAAAAATCAATTTTTTACTTCAGATATAGGTTCAGGAATATAGCAGTAATAAATAAGAGCAGACTGCTATGACAATAGAGCATACTGAGGGCAGAAAAAGAGCATGGGCATTCTTATTAAAATTTGTCAATGTTACAGCTGTAATCAAAGATATGTTGGAGACTGACAATGGGGAACATTGATTGGCCTGGCTGACAATGTGCTTGAAACATAGACCCACAACAACATTAACTGGCCCAGGCGCGATGGAAATCTTTCTCTCTTTGAAGAATCCGTTAACTCAGATATAACTTTAACAGTTCCAGAAACTGAGAAAGAAAGCTCTGAAATTCACTGCATGAGTTGCAAAACCTGACAAAAATAATGAAAAACTGCAGTTCAATTTTGCCTCTGAATTTCGATGCAAAGCTTTTAAATAAAATAACAGCAAGCAGAATCCAGCTTTTCAAAAACATTATATGTATAATTACATATATGTTATAGATATAATAATAAATTAAACTTTATGCTAGGAACAAGAGAAATCATTCAACATTATGAAATCTAATAAATAGTATCCCCAATATTAAGCAATTGAAAAGGAAATTAGTATCTCCATAATTGCTGAGATGATATCTGATCTATTTCAACATATATCATTAATTAAATAAGTAAAAACCTTTTAACAAAGAAAGAGATAAAAAAGTTCCTTAGTATGATAAAATATACGAATCTCTTCCCCAAATCTGTCATCTTGTTTAATGGAAACATGGTGAGAACAGTCTTCATTAAAATCAGAAATAAGACTTAAATGTCCTTTATCATCATTGTTATTTAATATTTTATACTGTTCTATGGATGCTGGCCAAAAAATTAGGAATAAAAGATGTGAAATTGTGTCAGAGATAGTGATATGTATTCATCACATCATTTTCTCTATCTGGATACACAGGAAGACTGCATTTGTTGAATTTCCTTGCATCTGGGTGGAGTTATCTGAGTGAATTAAGGCAATGGAATCGTCAAGGTCAGTGCTTTACAGACACCCCACATATCTTCCATGCCTCTTCTTCCCTTCCAAATAACTGATCTTCATAAGACTTTGAATGTGCAAGAAATAAACTTTCATTGTGTTACTCTCCATACTATGTATATACATTATGTGTATATAAATATTTACATATGTTTGCACATTATATGGATGTATAATCTTTTTTGAATGATATATCCAAAAGTATATATATATTTTAAAAGAGCTAGAGGAGGACTAATCCAAACAGAGGACAATCCAGGTGCAGAGGCCATCAAAAGGGAAAGAACACAGAGCAGCATAGTGGTGGTCAGCAAGAACAAGTGCCTTATGAAAGGCGCCAGAAAGGAGCCAAGAAGAAAGTGATTGACCCATTTTCTAAGAAAGATTGATGTGATGTGAAAGCACCAGCTATGTTCAATATAAGAAATATTGGGAAAACACACTAGTCATGAAAACTCAAGGAACCGAAATCTCATCTGATGGCCTCAAGGGTCGTGTTTTTGAAGTGAGCCTTGCTGATCCGCAGAATGAAGACGTTGCTTTTAGAATACTCAAGGTAATTGAGAATGTTCTGGGCAAAAAACTACCTAATTTTCATGGCATAGATCCTTCCCATCATGACACAAAATGTGCTCCATGGTCAAAAAAATGGCAGACCATGATTAAAGCTCACATGGTTATCAATACTACTGATGTTTATTTGCTTTGTCTATTCTGTGTGAGTTTTTCTAAAAAATGCAACGATCAGGTTTGGAAGACCTCATATACCCAGCAGCAACTGGTCTGCTGAATCCAGAAGATGATGGAAGTCATGACCAGAGAGGTGAAGACAAACACCTTGAAAGAAGTAGTCAATATATTGATTCCAGACAGCATTGGGAAAGACCAGAAAAGGTTTGCCGATCTATTTACCTACTCCACAATGTCTTTGTTAATTAAGTAAAAATGCTGAAGCCCAAATTTGAATTGTGAAAATTTATGGAGCTTCATGGTGAAGGTAACAGTTCTAGAAAAGCTACTGGGAATGAGACAGGTGCTAAAGTCAAACAAGACCCTGTTTAAAAGTCAGACTTTTAAGGGTGACAAATAAAAGATCTTATCAGTGATGTATTTTTAAAAAAGAGAAATGACTAGGCATGTTCTAGAAGTCAAAGATGCTCTGTCTAATGCAGTAGTCACTACTACATATGGCTATTTAGCAACTGAAATGTGCCTAGTCTGAACTATATTCAATAGCTTATAATAATCTTTAATGCAAAAGAATATATATGTATAACTGAATCGCTATGCTGTACACCAGAAACTAACACAACATTGTAGATCAACCATACCCCAATTAAAAAAAAAAGAAATGTGCCTAGTCTGAATTGAGATGTGATGTACATGTAAAATGCACACCAGATTTCAGAGAGTATTAAAATATCTCATTAATAATGTTTATATTGATTTTATGTATTTGGATAAAATATATTAATAAATTAATTGCACTTGTTTCTTTTCAATGTATGTGCCTGAAAATTTAAATTACACATGTGGCTCATTTTTGTGACCCACATTATATTTCTATTGGACAGGGCTATTCTAGAGACTGAGAGAAAGCCATCCTAATAAACACTGTGTGCAAGTGAAGGTTGGGTTTGTTTAAGAGGTTATGTGTTAATCTTATATATTACTACCACATTCACATTTATTCATTTCTCCATCCAACAAAGAAATGTTCAGAATTATCTATGCCCAGGCACTGTGTCAGGTTCGGGGACACAAAGATGAAAAAGGCATAAATCTTTCAAGAAGCCTATAATTCAGGGGAGGAAGCAGATGAGCAAACCAAGAATTACAGTACAGATTCAGAGCCAAGGCACCACAAAGGAGAGACACCTGGGGTAGAGGGGAGGCAAAGAAGGCTTCTGAGCAGAGGTACTGCTTGTGCTATCTTTCAAGGGCAAATAAGATGCTCTTAAGACCCATCCTTATCCAGCCTTACCCCATCCTCATCTCTTCCCAACTTTGTTTTCTCTTCTGATAGCCCTTTCAGTGTTGTCTGGATCTCCTGTTCAATGGTTAACAAAAATGCCCATAGTCAAACTTCAGCATCAGCTTGCTTAAACTCAATCCTGGTTTTCCTTTAATGACATATGTTCTTTTTATACGCACTCTGCTGGAGACCAGCTCCCTTTCCCATGCCCTACCCTTCATCCCCAACTCACTAGGTGAGGGGGGGTTGACATTTTCCCCATTTCGACTTCTGTGTCAATCATTTGCTACCATTGCCAAAAATATCTTCTAGGTCCATCCTGCCTGCTTTTCCCCACGTTAGCTGTTTCTCTTTTTATCAACCTCAGACCAAGTCCAGGTCAAACCTTCCTCTATGACTTCAGCAACTGTATCACAGTCCTCCCCTTTATCTCACCACCTGTCCTCATTGTTCATGACTTCAGCATCCCTTCCATGATCCAGCATCCCTACCTCACAGTTCCTTGACTTTCTCAATTCCAGGGACCTTCATTTCCTTAATTTCCATTGTGTCTTAGTCACTAAAACTATAGCTATATTTTGGACCTCATCTTTGTTAATTTTTAATATTTCACATTGTGTATCTCCCTAACCTCTAAATTATTTATCCATCTTTCCCCACCCTCTACATTTCATACATCTGCCTTAACACCTCCTTATCTCCTTTTGCTTCTTATTGTGATCCCTTGGGCTGCTGATCTTCCTTATTCTCATAGACTTGAGAGTAAAATCTGTGGTGAAGGAGAGAAAGGATTTGGGGAAGCAATTCTTCCCTCAAAATCCAATAATACCTACTCTAGTCATTTTCTCCTGGAACTCACCTGGAATGTCTACTTTTATCTTGAAAACTTCAACCTTTTCTTCAAGGTCAAACTCAGATTCTCTCCAGGAAACCAAGAACGTGGATCTTTCTTTCTCTTAACTCCTACTACATGAACCAAATCAACTTTTGATTATACAGCTTACATTACCTCCTAATTATTTCTTATCTGTTAATCATCACCCCAACAGAAATCTGTAAGAAGCGGATGATACCTTCTATTTCTTTGACATTTCCTACACAAATAGCACAAGTCTGGATGCATCCTTGGTACTTGAAATAATTATTTGATAAACAAATATATCATTTTTATTTTGTTATGTAAATCCAGTAGCAGAAATATTATTTCTTTGTCAGCGAAAAAAAAATTAAGGAGAAAATTAAAGTTTCTTGTTTGATCTCCCCCAGAGAGATCTGGGAAAATCTAAGTAGGAATGTAAGCCCAGAAATTACTTCTCAGATTGGATTTAGAATCCAGACCTGGTTAGGTGGGGCTGTTAATAGAGCAACCAGAAACAGGAAGCACAGAGCACCACAATAACAGCCAGAATTTATGAAGCATCTCATAGCATTCCATGTTTTATTAAGCATTCTATCAGCAGTCTGCTAGGTCCTTTGTGATTATTATGTCATGGCATTCCCCCAAACCTATAAATTAGGTACTCTATTCCCATGTTACAGATGAGGAAGTAGAGGCTCAGAATTATTAACGACTTGTCCAAGAGAACAGTAAGTATCAGAGCTGGAGTTTGGGCTCACATATTTCTGACTCTAAAGCCCATGACTTACCATTAAAATTCGATGAGTATAAGTTTGTCTTGTGAATACTAATTGGTTTGGAGATTTAATATTCCTCTTTTGTTCCTAGTAATACAACTCCCTTCATTGGTGAGAAATTCCCTTCTTCCCACTACACTATCACGAAGAAGAAAAGGTTGCTGTCATCTCTCAATGTGACAGTACCTCCTTCCCCATAATGTTTGGTCAAGAGAGAGATATCTGCCCATGCTGAGCCAAGAATACCTGATTTCCCAGGTCACAACCCAAGCTGGCCCTATTAGAATGCTTCCCCAAGAATCAAGACACTAAACCTGTGAGTAAGGAGCCTTTTCCTGTTGAGTACTCAAATATTAGAACATAAACCTGAAGCCATGGAGTGTCCTTCAGCCCCTGCAGGGAGCCCGTGTGCAGGAGAGAATGGGACTGACAAGGAGGGTGGAGGGGGAGAGACAGCCCTATTGCTGGTGAGCTTTTCTTTTCTCCCCCTTGCTGCGTCTGGCTTTCCCATGGTCACAGGAACTAATAACTTCCCCATTTTGCTCAAACAAATTCAGGTCAGCTCTCTGTCACTTGCAAAGGAGTCATAAATGATTCAGCCCAACCCAGGAAGTGCTGAAGGTCAAAAATCAGTAAAATTAAGGCCTGTTAGCATAACGAAGAAGGAAATGAAATGTTGGAAGCAAGAGACAAACCCAAAGGGTTGTAAGTCAGTCAGCATCAAGAGTAGAATCAGGGGTGAGAAACAATGGAATTAAAGCCATCTAAGACCATTTATCCTGAAGAGCTCTGTGAGACCCAAAACTCTTCTTTTTGAAGATCATTAGCCAAAATAAGAGTCAGTAGTTCAGCTTAGTTCAAAGACATGGATGGAGTGAGAGCAATAATCAGAATTTCGTAAGATAAAATCATCCCTTTTAAGAATTAAGCCCAAATAAAGCCACTCCCACCTTACAATAGTGTTTTTCACTGGTGTTCACTACTTTCTTTTTAATGACCATTACAAAACTAAATAAATCATAGACTAGACCCAAGGAAGGAATCAAGAGGAAATCAAAGGTATTTGAATATGTAATATGTCATATTGGCCAAGAAACTAGAATTATATAGAATTTACTCACAGAAGAAAAAGAGCCTTGGCTCTTGGTCACCAGGATGATGTGTTGAGGTTTAGATTACGTGGGAATCAGTCTTTGACAATGGACCAGAGAGGCACATCCACCACTAATTATACAGCTATAAAGAAGAAGCTTCCTCACTCTGCATTTTCATTTTGAAAATATAATTGAATGAGCTTAATTTCCTAACTGGGTTTAACTAGGGATCAGTGTCAAGTAGCAAGCTCTAAAATGTAAATAACTCATTGGTTCACCTTGCGATTTTCAAAGCGACCAAGGACTTTAGTGCCCTGGCCTCTGGGGGAAAGGGGTGAAGGCTTGGATTGAAGCTTTATTTAGCAAATCCTTTCCATTCAAAACCCATAAGCTTCTTGTCCCTGTCAGCAAAGGTCCAGAAGGTGCCTTGTCAACAGATCTCATTCGAGTGGAGCCCTGCTGGGAGCTGACAGAAGTGGGAGGAGCCTTAGGAGCTTCCTCTCCAAACTGGCCTGTCACATGAATAGAAAACCTGCTTTGGTTTTTCAGCTGGAGGTAAATACATTCCTTTGACTCTCTTTCTGTTTTGTGATATGCCTGTGTTTATGTGTATGCGGTATGTGTGGTTTGTATGTGTGCGTACACACATACAAGTGTGTTTACCAATTAAAACTGGGCCATATTTTCACCTAGTGTACAGTCCAATAAAAATCGTTGGATCTCCAATTGTTTCTTGTGGGTTTTGTGATCATCGTCCAGAACAAGAGCAGTATCCAAATCCAACTCGTTGCAGGCTCTGCCACTAGTACAGTCCAGTAATAGGACCCAAAATGTTTGAGTGCTGCTAATTTAAGTGGATTAACATGTGCCCAAGCTATCATATTAATCATTCGACTTTTTTTGCTGAAGACTTTAAAATTAGGGAGTGGCTTAGAATTTACACACGAAGAAGAGATGCTTATGCAATTACATTTTTTTTCCTCTTCAAGGAAATAATTGTGCCTCTGTTTAGTCACTTCACCAGAAATAGGCCATATTGAAGTGTTTCTACCATAAAAAGGACAAATTACTACATCCTATAAATCTACCACTTTTTCAGTTGACAATTGAACCAAATTATTATACCCACAAAATGGAATAAGAGAAGATCCTTGCTGAATAGATTATTTCCATTTCAGAGTTGTTTGGTAAAGAGTGATAGGAGTATACATTTTATTAAGTGAGAAACTCTACACTGTATATTGGATACACGCAGTGGACTTGAGAAATGGGTCTGAGATGAGAAATATATTCACTTTATGAACCCAAGTAATATAGTTGTTGCTAATTTCATTAAGGTATTAGCTGATTATAATTTAGTGTGCTAACTTAATATTATGGTTGATAAGCTTTGCCCCAGTTCTAGTTCTGACCTATAATAACCCTGAGTGTATTTGTATCCCCATTTTTAGACCATGCTTTTTTCAGTCGCTTTGAACCAGCATTGTTTATACCTTTTATCTGTAGTTTCAGCTGCACTTCTTATGAACCTCCTCTGACAAATGCTGGAAAGAATGTTGGTAGTTGCATTCATTCCTGCCACCAGGTGAAGCCTAGAATCATTTGTGTTTGCTGTGTGGCGCCAGCGCCAAGGGTGAACTCTGGATGCTGGAGTGCCCTCCAGAATTGTATCCTGATCCATGCCCTGGTCTTCCCTTAGTTTTCCTTCCAGCTTCTTCACAGGACTTGCTTATAAGGGGCTCTGGCACCTTTTCTGGTTTTACCAAACAAGTTCCCTGGTATCCATCTTCTACTTACAGTTTTATATCACTAAACATAACTGCCACAGAGGCCCTGAGTCCTGAATATAAAACATTAGTAGAGGATCATTCATTGTACCAGTCTGAGTTTATTCAAGAAAACTGAGACACTGCAAATATTGATGGGTATAACTAATGTTTAATAATGAGGACAAGGCTCACCCAGATATGGAAAATGCTGCAGGAGTATCAGTCTAGATGTTTGAAGCTATAGAATCTAGAAGCAGTCACACATGTCAGGCTGAAGCAAAGGAAAAGGAAAGGAGGATACCATTTATGGGGAAGTTTTCAAGCCACTATGACTGCTAGGCAAGAGCTCATGAAGTCTGGAAGCCTACCACATGGGATCATAGTAACTTCCCCAAAATTCATTTGCTTCACTTTACCTCCCAAATCTCAAGAGAGTTTTTCTCATTGGGAAACTCCAACCTAAAACCATGTAGGGAAGGAGATTTTAGGAAACATATTTTCCTAAAGGAAAGGGGCACAAAAGGGGATTGTGAAGACATTACAAAATTGACAACAATCTTGTAGAGTAGATCCCTTTGGAAGTTTGACATCCACACCCCATTCCTTTTAACCGTATTTAACTCCTCAATAAATAATATAAAGACATCATGCTTTTAATTAACACAATGCAACCACCCTTTAGCAACAATCCCTTTTACCAAAAGTAGACTCAAGTCACGTATATCACTTTGACTATCTCTAAATGATACGTACCCCTCTTTAGCTAAGTTACACTTTCCCCTTTAAAGTCCTATAGAGACTGAAATAGACAGGTAATCATTATTAAAATATCTAATGTAATACAACAATGAAGAAGGAGAATAGAAAAGAGTAATTCAGTATAACTGAAAAATTGTGCTCTACACTGGAAGTTGACACAACATAGTAAATTGACTATAACTCAATAAAAAAGAAAGAAAAGAGTAATTCATTAATGTATGTAAATATAAACAAATCAAAGCAATAAGGAAAATGAGCATAATAGCTACAGTTATTGTTTCTACAAGTAATGATTTGGCCACAATTGGTGTTTATGTCTTTCTTTTTTTTAAACATTTTTTATTGATTTATAATCATTTTACACTGTTGTGTCAAATTCCCGTGTAGAGCACAATTTTTCAGTTATACATGAACATATATATATTCATTGTCACATTTTTTTCTCTGTGAGCAACCATAAGATCTTGTATATATTTCCCTGTGCTATACAGTATAATCTTGTTTATCTATTTTACAATTTTGAAATCCCAGTCTATCCCTTCCCACCCCCCGCCCCCTTGGCAACCACGAGTTTGTATTCTATGTCTATGAGTCTATTTCTGTTTTGTATTTATGCTTTGGGTTTTTTTTTTTTTTTTTTTTTTTTTTTGGATTCCACATATGAGCGATCTCATATGGTATTTTTCTTTCTCTTTCTGGCTTACTTCACTTAGAATAACATTCTCCAGGAGCATCCATGTTGCTGCAAATGGTGTTATGTTATCGGTTTTATGGCTGAGTAATATTCCAAACAATTGGTGTTTATATCTTTCTTATTCCAATAAACTTTCCTTGATCTTTTTGCCTTCAGTAAGTGGTACAATTGGTTGTGGTTCTTTGCCCAGTGTAGTCACCCAAATTCTCCTGAAGGGTCTCTGTCAGCGGACTCGTCTATATTGGATTTCTACCATTTCCCATTACTTTCTGCCATAGGATAGTAGATGAAACAGCCCTGTAGAATATCCTGGGTTATAGTCATGTCCTCTTTACCTCTGTTTTGTAGTAGCAACCTAATTCTCTCTTTATTATCAGAATGAAGTACCCCGACCACTATAGTAACACCCTACTTTGCTATTGGGGGCATGAGGTACCCATAATAGCCAGATGGCAGTGGCAGTTCCTATTTCATTATAACTATTGTGTGGCCCCTGATTCTAGGAATTAAGATCTTAAAAGCAGCAAGCCCAAGTTGTAATGATGAGAACAGAAAATTTTGCTAGTAGATTGTTAGAGGTAATAATGAGAGAATTCAGTTCCACTTCTACCCTGTAGTTCCCAAATCCATGCATCCTGGCTATGGATGAATTAACATCCTGATTGCTGATTCGGAGCATAAGCAGTATCCTGAGGACATTTCCTGAGACTTGTATAGTTTGTCAAGCACCTAAAACCCTGTATCTATAACCTACGGGAGGTTACATTGTCCCTCTGATTATTTAAAGTCTCTTCTGCCATTGCAGCCCTTTCATGAGCATTTACATGGGACACAAATATCCTCATATTCTGTGCCAATCTGGAGCATGACATCCACTTCTCTCTTTTCCAGACCTCCTTGTACACAATTTTCCAATTTGTGCCTTCTAACTCCATGACGCTCTAGCTAAACTGTGAGCCACTGCCCATAAACCAGTATAGATCCATACCTACCTAGGTTCTCTATTGTATTTGGAAGCAACCTATCCATCCGACAGTTCTTATGCACATTATTTCCATTACTGTGTCCTATTGTAGCAGCTCACAGCCTTGACTCCTATAGGTGCCTGACTCCAGGTGACTGCAGTGATAAATGAAGTGATTGTTTTGCTACTGCCTGCCAGGAACTTTTAATGACTCACTACCACTGAAAATGAAGGTTATCAACACCTTTAAATCAAATCAGGTCAGAGAACCGATACAAGACACCCACCCAGAAGTTTATGTGCCCTTGAGACTAATTTTAATAATCCAAAATTTGCATTAGTTTGGGTTTGGTTGGGGAAACAGAGCTATAATAAGTATTACGAAAATAAATACTTTAATATAGGAATTAGAGCTTACAAAATGGAAAGATCTGGGGGATCTGGGATACCTGGCATGCTGAAGCTGAAGAATTGGAGAAACTTTCACTGATATCAAAGCCCTGGGACAGAGAAAGAAAGCTGCCACTTTGAGAAGTCTGCAAACCACTGCCAACTTAAAAGTACAAACTTCAAAAGAGGTTTGAAAGTCTGCTACATAAGACTGCCACATTACTCCAAATATAATAGCTTCGGCTTCACTTGTGCTTTCCCAATCTCATGCAAGTGTCTTCATTGGCAAATTCTAACCCAGAAACTTACAGGTAAGGGAATTCTGGGTAACGTAGTTCTTAGCCTTAAAAAGGACTGATGGTGGCGATACCAAGTTGACAACAATAAACGCAGCACATTCACCAATTTTACAATTAGTCATGAATCTCCGTTGTCAAACTTTACCACTTGTAAAAACCCTGCTGTTTCAATTCTTGCTTGTTTGAACGCAGTCTGCTTTGGAAAATCCTGGTTTTAATGAATCAGATTCCCAAAGTGACTACTCAGCATTTGATCCAAGGTATGTTTTAACTTTGCCTTTCAGAACATTACACTGGCTTGGAGGACCGTGTTTCTGGACTGAAGCAGGTGGTTTATGTGTTTGAACTTGATTTTGCTTTGTTAATCCTCTGGGCTTTTGAAAACCAAGTCTTTGTGGTAGCAGCAATTAGAAGCCACTCTGCGTTTCCTTGGCTCTGACCCCACCACTCCTATTTTAGTTCACACATCACAGTCTTGGAGACGTTTTGCCTGATTCCCCATAGATCTACTTTACCCCATTAGATCAGACTGACTGCATTCTCGCAGCAGCACTTTATACTCCTTTATAGCACTTATCAAAGTGTGTGCTTTATATCTGCGCTGTTCTTTGCTAAATAGCCCTAACTGCCACCGAACTGCAAGTCCAAGGAGGACAGGGACTACGTCTGTTTTGCTTACCATTACATCGCAGCGCCTGATACATAATAGGTGCTCAGTAAATATTTGATGCCTGTGTCATCTGATAGCCCCATGCCATCCGTTGCAAAAGTGACAGCATGATATAAAGAGAAGAGTGCTAACAGACCACCAGGAAAGCTCTGTTCTAGTTCTGCCTTGTTAGATGACCTTGAGCAGGTGACTTAAACTTCCTGAGTTTCAGTTTACTCACCTGAGAAATGAAGCAGTTGAACTGGAGGGAGGTCCATTTCCATTCTGAGCCTATAACTTCTTTGTATGACTGAATCTTGTACATAGAATTTTCTTAAAGTAGGGTGTACTATCAAATACTTACATTGTGTATGGGAGATGGGGGCATACTGAGATGACCCCCAAATTTTTAGCTTAGACGAGTGATGTTTCTTTTATATAAATAAAAGCAATCAAAGTTTGTAGCACGAGTCAAGGATCTCTCTTTGGATTCAGGATTTAAAATATCTTCCTTATTTTTACTCATTTTGGTTAATTTTGGTCAGTTTTACTGGACTGCAGTCACACTACCATTTTTCCTGGAAGATATCAGCCTGTTTTAGTGGCAAATGCATGGGCTTGGGACCTGCATAGATACAGTTTTTAATCCTGATTCTTCACTTGCTAGTCATCTGATCATGATGAAGTAACTTCACTCCTGTGAGCCTCAGATTTCTCTTCTTTAAAATGAGGGTAAGAATGACTACCCTATAGAATTCTTAAAAAGATGAAATAAGATCATCTTTGTGAATATCCAAGCCCAGTTCCTGGAACGTAAGAAGCACTCAAAAATTTAAATGAGTTTACAAATGAGGAAATTGAGGCAACAGAGACACATATTTTTAAATGTCTGCATATAAGCTTAAATTATTTATAGATAACTAAAGAGTTTTATTATGCATAATACCTATTATATTATGCTTTAAAAAATGCATGCCTTTAAAGTACTGACATATGTGAATTTGCTGATTTCTGTATCAAATGGCCTCAAATGACCATGATTTAATAGTAATGTTACATAAAGAAATTTTGGGTATTGGATTAAAGAAAATAAGACATATGAGGATATGAAATCATTCTTTAAACACTGAAGGGTTATTCTGTGGAGGAGAGATTAGAATTATTTTATGTTTTCCTAGGGGCAAAGTCAGAACCAGTCCATATGGAATTTTGGCTCAACCTGAGAATGAACTTTCTGACCAATAAAACTGTGGCCTCGACTGGCTGGGCATGTCCTCGTCCTGGATGCACAGTTAGACATTTCCCAGCCTCCCTTGCAGTTGGGTGTGTCCATGAGATGCAGTTCTGACCAATGGAATGTGATGTTTACTGACTCAGATCTGGCCCGTAAATACCTTTCTCATACAACCTTCCATCCGCTTTCTCCTTGCACTGGTTTGATGCTGATGATTCTGGAAGCTCTGGGGGCTACATGTCAAAGATGGAAGAAGCCTGTTCCCTGAATCAGAATCGGAGGAGGGCCTGCTGCCTATCAGGAAAGCTACTTTGAGCTTCACTTGACTAAATTTATTTGACCAGATTATTTGTTACAGGTACTAGCGCTGCCATAACTAATATGAGAACTGCCTGGAAATGGAATGGGCACCATTAGGAAGTATTGTATTTTTTGTGACTAAGTACCCCTTCAAGCAAGGATGACTTAGAAGGAATTAAACATTTGCACAATGGTTGAATTACATGTTCTCTGAGTTCCCCTCTAATCCTGAAATTTTTATTATTTTATTCACTCAGATATTTTCTTGAACTTACTGCACTCAGACCTTCATTTTACAGTTAGAGAATAGTTCCCTTTAATGGTCCTCAAATTTCTCTTTGAAACTTCTATGAACATTTTAGACAACCAAACTTGCTAACTCTGGCCTAGAAATAATGATCAGTATGGAAAAGATAGGATATGAATTTTTATAAGGAGAGAAAGATTCTCATTTTACAGTATATTTATATACATAGGCACACACAAAAAAAAGATTAGAATGAAATACGCAAAATAGGAGAAGTGGGCATTTCTATGCTGAGATTACTGCTAATGTTGAATTTTTCCTTAAACTTTTCTGTATTCTATTTTATTTAAACTAAAAAGAAAAACATTTTTTTTCATAATCTAGAAAAATCAAATAACTATTAAGATTATCTTAAAAATCAAAAATAAACAGAGTTTAAGTGAAAGCTGTGAGGTTTATGTATGGAATAATAATTCAGCTTCAATTGTGGATTTTGCCATAAACATTATCTCCAGAAAGTGAGACTCCATCGTCAGCAGTTCAGGTGACCCACCACATGGCCTCCAGGTAAGGGGTGCTGCTTTACCATTCACACAGCTCAATTTTATTTATTTCCATCCCCTGGTCTCCATTTCTCAGTGCCCTAGCAAAAGGAAAAGCCAAGGAGAAGCTGCATTTATAGTTAAGGCTGGAACTATTTATCTCATTCTTTACGACTCATTTCGTTAACTGATTGTTTGCATACCACCTGTTGTGACCTCATGTAAATCTTTGATTGGAAAATTATTCTCAATTGCAGGCCTTAAATGAATGCCTTTTGTGATAGAGAACTTGATGGGGTTTTATTTTTTATTCCCCACTGAATGGTAATTGGGTAACTCTCATTATAACCTTCCATTTTATTACTCCAGTTTACCTTTCAATTACTTTTCGGTTTATCTGTTTTTCCCCTAAAATCTGCAGCTATCATATTTTACATGCTTGTAAGAGCAGCATGCTTCTTTGTTCTATTTTATTGCTCTCCTTAAAATGACTCAGAAACTAGCCATGGAGTAAAAGTCAGATGTGCGGTAAAATCAGACAACTGAAAATCTGATGGGTGATCTCCTCCTGCCTCTAACTCACAGGGAAAGTCTACATGCCAAGACGCCTAGTTTGGAGATGCCAAGTTAGTTACCAGGAGAGCCAGCCTGGAGGTTGCCCAAACTGTACTCGGTGTCCTATCTCTGCTACTGGTGACAGGCCCCTGTCCTTTCCAAGTTCATATGCTTCTGTAGACTGGATTTTAATGGTTTTGGCCAAGCATGCTATAGGGCTTTGGTGTGTCTATGGTGAGCAGAGAATTTTTAGCAAGGAAATGACTCAAGCAGCTCTGAATCATTCTGAATACAGAGAACAAATATGAGGGAGCCTTGAACCCATTGTGTCCATGCTCTCCCTACAAATGGTTGACAGTTACATCCAGGCGGCTCAAAGGAGCCTTCTGGATCTTGACTGGGGCCAAACAGCTAAATTATGCCTACACTTAGAAATGTTTTCCAAACCAAAAATCAGTGACTGAGTCAGATAGCAGAAGGAAGATAAAGGTATTCAACATAGAAGATGATGATGACAGCTAACACTTTGTTCTTATATGCATCACTTACTTCATTCTCACAGCAATCCTGGGCGGTAAGTAGAGAAACAACCAGTGAAATAAGTCATGAGAAATAAAATAAATATTTTTTTGCATCAGGATTAAACAGTTTCTCCCTTGCATTCTCTTTTAACAGAGGAGAATTGGGCCCAAGTGAGGAATGTCAGCATTGCTATATCACAGATGAGAAAGCTGGAGCACAGAGAAATCAAGTTGCTTGTCCAAAGTTATACTGAGTATCGGGGTTTAAATTCAGGGACATGTTTGATATTGGAGACATGATGTGGATATAATAATAATAGTTATTATTTGCGTACATTACATCTAATCTTTATAATAACCCTGCCAGGTAGGTATACTATCCCCATTTTACAGTGAGGAAACTGAGGCTCTGTTTTAGCGTGTTATTCATGGTGGCATGGCAAGAAATTCGTAGAGCTAGCAGAGATGCTCAGCTTTCCCTGATGAAAAAGCCTACACTGTTTCACTAGATCACACAGTCAGGCACATACCTCCTGAGGTTGGTCCCAGACCTTCTTTCTTTTTATTCCTTTCTTTCTTTTCATAACTAGCCCAAACGTTAGTCAAGGATATAGTTCAAGAATATGTGAAAATTCAATCAGAATTTTCAAGCAGAATTTCAATACACTAGAAAACAGGGAACCTGTCTTGTTTTCTTCTCTTCTGGATCTGGGGTTTGGAGAAGAATCCTCTAGCTGTTTAAAGGAGAATAAATAATAAAGCTGCTAGTCAAATGGCACTATAAGAACCCAGTAGAAAGGAAAGATTAAAAGAATGGGAGAAATGAAATATAGCTTAATACAACTGAGGATAAGCACACAGTGTGAGGAAATGAAAGTACTGAAAGAATGGAAATCTGAGACGATTTAATAGAACAATTAATTAAAAATTAGACTCTAAGAGCATTGTGTAATATATATATATATGATCAGTTACACAATACATAGTTTACTCCAGGGATCAGAGCCTTTCCTTTATAAACAGACACGTACACACAGACACACCCCCATACACACATAGCCTTATCTAATGAGCTAAATCTCTCAGGGAATGAAGTCTTTTTCTGCATGTGTAGTCTCTTTCAGGAGAGAGAAATGAATGATAATAATATAAGTTGATATCAAATATTAATTCAAAACACTATCCATCATTTCATTTCAGACTTTCCATATTTCAGATTCAATATTACAATGCAGGATAGTATTTTAGCATATTTACAAGCAATTTCAATACAATTAATTAAAAACAATTAGAAAAGCCTTTCGGTTTGTTTTCCAATTGCATCTTTCAGGTGGAAATTTTGGCAAATCAGAAAAAATAACATAAAAATAAAAATAATTTTTTTCAATAATCCTTTCTGGAAATAAATATTGCTAAATCTCTGGTATAAATATATACATATTTATTTGGCAGATAGAAGAACTGCTATTAAAAATTAAAACCTGACTGCAGCTCCTCCTGCCTTCTGAATTAATGGCAGAATTCTCCTCTAGATGATTGTTGATGATTATTCTGGCTTATTTGCAGAGAAGGATGAGGGAAAGCAGTTGATGGGCCTTTTGGGTGACAATAGGTAGTGTTGTTACCATATACCAGCAACACACTTACACAGAACACAGTTAAGATGGGCAAGTGCAGGACCAAGAATGAGATGTATATTCTTGCAGGAAATTCAGTAGCTCAAGATTTCAGAGAGGCCTGGCAACATGGTGGGAAGCTGGGGAGACACAGAGCAACACAGCCAGTGAGAAACAGAAAATGCAAGATTGATGGTGGCCAGACTTCTAGGTCTGGTAGTATCTGCCTTTGAACTGGAAACTGCTTCCTGTCCTATATTTTATCTATTGATTCTTCACCAACCCACTTTCAACTAAAATTTCTATAAAATTCCATTATACGTAAAAGCTTTGTGTATGATACTTTGGATGAAATTCATGATTCATGTACAGTGCATTTAAAAATCAAAATCATATTGTATATAGAAAAATTTTTCTTAAGGAAATGCTAACTTTTAAATAATTAATCCCTTAGTTTTGGTATATATGTTGATACAGAAATGAATATTTGTATGCCTGTGTATTTGTATACAATTCCATTTTCTTAATGACAAAAGCACAGCCTCAAAATATTCTTAACATTTTTAACTTTTGATATTGGCTGCCAAATTTTAATCAAAACATTGAAACACAGCTCTACCTTTAGTTTAGAAGGTGCTCATTTTGCTATACCTCCATCAACATTAAAAATCTTGACAAATTGATATTCAAAGAATGGCATTTTCCTTTTTTGAATTGTGTTAATTATTAATGTTAAATTTTATGCGTATTGAATGGGTAGTAATTACTTTGACATTTTTTCCTTTTAACATCTTTTATTGACTTGTAAGTTTTTTTTCTATTAAGGATATTAACACTTTTCTATTATGTATGTTGCCTATATTTTTTTCCAACTTGTTCTTCTACTTTTCATTTTGACTGTGGAATTACTTATCATTTTTAGGAATTTAAATTTTTGAATGGTGAAGTCTACCAAACCTTGCATTTGGTGTTATCTAAATTTTCTCCTATGTATTGCGTATCTTTTATGTTTCAGGGTCTCATTCATATTTCGGAAATTCTTTGGAGAATTTGGCAGTTCTTTGTACTATTGAAAGTCTGTAGCTCTTTTTTTTGTTTTATCAGAAGTTCACCAGCAAAGTTAGGATAACATTATTAGCATTCTCCTGACATAACTTGGAAGGGAATTTTTAAAATTTTTGGTTAATCAAATAACTCAATTCACCAAATATTCTTTAAGATATGTTCAGGTATGAAAGCAAAACAAAACAAAACTTGAAAGTGGCTTAAATACTAATGGGTTTTATATTTTACATAATAAAACATTTGAAGGTGAACAAAGGACCTAGGTCCTCCCCACTGGGGAGGCGCGATGGCCCCCTCTTCCTGGCTAAAGTGACTTCATGAACAACCCAGTGGAGAGGGAAAAAAGAGCTATTCTCTCTCGCCCAGCTCTTTTTATCAGGATGGAAACTCTTTCCCCAAAGTTTAAAAGTCCAGAAGCAAAATTCTCCCTACTCTGATGGCCAGAGTTTCATAACACACTCATAATTAAGCCAATCACTGATGATGGAAACAGAATTATCACAAGTCTAGATTAACTAGAATGATTGACACTCGCTTCCTGGGGTGAGAAGCCTCTATTTTGAATATTTGTGAGCAGGAAAGAAGAGGTGGCTGCTGGATAGACAGCAAAACATGACGACATAATCAAGTACTATCATAAATCTACATTTCAATGTAAAATTGGAATTCTCATTTATGAATTAACCCTGTTTTCTTGTAACTGGAATTGACCTCTGTTTGATCTTAGTGGAGACTATGAGTCACTCGATTGTATAACTCAAATCTTCCAGGTTGTTTTGAGAAAGATTTTTGAAAGATAGTTCTTACAGGAGAGGAGAGGCAGAATTTTAAAGTTGGAATTGAGAGGGATACGCAAGAAGAAGGCAGTAAAACTGAGAGAGGGTTTTGAAGGGCTGGTGTAACACAAAAGTATGAAGAAACATGGCAGAAGAAAAGGGATTTTTTAAATGTGTATGTACTAAAATATAGACTTGTGTTTTGCTGCCTTCTAATAGAAATTATTTTGTCAACATTTTAACTTTAATATCAGTATCAAAATAACAATGCCAATTTTCCATTCTGTCACAGATATTGACTAATGTCTGGAAAATTTTTCAAAATTTCATTTTGGACATTAATATTAGCCATTTCTATTTACTTTTTACTGAAGTCACTTATGAAATGCTCTGATTACCTTTACCTCCTGTAATTTTTTTCATTGTTTTCTTTCTGGTTGAATTTTACTTCTTACTCTGTCCTCTGAGTAAAAAACTTAAAAAAAAAAAATACCTAGTTGTCCCACCATTAAATATTTAACTTTTATGTAGCATTTCTCAATTTCTATTTTTTAAAATTGCCAGTGATTTCTTACTTGGCCCTCATTTTTTTCTGTGAAATCTAATTGTTAATATTACTCTCATAGAATTAGAAGAACTGAGGCTCGGAGAAGACAAGTAACTTGATCATGGTCTCATGGTTACTGGGTCGCAAAGCAGGGCTGGTACAAGGTCTGCGTGACCCAGAACCTGCTTTCTACCCTACCATCCTGCTCTCATTGAAAGGCAGATCCCAGAACAGAGTGGGTTCAGGGATAAACATTCATGCAAGGGAAAACCTTTTTCCCAATTTTTCTAAAAATGTTCTAAACTGTCAAACTTGGGGTGGAAAGACACAAGGAGGCGGAATGTAATAATGACTCAGCCTAAGCTCCCGTCTTCGAGGGCCCACTCACCGTCTCTATGTGTGAAGAGTAAACCATGTCCCGCTTAGCCTGGTATTTTGTGTCTGCTTCTAACCCAGCTTTTCGGCTTTTACTAAACACTTTCTGAGCTCCGTACAGCCTGTGCACTTTTAGGTCGCCACGTCTATCCAGACAGTGTCCCTTCCTCCTTGAAGCCCCTTCCATCTTCCTCCAGTTCCCACAGGCTGTTTGCTTCAAGACTCACCTCCGTGATCTGCCACTGAAGATGCTCTCCCCAATCTCTGCTTCTCCCACTCCAGGGCATTTTTTTTTCTTCTTTTACATCTTTTTCTATCATAGTAGGAGGTATCTTTCATTTTGTCTGTTCAGGATTCCTATCCTGAGACCTGGCTGTACCCACTTCTTTGATTTCTTCAACATCTGCAATGATTTTTCTGCAGAAGTTACTTTGTTTTTCTGGCTTCTTCTGGCCACACTTGGCTGGTTTGGATGGGGCTCCCATCTCCAGTTAGAAGTTTAGTTAATAAGAGTCTTAATATTTTTTTAAACTAGTATTTGTTTAAGGTGGTTTAAACTGAGGCTCCATCACCTGCTATCAGGTGTCTCCTGACCAACACAAGCACGCTTTGTGATGACTGTTTAGAGTAACAGCCACCATATCCTGCATGTTTACTATGTGCAAGGCACTGTGTAACCACTGCTTATGCATACTTTTACTTAATACCCTCATCACTATGAGATAAGCAAATGATCAAAGAGGCCTCTTTCAGCATTTGTCTGTTATCTTTGCCTGGCTCCATACACACACGAACAGGCTCACACACTGTGTTCCCACAGACACCCACAGGCACTTAAGCCCTTTCCCTTTATCAGCAGCCAGGTGGGCAGACTTCATACCTGTTATCAAGGAACTTGTTTATTCCTAATACCAAAGAAACAATGGTCTCTGCATGCCTAAATGAAGTGCGTCTGATCTGTGAGTGATGTTGTCAAAATTGCAGGACCAACCACACGAGTACTCTCTACGGACCTCCCACCAGCCTGGAAACCAGGGAAGGCAGACCTGGGACCAGGGGCAGTGGGCTTTGAGTAGACTATCTTTGCTTTCCAGAAACTAATTTTAAAAATCAAGCCTTGCAAAGGAACTTCTGAATTTCTAAGACCAGAGAAAGAGAGCCTTGATCTCATCTAACATGTTAAATGCCTAAGTCTTTTATCTGGATACCTGCTCAGAGACAGGAGGTAAGCAGGGTCCAGGAAGGACAGCAGAATGGGTCAAATATAAGATTATCCCCTGGGCGCCAGAACATTCTGTCTTGATTCCTGATTCTAATGCAGCATCCTCACTGTGTTATATTCTTATTCTTACTGTTCAATCCAGCAAAGCTTTCTTAGAGGAGGGGCGTGATTTATTCATAAAGTTTGGAGATAATTGCCTAGCAGGACCAGTAATAACTTAAGGAAGGACCAAGTCAATAGTTTTTTTTTCCCCACATCTGAGAAAGCTGAGGCATAGTAAAGTCGATTAACTTACCAAAGACTGCACTGCTAAAAAGTGAGAGATCTAAGCTCTGAAACTATATGGCTCAAACCTCATGTTTTAATTGTTTTATCTCACTGTCTTCTCTCTTTAAAATGTGATCAATACATGATTTCTTTTATCCCTTCTCCACTCTTCACTCTTGCCCTCAGTTTAGAGAGCAGTGCCTTGCATGGACCAGAAATTCAAAGAATAAATGTTGAATATCTTTTTTTAAAACACAAACAAGCAAACAAAAAAAACAACCTCTGTGAACTTAATCTTTCTCTTTGTTCCGAGGAGACCTTGCTCCAAGGGCTTTGAGGAAGGCCCGAGCATTTGCCGGCAGTCACGTCTCTGAGGCTTGCCCCACCGCATCCAGAGCAGCTCTTTATTCTGTGTTGTGTAGTGTATCATCTGTCTTACATCCGACCTTGTCTGAGAAAAGGACTTCTGCTACCAAAACAACTTTGAAAATTTTCTGATGTACAAGACTCTTCAAACTACCTAAACTCGTTCCTGCGTATTTTATTTTATATATTTTAAAATTTCTTTCCCCGGACTCATAAGAAGCAGACACTTACCTATCTATGGTACTTAAAAAGTTGAGCTGCTAAACCCTTAGGGCCAGGCCACTAGTATTAAAGCACTGATGGCAGTAGAAAGAGGTGAAAATTGGGCGGTGACCACGGTGGCAGAGTAGAAGGTCAGTAGGAGTGTTTCTCCTGCTGCACATCTTTGGAGAAAGTATAAGTCATGCGCCCGCACCTCAAAATGGCATTGCTGGCGAGGAAGAAGTCTCTGCGACCGACGGGACAGAGATGGATGGAATCTCTTAGAGACCTGTCCCGCCTGGCTTCTGCTAGATTCACTTCCTCATTTTATTCTGATCTCTGTTCACCCTTCACCTCCATAGAGAGCCTGCCCCTGACATGTTATCTATAAAAAGTAGTCTTCCATTAGTCTTCCAACTTTATTCTGCTGCATTTTTCTGAACTCCTTTTATCTCTACCTGAATTATATCATATATTTGGGTTCTTCATTTGTTTATTGTCGGTCTCCCAGCACTAGAATGTAAGCTCCATGAGAGCAGGCACTTTGTCTCTTTGTATTCATTTGTTTCCCCAGTGCTGTAGACACTCAATTCAAAGTTTTGTTGAATGGATGGATAAATAAATTCCGTGTCTTGGACTTGCCCTTGGCAGAGCTAAAGCTCTAAAACTCTATGCGTTTCAGAAAGGGTTTGGAACAGACCCCTGGACTATGGATTTTTTTTCCTTTTTTGTCAAATTGAGCTAAAAATGACTTTTCCTATCATGATTATTAAGTTTACACTGTGTATCCATGTTCACAACTAATCAGGAGATAGAAATACTTAGTAACTGAGAAGTTAACTTTGACTTAAATCTAAATCTTTTTTTAAACCCCCAGTATGATATTCTCAGCCACGTAAAGTCTCATTTATTCAGCTCCCATAAATCTGTAGTGGTATAGACATGACAAATTGGTCTAAAGTAATTTTCCCTATTATTTGAAGTAAGGGTTTGCTGTATCAATCGATAGTCGGAAAGGATTGCTGGGGAACTGCTTAACTACTTAACAAACTTAATTCTCATCCAATTTTTTTTCAGAGTATTCAGCAATATCAGTATACCCATGTTCTAATGGTTTAAATGGCTCATCTCTACAGAGTAAAGTAGATCCAACAGAACCTTGAGTTGAAATGCTAAACTTGGACCTTGTTTGAACCTTAAAGCAATAAAACTTTGTGGAGACTGGAACATGAAATTTCTGTATTCCATGTTTGGCAGCAAACTCTAAGAAGGAATTAACAAAATAGGTGCATTCAAAGACAGTCCCTTGATATTTGAGACATAGATTTTACCTCTAAATTCCTCAGTTTTCTTGGCTTGCTTATCTAGAACTCATGCCACCATTGTCAGGCAAACCTATCTTGTTCCTAAGTCAGTCCTGACTAGGGCCAGAGGCATGTTAGCAATCTTTGCTCTCATCTGTAAAAAATAATTAAAATAATTGTAGTGATCACTTTCTGAACACTTACTACATGCCACACTCTGAATTATGAACTAAAATAGTATTTCCATTAATCTAATTGATAAAGCCCATGAGTTAGGCATTATCTCATTTTACAAATGGGGAAACTGAGGCTCAAAGATGTTAAATTATGCACCAAAGTCCCCCAGTTGGTAAGCAGCAAAGCCAGGATTTAGAAACAATGCTTTTAACTCCCAAGTCATTGCTCTTACCCAGTGCACCAAAAGTAGATGGACTTTGGTGCCAAAGACTCAGCCTCAGTGTGCTGATAAACCCTGTGCACCCTGTATCTTCGCAGTTTTTCCCTCCAACACTCTCATGGCTGTCCCAGTCCATAGGACTGCAGCTCTGCCTTGGTTTCTCTGCCTATCCCTCTAGTCTTCTCAAGAAACAGCCCACTGGCCAGGTCCAATATGTAACCTAGATTTGGCACGTTCCCCTTTCCTATCCAACTCCCAGAGACATACTCCACCCTGCTGATGAGAACCTTTTGATTCTTACGCCAGTCAGAGTCACATCTGAGCTTGCTCAGACCTTTGTGGTTGCACAGGATCCCCTTCTCCAGGCTCTACAGACAACTTAGTTTTTCCTCATCCCATCCTAATGACCAGGCCTGCCGTCTTTTCCATGAAGGGTCCACCATGGCTTGTGGTCTAATCCATAGTTTAGCCCGAAGGCTGCTCTGGCAGAGGCTTTCTGCCCATGTCATTCCTTTCATTTCTTGCTTCCAGGGTTGTAATTGAACTTGTTCATTAGCAATTGTTTATCCAAGAACTTAGCAAAACATCTATTGCTGATTGTGGTGCATCTGGAGATACAGCCTTGCCAGGTGGTGCTTTATCTAATTCCAGGTGGAGAAACTCATAGAGGACAGTTGTCCACCTGAAAGAATTGAAGAGCTTCTAGGCTGACATTGTGGGTAAACTAACATCCTCACTTTCCCTACCTCCATCTTTCTGCCCATTCTACTTGCTTCTCTCAGGCAAATTTACTCAACATGATTTTTGTGTCATCATCTTAATCCTGCCTTGAAGACTTCTTCCATCAAACTCTTGGCCCGGAATAATTCAGTTCATCCATTTATTATGTGACCATCTCCTGAAAGTACGATTATCCACACAACTCCATCTGACAAATTGGAAGAGAGTTTGCAGTTCTCTCTCAACTCTACCTTTCTGTAAACAAGCAACTATTCTTTCTCCTCCTGTCTTACTACTTTACAAACACATTGTCAGTTAACAGCAACTATCAAGGTTTCTCTAAGGCATTGGTTACGTCTCCAGTTACAAAATAATGCAAAGTTTTAAAAGATAAACTGTGTTTTAATAATATGCCACAAGTAGCATTAATATGATTCATAATCTATTTTAGATTTCTGTAACTAAGTTCTATGGGGACCTTGAGAGCCAGGCAGCTGGCAGTAAGCATTAAGCTGGGTGGCCAACAAGCAGGACTGGGTATCAAGAGGACTAAATTTCAGCTCTACCTTTTTCACTAGACCTCTGTTGTGTTGGACAATTATTTCCATAACTTTGGATTCCCTGGAAGTATAAGAAATTGGAACACCTGATATTCTAGTTTCTGGACCATCCCATGGTTATAGCATATTACAAACCTGTTCTAATATTTTATTAAGAAGCAGATGTTAACTATTTAAGTTTTTGTTTAATCTCATTGTAATCCACCAGATAATTTATTTCTACACCATTCAGAACTTCAAAATTTAAATGAGACCATTGAGGCTCCTGGTACTCTATTTCCCCTTTATTCTCCCTGAGTCTATAATAAAATTTCATTTGAGTGTTCTAGCCTGTGTCATCCGGAATAAGAGGTATGAAGAGAGATGTCCAGTGTCCTTGCTTGGACAAGAGTGTGAAGGGGGTGTAGGTCAGCATGGAGACATCAGGGACTATCCGTGACAGATTCCAAGGGGAAAGGTGAATCTCTGGGACCAACTTGGGTTGATTCATCAGCCACCCCTCACCACTGAAAGATTCTTCTTTTGGTTCCAAGCTAGAAAGCTATGAGTTTTATATTTACTAAGAAAGGAAGCTTTTTCATTTATGTATCTAACCTTTAATCATGTAAGTAGAGTAACTACTACATGCCAGGCAACAGGCTGTGAACCAGAAACGCAGAGGGAGGAGAGCCGAGAGGCCCCGTGTGGAGAGACAAGCATCAGCCAAATAATGGACTAATAAATGCAATTACACGACGTGGTAAGCGCTGTCATAGGTCTGGTGTAACAGGCTGCCCTGCCGCCCCGTTTGTTCCTCTGTGATGCTCCTGACCCTACCGCGTGGTAGCAAGGGAGGGCGTGCGTGTGCGCGTGTGCGCGTGTGCGCGCGCGCGTGGATCCGCACATGAGAACGAGCCCCCAGTCCTTTACCTTAGCTAACATCTTTACCTGGATACAAAAGGATTTCCTTAGCCCAGGATTTGATATATCACAAATGGAAAGGTATGAGTTTCTCATTCTCTGAGTGAGGAAGATTATGGATTCTCTGCTTTCAGATTATTCTCTGTATCAACAAGCTCTGATTACATCACAAATCACCTAAGAGCAAGCACCCTTCACCTAAGTAAGTACTGTTTTCTTCTAAGATAACTTACATCTCTTATGAGTTATGAGGTTAACATGCTTGTTATATTTACATAACCTTTGACCTTACTTCTTACAAAACAATAATCCTGGCAGGATACTGTTAAGAAACATCTGACCTCCTCCTAAACCACCTTATAAAACCCATTATATTAGCTTGGGAGTCTGGGTCTGGACCAGGTGGCCCTGACCTAAAATACTCTTTTTGATCATATCTCTCCCAAGGTAGAAGAATAAAACTGTGTGTGTGGAGGGGCTCAGTTCATCCAATTCATCCAACTAAATTA
This sequence comes from Camelus bactrianus, assembly GCF_048773025.1. Lineage (NCBI taxonomy): Eukaryota > Metazoa > Chordata > Mammalia > Artiodactyla > Camelidae > Camelus > Camelus bactrianus. The sequence goes on from NC_133551.1 coordinate 29,993,505, forward strand.
TGAAGGAACATAAACTGAGGAATCTTTGTCCAGGACATTGGTTACAGGCACTGGTAATAAGTAATGGCAGCAAAAAATCTAAATACCGTCTCTCTGAAAGAGGATCTAAGGACTCCACCAGGAAACACTCAAACCTCGTGATTCAAGCCAATGTCAACCATTTGTAGGTTTGATCCCATTGTTTCAGTTAGTTATGCATGAAAATGTATACAGCATTATCTACCACTTATGCAATATGATGGGAAAGACGGAAATGTTCTGTTGTTGTTTACAATCCAGCTGATTCTTTTATCTATCACAAACATATAAAGAGTCAGTGTTGTTAGCTGTGACGTCCAAAAGATGTGTTTTTCTTCTCACAATCCATTGCTTCTGCATAAGGGTGTAAGAGATCTGTGGTATTCAGTGCTGGTTGAAAATTTCCCAACTTCTCTTCTTCTTTCTTGACTATGGAGAACATAGAGAAACATGATTTTCTGCAGAGTTGCTGACTCTCCCTTGTGTGGGAGTGGAGGGTCCAACAGGTGCTCTGGGAACCCATTAAAACAAAAGCTCATTTGTGAAAAGCACAGTTAGAAAAACCAACTAAATTTCTTAGCGCACGACCCAGCCTGGAATTTGCGGTTCTGTCACTCTCATGGCCTGGGTTCACTAACCGGAGTCTTCCTGGGAATGACCTTGGATGAAGGCCTGTGCACATCTCAGCACAGACACTGGCAAATGTCTAACCGAATAGGACTCGGTGCTATAACTAATTCAACTGGAGTAACCCAGGGCTGAGCATTGTGTGGATTTCCTGAAAAGTCTTTAATGTTGGGGCTCGAGATCCAATTTAGCTGCATTTAACTGCCTGTTAATAGTGTTCCCTTTTAATAGGATGAATCTTAAGGGTTGTTGGCTTCGTTTTTGAGAGTTGCTTGAGTGTTCTTAAGCCTTGTAGAAGGGTGCTCAGAAAATCTGTCTTTAGTGTGCTGCAATCCTGATGAAAAAGCTAACGAACTTGGACTGCGTTTGTTGGAATTTAGTATCCAGTTGAAACGGACTGCGGATGGAGTGTTGTGTCCTGTGCCGGGTGCTGGACTTTCACAGTGACACTGACAGCTATAAAATGTAAGGAGCAAGACACGCCACTCAGGAAGGAGCCTAGGAACAAAGCTCTATGAATAACAGTTGAGAGCGTATAGGATGTTTTCTCTGAAGAAATGAAGACAGGGTTGGTGAAGGTGGCCGGAACTGGGGGAAAATGGAGTTATCAAAAAAAGCTACATAAAGACTCAGAGGAAGTTTCTGATAGGCAAATTTGGGAGTCTAAAATTAGGGAGAAAACCCCAGAGCTAGTCAAATATAGAAAGAGCTGCCTCTCAAAGCACAATCAATCCCAGGCTGTGATATTACAGATGAAGCTGGGGGCTCCAGTCCCTGGAATCCTGATTGGAGGACATAAATCTGATTCAGATACAAATGGTTAAGGTCTTAGAGTTGGGCACACTGGAGTGTGTGTGTCACCTGGAGTGCATGTCTCATCTCCATAACTTCTTGGCTGTAAGTACAAGTAAGGAATTCATCTGAACCTGAGCTCTGTCATTTTAAAAACAGAGGTAACACTTCCCTCAACATGTTTGTTTTATAGTAAATAAAGAAGACTTTGTATGCCAATGGTCTATGGAGATGCTTGACACATAGAAAACACTCCTGAGTAACTTGCAGGGTCCCTTCCAGGCTTAAGAATTCCAAATTCTGATAATGGTGCAGGGAGTAGAGAATATTTTTTGCTAGATACATTTTTCTGTGTTTTTCTATCTTTCCTTATATATGTTATGGTCCTGCCTAAACTTACTGGCTTGGGGTTCCCTACATTCAAATCTGTGACTGGAGATTCTGAAATCAATGTGAGATTACTCAGGAGATGTTTAGAGCATTTAGTATCTCCATCATGGAATCGTAAGTGAGCTCCATTTAGGACAGTCTGTTTGACTTTGCCTTCAGTACTGGGAAAACAAAAACCCACAATATTTTATTGACTCTTGGGGTATCAGGATTTGTGTCTTGGATTTCCTATAAAGTAGCTCTATTGGAGGAGTCATTTTACCTCTGATGACCTCAGATGCCTTGTCTTTGAAACAAGGATGTTCATTAGATAATCTTTAAAAAAAAATCCTACTATAAAAATAACAGAATTTTACTACATGGCTTACTCAGTCAATATTTTTCTAGGATGGAGAGAGTGGATAGCATCTTGGAGAATGCAATTTGAATTCCAAATAACTTTATTATGGCAGAGAAGTAGGAAGAAAAAGTGGGAAAGTGTTCACTGGAAACTAATAAGAGAAAAATAAATGGTACTAATTCAAGGCTAAAAAAATACCAAATTTTGTTACATAAGAACTTCAAGTATACATGAGTTGGGTTGTAAATAAAGAATACTGAAAAGTGATGCACAGGGTGTCTTGGAAGACCCACATCATATAAGAGATGGTCAAGAAAGCCTTCAAGACCCCTTCTTGATAGAGAAGGGGTTTGCCAGACAGACCAGAAGAGACGGTATTTGGGGCTCAGGCCCAGGGATGTGAGAGAGAACACACTGTACTTCGGGAGCAAGTGGGCCCAGTGTGCCAAGAGTTCCAGGCACGTATGAAAAAGCAGCAAGGCATGAAATGGGGGAAGTAGGAATGGGTCAGAGCCTGCAAATGAGTGTGTCTCTGAGTACAGCGTAGTGAAGAGGAATAGGAACTTCCGTATTATATTTATCATTCTCATCTCAAAATCATTGATGGAGTGTAATTATGCAGAAGACTGCTGGTACAGCGCGCGCACACACACATATACACACACAACTAACCAACTCTCTTTTATCTTTCCTACCTTCCCTCCAAAAGCTTTGACTGTACACTGGTACTAGGGCAGACCTTGGATGAGGTGCAGGAGGTGTTTGAATCCTCACTCAAGGCTGAAGTGCAGATAAGTTCAGCTATTCCTAAGACACATATGGCCTAAGACACAAGGAGTGGCGAGGGGCAGTTTGTTTAAACAAAATTAGGAAGGAGGGAATGGATACTGTGTAAGCAACAAACAATATTAACTAAAGGAACCCAGGGACCCCCTTTATTCAGTTCTACATTTATTGAAGGAAGAAAGATAAAGGACTCTGGAACAATCTAGTACTTAAAAGACTCCCATATTCAAAACAGTGTGTGATCCTTCCTATGAGTAACAATGCTGAGACAGTCCCAACAGAAAATAGCTAACGCAAGAGCAACCATTTTATTCTGCAGCCAAGACAATGCTATCTGCTATGACATCACGGGTGGATACAGCAGCACATCTTATCTTGTGCAGTTGCCAAGGCAACACAGTCTTACCATGACAATGGAGTAAGGTGGCAGCAGAGTAACCGACTCTGTTTTTTTCAACATTTTTTTCACTGTGAAAAACAATTCAGACTAAAAGACAACTTATGGTTGGAGGATAGTTTAGATTCCCAGAGATAGGTTAACCAGAGAAAAGGAGATTGATTACTTAGATCAATATTTTTTGGGTGCTCTTTGGTAGGTTAAATGATCAATAAGTCATTCCAGGTTGGAGCCTTCCATGATGAGTCTCAGTTGCTTTGTTTAACTTCTTTGTCTAATTCTTTTTGACTTTTTGAATTTCTAATCAATAAGACACACAGGTCTGTGCAAACCTGGATTTTTTTTTCCTCTTGAATTATTTTTCTCTGTCAACTTCTGCCTAACTGTCTTGTAGCTATCTGGTGAGACTCATTCAATACTTTTTGTACTTGTGTTCCACAGTGCCTCCCATAGAACTAGACAAATAGAAAGTATTTAATTATACTTGTCGATAAATTGCTCTTTCCTCTTGCTTCCTTATTTTATTTTATATCCCACCACCAATTTTCTAAATTAAATTTTCTTTGCTTCTTCTTTGGTAAAGATTTGTCCAAAACTAAAAATGGGTTAAAAATGTAGTTTACAAAACAACATGAGTCTCATTTTAAAAGCATAACTTATACTATCTGTTTACCAGCCTAAGATTAACTTGGTATATACCTCTTCCAGCTTGTCAATGAATGACTGAAATTTTCACATACCCTTATAAGCAGCAGAGAGTTCAGTATCTCCTTCTTGAGGCTCCAACAGTAATTATGCAAGAAACATGAGGCTTTCTCATTCATTCATTTATTCACAGAAATAATTATTATGGGGTAACCATTATGCGGTAGGCACTGTTCTGGGTGCTGGAGAAATAACAGTAAAAGAGTTCTGCCATCAGATATGTTTAGACAGAGACAACTAGGAAATCTATGTCCACTAGCACTGATGCTCATATCATTTCTGTATGGTTCACTGCTGAACACTTATTCTGTACCATTAGGTTAAAACCTGTCCACCATGGGATGATACATTTCCATGTCCAGATTCTTAACAGTGTTGTATTAGCACCTCACCCTGAGGTCCAGAGTTATTATAGTTCCAATTCCTAGCCATTTTCTCCAAAGCTTTATAATTGAACTGGGAAAAATAAATCTTGAAGGAGTTGTACTTGTGTGAAGTGATTTCCAGTTAACTTTTTTTTTTAAGTACCTTCTACCACAGTCTAAACTTTTTATAGTGATCATGCATGAAATTTATAAACAAATGAACAAACAAAAGAACAACTGAAAATAATACATCTGGAGACTTCTAGTCTCCATCTAAGGTATAGAAAGCTGAGAAGAATGTTGCTCCTAACTTGAGCAGAGTCCAGAAAATCCAACAAATTCTAACTTCTCTTAGGAAAGCCTGGACAGGGAGAAGCCACTGCTATGGGAAAAGCACGAAATCCTGCCCAGACCCTTCTCCCCAAGTACTTAAGCTGTCAGTGGAAGGGCTGCAAACCCCCTTGCCCCCAGGGCAGAGGTGAAGACTCATTTCAGGCAAGGGAAGGGAAAAAGAAAAAAACACTCTGTGACTAGAAGGTGGGCAGGGACTGGACTGGTCCCAGATCATATGAGGTCTCATCCTGAAGGAAGGGCAAGGTCACCAAGTCCAAAATCTGAGCTCCTTAGACAGACAGCCTGCCTAAGAATGAGGCAGAAGCAGAGCAACGGAGAACATCTCCCACACCCCACGACTGTGACCGTGCCAGCAGCCACCAAGCACCAAGCAACAGCCATCTACTGCTGGGTGAAAGGCAGGAGTGCTGGACAGACAGCTCCTCTGATATGCAGGCACACAGGGAAGGCACAAAGCTGAGGGCAGAGATGTCATTCCTGTTTATAGGCATGAATACTCCTTATTGCACTCTCTACCATTCTATGTACTATATTCACACGCAACACAAAGATAAAATAACCACAGGCAAGAGACAATGCAGTCAGCAGAATCATACCCAGTGATCACCCAGGTACTGGGACTATCAGCCAGGAATTTAAATCAACAGTGATGAATATATTAAAAACTCTGGGAGAAAAGATGAACAATATGCATGGACAGATGGAGAATATCAACCCAAAGAATTAAAAACTAAAAGTGGATGCCAAATAAAAATGCTTGAAATAAAGGACATGAACAGAGATGAAGAACAACTTAATGGACCCACTGGGAAAATCAATATAGCTGAGGGAAAAAAAAATCAATAAACTTGAAGAAATTACACAAACTAAAACACAAAATGAAAAAAGTTAAAAAAGAAAACAGAACAGAGGATTCAGGAACTATGGAATAAGATCAATCATCTAACATACATATAACTGGAACTCCAGAAGGAGAAGAAAAAGAGAATGACACCAAAAAAATATTTGAAGAGATGACAGCCAATAATTTCCCCCAAATAATGAAATGATATCAAACCCCAAATCCAAGAATCTTGGAAAACCCTAAGCAAAAAAATATCAAACACACATACCCCTCCACCCACCAAGAGACATCATATTGAAACTGCTGGAAATGAAAGTTAAATTGTAAGAAAATTGTATATATAGTCAGGGAAAATAAGACATATACAGAGAAATAAACTGAAAAAAAAAAAAAAACCACCTAGCAGAATCCACAACATAAACTAAGCAAGCTGGGAATAATTGAGAGATATTATTGGAGTATTAAAATGAAAACTGTAAACCTAGAGTCTTATACTCAGTGAAAGTATATTTAAAAACTGAAGAAATAAAAACTTTTTCAGAAAAACAAAAGGCAAGAGAATTCTTAGCAGAACTGCCTCCAAGAAATGTCAAAGACAGTTTTTTAGACAAAGGAATATGCCACTGTTAGAGCAGGCAGATAGCTAGATGTGAGCAGAGGAAGTCAGGGCACTGGCCAAATGGCAGGAAACTGTACGTCCAGTGAACAACAGGTGTCCTTGGGCAGACAGAGAAAAGCAGGAACCTCTGGAGTGATAAGAAACCACACATTTTGGAGTGAAAGTGTCCTAGAAGCAGACAAAGAAAGGAGGGAAAAGGCAGGAATCTCCAGTGTCCGAATGTAACCTTTTGCTCATTATGCCCTCATTGCAATAAAATTAGCCTATCAGATAACAAGTACCCAACGTGTGCCAACACCATGACATTTCCAATCCAGACTAAATAAGAACACAGATTCCTCCTCCCCTTGGGAAGGTGGAGCTGGGATAAAAATCAGGGAATATAACCCCAAACCCCTCCCTCCCCAGTAAATATTCTGCACATTCATTTTTACACCCTATGTAACTAGCTTGCCAAAGAAACTCAGGGAACCACTCACTGGAGTCTGCCCGCTCTCCCCTTGAGAGCATCCTATCTCTTAATAAATTCTCACTTTACTTTTGTGACCTGTGTGTCTCATCTCTGAACTCTTTCTGCAATGAGACAAGAACCTACTCTCTGGAAACACTACCAGAGAGAAACTTTGATGTACACAAAGAATGAAGATCTCTGAAAATAGTGAAATAAAAATAAATATAAATGTTTCATTTTTAATCACTCTAAAAGATAATTGGCTGTTTAAAGTAAAATTAATAATGAGATATTATTATGCATGTAAAAGGTAAATATATAACAGTGATAGAACAGAACCAAATACGAGAGGGAGGAATTGGGAGCATATGCTACGCAGTTACTGCATAACACTTAAAGTAGTGCTTCATTAATATTGTAAACCTTGGAACAACCACTTATAATAAAATATTTTTAAAAGATGTATGAATAATAGACCAAAAGTGAAGATAAGACTGAAAGTAAATTTGCTCAATCCATAACAAGTGAATTTAAAATGAGCTAAGAGTAGGTGAAACAAATAGAAAACAACTAATAAAATGGTAAGTTTTAATAAAAATATATCACTTTACATTAAACATATATTGTTTAAACAGCAACTAAAAGAGAGTATCAGATTGGATAAAAAAGCAACTCAACTATATGCTATCTACAAGAAACTCATTTTTAAATATAGATTAAAGTGAAAGTACAAAAAAAAAAGGTTTACTATGAAAATACTGCTCAAAAGAAAGCTGGAGAGGGTAAATATCAGATAACGTAGACTTTAGAACAGGAATGATTACCAGGGATAATGAGGGACTTTGCACAATGAAAAAGGGTTCAATTTATCAAGAAGACACAACAATCCTAAATTTGTATGAACCCAACAATGGAATTTCAAAATACCTGAAGCAAAAGAATAAAGGAGAAATTGACAAACCCACAATTATAGTTGGAAACTTCAATATTTCTCTGTAAGTAATTGATAAAACAGATAGATTTTAACTATCAGTAATTATGGAGAAAATATGAACAACACTAGCAACCAACCTGAACTAGTCGACATGAACAGAACACTCCTTCCAACAACAGCAGGGTACACGTTATTTTCAACTGTAGGTGGTCATACACAACGGACTGTTTTTTTTATAAAATACTGTTCTCATAAAACAAACTTTAATGAGTTTAAAATAACTGAAATTACACAAAACATGTTATCATACAGAAATCAAACTAATTTTCAACAGAAAAATGACCTAGAAGATTATGAAAAACTTGTTAATGAAACAACACAATTCTAAGAACCCCATGGTTCAAAGAACAAAACACAATGGAAATTAGAAAATATTTTTGAATGAATGAAAATAAAATCACAATATATTAAAATTTGTGTAATGTAGCTAAAGCGGTATTTGAAAGGAAATTTCTAGCTTAAGATGTTTATATTAGATAAGAAGAAAGTTCTCTAATCAATAAACTAAGCTTCCAGCTTAAGAAATTAGAAAGAGAAGAACATTTTAAGTCCAAAACAAACAGAAAGAAAGAAATTACTAAAGATCTGAGCAAAAATAAGCAAAACGTAAAACAGAGTAATTTGAAAAAAACTTATGAAATCAAAGCTGGTTCTGTGAAATTATTAAAATTAATGAGTCTCTAGCCAGTCTGATCAGAAAGGGGCAAGTCACACATTACCAATATGGGAATGAGAACAGTAACATCATTACATGTTCTAGAGATGTTAAAAGATAATAAGGGAATATATGAGCAACTTTATGCCAAGGAGGTAGTTGCCATGGGCTGCGTGTTTATGGGGAGAGTTTAGCTAGGTGTTTTAAGGGACTGACTGACTACAAAGTAGCAGAATAAAGGAATTTTTGTGGATGATGAAACTGTTCTAGATTTTAATTGTGGTGGTTCCTTAACTGTGTGTGTTTGTCAAAATTCACAGGACTGTGCATTACAAAAAGTTAAATTTTATCTAGTGTAAATTCTTCAGTTTCTTCAGTGTAAGGTCTGCAATCATGATTGTTTCTCAATCATCCTTGATATATGTAATAGCTATACTTAACTTTTGGGCTTTTTAACCTCTTGTTTTTATGTTGACTAAAAACTTGTTAGATATCAAAAATTTTTGGTCATTAAAAACTCTTGTCATGAAGATTGGAAGAAACTACACAGATGTGACAACTGCATGCAATGTGTGATTGACTCTTAAACTGGATCCTGGAACAGAAAAAGACATTATTGGGAAAATGAGGGAACACAAGATAGAAAAATAAAGACTGAAACATACGATTTTTAATTTAAATATATTTTTTAAACTACCAATATATGTAATTCAAATGAGAACAAGATTTAAAATTAAAAAAAAAAACAAAACACAATTTCTTTGTGCTGATGCAACTGAAGGAATTCCCAGCACCACTAACCATTGGCCATCTCCCAAGTTGATTTTTTTCCTGAAGCAAAAGACATAAGACAGGAAAGATGTGCTGTTCCTGAATGTTTACGGCTGCCCTGGTCTCCCCTGGCTCTCTATTCCGGGATATGTGATGTCATTATTCAGTAGGAGGGAAAGCTCAGAACTCCGCCAGGCAAGGAGAGGTGAGAAGCCCAAGTATGACCTAACCCTTGTTACAGACATCTTAATGAAGCCTTGTGTGTGCCAATGGCAAAGAATCTGAAATTAAGAAATCCATGATTTGTAACATTTCACATTTAAGTTTTGCTTATGACAACTCTTTATCGTTGAATGAAACATTTTCTCGTTGACATGGCCATCCATCACTTCCTGGGGAGGTCTAGAGTTGCTCATGAATTTCGAGTTTTAACTCCCACACACTTCTTTAGCAACCGTCATGTGTTCACCACACAAGGTGGCATTCACCTCTTCCTTCACATACAGCATTTGAGCCATTTCTTTTTGGAGATGATCCCACAAGACTTTCTCAAATCTACTTACATATGTGTTCTTGGGGATTCTCAGTCTTCTGCTGAGACTTCTATATAGTTAAAAGGAGTTCATACATTTTTTTTTTAAGGGAAACAAGCTTCCCTGATTTTTCCTTCAGTATGTTAATGCATCCATGGCAGAAAGAATGGGCTGGTTGGTATCCTCCCATCCCCCAATGAACACAATAAAAAAATGGGTGCATCACTGAATTGAAAGAATTTACTGTTAGAATCTCTTTGGAAGCAAAGAGAACATCCAAAAGGAAACCAATATTGTTCTTTTATGATAAGCCTTTTGTTTATATTCCTCTAAGAAAATGACCACAAGATCAGGGCAACTCCATATAGTTGAAGAAAGTTCCTTCTCATTATAGATGTTTGACTACACTGCTCCCTGCCTGTAATTCCTTCAAATGGATGCGTTTTCTAGGGTAAGAATGTTCAAGCCATATGCTTAGATATGTATAGGAAATAAAACTTTTTTCCCTTGGAACTAAACGTGGTTTCTTCTGTAAGCCCCCTCCTCCATCAGTAATAGGACACATGTTGCCAGTTCAGATTAAACTTTTACATGTTAGATCTTAGATGATTTAGGGAAATGTTTTCCCTTTATACTTTTTCCTCACTTTTTCCCCCCACTGATATGGCATCTAGGTTTCTGGGGGTCCTCAGAGCCTTCTGACAGTGGCATAGTGGAAGAATTATCCTGTCCCCAGGCCTCCTCCTACCCCTACCCAGTTCCTCTAACTTTCAGTGTCACACCCACAGTCCACTTGGCGACATCAGAACATTTCACTGCTCTCAGAGGGTAAAGGAGCTCAGCGTCCACCTCTGACCCACTGGCCTGGGATCCTCACTCTTCATCTTCGTTCTACTCCCATAACCATCATGGTGTGGAAAACCACAAGTGCTCCCTGCCTCCCAGGACAGCGGGGAAGCAAAGCCTGGTCTGAAATCCTCAGATTTCCCTGAGTGTATTATTATCCCCTCCATCTGCCTCTTTGGAGTTGAAGGAAGGACAGGGATCAGTGCCACTTGTCAAAGCTGCTCCCCAGTTTCTCTTCTGAAGTCCTTAGAACTCTCTCCTCTCAACTCGGAGGTATTTTATTATCTCCTCGGTGTCTGCGCTTACTTTTTTTCTGCATGTGTGATGGGGGATGGATAAGACAACAGGGTGAATAAAAATGACTAGAAACTTATTCTTAGAAATCTACAGTTTATTTCTAGACCTCAGCTTTTTTTTTTTAAATAAATTTAATTTTTTAGAACAGTTTTAGTTTCACAGCAAAATCAAGCTAAAGGTACAGACATTACCTGTGTACAACATGCATATGCCTTCCCTATGATCAGCATCACCCACCAGAGGGTTCCTTTATTACAATTGATGAGCCTACATTGTCTTTAAGTATTCAACTACATTGAACCAAAGTTCATACTTTACATTAGGATTCACTCTTTTTCGTGCTGATCTGTTTATTTTTTTTCCATTTTTTTAAATTGAGGTATAGTCAGTTTACAACGTTGTGTCAATTTCTGGTGTATAGCATAATGCTTCAGTCATACATACACATACATATATTCCTTTTCATATTCTTTTTCACTGTAAGTTATTACAAGATTATTACAGGGTTATTACCCTGTGCTGTACAGTAGAAACTTGTTATTTATGTATCCTACAAATAGTAGTTTGCATCTGCAAATCTCCAACTCCCAATTTATCCCTTCCCACCTCCTTCCCCAACTGGTAGCCGTAAATTTGTTTTTATGTCTGTGAGTCTGTTTCTGTTTTGTAAATAAGTTCATTTGTGTCTTTTTTTTCTTTTTAGATTCTATGTATAAGTGATATCTTATGGTATTTTTCTTTCTCTTTCTGGCTTACTTCACTTAACATGACAATCTCCAGGTCCATCCATGTTGCTGCAAATGGCATTATTTTATTCTTTTTTATGGCAGAGTAGTATTCATTAGGGCTCACTCTTGTACTTTCTATGGGTTGGGTCAAATATACAATGACATATATTCAATGTTACAGTACCATCCAGAGTAATCTCACCGCTCCAAATGTCCTCTGTGCTTCACCTGTTTATCCCTCCTTCCCCGCAAAGTCCCAGCAACCACTGATCTTTTTACTCTCTCCATAATTTTGCCTCTTTCAGAATATCATATTGTTGAAATCATGCAGTATATAGCTTTTTAAGACTGACTTTTTTTACTTGGAAATAGACACTAGTCTTAAAAATTCACCGATACTTCACCGATGCTAAGATGCTTCGTTTGTAAGATACATTAGTATTTTATGAGCCAGTAAGAAAAAATATGCTGCTAACTAAATATGAACAATGCTTTCTTGCATTCTAAATTTTTATTTTATACTTATCAAAAATGGCAATTATCTTAACATATTTTTAAAATCAGAGTTCACTAATTGCTCACATGTAAAAAGGGAAATACAAGTGAAATAAATTTTTAACGTATTTCTAAAACTCATTTATATTTGGAGACTGCCTATTCTCAGTGAATTTTGAGAGTGCCCTACTTCAGAATTCCAATTCCAAGATTTTCTTCCAAGCCACTGACACCCATTCTTCAACGTTGACACTGGATCTTACTGTAAGGTGTCACACAGAACATTTTCCAACAGTCAGGATTCGTGTTGCTCCTAAAACGGTCCTGAGATGGCTTGTGGCCTGAACATGGGATGATTGCAGGTGTCCTGCCATACCACCTGGAGGCAGCGGTCTTAGCCCGTGGGCAGTCACCAACAACCTCATCAGGACCACTGGGTGGACACCAGCATGTGGAAGCCCCATTCACTGTAAGAACGTCTTGATTTTAAGACATTAAAACATGAAAAAAAATGTGATCTTAGAATTGATGACACACAGGTAAACCTGTATATCCTCCCAACGCTCCACTCTATCTCCATTTTACAGATAAGGAACCTATCTCAGTCTGTTTGAGCTGCTATAACAAATTACCACAGACTGGGGAGCTTATAAACAACAGAAATTTACTTCACACAGTTCTGGCTGGAAGTCCGAGATCAGGGGACCAGTGTGCTCCGGTTCTGGGGAGAACCCTCTTCCAAGCTATTCAAGAGTTTTTATACAATTTCATCTCCACCTCTTGTCAGTGGGCAGTGGGTGATGCTAAAAGTTCCAAATCTCTAATCACTTGTTTTGTTAGGTGACCAGCCCCAACCAGAGGCTACCTAGGGGCCTACCCTAAGTTATTTCACTAGCATAAACTCAGGAGTGCTCAAAAGGGCTTCTTATGAATAACAAAAGACACTCCTGTCACTCAGGAAATTCCAAGGGCTCTCAGAGTTCTGTGTCAGGAACAAAGACCAAGTGTATTTCTTATACCACAAGCCCAAATATCTACTGATGGATAGATGGATACATAAAATTTAGTATAGACATGCAATGGAATATTATTCAGCCTTATGAAGGATATATACTTCAACATGCATGAACCTTAAAATCTTTACATTAAGTTAAATAAGTTAGGCACAAAAGGAAAAAATATGGTATAATTCCAATTATAAGAGGTAACTAGAATTTGACTTAATTTACAGAGACAGAAAGTAGAACAGGGGCTGGGGGTGGGGAGAGAGGAGTGGAGAACTATTGTAAATGAGAATAAAGTTTAATTTGGGGATGATAACAAATTTCTGGAGACAGATAGTGGTGGTGATGATGAAGGAAAACAGATGTGGGGCGTGAGGAGGGCCATGTCCCAGGCTTTGGCTGAGCCCCTGGGAAGCGCCCCGCCAAGGGTGGGTCCTTGGCTTTGTGCAGGAAAGAATTCAAGAGCGAGCCACAGTTGAGTGAAGGTAGATTTATTCATCGAGATACATTGAAAGGCAAGAGAAAGGCCACGAGGTGTGGGGGTTGGGTGCTCAGATTAAAAGTAGGTACACACTCCATAGACAAAGTGTGGACGGACTCTAAAGGGTGAGAGAGAGAAGCGGCCGCAAGGCACTGTGTTGCTAGTTTTTATGGGCTTAGTGGCTTTATATGCTAATAAGTGGAAGGATCAGTTCAAGTAGCCTGGGGAAGGGGCTAGGATTCCCAGGAAGTTGGCCATTTCCCACTCTTTGACGTTTTGTGGCTAGCCTTGGGACTGCCATTGTGCCTATGGGCGTGTTATTCACCGTGCTAATATATTACAATGGGTGTATAATGAAGCTCAAGGTCTACTAGAAGTTAAATCTCCCATCATCTTGAGCCTCAAGGCCTACTGGGAGTTGAATCTTTTACCATTTTGATGTTAATTGCGGTAGCATTCCTTGAATGGCTTTGCCCTGCCCCCTTCTATCCTGTCTCAATGGTGTGCAATCATGTTTATGCACTTAATGCCACTTAAAACGGTCAAAATGGTAAATTTTATGTTATGTTTATTCTGCCCTAATGAGAAAAAGAGAACACACAAACACACACACAAATGCACTGTATGAGGCTTTGTTAAATAATTGGATATTAAGATACCAATTGAAGCACCTCAATTTGTTGACTTTCTCGCCACAATCCGGTGACAAGAAGCTGTAGGGTAGTGTGTTTCATGGTGTTTCCAGGCCCCTGGAACAGTATCCATTGAAAATTTAAGCCCTGACTTTGGATCAAGGAATCCAGGAGATTCCAAGAGACAAGGTAAAGAATTTGTGAGCAAATTCTCCCCCGTGGCTGATCATCTCCTTAAACCTAAGGACCTGCCATTCTTTTTTGAGTAGCACACTGTGTCCAGCCTCCAGAAGAGAACAAGGTGAGTGTTCCAATAAGCTTCATCTTTTAGTCAGACCCGACCAGTCTTGCCCAGCCAAGTTATTTATTTTAGATGTCTGGCACCATCTGGCACCATCTGGTACAGGCAATTGTGTCCAACCAAAATTCACATGTTGAAGTTCTAACTTCCAGTAGCTCAATGTGACTGTATTTGGAGACAAGAGTCTTTGAGGAGCTAATGAAGTAAAATGAGCTCGTTAGGGGAGGCCCTAATCCTCACAGAGGGACAGCCGTGTGAAGACACAGAGAACACAGCCGCTCGTAGGCCGTCCGAGGCAGTGGGGAATTCTGGAGTCTCGGAAGAAACCATCCCCACTGACAATGTGTTCTCATAACTCCAGCTTCCAGAATTGTGAGAAAATAAAATTTTGTTATTCAAGCCACTTGGCCTGTGGTATTGGTTACAACAGCCCTAGAAACTTAATATACAATCTTTGAGAGAAGCCTCTGTTTGCTAACAGACTGAAGCAAAAAAAAACTTCTTGGATAAAAATGGTGGAATCTGACTTAACATTTGTTCCCAAAGGTTTAGCTTGTTTTTACCTTTATAATTTGCCTTCCAGATAAAAACACAAGACTTTGTATGCCTTAATTTTGATTTTTTTTCTTTTTCTTTTGATGCCAGTAAAAGACATTGTGAGTTCCTACTCACAGGAACACACCTTGTTTCTGTCAGTCGTTCTGTCAGTCTTTATAACAGCCATCGCCACTTTGTGATGCACTGCTGGAGTGCTACAGCTTCCATTACTCAACACCTGTTTGTTCTGTTTAAAATTTTGTGTTTTCTTTTATTTGTTATAGGTTCAGCTAGAAATTAATTAGCTTGACCTAGGTCATCAGCCCAAAGGGGGACCCTCAAGTGGTTATAACCAAGGGTTACACAGCAAAACTTTAATGAGATTCAGAAGAACAAGTCGAGTTACAACATCCTCATGTCTTTGGCTGAAAAAATAAATAAATAAATAAATAAATAAATAAATAAATAAATAAATAAATAAATAAATACATACATACATACATACATACATACATACATACATACATACATACATACTGAATTACTGGGCAAGGTTTTTTTGAAAACATTTTTGTGTAAAGCGATATACTAAGTGTTTCACATGTAAGCATTTTTAATGCTTACAACCCCATAGAGGCTCTTATTACCCCCAGTAACAATCACAATGAGCTTATGTTACTTGCATTCACAAAGCTGAGAAATGGAAGAGTAGGCTTGTGAGTTCTGGCCATGTGGCTCCAAGGCCCACCCTCTCAGTTGCTTCTCTTCAAAGCCTCCACCCACTTGCACACCGATTTTTTAGTTTTCTGACTCCAGTCAGTTGTGCTAGAATTTGCTTTCCACGATCAGTGCCCCTTTTGTCTTCTAGTCACATCTACCACCTCTTTATCTCTCTGGGCTGCTTTATAGGTAATTCTTCCAGTTGTATTTTCCAACTCATTGTCTCTTTAGGTCTGTTTAATTTTCTCTTTCGCTTAGCCATTGAGGTCTGTATGTGAATTTAAAATCTACGAGTTTTATTTAGTTCCAAACCCTGCATTATCATTTTTAATATTTTTTCCCTCCTTATTTTTTTTTACTTTCTCTTTTACTTGTCTGAACATTTTACCACATGGTTATTTCACATTTTTATCAGATCATTCCAATATGTGAAGTCTTTGGGAGGTCTAAGTCTTTCATTTATTGTTTCTGCTGTCTCTCAATTTTTCCTTGTGTGTTTTGTGGGTTCTTAAAAAACTGTAGATTTTATTTTATTGAGTAAAATCTATGAGAATCCCAAGAGCCTATGTCGGGCATGTTGATTGCAACAGTGTGAACTTCCACACAACGTCATCTTTTATCTTCCTCCTCTGCTCACTCGCTTCCTGCTCACTGTTACTATTATTGTTTATTTCATTCTTAGGCCCTCAGAAATTTCCCTCCACTCTAGTAAGTGCAGCAATGCATTTAAATTGTTTTACTGTGTTTGTGTAGTTCATCATCTAATTATATTTTATCGAGAAGTCTCTTTAAAGTAACTAGTTGACCATATTGCCAGAAAGTGAAAACCAAATTTTATTTTGATAAGTTAGAATTGTGTAGGCGGTCTGAGTTTGGGTTGTTCAAAATGCTAAAAAATTTTGCATACATTCCCCAGGAGGATAACACACCTTCTGATTAGCTATGAACAACCATTCCAGACTCTCTGTTTTCCTAATGGGAGAAATGAAGGTCAGAGGGATGAATTGACTTGTCCACATTATTTCTGCAACTGAAAACCAAATAAAAAAGGCTTAGAACTGGTCACTAGGAACCAAGGAACTTTTTAGGTTTATCCAGCAGTTGGTGAATTTGACTCAGAAAAAAATCCAACAAAGTAAATGCTCTCCTAGCAGTAGACTGCCTGGCCTGTCTAAGTAACCCAGGATGTCCAGCAAATATGCCTACCCACCCAAAGAGAACGGCTACAAACCACAGCTCTTTCCAGCTTGAGTCTGTCAGCACTCACAAGGTGGAGTCATGATAAATTGGAAAGAAGGAAAATTTACCAATTGATCTGGTACTTTTTGCATCCTGGACACATTATAGGTTACCTCTTTTCAAGATGCTTTACTCTCAAACACTCAAAAAAGCATATATATTTGCATTCTTTGATTAACAGCTGGCTGGTAATATTCCAAGGGAGATTTTGCAAAAAATCTCGCTTCTCCACAAACACCCTTATCAGGAGCTTGGGGCTTAAACGATCTCTGTTTGTGCGCTCTGAGCAAGCTGAGGTCACTTTGGATCATAGATTAAGGAATGAGGGAGATCTCTCTTAGCAACCTGTCTTAGAGACCTTTTTGTAGTGAAGACAGCAGATTAAGGATGCCTATAAAACTAACATGGACAGATCTTTCTGACATCAGTGCATAGGTTTTTGTAAATAACACTTGCTACACTCCTGGTGTTTAGTGTAAAGCCTGACATATGAGAGGCTCTCAAATAAATACTTGTTGATTGAATTTTTTATAAAGTGAAAATTATTGAGCTTTAATTACAGTATTGCTTTGTGCCACTGGATGGTGCTATAAAACCACTCACATATACACACAATACAGATTTTGATGCTTTCTGGCTTTCCAAGCATAAGAGAGAGTTTCTCTGTCTCAGTTTTTCAAACCACCTCATGCAGAATTAAGAAGATACAGAGGTTCTTATATATCCCCTATCTGACACATGTATAGCCCCCCATTATCAACATCCCGTACCACCAGGGTACATTTGTTACAATTGATGAACCTACACATTATAATCATGCAAAGTCATGAGTTTGCATTAGGATTCATTCTCAGTAGTGTTCATTCTCTGGGTTTGGTCAAGGTAGACTGACGTGTATCCATCAGCATAGTATCGCACGGAGTATTTTCACTGTCCTAAAGACCTTCATGTTCTACCTATCCACCCTGCTGACTCCATTCTTGAAAGCAGTGATTCTTCCAGCAACACTTCTGCTAAAATTGGATCAACACTGGGAAGATTTCTACACCTCTGACACCAGAAGACAGAGAGCTGTGGAAATCAAAGAAGACAAAGAACCAGAAGACAAAAAGTGGAACACTTTGTTGTTTTGGTCAGGAGTGGTAGGGGAGATTAATAGAAAGAAAAGAAACCGGGAGTTCAAGGCTTTGGGGTCCCCTTATGACTTTCCTCAAAGTGAGTATGTTCAATTTGATCAATGATTTTCAAATTGCGCTCATGTTCCTTAATGAGCTAAGGATCCTTCAGAGATGCTTCCAGCTGCCAAAGTGTGTGTGTGTGCATGTGTGTGTATGTGTATGTGTGTATGTGTGCGTATTTGGTGGTTGGATGATGTACAAAGGGGGAATGAGAGCCGGACAGTTTCTTCCAACTCTTTCAACCAGAATAGCTCCATGGTGGGGATGAGGGAAGGAAATTAAAGCTTTTGTTTTGTTTTAAAGAACGTTATTCTCTTTTAGAAGAAAATTTGAGCAAACTACAAGGCTCAACTATCTCAATGGCTCTTCCAGTCCTAACAGTCTGTGACTCTAAGTTCTTTTGTTTCTTGGTTGAATATTTCACCTTGGTTGCCCTACGTGCCGGCTAAGAGGATGTGGGGCTCTGGATTAGCCTGAGAGCAGCACCAGGCAGGTCTGTGCTCACCCTCAGTGCCCTCCCCTTGGCACTGTCCCCTTCCTGTCACCCTGAAGTCTGCTGCGTGTCTCAAACAAGCCACCACTCAGAAGGAGATCTTTGGAGAGGGATCGGAGAGACACAGAGCTTTTATGGTAATACAATAAATTGAAGATGAAAAGATAACCACTTCTTACAGTGAGCTTGAGGAAATACGTAGGCAGAAACTGAATGCCAAGGCCCTGAAACAGGAAAGCATCCACCCAGGGCAGACTGTGCAGAGGCAGGAACCAAGTGTGCACAGAGAACAGGGTCACAGAGATGGGCAGGTGAGAAAACGATGTAAACCAGTTTAACAAGCATGTTTTGAGTGTCCGCTGTATGCCGGGCTCGGAGGACACAGAGCTGAATGTAAGGAGGTATCAAGAGATGGGAGGCAGACACATAAATGGGGAGCCGTTAGGCCATATTTAAGTGCTTTGGGAGTGAATGGAGAAGGGTGCCAGGGCAATTCAGAGAGAAGGCACCGAACCAAGCTGGTGGGTTTGGGTGACTTCCTAGAGGAGCACATGCCCAAACTGAATCTCCATTGTCCCAGAGACCACTGCTGCGATCACGCTTAGTGAAACGCTTTTATCAGTGTTTTATGGGAGTTTTTAAAATCAGACTTCTTCTGTGTATCTTTGATGGTTGCTTTCATACTGTTATGTAATATTAATAGCTACTCTTCATTACATTCTAAGCACAGTGTTAGGCACTTTACATACAAGTTCACATTTAATCCTCACAGCAATTCCATGAAATAGGCATGTATTAAGACCCTTACCCTGAAAACATTTTATGGAAAATTTCAAACCTATAGAAAACATTCTTTAAAGCATAATTAGTTCCATTATACCCATCACCCAGTATGAACAGTTATCAGTTCAGGGCCAGTGGTGTTTCCCCTATACTTCACACATTTTCTGATGTCAGGAGTATGTTGGAGCAAAATTCAGATGTCATGTCTTTTCTGTGCATAGCTTAGTGTGCTTGCCTAAAAGACAACAAAAAAATGTAACCACAACTCTGCTTCTGGGTAAGATCTCCATCTTACATCCTTTACAGGGACTGGGTTTACCCTTGTGTCTGATAACCAAAACCAAAAAAAGACAAAATATGTGAAATGATGTTTTCAAGACACTGGGTATCAGACAGTGAAGGACAGTGGTACCTGAGAAATGAGAAACAGATAAGCCCCACCCTACCCTTCCCCCAGCTTATGACCCTGAGTCCGCCAGGGCACAGGGACGAGGAGCAGAGGAACAGGATAGGCTCCCTGAGCAGGCTTTTTGCAGAAGTGACTATTTGACTATAAAGTTCAAATAGAAATACAAATAACTCAGAAGAGCGAAAATCACTTTGAAAAAGAAAAGCCAAGTTGGAGAAGTAGCACTATCTGATTTCAAAACTTATTACAAAGTTACAGTAACAAAAATCGTATCATATTGCCTCAAGATAGGCAAATAGATATTGGTTCAGAATGAAGGGTCCAGAAATAGACCACAGACCACATGTATGTAACAACTGGTTTTTGATGAGGGACAAAGGAAATAAGTGGAGAAAGGATAATCTTCAACAAATAGTACTGGAACAATTAAATATTCATATGCAAAAAAAATGAAGTTTGATACATACCACATACAATATACAAAAAAACCCTCTTAAAATGGATCATAGATCTAAATTTAAAATTAGAAACTACACAACCTCTAAACCTTGAGAAGACAGGAAACTTTTGTGACCTTGAGTTAGACAAAATTTTCTTAGATATGACATGAAAAATACAATGCACACACACACAAAAAAGATAGTTTGGATTGCATCAAATTTTAAAACATATGCTTTGAAAAACCCTGTTAAGAGAATGGAAAAACAGGCTACAGCCCAACAGAAGATGGAAAATAAGAACTTGAAAAGATGTTCAACATCATTAACCACTAGGGAGACATAAATTAAAACTAGAGTGTGATACTATTACAAACCTATTATAGTGGCTAAAAATGGAAAAGATGGACAATACCAAATGTTGGCGAGGATACAGAGCTTTAACTAGGATGGAACCCAGAGGCAGTTCTCTGGCACATTTCCAGTGGCCTTGCTTTGCCAACACTACCAGAGTATATCTAATTAGGGAACCAAAAATCTGAGCTAAATGCAGTAAAATGAGACCTGAGAATACAGTCATCTGCCTTCCAAGTCAGGAGCATTGAACAATTGGGGACCTTAACAGATCTGAGGTTTTGAGGGGTTTATTGCACACTGAGGTTTAGTGGGCACTGAACATGGACTAGGATTCAGGGGGTTACTTGCTGAACCACACCTGAGGCCTCCCTATGAAAGAAGACACAAAAGAAGGCCTCTAAACTGGGATCCACATCGGCAGGACACATCTTCTTACCTGGACTGATCAGTCTCCACACTTCAAATACCCATCATGGACTGAAGTTTGATATTGCAACTCATCTGCTAAGAATGGGAGAGAAACTAAAGGAGAGAAATACTGGATGTTGAACTTCTGGTGAGGATGACCTAGAAGCACGGGAAAACTCCAGTCATATTTTCCAACAAGCAGAACAATAAATCAAGTATTTAAAAAGTAACATAAGTTTTTATTTCTGATCAATAACTTAACACTAAAAATTAACAAGGCAGTAAATAATGAGTACTCGACTTCAACAGTTGCATTTTTAGCCAGAGAATCACTCATTCAGGATTCAAATCATGGAACTGAGAACGGCAAACTTTTGATTGTTCTGGACACAGCACTTCGTGCCCTGCTGCCCTTCCCCTTCCTCCTCGCTCAAAACCACGGAGTTGCCTCCAATAGTCCCTTTAACCATCTGGTGCCTTAATGTTCTCATCTGCAACACAGAGACAAATACCATTGTTTTCAAAGAGCATAATAGGGCCATAATATATATTCCTTACGTGAATTAATAGATTGGTGTCCCCATCTCTGCAGTGCTATCTCCGGTCACATCAGTGACCATAATGTTCCAGGGACTCTAAACCCTACAGAGGTTGTAAACTATTTCCTGACTCCAAATGTGAAAACCAACTTCCTCATTTCAGTAGAAATGACACCATTTAGCAACAAGGCAATACCATAAAACATGCATTTCCTAATACTGATATACTTTTCAAAATTTCTCAGTTCGTTCTTTGTTTGTTTCTTTCTTTCTTTGTTTCTTTCTTTCTTTCTTTCTTTGTTTCTTTGTTTCTTTGTTTCTTTGTTTGTTTCTTTCTTTCTTTCTTTCTTTCTTTCTTTCTTTCTTTCTTTCTTTCTTTTCTTTTCTTTCTTTCTTTCTCTCTTTCTTTCTCTCTTTCTTTCTTTCTTTTTCTTCCTCCCTCCCTCCCTTCCTTCCTTCCTTCCTTCCTTTCTCTTTTTTCAGTTGGAATGAATTTCAGCAGCCTTCTCGCTATTGCTGCTCTTTCGCACAGGGGCAAAGTGAAGCCCTGAAAGACTTGCTTATATCTGCATAGCAGGGACTCTGGGCCTATTGATCTTTCTTCTACTCAAAAGCAATTATTAGTAGAATTGCCCATCTTCAACTAAATATAAGGATCTAACGCTCCATTAAAACCTGCTCTTGGTACCAGGTGGCAGATGTGAATCTGTGGTAAAAACTGACTGAAGGGGTGGTAGGAGCCATGGTGATACAGGAGTCTGACTGCCCAGGGTGGTTTAATCCTCCATCCCTTGAATAATCTTGAAGTGCTAACAAAATCAACAGGGAGGAGATGTCAGAGGGAGGATGTGAAAGGTTTGTTTAGTCCTGAAGGTAGGGCATTAATGCCAAAACACAGGATGGCTTCAACTTCCAAAGAAATTGTAAGTGAGGAGCAGTGGGGATGGGGAGTTGGGGGTGGGAGAATGAGCTGAAAAACTTTTCTGCAAATCTCTGCCCATTGGGAGAAAGATCCCAGCCAAGCCCACCCTGGTGAGCCCTGGACTGAGGAACAGGCAAGTTGCTGAAAAGTTAAGATGGGTCATAATTCAATGAAACAAAAAAGCTATTTTGAGAATATGGAACTTTAAAGCAAATAGAAGAAGAGAAAAAAAGGTTTACTTGGAGGGGCTTTCTAGGTTATATTCATGGAAGTTACACATCTGCTGCTTTGAAATGTACACCATCTCAGCCAGTAACCCACAGCTGGATTTCCAGTGAATATACAGGAAGCCCTGCCACACGTTTCATTTGTCTGCCGCTTCTGCAATAATAAATGTAGTTAGGAGATGAGAGCTGGCCATTCCTAGCCACACCCACTATTGCCAATCACAATCTCCACTGAACAATAAGAACAGTTATAGGTCAGTATCAGAACTTCAGAGTGGGAGGGACCCCTGAACAGGGCTCCTGTCCTTGACACTACTGACATTTGGGATGCAGTAATTCTTTTCATGGGGGACTGTCCCAGGCATTGAAGGATGTTTAGCAGCATCCCTGACCTCTACCCACTAGATGCCAGCAAACAGCTCCCCAGGGGTGACAACCAAAAATTGTCAAATGTCTCCTAGGGGTTGAAATTACCTCTGGTTGAAAACCACTGCCCTAGAACAATGTACCCAACCTCTCTCCCCCCTTGTACACATAAAAAATAAAAATATGTCTATAAGACAGGGATTAAACTGAAGGGGATCTGGGAATAGCTATGGAAAGCTCAGTGAACAAAAATCATTATAATTTATATACTTATAGAAGAATTAAAATACAAAATATTAAATACTTAAATTTATACAAAAATTCCAAATAAAATCATTTCAAAATTTTAAGTGAAAAATTTGAACTTATTTCCTCTGACGTATCTTTCTACCAATAGATATGATGCTTGAAATGGCTTTACCCACTGCTGCTGATCAAGATATTTTAATGATGATAGTTTCAAATTCTTAGTGGTGTCTATCAACAAGAAACCTCATTCACACAGACAGATGATAAAAAAAAAGATTTAAATCAACAGACTCCCTACGGGTCCTCAGACTTGATCTGGGGCGGTTAGTGGTGTGCTCTGAAGCCAGCTGCTGAGGTGCCCTCAGGCCCCTTGAAAACCTCTTCGGTGGCACTTAGGGCATCATGGTGAAACAACCCGTGGTAAATATGGTGCATTGAGCTAGCTGTCTTCTCTGGGGGCAATGAGGGTGCCCTTGGGTCCCTGCACTGCTACGACCACTCCCCAAGGAGTGGTGGTAAGACTCCTGTTGGTCGAGGCACCTGACCCGAGAGCCCCAGCTGCTCCAAGTCGCCCTGGGGCGCTGTGAGTGTCGGGAGACGCAGTCATCCATAGCACACCTGGAATCCATTTGCACTACAACGCTGCAATGCGGCGCATGGCTTGGGAAGCCCTGTCGTGGGAATTCTCCCTGGCTCTAGGAGAGCACACTATGGCCCAGAGAAGGGTGTGACTCATCCCTGGTCACATGCTAAGTTAATGACAGAGCTGGGACCGGAAGCTAACTCCTCTGACTCCTGGTACCACAACCGTGTAGATCCTTCATTTCTTCCCCCTCTCCCTGTCTTCCTTCTGCCCATTGACTCACTCACCACACACTCCTCCCGTGCCTCGTTTCCTAGTCAAAGCCACTGGCTTGCACAGCATCCACCACAAGGGAGAACAGTGTTTCTTAAGCTTTGGTGTGCAGCATAAAAGAACTTCAAAAATGGCTGTATTTTCCTGCTGTGTCTTTGGGAAGAAAGTTGAAGCAGGAAGAGAGAAGAGTGAAGATTTCCAGTAGACAACATGAGGCAGTATTTCCATCTTATTGCATCTAATTTCTTTGGTGGAGTCTTAATCTGAACACTAGATTTTGGTGACCCGTGAGGAGACATAGTGACCCGAAGGCTACAGATATGCAAGAGTTCAGAATAACAGATCATTTTATCTGAGGAAAAAAATGGAAATAATTTCAGGTACTTGAAGGGGCATGCAGTGGTTTCCCAATTCCCGTGTGATGAGAATCTCATTGGAAGTTTCTTCACCTTATCTATGCAAGTAATTCTAAATCAGCTGGTTTGAACTGAAGCCTGGAGATCTGCATTTTAGCAAGAGCTCTGGGGTTATCTGATTGAGAAATGCTGAAAGAGGAATAAGACCTTGGAGCTTGATTGCATTATACAATGGTGAATTGCAAAAAGTGAGAGGAAAACAATTTTTTAATTAAAAAAATTTCTAGTTATTCTAACTCATTTTAGAATTATAAATTATAAATTATTTCTTAGGGATAAAAAAAATCCCTTTCTCTTCTCTCTCTGCTTTCCTCTTCTAGTTTTATTTATTTTGAAGCTGGGAAAAGGGATTTAGGGTGTTTGTCTTTAAATGAATGCAAACCATTCATATAAAAACCCAATCCCAAGTGGAATAGCCAAGCCCCGAGCTTCCCTGGTCTTCTGAGTCTTTGATCCCTTGTTCTGCACCCGAAGATCAAATACCTAAGACTTTCCTTATTCGGGGCAACCTGATTAGACACACTTGTGCTAAACCCCCACTCTCCGGCCCCAGAGAAGGTGAGGTGTGTAGTGAAAGACTGGGCTAGAGATGGAGTGTTAGTGACGGCCTTGCTGCCTGTAGGGCGTGGGCAGTCTGGGAGCACCACTCACCAGTTATGGTTGCGGTGTTGCCCCAGGAAACCACACGGTAGAGTCCACACCGTAGGCCCAGAAATGGGCTCATAAACACATTTTACCCTGAACTAATAATTTTCTTCTCAAAGTCTTTTAAATAAATTTTACATGCGCGTGTGCTGCCATATTGTTATCCGTGTGTTGTACGTGTGTGTGAGAGAGAATGACTGTTACCACGGTACTGATGTGAAAAGAGAAGATCAAGAGCCCCTGACTTACATGTCAGATACTGTGATGTATTTTCATATATATTGTCTTATTTGAGCCTTATAGAGGCTTTGTGGGGAAGGTAGAGTTGATACCATTTTTCTTATTTTGAGGAAGTGGAGATTTAGAGAGTTAACGTGCTGTGCAACTTTGAAGAAGTTATTCTACTCTTCTGAGCTTCTGTTGCTGTTCTTGTTTTTTATTGAAGTATGATTGATTTACGATGTTGTGTTAGTTTCAGGTGTATAGCCAGCTGATTCAGTTATACATATATATGTGTATATATGTATAGTTATACATATATATATGTATATATATGTATTCTTCTTTACTATTTTTTTCCATTACAGTTTATTATAAGATATTGAATATAGTTCCCTGAGCTATACAGTGAATCCTTGTTGTTTACCTATTTTATCTATGGTAGTGTGCGTCTATTAATTCCAAACTCTCAACTTATCCCTCCCTCAGTCTTTCTCCTTTGGTAACCATACGTTTGTTTTCTATGTCTGTGGCTCTGTTTCTGTTTTATAAATAAGTTCATCTGTATTACTTTTTTAGATTCCACATGTAAGTGATATCATATAATATTTGTCTTTCTCTGACTTCACTTAGTATGATAATCTCTAGATCCACCCATGTCGCTACAAATGGCATTACTTCATTTTTTATGGCTGAGTAATATTCTAATATATATATATATACCACATCTACTTTATCCACTCATCTGTTGATGAGCATTTAGGTTGCTTCCATGTCTTTGCTATTGTAAATAGTGCTGCTTTGAATATTGGAAAGCATGCATCTTTTTGAATTACAGCTTTCATCATTTCCAGATATATGCTCAGGAGTGGGATTGGTGGATCATATGGTAACTCTATTTTTAGTTTTTTAAGGGACCTCCATACTAATTTCCATTGTGGCTGCACCAATTTTACATTCCCACCAACAGTGTAGGAGGGTTCCCTTTTCTCGACACCTTTTCCAGCATTTATTATTTATAGAATTTTTGATGATGGCCATTCTGACTGGCGTGAGGTGATACCTCATTGTGGTTTTGATTTGCATTTCCCTAATAATTAGCAATGTTCGGTATCTTTTCATGTGCCTGTTGGCCATCTGCATGTCTTTTTTGGAGAAATGTCTATTTAGGTGTTCTGCCCATTTTTTTGATTTCATATTTTTCTAAATGACATGGCTTATCAAAGAGGGTGACACTCAGATCAGTTAACTAGAATCCCACAAATCTCGCTCTATTTAGGGTAATGAAGTCAAGAAATGTCCCTGCACTGCTGTATATCTGAAAGCTAGGATCGTTGGTGTGGACCAGCCTCCTCTGTGTGGTCATGTGTTAGGGCTACCCTGATGAGCTCATCTGGTCCTACTCACAGATGTTTGCATGAGCCACATGCTCAGAGTCTAAGAGTCAGGCTGTGTTGAGAGAACCAGGACAGCAGCAGCAGCCTCCCCAAGATGGTCCTCTCAGCCCAGCAGGGAGACATTAGCTTGCTGGAATTTTAAGGCAGTTGCATCTGCACCCATCTGCACCCATTAGGCTTTAGTTCCAGGCTTTCTGCCTCCCCACTTTGAAGGTGAGGAAATAGTGCCTCCCATGCAACACCCAGCCGTCAGATATCAATCTTGCACGGCACGGCAGAACAAGTCAAGCCCGTGAGTTAGAAGCCTTCATCCTAGTTTCAGATAGTCAAGTGACCTTGGGAAAGTCACTTGCCCTCTCTGAACTCTGGTTTCCACATCTATGAAACAAATTCTGTTGGTCAAATAATCTCTAAAACAAGTATCCTCAAACTTTTAACAGGCATTAAGGTCACTTGGGGTTAAAATGCATACTTGTTGGGGGTCCTGATCCTTATGATTCTGATTCAGGAGGTTGGAAGAGGGCACAGGAATCTGATTTTTAAACAAGCATCCAATTACTTCTGCTAGAAATAATTCTGTTAGAATTCGGAAATACTGCAAGGCTGAGGGCCACTCCAGCTCATGCTGCGTGGAATGCTCACCTCCCTCTGCAGTTAACCAGTCACTAAACACTCCTGATTATTCAGGCAAATTAGCTGCCTCATTCACCCCTTCCTTTAACTCCCAAAGCAACACCAGTTTTATGTCAGGACGATGGCAATAACTTCTGATCTGAATTCCTGCTTCTGCTAATTTGTCCTATATGTCCTCCTCTTACAGTCCGCTTGTGTCCCTAAAATCTGCCCATCAAAACCATGCAACAGCTGTTGGTGGTTTGTAGGATGAAATCCAAACTCCTTAATCTAGCAATTGTCTCCAAATCTTAATTGTCCATGCATCCGCCATAAGAATGCTCTGCACAAAGAGAATTTGACTGCTTGAGGTCTCCTGAGTAAGCATGTGTGTCTTCACCGCCAAGCCCTTTGCTTGTGTCTCCTCTTCCTCTTGAAATTATCCCCGTGACCCCTCTGTACCCACTGTCTGAATTCCATTCACTGAAGCACAGCTTTAAAATCTACCTCCTTCTTGACGTCTTTTCTGACCACCGCTCGCTCTTGACCACGAGCCCTCGCCCAGCACCGTGAAACCATCATTTGAACTTTTCTGCCTCCGCTGTGTGCTTATCTCAGTCTCCTCACGCCCCCTGAGCACAGTCTTGTCTCCAGGGAGTGATGCGTTTCTGTGCCCTTCTCAAGGCTTTGCACAGAGCAGGTATTCAGTACAGATTTACTGCGTGGTCTTTTCTCACAGAAGACCTTTATTGGTTAAACAACAAAACTAGTACATACTTGAGTGAGCTAATTAACTTCTGGCATTTTTCTCTGTTTGCAAAATAGAAGAACCAAAACAGGATATTTCTCATCCCAGGATGTTACAAGAAACCTTTTTTTCCTTTAATGAATAATTGTTGACCAAGAAACAAAATGAACAGGTGTACCTGCCTGCTGAGATTAGGAAAATGCTTCCTTTAATTAATAACAAGCTTTCTTCCCCCTCTCTGAAGGATTTCCTGACATCCTCAGACATCCTTGTTGCTGTTAATGATACTAACATTACTGAACGTTACAAAGAATCAGTCACTGTTGAGTAATTCATATGTATTATTTTATGTAGTTTTCACAACCACCCTATGTATTAATCATTGTTATCTTTATTTTATAGATAAGGAAATGGAGGTTTAAGAGACTAAATAATTTAACAAAAATCACCGGCCGATGTCAGAGCCAGACTTCACACAGAGGTCAGTCTGAAGCATTTAGTCATTACATCATCTTGCTGATCTAACACCACAGGGCCTTTCAGTTGTTGTTTGCAGGCTAGTCATTGGGGGAAACTACATTTTTTGGACATGAGCTGTGTCTTTAATGCCTGGCACATAATAGACGCTCAGTGAAAGCCGAATGAATGCAGACTGGAAGGGAGGATAAGGGTGAGACATAGGTTATAATATGTTCCAGGACAGGTGATTGTGACAAGGATTAACAGAGGCATCAACACGCGAGAGGCAGAGGAGAGAGGGAGCTCCTTCAGCTGCCATCAGGAACAGCTGCCTGGAGGAGGTTGCCTTTGAGAGAGCAATGCTCCTTTACCTTAGGGTCCCTTCCTCCAGATCCTTAAACAGCACAAGCCCCTGATCAGTACCCAGCATGGGATGTACAGCATAGGGTCCTCAACCACTTAATAATTCAGATCATCCGTGCATCACTTGGGTTCTTAGCTGTAACCACAGAACCCACCCTAACTAACCTAAGCAGAAAAGGAATTTCCTAAGGACCTCAGGGAGCTTGCAAACTCTCCAGGAGGGCTAGAGAATCAGGGTGAGGGGATATGCAACCAGAATACGTGCCACGACTGGAGATAAATACCTCAGCCTCCAATGATGATGCTACACCGAGGATGCCCGAATTTCAGCCAGTGCTGTGCCCCAAAGCTGGACACTGCAGCTGCCCTTTTTTGTTAAAAGTTGAAGTTGACGGGGTGTCTGCATCATCACATTGCTCTCTTCCTAATCAAAGAGCATGAGGTTGCAGGGGGAAGCCCAGCTTCGTGTACTGACACCCAAGCTTCAAGAAAGGCTGGGAAAGAAACTCTGCCTTCTAAGTTGGCAGAGCAGAAATCAGAACGTAAACCATTCTCCCAAAGATAGGAAGGCAGCAAAAGATGCTGAGGGGGTTCCGTTACATCTGAGGTATACCAGATGTTAACATAATAACAGTAGTAACTGAAACTTACTGAGCAGGTACTATGTGCTCGGCATTTACATGTATTTCCCTCTCTTCCTTGCAAAAGCCACACGACTGATAATATTAGTATCCACACTTCACACAGGTGGCTGCGAGGGCTGGGAGAGGTTCATTTGTTAAGGCCATGCACCTAAGGTGTTAAATTTTATACCAGATTAGATTAGAGACCCCTGCTACTTCCCTGAACGTCCTCTATCGTAACCCTCTTCTTACTTTATGGTTATTACGTACTGAATGGCTGCCTTTTCTGCTAAGTGCCGTGTGCACAAAGGAGGCCTGTTTCCTGTTATATCCCCAGCACCTGTGATGTTTACTCATTCAGTTAACAGATACTCAGCTTCCACTGTGAGTCTGGCACATTCAAATGGTCACTCAGCCATGATGCACTGAATTCATCTAATGTGCCGGGTGTGGGCACCCGTCACTAGGTGCTGAAGGTGCTGGAGGAATGAGACAGGGAAGGCCTCTGCCCCACGGAATTTATATTCTGCCTGAGGGAGACAGATAGTCGACAAATACATAAGGGTGTAAAATAAATTGAAGCAGTAAGTGCTATGAGGAAAAATAAAGCAAAGGAGGGGACAGAAAGTAATGGGATGGGTGATGAGGAGGCCCTCTTTGCAGACATGGTGTTTGATACACCAGAATGAAGGGGAGAATGACTGCTAGGAAGCCCTGGGGAACCAGGCTGTAAGTGGTGGGAAGCACAAGTGCAAAGGTCCTGAGATGGGAATGAACTTGGCCTGTTCTGGGAGTAAGACCACAATGACTGGAGCATAATAAATAAAGGGGAAAGTGATTAGAGTTGAGTTCAGAGAGACAATCAAGCCAGGTCATATACAGTCTTGAAGCAATGCCCTATAAGGAATTTAAGTTTTATTCAATAGAAGGGCAACATTGGACGGTTTTGAGCAAGGGAGTGCTGTGATTTGCTTTAGTTTTAACTAGATTTTGGCTGAGGCTGAGTGGGAATTACCCTGGGAGTGGCGAAAGTTTCGAAACAGGGAAGTTGTGTAGACTATTTTAGCAGCAGAACAGGAGAGTGAGAACTTGGACTAGGGCATTGGGGATGAAAAGAAATGGCTGGATTTGGGGTTTTATTTTGAAGGTGAAACTGATAGGTTTCCAAATGATTTCAATTGGGGGTGGGAAAGAAAACTGACTTGAGTAACTGGGTAAATGGAGACATCATTTCATGAGGGGCTGAAGACATGGGCAGGAGAAGCTTTGGAGGAAAAACTCAGATCTCATGGTACTTGGATATGGACACTTTGAGGGGCTTCCTGGACATCTGAATGGAGATGTTCAAAGGCATTGGATGGATGGATGGATGAGCTGAGATTTCAGGGGACAGGTCAGGATCAGGTAGGTGTGCAAACATGAGAGATGAGTACACAGCTGACGTTTCAAGTCTTGGGACTAGATGGGCTCACCTGAGCTAGAACTCAGAGAACTTGCTAACTGTTGAACGGATATTTAGGGATAAAGATTGGGCCGAAATAGGTCGGACTCAAAGCCTTCAGGCACAGAACTTGCAACATCCTTTCTGAACTTCAGGACAGGAAAAGGAAACAATTTTACTGAAGGAGAGAGAGAGAGATTGGGAGAAGGCTAAAGCCACCGAGAAAAAAAGAAGTAGCAAGAGAAGTGATGGATAGAGGAGGGAAAACATAAAAGGGAGAGGCCAGCAGGGGATGGGGAAGAAAGGGAAGAAATGGGCAGGAGCCTACAGTTTCTGTCCAGGACTCCTTTGATCTTCCATTCTCCTGCTCTGTGATTTGTGTACTTACAATCACCCTCTGCCCGTTGAGTGCTTTTTTTAGTTTTGTTGACTACATTTTTTAGAATTACTGATAGAGCCCACTTTCTAAGGCCCTTTGGGAGCAATTTATTTCTATTTGGTATCAGGAATAGCTATCTTTTCTTGAGAAATGTAAAATAAATCCTGAGAAATCTAGGGGTCCCATAACTAACCAGGTTTTCTTTTTATGTATCAATGCTGGGAAGCTTAAATCCTCTTGAGTGACATTTTTGCATGAGCCTCACTTCAACTGCATTTTGTGTCCCAATCATGCTTGTCTTTTTCATTCATGTGTGCTTCTTGTTTCAATTTCTCTGCTCTTTTTAAGTATCCCTGACAGCTACACCCACTGCTCTCTGGAGCAAGGCAGGGAATAACAAACACATGCGGCATCTGAAAGAAACTTCATTTCAAATCATCTGTTCCATTACCCTTATAAACTCACTCGTCAAACATGCATCTCAATTTCTGGTAGAGAAATTATGTCACTCAGGTCCACCAAAGGATTATGCCCCACGTTTCCGCTCCGTCTTCCTTCCCTGGGAGAGAGAGTAAGTGAGCTCAGTTCTCCTTCCTCCAGTCACTCTATGAATGAGAAGTAGGATAGTTTAACTCCTTATACCAGGAATAAAAGAGACCCAGATGTTGACAGCATACTTAGCATCACCTCTTTGGTCAAATCCAGACTAGTTCAGCTCCAACTGGAAAAAAAAAAAAAAGCCAATGTAGTTACTTGCTTGTTTTGGCTTATAGCAGGAGTTCCAGCTTGACAGTCTAAGTTGCAGTTGACCTAGGATGTAGTTCTAAACACATATGGAGGACAGGTGGTCAGGACTGCCAAGGGTGTGTCCACGTAAGGACTACCGTCTGAGCCAAAGTCAGCTCACACCTGGACTAGAGGGGTCACAACAGACTGGAAATGAGATCATATCACGGAGTGTTTGGCATTAGTCATGACTGAAGACATCATTGCTACAAGCCCAAACAGGAAAGTAGTAGCCAAGAGCACCATACGAGATGGGCAACTTCTGGGGGACTCCCAGAATGAACAGAAAGACGTTTGCAGAAGCTGGAATTATTGCAACAGCAGGTGGGGGAAGAGCCAGAAAAATACGGTTTTGTTATGGAATTATGGAGACCCAAGCTGGTTTGGCCTAGAGACATGCTGGGTAGAGACTAGTTTTAGAAAGTGTTGGACAATAGCAGCATAGACGGTGTTGATTTAAATCTGCTTCTGTTAGCTTCCATGAACACTGCAGTAAATTTCCTTCTAAAGCAGAAGAGGCCCTTGTAAACCCACTCACTGTTGGGAATGAGTAAGCTGTGTACTGGAGAAGGGAGATGTATCTCCAGGCATCGATCAGTCATTTGTGAACATTTATTAAGAACCGATTACAAGCGTCTACTGTGCTTGGGGCAGATCTACTTATAGAACAGAAGGTGGTTGTCATAGAAACGGTGGATAGCTACCGTCCTCTCTGGACCTGAAGGAGGAGCTAAAAGCCCTCTGTCCAAGTTATTGTCTCTAACCAAGAAGCCCAAGAGCTTCAAGCCTCTTCTAACACTGGATTCCTGGTTTTGTGCATGACTCTCCCATTTTCGTTCTGAAATGCACTGTGAAATCAGGGCTCTCCGGATGAAGAGGAAGACAGTGACCCAAGCAAGTGACACACCCCTCACGGTTTGTGTTGCCTTTTTTGAGCATGCAAATCTGCCCTTGTCTCCCCTTAAGTCTGGCTTGCACTGCAGAGAGCCCAAGAGGCTGAGGACTGAGGGCATCTGATACATGAGATGGACTAGGGTGAGTGGATCATGTAATATGCACTTCTCTGTTTGGTTCGCACTAAAGATTTTAAAAAGCCCAGAATCCCAAAGACAAATGGCAGAGACTAAGGACAGATGAGTGGTTTGTCACTTAATGTACCTGCCCTGCAAATTCCATCTCTACTACTTAATGATTTTTTGACACTAGGCAAATCCCTCAAGATGTCTCCTGTGTTAAATGTGGAAATCAGTTATAAGATCAGAGTTATTCGGAGAGCAATTGAGAAACTGCATGTAAAAGTTTTAGTTTTTGTTTTTTTCTTTCAAATATCAGGAATGAATGGCGTTTCTGTTCAGTTTCATGGAAAGAGGTTAGCATCCTCTCTTTGGCTGGGTTTACATTCATTCAGCTTTGTGCGCTCAGATCCTGGCACGGTGCCTGGTTTACTGTAGGAGTCTAGTAAATGTTTGAGAAAGGGTTGTAATCACTTCGCTAGTAATCTCTTTGGTATCTGATTCCAAGAATTGAAAGGAAAGGTCATCTCAAGGTCATTTGGTCTATACCTCTGCCTGTGGTCATACAGAAGGGGTGGTTTGGTGTAAAATGAAAGCTGCTCCAAGGATGTACATGTCCATGAATCTCACAGCTGATCAACAGGGGCTTTGGACAGAAGCTCCAATAGGACATAAGACAGAGGGGAACTGGCTTACTTTTAGATGAAGGACACCATTAGATCCATCTTCTTTAAAATAATACCCTCATCCTTATCTTCCTGGTGGTTTATGGGATAATGTCTCTAGAAGATTCCTATTGAAAATACAGATCTGTTCTCAAAATGGTAGCTTACAAAGCCATTAATAAGTTCCTGAACCAGCAGAGAGTAGAATTTGTAAGGTGGGGAGGAGGGATTGAGGGTAGAGTAGATTTGGGGTTATTTCTCGAGGACCATGAGTAAGCTGGCACGACTAGATGGGTCCCAGACAAACTGGGGACAGGCCAAAAGCACTGGGGAGAAAAGAACTCAGAAAGTGTGAGATGGACATCTAAGGCAGATATGGCAAACTCTGCCATTTTGACCAAACTTTAAGGTAACGAAAAATTTCAAAGCATGGTTGACTTAATTTTCTCATGTAACTTTCCTGACTATCATATGATGTAGTCAAAGAGGGTCATGATCATCACCCCACAGTTTCAAGTGAGGAAACTGAGGCCCAGATCAGTCAAACGGTCTGTTTAACATCACTCAGATATGATGTAGCAGAAGTGGTACTAGAGTTTTGAGTTTATTTCTTTTGACTCCTGATTGAGCTTTCATTAAATTCTGCTGCCTCTCTGATTGGACAAGCGACCAACAATACAGTGACAATGAAATAAAAATAATATTAACAGCCCTCTTTGAGGATACTATTACTTTGTAGCAGGCATTGTGCTAAATATCTGAGGAACATTTTGTCATTTATTAATTATCCTCTGCATCTTACAGATGTAGGAAGTGAGTCACGGAGGGGAGAAATGACACACCCACACTCCCACCACTAGTGAGAGATGGAGCATGGACTCCAGTCATGGTCTGTCTGCTGTCAAAGTCTGGGAGTGCTCAGAACTCCTGCACTAAAGGATCTCTGGTTTGGAAAGATCTTAAAGGTAGCTTGGCATAATCATCCATCTAAATCCTTCTCTAATGTCTCCCCAAATGGTTCTCTATGTGTTTGGTTTAGAGACATCCATCTCCCTATTTCCTGGGCCAGCCTGTTCCATTTTAGGACAGTTCCTGTGATCATATTCCCAAAGGGGGAGATTTTCATTCTTTCAGCAGCTGCAGTGTTCCACAAGAACATTGTCACAGGCGAACACTCTGATAGCTTCCCTCGAGGCCAATCTAAGCCTCTTGAGATCTAAGGGCTGGCTGGTGCTGCTTTAGAGAAAGGGACCCAGGATTGTGTAACAGAGGATGAGAGAGGATGAGTCGCAGAGGGCTTGGAGGATGAGGGTATTAAAAGGGAGGAGAGAGGGGAGGGTGAGTGAAATGGTGGCGTGCTGGGGCTTCCTCAGGTATCTCCTCTTTATCTACCAGCCCCCGAAGCAAACAAAAACCTTCTGCGAAGTCTACAAAACCCTAAAACATGTGTTTGGGGTTTTACAGAAACCTTTGAAAGGGCTGGCCTGTGGATATTCCCAAATGAATAGAGACAAGGCTTGTATTCAGGAGAGCTGACCCCACGAGCACACTGCCCAGAGGAGCAGCAGACGGCTCTGGGAGGAAGTGGTCCTCGAGGGTAGAATGGGTGGCTGTGGTCCTCTAATTAGGTTTTATAGGCTAAGAGGCCTCAGTTGTTGCTTGAGTTACACTTATAAGACTTTCTCCAAATTACTGCACTCATGTTTTTTCTTTTAGCTGGACTGTTTCAAGTAGAGAAGAGGAAAATGAGTCTAGTAGACGCTTGACATGCAAATGAGAAACTTTCTGAGGCTTTCTCAAATCCTCATCTTCGTGCATCTTGCCATAGCCCGCGATCTCCTGCACACTGAAGTGCGGGTAATAGTATCTGCCCACCAGGGCTCTTTGTGAGGGAAAAGTGAAATCACGTACCAAGTGGAGCTACAGCTCCACAGAGAACCTGATGCCAGGCAGTCAGCTAAGCTCACTCATTAGCTAAATAACTTGCTTTTCAGAATATGATCCAAATTGGTGCTTCAGCAAACTTTTTTAAAAGATAGCATAACATGGCCTTTGGAGGGTAGTGTGAAAATAACTGAAACCCCAAATGTGAAAATTCCATGTGTCAAAAGTGACCTGTGTCAAGCGATGTATTCAGAGTATCTTCCTTATCCTCTGGGTTTGAAACCCTCAGGTCTTTACCTGTCGGCCGTCAGTTTCACACTGAAAAGAGATGCACTGTCCAGAATAATAGTGCCCTCTTCTTCCGCCAGCTGTTTCTTCCAGCCAGTAATGATCTCATCTCTGAGGCTTAATGCTCCCTTCCACTGATTAATATCCAGGAGCAGGCAGTAACTATTGATTTGATCTCCACTCCTTGTCTCTTGTGCCATCAGCAGAGCTAGAAGGAGATGTCTAACTGTGGCGGGAGTCATGCTGAGGACTGAGGGAAGGGCTGGGACCAAAGATCAAAGCTTGGCTGGATGTCAGGTTTATGAGCTAAGATCATCTTGTTTCTGTCTTCCCGGGGGGGGAGGTGTGAGAGACAAGAACTCTACTCGTTTGATTAAAGAACATGAATCTTAACATAGAAAGAATGAGAGAGACTGGTATTGTAAATAATTTGGGTCATAAACACATTGTAAGCATCCGTGGGCGAGCCGGAACTCCGAGATTGCACGTTTATACCATCTACGTGAGTCCCTGTGCTCCCGGCATGGGATGATTGACTCTCCTTGGAAAGTGACCAGCTCAGGTCCCCCAGGCCTCTGAAGATAAGACAGTGGAAGCAATGACAAGAGGGGAGAGGCTGAGAAACTGCATTCCCAGGACGATCAGAGGGGATCAGCAGAATGGCTCAGGAATGTTGTTTCTTGCAGGAAAGACGTGGCATTATCTCAGAACCATCTGGTGGCAGCAGGAACGAGAAGGGGGAAGGAGGCTGTGAGCAGTGGTCACGTAGCCTTGTCTTACTGTTTCCAGACGCCCACGATCAAGCTATTTCCTGACAGCAGTGGGTCAGCTGATGGCCCAGGCTCAGGAAAATGGAGCTTCAAGGAATCAGAGAGATGATCTGCAGAGGCTGGAGGATTCCTCCAGCAAGAAACCTTAGAGATGCTAGCTGAAGCTTCCTGGAACGTGGACAATGTCCCCAGACTTGCGGAGAGTATAGGGTGTTTTTGATCTTTCAGTGTGAGACCAGTGACTCAGACAGGCCGACTCGTCGGAGCCTCAGTGTCAGATGGCGTTCTTGGACACCAGGGCTTGACCGGGCCTGTATGTACGGCTTTTAGCCCACATTAGTGATTACAGAACTGTTGGATTAGTTCCCAACTTTAAAGTTTCAAGGTATTTCACACACAATGCAGGTTTCTGGCTCCTCTGATACATACGAAAATCTGG
Organism: Camelus bactrianus; assembly: GCF_048773025.1. NCBI lineage: Eukaryota > Metazoa > Chordata > Mammalia > Artiodactyla > Camelidae > Camelus > Camelus bactrianus. The sequence goes on from NC_133551.1 coordinate 30,030,797, forward strand.
CAACTCTGAGCCCACATTCTCACTGAGCAACATTTGGCTGGGAAGCCAGGGATGAACGCTCCACTCCCCCACCTTCCCCATCTAACCACTTCACTTAAAGGCCCCGCAGGCATTTGCTTCATGACTCCTGCCCTAGAATGCAATGTCAGTGATAACAGGGAACTCAAGCATGGGTCCCGAGTGGACCTCTGTCCCCAGCACATATCCGCATAAGGCTGAGTAGTGCAGACGTTTAATAAATATTTCTTTAATAACAGACAGGGAATGAGGACAGTTCTGTCGAAGCAAAGCAGATCTGCATTTAAATCCAGGCTGTGTGATCTTGGGAAAACAATGAAACTTTCTGAGCCTGTTTTCCTCCTTTATGAATGAAAGATAAAAGTACTGACCTCATGGCACAGTCAGAGAGAAGGAATGCAAAATGCTTTGCGTAGTATTGCACTGAGCGAGCACCCAGGAAACATTTGTTGAACGGCTGAAACCATGTCCAGTCACGGGGTTGTGATCCATGGGCCTCTTTTGTTGGATAAAGTAGAAATTTGTTTCATTATTCAAGCATGGGAATTGCAATGAGCCAGAAAGGAATCACCAATGGTAACCAAAACAGCGGTTCTCATAGGGGTGAGGGATTGCTGGGCAGCGAAGGATGACTTGTGCCTCCATTTCATTGTTGACCATCAGGGCAACAGGCAGGGAGCTGCTGAATGAATTACAAGGGTAGAGGCGGGGGTGATGAGGACAGGCTTTGGAGATGTGCAGTCTGCGCCAGACACTTTGCAGGGCTACTAAATACATTTGAGACCTCAGTTTCCTCCACTGGGAAATGAAGATCATGATGCTCACTGTTTGGGTTTTGATCTGATTAGTGCATATGCAAATCCGTGTCATGTGCTTAACAGGCCAGCAAGCACCTGAGAGATGCCCGGCAAATGAGGTCCTGACTGATGTGGGAGGGAAAGAGCTGCTTTGAAGTCCACAGCCCTGAGTGCTGTTCTCTATTCCCTCACTTCACCGTGTGACCCCGGGCCATCCACCTTCCTGCCCTAGGACTCTGTTTGTGGCCACATGTGAGAGCAAGTTTGTGCCGTGGACACTGTTCAGTGCCACCCAAACCACCTTCAAAACAAAGGCATTCAGTGCCCCCAGCAGCTGGGAGTGTTGGTTGCTCATGGCCCCATGGCTGACTTCCCCTTGGAGAATTGCTCTCAGCCAAGTGTAACCGCCTCCTCCAGGATTCCACACACACTCCCTCTGCCTGTGGGTCATGCAGAGGTTCAAAGTACACAGAAGCTAATTTAGGACATCTCTGAAGGGCCAGAGTCAGCTCAATTCTCTGTTTCATAGTAATTCAGCTTCTCCCCCTGGTTCCCTCAACCCCTTATAGATGTTGCCAAGAATATCTCAGAATGTGTTTCCGGGGAATCTGACTAATGGCACTTTGGGTGATTTCAGCTCAGTCTCTCTCAGCTCACAATTGTTTGGCTTGCGGTATTGAGGGCTTAGATGACCAGAAGTTGGCCTGTATGATGAAGGAAGATCAAAGATATCTTCCTACGAAATCCTTAATATAGACTCTAGACAGTTCTATGAGAATCTTAAAATAATGTGTGATCAAGGCAAATATTTCCTGGAAGGCCCTGAGGATTCACGGAAGTGGCAGACCTCCTCATGTGTGGCTGGCGCAGGACTTGCAAGTTTGAGACACATACAGTGCAGCTCAGTCAGATGCACTTTTCAAAAGCTTACACAGAAACCTGGAGAGGAAATCCTGCCTCAGACCTGGGGGAATTGATCAAGGTTTTTTCCCCCAAATGCAAAGGCATGTTCTGCTAAGACTGTACCTTCTTGGCTGCCAACAGGAGGAACAGATTTTGGTATCTGTTGCCTCCCTTCTAGAGAGAAGAAATGAGGCAAATCAGCTGGGCTGGGAGAGGCAGTGCCGTCCACAGCACCACCTCTTGGTAGCAGCTTTCTACCTAACATCAGGCCTGTCTGCTCCAGGACTTGTGAGGGGGGCCTGCCCTTTCCTGCAGAGAAGTCGGCATCCTGACCAATGCAGGACGACCCCCAGATACCGCTTCTGTACCCACAAGGGGACAGTGTGTTCCGCCCCGCAGAGCACAGGTCTAGGTCCCTCCAAGGACAGAGCGTGCAGAAGGAGCCACAGCGGCAGCTGGTGTTTGCACACGCCCTCCCTGGGGACCCAGTGCTCAGAGTCACGAGTCCTCCATCTGGTTCAGAAGGGAAGATGTGGAGCTGAGAAGCTAAATTCGTCATTCACGGACTCCCACGAGAGGGAAAACACCCTGTCTAGACCCTCAGGAGGCCAGGATGCGGGGATGGTTTTAGGGTCTCAGCACATCAGGGGAAGAGGAGGAGGCCCTCCTCCAGAGAGTCCCAAGATGTCAGGAAGAGGCAAGGACATGTCTTGGAATCAGAAAACTGACTTCCTTGGGCAGGTTCTTTAACTCCATTTTATTTCCCCTTCTGTCCAACAGGGGTGCTAGTAAGGCTCCTGGCTTCACAGGCTGCTGTGAGGACTAAGAGAGGTCCCATGTCCAGGGCACTTAGCTCAGACCCGGGCCCTCGGCATGTACCTTCTAAGCATCACTGTCTTTAACCTCATCCTCCAAAGTGGCTGAGCTGAGACGTGCAAGCTGGAGGAATCTGGCTTCTAAGTGCCTTTAGGTCAAGTGTTTACCAGGAGTCGGTTTAAAAAGCCCTGTAACACAGAGTGACTCCTACCTGTAACTGTTATTGCATCCTGACTGGGTTGCCCTTCTGCATTTAAAGTCTGAATCACCATCATCAATAGAAAACAACTCTCTCTCCCTTTGATTTGTTGAGAGTGCACTGTGTGTCATCTCATTAAATCCCCATGCTCACTAGTGAGTGGGGCAACTCCATCACATGGAATGAAAGTCTCATGGAAAGGGAATGCTAGAAGAGAAGAAGAAAAATGGAGTAGAAGCAACATAGTAGTAAAAAAAAGATTTATTCAAGAGTACATATGGGACCCCCACCCCTTGCCCCCGTGACCCCTAACCACCGGGGTGCACTCTCTGGGGCCTAAAGGTACTTCAGTAACAAGTAGTGAGAGCTGGCCACCGCTCACACTCACGTTAGGCAGTCCTGAACTAGCTCCTTGTCAAAGCTCTTGTGTTTTGTTATAAGACACCTGCAATATCCTTCTTCATATCTCTGGGCCAGGAATGTGCTTTGCCAATGAACACAAACTTCAGCTCTTATCCCTTGACTCTCCTAGACATGGGAGTTCACCTTTTTAATTAAACTGTTCAGCTCAGAAAAATCCGGTTTGTCTGTGGGAACACAGAAGGGCTGCTTTGTGAGCATTTCTCAGAAGCTTGCTTGGGGTTTTCCCTAATCAGAGCCAGAGCTCTCTGTGATACATTCCATTTCTGTGGGATAAGCCAGAACCCTCCCAGATTTCTTTTGCTTTGGAGAGGTCCCTAAACACAGGAACTGCCTGTCTGCTGCCTGCCTTTGCTTTTTCCCTCTCTCTCTCTCTCTCTCTTTTTTTCCCCTCCCATCAATTTGTGTGTGTGTGTGTGTGTGTGTGCACGTATTTTAATTCAAACTTACTTCCAAGTCTTGGCTTTATCCCTGTATGTGCCCTTGGGCAAGTTAACCTCTCTGAGTCTCAGTTTCCCTCTCTAAAATGTATAAAGTGATGTCCAGCACTCCTTTCAGCCCTAAAATCAATTTTAACTCTAAAACTCAGGATCGTAAATAAGAGCTTGGGCATCGGAGTCAGTGGGACTGAGTGCGACTCCCACTTACTTTGCCACTTACTCCATGGCCTTGGGTGCACGTTCTTTGGGCCTCAGTTTTTCCAACGTGGAGCTAGAACGGACCTTCTACGGTAAGAGGATTGGCTGTGGCAGTGGCACTGGGTACCCTGACTATGTGCCTGATTCCGCTCTAAGCTCTTTATGTGTGTTGACTCATTTAATTCGCACGGTATCTCTGTTACAAGACATTTCACTTTGTGAGTGTCTCTGCTCGTTTTTCTAGCTCGATGAGAGTTTTTCTTTGCTTATTTTAAACTTAATTCCATCACTCCCTATTTTTGATCTACTTACAACTAAAACACCAGTGGCTTCTCTGCCTTCATTCAATATGTTCTTTAAAAATATATTGTCAAGTCTGCGGCTAGGAACACAACATGAAGGAAATAGTGCTAAGCGTTTGTACGTTATAATGGGAGACTGTTTCTGAAATATACAAATGGCTGAAGGCAACGCCGGACAAACGAAATCTGAGTCTTCGAGGGTAGGGCCAGATATTATTTTTTTTTTTTTAAGTTTCCCTGTTTATTCTAACAGTCGACCAGGACTGAAAACCACAGACCTGTGTCACAGGTCTAGGGACACCTTTATAGACTAAAAAGCCAGGAAGGGATGTGGGTAAGGTGGTTATCACCAATGACTCCATCTTATCAACGCACCCACATTTCTGCAATTAACCTAATTGTCAATCTCCCTGTAAAATCAGAATACATTATTTTTAGCACGTTCCTAATCAGGCTGCTCCAGTAACCCTCTCAGGCAAGTGCTGGCTCCCAGTGATGACCATTTTCATGCCAAGATGTTTAGAAATCCACTCTAGGGTTTTGCCCAAATCAATGGCACAGGCTTATCATTTCTGAAGTCCAGCTTTTTGAAAATGAGACATTTTGCTTATTTCCAGTCTTCTGGAGCCTTACTCTATACTTGTCAAAGATAATTTAAAAAATGTTTCCGTCAACAGACTTGCAACTTCCTCAGCCCTATGGGCTATAGCACCTATGTATTCAAAGGCTAATGGTTAATTAAAGAAACTCTGTGACTTTTCTGTTCCTTGCCTGTTTCAGGTTATGCATGCATGGAAACCCTGGGGGTAGCTGGCACTGAGAGCTCACAACAGCTAGCTCTCTCTGAGGGAATCCCCTTCACAAATCCTCTCTTAATCTGCAGCACCCCAGCTATTCACCCCTCAGTGTGTTTGAGTCATCCAGAGAGCTCCTGACTGCTGCTGTTTGCAGGGCTTCTCAGTGGATGGACAGACTCCAAATTTGCTTCAGTGTCTAAGATCTAATCTATCTTAATGCTTCAGTTTGCATTCTCTTACATTACTGAGGTGATTGGGTTAATAGCCCATTTATCAAACCTGGTGAATGAATGCAAAGCCCCAAACTGCCCACTTGGTTGTTTCCGTAAAGGTCTAGTGCATAGCCAACTGGTATTCTCCAAAATATCCCGCTGTGTCCTGGAAGCCTGATTGAACAGAGCCTCTGTGTTGGCTGTCAGTTCCCTGTGCTGAGAGTTTTCACAGTACACAGAAAACAGGTCACAAATCTGTTGTGGAAAGATGAAATCAACGGGTCTTTCCTTCCTTCTCACTTTAAGGTAATTTTTTTCCATCCTTCTCACTTTAAGGTAATTTCACTTTTATTATCCCATCATCATATTCCCAAATTTCCTTTACATACGAAGGCAGTTTATAATTACGGAGTCTCTCATGTGCTAGATTGTTTAACTTTAGTTCCTGCAATCCTCGCAAAATCTCTGGAAGGTGAGTGCCGTTTTGTCTATTCTAAGGCTTGGGAAGCAAGCTGAGATTCTGAGTTATTAAGTAAACTGCCTACCTTCTGACAGACAGCAAGTGGCAGATCTGAGACTCAATCTTGGATCAATCTGAGCCACTTTGCTTTCTGTAGCCTCAGTTAGAACGGCCACCTCTGGCCTGTCCCAGGCCCACATCATTAATGGACAACAATACTTATTTCTACTGGATCCAGATCCACCCACAGAGCCCCTAGCACATTATTACTATCCAGAATTGGCAGGCAAGGGGCAGACTGTTTGTCATCTCTTCACAGCATGATGGGTACTGGCGTATAAACTGTATCCTAAACAGATCACTTAAATTTTTAGTCTATCAAAAATTCTTAATTCCTTTTAACCAGATCTCTCTCCGCTCTCTTAGCTCAAAGACTAATCTTATGTGTGCACATAATGCTCTGCACACTCTGGCCCCTTCCTAGCTTTCCGACTTTATCTTGAATCTCTTTTCCCCTCTATTTCTGTCCTCTAGACACAGTGTGACTCTTTCAGTTCCTCAAATAGTTTATGCTCCTTTGCCCCTCAGGGCCTTTGCACATGCTGCCCTTTCTCTCTGTAACATTTATTCTCTCCTTCTTTACCTGGTAACTTCTCTTCTTCCTTTAGACCTCTTCCTACTGTCTCTCAAGCCCCAGCTAGACCAGATCAGAGACCCATCTATCACTTTGAGCACTATAGAACTTTTTTTTGTGCAGCTGATCAAATTCCTCATCTGTAAAATCCCTCCCTCACAGAATTGCTGGGGAGACATGAAGGCTAATGAATCTGAAGCACCGACCCAGCACAGAGACTGGCCTGTTGTACCAGAATTCTTCCTTTCCCCGGGGGAACACGGCATACTTGGGAAAACAATAGTGAGTTTCTTCAATCAATTTATATGATTAAAATAGCTGGCATTATGTCATGGCCCATGGTTCTAAATATTCCCCCCATATTAACCCATTTTAAACTCACAAGAGCCCTATGAAGCAAGCTCTAATATTAACAGCCTCATTTTACTTATGAGGAAACTGAAGTTCAGAGAGATTAAGTAACTTGCCCAAAGTCACACAGCTGATCATGATTGGGCCAGGATTTAAACGCAGTCAGCTTATACTCTTAGACCACTACACGATACTAACTCTTGGCTGGAAAATTAGCAAGGAATCATAGGCAGTGGAAAGATCATTAGCTTTGAAAAGAGAAAAATCTCCCGGTTTTACTATTCGCTGATCATGCCCCCGGCCTCCAGGGTGAAAGGCAAGTGAGAGGACGGGTGTGAAACCCCTGTATACCCTGGGCATCTGACAGACAAAGGCTGGCCCTTTCCTTTCATGACAATCAGTCTAGCGCAATTTCTCTTTCTTCTAGAAATATGTAAACTTTGAGTTTTCTTGGCGATAACCAGGACTGGGTAAAGAGAACGCTGGCCATTGTCCCGCTCCAGAGTTTCTCAGATAAAAACTGTTGACGCTGAGCCCACACGCAGCTGGAAATTCCCAGCAGGATAACGGCATAGGCTCTCACCCAGCACAGATTTCCCCTGAATTCTACAGGGTTTCAACACATCGGAGGCTCTTAGAGAGCAAAGCCTGAGTTTCCAGAAATGCGGAGCCCAGCACGGGGGAGGGGAGCACTGCTCCTTTGAATAGGAGGGAGTCTTGGTGATTGAGTTTAGCAAACAGGGCTCCAGCCAAGCTGCCCCTGCCCTTTAGAACTGTCATGAATGTCTCTCTAGGAACCTCCTTCACATAGCAACATCCAGAGTGGTGGTTTAAGAGAAAAAAAAATTTTCTGACATCTGCTCAGTGAACCCTCCGGGTCCTTGGTACCTGGCCAGGCTTCCTTCAGCTCCAGGAACTCCCTGGGGGTGAGAAGCACACAAGGATTTCTCTGATCAGGGCTTTCCTCTGAAGTCCCATGTTTTGCTAGGCAGTGGACTCTGTCCAAAGGGTGCCTGTGACTTGCCGCAGTCCCGAGCCCAGGTATGGCACATTGGGCAATGTCCTGGCCTGGGTCAGCTTGCCCTGTAAAACAAGGACCACATTTCAGGTCTGCAAGACTGAGGGGAGAGGAGCCGGGGCCCCTGTCAGCAGGAGTGCAGAGGCCGTGGCACCAGGCTCGTGAAGACTTGGGCCTGGGAAGGCAGCACAGGCTGGGGGAACCCTCACCGCTGGAACAGGCAGGAGGTAAACAGGATTCTTTGCCTTAAGATCTTACACAAGTGACTTAGCCTCTCTGAGTTACAACTTTGCCAGTGAGAGATCTTAATGCCCTCCTCACAGGGCCCCGGGGAAGATTAAGAAGGTAATTTAGAGAGTAAAAGCATGAGGCAGAAACTCAATCGGTAGCTTTTCACTTATTCCTTTCCTCTTCTCTTCTTTTTTTTTTTTTTTTTAAATGGAGGTACTGGGGATTGAACCCAGGACCTCGTGCATGCTAAGCACATACTCTACCACCGAGCTATTTCCCTGCCCCACTTCTCTTCTAATATAAATGCAAATAATGGATCTGGCTCCCAGGAAGATGAAAAGAGAAAGAAAAAATAATAATTCAGTGCTACTCAGACTCTACACAAGGTATCATTTTTTCTTCTCCAAACGCTACAAGTTGGGGATTATTATTCACCCCATTTTACGTATGAGAAAACTGAGACTTGGAGAGGATAAGTAACTTGCCCATCAGCACTAGGAAGCGGTGGAGCTGGGACATGAACACAGGCCTCCCGTCCTAAGCTCACCCACCACCCAGGCGTGTCTGACATCCATGAACTGAGCTGGCCGCTCTCGGCCCAGCAGCTGGGGCCAGGCCTCCGTGCAGCCCTCCTGGGAGATTTTTCTCACAGCTGAGAATTCTTCTCAGCAAAGTTCTGCCACTTCCTCTCTTGGTTTAGTCTCAACTTCACCCTTTTCTTTTGCAGCTGTAGAGTAGCCCTGTTAGCCATCCACTCTCAGCCACACGAGGAGAAAACGCACACTAGGGCAGGAATACGGGCTTGGCGATCTAGACACTCCTACTGAGAATGTCCAAGTTAGTCCGGGCCAGTCCAGGCCTGAGGCTGGAGGCAGCTGATGAATCTGGCTCTGGTCCTTCAGGACGTGCTTCTGTTCTCTGGGCCAGTTCACCCGCCTCGGTCGGTGACTGCTCATCCTCTGTCCGGGCCTGGGCCTTGCTTTGTCAGTTTCCTTCCCCCTCCCATTGCCCAACCCTGCTTTCCACTTCCCGCAGTCCTCGGGTCTTGGTGATACCCTCCACTTTGGAGTTTTAAGGTGTCGAGAAGGAATGGCCAGAGCTTGAGATGAATGGGAAAATTGCCACTGGCCTTTCATGTTCCCAAAGCACCAGGGCTGCAACGGGGTCCTTAAATATAAAAAGCTCAGTTTCCAGCCTTTCTCTGCTGCTACATAGGTCCATTTTCTTACCCTGTAACACTGTCCCTAGTCTTAATTCTTACAGTCTTACCATAATTTTAATGACCCAGAGGTTCATGTTGTTCATAACTTTTTCTTTCAAAACTTCTTCAGCTATTCTCACTGCTTTGTCCTTTCAGATGAATTTTAAAATCAGTTTGTTAAATTTCCCTCCCAAACTACCATCAATTCTTTTTTGAAATTACATGAAGTTCATACATGAACTTGAGGTGAGTTTAGATTATTATGATATTGAGTTTACCACCCAGGAGTATAGTGTATATTGCCACCTAGTAAAGTCTTCCTTTATGCCCTTCGGTAAAATCTCCAATCTCCTATCTATTTCCTCTTAAGGATGTTCCTACATATTTTTAAATACTTTTGCTATACTCTTGTAAGTGCAATTATATTTTTCATTACACTTCCTCTGTGGTTGTTATTTCATGCTGCTTATTTAGCTTTAAACATTATTGTTTTCATACTGGTCATTTAGCATTAAATAATCAATGGTAATAATTTAGCTTTAGGTGAGAGCATACAAATCATATGTAAATAGCATTTCTTCTCTCTTAGTGGTGCTGGGCAGCAGGGCATTGGTTTTTTTAATTTATTTTTAAAACTTTTTGTTGTTGAAGTATGGTTGGTTTACAATGTTGTGTTAATTTCTGGTGTATGGCATAGTGGTTCAGTTTTATTTACATATATAATACATATATATATATATTCCTTTTCATATTCTTTTTCATTATAGGCTATTACAAGCTATTGAATATAGTTTCCTGTGCTATACAGTAAGACCTTGTTGTTTATCAATTTTATATATAGTAGTATGTATCTGCAAATCCTGAACTCTGAATTTATCCCTACCCTCTTCCTCCCCTGCTGGTACTAACCATAAGTTTGTTTTGTGTGGAATACTACTCAGCCATAAAAAGAATAAAATAATACAGTGACATGGATGGACCTGGAGATCATCACACTAAGTGAAGGAAGCCAGAAAGAGAAAGACAAATACCATATGAGATCACATATATACAGAATCTAAAAAAATACACAAATGAACTTACTTACAACACAGAAACAGACTCCCAGACAGGACATTCAGTTTTATTCCTGCTCCTAAGCTCCAGCCACCCATCACATGTACAGCGTTCATCCGTGCACACATTGGGTGCCCTCCATTTGCCCAGTGCTGTGCTGGGCACTGGGGCCCTGCAGCTTCTGACTTAAAGTCACCTTTCCAAGTTTGTCCTTCAGAGCCCTCTGCCTGCTTCAGCCACAGTGAGAGGTGGGGTGTGTGTGTTAATAACCTTTTCTGGCAGCCTTGTGACGCTCCCTTGGAGGCTTCCCGGATTTGGCAGCGTGGGCTTCCATTTTAATTAGCTTCTCAGGAGGTGTTTGCACAATTCATAAGACAAACAAGCCTGCTTTAGAAGCGAGAAGCCCAGCGCCTAGTGGCCTGGTCTCCTGAGTAAAAGCTCCTGAGAGCAGTGTTTCTGGGAAGGGTGATCTGAACTGTGATGGGGGAAATGGTGGGTTTGGCTCAGCTCATCTTCACAGTCCATCAGAGGCTTGACTGTTTCTGGAAGTGAGCCGCATGCTAAGCCCTGTAAGAGACCCAATAGGAAAAAAAATCAGCAACACTGACCCTGTCTTTATTTCAGATTTTAATGTTGTTTTTTTAAATTATTGACTTAGGCTCTCATTTTGATTTTTGGAAATATTTTATTAACATGTGTGTTTCTATTATTAATTTACTATTTATTTCTACTGCTGAGGATTTTGTTTTGGTTTGGTTTGGTTTTTTTGCACTCTCTTAAATCTTGCAGCTGAGTCGAGGGCCTTCCTCTCCTCATCCAGGACCTGACCCTCCTGGGAATGCCTCCGGAGTGCCAGTGAGTTGAACGGTGGGTCCCTCAAAGATGTTAGCTTTATAGCCCCGGAGTCAATAAATGTGACCTGATTTGGGAAAAGGGTCTTTGCAGGTATAATTAAGGATCTCAGGATGAGATCCTCCTGGATTATCAGGTGAGCCCTACAACCAGTGATGGGTGTCCTGATAAGAGAGAAGCCGACACAGAAGAGAAGGCAGTGTGAAGACAGAGGCAGAGACTGGAGCTGCGAGAGCAGGAGCCCAGGAGCGGGCAGCAGCTGGGAGAGGCAAGGAGGATTCTTCCTCAGAGCCTTTGGAGAGAGCACAGCTCTGCCAGCAACTTGATTTTAGAATTCTGGCATCCAGACCGTGAAAGAACACATTTCTGTTGTTGTAAGCCACCAAGTTTGTGGTCACTTGTTATGGCGGCCCTTGGAAACTATTACCGCTCCGAAAGCAGGTGTGTCGGTGATAAGTTTGTAAACCAGGTTGAGAAGAAAGCTCAACCATCAGGTCCAAGCCAGGGCAGCTGCAGCTACTGCCACGTGTGTGGAGAGAAATAGAAGCAGAAAATAAAAAGTTAAAGACAGTTTCTGGTGGGCTAAATGTGCGTGTGTGTGTACGTGTCTGTTGACTTGTCAAATATTTGAGTACGTTCCATTTGCCAACCCTTTGTGTAGGTAGCACGTGGCCCCACGCACACGTGCATGTGGCTGCCAAGCACAGACATGCATGATTTCAATCAAACCTTAAAAGACAGACTAACTTATGAAGCAACTGCAGAATTCTAATCAGCTTTTCCCAGAATACTTGCCACATCTCTTCCAGCTTCTTAAGGAGACCTAGCTAAAGCTTCTCTCTGTGGTTTCATAACACCTTCTGTTTTCTGCTAACATGGTACTTTCCCCACTGTGTAGTAAGGAAAGATTCCCTTACCTGCCTCCTACCCCCATTAATGGTGGGCTCTGTGAAGTCAATCTGTTTCCCGTGCGCTCTCTCTCCTTCTCTTTCTCTCTCTATATGTATATAGTATATATATATATATATATTTAGTTAGTTAATTATTATTATTATCATTGAATATAAAGCTTTTAGCAATGTAGCATTCTTATACATTCTTCAAAATACATTGGTAACAAACTGTACTTCTGGAAAAATGATGGAGTCGAAATGGTATAAAAAGTTGTTAGCTTTAAGCTAGGTAAATGTTAAAGGTTTGTTGTCAAAAATGCTGACATTGGTTTTGATCTAAAGATGTCCTTTTTTACATACACACATAAGAAAAGCCTTACAAGAGTGCACTTTTATTTCTTCACTCTCGATATTTGTTACTATAGTTGTCATTCATTTTACTTTTACATATCTCAGAAACTCCATGCTACATTGTTTTCATTTTTGCTTAACGAGGCAATTAGCTTTTAAAGAGGTTTTTTTTTTTTTTTAAACAAGAAAAGAGTATATATTTAATGGTATACTGACCATTTCTGGTGCTCCTCATTTCTTGGTGTAGAGCCAAGTTTCCATCTGGTTTCCTCTTCCTGTTGCGTGAGGATTTCCTCTAACATTTCTTGCAGTGTGAGTCCATTGGCCAAGTGATCTTCCACCTTTTGTATGTCTGAAAAAGCCTTTGTTTCTGCTTCATATTTGAGAGGTCTTTCCACTTGGTGTAGAATTCTTGGCTAACAGTTTTTCTTCCAGTACTTTAAAGGTGTTGTTCCATTGTCCCCTTGCTTCCATTATTTCTGACAAGAAATCTGTGCACATGTGTATCTTTGCTCCCCTGTACATAACCTGGTTCCCAGTCCCACCCACTTTGGCTGCTTTAAAAAAATCTTTTTAATCACTGGCTTTAAGCAATTTGATTATGATGTGCTTTGATGTTGTTTTCTTCAAGTTTCTTGTTCTTGGGCCTTGCTGAGCTTCTTATATATGTGGGCTTATAGTTTTCATCAAATTTGGAGATTTTCCAGAATTTATTTTTAAAAGTATTCTAATGACCCCCTCCCCCTCCCTCAGGGAATCCATCCACATATGATTAGCCCCTCTAGGTTCCCAAAGCGCAGTGATGAGTTGTTCATTTCTTTTTTTTTTTTCTAATTCTCCTCTTTTTGTGTTTCATTTTGAATACTCTCCATCACAGTCTTTAAGTTTATTAATCTTTTCTTCTGTAATGTCTAATCTGCTATTAATCCTATGTAATGTATTTTTAGATCTTTCTTATCTCTTCTTAACATTTTGAACATAAGGAATCCAGCATTAACTGTATTCCTACTCCTAATTCTGATATTTCTGCATTTCTTCATTATGGGTTATAGTCTCTTACTTCTTTCCATGCCTGACAAATTTTCAATAGATGCCACACATTTTGAATTTTTCCTTGTTTGGTGCTGGATACTTTGTATTCCTATAAATATTCTTGAGCGTTATTCTGTGATGCAGATATTTGAAAACACCTTCTATAGTCTTTCTTTTAAGATTTATTAGATGAGACCGTAGCAGTGCTGCAGTCTAGGCTGATTATTCCTCACACGGCGCAGTTTCTTCCTGAGTACTCTAATGCCCCATGAATCATGAGATTTTTTCCAGTTTGGCTGGTAGGTATATGCACTCTTTCCAGCTCTATGTGAGCACAGGGCACTGCTACCTCTTATCTGTTCCAACAATTCTTACCCTTGTCTTGGGTTGTTTTCTCATAGGTCTCTGCTGATCAACAGTCTCCCATATGCTTGAGAAGGGCTTTCTTCAGAAGTCTGAAGTTCTTTCTCTGTGCAAGTCTCTCCTTTCTGGTACTCCATCCTGAGAACTCTAGCCACCTTGTTCTCCCCTGACTCTCAGCTCTGCCTCTTCAACTCAGGGAGTCAGCTGGGCTCTTCTTGGGTTACTTGGCTTGGAAATTCTCTCATGGGAGATTGTTGGGCTCACCTCACTTGTTTGCTGTTTCTCAGAGATCACTTTTCTTCATTGACTAATACCTAGGGTTTTGAAAACCATTATATTATAATTTGTCAAGTTTTTTTTTTTTTTTTGGTGGTTTCAGGCAGGATGATAAACCTAGTTAATTTATATTAACTGGAAGTAAAAGTCTGAGACTGCCTTTTCAAATTCCAAACGTTCCAGCTCCTGATAAAGTCTGATTCAGAATTTGTATTTTGCAAAAGCAAGGTATTCTGATGGCTATGCCTTCTTGTAAACCAGAGGACTAGGTCTTTGATCTTCAGAGTATTGACCATGTACCAGAATCATCTGGGAGCTTGCCAAAAATACAGACTCTTCATGCCTCACCCAAGAGCTATTGATTCAGAAGCTGCATTTTAATAAATTCCCAGTCAATTTGTATGCACATTCAAGTTTGAGAAGTACCAGACTGGCTAATTTCAAAGTTCCCTTCTAACTAAAGCTCTTTGTGCCTGTGAAATGGATAAGATGGTTTCTAAGGGAATAAGGTACATTGTGGAATAGTTGTAGTACGTTAGACATACATTTCTAGGGTAGTTTTGTCATATTAACTACAAAAGACCTAACAAAGGGAAAAATAAAAGTGATAACAACATAAGGACAAATACTTGACTGACATTTATTTTTGCAATTACTTGATTATTGTTTCTTTATACGGTTTATGTATTTCTTTTGTTTTTCACCAGTCTATCCCAAGAGCTCAAACAGTGCTTGGCATGTGTCAGGCATTCAGTAAACAGCTCTTGACTGACTGATTGATCAACAGACTGAAAGGGTAGGCACACTGTCAGGGTGGGTATTTATATGCCTCTGAGAGGGACATTTTAGACCCAGAGAGCTCAAAAGGGGCAGAAATAATTTGACTCAGAGGAGATGGCTCACACTACTGGAGAAACATTAAATTCAAGAGAATTTGATAAAGGAGGCTGTCAGAAAGTTTTTCCAATAATTCAGTAAACATTATAACTAACGAAGTAATGAAGGGTATAGCAGTTCCATGTATTTGCAAAAAAAAAGGAAGAGCTTGTTAAGGAGGAAACAGCAGGCAGTTTTGGAGAAGGAGACCGTGCCAACTCCAAATTCACAGTAATTGAGGAAACAAGCCCCTGGGCAGTGGCTTTGCATACAGGGAGAGCCAGACTTTCAGGCCCTGTAGGTCTCAGTTGGCGTCTCAGCTTTTCATCTGTCCGGTGGAATGACTTGAGGCACTTCCCTAGTTTTCTCAGAGCCTCTGTCTTTACAATAGAGCTGGTGGAGATGATTGTGGTCTTGGTAGTGGTGATGCTGTCAAAGCTGACGGCACATAATTTGCATCTCAAGGAGTCTTTGTGATAATCAAATGCAGTGATGTCTATGAACAGCTACTGTAATGTTTATAAAGTGCTATACAAATGGTCATTATTCCTGGATTTTAGAAAGGAAATGAAAAAAAAAAAAAAAAACTCAGTTGAATGCACAAGGATGCTCGGAAGAGTTCAGTTTGTAACATAATAGGTATTTTAAAAAATGGTAAGAACAGGAACAACTTTCCCAGAATGAATATAAAAGTTTGAGACTGTAAGAGACAAGTCAAGAAAGTCATTTAATGAATATGCTTAGCAAGCAAATGATGAGAATAAGCTAGGAAAATTGCCAGGGATAATAGAGGGAAGTCTTCAAAACGCTGATGAAAATCAAGCCAAAGAAAACACACACAATCAAGGAAGGACAGGGAAGTCTTACCGCTTGGTCAATAGTGTAGAAGTAATACACTTCACAGGAAAACTCTAATCTGATCATTCTCACTTCCTATCTTCTCTTTCTTTCCTACTTGCCCATCTTTCTATCCTATGAGGGAGAATGAACTTCATGCTGAAGAGGGAGAGAACAAATGGTGTTTGTGTTGTAAAGGAGATAAAAAAAAAAAAACAAAACAGTCAAAGAAATAGAAACTCCCAGCATCCAACTTCTCATCTCGTATTTGAACTTCCCCTGTGAAGGAAAAGCCAGGCTGGGCTAACAAGATAACTCACAAATCTAAGTATCGGAATACTGATCTGAGTTCTGCTGGACTAACTTGTAAATCTAAGTTAATTAGTGTTGGTTTGCTGTTCATGTTTTTTGCTAGCCAGCCGGATTTTCAAAGAGATATATCTGGCTTTGGAATGTTGGTTTGCTGCCTCCCTGCCTCCACTTTTGTGATAATGATGCTGCTAAAGCTGTTCCATGCCTATTGGCCGAATACCCCAAGCTTGTACTTAACCCTATAAAACCTCATGCGCACGTCTTGGAGGTGCTCAGAGCTTCAGAGCAGAAGACCCTCTGAGCCCTCCGGCGTAATACATCTGAGTACTCCAACCCTCCGAGTGGTGCTTGTTTCTTGGCTGGCCTGTCGTTTCCGTAACACCCCCTTTGCATCAGCCTCAACAAGTAAAAGTCTCCTTGAACACCCCACTTCTAATGTCTTCATCACATCTTTGATCATATTATTCCATCTTCGGGCAGCAAGAACAATTAGAAAATCTACTTTGTTATAATTCTGAGTCCAAAAAACCTTCCTATATCTTCCATTGGCTTGGGTCCCACCCTTACTGTAATTAAGGACACACTAACTTTCTTTCTACATAAAAATTACTTAAACATTTTTAAACATTGCTTCTATTTCTCTTCTCCAAGTAGAGTTATCATTTCTTCAGGCTCAATTTTCCCCCAACAATTGGATGGTTGAGTGTCTTTAGTATCCTCTGAAAGTGTTTTAATTGGATTTTAACCAAATATTCTGCTTGGTTAAAAGACATAGTAAGTGAGAACAGGCTAATATTCTTTTGTTAAAAGAAAATCAAAGATACCAGAAGAAGGAACTCTTTCAACTTTCCTTCACTGAACTCACAAGTCCACGTACACCTGTACCCCTCCTTTTTTGGTAAACTGGAGGACGTGGCCCTTCTTCTAAGAGTAATTCCCCCAGCGGGTTTTGGACCACATCACTTCTGCCCCCCTAAGCAGACGTTATCAGTGGTCCCTCTCTGTTCCTTCCCTCAGCTCATCTCAATCTTCCTCTTTGTAACTGAGCTTCCTGTCTGGTCTCACTGCCTGCATTTTTTCACCTCCTCCTTGCTCTTTAGTCACTGAAAACTGGCAATTGGGCCGTCACTTCACTGGAAATGATCTCTCTAAGTTCATCAGTCATATCCGTAATTCTAAGTAAAATGAATAATTTTTTCTTTCTTATCTACTTCATCTCTCTGCAGGACACAATACTGTGGACCACTTTCTTTTGAGAACATTCTTTTCTTCTCACCTTCTCAGATACCAGACTCTCTTGGTGCCCTTCCCAGTTCTTTGATTTCTCTTCCTCATGCCTCTTTACAGACCCATTCTTTTTATATTCTCTCATTAAATAGCAGAGCTCCTTAAGGATTAGTCCTACCTCCAATCCTCTTTTCTCACTACACAATGTCTCCTTAGGACATTCCATGGCTTCAGTCACCGTACGTATGATCTATGGATACCTGTTAGCCCAGGCTTCTTTGAGTTTGAAACAGTCACACTCAGCTATCTACTTCTCACCCACTTGGATGTCACAAGGCAGCAAACCAGAAATCAACACGCCCAAAACCAGAGTCATGTTCTCCTCGCTTGTTCTTCCCTGGTGTTCCTTTTTCCAGTCGTATAAGCCCCAAATGTGGGATTTATTCTTTAGTCCTTTCTCCCTCTTTCTTCTCCAGTGTCATCCACCACCAAGATATATACATGAAATACCTAAATAACTTCACATTCATGCATTTCTCTCCATCTCTAAGTCCCATCCTAATCCAAGATATCATCTCTTTTTTTTTTTTTTTTTGCTGGACTACTGCTGTCACTTGCTAACTTGTCTCCCACATTTTTCCCCCTCAGGATCTGCCCTCCACTCTATAATCAGGATGAACTTCCGAAAATTCAAGTCTGATCATATTGCCACTCTGCTTAAAATTTTTAGTAGGTACTCATTATGTTTGCAGAAGAGCAAAATCCTTACAATGCCCTGTGAGATCTGGCCTGTGCCTGCCTCACCAGCCTCGTTTCTTACTACTTCACCATCTCAAGTCACACTGGCTGTCTTTCAGTTCCTCGTGGGTGCTCTGCTCCCTCCTGCTACAGGGCTTTGGCACAAGTTGTTTTTACAATCATGAAACACTTCCTTCTCCTTTTCCTTACAGTTAGGTACAGGTGATTTATTTTATTTTATTTTTATGGTTTTTTTGGGGAGTAGTAATTAGTTCTGTTTATTTACTTTTTTAACAGAGGTACTGGGGATTGAACCCAGGACCCAGTGCATGCTAAGCACACATTCTAGCACTGATCTGTATCTTCCCCCCTGCCAGGTGACTTCTTTTCATTACTCTCATGTAACTGTATTTCCATCCTTTGGAGAACTGATATCAGTTCCTCATAACACACATACTTTTTAGAAATTTGATAAACATCTGTCTCTCTAACTACAACATTATTTAATAAGAGTAGGGCTTTAATTTGTTTGATCTCTGTATCTTCAAAGTCTAGTCGAGAATCTGGCCCACAGTACACACTTGGTAAATATTTGTGGAATGAATGAGTATATGGACGAGCCTCAGCCATACCCCTTCATATCTCTACTCTTTTCATGTGCTCTTCCTTCCTCCTGGGACAAGCCCGTCCTGCCCTCTTCCCCACGCTCTTCTGCTAGACTTGCCAAATACAACACAGAGGTGTTAGAAGAGTGTCTCTGTCCTTTAAACGATTTCATGTCTCCAGGTGCATGATTTCCCAGGATATTAAAAGGATTTAGCCATGTGTTTTTGACTCATAATTGGTAATCTTGGAGAAAAAAATCAGAGAGAACACAAGCTGCCATAAATCTGGAGGTGTGTGACAGACAAATATTATCCCAGTCACTGGAAAGATAGAATCCATCAGTGCAGACTGTCAAGCATGACTTCAATTGGAGAAATTCTAGAATAGATTATTGAGATAAGGTCTGTAGGTCTCTAGAGAGGAAAATGACCAGCACGAGTTCCCTGAGACTGTCATTCCATTATAGTCGCTCTTCTCAGTTAGTTAGGGTTCAGTAGCTTGTACCAAGGAGGGAGGTGCTTCAGACACAATACATCTGATATTCAGAAAAGTCTTTGATCGCACTTTTCCTGATGTTTTTATAGATGGTATACACAGGTGAATTTATAATTGACTGACGGCCCTTGGGACAGTGACAAATGGATGGATGCTGATCTGGAAGACAGCTGGAGGCTTAACATACCTCCATTCACTCCTGGTTAACATTTTTACTAACAATGTAAGTGAAAATACACATGATTATCAAAGAGGTAGATCACAAGTGCTGGGGTGTATGGTTGGGGCAAAGCTAATCGATCACCAGAATCAGAATTCAAAATTATTTTTAGGCTAAAAATAACAGAGATGTATTCCCTGCATACGTGTTATCTCATTTAATCATCATAGTAGGATATTAATATTATCAATAATTGTCATTTATTATGTGCCCTAAGGGTACCAGATGCTCTGCATGAGTTAAGTCATTTAGTCTTTGTAAACAATCTTTTGATACGGATATCACTCCTCCACTTTACAGAAAAGGAAACTCAGGATCAAACAGGTCAAGTACCTTCTCTAAGATTTCAAAGGTAGTGCTGGAGCTGGGATTTACACACAAGTCAGTCTGACCTTCAAACTGAAAACCCTCTTTCCTAGATTCCATTGGTTTTTCAGATAAAATGTATCCATCAGGTGTAAATGATGCACTGAGTTGCAGGAACTCAATTCTACAAGTACAGAATGGAAGGGACACGGTTTCACGGTGGTTTGTGTGAAAGGTGTGAGGGGCTTGTTTGCCTGTGAGCACCTGGTGAATCACCGGAGTGAGTCACTGACTTCTCCCCAGATGAATGCAGTCTGGGCTATGGGACGGTGCCCAGGAAAAAGGGCAAGAGTCACACTGTGATCTTCCGTGCCTGAAATACGGGGCTTCTGGACACTGCGCCTAAGAAAACACTCAGTGTGAGCAAACCCAGGATAATGGACCAGAAGGATGAATTGAAGTCATGAAAAGGGGTCGAAAGAACTACAATATAGAAAACACGCGGCCTCTGTCCGTATACAGTTAACATTTGTTAATGTAAACTACAAGACAGACATTGTTCTAAATATTTTACAACCTTAATTTATTGAACCCTCACGATACTCCGTGACATGGATACTGTCATTATTGCTTCAATTTTGCAGATAAGGAAACTGACAGGCACAGAGATGTTATATGCCTTTCCCCAGGGTCAAGTAGTTACAAACTCTGAAAGTTTTGCTCCTATTTTCAATTGGAATAAGAAATTAGAAGAGGAATTAAATACATTATTTGGCTACAGAAGTTAAAAAAAAAAAAAAAGCAGAATGGGTGCTCTAGCAGAGGACAATTTGATTTCATCTCAAAAACCTAACAATTTACATCATCTCAGAAGAATCTTGCTGAGTTCTCTCTCCCTGGAAGATTTCACTCAGGCGTATTTTTGAGGGATTTCACAGCATTGGAAGAGTTTGGTTTAATGTGACTTACATGTTTCCTTCCCTGACAGTGAGCCTGTCGGAGTCAACATGGTCCCCTATTGGTGGGTTGGAGTGACAGCATTTATTCTCCTGGAATCTTGAGGTGTGTTTGGAAAAATCTAGATTCACTGGAACTTGATTTACAGAACCTTACATTAATCAAAATGTAGTTCTTTCTGCATTACGTTTTCAAAGACAGAAGGTGGTTTTTAAAAAGCATTTTAATATTTCTTTTTCCATCCATAAGAACATACATCCAGACAATAAAGATTTATCGAGCACGTACTATGTGTAACATTATATCCAATTCCTTTAACTGCCTATTGTTCATTCCTTTTAATTATGAGAAAACTTAGGCTTGGAAAAATTCAGTGATCCGCTCAAATTCCCACAACTAGAAAAGAGCAGAACAAGGCCTGGAACACAGATTTGTCAAAACCTTGCTTTTCCCAGCGTGCTCTACCCTTTCCCCAAGAAAATCAGATAGATGTATTTCCCAGGTAATTTCAATAGCAAAGTTTTCTGCCTTGTTTCTTGGGTCATTCACATAAACATCACAGGGCACACCTTGCACTTAGGGTCAGCAGAGTGATTGCTGGGAAGGAATACAAAGATTAAGCAAACAAACAAAAACAGGTCCTCTCTGGAGGGGCTCAGTGTTGAGTAGGGAGACAGATCTGAAAATAGAGCATTGCAAACTGGTGAGAGAAACTGAGAGCCAACTTGCCTGCCATGCACGTTCGTCTCATCTTCCTATTAACTGGGCTCTTATTGTCATCAACATCAGATTTTTCAAAAAAGGTTGGAGCATAGACTCTGTGCCAGGCATGACGCGAAGCATTGTAGAAACGGGACAAATCACCAGACGTGGTCTCTGCTCTCACAGAGGTTCCAGTTGCTCGATCTCATGTGTTCTGGCCTGGCTCTTCTTGGGATTTCCACGTAGGAAGCTAGAGACACTGTGGAGTCACATCTTACCTTGAGCATTAGGTTAGAAATCAATGAGAAAGACAAAAATAGAATATAAACATGATTATGGTTGAAAATGGCTATATTGGACATGACATGCTATAACTCAAAGCCTCGAGGACAGCCATTTTTTTTCCTTTTTTTCAGTCCCCTGGTGTTGTACAGACCACTTTATTTTTATTTTTACTTAAGCACCAGACAACAGGCTGGCTTTGAGGGCTCATGCTGTATAATAAAAATATATCTTGGAATATTAAATATCCCACTTAGCAAACACAGTGAGAGGATGCAAGAACTGAGACTGAGCGAGGGAGTAGCATTTCTGTGTGTCTCCACTAACCCTTCCCGAGAGCCTGCACTCAGGGCGCTGAATTAAAGAGCTATGAACACTTCTTGGGGTAAAGCAGGAGACCCAAAGAGCATTTGCAAACAAAGAAACAGCCTGATAGAATTGCTCTACCAAAGACACGGAGAAGAATTGTGCCCTTGTAGGGGTGGGGTGAACTTTGAGGGGAAAAAAAAAAAGAAAGAGAAGGATCTGGTAAAAATTACTACCCAAGATTTCAAGTCCCAACCACTGAGCAGAACCAGAGGGCAGTGCTCAAGCATCCATGCAAATCTGGTCAAGAGTGTGGGCAGGGTTTGGGCCATGAGGTGGGGAAGTGTGGGTACCATCGGAGTTTCCTGAGCTTTGTCTCCTCCTCACTCACCTCTCAGAAAATTCGTGATTCTCATTTTTGTTACCGGGAAAAGGGAAATAAGAATTACCTCAGTTCTTAGTCACCGGAAAAAAAAGAATTTTTGATGAGAGACAGAAAGAGTGATAGAAGCAAGATTCTTATTAGGGAAGGAAAAAAAAAAGTGAAAGATAGTGCATTCCCAAGAACTGGGAGCGGGCCAATCCCAGAGAGGAAAAACGGCGCCATTCCCTTGTTTCTCCTGTTTTTATATCCTGGTTTCATGATTGATTGATTGATTGATTGATTGACAACTCAGATTCCCTGTGCTCTGGTTGATTGAAAGCTCAGGTTCCTTGTGTTCTGGGTTGTTCCTTTCCCTCTCCCCCTGCCCAGTGCTCATTTCTATCTAAACTACTGAACATTTTTATTGGGGGAAGATTTAACAAGAGGGAGAAAGGTTCTTATACCCAAATTTCTCCTGGGAGAGCAACGTATGTATTTTTACAAAATACCAGTTGAGAAGTGCCTTGGTTTGGAACATGAGATTCCCCCAGATCAGGCTCCACCAATAAAAGATGAATGCTGACTTCGGTGCAAAAACCAGGGGAAATAACTGGGTTTGCTCCTGAGAGGGAAGTTCCATGAGTCGGAGGACAGCGTCAAAAGGAGAGAGGAAGTGAGGCACCTTTGTGGTGGCAGAGAGCAGTGCGCTGTTGAAACTGACTTCCCAAACCCTCTGTAGTTTCCATAAAATTCTATACAGTCACAAAATGCTTGGTGTGGGCAGATTTCTGGAGGAAGCTACTGAAGGGGGCACGTTGTGGGTGAAGGATGATCTGGGGTAAAGCAGAGTTAGCCCACCTGGTCCAAGGGGCCAAGTGAACAGAGAGCCACCTCGCTGATGGGCTGAGGATGCTCAGGACCTCCGGTCTTGAACTCCAGACTCATATGTCTAATTGCTTTCTCAATGTCTCCACTTGGATGACCAAAAAGCACCTCAAATGTCAGTGTCCCCCACCAAAATCTGTCTCTCCATCACAGGAAATGTTCCTACCATTCAGCGGGTTGCTCAGGCCACATCCTGGGGTCTTTTTCACTCCTGTTTCTGTGTTTTTGTTTTCAAAGCCATCAGCGAGTACTGTTGGCTCGGCTTTAAACATCAGCCCCAGATCTTCCAACACTTAACACTGCGACCGCCACTAATCTTCTCCATTTCTTGTCACTTCAGAAGACCCTTGCAGGGGCCTCCTAGCCAACATCCCTGATTCTGCACGTGCCTCAGTTAAGTTTATTCTCCTCCCAGAGCAATCCTTTAGAAATGTACGTCCAATCATATCTGTCTCCTGCACGTCCCGAAGTCCTTATAATGGCCTAAGGACTCCCTGTGACCTGGCTGCCACTTCCTTTTCTACTCCTCTGCCTTCCCTGGCCTTCTTGCTGTTCTTGGCAGGTGACAGGTGCACTGTATTTTGAGGGACTTTGTATTTGCTATACCCCAGCCTGAACCATCAATAATGAGTAAAGCTGGGGTTCCAAGCCAGGGAGCTGAACTCCAGAGCAATTGCTCGTAACCACGGTCACTCACCAATGCCGCAGCACATGTCACACTGCCTGATAACTCTATTATTTATCTTTTCATTTATTGGTTCCCCTCTCCTTAAAATATAACCTTCGTAAGGGCAGGGACTTTTTTTGTTCATCACACAGCACCTGGCACATAAGTGGCCACTCTATAAATATCTGTGGATGGGATGAAGTCTTAGCTGACATCTGTGGTGCTGACACACACAGGCTTTCAATGAATTCATCACTAATCTTTACAAAAACCTCAGGAAACAATAACTAGTATTTTCCTCACTTTAAGGAGGATGGAGCTGTGGCTCGAAGAAGTTAAATATCTGCCCACAGTCCCACAGCTAAGAAGTGAAAGGGCAGGGACTGGAGATGGGGTCCGTTTACCTTCAGAGCCTAAGCTCTTAATCCCGGGGCCGCATCTGTGCTCCTGCTTCTCTGCGATCTTCTCCTCGATCCCTTCTTGTGGTGCAGAGCTACACCTAGAAATAATTAGATATTTGAAGAATGCAGAAAGACCTCAAGAAAACAAAACAGCTTGGTATAAAGCATTAAACTTTTTATCATTGGATGGTACCTATTCAAACATACAGCCCATTCTCCTGATTTTAGAGAGGAGATTAAAACGCAGAGAAGTTGATTGGGTGTCTAAAGCTCCCAGACTCCATGATGTTGCAAAAAAATCCCTGTGTAAGGAATCAGGAGATCTGTTGAGTAACTGTGTGTTATGGGTTGAATTATACCCCTCCCTGCCAGATTTTTAGGTTGAAGTCCTAACCCGCAGTACTTCAGAATGTGACTTTATTTGGAAATCGGGTCATTGCAGATGTAACTCGTGAAAGTTATACTAGAGTAGGGTGGGTCCTTAATCCAGTATAGGTGGTGTCCTTATAAAAGGAGGTATCTGGATGCAGACCTGGACACAGAGAGAGCATCACGTGAACATGAAGGCGGAGTCTGGGGTGCTGCATCTCCAAGCCAAGAATGCCAAAGATTGCCAGCAAATCATCAGAAGCTAGGGGAGAGGCATGAACAGATGGTCCCCTGCAGCTCAGCAGGAACTGAGCCTGACACCACTCTGATCTTGGACTTCTAGCCTCCAGGACTGTGAGACAATAAATTTCAATTGTTTACCCAGTTTGGGGCACTTGTTTATAGCAGCTGAATGACACTCTGTGATCCCAGACAGGTCACTGGCCACTCAAGCCTCAGTTTATTTATAAAAGGAAAGACATAGACCAGATGATCTCAGAGGAATCTATGGTTTAAAATTGTATGGGTTAGCGGGGAGGGTATAGCTCAAGTGGTCGAATGCATGCTTAGCATGCACGAGGTCCTGGGTTCAACCCCCAGTACTCCCTATAAACATAGATAAATAAATAAACCCAATTACTTTCCCTCCCCAAAATAATAAAAATAAGTAAATAAATAAAATGATACAGTTTTATCGTTCCAGGACTCCGAGACCAACACTCTTTACGGTTTGGAAAGACTTAGGCGTGGGATTATGTTTTACTCTTTCACAAAACTACTTGATTCAATTCAGTTTGAAAATGTGTATTTGTTCCAGAAATTGGACTGGGCACTGGAAGTTCGACAGGGAATATTATCCAAGTTCTAACTTCAATGATTTATAGTTTTTTGGGAAAGATAAAAACCTAACTTAAATATTTGGTGGTAGGTGTTTATAATTATAAGATTTCTTAGACATTTATATATATCAACTCATGTAATTCTCACATAACCCACGTATCATTATAATTATCCCCATTTTACAGATGATAAAGCTGAGGCACAAGGGAGTTAAGGGACTTGCCCAAGGTGACACAGTTAATTAGTGTCAAAGCATGAGATGTTCTGGGCTCTCAGGAAAAGAGTTCTTATCCCAACCTTGGGAATCAGGGAAACTTCTTGTAGGAGGTCGCCTGATCTGAGTCTCGAGGGATGTAGGAGATAACCAGGTTGGAGAATTCATGGTGAGGGCCAGAGGCTGAACAGATCATGGGTTGATAAATGGGATTTGCCTGCTATCCTGGTCCATCTTGGGTCACAGATTTTAAGGCTCATACAATCATTGATTCCATTACCGTGAAAGATACGAGGCTCAGAGAAGTAGCAATGAAATGGTGGGAAAAGCCCTGGATTTATTATTTGACAGATTTATAACCCCCATTATACTGAAGCCCAATGAGTAGGTGACTTATTTAAGTTAGTTAGGTTAGTAAATGAAGCAGTTAGGATTTGAACCCAGGCCACTTGGCTCCAGAATCAATGCAATAAACCACCTTTCTTCACTTGGACTCCATTAGGCTTCCTTCAGGGGGCTGAGAATTATCATGAGCCCCAACTTATTTAGGTCAAAATAAGCCTGTGGGAATATGTCAGGGAAATGCCACCCAGTGTGTGTGTGTGTGTGTGTGTGTGTGTGTGTGTGTGTTTCTGTGTGTGTATGTGTCTGAGTGTGAGTTTCTTTCCAACTCCGACAGTTCCTGAGTCTACAAATCAGCCTCAAGCTCCCATGAACCTTCTTAAGCACAAGCTATCATCTGCAGCCTTGGCAAAGATGCCACAGTAACCTCTGCTTCTGCAGTAACTCCCTGTTGTCAGGTGGGAGGATGATCACACATGCCCTGTGCTTTGGAATCAGAAGATCAACTTTCTTTTAGACTGATAATCGCTGTGGTCTTCCTGAGAACATCACTATGATTTTATGATCTGGAAAGCAAGTGGTGAGTAACAACAGCAGTTTGCAAGCTCCTGGAATGCAGAGCTCCATCTTACTCATCTCAGACCCTTCCTTTCATCTCTGTACTTAAACCAGTGCCTAGCCATGGTGGATGTACAGTGTCTGCAGACAGCTGGGGTGAAAGAATGCTGTTATGGTCCGAATGTCTGAATTTGCCAAAAATTTATATGTTGAAATCCAAAACTCCAAAGATGGTAGTACTAGGAGGTGGCACATTTGGGAGGTGCTTAAGTCATGAAGGTCGAGCCCTTGTGAATGGGGTTAGTGCCCTTATGAAAAGGGGTCCAGAGAGACCTCCAGCCCCTTTCACTAGGTGAGGCCACAAATGAGAAAGCTCCAGCCATGAACCAGGAAGTGGGCCCTCACCAGAATGTGATCCTACAGGTTAGTATCTTAATCTTGGACTTCCCAACCTCCGGAACTGTGAGAAATAAATTTCTGCTTTTTTTCGAGCTACACAGTCTGGAATTTTGTTACAGCAGCTTAAAGGGACTAAGACAAAAGCCTTAGCTACAAGCCTGCCTCTCTCTTCTGAAGTAGTGGTTCTCCACTCACATTACACCTTAGAATTACGTGGGGAGAGTTTAAGAAATCTGATGCCCAGGGCTCCACCCAAGACCAAGTCAAACAGAAATCTGGGAGTGAGGCTCAAACTCCATCAGTATTTTTAAAGACATTTATTCCCCAGATGATTTTAATTTTGCATCCCAGGTTAAGAACCACTTTTCTGTAGAAACAGACATGCAAATATTTATAAATATTTATAGCTCTAGATATTTTAAAGTCACACCTGTGGCTGTTCTAACCAATTCATTTTTGTCACTCAATCTGTAAAAGCTCAGAGACAGTAGGGGTGCCATCAGAAATCAGGGATGGTGGCAAAGTGCTTATAAACATCAGCCCTGGAACTAGCAGGCAAGCTGGTTCTGCGTGGGTGGTTAATTTCAGTTTATTGCGTGGAGTTCTTCTAGAGCAGACCCCTTCCTTGTTCACAAACCACTTCCCCCTGTGGTTAAAATATCATGGGCCATCAACTGATTCTTCTTTGTAGTCTTTTTACACACACACACACACACACACACCCCTTTCTCAGGATAAATTTTTTTCTAAAGCTGACTGTAAGATTTCAACAAAGCGTTATTTTGCATACGCTATTTACACAGTTCTTTCCAGAAAGAAAAGCATAACCATATGATCAACAGGTGACTCCAGGGATCATCGAGATGAGTGTCAACATGCACACCTTGCATCTTGATTTAAGATGACTCTTTGGACCTGATTCTTCATGTGCCAAATGAATCCATGGGACCATCTGACTCTATTAAACTAATGTTCTGTGAGTCTGTGATTCATTTTTCTAAAGGACCCAGCCAAGATGGAGATTCCCTTTATTCAGTCTAGTAGACTAAACTCCTCAGATTCTTAAGGCGGTTTTGTCTCTGTTTTTGTTTTTTTTAATGCACCATCTCTCTTGCCGCACCATTGGAGCTAGTTGAACACGTGCTAAGAAAACAAACCTTCCAAGCTGGGGGACTTTTTGGACACAGATTATGAAACTTCAGTTGTGCCGTTGGCCAGGCAAAGTGGTTGATTTTCTCTGTGGGGTATGGTAGGAGAGAAGAGAAAAAAAAAAAAAAAGATCCGCTTTTAATGCGTCAGAACTAACCACAAAATAATTGGGCCTACAGTCTAATCTAATCATGCTTTTGTTTATTCACCTCATATAAAAGTCTCTGAAGAATGCATCTGAGCACAATATATAATAATAATACTATTAACATACATTGTGAGAAACTTCGGAAAACAATAAAATGTCCACCTGAAATAATGCAGTGTTTATAGACATACAAACCCATTGGTCATGCACGTTTGTGCCATTTCTTTATCTACTGAGTCACAATGCTGATCTGGAAGCAGGAAATATATTTTACAGACGGAGACCAAAGCCACTCAGAGGCCTAACAAGTGTTATCAGAAGCTTCACATTGGCATAATTTACTACATCAGTTCACATTTTATTATAGGATTCACATTGTTTTATTGTTTTCTTTTGCATCATTGGAACATGGTATTTCTGCTGAACAGCAGGCAGGAGGCTCTCTCTTCCAAGTCAGGAGTTTGGGGACTTCTAGAACTATCTGTGAGTTGCTCGTTAAACGCAATGTAGTGTTTTTTGTTCAACTGAAGCCACGATAATAGTAGAACCCAGTTAAAACCCAACTCATGTACAGATTTGGATAGAACAGGGGCAAAAACCACACCCCGTCGTCCCCTACCCCTATCAAACTCTACAAAAGTAAAAGCTCAATATAAACCACTTAGTATCTAATGGGAGAATCCTGTTTCCAAAACCGATTCACGAAGGCGTTGAGCAGTGTTAGCAACTCAGACAGGGGCAGAGGGCAGACCCACTGGTGTCCTCACTGGCGAGGGGGCCGTATGTCTCTATTAAGCAATGTTCAGGTTATACAATACACAATACAAAACGGTACAAGAAAAGTTGCAACTCTTAGGCAGAGTCTTCTACACAAATTTAACACCACCATTGGCAGGCAATGTTAGATATATAAATTAATAACTTACAAAACATTACATTATATACATTAAGTAATAAATACGCGGTTATAAACAGAAACGGAGGTGTTAGCGCAGAAGGCAGTGCAAGAGAAAGATGGCACTAGATTGGAAACTGTGTTAAGTGGAGGTGAGCGGGGAGGCGGGGCGGAAGAACAGGGTAGGGATGGTGCAACCCCAGCAGCACGGGGTGCAGGACCCAAAAGGGCAACTGCCTTATTAAGCTGAATTCTACACAGACTGTTACGTGAACATGACTACCTTTCCTATCCCTTCGTTTGTTCAACTTTATTCTGTGGACAGCGAAAAAGCAAAACTTCAGAGGAGGAAAAAGACTGTTCAAAGCAGGCAAACAGATATGTTCTAGGGTAACTGAGAAGCTGGAAGGGACAAGAGGGGGAGGAAGTTGAATGTGGTTAAAAGCATAGCCTTTCTATTTGCAAAAGGAACCGTAGTCAAGTGAAAGATATTGCCCAAGAAAGAAGGAAGACCATTTTCTTTCCCTTTTTATCCCCCCCCCAAGAAAGAATCAAAAAAGTTTATGTCAACTTTGAATGCTTATCTGTGTAGAAGTTGATACTAAACTCTAGGTATTCAACAGGCATTTTTAAAGACGTGAAAATGTTTTTACAAAAAAGGCACACAGGTTGGCAGACAAGGGGACAGGTGAGCAGATTTATAAATAATGTTATTAGTCAGTCAGTTCGGTCACCAGAGGGGACAGATTCCCGAAACTTAGTGCAGAAAAATCTCTCAGTTTTGTGTCTTCTGCGTTCAAGCCATTCAGTCGTGATGCGAACCAGGCCTCCAGTACCACGTAAAGCTGCAGCTCTCCACTGAGCCTGCAAGCGAGGCAAGTCAACCATGGAATTTCCTGAGCCGCTATTTGCCTCGCGGTCTTGCATTCTGGCTCCAAACTCAAGTAACTGGAAAGGCCACATGGCCCTTGTCCCGTGCAGGCCTCAGCCCCCGTGGCGGGCTGGCCCTACCATTCAGCTGGCATGCTTGTCAAGGGTGGAATGTTTATCTCCACACGAAGAGGGAGATTATGTGTCGATCAGAGACTTGTCCTCTGTTGCAGTGTCTACATCAGTCTCTCCCAGCGAATCTCGATTTTCCGGATCGATCACACAAAGTGTCTTTGTGCTGCCGAAATAGCTGTGGCCCTCCCCTTCTTTTTCGGGCCCTTCAGAATCCTCCTCTTCTAGGGTCAGTTCAAACTGAAACTTCTCCATCAGACCCTGGCAGTCTCTGTTCTGCTCATCCAGTGGTGGGGAGGGACTCTGGGGTATCATGCTCTGGTACCAGTTCCTATTGTCTTCTAATGTATCCAGGATGTCCTGGGCATCGGGCTGTACCAGATCCGCCCAGGTCTCCCACAGAGGATGGACAATGTAGTCGATGAAACCCACCTGGAGAAAAAGAAGGTTACACATCTGTTATTATGATGGGCCCTGGAAAACCAAACAAGCTGTTCTGGTTTGCATGCAAAGAAAGAGCCACGACAACCCAAGAGAGGCCAATAATAATGGATTCTATGACTTGAGCACCTACCACACGGTGCGCCCTGCACTGAGCTCAAAATGTGCATTGTCGCTTTTAATCCCACAGAGTAAGTATTATTAGTCATCATCCACCAAGGAGGAAACTGAGACTCAGTGAGATGAAACAGTTTGTCAGAAATCACAGAGCCAGTAGTAAGTGGTGGCGCTGGGACTCTGTCCCAGCTTCGTCTGATTCCAAAGCCTGTGGCTCGTCTTACTAGAACTGATTACTTTTCCTCTGACGTGCGCCAGAGAAGAAGTCTGGATGTAACCCAGGCTGGGAATGACTTTGTCACTATTTGGATTCTGTGAGTCATTCTCTGAAGAAGGAAGCCCTAGGTCTGCTGAGCTCTCACACAACATTCTTTCCCTGATAACTTGAAATATGTCTCGGTTTAAAAATGAAAGGGAGCCGGCTCCCCGATGACTCTGAAATGTCTCAAGTTCTGTGGAATGCTTCTGGTTTGTAGATGATGTAGGTGAAACACTGGAAAATACTCCAGGCCCCTAAACAAACAAACATCACCTCTGTGGACATGTCTGTAATTGTTCTAGGTCCATAGGACACAAGTCATTTCCACCAGGAGAAAGAAGGAAAAAGAAAAACAATTCAGCAGTTCCTCTGCTAGTGTTCCTGTGAACAAATACGAAGCTTATGGCTCTGTGATGGTTTGCACAGGGGCTATGCATCCTGCATGAGCTGGTTCTGTGGCCTTATGCTGACCTCCCCATTGTCAGACAAACAGGAAACCCTGCGGGTGGGAGCAGGTTGAGAGAAAGAATAGGCACTGGCTGAATGAGGGAATGGAATTCCCCTGTCATGGTCTGGGTTGCTGGAGAGATGCTGGGTCGGGATTCAGGGGTAGATGAGCAAGGGCAACTTACGAGCACCCGTGGGACATGACAGGGCTCTCTTTCCACGTTACTGGAAACTCTAACAACATTCTGGGTTTTGGCCAGTTATTTAATACATCAAAGTTGCTGTACCCATATCAAAGAATCTTAGTCATATGTGACTCTTTTATCTATCTATCTATCTATCTATCTATCTATCTATCTATCTATCCTCTGTTGTTTCCCTGGCCTTAGCAAACAGAATTCACACCAAAGCCAGGGCATCTCTGATCTGCATTGGTTACAAGAACTTGACTGTGGTTGATTCAGGTATTTCTCCTGCTTGCACCCTCTCCTCTTTCCTCCCTTTTACTTCTTAATGTGTGTTGAATGGTTTTTAGAGACTATTTTCAAGGTGTTTTCCAGAGACCTGAAGAAAACAAGCTCAAGGCAATGGAGAAAACTGAATCAGCTGAACAGAGTGCAGACACATTGTTTCTTCATTTGTTTTGCTTCTGCTAAATGTTCTGCACTTTTAGAACGGCAGCCAATGGTCCTTTCCCAGGTCCTGGGATGAGGAAGCTCAACAGATCCGAAGAGCACCTAGTCAAGGGCATTATTACCAGACTACTCAGACAACGTTCGCCAGAGCCCCAGCTGCGACACCAGAGTGGGTCACAGTTGTCACGGCCACAGGGAGACCTGTCCACAGTGACGGGGAGGGAAGAGCTTGTGGTGGAGGGCGGCTGGGTCACTAAGGAGCTGGTGAACTGGATCAAGAGGGCAGCTTCCTCACCTGACACACCAGGGAAACACCTGCTCTATATCTCAAGGCTGTTTGGAGGTTCAAACGGGATAACGTATGGGGAAATGTGTGGAAAACCATACAGAACACCATGTAAGTGTCAAATTTCACTGTTAATACAAGGACAGAATTCTAACTAGCTAATTAATTAATTAATACTCTGTCCTTATTGAGGCGCTAGGGGATTTGAATTTAAATTTATGTTATCCTGCATTTTTATGGCAAATTAGACTTTTAAGGAATTTTCACAGATTTTAAACTCATTTGATTGGCTTTCTTTAAAAAGCAATACAAAAATACTTGAAAATGAACTACACACTGATATTACAACTGTATCTAAATTTGGGGGTAGAAGGTAGTGGGGAAAGAACATATACACTAACAACAAATACTCCTGAATGCTTTTGTGGTCAAGGCCTTGGACAGCCCAGAGACCTGGTCTTAATCATGACCACCTGGCTCAGGCCATTTGTTGTCCTCAAAAAAAGTAAGACTCGGCAGGTCTTCAAGCCTTTGAAGGATATTGATATCTTCTAGTGCCACATACTTTGCAGCTAGAGGCATCTGGGGCATTTTTACATCCCCCTGCCTACAGTGTATTGTGCCCCACCCCCGTCCTCAGCACACAGGAAGCTATAGCTTTGGACACAACCAAAAGATGTCACCATGTTCTCAGAAGTGTAGACGCAACCTTGGAAGGGGACGCAGGACAGGGCTTTGACTATGAGATAGAAGAGATGAGTGGGAATGAGGTTCGCTACGTCTAGTGATGGTGGCGGTGTGCATCATGGGGAGATGGCAAAAATAGGGTGCAGGAAACAAAGATTAAGAGTACAGCTCCTGGGTAAAGACAGAGCTAGGGGACATCTGGAGGGATGAGATGCAGAAGACGGCAGCCTTGAGTTAAATCTTTTTTTTTTTTTTTTTTTTTTTTGGCTAAGGTCACGGATAATTATCTAAACTGGGGATACACAGTACAAACTTTGATGGGTTTTTGAAGATTGCTTTATCTCCACGCTGTGAAATTGAGTATAATGGAGAAGGCAAAGGAGTCATGAGTGTAATGGAATTAAATGGGTCGTTGCTTCCTTAAAATTTCGTGTGTGTATATATATGTGAAAGAAAGGAACTAGCTAGAACCCTCCAGTTCGACCATCAGCAGAGCTCACAGAAACTTTGAAAAACTTTGTATCAGATACCTGGGATTTTTCCACAGAAGCTGTGTGCTTATCACACATGGGGCTGATCTCCATTCCCCTCTCTCGCTCTTTGTCTCCCTGCTGGAAAAATTCCTCCATGATGCGATCCGTCCATTGCCGATACAGTTCCAAGGACTTGGTGGGGTTGCTCAGGTCGGCACAGTGTACCATGTTGCGAAGGACCTGAAATCATCAAGTTTTGGAAATCCCATAAAACTGGGTATAAATACTACCAGAACATCTCATCCCTCTTGTACTAGTACACTTGGTACCAAACCCAAAAACAGTTTAGTTGCATTATAATTATGGTGTTTGCACTAAAAAAGGAGTGTTACAATGATGCTGGCCGGAGGTGGTTGTTTACCACTTTAAGAGTCCCAAAAGGGGAAAATGTGTCTCCTTAGATTGAGAGTCACTGAATTTAAAAACTGGAAGGGACATCAGAGGTCAGATACTGCCATGATTTCTTCTCCTCGGTTTGAAAAAAATGCAAAGAATTATTCAAAGTAGATGTGTTCATATTTTCCACTTGTGGAAAAAGGAGACCAGCTGAGGACAATTTGTATAACCAAAACAGATCTCACAAAGTTCAAGTCAATGGGCTTTCTATCCAAACATGAGCTTTTGGGACCAGCAGTCACGTATATCCTATTACAAATAGATTCTGCTGTTTATTTTTAGAATTAAGCGATTCAATAAATAGGGTTCTGTTTTTCTTTGTAAATTAGAGGAGCAACTTGAATGTCCATCTTCCTTAGCTTGTTCTTAAAACAAGCCCGAAGCTGTGGTGGTAACCTAGGACCTACAACCAAGTAAACTTTTTGTTTTCGCTTTTTAATTGTTGTTTCATTTTGTTTGGTGTGGTTTTGCGTTAAATCAAAGGCTTTCCTCAAATACCTGTATACGGTCAGTATAGTTGTCCAGGAGAAGGACACCAGAACTTGTAACTTTCTTTGTTTCTACCATTGTCTTCAGGTCTGCCAGCAAGCTCATGTGTTTGGACATATCAGTTGCTAACACCTGGGGTGAAGGAAAATGAGAACTCAATAAACTCAGTGTATCAAAGAAAATGGATTTTCTCTTTCCACAAAAGTAAAAGGAAGTGAGGAACATAGGGAGGCCAGAATCTTACCATGTCAATCACCATCTTCCTGAGCGTCTGACGCTGCTTCTTGGTGAGGTTCTGGAAGATGTCACAGTGTTCTTCTTGTAGGAGTTTGAAACCCACGGCAAGGTGATGGTTTTCCAACACAGATTCATCATTATACATCAAAGCAAGTTCCGAATCTAATAAACAAGGAGAAATGATGACTTAATAAAAAGGGATGCGGTTCAAAACTGCAGCATGACCTCAGTGTGAAATCAGGTCTAGTTCTCTCTAAATGATTTCAAGAACCAAGACCCATACGTCACTTTCCCTTAGAGAAACAGTCTCCCTCTACAGAGAGAAATAGTTTTTAAGCCAAAAAAAAAAAAAAAAAAAAAAATTCTAGTGTATATTAGCTCATAAATGTTCTCTTTACAGCATTTTAAAAATCCTTTTTCTCCTTTTCACTTCAGATAAAGAATCTGACATTTTAAGTAAGGGCATTCCCAAGCCATTAAATCCTATTTTTATCTCAGTTTGTAACTTCCTTTATGTCTTCACACATTTTGTGCTTTGGACAAGAACTGATTAAAAAATGCCACTAAACTTTATCCAATGTATTAAGATTTTCACTTTACTTCACTTTCTTATATGCTTCCTGGTTCCATCAATTGTGAGTTCTAGATTTTCAAAGAAGATAATAATGTGAATGTAAAATTTCACTTCATCCAAATAATGTAGCTTTTCAGAGCTTTCTATCAATGTGGCAACAAACAACAATTTTTTACAAGACTGATGTCCAATTTTCTGCCGTGTGGACCTATACACCAGAAACTGTATTAGCTAAATACCTAAGCTACATCTTCCAGCCTGCCTTACACTCAGAAGAATCACAGGCATCTTTTGTTAGGCAAAGCCAGGGCCTGCAGCTGAAAATATGGTCATTAAACTCATGAAGCTGTATTTTCTCTTAATCAAGGATGACAGCCAAGAGATGGTAATAGTACTAAGTGTAGGTGCTGTTACTCATATACCATCGCTTTAACTGTGTGCTTTGAGTTCCAGCTTGAGAAAAGGTGGTGGGATACAGGAAGTCATCTCAGCACCCTTGCCCTGTTCGCCCCGTGATCGAGGGCATAGATCTGCGAACTGGCTTTATATGTTGTAGGGCTGTCGGGGGCTTGGGCAGAAAGACCATTTTCCTGTGTGGAGCTCCCTGGCCTATATACAGAATGACTCGCGACACCACCCTATGCCAGCTGACATAACTCACACAGACAAGTGGCTGCCCCAAGTTTACGTCCTTTCAATAGAAGAGCAAGTGAAAGAAAAAACCAATGTACCTCCCCCCAGTCATTCAGATAGTCCACTGATAAAGCATGACAAGGACTCTTTACAGCAAGTAGCTCAAACATTTCTTAAAACTGGCAACACTTGATGTGAATCATGACCACAACACGATAACCCAATTCTCAGAAGAAAAAAGTGCTTAGATTTTCAGCATTTAGAAATGATGCATTAACTGAGAGAAGTCATGGATTTTCATTAGCATACTGAATGTTTTGAGCATGACAAAAGCTTTGAATATGGCCTGGGAGTCTTAAAGCTGGCCCAGCTCCAAAGGTCACTGACATCAGACCAGTCCATGCTACAGCCTAACCTGTTACCAAACCGATGCATTTGGAGGGGAGTGTGTGACCCGAGCCTTCATCCAGAACTGTGGAAACCTACTCCAGTGCTTTCTGTGGTGTCATTTCTGTTTGGAGGTTCCCATGCTCAGACTCAACATCTGGACCTGCTTCCTCAGGAGAGAGGGGCACTAGTGGGTCTCCATGCTGTGTGAGAGCCGGCAGCATCCTGACAATCGTGACCACGTTATTCCCCAGGCTTTCCTTGTCCTTACTGGATAATTCCACATCTGTTACTCTTTCCTCACTTATTGCATTTTCCAAACATTGAGTACTTTTTATGGTCCCCTCTGACCGCTTTCCAAGTTCTCCATGCAGCACAAAATGATGTGGCTAGACTGGATACAGTATCCAGGAAAGGTCTGACCAGTCCAAGTGGAATGGAAGGATTACCTCATTATTACCCTCATTATTATCCCTAATGAAAACATTAGGAGGAAAAAAATCAGGCAGTGAATCACACAGTGATCTCGAATGACTGTTCTAGTGGTGAACTCACTTGTGTTGATGAGAAACTGATTGGAGACTCCGGGATGGTCAACGTCATGGATAGCAGCTGCGAAGATGGCGGCCAGGATTTCCAAATCTGTGAAGACGGCCTGCAGAGCAAGACGAGTGCATGAGCCCCTGCCCCGTTCGCCATTCCTGCTTTCAGGTTCGTATTAAAGTACCCATTTCATACTCGTTGGGGGAAGAATGGTTTGTTGATTTATCTTATGTCTCAATATACTAATTCAATTAAATGTAGATTCTGTTCATCATCATCATCATAAGGTCCCTTACGTGAGAGGAGTAATGAGAGGCTGTGCCCACCCCGAGCCTGCGGGCTGAGGCTGGGGGAAGGCTTTGGCACAGTGCTCATGGCAGGTGGCCAGGTGGTGGCCGCTGTCTGTGCCTGGGATAAGTGGCATGGCAGAATGGTGCTTCTGTGACACAAGCACACGCAAGTCAAAGAAGCCGCTCAGACTGGCTCTGCTCTGAGATAGCAGAACCTTCATGTGTTTTCAGGCCAAGTGACTTAGAGAACAGAGGCCAAGTTTCAGACTGTAAGACTGGCAATAAATTATTTTTCAAAGCTAAGTTTGTAGCGTGGTCAGACACTCCCAGGTATTTATTCATTCATGCATTCAATCAATACCTATCCACTCAGGGTTTACGATGGACAAGATTCGAGAACACTTCTAAGAATTGAGACCTTAACGCCCACTGCTCAACTCCTTCATGCCTTGTTGTGAAGCCTCCTCTGCTCTGACAGATACACAGTGATTTAAACCTAGTATTTATTTAGGCATCTGATAACTTCTTGCTAAAATGTCTTTCTCTGGCTGAAATGTCTTTCATCGTCCTCCTTGATTACTTAAATCTTCTGATCCTTCAAATCAACCTAGTTACGCAAGGACGCACTGAACTCTCCCTTCTCTAAATGTCTGTGGCACTCAAGCACAGTGTCTAGCCACACGGTAGGTAACAGCCGAGGACAGCTGATAAACAGTGTTGGCCCACACTGCGATACTTAGGCAGAACATAAAAATAATACTGTCTCTTTCCTTCAGGGGGATAAAACAGCCTTAGCTTCTTCGATTTCATGTCTCAGAAGGTATGGAACCCAAGCAACAGAGATGGGGTCAGTTTAATCTTTCTTCACCTTCCAATCTGAACCTGCAAAGGAAGGTTTAGATAGGGCGTGGCCAGTCCCTTCCTGCAGTGAGCCTGCACATTTTGGAAATGCCTGACCCCCACTCCATCTGTCCAGGAAGAGCATGGCCTGCTGGGCACGCTGGCCTGCTTATACTGACATACACAAATGCATTAATTTGTGAGGGAAGTGGTCACAGCCACCTTCTAGCTGTGTGTCTAACAAGATGGAATGCTGTCTCTCTTTGCTTCAACATTATTAATTCCTCAGTTTTAGATTTTTCAGTTACTTTTCCTTCAACCCATAGAATCAGTTTTATGAATTCTTAGGAGAATAAGCCTATGGATGCTTATTCTTAATAAAACTGTATAGAACATTCTATATTACATTTCTGTGCTATCCCTCACGGTGCCTGGGATGGCACAGGCAGTTCAGATTAGCACCTATTAATAGTAGATTTCAAATGAAAGATAATGCACCCTGTTAACTGCTTGATGATTAAACAAATTTTCAGTTGTAAGAAAGGTAAAGGGAAGGTTACTCTGCTATTAGAAAGCAAAGTAAGTAGAATTGTCATTCATTTTTATTAGGAACCTAATTGATACATGCTATACGTAATAAAGAACCAGTTCAAGTACATGCATGCAGTCACCTAATTACATTATTTCTGTAAATATGTCGCATGTGTGGCACTTATCAAAGAGGATGAGCGGGTATGCAAAATGGATCGTAACTACTCACATCTAATGCTGGCGTGGAAAGGAGAACGTGGGTTGACTGGGCGACGTCAGCAGCATGCAGGCTGTTATGATACGCCACGTCAGGATGGTAATGGTCCTCCAGAGTCATCATGTAGGTGACGAATGTGTCGGATGAGATTTTAAATGTCTTTAGGAGGTCTCTTTCCTATGCAGCAGAATGGAGTAGAAAATAAGTCAGAGGATGTCCAAAAATGAAGAGAAGCCAAGTAAACTGGGATGGAAAAAAAAAAAAAACCATAAAGAGCATTCAGCTGGAAAACCGACACATGCTCCTGCTCACTCACCTGGAATATGGCGTACATGATGCACGTGAGGGGCCTATTGTGTGAGTAGCCAGCCACGTTGAAGATGTTAAGGCCCCATTTGTTCAGGTCTTCCAGCTCCTATCGTCAAAATTAGAGAAATTTAGAAATAAGGAGAGGTTTGTTCGCATACCTCATTATTTTTATTTATTTTTGGCACAGTGGCTGGCCAAGTCTTTAGAGCATCTATTTAGAGTATTCTGATTGCATGAACATTTGAAAATGGAATGGTCTGGGAAGCTGGGTATCTTCTCCATGCTAGTTACAAGTTTCTGTATCTTTTTTTCAGAAAAGGGAGAATGTGTCTCTACTGATAAATTTGGTTGCTGATCTACAATCTTTTTGCCATACGTCAGTCAGTCCTCAAACAATGCTGCTTCCAGAAGGAGGTGCAGGAGATTAGAGAGCACTCTAGATCTACTTCCCTGTCTCTTTCCTTCTCTGTTCACTGGCCCATCACTAACAGCTAGAACCTCACAGAAACTCCTCTGCCCTTTGGATGTTATCACTAAGAGCCACATCAAGGAGACTTAGCTGCTCAGAAGGTGCATAAGTCAACCCTCATTTACTGTAGAAGGTCACGAAGATGCCAGTCACATATGATATCCTAGAGCTTCTGCGCACAGATAGACCTGGAAAAAATAGCATTCCATCCTGTGTTGTGGGATTATTCCAAGATTATCTGATTAAAGGAGCAATTTATTCCATTATTAATTATTGCCCAGTGTAAGGGATCCAGGCTCTCCTCAGAGGCTCGGCCTAATGTGGATCCACCTCACTCTGGTGACATCTTCCAGAAGCCCTCGCTGCATGTTCATTTGCTCTCACTCCATTTCTCACAAGGCTGAGAGGACCTCAGCGGTCACCCTGCACAACCTCCCAGAGCAGGTATGAGGGGGCCTTTCTGGCCCTTCCTCTACTACTAGGGTTCGGGCTCAAGTCAGTGCTGTCAGTTTCTCTCACTTCTCCACCAGCTCTGCTGATCAGAGCAGGTTTCCTCCTTGGTCCTTGGTGTACAGTCCCTGAAATGTCCTCTGGGATAATTCAGTCCTGCCTCCTGGCCTCTCCTTGGATTCTCCCAATGTGTGCTCAACAGGATTCTGCATTCATGAGTTAGTGAACCCAACTCAGAATTAAAAAAAACGGTCCTTTGGTATAGAAAAACAGTCTTTAACTAGGTGTCCAGCAATGGACAAAGAGGCTACGTCAGCCTCCTCATCATACAATGTAATAATCAAGCAAAAGTGATCACTCCTATTTTCTGGTAGGAAATAAAAACGGACATCTGCCTTCTGCAAGGCAGAGCTCCACGCACACCCCACCAGCGCGTACGCACCTTGGCCAGGTGATCTTCATTTTCCGTGTTGACTCCGAAGCGGGAGATGCTTGTGTTATTTAAGCTCGAACTATGCATCAGTTTTTTCACTCCACTTATCTGTGTCATGAGCTGTTGCTTTTTCTTTTTCTCCCGGTCTTTCTGGGTGGGAGATGGAATCTCCACGTCATTCTGCTTGTCTGCAACAACAAAAATACAGGTTTTTCAGCCCATGTGTGCCAACGAGAACCCACTGCAATATTCAAAACAACTCCCAACGGTCAGTAATGGATGCTGCATCTTATGAAGGGCTGCCATGGCATTATCTCCCTTGATCTCCAGCATCATCCCGTGATACGTGATTTTATCCAGAGGAGCTAAATAACCTGGCCAAGCAGTGACAGAGGTAGAACTCAATCCCAGGTCTTCTGTTTGCAGGGTGATTTCAGAGAATCACGCTTACACATTTTCAGGGTGAGGCATCAATATTTATATGTAGATTTCTTATGAAAACAAATAACTTGTATGTTTATATAACAGAAAAGGTTCATGTAGCCAAGCCCAGGTTAATATAAACAGGCTTTATGTTCTGCTCATTTTATTATATTTGTATTTATTTATTTTAATGCAAATTTGAAAGACCCCTATAATTTTAGCTGGGTTCAGTTTAGATGAGTGGTATATATGTTAGAGAAAAAACTGGTGTATAACCTTCAAATGATTACTTTAAAGCCTTGGTTATTACCCTTTGAGGTTTAGAGGAAGACTAATTTCAGTTTTATGTCATGCTTTGTGTCTATGAATTTTTCTAATAAATAATAATAACAATGCCTCTCGTTTGGAACAGGTATGACATTTATTGAAATGTTTATGCTTATTAAATATTTATACTCATCTCATTTAATCTTTTAAAAAATTCTGCTACAACAAGGTAATAGGAGAGCTAGGATTAGTGAGGAAAACACGTCCACCTGCTCGTAGACGCTCTTTCTTCCATATCATGCTATTAAAAATAGCAGCAATCAAATATTCTATTTCACTTCCCAGGGGGATGGATGGCTCCTGAGTACTTCCGGAAAATGCCCTGACTCTTTCCAGCCACAGGGATGCCTGTGAGTGCACTGAGCTGGTGATTTATTAACTTGCTTAACAGTTACTTCACTGAACTAAGTAACACCTTGTGTCTGAAAGAGTTAACGCAGCTTTCCAAAGTTCCAGGTTTACATCTTTACTTGTTTCAGTGAAAATTCGTCCAAAGACAACTTCTCC
The DNA here is from genome assembly GCF_048773025.1 of Camelus bactrianus. NCBI lineage: Eukaryota > Metazoa > Chordata > Mammalia > Artiodactyla > Camelidae > Camelus > Camelus bactrianus. The sequence continues at coordinate 30,072,174 of NC_133551.1, forward strand.
ATTTGAAAATGACATGTTTCCAGATGGCCTGCTGAGATCGAGATGATTTGCTTTCAATTCTGGCAGATGATAGTCACATGTTCTCCCTAGAGACCTACACCCGCTCACAGGGCCCTGTGGACGACTCAGCAGAGCAAAGCCAGCACAGGGAGGCAGAAACAGCCGTCATGGGCCCTTGACACCTGGCTGCAGGGCTGGAGCACGGGTTTTCCCTCTCTCCCTCGCACCTCAGTGCTGTTTCTAGGTGCCCCCAAGCTCCTAGACTCACCAACCTATGACTCCGGCTGAGGGAGGAGTTTTAGTGGTCATCCCAATTAGTTTAGGGCTTTCCAACCTGGTTCAGCATCAGAAGCACCCAGGGAACTTTTAAAAAATACAGATTTATGAGCCCCACCCAGTCCCACTGAATCAGTATTTTTAAAAAAGCTTCCCAAGTGACTTTGACGATCAGAGCCAGGTTTGGGAACCAATAATAATCCCACACTCTCACTTTTCAGATGAAGTCAGCAACTTGCCCAAGCTCAAAGGGCAATTTAGTCAACAGATATTTATCTTGCAATTACTTTTGTTCCAGACACAGTGATTTAATAGCATAGAACCTAGGTCTTAAGGTTTCTGTTAAAAAAATCTCTTTCTGGTCTCACAATCTCTGGCATAAAAACTACATAGCACATTATTTTTGAAATTACTTTTCTCCCTGTTACTTCACTCCTAATAATTACTACTTTTGCTAAAATAAAAGGCCACAGCAGCCCCTGCCTTTCCTGACCATCATTCTTCACCATTCTTCATGCCTGGTTAAAGAGGCTGTTAGATTCTCCAGTGCCAATGCAGATATGAAAATCTCTAGTGGGACTAGCAGCCTTTTTTCCCTGTGTTTAATTAAAGATTCTGTACAATAATGAGTAATTGAGCTGAACCACTACTGTGTCTGGAACGTTACAACAAAGAAGAAAGCCATTATTCACAGAGTGCGCCATTTGGACATTAATGGGTGTTCCCCTATGCAGGCACTGGAACAACTGATGGGTTTCCCTATTCTGAATTTCCACCGTTAAATGCTTAGCCAGCGCCATGTGGAAATAACCTGAAACACACACTCAAAGAATCACAATAAACACTTTGTGAATTTACACTTACAGAATGGTCAGACTACAATGGGGAAACAGTGGAACAGCACAAAATAAATAAATCAATAAATAAACAGATGCTAAAAGTAGTCATGTCCAAACTGTGTTAATGGTATAATTTGAGGTGCTTTTCTTGCTCAATCTAAGCATTTAATTATGCGAAATTCCTAAGTTCTTTTCCTTGTGCCTTGAAAATTCTATGTTCTAGCTTTTGAGATGGTAAGTAGGGGAGTCAAAAAGATGACTTTTCTCTGTTTATAAAAAATTAACTACATTGTAATATCACATCTAAGTATCTTGCTTTTGGTCTATGCTCCTTCCCCCTAGGTCCTCTACGTCCTCCTGTCCCAGCGTCCTGGAGCATCACAAAGTGCCTGCCTGCACTGATAGTGTCTTGCCTGCTTTTCAGCTTGTCCGTCTGGACACCATCCTTTTAGATAGAAACAATACAAGTTTCACAGATCTCTGCAGTAAGGGATTCCCCTCCTCTCTGGGTGACGCATTGTAACCTTCAGTGACTCTTATTAAGTTACTGCTCTTCCAGTGTAACTTGAATCACTAAGGTCTTCTCATTTTGTGCTCTCAGAGACCGCTGCTGTGCCTCAGCAAGAGACCGTTATATTACTGGGAACTGTTAATAAACATATTTTATTTTTAAGTCCAACAAGCCTGTTTCCTAAAGACTTTTCTCCAAAATAATCCATCTATTACTTAAATGCCATTAAATGAGATTTTCTTCTATATATTCTGACAGCCTAACAACCTTCTTTCCTAGTTAAGGAAGTGATGGGTATTTGGATCTAGGAGTCGAGAGAGTGAAGACTTAGTTCCGGGTCGGGAACGTAGTAGCCAAGTACTGTTGGTCAAGTTACTTTGCCCTTCTGGGCCTCGGTTTTCTTTCCTGGAAAACGAGGGAATTGGGTGAGGCTATTAAGGTCTCTCTCAGATCTGACATTTTGTGCAAAAGGCTTCATGGTCTCCAGGAATTTGCACTATGCCCACAAGACAGGACGAAGCGTTCCACGTTCTGTTATTTGCAGTTTGGAAACAAGCTTTGTTTGTTTATTTGTTTGCTTTTTAAGTAAGCCTGTGGGCCATTCCAAAGAATCCGGGTTGCCAGGTGGGTCTCAGCAGGACTGCTAAACTCCATCCATATCAGAGTCATAGGAAGTTAGAGCTGGAGGGCACGGGGTGTCATCTACCCCAGGGCTCCCATTTTACAGTTGAGGGAGCTGATGAATCTTGTGTTTATAAAATGCATTTTTTTTCCTGCTTTGATTTTCTCCAGAATATTTAAAATTGTAACCTGTTTCTCTGGTCTGTGTGATCTGGTCTACCCTGCACGTGAGCACGCGTGTGCATGCAAACATACACATACACATGCACTCACACTCACACTCACACACACCACCCTCCTGATGCTCAGTCTGTAAGGATTGAGATTTAACAACCTTCCTCAAACAACTTGTTCTTGATGCTTTAATTTTTTTTTGAATAATGAGAAGCCAAATGATTGGTTTTCCTCAAGAGAGGAAAATGCCTACATGCAGATGGACTATTGAAGAGTTGACATTCACTATTCTTGGGATGCAAAGTGTAGAGACTAAGAACTCATCTTTATTATCTCACCAGCTTTCTCATTTGATAGGCTTTCATGATTAAGAAAAAGAGTAATTGGTACCCTAAAATATTCTCATTGTCCTTGGCAAGCAGATCATGAAAGAGGCTACAGCGACAAGAAACGCTTAGGTGCAACCTTGGATGATGAAGGGCTCGGGGACCTCACGCAGCTGTACTCTGGTGGTCAGAATCTCTTTGGAGAAGACAGAAAAGCCCTGGTATTCGAAAATGCAATGTTTACGAAGACAAAGTCAAAAAGGAGTTCTTGCACTTACTGATTTTCTTCCTCTCTCCCACCATCATTAACCTGAAAAAATGTCCCGAAAGCAGTCCCCATCTTATGAAAAATAATTGGGTGTTGCACAGAGCAGAGTATGTCTAAAATAAACAGGAGAAGATGCCTGTCTTCACAGAAATAAAGGGGAAATAATGGAGAAGAAAAAGCACCAGTTACAATTCTTTCTGTTCAATTAGATTCTGGCTACCTCTCAGAGCTAGGATATAGGAAAAACACCTTCTCTTTGTTCTCTGGCAAAGATTGTGGCAACTGACACTGGAGAAAACCGCTAACACTCACATACTGGGAACAGCTGGAAAGGCATTTGCCAATCATGCCGATGCCCACTGACCAGAGAGTAGTGAGGTGAGCTTTGCACTAGGCTGATCTAAGATTAATCTCCTGATAGCAGAACCTGCCTTTGGTATTAGAGAAATATAGTTGATTTTTAAAAATAAAACCAGAAGAGGTATGTGTTTCCATAAGACACTGAGCAAGTACCCACTGATGTAAGGATATGTAGCAATGCCAAAAAAGAGGGAGGTGTAATGTTCAGCTGTCAGAATGGGTCATTTCCCTGGAAAAGGGAGTTCTGTTAAAAAAGCCTAATTCAGCAGTAATTGAAAGTCAACAGAGTCAGAATCAAAATGCTACCCATTCTCTTTGCAGTACAAATTTGCAGATTCTGCAGACCTTATTAAAGAAAAATACACAGCAGAATGGCTTTAGACATGAGATCAGAAATCCCTAATAATCAAACAGGATGCATGACAGTAGCTAAGAGGCACTGATGCAAATCTTTCCTGTCAGGGTCATGTGTTATACACCAGCAATGTGAAAACAGGGGATAATAGATAAAGTATTAACTTGGGAAGATAACGGTACTGTTTGCAGAAGGCCAGCTCTTTCAGAGATGTGAAGATTCTCTTTCCCCCATTTATCTTTAAGAAATAACTTAGCAAAGCAACAATCAAATTATTTCCAAGCTTATTCTCATGGGTCAAATCACTATAGAGTTACTCTGCAACCATATCTCTCACAAACCACCTAAGAGGAAACCTTTTGCTCAAAGCTCTGTTATTGGAAGAACTGAAAGAATACCGTGTCAGGGGGGGCCAATGGAGCTGTCCCTAAGGTTTGGGTGATTGGAACCCCCCACCCCCTCCCCTTCCAAAGTCTTGGCAGAGATGGAAGTGGGTAAGTAGATAAGGAGTGACCTGAAGTCTATATAAATTCAATTAGCCCATAATAACCTCTTGTCTTTGATGGGTATTTGCATTCATTTTTCAAACAACACCTTCCTGCTTATTTTTTGCACTTTAAAGAACGTCCTTCGTTCTTATTTTAAATGGATTTGTTTTCCTGTGACTTAACCCCGTTTCAAACTCACATAAGAATGCTCCTGACGGGTTGCAGAGATTAATACTGAAAAATCTCAGTTATGGACCAGGTTTCCCAATGAATGCCTTACCTAAGAAAGTATTTGAGATGTATTCAGACACCTGGTTCCCTGATCGGCTCATTTCTGAGAGATGTGTCAGCTCCCGGTTCAGCATTCTTTTGAACTGTTTGTGAAGAACAAAAATGTATTAACTACCTAAAGAGCAGCAAAAATTACGACTTTATACATTTCCAACTTTACTGTCTAAGAACCAAGAGACTGAGCAGATACCATTCGATAAATGATACGTTTCTACAAAATACAATACTCCCCCAATGTGAAATTGTTCCAATGTCACCTTAGAAAAAAAGGTTTTCTTAAGATTTCTTGGAATTAACATCTGACTTCTTTTGAAGATGCAAACATAGAAAAAGGAATTTTAATTGAGGTCAAGATAATTTCACTTGAAAATGTAACTATATTTAAAATACATTTACCAGAAATTAACTCTAAAATATAATGTGAGCTAATCATCTACACAGTAAAACGCGATTAAATGTGAAAAGTTTAAGGGAAAACAAAAGAAAAGAAGAAGCATCTGTTAAAAATAGAGTTGCATAAAATGAACAGGATTAAAATACAGCACAGTCTATTTAAATACAATGTAATAGAACATGACCTTATTTCACAATAAGCAGCCTCAGTGGGCTAAGTGATAAAACAATTAAGTCATTACAGAGGTTTTCTATTTCACAGAAAACATACAGATGTTTCACATTCTATCAAAGACACATAACAGCATCAAATTAACCCACCTTGATGTAACCCCAAGATACAGATAACAAATAGTTTGCCTCGGGCATTTTGGAATATGCTCCTTGCCACAATCCACAAATCCCTTTGAAAGAATTCACAGTTCTGAGAGAGCAGTCCCTACTCCCGAAAGGACCGGGAAAGCCTTGCAGATTCAGTGGTAAAATAATAAAAATTTAGGAAAGACAAAGCCTCCAAAACTTAGGGAATCTCCTAATCCAGACAAAACCCATCTTCACACTCCATTCTTGCAAGAAGCCTGTGCTCCCTGCTTCTTTCCTGGCAGAGAGAGTAAAATGCAATCGGGAATTGCACGAAGGAGCAAGAGCCTGTCCAAATGTATTCAGCTGGCCGGTTTGCAGCACTTATGAATTATGAATAGTCCTGATGGCCGGAGGGGTTTCCACTCTCTGTTAGTCCTGCTCAGCTGAACTCTTGCAAGGAAGGAGCAATTCTTTCCTTAGGGGTTGCCAGACTGGGAAACACAGCCATCTTTTAAAAAGGAGAAGATTAAAATGGAGGAAGCCCTATGAATATTTAAGGCACTCCGAAGTCGGTACCCTCCCCCCTTTCATCTAGGTGTTCTTAACCCTCTCTCCACTGCCGAGACCAGGGCTCTGCGGAGGCAGCCTCCGCACGGAGCTCAGCCACTCTATGGGTTTCAAAGTGATGGTGTCTTTGATTAATTGACTTTTTGAACATTAAAAAAAAAAGGAAAAAGTTAAAACTGTGGCTGTTTTCAAACTAGGCTTTCAGTACACACGAATACATTTTTAAGCTAGCTTTTGGGACGATTTTGTCACCTCAACGGAGTGCCGGTGCACAGAGTCTTCTTTCACAGTGAAATGAATGGGTAAAGAATTAACGGATTTCATTTAAAAAGTATTTCTTATGCAGAATGCAATTTCCTGCCCTTCATCAGCTCATTAATATGCACATTAGATTGCATCTGACAAATGAATTAAACACATTTAACCTTTCCATCGAGGATCTGGAGTGTGTTTTCTAATACAAGCTATCGTTTGCTGCATGAATGGAGAATTATTCGGGGTTATGAATGACTGCTGTCTTGGTATTTCACTGTTACATCTTCTAATCCATGTTAGAAATACCTAAGAGTTAAATTAATTTTTACTTTGCTTTAGCAATCTGGAGCACGCTGAGGAAGCCTTTCCTTTCCTGTAGTCTCTTCCCTCTCTCTCTCACACACCATACCCCTTTTCAGCTTTAGAAACATCACATGCAAGAAGAAAGTCTAAGACTAGAGCCCTGCAGTGGGACTCCCTACCCAGGATCATCCCACTGCCTTCCTTCTCCCTCCTCTGTTACCCGACCCCTGGACTCCGAGGAGTTCCTGTACAGCATGTTAAAAAAATAGCAAAGCACCATGGCAACAAGCCCCCGCACGCAATTGGCTCTCTTTCCTGTGAGGCATTCCCCTTTCAAATGAGCGTCCTGCGCAGACAATGGCTTCACTTCAAGCATCCAGGCTCCCTTCATGCCACTGCCTGTGCCCAGGAGACCAGGCCTCTTGAGGTGAAGCCTGTGCACGTCAGTAGTGCCACCCCCTGGCTTGCTGCTCTCTGTGTTGTCCTCAAAGAGGCACAATCACCCTCTTTCTGGGGAACCCTGCTTGTGTGTGTGTGTGTGTCTTCCCATGATACAGTATGTTAGTAACAGTCACCAGAAACCTCTGAATTAATCATCTCAGCTAGTATGCTTTACTTACTGAACCTCTCTGCAATTTGAACTCCAGGTGAATTGCGTAACTTCTAAGTTATTTATTTTTTAAGACATAACTGCTCAGTCCTAATAGCCTCTCATTTTCCGTTCTCAAATGACAGGCACTTATACTAAAGACTTAGAATAGCTGAAAAAGGCAGGTTTCTATGCTCTGATTGATCTGCTGAATTTTGGCAAAGAAGCACACTTTACTTGGAGCATTGCAAAAAATATCTTGTAAAAAGCATAGAGACGGATGATTTCTTTAATTACGTCTCTGCACTAGATTTCGCCAAATGTAGCATTCAAGCAGTCACCTTCATTTTGGTTCCGCTGGTTTTTTTTGAAATGCTTAGGAAGATTTTGGAGTCCATCAGGCTTGTACTAGTTTGAATTTTATCTCATATATTTGATACATACATACTGAACACCTAAAATGTGCTAGGCAAAGCATTGAGGATATAGCAGTTTAAAAAAACCCAAACAAACAAAAAACGTTTTTCATTGCTTTTAACCAGCTTTCATCCTAGTAGAAACAGACGTATTAGGGCATGGTAGTTAACCACAACAGTTAACCGTCTGGAGAGGGTGGGGCCAACTCTTTATTAGCCACATTGGCCCCTCAGCTCAAAATACAGGACCGGTATGTATACAATCATAAAAGACTCAGAGAGGAACGACCTTCCTTCTCACTTTCTTACTGTCACCTCCCATGGCCACAGGACCCTGTTGGTACACATTGTCAATCAGTCCCAACATGGGAGCAGGGAGGTGGCTCTAAACTATAGGGCTGAGAATAAACCAAACTCCATCTTTTCTGCATAGTTCACAGCAGGGCCGGTGTACTCCTGTAAGTAATGAATAGGGGGAAAACCACCCCCCTCCTTCTCCCGCCTAAATTAGTTTTCCTCTGACCCTTTTGCGAAGGGCGTGACAGGGCCACCAAAAACCAAAGTCATCTTAATGCAACCATAAAACACACAACACGATGAAGTACGCAAATGGAGGTCACTCAGTGTGAGAAACTGACCCAGTCCTTTAAATGTTGCTTAGCAACAAACTTTGGTTTTCCTCCTCCGCAAGGGAGGGTGCAACCACACTGACTAAGGCAATCATTGCTCTCATCAAAAAGCACGTATGAAGGGCCCACTTATAGTGGGCTCTGTACAAACTAAGGAAGGCAGACATGGCCTTCGAGGAGAAGACAGTGGGTATCTTTTACATTCTAGTAATGCAGAGTCCAATTAGTAAGATTAGTACTGGCCTATGTGATGAGACACATCAAAGAATGGAGTAGCTATGACTCGTGTTTGAGGTTAAGTCTGGGGAGAGAGTTGGGAGCTTGGCTTAGTGGGGTTTTCGATGTCTGATTCCCATGTGGGAGTTGTTTCTTTTGAGCCAGAGGCAGCCACAATGGAGCAGACGAATCTAGAATTTCAGTCTCAGCTCTTGATAACAGATAACAGTCTGGTGAAGTCACCTTAGCTCTCACATATAAAATGAGAGCCATGCATGATTTTGGGATCTCAGCCTCTCAGCCCACACCTGTCAAGATTCTATGACATATTCTGTGGCAGCCTCCTACAGTCTGGACACATTATTTACCAGCAACCAAAATTTCCCAGAAGACAAAACTCTCTTAACACTACTGAGAAAAACAACCCAAATCGGAAATGCTTCAGTCCCTAAGAGTAAGTCATCAACAAAGGAAGACAAGTATTTATCATCCTTCCAGCTTTATATTCTAAGACCCTTGGAGTCTCTCTGTCTACTCATCAAGCTGGGTGTTCAGTCCAGATAAGAATATAAAACAGCTCCTGAGGGAAACTGTGGCCCAAGGAGTTACAGGATAGAAAGGGAATAGACAGCATTTACTTTATCAAATGCTGGAGAGAAATCCACAAACAGGAGCACGCTATTTCAAAGGTAAATGCGTCTCTACAACCCAAGGCACACAGATCCTATTTTTCTGTTAAGAATCTGTCTTCACAAGAAAACCCTGTTAGAGCTTACCCAGAAATAATGTCCCCAGGGGAAATGGCCAAAGCCCCTTTTCAACACAGACAAGCAAGGTTTGTGAATGAACTCTTAGTAATACAAATTCCTCCAATGCTTCCTTAAGCTTAAGCCCAACACTAGGTTCGCAAACACTGCCAGCAGTTGCAGTTACTTTTGTGAAAAGGGAAAAAGATACCATTCTCTGTTCAAATGATTTGATATTGTTTGCCTGGAATGTATCTTCTCTATAAAATCATATGTGATTTTTTTTTTGAATAGGCTACCTTTAATAGTGGGAAGTTATTTAAAAATCTATAGAATAGCAAAAGCTGAAATTCAGGTACACTTGACAGAAACATTACGTTTTATGGCTGCAATTTTTCTTTAGCATCAATGCTACAGACGGGGACTATTTTCTTCTGAGCCAGTTTCTTCTGACGTGATAGAACACTTCATCGTTTTTCTATATTTCTCATCAGAGGACTAGTTGGAGCTCGGTGCAAAGAGTCACAGGCAAGCTAGAAAAGGAGTTCTTCGTCAAATGAATCACACAGGAGGGCTGGACTAGAATGATGTCAGAAATTCATCCCGGTTCTAAAACTTGGTGATTCTATGGTTCTAAGAATAAAACCATGCAGAAGAAGAATATAAGGGGCTAGGGTCAAGCAAGCACACGAAAGAGCTACTTTTAAGAGTAATCTGGGTTGTGAGTGGGTGACCTGGAAATTACTTACAAGTGAATCTTTAGTGATCAAAATATTCTTCAGCCTATGGAAGACTACATAAAGCAGGCACTTTCCTCTCATTGATGATAACCTTATGATGAAGTCAGTAGTGAAAACCGTGTGGATAAAAAAAAAAAAAGGTGTCCTGGAGAGGAAGAGAGCCCCAGTAGTCACCCTTGTGGGTGGCCGTCTGCGCAGGAGCCCATCCGTGAGACAGGCGCCTTATTGTGTGAGATCTTCCTGTTTTTGCAGAATGAAACAACTACCGAAGTCATTAAAGTCACAATGACTTTATTAGGGGCTAAATTTTGACTCATATTTTACACTTTGTTAGTCATAACTTAAGAAGAATTCCTGGGCATCAGGAGAGTGAAGGGGCTGAAAAGTCTTCCTGAAAGCACAGAACGCTAGTGGTGGTAGAAGGCAGTTGAAATTGCCGTGGCCCAATGTAGTTAGAAATGGAAGTTAAGGAGGGCTCGTCTCTGTCCCCGTCCTGGCACTGACCAGCTGTGCGGTCTTGGGTGAGTTAAATTCACTTCCTGATGCCCAGTTTCTGTAGCTGTCACATGGCTAATTTCTCAGGTTCCTTCTGATTTTAGAAATTTGCTTCTTCCATAGCCCTAATTCTACATGAGAAGTAATGAAGATTCAAAGAAGTGAAGGACTCGAATTCCTAAACACCTCCAATTTCCTTTGAAAAATCTCATTTCAACGACAGCAACGATAACAACAGGAATCTACCGTCCTTTCTCTAAAACCCTTTGTCAAACTCCCGAGTCTCACAGTTCTTAACGTTTCAGATTATCTGACAACATGCATCTCAGTTCTTGCCTCCTTTGTCTTTCCCTATGAACTCCATCGTTCGTTTGAAATTCAGTGTCCAATTTCTTTAATGACATGTTTGTCTTTCTTGAGAGGCAAATGCAATTGAACTGAGTGAATTGGTAACGGGGTTAAGGAAGGAACAGCAATGCCACTGCCCATTAGTATCTACTTAACTAGAGACCACACAGTCCCAGGACGGGCCAGTCTAGCAGACAGGTTCTGTCGTGTTCACATCTGGAGCTCCAGGGAATATGATCATTCTAACTGTCCATGTGCCAAGTCAGAAAGAAACCCATCTAAAGACATTAGAGTGGAGTGATTCTCTTCTTAATCGTCCAGTGATGTAATAATCCATAATAAATATGAATGGAAAAACAAGCATAAATATCTCCACCATAATTCCGTGACAAATATTGGCATTTATGATGAAGCTAAAATAGGGCAAATTCCCCTTGCTGGTTAGAGAATAAGTATCTGCTCAAGTGACATTTTAAAAGTCAAGGCAGGGACTTTAGTCCCCACGGGTGCTTTCACACAGAGAACTAAAAAAACAATCAGAAGAATTTGAATATAAGTTTGAATGGAACTACTCTACAACTTGAGACTAGGTCTTGAACAGCTCTCAAAATTATTCATTGTTTTTTCTTACCTATCTATCTAGACTCTTTACTGCTGTCTGTTTTTCTCAGAATTTCTGAAAACTTTTCAAGAGAAGATATGGCATACATTATTGGGATGCTAAAAAAAAATGACTTTTCCTAGACCCAAAATAATCCCCATAAAAATATTTAAGAGAAATTTCTCATGACCTAACGTTCCCCTAACTCTGAGAGTTGCTGCAGTGACACCATTAAAAAGACAAAAGACACTGTAACTATTTATACCCAAAGACTTATATGTTCACTATGCATTTTTTTGTCTAAGTATAGTTGATTTACAATGTTTCAGGTGTACAGCAAAATGATTCAGTTATATATACGTACGTACATATTCTTTTCCAGATTCTTTTCCCTTGTTGGTTACTACAAGATATTGAATATAGGTCCCTGTGCTATACAGTGAGTCCTTGTTCTTTATCTATTTTATATACAGTAGTGTGTATCTATTAAGCCCAAATTCCTAAATTCACTGTACATTTTTAACTATATATACACATATGTATATATATATATAAACCATGGTTTATAAATACCATGTGTGAACATATATGTTTTCATATATGTAGAGTTGCTAGATTTAGTAAATAAAAATTTGGGACACCAGTTAAATTTAAATTTCAGATAACCAACAAATGTTTCTTTTTATTACAAATATATCCTACATATTCCATCTCTCAAATATCCCTTAAAGAGATTAGATATCAGAGTCATACATTCAACACGTGTCAGGTTTCGAGGTATTGCATATTTTTGGATAATTTAAAATATTCAAACCTGTTCTTTTTGACAGAAGTCTTTCCTTCTGGTGAGAAACATGATAAGATCTGTAACTGCTCCATTTTATGTACTTCACAATTTCATTTTATGTACTTGACCTTTCTCTTTTAATTTGGTTGTGAACAGTGATAGTTAAAAAAAAAAAAGGTATTTTGGCAGATTTAGGGTGCTGGCCTGATAATTAAAATAGCAGAGGCTTTTTTTCTAAGAGGACAAAAATCATTGTAGCAACTGAGAAAAATTGAGGACTCAGGGTACACTATTTACTTACTCTTGTTGTTTTTCCACGTAAGCCTTCTACAACTTTTTCGTACGTCCTGGCGAATATTTAACCTCAAGTTTCTAAAGCCAGTTCTAAGGCCATGGGACGGTAATGTGATTCCATGACAACTTTCTTTTGAACTGTTTCTCGCCAGAGGTTCTACAACTTGTTATATTTTTTAAATTAGATAGATCAGACCCATGAACCACCTAGTCTTGTGCCCTCTCCCGGCTAGCCAAAAACAAGACCTATGCTTCAAGGCCTTCCTATTTAACTTAAAAACCATACTGCAGAACAGGGAAATCACCCCACAAACATTCTACTTTCTTTTCATAATCCCATAAGTATTGGTCATAATTTTCTTTAAGAACTAATTTTCACTTTTATCCTATAACAGCTCCTGGGTTGTTAAAAGTCCTGCACTAAATATTGCCTTATTAAAATTTCCAATATTTTTGCAGCCATAAAAATCTACCATAACTTATTTTTGAGATTACTATAATACCCCATTAAACACAACATGTGGCATATATTGTGTTTAATATTAACTATATTGATTTCAGCTAGCAGCATTCACATACCCCTTGAAAGAAAAGACAATGGGATGCTTCAGAACCTGCCGTGGGAATCATTGCCACAGGATTAGCAGGGTCCCAGGGCTGGGACAGCCCCCTGGTCTGGAAATTTTCAAGATCAGCTCTAGGGACTATCAAATAAATGAACAAATGAAAAATCCTGGGCTATACAGAAATATCATTTTCTTCCCTGAATGAATATATATAGTATCTGTCTTGGTATTTTGGTAATCTCCATGCTAGATTATGTACTTCCAAATTGAGAAGAATCAGCCACAGGTTAGAGGTTTGGACATATTTTTAAACCATAAAGGATGAATACAGTAATCTTTTGTTATTTTATCCTGAAAAAGATAGTTATACTTGTTTTGCATTTTTTTCCTATTATTAGCTACCATAATTTCGAAGAGATGGATAGATGCTTTGCACAACAATGCACCCCAAGATGTATATATTTGTTGGGTTCATGAAAGGCTTGTAAAAGTCGTTTCAGAGTTGGATGCATAGGTCACACATGAAATAGAGGGGGTTCTGATTACAGGTTGGCCATACCAGGGGAGTCTGGCAGCATAAAGAAGACTCTAACAGCAGACCCCTCGTCGTAATAGCATGACATAGGATCAGCTGAGAATCCAACTGAGTCTGGAAATAAAATCCCATGTTGTAACTTAGACTGAGAAACTTGGCAAGTTGTTGAGTTTCTTGGAAACTAAGTTCTTCCATTTTAAAATAGGAAGGTGAGAAACAATATATGTACAGTGGCTGGCAAGGAGGATTTGTAGTTAAAACAGTTTTGTCTCTGAGTTTTAAATGAATCAGGGCTCAGGGTAACTTTTTTGCTTGTTTTGCATCTGGGTGGAGGTTTCAGTTGACTCTTCGGCACCTAAACTCTTCTTTTCATTGTTGACAGTAGCTTATATAATTAACTGCAGAGTTCCCATGACATGCTGCTGCAGGTGGGATGCAGTGCCATGTCATATAGATTACATGACACATGAGTTGCTCATGGAAGTTCTGGCTCGCTGGTTGACATTTAGATTATTCACCAGTCTAAGGAGCGTAAACCAGAATTGCCAGAAAGATAGATGAAGCCTGTCAGATGAATCCATAACTCAAAATGACCTTGTGTTAAAGTCATACCTTTAAAAAGTTGATTTGGAGATGTCCAGCTGTTTCAAATCTATCCTTTCGTGACTTAGCTCATTGCCTTAGATTAAGAGATTTTAGATTCTTCATGTATTAGCCAGAAGCCATGAATGGCCACAGAATGCCTGATACAGGGATAACTGCACTGAGTACACAGTTGCACAGAGCTCCTCAGTTCAGGTCAATCCAGCAGCACATCTGAATTAATTGAATATGTGGCTGGTGGAGGGATGAGAGAAATACCAGCAATATGTCAGGAACAAAAAAAATACAACCAAACAAGGGCATAATGACTAAGCTGCTATGCTCCAGACACAATAGAGATGGAACATGGCTGAGTTTTAGACACAATGTGTGTTCATAACTATGCTCCCAGCTGAGTGTGCAGTAGCTATGATCAGTCTCTTGGGAGCTTAGATTTTTGTCCAAGAAAAAGGTAAGCCGAATATCCCAATGTCAAACCAAACAATATAAATGTGCTTCATATTTCTGCTCACAAGGAAAGAGCATTTGTCCCCAAGATTTTGTTCTCTGTTATCTGACTGAACTTGGGAGAAGACTCGGGAGTAAGATTTTGCTGCTTCTGAGTATATGAAGAGTCACTGTGAACCAGATGGGGATTTCTCATTCAAGCTAACAATGAGGAAAACTAGAATTAGTCATGGGAAGCACCTCCCGGCAGCACGGTACAGTGCAACAGGAAACGGGATTCCTGGGTCCTAACAGGTTTGCCACTAACAATACAGTTGGCTCTCAACAAATTAGATTAACTTTCTGAGCCTTCACGTAATTGATCTAACGAATATTTATTTGAATGCCTCCCATGTGCCTCGAGCTATTCTAAATGCTGGAACTACAATAATGAACAAGGTAGACACAATTCATGCCACCAATAACCTTAGAGTCTAAGGGAGGAGATGAGTGAAAACCAAGTTCTACACACACACACACCCCCACACACACAAATCACAAATTGACAGTAAATTGTAAAACAAATAAGCTACTGAGTTAGGATAATTAGAGAAGGCCCCTCCAAGGAGACAACATCTAAGCTGAGGTCTGAAAAACAGTAAGGAGGTTTGGTTGAGCTCTGGCTTTAAAATTCTATGATTATATGTTTTGTTAGCAAATCATATAAGAATATAATAAATTACCCTATGGGTTTCCCTTTCATTTTTATTTTTAAATCATTTGACTTTGAAGCAAACAGAACGAATTTGCTTCTAAGCATCACTATTTAGTGGCCGAAGGGCTTGGACAAATCAGCTATTTCTCGTGCACTGAGGTTTCACGTTGAAAATGGAGATATAGTAATACATTTCTGTCGGTGAGCATCGGACGAGATAACATAGCTGAGAGTGCTGCGTAAGCAGAAAAGGGCTCTTCAGGTATGTTTCCTTACCATGCTTCCTTGGATCTGGCAACACAAAAATAACAAACAGCTATACACTTAAAGAGAGTGGCCCTTTATGTAATGCTCCATCCTGGTACCGCTGGGAGCTCAGAGAGCAAATAAACTGTAAGTGAAGAAATGGGCCTTAAAAATCTCTACACTGCCCCATAATTAATGTTCCCTCAGGCAGAACCAGAGTTCTTGGGAAAATGCAGCCCTGGATCATGTAGTTAAATTTGAAAAGCAATGTTCAAAAAAGAAAAATCTCTCCTGAATGATTCTTTAAGACTAGCTCCTCCTCCTTTATTACCTTTATGGAAAAAAGCTCATTTTTCACCCATCTTAACCCAGTATATTTATCTTACTTAAAACAAAAAGAGAGAATCCATCCTTGCCTGGGGGTTTATGTTTTTATCTGTCTACTTTTGGCAAGGTTCTCCTATTTTAGGATTTATTCAGGACCCCGAAGAGTCTTTCTTGAAAAGCAATTTATGATCTTTCTCAGTTTGAAAATTTTACTATGCCGGACATACAACACAGCATTCAACAGTGACCTTACCTTTATGTTTTCAACACACAAAAGAAGAATATTAGTAAAAAAAAAAAAAAAAAAAGTATTTTTAAGTAATGCGAGCAAAATAAAATGAGTTCTCTGAAATTAACTTGTACTGATTTAAAAATACTTCAAAAATAATACCAGTAAATCTTGAGGTATTATCTGGGAAGGTCCAGTGCAATTGGTAAGATAGATGCAAATAAATGTTGTGCAATTAGATTCTGAGTGTGTTAAAATGCAGCAGGGAAAAATTCAGTGTCAGCTCATCCTGTTAAGAAGACAAATAATGTACTGGACCTAGCCAAGAAAAACATACCATCATGTTTATTGCATCAATAAACGTGGATCTCGCTTAATCATTCTGACTCAAATACAGAATGGAGGCAGCAGGATCAATCACAATGGACAGGGGCTGAGGCAGGGGTGGCACTGTGCCCTTTCATCTTGGTGGATGGTTAGCATTTGGCTGGTTAAACCGACCCTCCTAGGCTACCTGGAGCAGGAGTTGGAGTCCATTTCATTAGTCACCTGTCAGAAGGTCCCTAGCTTTTCACAATCAAATAGGTGTGCAAAAGGATACTGGAAATGCACACTACTACTAGAGAGTCTAAGAATGTTCCATGAATTTAAAGTTTTTGAAAATGTAAAAAAGTTTCCATCTTTAATATCATGCTGTGCCCACCAGTGAGGTCATTACCCGTCCTAGCATTGCTGAAAACCAGGATAAGCTATCAAAACTCCCCATGTCAATAGATTTCCTAAGTAAAACTGCACAAAGCTTTTCCAAATAAAATAAACCCCAAATCAACTATAAACCCCAAATCAACTATCACCAACTGACAAAAGCCTTCATTTGCCTTTTACTCCCCTCCTGATAAACAGAAATAGAGCTACGTCTCCTTGACAATTTTTAGCCCCACTACTGTAAACAAGCATGGAGTTTCAATACTTCAAAACAGAATTTCAGGACTCAGGAGCTTGCAGTCTGGAGCAGACACAAATAAAGCCCCAGATAATGAAAATGTTAGCTGTAATATTAACCAATAAGAGAACTAAAATAGTCGTCTATGAAAATCAGATCCAAGTCAGAGTAACCAAGGCAAGGTTTCAAAAGAAGAAAATCAAGAAGTCCAGCACACCAGGGGTATGTTCAGAGTGCAGGATCTGATGATGTATTTGAGCCAAAGGGAAGTTCTCTAGGCAATAAAATACCAAGAGAGGCATAAAACCTACATTACTTCATTCTTAAATTATCATAAAACTCTTCCTTCTAGTCTTAAGCTGTGTTTTCTATAGATCTTCTGATATCAAGGGTGGAGAGGAAGTTGGAAGTCCGCTTTGGGCAATCAACAGGAACCACTAAAATTTTAGTCTGTTTCTTTTAACTGTGTTCTTTTCTTATACCTAAATGATTATCCTGGCTATTAAATAATCTCTCCCCACCACCCCCAGTGGAATCTCCTTTTATATATTTTAGCTTTTAAATTCAAGTCTTCTATATCTTATTACAATGGCCCCCAAACTTAGCTTTCTTATCCACCCAAGAGTTAGAAATTTTCTTCTCATTTCTTAGAATATATGCTAAGAAATTTTCTCTCGCTTTGTCCTACTTAATAAAATAAATAATGATTAGAAATGGGTAAATACCAAAAGAGGTACAGTTAGACTGTCAAGTCTATTTAGTTATGGAATAATTTCCCTTAATATACATTATCCAGTAGTTACTGACTGAGGATATGTTTCAAGACCCTCAGTGGATACTGGAACCCAAGACAGTACCAAACTCTGTATATACTATGTTTTTTGCTATACATTCATACCTCAGATAAACTTTTTAATTTACAAATTAGGCACAGTAAGAAATTAACAAAAATAACTAATAATAAAATAGATTGATAATAACAACATACTGTAATAAAAGTTATGTGAATGCGGTCTCTCCTCTCAAAATATCTTGTACAAATTTAATGCCTTTTTCACCTCAATTAAGCACGTATCACACACTGTGGCCATAACTTTTGCAACTTGAGATGTGACAGCAAAACTGGCACAAATTTGTGTTTTCTGTTTCACTATTTCATGGACAGAAAATTCGTTCTTAGCATAGATCTTAGCGACCTCAGCATACAATGTTTTTCTTTTCTTATTAAGTCGAGAACTTTCACCTTCTCACCTCAAGGAAGCACTTTACGACTTTGCTTTGGCATACCCTGAACTGCCAACAACACTTGTGCTTTGGGGCCATTATTACGTGAAATAAGGGTCATTTGAACACAAGCACTGCAATGCCAGGACAGCTGATCTGATAAACGAACTGGCTACTAAATGAGTAATGGGTGGGACACGCTGGACAAAGGAGTCAATCACGTGCCTCCCTGCCAGGTGAAGCAGGAGGGTGTGTGATTTCACCACACTACCCAGAACAGCATGCAATTTAAAACTTATAAATTGTTTATTTCTGGAATTTTCCATTTAATATTTTTGAACTGCAGTTGACCACGGATTACTGAAACGGTGGAAAATGAAACTGTAGATAAGGGGGGGGCCTGCTATAAACAAGATGATCAATTCTCCCCAAACCATTTCCCCTTTATTCTTTCCTGCATCTTTTCATTTTAAGTAATTAGATTAATAGTTCAGAATTCATCAATGTTTTACAGCAAAATATTTGCAGCATCTGCTTAGCTCTGACATCTACAAACACTAAAACTCATCTAAAGCTACCTAAACACACCAAAATGTGTCTCTATTTGCTATAAATGAGGTTTATTTGATTTAAAATGTTTATAAGGCATTAATTATATCGATTTTGTTTCTAAATATGTAGCTGCCAACATTGTTGAACCCAACTGCACCAAGATGTTGGTGACACAGCTCAAGAACCAAAAAATCATATTTGAGCTGTGAGAGCCTTGTATAATCTGGGCCACTGGACAGAAACATGCTGGGATGCAGAGATAGGGTCAACCTGAGATCACTGTCTTCTTTTCAGCTCCCTAAACAAATGGCTCTGCTAAGTAGCAGAGAGAATTGAAAAAATGACTTTTTTTCATCAGCTGATAAAACTCTCCAATTTATCATCTTCAGTTTCAGAGAGAGGAAAAGAAGAAATAGAAGTTGAGGGCAGCTATACTAATCACAGGGTTTTTACTACCTAAACTTTGGCATTGGGATCAAGGAGAGAGCAAATAAGTATCGAAAGCCTTAAAAACGCTGCCCTTTAATCTATTAATTCCATTGGTGGGACTCTAACCTAAGAAAAGAACGAAGAAAGAGGATATGATGTTGACTGGAAAAGGTGGAAATAAATTATCTGTAGGGTCTCATTTCAATTCCTTAAGAATGAAAATGTTAATCTGGGTTCCTTTGTACAATGAGATTTTTTTTCTGATAATATGTGTCTGTACATATATAATATATTTAACTATATATATGTGTAAATTCAAAAATTGAAAGAGCAAAAAGCAAAGAGAAGAAAAACGAAGCAACCCATGCCATGGGCATGTAAAGTAATTCACTCCAACTATTTTCCCCTAGATTTTGATCACAGAATTTTCAGGAATACTGAATTAGTTCTCTTTACTTGAAATGATTAAGACATGGATAGTTTTTACTCAAAAAAGGTAATGAGAAGAACAAACAGAAGGTTAAAAAAACTACTGGGAGTATGAGATTTGCAAATACTAACTACTATATGTAAAATAGATAAACAATGAGTTTCCTCTGTATAGCACAGGGAACTATATTCAATGTCTTGTAGTAACATATAATGACAAAGAACAGGAAAAGGAATATATGTATGTACATGTATGAATACAATATTATGCTGTACATCAGAAATGGACACAACATTATAAACTGACTATACGTCAATAAAAAAGACATAACTTAAAAAAAAAAGTCAATGCAGACTAAAGAGAGAGTATCCCATGTCTTTACGCTGAATCAGCTTTTCGCTGAAAATGAAGAGCAAACTGGATTTTAGTAACTTAGTCTTCCACTAATTAACCTTATGACTCTGGAGAAGTCGTGTCATAATGAAATTACTTTTCATCTAGACTGGGTTTTATATTTCACAAAGATCTTTGGAATATTTAGATATTGAATCCTCAGCTTTTATAATTCTCATCTATAAAATGAAATTTTCAAATAGATAATACCTTCGGCTCCCTTTTGGGTTTAAAGTTCTAGAATTTTGTCCAACGCAACCATGTACGTCTATACCTAGAGGGAATATATTTAGATCTTTTTGGGTTTGGTTTATCAACTTTCAGCATCCATACTGACCAAAGACATTAAACAGTTGCTAAATTAAGACTCCACTTTGCCCTGATTATCACACACAGCCTACGTGGTTGACTTGGAAAGAGATTTTTATTTAATGATAATTTCTCTTCTCATTGTTTTCTTTCCAAAATAACTATTTAAAATTTATCTTTTCAGGTAACAAATCCCAAAACCTCTTGTCCTAAATCTAAATTTTAAAAATTGGTTTACCTCCCGGTATCCGTACTCAAATTTCATTTTTATAATTGAAGGTTACAGCATTAGACACGATGCTGTTAGCAAAGAGTGAAGAGAACTTGGCCCTTTAAAGTTTTTAATGATCATTTTTAAGATAACCATATTTCGAATAGCGAAAAAAAGAGGGATGATAAAGAGAGATGATATTGAGCCACGAAAATGAATTTTAATTTTCAAGGAGTTCACTCAACTTCAATCTCTGAAGGTCTTTAGTTTTCAAAAGTGGTACATTTTAAAATTGCAAGTAATGAGCAGGAAGAGACATGTGACTCATGAGCAGAACTGCATGCTTTATAGCTTTTAAACTCTACTCCAGAAAGAGAAAAAAATGATCAGGCACTTTTTAAAGAGAAAAAGATTATCAGTCACTTCCCACAAGAGAAACAAAAGAAAAAGGAGTTTTACTGTCTTCTTCATTTCTAAATAACTTAACAGTCCTTTCTTTGTGGAAACACTTGGCTACTTTAAAGTAAATCAAACAAAGGAAGTTACAGTAAAATATCCAAGAGACTAAACAGTTTGGCACCAGTTGAGGGAAACATCACGTACAAGTGGGCAAGATGGACGGTGGCCCCGGCGGAGGGATGTGCAGGGAGGCACATCCACAACTGGCCCAGAGCCTTCTGGGGTGTGAAATCTATTGACTGCGGCACAAGTTTGCCCTGGCATCTTCTGGTTTGGTTAAGTCCTGGCTTCCAGAGAGCTGAGCCATCTCCACTTGCTGAGCACATTTGTACCCAGAAGTGAAATGTTTTGTAAGAATAACGCAAGAGCAAGCCCCACCCTCGGCCTTTTCTTTCATAGGTAACAATGGCACAGATTTGGGGAGCTTTCTAGACAGGGACATACTCTAAAGAAAAAAAAAGAGAAGAAAGAAGTATAGAAAGATGTAAAACAAACATTTATTCCCTTTACATAGTTTAATTCTATTTTTCAAAGCTAGTGAACTAGACTTAGACTTGACATTCTAAACATAATTATCTGATTTTTTTTTTGATGTGGAGAGAAAGGCTCCCCTTAAAATGATTCATTTATTCTATTTTGAGAATATAATCTATCAGCTAGCCAGAGATGCACCAATCAAAGGTAAAGTTCCTTCACTTCATCCCTGCTTGCTTTTTAGAGATTTGTTCACTTAGGGACTTTCAAGTGAGTTAAGTAGAAAGATTGGGCTAAACAGCTTAGAATTCAGTGTAGGAAATGGTTCTATATAAATATGGATGCAGAAATATTTAAATTAAGCAAAACAGATTGCAAATCAAATTTAGTACAAAGCACTAAACAACTTTCAGTCTTTGATTTAAGTTTTGCTAAGACTAGAACTTGGAACACTGAATTACACCCTCAATAATACAACTCTGTTTTGTCATAGGAAGAGTGACTGAAATAATGCTGGGTGAAGAATAAACAGCTCAGTTTTCTATTTCATCTCTGTATGAAGACAAATCCAAGGAAGACAGTCTACAAGTTCCTTCTAGGAAGTTTTTCTGTACTAAGTACTAATTATTGCTACCGAAGCCCTGATCCTCTGTTTTATGGTCATATTGCGTGCACTGGAAAGGGTATAGTGATGATGAAATTACCCCAATTATTTGAATAATTAAAAATTTTAAATAATAATAATAGCCTCTCTCCTTTTTTTTTTTTTTTTTAATTTTGGGAGGTGGGTAAAAAGGGAACTGAGGTTATCTTCGGCCATGTTAGAGAATTTGGGGAAACGAACAGATCTTGAATTTAGCAAACTGAGCCACAATAAGCAGTGGATTAGTTTAATATCATTATTTACCATTTTATGGTGCTTTATAACCATTTCCTGTAACTATGGTTAAAATCCTTCTCCCTCTTCTATGTTAATAGACACTGCTTCCCAGCCAAGAAGATGAGCTGGAGGTTAATAATGGCCAGTCTAGAGGCCCGGAATATGGTAACTGCAGATTAGGATTTTGAACCAGACCTAACCATCAGTGATGGCCAGAGGTAGAAGAATAAGATCTCCCAGAAACCACAACAAAATTCCCTTCTAAGAGTAATTAAATATCTCTGTATTTCTGTATTTATCCGTCCCATTGGGATCACTGATGGTGAGTCAGATGGCCCTGGGTATGAACCCCAGTTTTCATCTTTACCTTAGGCCATTTATTTCAACTTTTTAAGCCTCACTTTAGTCATCTGTAAAACGGGGATCATAGCAGTAACTACTCTCAAATGCTTGCCGTGAGTATTAACGATAGAATGTAGATAAGGAGTTTAGCACAGTGTCTGCCCACAAAGTATACACCTGTAAAAATAGATGACTGTTTTACTATGATTGTTCTGTCGACAAATGCAAGAGCTGAAGTAGACCATGGAGACAGTCTTCCCCAACAATTTGGTTTTGTAGTTAAGAAAAGATAAAGATTCTCGTAATAGCATAAAATGGAAAAGAACCTGAAGAAGAACATATTTATATATATACAAATATATATATAACTGAATTACTTTGCTGTACACCTGAAACATTGTCAATCACCTATACTTCAGCAGAAAAAAAGAAAAAAATAGAGATTCTAAAGGATTTAATTGTTTAAGACATTCACCTAAATAGTAGTAGAGCTAGCACTCAAACCCGTGGCTTACCCCCAGGCTCTTTTCACTTGGCTGCCTTCAATTCTATATTCTATATATATTCTGCCTTCAATTATATATTCTATATACAATTCTTGAGAAATTCTTTTCTCAAGAGAGAAAAGTTGGATCAAAAAAATGTATGCGTCCCCCACTTGGCTGTCAGAACTGACTTTTATTCTATTCTGCCCTCTAATCTGAGGTCTCCTCTAACATTTGTGGGGCCACATACCAGAGTACGAAAGGATAGAAACTGAGCTACCCCCAGTACTCCTGTGACAGACATCCCCTTCCTCGTAGCTTGGAAGGCCAGGTTGAATGTAGAAACCTTGAACTTCGTGGATATGGTAGTGCAGGGGGCGCCAGCTCTTGGACCACGCCCTGTCCCATTCTTTCCCCAGTCCTAGCATCACCAGGGACCTTGTGTGCAGGCCCCACGTGGACACCCTCTGCCACAGCCTGCACGTCCAAGCTCCCCACAAACGACTCTCTCAAGCCAGACTGCTGCCTCTTGGCTACCCTTTGGGCCTAAGGGTGTGCTCCCAGCACATCTGGGAAAGAGGCCCGTGCAGTCCCTGGAAGTGAGTTCAAAGCCACGTGGGCAGAGAATGTGGGGATCCAGTGGATACAGTATGGTCTGGAAAGGGGAGCACAGATGTTCCTTTGAGCCAGCAGACTCCTTGCCTTGCCTCGCCTCCTGGAGCAAAATGCAGAGACAAAGACTGGGCGAAGACTCTGTAAGCACAGGGCCCAGGAAAAGAAGCTCTCTTGCCCTAAGGGAGGCACTGCTCTAATCATGCCATTTAATTTGGGGCAAATGTGGAATTAATTCCTTCCAATAATTGGTTAGCTGCCTCCCATCTTCCCAACAGAGTTCTAAGATGAACCTGTTAACCAATAAGATCTGTTTCCTTTCTGCTGGATCCAACAATTCCCATCCTTATTGAATGGATAGTTAGATAGAAAATGACTCACCCAATTTTAGGGCGATCAACCGATCACATTCTAGTGCCATGCAGCTTGGGTCCCAGGTGGCTCGAGGCTGGGAGAACTGTATGACTGTATGACTTTATTCCCTCCCACCCAAGAGCACAGGCCATTAGTTGGCTTCACGTTTGGTACTCCCATACAGCCACACCTGAAGAACTGGAAAAAGAAACCTGCATAGCCAGGAGGACTCATTTCCCCTGTGATGGTATCTGCAGCTGACTTCATGATGCCCTTAGAGAAAAAGGACCGTATCTCTGTCTATCTCCCATTCCCATCTTAGAGACTCCTTAGCAAACATTTACTGTAGTCCTAGGTCCTGCTGCTTCATTCTAAAGAAAGTACTGATATGATTCAGGACTGCTCTTTTCAACAATGGAACCTCTATTTTCATGATAAAGCCCAAAGCTTTGTACTACACAGCAAAGAGCCCCAGGGCAAAGCTAGTTGAGAAAGAAAAGGGTAGTGGAGGGCTCGAGGGGAAGTTAGATCATCGAGTAGCTGCTTGAACACAGTTCCTTCCTGGGTATCAGAGGATCTCAAAATATTTCATCTTTGAAAAACATTCAACAAGTCAGGTATGAATGACCCCTTTGACATTTTTCACCTGAAAATTTCAGGCAAGAGACTCTGCCTAAGCTCCCTCTGCCCCATTGGTCACAACTCCGCCTCTCTGGGATTGATCTGGGTCGATCCTTCCTCAGCCACTGTTGTTGCAACTCTGTACTTTTCTGCCTGCGTCTGTCAGGAAGGAGACAGGAAATTCTAGTCACCCTCACAGCAGCTGCGCCATTCCTCCTCTCCTCCTCCACTGACGTCGGCTGGCTTTGGTGACATGAGGTCAGGAACTGAGCCACAGTCAGGGTCAGGAAGATAGGTCAGTGTTTATGCCGTTGTTGGGCTGGGGACCCTGCTGAGGCTATTTGCTTTCTTCCTTTCTATACTGTTTCTCTTTCCGTTCCTCTTTTTATAATGCGGAGCCAAAGCATCCTGTTTTCAAAACATCTGACTGTTTTTGCCACTGAGGAACTCATGCGCTGAGGCATTTTGCTGAAGTGTAAGACAATTCTTCTAATTCAGGAGGCCACAGAAGTTGAAACAAAAATTAATGAACAAATCTAAGAAGGCAATCTGTTGTTACAGAAAACAGCTCTCACGCCTCTAGCTAAACTTGGGCTGCTGACAGAAGG
Organism: Camelus bactrianus; assembly: GCF_048773025.1. NCBI lineage: Eukaryota > Metazoa > Chordata > Mammalia > Artiodactyla > Camelidae > Camelus > Camelus bactrianus. The sequence continues at coordinate 30,097,338 of NC_133551.1, forward strand.
TTCACTGACATCCTTTTCATTTTGAAAGACAATGTCATTGCCTCGTAAAAGTCCTGCTTAATTTATTCCATCTTGGTGTAATTCTTAGGGGAAAATAATCTACATATTAACCCACCTGGCTGCATCTGTCTCTGTAATTCTGGAATTCCATTTGGCCTGGGGCCAGCATTAAGGGATGAGGGAAACTGGGGCCAAGGGGAAGACTATAGTTTCTGTTAAGTTACAGAAGCAGCTCTTTATCTAACTCTCTGGGCTCTGAAGCACACTTGGAACAGCCAGTTGCAATCTTTGAGTCACAGTTTTCTTCAAAAAGGTTAACAAAAAACAACAAATGAACCAACACACATCCCTACCCAGATGAAGCAAATACAAAAGACCACTTGCTTTTCTTCCACTAGACACAGTCGACACCCGACCACCTGAATGTAAACTGGCACATCTGTAACCCCCAAAACACCTAAGCAAAACACTGGCTCTTCCATCACCAGCCCTTCGTAAGTTCAGAGATTGCAAACAAAATTCAGCAGTCACTTAGCTGCTTGGAACTAGAGACATATTTTTTTTACAAAGCTGGAGTGGATACTATTAATAAGTTTCATTTATTGAACTTTTACTGCACATCGGGGCCTTTGCTGAATGCTTTAGACGCATTATCTCAGTCTTCACAGCAACCCTTTTTATCCCTGTTTTTACAGATGAAAAATAAGTCTTAGAGCTGTTAAGTAAGTTGGCCAATGTCAAGTAGCTAGCAAATGATAGAGAGAGGATTTGAACCATGATCTTTTGACTCCAAAGCCCATGCTTTTCAGACTCCCTGTATAGAACACCTCCACACTTACTTCCAAGTCTGTGACTCAGATACTTGCCACGGCTCCTTTGTGAGAGTAAGCAAAAGATGACCAAATGAGACTACATAGTAATGATGATGATGATATTTTTAAACAGCAACTCAGATGGAACACTCAAAGAATTTTGACAATATTTAACATTGAAATGTGGAATTTTAGTTTTACCACATATAATTCAGGTCTCCCCCCCCAAAAAAAACTGCTATAGATCAATTTCTTTTTGGTGGCTATAAAGATATTTTCATTATATTATATGTGCCAGGGATTAAGCCTTCCCTGAGATGATTATCTGGATAATTAAGACTTTGGGGTGCCGGAGAGGGAGCTAAGTAAAAAGAGAGAGATCTTTTTAAAAATTGAAATTGACTTCAGCTGTCAGCTGCACATTGTTCATCCACTGGATAATTGCTTTGCCCTACAACCTTTCCACTGTAGCTCTAGAAATAGGTGAAGCGGCGTGCATTCTACTTAAGCTCACTGTGTCAGCATTAAGGTTTAGCCCTTTCTTTAGGGTTAGCTCTATTCAACTTTCATTGCTTCCTGCACAGGACACCATAAAGGAGGAGCGGAAGCCTGAAGCGATCGGAGTTCTCACTAGGACCTACACAGTGCCTGGTCTCAGAGCCTTATTAACTATTACACTGAATACGAAATTATTTGCAATACATTTGCAAGACAGACAACGTCTAATTTCAGCCCTCCAGACACAAACCTGGTTAGAGTCTACAACGCAGGACGCTCAAAATGAAAACTAATAGCAATTGCAGTTTCTCAATGAATAATCGTTTTCTTCCTCTGGAGTTAGTTGCCTACTTTATCTGACTCCAGAAGAACGTTCAGCATATCCTTTACAGTGAAACTTGCTGATAAAACAACTACCCCTGAATACTGGATGACATCTTGCATTTGCATTAATGATCACCAAATGCAGAGAAGAGTCTCTGTGAATGCTTCAAAGCAGGCTAAAGCCTGTGTGAAAATCCTCCCACATGGACTCCAGTGTGGTTTGGAGAAGTTACGTAGTTAAGCCCTCTTCATGGGAAGCAGTCGGTTGAGATTTACAACAGGCTGGAAAAACCCAGAATTTAGCCTTCAATTGAGAAGTTCAGAGAAAAGTCAGTAAATAGTTAAAACCTCAAACCTCTTTTCTTTTCCAACTTGAATCTGACCTAAAATTTGAGAGAGGGACTTATTTTATTTTATTTTTTGCCTTCATATTAACCAATAAACAAGAGTAAGAAGAGTCCACTCTCCACACCCTCCACCCCAACCTTCAGGGCACATGCCTCCTCTGCTGGGATCCTTTGAGCAGGAGCCAGCAAGCCTACATAGGAAGGTGATGCTTCTAATCCCAGGAAAAAGGGAGGAGGGATACGCATGGGGGCTGGAAAGGGCATGTTGGCAGGTGTGGAGCAAAATCTCTTCCCAGCCCCTGAACCTTAAGACAGTAAGATAATACCTCAGGCTAGGATGACTGGGGATTCTGAAATGTATATTTATGAAGGCGCAGTGTTAAGGCTTTCAGTTAAAAAAATACACACACATATGTAAGTATTACATATATATACACACATATATATATAATTAACATTCTCCAAGGGAAAAGTACAAACAAACAAAAAGCAACAACTCTCACCACATAAATTAGCACTCCAAATCCAGGTGTTAATTAAACAAATGATCTAATGATAAATAAAGTTCTTCAATACTAAGTTTTGTCTGTGGATTGTAAATAAAACTATTTCTTTGCTGTGTGGGTGGAACTTCATTTCAAATGATTCCATTTCGCAAAGCAGAAAACTTTAAAAAGTTTCTTTTTTGGAGACACAGAATATTTTTTTTACTTTCTCTAATTTCAGGTCATGCCAGCATCACAAAAGAAATGTATGAGAATCCCAGAATGTCCTTCTGAGAAGAATTTCAAAATTTATAAAGCTTCAGAGCAAATCATTCTGCCCATTGATATGCAGAAGTCACATTTTCTTGTTCAAAAACACGTCTATAACACCTAATTGCAATGCAGCATTTCCCCCTATGGATTCACTCAGATTTCATCTTCTTGACCATTGTTTACCAGAAAAAGCATTTTCACTTGTGCAGTGGTTTGTACACTTTATAAACACCTCTCACCTTAAACAAATTCCGAAACACATCAGTAAGAAATAAGTCTGGTTTCTGGGGCTTAAAGGATACTGAGGATTTTAAACTCTTGCTCTAACATCAGGATACAGGCAAAGAGTGGCCCCTGGGAACAGAGACATCGCAGGCAGATCCACAAAGCCTTCTGGCGGTCGCGTTCCCATGCACCCCAGCTGCAGGCAGAGGTCAGGGGCGCCGGGAGCTCCCCGCGGGGGTCACACTTTAATGGATAAAACGGTCCTCTCTTACCTTGTTAGAAGCCATCTCGCTGACAGAGCGGTAGGTCTGTATGGTCTCTAGCTGGTCTAAGCACCAGTCCAGTTCCTCCAGCGTTTCCATCGCTAATTTTTGATAAGATTCTTCTGCAAACAAACACACAGACATGTAGTTAGGCTGGAGTGGCTGCAGGCTGTCCATAGCCGAGTCACCGCTGCCGCCGCTGATCCCGGAGCTACTGAAGGTGGCCCCGTGCTCCTTCATTATTTGCGCGCCGACTCCTTCCTTCCAGCTCTCTCCACCAGGAGAACAAATCACCGTGGTGCTCTGCCCGGGACGGCTGGTGCCAAGTTTTCAGACACACGCCCCCCCCCCCGCCCCCCGGCTGGATGAAGTGTCCGCGATCTACCAAGAAACTTCCTCCGAGGAAGAGGGCGGGGAGCCGGCTCTTACAAGCTCATCTGCATACATGATTCCTAAAACTAAAGGCAGAAGCCGTCAGTTTTCTCAGGCTGTCCCTGCCTTAGTCATCTCGGGGCTCTTTAGGGTGCTTGATGTCATTTCTGAGTGCTTGCAGCCTAGAGGAGAAGTGAGCAAAGCGTTTTCTCATTTGGCTTTTCTTCTAAATGAAACGTACAATCGAAAATTAGGCGGGGGTTGTGGCGGGGAACTGACAGTTACGTTGGAAGGCTCTCCAGTCATTCACTGGTGGGGGGGGGGGGGTGATGTGCCAATGTTGGAGTAACTTTTAATTCAGCAAACACTGATCCGCACCAGCTAGAAAGGAGAAGGCTAGTCCTCCCCTCTTTGGAGTCTCCCTTTTAAGTAGAGGCAAAATGAGGTCTCCCTGATAAGACTTCAGGCTCAGAGAGACTGTCTGGAGTTCTACGTGAACACATTTATTGGCCTGAGAGCCAGGCAGTTCTTGTTATACTAAACAAAGCGAAAACTTCTCTTCTGCCACTGCCAGGATCACAGGGAAATTCTGAACCGGACTTTCAGGTGGAGCCAGATGTGAACGCTGCAGAGTTTTTGATTAAAGCCAGGGTCTCTGATTTCTCACTGTGGGAATCTAGACTCCCTGTAAATATTTCTCAGTAGTCCATTCCAAAAATATTCCTTTTAAGATCATATTTTTCCTGGTAATGAAGCTCTTTTTAAGTGTTCACATCATGCCACCCTGAAGTTGCCAGGTCTAAACTAATACTTTAAGGTTACTGACTTAAGAACCCTATGTTAGTAAACACTGAAATTAATTTTACGAATGCTGGATGAACTGATAATACCACAGTTATAAAAATCAGTCAGACTCTCCTGCATATGCAACTGATTGTGAGGAGGACAACATCCATGAATTCTACCCAGCTTGCTGGAATGCAAGCACACAATAGGCACTAATAAAATTAAAAATCTCACATGAAATTCTATTATAAAGAAAAGACTACACACATTCCTGTCAGATTTAGAATACATGCTTCATATGTTCATACAGAAATCCTAGGGCGACCACATAGCTTTTTTATTATTATCTGAATAATTTTATGTGTGTGGCACTCAGACTTGAAGCAGAAAAGGGAATAAACAGAAGAATGATTCCAAGTGACTGGAACCACATGGCACAGACGCACATTTAAAAGAATAAGTGTTTTGTTTATTCCTTTCCCACACCCCGCAGATGCCTACCCCTCAGGATAAACAGGGGTTAAAATTCAACATCCTGTATGTCATACTTCAAAAGCCACAAAACCACTGGAGGTGACTTCCGCCATTTTTTTCCACACTTCTCAAAAATGTGCAGATGAGAATTGAGGTGTTTTTAGTAAAACTCATTTCAAGCCAGACCTGCACATACCTTCCCTCCTTTCTTCCTCAATTTGGCCATGCTGCTTCGTGCTTCAACATGAAGAATCTCCTCACTTCCTTTCTAGTGTGTCTGAAGAACCCATTCCCTGCCTCTATTTCTTTCCAGAAGAACCCTTCTTCCAAGGAAGCTTTTCCTGAAGTGACAGAACCCTCTGGCCCTCCTTCCTGACCTGACATAAAAGAAAAAGTCCCACCACCTTCCAGTGACTGGGGCTGCACTAACCTGGTGTCTTCCACATCACAACTGGTGGCTCCCAGTAACTCACATCAGATAGTCACCAGGATGGTGGGGAGGAAGCAGTTTGCTCACACATTTTGAATTGATTGATGTTCAAAATGGCTGTGGAATGATATATCACATTTCTCCTTCAGGAAGAGGCCAAAAGGGATCTGATTTCCACTCATGATTGACGAAGGGAACACAGTAATTATAGCAGCAGAAGCACTGAAGGAGGAGAACTCTTCAAAGATCTACCAGTTAAGTGCTACCCCACAGCTCATTCACTGTCTATTACACAGAACGAGGACACACGTGCCCCTGGAGTTGGGACAACAGTGAGATGTCAGTGACTGGCCAACAGATGTGGCAGGACCTTACTCCACTGCCCTCTCTTATTCTGCTCAGGCACAATATTTTGCAGGTAGAAAGTTAAATTTTGAAATTAATAGGATTTGTTCCTTCCCAGATTGTTAATTCATGGTCATGTCTTAATCCATGCATCCCATTTTAGAGACTTCTTATTACAGTAACTAAAGTAGGAGGCACTGATGTCGGAGTGTTGGAAGGATGGGGGCTTCAAACTCCTGCTACTCACAGGTACAGCCAAAGCAAGAAACCAGTGCAGCTCAGGACTGACCTGCACACTAGAATTATATAGCTCTAGCACAAGATCCGGTGCTTGGTATCCAGCAGGGAGTAACCACAGTTTCTGGGTATACTTGGGTGTCTCCAGGCTGATGGTACCTCTGCAGCACTGTGGGAAGAGCACCAGCTCTGGGGTGAGACTCATGCATTTTGACTTTCTCTCCTACCTCTATTGGACCTCTGTTTCCTACATCTTAAAATAAGGATAAGAATATTTATCTCATAAAGTTATAAAGAGATTATATGAGATAAAGTATATAAAGTGTCTCGCATGGTAGCCAGTTCTACGTAGGTGATCAATACACCAGAGTATAGTTATTAATGGCAATCGAAGTAAACCCCAAACCTGGTATTTGTGGGTGGGGAGGCATAGGAAGGGAGACAGAAGAATTGCACCTTCAACAATGGGTTTTATAGTCAGGATCAACTACATCACTTTCAGGGCCCAGTGCAAAACAAAATGCAGGATCCCTTGTTCAAAAAGCAGGAAAAAGTGTTGTGAAAGGTAGTCAAATACGAAGCGTTTTTCTTTCTTCTGGAGCCTCTCTCTCGACCTGTCATGTCGTGTTGTATTTTTTAAATAAACTTTTTATTTTAAAATAGTTCTAGATTTACAGAAAAGTTGCGAAGATAATATACAGAGTTCCCATACATTCCGCCTCCAGGTTTCCCTATTGTTAACATCTTAAAATGGCACACTTGTTACAATTAATAAATGACATGGTGTGTTTTATTTACTCTTTAATATTGTGTCCCCCCCAAGCAGAGGGATACCATGAAGTGACTGCAGACCCTTATAAGACCCCAGAGGCCCTGCATCCCATGACTTTGGGTGCATGCACAACTTACCAGTTGCTGGGGTGCCCCTATCTGCCAGCTTCCAAACTGATGTGCTCTGTCTCAGCCCAAAGCAGGCTCTGGGAAAGTCAGACCTCTCCCTTCCCCACAGTACCAATACCCCAACCCACAGCAGGCAGGCAACCTCCAAGGTGATACCATATTAGAGAAGAACAAATCTGACTCCTTATGGTATCTGTTCCTTTGGCTTTAACCCTGTGCTCTGTTTCCTGTGCTTAGTCATGCTGGTTCTGCACCTTTTGTAACAGAATGTTGCCTATGGCCTGAAATGTACAGGAGAGCCTATTCTCAAGGCTCTGACCTTTAAGGGTATTAACACTCTTCCATTTACATAAAGGTAAAAAGTTGCAGAATAGAAAATAACATTTGTTTTGTTGGAGGTTTGCAGGGATACCATGACCTGACCCACATGAATAGCTGCAAAAACAAAGGATTCTAACACCAAGAAGTTTGCAACAACCAACCACACCCTCTCCCTTTTTTAGTATAAAAGGAGCCTGAATTCTGGCTTGGGGAAGATGGTTCTCCAGGACATTAGTCTGCCATCTTCTGGGTCTTCTGGTTTTCCAAATAAAGTCGTTATTCCTTGCCCCAACACCTCATCTCCCAGTTTATTGGCCTGTCATGCAGCGAACAGAATGAGTTTGGATTCTGTAACACTATCATTCTGCACTGGGATGTGCTAGATACCTGTGTCAGGGCTAGACAAGAGGTTCACCTCCACCAAGACACGGCCTCTGTCTACCCTGTTACAGCCAGGCCAGCCCAGGGCAGGGATGGCTGCTACCATTCCCCATCTGAGACTTTGCAAGGCACACATGCCCAACTCAGACCCTCTCTGCACCTGGACCGAGGCCCCCCACTCCAGGAATGGACAACAGCAGTGGTCATGGGGTGGGGATAGGGAGCTGTATGCTGGATGAGCCCTGGGGTGCCAAGGATCAGAGAAACAGGAGGTAGGCAGGTGGCAGGAGATGAGACAGTACGTGAGCCAAGGCTCCAAGCCACTGGAGTATGTGCACCATCTTCCTATCAGACTTTACTTACATAACACAAGATCAAAGATAAAATGATTACTGCAAGTTTCAAGACTGATTATGGGGCCCTTCTGAGTAAGGGGCCCTGTGCAGCTGCACAGGTAACGTGCCCATGAAGCTGGTCCTGTTTCTTTTCTTACAAAAATAGCTCTGAGAAGGAAGGATGTTTAGCACCCCAGAAGCAAGTCTCGAAGGGATAAGAGCAGGTAATGGGACCATGGGGTGACCCTATTTGTCAAAAATTTCCAGAGGGAAAAAGGGGCAGGGAGATGCAACCTCCTTTCCTTCCCTTCTTTCCATTTTTCACTTCAACAAGAGCAACAAAGGAAGATTTACCTCCTTCTGTAAGTCTGACAAGTATTGCATTTGACCTTGAGAAACAGGAAGAGAGGATGGATGAATAATTATAATCAAAATTAATCCGGTAATAATACGTGGCATTCATATAGCTCTTTTCTCAAAGGAGCTCCAAGCACACTACCCATTCATCCTTGCGACATCTCTGTGCGACAGACAGCTGAAGAGGTATGATTATCTCTAACTTACCTTAAGGCACAAGCTAAGTCAGAGGTTAAATTAATAGAGCAAGATTCCGGGCAAGACCATATCTTGGTCAATGAAATAGAGGATTCACCTCGGGGCTGAAAATGCATACATTCCTGAAATTGCTGCATTTAAAATGACATCTTACCCTTGAGCCTTTCCTATTTAAAATTGTGTAATTGCTTTCCTAAATGTTGTCATTTCTTGACTCTCCTCTTCCCTTTTCTGATGCACCTAACACAGCCATTAGCGCAGGGAGGCTATGCAATATTTACTCAGAAGATCTGGTATGGTTCTGGTTCTGCCTCTTGCTTCAGTAGGTGACCTCAGGCAAGTTACTTAAGTTTGCTGAGACTACATTTCTTCGCCTGTAAAATGAACAGGAGAATACTTACCCTGTTCTCACAGGGAAGGTGGAACTGGAGAATACACACAAAACCAGACTGTAAATATCTATAATGCACATTTTGTAAATATCACATTGGTTATTACTGATGGGATACAGGTGCATTGTAGAAAATTAGAAAATTACAGAGAAACAAAATATTTAAGATGATAAAAATCACATTTTTACCAAGCAGAGGGCACCTCTGTTATCCCTCTTGTGCAGATCCTTTCGTGTATGTATGAATATAATTGAAATAGACAACACTGTACCATCTGTTGAGTGACATTTTTTTTCAGTCAATGATCTCCTGTATTCTGCTTTAATAATTTTCCAGCCCAGCTAATACTTAGGTCATATTTCCAATATTTCTACTTTTTTCTCACAAATTCAGTAGAAACGTGTGTGTGCATGCATGCGTGTGTCTGTTAGCCGAGATGCTTGGCAGGAGAGATGCAGGGAAGGGTGAGAGGAAAGGGCAGTGAGAAACCTCAGCCCGGCTACAAATAGCGAGCTGCTCAGAGCTGGACAGCATGGAAACGGATTTTAGCAGTCATGAAGTCAGTGACCCAGCTGGTAACAGACGTCAGGTGCCCTGAAAGCTGGCCCCACACTCTGTGCAGGAAAGCACGATCTTATTCCTGACCTCTGCAAAAAGTGGAGACAAGGCCCCTTACATACTTAGATCATTTAACTTTGAAATATTATGACGGTTTCTCAATGCAGATGAGAAAACTGGGGCTTAGAGAATTCCCAAATCCACATAATTAGCAAGTGAAAGCATCACTATATGCCCAAAATATAAATATTCTACAAACTATGTCTAAATGCAATTTTTAATTAAGCTATGACTGACACACAAAAAACTGTGCCTGTTTCAGGCATACACCTTGATGGGTTTGAAGTTAAGTATAATGACACTGTCACCATAAACAATGTCATAAACTTAACCACCACCTCTAAAAGTTTCCTCCCTCCCCTCGTGTGTATGTGTGATAAGAGCATTGAAAGAGCTACCTTAACAAAGTCTTACGTATGTCACACAGTGTTGTTAACCACACGCGCCGTGCTGTACAGTAGGCCTCTAGGACTTACCTGGAGGATCTGAAACTATGTACCTTTTGACCAACACCTCACCAATCCCCCTTCGCCCAACCCTTGGTAACTGTCATTCTCCTCTCAGCGTCTATGAATTTGAGTATTTTAGATTCCTGATAGAAGGGATCTTTCTAAGTGAAGTTTTAACACAGCTTGGTATGTATCAGGAACATATCTGTCAAGACTCCCAGACTTTCTATCCCAAGACAATGCATAGAAAGTAAATGTAAATAACCTTTTGTTTATCTGCCTCGCTGAATCAGGCCCTTCTCACTAGAGAAGGTGGTACTATTTGCAAGGTTGTATGGTGGCTAAATAAATCAGAACAATTGCCACAGGCAACAAACAACAGGGATGAATCTCATAAACGTAGATGTTGAGCCAAGGAAACCGGAGATTAAAAAGCACATAAAAATATAATGTAATTCATATAATGTTCAAAAGAGTCAAACATGAATCTATGATATTCAAAGTCAAGACAGTGGTTACCTTGGAGGGCTCGTGACTGGGAGAGGACTTGAGGGAGACTTCCATGGGGCTGGCAATGATCTATTTCTTGGTCTAGATACTGGTGACCTGGATGGGTTCATTTTATGAAAATTCACTGATTTTATACTTGCAATTTGTGCAGTTTTTCTTTGTCTTCCTCATTTTCTGTGCATGCTTTCAACAGAGAGACCCATCTCGGGAAAGCCCAGTTCATAAAAACAAGAAGCAGGGTTTCTAAAAACATGCTTCCTTTCCTTTCGTTGTACTATAGCAATGGGTATCAACAGGGCTTGAGTAAATCGCACACAGCTGAAAAACCAACACCAGAAAGGATGTTAGTTTTGATATTGCATAGACTGGGATGTTTCTACAAACTCAAAATTCAGTGGAACATGTTGGTGTCTGGCCCAGCTGTTTACAGACCCTAACTCTGCCATTCATTTACTAGCACTGTGATCTTTGACAAGGTAAGTTGCCTGATTGTGTTGCTGTTTCTTTATCCATGAAACAGGAAGACAGCAGAAACTAGCTGTGAGAAGGAAGTGAATTAAGGCATGCCAAGGATTTGGTACAGAGCTTAGCACCTGTCAGGGACATTTTCCTCCACTTCATCCCCCCACAGCCCTCTCTCTGGTCCTGGCCACTTCCCTGAGGGTAGATGACCATTTGCTTTGATAGCTGAGTTGGTGGAGTTTTGCTCTGGTCCTAGGAGGGGTGGGGGGAAACATATGTAAGGTGCCCATGAAATCCTAAAGTGTCCCTTCATCTGCATGACCTCAGATAGGAAGTTGCCTCTTGGTTAGGTTAGAGTTTGTCGGTTTTCTCTTCTAAAATGGAGACCTGTGGCCTGTTATAGCATTCTGCTGTCACCAAATCCTGACTGACACACCAGATCAATGGACCTTCAGCCGTGGAGAACTGGATAAGAAAGCTATTTATTCATTCATTCATTCCACAAAAAAATACATGGAGTGTCTACAACCTGCTAAACCTGCCTCTGGGTGCTGGGGTCACGGTCAGGACAAGATGCGGTCTATCGCACTGAATGATTACACAGGAAACCCCTTTCCCATCTCCAGAATGGTCAGTCTGTGAGGCTGGGTGCCTTATCAGCATCTTCCCCTCCCCTGCTCCCCATCCCAAGCTTATACAATGCCTTCGTGAAAATCGGAAGAATGTGCTCTCTCTTGGCAGACACAGCCCATGGGCAGAAAGCTTGGAAAGTGACGCATGGGCTGAATTTCAGCTGCCCTCACCACCTGGCTGAGTACCTTTGATCAGTACCCAAACTACACAGTGACCTTATGCAAGGGCCCGGCGGCACGTTGGCGTGGGGGCAAGCTAGCATGAAGTGTTCCCCGGCACAGCTGGGAGTGCTCCGTGGAAGCAGGGCACGGCGCGAGGGGCACAGCAAAACCAGCACTTTTAACCTCAAAAGAAAGTAAATCCTTGATGCTGAAAGGAAAGCATCCCAAGACCCTTCCTAGCTGTTAATTTATGAATATCATTAAACAACCAAAATAGCATTAAATAAGCCTCCATAAAATAATAAACAATTTTAATTCAGTAGACTAATTGTTACCTTTAAATAGGTTTTTGCTTTTGTAGATAAAATCTTCTAACATGAAGTCTCCATGGGGAAGAAATATTAAAGGAGTCCTTGATGGGGAAAATTTAAAAACCACTCTTCTGATCCTGAGAAGTGAGAAGTAAATATAAATTGGATTCTTTATGTTCCGTTTATGACTGGCCTTTTCCATAAGCATCTAGCCCTGTGGATGTCCTCACTGCATTCTGCCCGCCCCGTGAAGTTAGCACGCGCATTTCAGTCCTGCCCTCCTGGGTTCCTCCTCAAAGTGCAATAAGTATTTGTTCAAATGCGAACTCACTTCCTACATATGGAAATCAGTCTCTATTTAAAGGTGTGAGGTTGGGGCTAAGAGCCTATTTATTTAGTGGTCTTGGTCCTGATGTTTTCCCCTTACAGTGAGAAATAGCTTTTCTCCTCATTGTAAGCCATTAAGTCTATATTTTCTTTTGATCACTATTTGGTAAATGAAACGTACCTGTGTTAGAGAGCAACATTTCAGGAAGGCTGTTGTTTTAACCTTGAGTGAAACATTCTTAGAACAAGTCCCCGGAACTAGAGAACACTCCTGCACTCTGTAACTCAGCTCTCCCAAAGGCAGTCCCTAAGCCTGATGTGGCCTTTCTCTAGGCAGGACTTTGTTCATGTGTCTTTATAAATATGAGAAACTCTGCAATTGCACATGACAGGGATTTCACTCTGGGTGGATTCACAGAAGAAGAGGTTCACTGCCCTCAAGGGAAATAACAGTGAAAAGTAGGTCATTTCGATGGTGATCTCCTTAGCAAACTCGTCTAAGACTACAAGTTAAAGAAAAAAATAACTCCAGTCACCACTAGCTTTTGTATATACAACTTGACAGTTTACCAAGCACTTCTACTTGCAGATCTCATTTTTTCCTTGAAAAATAAACCTCATGAGATAGAAATTATTATTAGTATTATTATGACATCCATTTTCCGTTATGCATGTAAGAAACCTGAGGCCTGGAGATGTTTAATGATTTGCTCGAAGTCATCTGATGGGAGAGATTGAGAGAAAGAGAAATATGAGAGATGAGAAATGGGGAGTAGGGAGGGAGAGAGGGGAAGGAAGAAAGGGAAGAGAGGGAAAAACCGAAGTTCTCGGATTCTGAATCCCACCATCTTTTCTGCTAAGCCCTGGGGCCTGTTATTAACAAATGGTCCAAGTTTCTCTTTCTTTCACCCAGGCAAGACTTGGACATGCCAAAACTGTCTTTGATGTGCCAGCCCTATTCCCTTTCAATGTCCTCACCCTTGCCAGAACCTTCTCTCCAGAAGGACAATGACTGGCATTGACTTACTAGTGAGAATCCATACTCATCCAGTTAGTGACATGTGCCACCAGTGTGGAAGGGGGCCCGAGGAGCTTCAGTATCCACCTGTGCTGCTGGTGAAGGGCCATGACAGAGGAAGTGATCAGAGACGGCGGTCAGTGGGTGTCCCGTTATTTTTCTAATACATTAAATATCGACAAGGAATATTTATGAAGAGTATGGTTAAAAGCTTGGTCTCTGGAACTAGATTGCCTAGGTTCATATTCTGTGGTCTAACCTTGGAAAGGTTACTTCTCTGTATCTCAGTTTCCTCACCCATGTAATGAGAATAAGAATGGCATGTATAACAATGAGTTGTAGGATTTAATCAATAAATAAGTGTCAGATGCTTAAGACAGTACATGGTGTAAGTACCAGATAAATGTTGTTTGTTGAACATGATACAACACATTTTTATTTCATGAATGGGTTTTTTTGAGTGTCTATTATGTTGTTGGCTCAGCATGAAACTCCAAGGGTACAATGGTTTTACAGGCATAGTTTTTGCTTATTTGAAGCCTATATTCTAGCAGAAAGAGACAAATAATTATACAAAAACTTATTTAATTACAATCGGAAGACGAGCTACCAGGAAATTCAGAGTGCTCTGAGAATTTGTAACAGGGATAACAGAGGACCCAAAAGTTTAAGAAGTGGGAATGTGATGGAGAGCTCGGGGAAGGCCTACCTTGGAAAGTTATGAGATTCGAAGGAATAAAAATGAAAGAGGGAGGAAAGCTTTCTAGGCAGGAAGAACCCCAGGGTGTGCTCCATGAGCTGAGAGCGGTTCACGTGGCAGGAAACACTGAGGAAAAGAGACCGGTGTGAGAAGTTTAGGTCAGGCCACACACAGCCGCGGAAGGCCGTGGAGAGAACCTTGGACTTCATTGTGGAAGCAATTCGAAACTTTTTGGAGCCTAACAAAGGAGTGGCCTAGCCAAATTTGCATTTAAAAAAGATCTTGGAGAATGAACTTGAAGGCAGGAATGGCTAGCTGAATAGTATTTAGAAGCTCAGGATCTAGAGGGAGACAAAAATTTGGTTTCTGGCTCCGTCATTTATTTTACTAGCAATGTGAACTTGGACAAGTTACTTAATTTCTCTAAGTCTTAATTTCCTCATTTCTAAAACTGGGGGATGTGCATCTTTCCCATGGGGTTGTTATGAGAATTAAATGGAATAATCCACATCAAAGTACTTAGCATAATACCCAGCAGCTAGGAAGTATTCATGCCAGTTGCTAGTAGTATTATTATTCATTTTTTTGCCTTAACCTATGCAGGAAATGGCGGTGGCTAGAATTACGTAGTAGGAATGCATATGGAGAGAGGTAAATGGATTTGAGACATTTATGAGTTTAAACTGTATGGCCCACAGGGTGGTAGAATTTGGTTGGTGACCAAAACTCTCAGCTGCCTGAGCTTTTCAGGTCCAGAATGTGATTTGTCAGTGTGCTCTGACATCATTCCATATGTATTAGTCCAACTCACAGGAGTGCAGTGAGAAATCAGACCAGTGAATTAATTTACAGAGAGCAATTGTTCACGGGAAGCTTTCCATGTCACCTGGTCACTACATGTTCCTCGACATGGGAGACCAAATTCTAATCATCAGATTGCTTGGCAAGCATGGAATCAGAGCAGGGGAGTTAGTTTGATGGTTTAAAAGGCTGCTTTCCTCAAGCCTGATACACTGAGCTCCACTATAAGGTTGACTGTAGTTGTCTCTGCTCAAGTGTTTCCAGCCTAAAGTTCCCTTCTTAACTTTGTGCATCTAGCTAACTCTTCCTTTTCTTTTCAGCCTAGAGGCTTCTCCCTACAAAACTTTCAAAGTACTCTGAGGTTGGATTAAGTGCCCTTCCTCTCAGCTCCTACCACCATGTTCAGGCCTTTAAATTTCCAACTGTCTTTATCATCGAAATTCTTTCTCTTGGTTTATTTCAGCCATGACTTCTCGAGCGTATATCTTTTTGGCTGGTCTTTAATGCAGCACAGTGTCTATTATTACCTAGTAGAAGCTCAAAAAATATTGTTTGAACTGCTGACTTTCCCAACATATTGATAGGTGGGATATGTACCACCCACAGGGATGGGGCCTTTGCTACTGAACAGTATTGGAGAAACTCTGTCAGGAATTCTTGTTCTTGGTTCTTTTGTTACTAGTCTCCAAACAAACCACCTTCTTTTTCCGGATTTATTCAATTATGCTGCAATTAATAAGCTCTCTATTCCTTTTGCATTCATATCTCAATTACATTTGTAGGCTGGCTAGTTTTAATATGGGGGATACTCTGCTTCTCAAGGAGACTTCTGCAAAATCACATGCGGAACTTGTTATTTAACTCACAGAATCGCTGTACTCAGGCATCACACTGCAGGTGTCTGTATCCTAAGCAATATTAGAAGTCCAAACAGATTCTGACAGTTGTTGCATGAAAGATACAAGTAAAGTTCTGAGACAACACAGATCTTAAAGACATGGGGGAAGGGGAGATCAGGAGAGATTTGGAGGCCAGGGAAAGAAGAATGGGTGGAGTTTGAGAGATGAGAAAACTGAGGTAAGGTGATGAACAGCACGAGTAAAGGTATGAAATGAAACACATCACACCGTGTTTGGGAGAACAAACGTAATAGTAATAGTCTTATTTGGTTAGAACACTGGGTTTCAGTAAGGCAACAGAGTGGAACAGATTTATAAAAGTAACACGGATCAGATCTTGGAGAGCTTTTTATGCTAGACTAAGGAATCCAACTTTATTTGGCAGGGAATGGGGAGGCATGGAAACTGTTCAACAGAAGAATGGCACACACAAAGTGGTGTATAAATACCTTAATACTGCTTTACAGCTGGGTCATGTTTTGCAGTTATAGACCTCTTTCATATGTACAATCTCTTTTAATCCTCATCATGCCTTGTGAGAGCTGTATTATTGTCACTATTTTATAGAGGAAGAGACCAAAGTTCAGGGAGTTTTAATGTCTCACCCCAAAGCCCATAACTAGTAAACGCAGAACCTAGAAACTTGAGCCTAAGCTTTCTGCCTTAAGTTCAGTGCTCTTGCCATTACCGTGCGGTTTATACGATGAAGTATTGACCTGACAGCAGAAAGTCGGAAGGATGGTAGGATGGGGTAGAGAATAAGCAGTCGATACGTTATTATTATCAGGGATTATTCTCTGCAGGATAAATTAGATGTTAAGATACAACGGTCCCAAACTAGGGTGTTATCAGAGGGGGATGGAAGGGTTATTTATACCTTAGAATTTTCTTTCCTTGTAGAATGAAAGTTGTCAAAGGAATTCCAAGAATCGATGAAGAGCAGTAGCAAAGGCGTGTGCCGTTGGGAATGAACGTGGTAGGTGGAGAGCAGAGGGATAGACGTTTCCCGTCTCTCAGTGTTATTGGCTGAAATCTCTTTCACCCACCCGCCGGTAAGTGCCTCCACCTGGTGCTCTCCTGGGCGATGCTATCATCACAGTGCAGTCACACAGGACTTGGGGCCCTTCACCATGTGAGAATGGCATTGCATTTGACCGCTGACAGCCAAAAGCCTACTACGCGTGGTCTTTTCCAACTGACAAAGCACTTTCAAGTTTGCTCATTTCCTTCTACAAAGCCATGAAAGTTGTCTCCATTTGAGGTCCATCAAAGTAAGGGGACTTGCTTTAGTCTCTGAAATTTCTACATTGTCCAATGTGGTAGTTAGTAATCCAGTGTGGCTGTCGAGCACTTAAAATGTGGTTGGTCTGCTGTGAGATGTGCTGCAGGTGTAACATACACACTGGATTTCACAGATTTTGTACAGAAAAAATCGATGTAAAATATTCCCTTAAAGTTATATTTGACATGTTGAAATTATATTTTAGATATACTGAACTGCATTGAGTAAAATACATAATTAAAACGATTTGCACATTTTTTATGTGCTTACTAGAAGACTTTTTAAAAATTTAAAAATATTTTAAAAATTTAAAATTATCTAGGGTTTTGCATTATATGCCAGTTGGACAGCACTCTTCTAGACCATGAAGCTATTGCCAGGCTGTATTGTGTTATATCTGAAGTCCATGACTATCTCTGCTTAATTAAATCATTGTCCTCCTGCCGGCATCCTTAGAAACATCTAAGCCGTCCAGGGCTGTGTCTGAAATGAGAGAGGTGGGGATTTAGGGAGTGCAGAGGTGGTGGAGGTGAGAGGCAGGAATATTGCAGGAGACCCACAGGCTCTCAGGGTGATTTATGGGGTCCTGGATGATTTAATAAGAACCACTGATGAAACTGATACAACATTGCAAACTAACTATACTTCAATAAAAAATATGTATATTAAAAAAAAAACAAAACTGGATGTGAATGAAGGCCCAGAATGGATAGAACCAAGTGACTCCTTTGAGGGTGGGGTTTTGTGTGTGTGTGTGTGTGTGTGTGTGTATGCACCCACATACACGTGTGGTAGGAAGGTTAACTGTTTTTTGCAGCCTTGTTTGCATGTAGACATGTACTTGCTTCATGGGACAGATTCAGGAGTCTGACTAGCATGCAAATATAAAATTAGGCCCCAAGGTTCATGGCAACCCAACTTGCCCCAGCAGCAGACAAGAACTGTTGGAGAAGCTGAGACAGAAGCCTCCACTGCCTGTGTCTCAGCTAGCTGGCTTTCCTTTGGCCAACTTCTCCCGCTTTAGCAGTACTTCCGTTCCTGCCCTAATTTCCCCTGGTTTGTAAACCACGTCACTGAACTGAACTCAGCCCCAGACTTTAGGAAAACAAAATTCTGTATTTCAGCAATGGTTTTCTTGGCATTTCTACCTCTGAAGAATTTTACTTGATTCCGATTTTTCCCCTTCACCTTTGAAAGATCGCAGCTATCAGTTGTGCTTACCCCTTCCCTATTTCTCCCTTTCTAATGTAGTGTCTAATGCAGTATAATGCAGTGT
The DNA here is from genome assembly GCF_048773025.1 of Camelus bactrianus. Classification (NCBI taxonomy): domain Eukaryota; kingdom Metazoa; phylum Chordata; class Mammalia; order Artiodactyla; family Camelidae; genus Camelus; species Camelus bactrianus. The sequence continues at coordinate 30,115,540 of NC_133551.1, forward strand.
CTGTTAAATGTGATTAAAGAGTTCAGTGTTTGGTTTAAACCAATATTTACCAGGGAAATCCCGCCAACATAAATGTGCAGGCGAGGTAGAAAATGTTGGCTTAAATCAATCTCCCCCTGAACACACACATACAAACAAGGACTGTAAATGTTTTGCATGTCACTTGACATTTCTGGCCTCTTTTTGCCAGTTTCACACGTGTATCAGTTTAACACAGATTCTGAATAGTCTTAAAACGGATAATCTAGAGAACAGATTCCAATAGTAATTTTTCAAGCTGTTTTCTTATGAGCTGAGGTTTGTGGTTGTTTGTTTTTGTTCTGCTTTGGTGATTCTTCCAGCATTTATCACACAATGTCATGTAATTTAGTTTAAAAGGTTTCCTTGTTATGAGAATTAGTATTATTCAAAATAGCAAACAAGGGAATCTTGATCTTTTAAAAAGTAGATTATACTACAAAATTAATTTGCAGAAGCATACAACAGGCGTCTTGAGATTAAGTCAGTCTTGTTGCGTGATTGCTTTAATTTAGCAGACATTTACTGAATTGAATTTACTGAATGAATGAAATACTGCTACACTGTGAATGAATTTCACATAGTTGTATTTTGGATTCGAAATTATTTTTCTGAAACTGAATAGCCCAGGCAGCCAACAGACAGAAGGCCCCAGCTGGCACCTGGCAGCCACAGCTTCTGGAGAACTGGAGAGGGTGGAGAATGAGTGAGTTTCACGTGGCCAAGCTCAAGACCAAGCCCACAATAAAACTTTAAACTGCAGTTCCCATACCGCACTTCCTCTTAGGTAGTGGGGGCTGGGTCTGAGACGAGGAAGAGGGAATAACCCATCTACAAAAGGGGCCACTGAAATTGTGAATGGCAAGCCCTGCACAGTGCCTGGTAGACAGCAAGCAATTAATAAATACTTGCCTTGTAAATAAGTAAAATGAAATGCCATAACCTACTATAACTTATGGGTTCAGTGTGGATGGTTCAGATCAAGATTTAGGGGTGAAGACATGGAAGCAACCTAAATGTCCATTGACAGATGACTGGATAAAGAAGTTGTGGTATATGCACAAACACACACACACAGAGGAATATTACTTAGCCACAAAAAGAACAAAATAATGCCATTTGCAGCAACACATCATTGCTGTCCTCAAGGAATGTGTAATCTGAAGTAGGGCAGGAACTCATAGGCACAGACTGCAGACAGCAAGGGTGCCCTGTGGGCCGTGCGTTGGATCATCTGAGAAGGACTGGGAGGAGCAAAGGCATGTCTGTGCTTTGAACAGAACAGCTGCTTGATAGATGTTTGGGGAAATGCACCAAACTTAATTGAATTAAAAACCAAATAAAGGTAATCGTAGATGGAAAGGCATGGAATCCAAAACGAAATGCAAAGCAGTGGGAAGATAAGTCTTACTGAACAGAGAGTGTTGAAGAAAAAATTTAGAGAGCCAGAGTGGGGCCAGATTGTGAAGTGCAGGCGTCTGGACTTGAAGTAGGAGCACTAAGGAGCTACTGGAGGTCCTTGAAGAGGGGAGAGGCATGAGGAAAGAGGGCATTTAGGACAACTAGGCCAACAGCAATACGTAAGATGGCTCTCAGTGGGAAGTAGCTTGAGTTAGGGATCCCGGAAGACTCAACTGTAGGGATCTAAGCTGTAAACAATGCAGGCTTGGGTGTGGGGGGGGGGGATAGCTCAGTGGTAGAGCACATGCTTAGCATGCATGAGGTCCTGAGTTCAATCCCCAGTATCTCCTTTAAAAAAATTTTAAAAATAAATAGACCTAATTACCTCCTCTCCCAAACAAACAAACAAATGAATAAACAAAGCTTAAAAAATAAAAATAAATTAAAAAAGAAAACAATAGAGGCTAGAATAGATGATGACAACAGGATGGAAGAATTAAGTACTCAGTAATGTCTGAAAGGAAAAAAATACACCAATTCATAATACGGCAAAAAAAAAAACACCCCAAAACACACCATTCTTCACAAGAGGTGAGGAAGGTGTCCAAAATTGTCACCACGGTTTCCAGCCTTGGAGTGGGACATAAAAGCAGAATCACTGACAGATGCGAGGGAGCTGGGGGGAAACAATAATTTGGACTGCCTTGAGTTTGGTGTGATTCCCACATGGCTACAAGGACTTGGGGTGGGTGTCTAGTAAGTGGACAGAGCTCCAGGCACGGATTGCTGCCAAGGATTAGGAGCTGTGGATTGTGAGCACACACTGCCTGGCCATGACTCTCCGGGGCATGTGTCTGTCTTCTAACTGGTTCCTGGAGAAAGGTCAATAACAAATACAAGATTCCCCCAGATTATCTCACCAACTCCTTGCTTGCCTCCATTTCTTCCTCCTTCATCTCCTCTGTCCCCAGTTGCCCCACAGTCAAATCAGAGGTATGAGTGATGTGTGTCTTGGGTGATTTCCATCTCTGCAGGGCACAAGTCCAATGCAGGAGATTTCTCTCTCAGTATCTGCAAGGAACCAGGCCAAATCCTCCGCGGAGAGGACCATTAAAGCTGGAAGAGACCCAAGAGACCGACCATCTTTAAACCAATTCCTGGGTTCATAGGAGATGAGACAGGCCAAGAGAAGGGAACTGACGTCTCAAAGAACACACAGCCATTCCCTCAGTGTTTTGAATTTTTATAGAACCTGTTGTTGCCACTTCATCACCCTGTTGTGCCTCCTCTCTGATTGGCAACATTTAAAGTACCGTTCAATTAAACTAATAATTATGGATACGTAATAGGTGTCAGTCCCTATACCAGACACAGAGAATACCACAAGGATAAATAGAGAAATTACTGCCACTGTAAGGTGCTTACAGTCCAGAAAGACTGTTTGAGAATAGGAGCAATTGCTTTTCTTTGGGTAGGAGCAGTAGGGAAGGCTTCCTGGAGGAAGTTATGCCTTGGCAGGGTTTTAAAGGATGAATAGGAGCTTGCCTGGTAGGAAATAGGAAAAGAAGGTAAATGCCTTCTAAGCAAAGGGAACAGCAGTATCAAAGTAAAGAAATGATACACTACAGTGCTTAGAGCTACTATAAGGTTCAGTAGTTTTATGGCAATTGAGGGTGGAGGAGGAACAGCAGGAAAAGCAGGTAGAACACTGTTAGGAATTTTTAAAAATACATATGGTGGGATAGGGGAGTGAAAAGCATGAAGAACACACACACAAGGTCCCTGAGTGATATTCTATAGCGGTATAGTTAGAATCAGAGATACATGGAGTGTTATGGAGCAAAGGTCAGTAAACTTTTTTTTAAAAGGGGCCAGATAGGAATCATTTCAGGCTTGTGAGCCACATAGTCTGAGTTGTAAATATTCAACTCTGCCATTTAACCATGAAAACAGCCATAGACAATACAGAAACAAATGCATGTGACTGTGTTCCAAGGAAACTTCATTTGCAAAAAACAAGTGTCTGGCCCAGGGGCCATATTTGCCAGTCACTACGACAGAGACCTCCTGAGATCCTGAGGTCACTCTCAACACCTGTGGTAGACAGAACCATGTCCTCCCAAAGATGTCTACACCCCAATCCTTGCAACCTATAAACATATTATGTTACGTGGCAAAGGAGAGTTAAGGTCGTAGATGGGAGTAAGGTTGCTAACGAGCTCACCTGAAAATAAAAATATATTATTTTAGGTGATCTGAGGAGTCCAATGTATAAGAGTCCTTAAGTGTGGAAGAGGAAGGCAGCTGAGTCAGTGTCCCAGTGACAGAATGTGAGAAACATTCAAGTGGCCATTGCTGGCTTTGAATATGGAAGAGTGTGGAAGCCAAGGAATGCAGGCAGCCCGGACAAGCTGGAAAAGGCCAGCAAACAGATTTTCCCCTAGAGACTCCAGAAAGGAACACAGCCTTGCCAAAGCCTTGATTTGTGCTGTTTTAAACCACAAAGGTTGTGTAATTTCTTACAACGGCCATAGATAACTAATACAATGCACCTGTGAGCCGGGCTGGCTGAACACCGTGGAGAAGCCGGAGCCGCCAGAGTTAAGAATGCACCTTTGACATCCGTTGAAATGCCTCATTTAAACGAAAAGGGGAGGTTAAAGAAGTCTGGATTTGGATGTGGGGTAATTAGGCAATGCTTCAAATAGTGTCTAGAATGAGGAGTTGCTGGTACACTGAATGGGCTTTTTTGGATCCCTGATGGAGTATGAGGCATTGCAACCAAATTCCCCTTGGTGTGTGTTTCTCAGGGGCTCCCAGATGCACACACTTGGGGATTTAGACCGAAGGAAAGAGAACTGGTGTGTGTGAGGGTGGAGGTGGAAGTCCCAGAGCAGGCCCCGGGTGCAGACTCCGCGTGGAGAAGTGGGCTGTCGGAAATCAGCCCCTGACTTTCTTGTCCGCCCGCAGCCGGCCACCCTCTGCCCCTGCTGTGTGCCGCTGTGCCATTTACGTCACAGGGAATACAGTTTGCTGCTCTGAAATGTGTGTTATGAGGAAAATGAGAACATGATGCTGGTGGCATTTGACAAAGGAGGCAGCATTCCAAAGACGAACGTGGGCAGGCCTGGCATGCATGTGGACGATCGGGGTCATTTCAGAGACAGCCGCCGCTGGGCGCTCACTGGGGCAGGTCGACTGAGGTCAGGGGCCTCTTCCCAAGAGTGCTCTCACACTACCTGCCACGGCCGGGGGCGGAGGCCGTGGGTTCCCACCCGCCTTCCACACTGTAAACATCCTGAAAGCAAAGACTTCCTCACCGCAGCTAACACAGGGCCTTCCACTGCAGAGACAGGCGCCACTGCCCAGTGGCTAAGTCCTGATTAGTAAAATCAAGGAGACGGCGAGGGCAGATCCTGTCATCACAATAACAATTCTCACAATAAATCTTCAAAACATCCTCACATTCATTGTCTCAAATTATCCTCCTAAGGGTGCTGTGAAGGGAGTATTAGCAAGCCCATTTTGCTCATGAGGAGAATGAGTTTCACACACAAGGAGTGACGAGATTAACACCCCACAGCCCACAGGTGGAAGAGCTGTCTGTGCCTGATCCCAGGTCTTCGGCAGCTTAGATTGAAGCTCAGGTGCACCTCCCAACCGTGCCTCCTTCCCTACCTTCTCTTTCTCCCTCCCTTCTGGAAACACTGAGTATCTGTTATGTACCAGACAACACTGTCCAAGGTCCCAAGGATACAAGGTTAACCGAGAAGGTTCCAGACCTGGAGAAGATCACAGTTTAGCAGGAAAAGCAGATGAGTCAACATGCAAATTGTGATACAACCTAAGACTGAGACATTTATAAGACTGTGCTGTGCACTGCACTATGAACGTTTAACATCTTATGAGGTAGGTATTATCTTCCCCACGTTACAGGTAAGGAAACGTAGGTTTAGACTCATTAAGTATCTTCTAAGTTGCAGCCAGGATTCTCATTCACTCTTGACGCCTGGTCTCACAGTCTTAGCCACTTACGGTGCTATGCCATCATAGGCGCTAGCACAAAGCTCTACACCGGGGCAGTGAAGAGCAGGGGAAGATGGACTGACCATCCGGCGGAATTAGGGAAGGAAGCTTTCCCTGGAAAGCGGACATGTGCATATACTGCAGCACAGAGGCACGAACCACGTCATTTAAAGATGATCTCTAAGTTTGATCCCTGATTCTGAAAACTGTACATGAGAAGAGGGTATCTCAGAAAACTGATACCATTTAAAAATGTTTTTCTGAGCAACTATTAGGTGCAAAGCATTGCCCAGGGGATTTCACGGGGAATCAGGTTCATGTCCAATTCTTTTTTTTTTTTTTTTTTTTTTTGCTATTTCAAGGGCTTTTTAGTGGCAGATGACACTACACTTACAGATAAGGAAATATTGGCAAAGGAGGGTTAAATAATTTGTTAATAGATTAAAACCCAGTAGGTCAATTGCACTGAAAAGCAGATTTTTCTCTTAGTCTAGAATGCTAGTGAAAACTCACATTACCTTTCTATGTTACAATGGCTACTTTTGGTTAACATGTTTTCACTAAAATAACTTGAAATCCTGAGTTTTACTCTACTTCTCCCTCCAAAGTTGACCAGGAGTTAAGGTTTGTCATTTCTTCCTTTGTGAAGTCTCTTACATTTATCCTTTCCTTCAATACCCCAAGTTTAACATCTTACCTCCCCTCATACTGTTCTACCTGAATCTCTCTCAGCAATGTCCTAACTCCAACATCCTGTGTTCACACTGAGAGAGTGGAGGTGAAGCTACTTTCTAAGGGTGGTGTTGGGTGGAAGAAAAACTTTCGGACTGGGAGCTGGGAGATTAGGGTTCGAGTCTCAGGTACATCACCAGCTCACCCCAGCAAGCAGCTCAGCCTCCCAGCGTGTTTCTGCAGCTTTCAAATCCATGTTGGAGCAGATGAGGTCTAGGGCCTCTATTAGCTCTGATGCTCTATTACCCTGACTCATTAAGGGAGTGCAGGAAAAGAGCTTCCCTGGGGCAGCGGGGTGGGAAGGGAGAGAGCAGTTCAACTCGTCAGAAGCCCTCCCACATGAGGTGCCCTAGGCACCCAAATCCTGCAGCTGCCCAACAGCCGTGGTACAACCTGCCAGGCTCCTGGGTCTGTTATCTGATCTCAGCCTTGCAAGGGTTCCCCTAAGTAATGAAACCACCAAGGCAGGTACTCCAAGAGATGAGTGTTTTTCAAATGCCTTGCACATCAACAGCACTAGGTGGCTGCATGAACTATGATTATTGCTGTTGTTACAGAATTACAGTAATTGACACAGTTTACTGGGGGTTTTCCATGCACAAGGTGCCGTGAGGGGTGCTTTACGGACAATTATCTGCTCCTCTTGACAAGCGTAAGCAGTGCTACCATCTCTACGCTGGAGATGGTTAAATCTGTGTCTGGAGAAGGTTAAATAACTTGCCTGAAGCCACACGGCCACTAGTCCATGGCAGAGCCTGTACCCCTGCCCACGATGTCTGACCCCAAAGGCACGGCTCCCCGCCCTCCCACCCACCCCGGCTCAGCTTCGCTGCAATCTGTGATGCTTCCAATCCGGGTGGCCCTCCTTCACTTTGACCTGCAGTGAGCAAGTGAAAAGGACGCGGAGTGGCCGGGACGAATCACACCGTATTCTTACCTTACGGTTGGCAAAGTGCTTTCTTAATCCATCATCTGATCCTCCTGGCAGCCAGAGAGCGAGATGGAGTATTAATCTCTATTTTATATAAGAGGAAACTGAGTCTCAAGGGAAGCTGAGTAACCTGGAGGTTTCCTAAATCCTCTTGGCATGCTAATCACGTACTCATCTCAATTTCTGACCACTCTGGGACGTGACTTTTCGGAACATTATGTCATGTGTCTTAAAGGGTATCCAGTTATTTATATTTGCATTGCAGCATGGTTAACATAGGGCCTTCCCGGAGAGATATTACCAAATGGCAGCTGGTGTTTCCTTCAATCTTCTTCTAGGACTAAGTCCACGTCATTTCCAAATAACTAAGAATAGTTCAGTGAACCCTGAAGTTCCAAGCCCTCATAATAATAGTTTTCTTCTTACAAAATGTCAGTGCATTCATTGAACCCCATCCTCTTTACTGCGTTGACAGTGTCTATGTAAATGGCAGAGAATATTCTGAACCTTCTTTTCTGATTATAAGGCTGGATGTAGTGCTATAGAGTGGATCACGAAGAACTTTCTTATAAATTTTCTACAAACTGTATCTAAATGCAGTTTGAACATAGCTTTGTATAAATCAGAAACATATCTATCAAGTCTTCCTAACTTTCTCCCCATAGAAAGCATACAGAAAAGAAATGTAAGTAACCTTTTGTTTGTCTGTCTTGCATAATTGGACTCTCTTACCACTAAAGAAGGCGGTACGATTTGCAAGGTTGTGTGGTGATGAATCTCATAAACGTAATGTTGAGCAAAAGAAATCAAATATTCAAAAGCACATACAAATGTGATTCAATTGATATTAAAGTCCAAAAGAGGCAAAAACGAATCTCTGATGGTCGATGTCAGGATAGTGGTCGCCTTGGAGGGTTCGTGACTGGGAGAGGACCTGCGAGGGACTCCCATGGGGCTGGTAAAGATCCATTTCTTGGCCTGGGTCCTAGTGACATGGGTGTGTTCATTTTATAAAAAGTCACTGACTTCCACACTTGTGTTTGTATTCTTTTCTCTCTGCGTGTTTACTTCAATAAAACAACATTTCTGGAAACTAGTAAGTTAACTCTCTAACTTCTTGAGCCGTGATATCTCCAACTACACCTTGATTCTTCTGTCACTTTAGTTTCCCTTCGGAGCTTCTCACTAGGAAGTGTTCCACCTCTAATTCTGCAGTTCCTCAACTGACCTCAACCTTCTTATCCAACAATTTCCCCCCCCCCACGGCTAATGGAGGGCAGAGCCAGAGTGGTTTGAAAAAGAAAAGGTTCTGCCATTTACAGTTGTGTGTCCTTGAGCAGGTTGCTTGTTCAGTGTGACTTTGAGGATCTCTGCCTGAAAAACTGGGGTAATAATGGTAATAGTCATAAGGTTATGATCACTTGCCATGAAGATTAAATGAAATAATGTGTACAAATGCCCTCAGAAAGCCTGGCATAAAGGTACTCTTCAAAACCTGACCTGTGCCGTAACCCCACCCAGTCTGCCTGGCTCTATACCTAACATGAATCTCATGGACAATAATATGTAAAACAACAATATTCACCACTACCTGGGTATTCCTGGGAACCCCCACTGTCCATATTTTCTCTTCTGCTGCCATAGAAAAGCATCAACACTCAGTTAATGACACCTACATTAACCTCAGCACGGCTCTAAGTGCAGTTTAACATCTTCCCACTGATTCCTCATAGTTGTTATATGAAAACATTCCCACTGTTCACAAATTCCCATTCCCCTGTCTAGCCCCTCACTTTTACCAAAGAGCCATTTTTCTACTTCACTGTTAAGATGAAGGTCAATCTGAATTCCATCAACCCCACCCCTTCTGCACCTTAGCAGACTTCCTTATCTCCACTTACCTGTCCATTTTCCTGTCCCATTTTGTTTTGTTTTTCTCTCCTTCATCTCTAGCCTTTTTTTTTTTTCCAGGATCTTGCTAATTTCAGTGACACCTTCACTCACTTACACCTGTAACTCTTTCATTCTCCATGACCTTCACTGCTTCCACCCACACACTCATTTGTGTTTCTCCATCCTACAACAACCTAGAAGCTTTTCTTTGGTCTTGCTTCAACAATATCCTATGTTTCTTCTCTTATCGCCACCTTCTAGAGAAATAATCTTAAATTCTATTTCCACTTCCTCACCCACTCACCAACCTTCAACGTTTGTAATCTTGCTTCTGCTCTCTCCATTCAATGGCAACCACTTTTCCTCTCTCTTTCTTCCAAGTCCCAGTAGCCTCTTAGTGTGAAATTTAGTGGGTGCTTCTTAGGATCCATTGACATCTGTCACACTGCACATCGGAGCAACTCCAGTCTCTCCTTTGGCAATTTCATTTACTTCCTCGTCTTTCATTTTGATAGCTCCCAAATCATTGGCCCTGATCTGTTACTGAAGTGCCACATCTGCATTTCCAACTGACTAATGCATCTCACCATGTCATTATTCCACTTCTACAAACTCATCATAAGACAGATCATCTTATGGGATACACACCATTCAGCACATCCGATTTCCCAAACTGGCTGTTCCACTAACCTGCAGAGTGATCACAGGCAAGTCACTTACTCTCACTGGATATTCTGTGTGAAACCAAGGGATTGGGCATAATCATAATGAATGTATAGCTCTGAAATTCTATAATGCTATGTTTAAAAAGATAAAGCCATTATCTTCTTCCCACCTACAATCTGCCCTTTTCCCTGACTTTCAGACTTCTCCTAATGGTACCACCATTCCTGTAGTTATCTCAACTTAAAATCTCAGCTTCATCTTCCATGCCTCTTTTTTGTTTTTTTCTCAGTTTCTACAGCTCACCAGTTGGCAGGCTCTGTGAGTTCTACCTCAAAAATATCGACTGCATCCAGTTCCATCTTTCCCTTTGTCTCACTCTAAGCTATAGTCAAGCCCTCATTTAACTAAACCAGGACTTTTGCAGTCATTTGCTCACCAGTCCCCATGTTTCATATCACCAGAAGTCTGATTTCCTTCATATATGTGGCTCTTATTACATTAAGTGCCAACTCAAAAATCTTTAATGACTCCCATGACTCTTCTAATGCCTTTATCTGGTGTCCAGAGTTCTTTGTAACCCAGGTCTAACACCACATACTCTTCTCCTTGACTAATTCTCAGCTGCAAACACAGAGATGGATTTGTTCCCAAAATAAGTCCTGTTACTTTCCCCACTCTCTCCTAGTCAGTGCTGTTTCTCTGCCTGGATGATGCTCTTGGTAACCTGTTACTGAAATCTTTGCCATCAATCAAGGCCCAAGTCAGATGATTACTTCTCCTTGAAGGCTTCCTTGATTCCCATGGCTGGAAGCCATTTCTCCTTGCTCAGAATACCAGTGCCATCATGTTCCTCTGCAGTGACCTTTTATCATGTTCTTAGCTGATTTAAAATGACGTATATATACTCATTTTTTTCCTATTTTCTGGAGGGCAGAGTTCATGTCCTCTTTGTAGCCAGATCAGTATTTCTATTGCAGGCTTGCAATACAAGAGGGATAAAAGAATGAATTAAGTACTTAATATTGTACAAAAAAAAAAAGAGAAAGGCACGGGGATCATGCCCTTAAGGAGCTGTAGGGGAGATGAATTACTATCCAACAAGACAATTAGGAAACACTGTAAGATTCTCTAACATACCAACACCAAGTTGAATTGCTTCTGCTTTAGGTTCAGATTTTGTTCCAGCTCAGCTCCAAGTAAGTGGATAGGATCAGACACAAATCACCTTGGGTTACTTTTTCTTATGAGTGACATGTAGAGTTGTCCAATTTAGCCAAACCCCCCCCCCCAAAACAAACACACAAACCACCCCCCCCAAACTCAAGCAAATAAAACAAAGACAAGCAGACATCCAGTTAAATTTGAATTTCAGATAAATAGTTTTTTTTCAGTTCTTATAATTAGTCCTTATAATAAAAAATTCTGTGTTATTTATCTGAAATTCAAGTTTAACTGGGCATCCTGTATTTTATTTAGCAACCCTAAATGAAGGAACTGTTCCTAATCATCACTCAGGCTATTGATGTCAACATTCTGCATTCAACAGCATTTTCAGAGAAAGGAAAGATAAAACTATGCTCTTCCCTCGACCTGTAATTCTTTTCCCCGCACTCAGCTTTTAGCTCAGTTACAGACTCCAGACAACCCCTTTGACTCTCCTAACTCAAGTAGCACCTTCTTAACCTTCCAGCTCCCCTCTCTGGTCACTCCTGACCCCATTAGCTTGTTTCCTTTTCATTATCTGAAATCATCTTCTTCACTCTTTTGGGCACGTGCTTACTGTCTGTCTCTCTCTGTCACTAGAACGTAGTCTTCAGAGGGAAGGGTCTTTACTATCTTGTTCACCACTGTATCCCCAGCATGTAGAACAATCCTAGCAGGCACAGGCACCCCTTTAAAAGCCAAAAATATAGTAGGTGCTAAAAGTGAATTTTTTTGGCCAGTGAGGGCTAAGAGGATCCAAAATAGGAAAGCTGAGGATGCGCTAATGTGGTCAGGGAAGGCTTCTTGGAGGAAGTGGGATTTTAATAATGCCATAGAGCTGTGGTTTGGGGGCTGGGGGGTGTGAATTGCCTGAAGAAACTTAGGAACATTTTCAAGCGATACAAGTCCCTGCCCTCCCCCTCCTCCTCACTGGGCCTATCAGAATTTGGGATGATTGGTAAGCACTATGTTTAATATCAAAAGGCTCTCCCAGATGATTCTGACATAACCCCGCCACCCCATGTGAGAACATCTACCAGAAAGGATGGATAGGATTTGGCTAAGCAGAAAGCATTAAGAATGACATTTTCAGCCCAAAACAATGTGAATTGAGCACAAAGAGAAGAAAAAGAGCATAAACTATCGGATAGCATGAAGGTACCACTCAGGTTAGAATCGAATTAGGGAATCTGTGCTTCAGCTTGCGGGCAATGGAGAACAAAAGAAGGATTTTCAGAAAGAAATAAAATTGTAAAAGTGGGACTTGCTAGCTGTAATTTGTACCTGGGTCAGGAAACTCCGGTGAACCAAACACAGGCCACTGACTATTTTTGTAAATAAAGTTTTATTGGAACACAGCCAGGCCCATCTGTTTACACATTGCCTAGGACTGCTTCTGCTGAAAGTTCAGCATAATACCTGTAACACTGATCCTTTGTCAGGCTCCACCTGTCCTTTTAGGTTCTGCCATTGCAGAAATCCTGGCCTCACTGTCAAGACTGGACTAATTCATTTTATGTGATGAGTACATTTATGCATTTATTATTTCCTAAATATCTTGAAAGGATTCTGGCTACACAGGTACTAGGTTAAGTGCTGGGTTCTATATCTATGTGCCTTATAGTCCCAGCAAGCTCAGCAAATACCGTATTTATCGTATTCTACCTCTACGTGGTTCTGATGGCATATATCAGTGGTATTGTAGGGTCTTCTAACCTGGCATAAAACAGGAAGATGCAGTTATAAATAATCACATAGCAAGTTCAAGTCTCTTCCCAGAAACTGATATCTGACAGTTAGAGGATTGTTATGAAGCTTGGTTCCCAGCAACAGTACCAGACACATGAGCAGGCAGGGTGTCATGGCTAAGTTTTCCAGTAACTCCAAAAATACCCACCTCTTGCCCCACATAATTACACAAACATCAGCCTCCATCCTTATCACACTTCTAATCCTGTCCAAACTCTAAGTCTTCTGGGAATAACCTAATATTTTAGGCAAATGGCTAGGAGTTTGATTTCCTAAGAGCCTCCTTCTGGAAATGGTACTATTTTAGATGGCTTTAAAAGAGCTTTCCATCTCCTCCTGCTTTGGAGGGTAATGTGGAGGCAAAATTTTGGTTACAGGAGATTATGCAGCATTTATTCAAAAAGTATTTATCCAGACAGTCTGTCATGCTCCGTGCTGGGGTTATAGTGGAGCAATAGTAACCAGTAGTGAATGCCTTGTCAATAACTAGTCTTAGTGCCTAGATAGTTATATTCCAATATACTAATTTAAATTAGAGTGGTTAAGGATAAAGTGGTGGTGATCACTGGGTACTATGCAAGGTTATAGAATGGTCACCTAATAAAGCTTCGGGGACTTCCTGGAGGAAGTGGTGTCTAACTGATAAACTGAAGAAGCTACATATATAAGAAAGAGGCAGGGAGAGAAATCAAAAAAAAGAGAGAAGTTCTGAAGGCCCAGAAAGAGCAGAATACTGGAGCCCTGTGTCAACACTATATTATAAACACTTGCTGATTATCTGAACGTTACGGTAGATTCTAATCACTCTCTGGTATGTTGCATAAGGAAGCAAGGGCTTTGGTTTTTATTCAACTTTTTATATTGCCACTATTTTTTTTTTTGGCAGGGCGGAACTCTGGCCATCACTTCACCTTTTAGAATATCAATTTTCTCATTTGTCAAATGGAGCTAAGTCCTGCCCTCGAAGGACTCTGCAGGAATCCAATGACACAGTGTGTGGGAAAGCACTCTGCAATCTCTACAATGCAAAGGATTATTATTCTAATTCCTGCCACCACCCAGGCCACTCCCTGTTTCCACCCACCATTGCCCATCCAGATTTGCTCAGCAAGTGCAAGCTAATTTTAATGTCATCTGCTGCCAATAAATCAAATATGGTGATCAACAGCCAAAAGACCAGATTTTAGATTCTCCCAGGCTACACAACACCAGAGCCCATGCTGCAGTAAGAGGTAACAGTAAGACGACCATCAGAGAAATATGCCAAGCTGGGCAATCTGTATGTAATTCCTTATGTTTTTCTTGCTCATTTGACAAATGTGGAAACCAGTGGGGAAGAGTCCCATGAATGTCGCCCATTTAGAGCGATGCTAAGAGCATCTGGTTTGTGGACGAACTGTGCATTTCCATCCTCTCCTGCTTCAAAAGCCAAGGGGTCCCTTCTGCTTCAGGAACTTCTCGAGTCCTCCAGAAACCATTGCAGGGACAGGGAATTGCAATCTGGAAGCAGTTTAGCTTTCCCTGTTTTCACCCAGTGAAGCTGTGTCCTAATCTCTCCCTGCTTCTGGGCTTACTGTAACTGCATATTCCAAACCTCTACGGTTTGGGGGGCTAATGGCCACCTCCCAGACAAAGTTAATCAGTTGGATGAGCATTACGCTCCCAGCTTTAGAGTGAGCTCTCTCTCGAGTTATAAATGCCCAGTGAACTTGTTACTTGTATTCCTCCCATTACAGTCATTCCTTAGGAGAAGTTCAGCAGCGATCCCTGTAAGAGAAAGGTCTTTGTAACTCACAAGGGTGGAAAACCAAACCTGTCATTTGGGGAAGGAACTCATTTATGCCCATGGAGAGGAAAGGCAATGGAATACATCCATGACCTAGTTTTAAGTTGCATTTAAAATGAACTTTAACATTTCACTTCATTATTATTCTTGTTTTGTTTTTGTCTTTTTTTTTTCATTGTTATTATTCTATCATGAGGTCACACTTATGTGTTTGCAAAAATTTCTTTCTCTATAATCTCTCCCGTGATTTTGAAAAATGTGGGCAGGCAATCTGGTGTAGTTCAAAAAAAAACAAAAGAGTACTGTCTTAGTGGCAAAATGATCTGAGATCCAGCCCCAGCTCTATCCCTCCCTCATATTGAGGGTCCTAGCAGGTCACTAAACTTCTCGGGGCCGCAGCTGCCTCCTCTGTGAAACAGACGTGTTAGGAGTCCTTTTTTCCTTCAGGATCAACTGGACCGAGAATGACAGCCGCAAGAAAAATGTGGAAGTGACTTGAAGATCACAATCTCCGACTCAGTCTCCCACAGCCCGAACATTTTCAGGGCTGGGAGTGCAGCAGGAATTACTGTTGGTCCAGTGAAGAAGCTCCAGGATGGGCTCTTAAAGTATTGGGGGAAAATATGCTGAAATTATTAAAAATTACCAGTTGACAAAAATCTGCTTCTCTGATGTTAGGAGTCTGGTTTACGTTGCAGCCACGTGAGGCCTAGAGGGAGCCTGTACTGCGGCCCATTCATGACCAGGTTCCTTCTGAGTGTTTCAGAGCACCACACCCCGTGCACACACAGGCACGCATACACACACATGCACACACACATCCATACTGTCTTCTACTAGGGAGGAAATGGAGTCCCTTTCACGTATTAATAGATTGATCTTCAAAGCTCACCCATTTAAACATTACCAATCAATAATATGATGTTTAAGTGAGAAATCCCAATAAACAAGTTGAGAAGACTAGCGAACAGGCCATTCATGCAGAACACCTTTGGACACTGTAACTAGAGCTGTGCGTGACCCATGGTGATCATCCAGTCCTCCCAGGGTCGAGAGATGGCCCTGACATAGAATCATCTTCCTAATGGAACTCAGACGCTCTGGAAATCACAAACAAACAGATGGGCAAAGGCCTTGAGGGCAAGGTCTGTGTCTTCATTCACCTTTGTAGTCACAGCTACTCACACAGGGTCGGCATCCAGTAAGTGTGTGGTGAACGTATCAGTAAATGAGTGACTGGAGAAGGGAAAGAGTTCTGGACTGGAAGTCAGATGTGGATTCCAGTCCACACTCTATCATCAGCTGTGTGAGCAGAGGGAAGTCATTCCAAAACTCTGTCCCTCACATGTGAGGTGAGAAGTTTGGATAAATCAGCAGCCCACGATCAATGAAGCGCAGCAAACTGGCTGATCTCTCCTGTGTGGGCGTGAGGTGAGTCTAGCCAAAACTGACGTTCCAGGCAGCAGCCAGGAATGCAGTCTGAGTGCCGACCAGGTGCCCAGAACTGAACTGGTAACAGTCCTTTCCATGATCAGTATCTCAGGAAGTCTTGCGAAGAGGGGAGCTGAAATGACCAGAAAATGAATGTATTCGAGAAAGATACTGGCTTCAGCCAGTCGCTCTGCTGGTTGCAGGATGAGCTATCAACTCTGAGAATGCAAAAGGGCTCTTCAAAGTCTTCTCGCATGGCTGAGGAAGATAAAAGGGAGAACTCTAGAGAGCAGACATCGCTCTGGATGCTCGTGTTTGTGTAATGGAGCAAATGTCCCCAGTACTCGTTCATTGGATTTTAATATTCATGCCATTATGACTTTATATTATAGCATGCTATATTTTCCTTGTAATAATTTCATTCTGCAATCAAATTTATTATTATTCAAAAATACTACAGGAATAGCTACCATGAACACAGGGCTTTCCACTTTACTAAATATTTTCGTATCCACGTAAAAGGCTACAGAGATGCCCACTGAGGGAAGAAAGCAGAGATGGTATCTCAGTTCCATTGTGTGGAATCTTTCCTCAATTTGTCCAGAAATGTTTGACAAGTCCAACAGATGTCAAGGGCCACATGCCCCTGATTGGCCACATACAGGTTTAATTGGAGTATTCTATGACTGTGTGGTTAGTGGAAAGAACACAAGTTATGAAGGCTTGGGTTCAAATCTGGACCCTGCCTGCAAAGAGCTGCATGACTTTGGACAGGTGACTGAATTTTTGTTACGGGCAGCAGTTTCACGATCTTGAAAAGGTGTGAGATAGTTTTCCCCATAGTTTCAGTGTGAGGCTATAAAAGATTGGAAGTAGCTAGCACACAGTAGGCATTTCATAAATGTTAACCCTCCTCTTTTCTCCAGAAAGCTCTTCCCTTCAGTGGTCTACTCTGTCCTTCATCACTGAATCAAGCAAGTGAAACGTATGAGTCAGGCAAGCTGCTTCTTCTCTTAATTCCACTTACCTAAATGTGTGCATTTATCAAAATTCATCAAAATGTACAGCTGAAATATGTGTAGTTTACTGTGCAGGAACCATTCTACAATAAAGGTGTTAAATTTTTTTAAAAATTAAAAAAAAGAAAGTGTCCTCATCCCCCACAGATATTCTCCTGCTACATTCAAAATTTTAGTGAAGAGCCCCTCTTGCCTGATCTGACTGCAGTGACTAAGGGGTAACCGTCTTAAGATTGAGAACAGAAGGCAGCATGAGAACAGGAGTAGGTTCATATATTGTTCTGTGGATGGGCTTCATAGGATATCAACTTAAAATGGTGTCATAGGATTTACCATTCTTTTTTGTATTTGCTCTGTTATCACACATCTGAGGAATTTATGCTAAGAAGCACACTTTGGAGTGATACCTAAATTCACTGACAAATGAGTAACACAGCTTTTGGCAGCCTTTCCCACATGATGGAGTAGATAATAGAAGGACAGCCCTGTTATTATCAGGTGAAGTCTAAGGAAGGCAACTGTAATGGACTAATCACCTGGATCACTGAACCCTCCTACTCAAAAGATCCTGCAGTGACTATTATAATGAAGTGGCCTTTGGGATAAATGCATCAGAAAGTGAAGGCGAGGTTACAACATTCTTATGGGAATCTCTTTTCCTTCTTGTTGCTTGGATAAATTATAAAAATGAAGCAATACCACAATTTCACTTGTCCTGGTTTGTGAAAGCGTTTGAGAATTGCTTTTTAAAATCTGTTTCTTTGTTTCGTTTCTCTGGTAGAGATACAGTATTGAGAGATGAATGTAGGCTGACGAAATTCAAAAAGGCTTAAAACGATACTTCCATTTTGTGGCACAATAAGATACTTAGAAGAGGGCTGAAAACGGGAAAGACCCAAAATGAAACCTAGGAATACAAATATCCATTCATGACACGGGAACAGTAAGAATATTAGGTAATAATGGGCTTTCCATCCTTACGGATCTTACACAAGATCTCTGTAGAGGAAGGGAATGAAACAACTGTGGGAACCCTGAGAAATTCAGTCCTGTTTCCCCAGACCCTGAATCAGAATCTGTGTGAGTCCATCTAACATGCAGTGAATGGTGATACGGTTAATGGATGTATAACAGGAAGAGAGACAAGGGAAGAAGAAAGAGTCAAATGCCCATATATGACAACTCAGAGACAAAACTGAAGAACCTCTACAAAACCAACCAACCTTGAAATGACTAAACCGACTTCTAGCCTAGCAGCATGAAATATGACAGTCTCCAGGGAGGCAAATATTTCTGCACGCATTTGGCGTCATTGGGTATCAGTGTCTGGAAGTGTCGCCTCAGAAGTAGGAGTCTAACTTCTGATCAAAGAAGTTATAAGGAACCGTCATGCACATCATGTGCACTCCAAGGAATCCTGTGCAAACTCAGTAAGATACTCACATAAATAAGAACTGCTATGAGTTATTGAGGGCCTATGATGAGCAGTAAAATATTCATCGATGCAACAAATACACGCCAGCCATTCTTCTAAGTCCATGACAGTGAACCAAAGTGACAAAAATTCCTGCCTTCATGGAGCTATTTAACATCTACACAATCCTAACAACAGCCATAGAAGGTTATCATTGAAGATGAGGAAACTAAGATTTTTCAAAAAAAATTGAGTAACTCGTCTAAGGGCACAGAGCTAGTAACCAACAGGGCAGAATTCAAATCCAGTCCTGGGCAGCTCCAAAGCCTGAGTTTTTACCTACTTTGTTACACTGTCTCTTATGAGCAATAGAAAAAGGCTTCTAACGAAGGTCAGCACATCTGCTACGACTCAGATGCACATTCTCCACAGAAGAATACTCAATTCTTGTCTGTGGTAAACAGACTACAGCTTACCAAGGAGGCAGCAACTCGGTACCACGGGCCCACCAATGGGCAGGCTCTCATTCATCCTAAATGTATTAATCAGGTCTGTGTCAAACCTTAGACTAGCTCCTGGGGATATAAGACACAGCCTTGGCTTTCAAGGAGTCTAGTGGGAAAGAAAAGCACACAAAGGGATCATCATAACATAGCACGATGAGGCTGAGATAAAGTCAAGCCCAGGATGCTCCGGAGAGTGCAGAAAAGAGGTCAGCCCAGCCTGAGGGGGAGGAATGTTGAGCCCTCGGTTGAGTCTTCACCAGATGCAGTCAGCTCGGTGCAGAAAGGGGAGGTGGAGTGAGAAAGCCCTAAAGTGCTTTGAGTAGAGACAGAAACTGACACGTGCAGGGAAGTGAAAGACAGCGCAGCGCTCGAGAAACGGCAAGTATTTCAGCGGGCAGGGTGGAGGGTAAGAGGGATGCTTCTGAAAATTGGCCGCACTGTGTTTGAGCAAACGTGCGGGTTTGTGGGGAGGTGTTGCAGTCAGGACAGAAACTGGTGAACGTGCAGAGAGATCCAACAATGAGTTGTGACATCTACTAAAAAGGGTCTTGGTCTGTATTTATTTAAAACAACAAAAGGCTAGACTAGAACAGAAAATACCAGGTGCAACACATGTAGTAAGATACTGTTTTACAAAACACACACATATGTGGGGATGATGTAACTGTATGTTTTACAGTGGAGTCAGGATCCAAAAAGTTCTAAACCACCCATCTAGTCTGTCTCTTCCAAGGGGCAGACTGTTCCCCTTTGGAGCTATTCAGCAGGCTCCCTTGTGGGACCTACTGTCTTATCTATTCCTGTCAGGAGACAAAGAGAGGTTGCTTGGCACAAACCTGTCCCAGTTTCTTAAATACTTTCCATACTCCAAAGTCCATGATCTAATTCTAAATCTCAAGTGCTCATACAGATAAACTCCAATGACCAGGGCTATTTCTGAAAAGCAATTAATATTTCCATTTTGAAGAAGTGAGAAAAAAATATGCACACAATATGAAGCTTCAACTGACTCCAAGAAAGTCTGGGGCCAGTAAAAGGTTCTCTGACCCAGCTGTGTTTTCCACCAAATGAATCACCCAGGTACAGAGCCAGTGCGTTTGAGTCATGAAGCACACCCTGTGTCATATCTTTGTATTCTTTTCCTTTACACAGGGATTTTCCCTAAAAGTTTTGTGCATTTTATTCCTGACTTTCTTTTTAAATTTAATCAATTTCTTGCCAGTTTCTCTGCTCTTTGATTTTTTCCTTTACAGTGTTTAATCTTTTTTTCCCCTCTCCTCTTCGGTCTGATCATTCTGAATTAATAAAAAGGTTCATATGCAAAGAAAACCCATATAAAATATAGCTTAAAAAAAAGAAAGAACTTAATATGCTATTGTTTCTTTCTTTTAAATATATTTAAATATGTAAATTTGTTTAAATAAATTTAAATATTAAATATTTAAATTTATTTTTGTGTTTGCAAAAGCACGAGAGTTAAAGAGAAAGTTAACAGAAGTAGTTTAGTAAATACCTCTTAACTAAATTATCCAGCTAATTTAGGCTAGTAAGATAGTAGAGATTGATAGAAGCAAGTCAAAAGTCCACTTTGGGCCTAAATTAATTAGAGTGCTGGCCAGTATCAGTAGAGTTAACCAGAACTTGTGTTTTGTGGGTCAGCACACACATTGGTTTATGAATCAACAATCAGAAGTCAGTGTTGGAAATGACTGATGATCTCTTGAGACTAGTGATTTATCCTCTAAGAATACACTGCTCTTCTCTGAGATGTAAAAATACCAATTCTTATTGGGAGCAGCGTTTGGAGAATGACAGACTTTTTGAACTTGCAAACAATCTTCGAGATTATCTGGCCCAGAGTTTCTCAATCAGTCTTATAAGGTTAAGAACATAGAAATACCAGCTACCTCACCCTCATGCAGATTCAGATGGCCCTTTTGTTGGGACCCTATGCTGTTTATATCTCTATTGGCTAAGAGGAGCTTGTGAGGCTTTATTTTCTGTGGTTTTTGAAGATATTTTTCTTTTCTCAATGACAAATGCAAAGCTGAACATGCTGGATTAAATATGCACAGAACTCGGCACACACTAATGTAGTCTAATTCTCCACTTTATGGCCTGGGAGAATGAATCCCAGGGATGACAGATAATTTTACCCCAGGCTCTCGATCCTTCAATGTCCTGGTGGAGTATGGGCAAAGCACCTAACACGTGCCCAGTAAGTATTCAATTCAACCACTTTTAAAATGGCCGTAAAGGAAAAGAGTGAGTAAGGAAATGAATGACAAGAAATCACGCACAATCCCACGGCTAACATTTGCTGGAGAGGGTGATGTTCCAGGGGACTTCAGAAATTTGTCCTTAAAAAAGAATAAAATAATGCCATTTGCAGCAACATGGATGGACCTGGAGATTGTCATTCTAAGTGAAGTAAGCCAGAAAGAGAAAGAAAAATACCATATGATATCACTTGTATGTGGAATCTAAAAAAAAGACAAATGAACTTATTTACAAAACAGAAACAGACTCACAGACATAGAAAACAAACTTATGGTTACCAGAGGGGAAGGGAGTGGGAAGGGACAAATTGGGAATTCAAGATTTGCAAATACTAACTACTACATATAAAACAGATAAACAATAAGTTTATACTGTAGAGCACAGGGAACCATATTCAATATCTTGCAGTAATCTATAATGAAAAGAATATGAAAGTAAGTATATGTGTGTATATGTATGATTGAACTATTATGCTGTACACGAAGTTGACACAACATTGTAAACTGACTATACTTCAATTAAAAAAAAATTTGTCCTTAAGTTCTGTTACATTTTAGTCACTCTGCCAAGAGTCCTGTGGCAAACAGCCCCTGCGGCACATGAGGGGACACTTGTCCAAACAAGTGGTGTAAAAACAAAGCTGCTTTGTTTAGAGCGCCTCTCTCTCTCCCTGACTAACCTCAAGGACCTCGAAAAAAGGTCATTTTGTGAAGTTCTGGTGTGTACATGAGTAAACTTGAATCATCGTATGTCACAATTGGAACCATTAAGCCAAATGCCACGGACCAGGTTACCACGTCATCCCCAGTTGGGTTCTTACGGTGGGTCTGGGCTGCGAGGTCACACAGACACTCCCCCTGGGTTTGTTCTTCATCTTACCCCCAGGGAGCTCGGGCCCATTGCAAACATCTATACCTCAAGCCACTGGAAAAATATCTTGAATTCACTCAAATTGACTTAGAAAGAAAGCAACAGAAATATTTATGGTACTTTTAAAATTATATAGAATTAAGAGTGTCTAGAGGAGTCTCAGGCACAGATTGCATCTAAAAGGGTAGAAGGAAGGGGGAGGAGATTACCTGTGTAATTTGGACACAACACAATGAGGAGAGAAGGGTGTGTTTTATATGGGGCAGGTATTTGAAGTATGTATGTTCATTGATTACAGCAATCAAAATTATGGAACACTCACTCAGCTTTCCAGCTCATCCCATTGACAAGCGGGCCTACCATTCACTGAACAGCTACAGCTTGTTACTTTCTGTGCGTTGTTCTGTCACTCTTACAACAACCACACAAAGCCAGTTTTATGAACCTTCCCTTTCAAACCACCAAGTAGTCAAGCTGTGATTGGTATCCATGGTATCTGTCTCCAAATCTTTTAACTTGACCTTCAGAAGCTCTGAACTCTAAATTCTCATTTTCCCTTTCAGTAGCTACGTAACCTTGGGCTACTTACGTAACCTCTCTCCAACTCATTTTCTTTATCTTCAAAATAGGGTTAATGATAGTCTCTGCCTAAGAATTTGTTATACACAAAATAGACAAGATAAAGCCCTTGGCTGGCACGGAGTAAGCTCCCTACCAGTTGTTGGCTTGTATCACCGTCGTCATGATAGCATATTATCAATACACCTGCAAATAACCTGGATAGTTAAAATGCTCAGATGTTGAGACTAAAATTTTCTTATTGACCCCAATTACCTGGGAATTTTTTGTGAAGATCAAATCTCAATTCATAATTACATGGTGGGAAAGGACCGGGTTGTTGCCAGCCCTTAGGGTCCATGGGACTCATATTGTGTCACATGCATCAACGCATTTGACTTCAAGAGAAATTGTCTTCTTGCAAAAACCAACAACCATAAACTCTTCTCTGGAACAGGCTGGTGGCTATGAAAGAGGGAAATTTAAATAAAACCCCGTCAATTCGGTAATCACCTCCAATGAATCAGTCCGTCATTTTGACAGCATGGGAGAGTAGAAACCAGTCTCAACAGAACTGAAAACAGAACGCATGTGTTTACTGAGTAAAATGTATAGCATGATGCAGTGCACGATGACACTAATACGCACAGTAGCTGGGTCTGGCAAGCCTGCTCCCTGAGTTCCTGTTATAATGGACATGTTTAAAGAGCCTAGATTCTGGAGTCAGACTTCCTGGAGTCAACTCTTGGCTTCTCCACTTGTTAGCTTCCTGATATTAGAAACATTATTTAATCTCCTTAAAGCTCATTTTTCTTACCTGTAATACGGACAGTGTAAGGATATGGACCTCACTGTGTTGTTTTAAAGATTAAGGAAGATATTGCACATAAAAGAAGCACTTTGCCCTGATCTTGAAAACACAGGAAGTGCTCAGTAAATGTTAGCTATTCCTATCTGTTGCCAATCTAAAGCTTTCTGTGTCAAGTAAAGATTTTGTGTACCCCTTCTCCATTCATAAGATCTTGGCAGCGGGGAGAGCTAATGATGATTGCTCTGGTAAAGGGGGTGCCCTCGTCACTTGATAGAAACCTGGCAAGCTGTGAGGTGCTGTGGGACCGAGCATCCAGACTGGCCTTCTTTTAGGGATAAGGGTCAAACTCAGCCAGACAATTTCTGTCACCAGCCTGGTGGGCTGCTGTGGTTTACCTTATATTCTACACACCTTCTCTCATGGAGGACATGGCTCTTCCCTCTGAGCAGGGACATGAAGGGTAGTGGGATCGGGGAAGGGCTCCTTGTGGCCAAGGCTCCAAAGCAGCTTCTTGAAAGTTTATTAAGGGCTAGGATGCTAGTGGGAGAGTCCAGTAGATTTTATTACGCTTGGCATTGGAAATTACCCCTGGTTCTAAATTAAGCATCAATTAAGTCCGGCCACTCAAGTCTGACTGCTGAATAATGCAGAAGACCCACTTGGCCTTGGTGTTTGATTCACTTTTTATTCATGATTTCAAATCTCAAATGAACTCCCAAAATGGCCTGGAAGTCCTACTGAGTACTTGACTGTCTGCGACACTATGTTTTACCATTTCCCTTCTCAAACCTCCCTGTGCTGCGTCCCCCTCCACAATTTAAACCATCAGATGAGCTAGAACTCTCTAAGTTCTGATTGACTATGTGTACAAACCTATCTCATAAGATTGTTATGAGGACTAAATGAGTCGATACATGAAAACTACTTAGACTATTACCTGGCACATAGTAAACTCGCGAAGTATGAGCTATAATGGTGATGATTATTTCCTGTACCTAAACCCATTCCCTCCTCTTCCCTCTTTCACTCAAAGAGGTGTCCCTGCTCCAGCCAGAAGGCAAACCCTCAACCTGCTTTCTGGATCCCACTGCCCTTTACCTGCTTCAGGATTCTTCCTTTGATTATTTCCTTTCTCTTTCCATTACTAACCTTTCCTTGTCTCTGAATTTTTTTTTCAGCAGTATACAAATGTGCTTTGCCACCCTCAAGTGTTCAACCCACTGTGAATCTGGCTTCTATCCTTATAAGTCCTGTAAATCTGTTCTTGTCAAGATCATCAATGACTTCCATGTTGCCCAAACCAATGGCCACTTCTCCATCCTCAACCCACATCAACACAACTGGTGGCCACCTCTTTCTCCAAATACTCTCCTCTTTCAGGTTCTGAGGCACCACACTCTCCAGGGTTTCCTTTCACCTCTCTGATCCTTCCATCTCAGTCTTCTTCCTGACTCCCTCCTTCTCGACTCAGTATCCCAATGCTGTCATTCTCCAAGGACCTGCACATTCTCTCTACACTCTCACTTAAGCCCACGGATTTATTCACAATTTATATGCTGAAAACATTCAACTTTGGATCTCTAGCCAAAACTTTCTTATGTCTACATATTACTCGAGGATGCCTCACAGCACTCAAAATTAACAGCTAAAACCAAACTCTTGATTTTCTTTCCATCTTACCTTCCAGAATGTCCTCTTCTCATCTTATCCATCTTAGTCCATGGCAACACCACCATACAGTGAAGCCTGGATTTCACTCCTGACTCTTTTCTTTCTCTTAATGTTTCAAGTTTTACCCTTCCCTTGCTAACCCACTAGCAAGTCTTGTCTATCCTATCTCCAAAGTCTATTACAAATCTGTCCACTTCTTTCTATCCCTGCCTCTCTACCATCTTGGACTAAGCAAATATCACCTCTTACTTAGGTTGCATCAATGTTCCTCTCACTTCCTCTTTTTTTCCAATTCAACTGACTATATACACTGATGTTTGAGTGAACTTTAAAAAGTTATATAACATTTCCCCTTCCACTTTTTGGTGGCTTTCCAGTTCACTTGAGTATAATCCTAACTCCTTACTCTACCCTACAAAGTCCTACAAGATCAGGTACCCACCCATCCCTAACTCCATTTTCAACCATTGCTCCCCAACTCAGTCCACTCCAGCCACACTGGCCTTCTGTCCTCAAATACACCAAGCTCAAGACCTTGGAACATTCTGTTTCCCTGCCTGGAATAGTCCCCTTTATTCTCAGCTTTCTGGCTTCAGACGCAATGTTACCTGCTCGGAGAGACAGCTTCTCATTTTCCCAACTGAACAAACTGCCTTCCCCTCCCATTATTTTCTACCTCTGTGCCCTCTTCATAGCCTTCAAAGCACTTCTCAAAGTTTGTTTATTTTTCTGTTTATAGTCTGTATCCCCCTTCTGGTCCAAAAGGGGTAAGATTCATTTCTATTTTATTCACCACAACCTAATAAAAAGCCTAATACATAGTGGAATCTATGAAATAGTTGCTCAGAAAATGAGTGAATAAATAAGCAGTCATCAAAGTCTTAATCTGAGCAGTTGAAAGCTTAGAATTGAAGCAGAGTTTTGGCCAAACTCACTTAGAAAGCTGGACCATGACAAATTATTCTCCCAGAAAGCAGTGCCAAGTCCTGCTGCTGATGGAGCATCTTGTGACTGTGATTGGATTTTTCCTCCCTCCAGCTTATGCAGATTATATGCCTCCTCTGTGAACTCCTTAACCCTGACTATTTAATTCTTGACCAAGAGCCAACTTTAATTCCCTGTCCTTGACAAAAACCCCTCCCCATATTGCCAGCCCACAAGGCCCTCATAATTTTCAGAAGACTTACAGCACTCTCTTAATAATCGTATTCCATTTTGTGCATTTTTTATGAGCCAGCCACTGGCTTAGGAAATGAGGATCAAACATAAAGTTCTTTGAACTAACATTTATTCAGCATTTTTTGAACCAGGCTATGGTAAGCATTTTGCAACATTAATACTCATTAATTCCCACGCAAACCCATTCTCTATTTATATTTTATTTATTTTTACTTAACAAATATTTTCACAGCATGTAATATGTGCCAGGCCCTGGTCTAAGGACTATACAAATATTAATTCATTTCATCCTCACAACAAACCCAAGAGGTAGGTAGTTTATTGTCCTTACTGGATAGTTTGGGAAACTGAGGCAAAGACAAGTTATCTGCTCAAAACCACAGGATAATAAATGACAGGTCAGAACTTGGGCCCAGGTAATGGAACTGTGGGGTCTCCATTCTCAACCATCATTCTCTGCAAGCTCCCAACTCCTATCAGGCAGCTGTGATTACTCCCTCCGGTGTCACCAGGCACAACTCTGGACTCATAGGTTAGTGTGGCTAGGGTCACACAGTTAATTCAGATATTCAACATTAAATATTTACAGTGTCTCATAAATGTCAGGCTCTGGGCCGAGTTCTAAGATACAAAATGTTTAAACCAACTTGCCCTCAGGGAGTTTACAATGCAGCTAATTCGTGGGCAACGTGGGATTTAGATTTAAGTGTTTCTGACTCCAACATGTAGGACCTTTCCATGATCCCATCCTAACAGAGTTACAGCAAACTGTTTGAGTTCAGACACGAACCCTCAACAAACATGACAGAGGTGGGCCAGCTCTGAAAGGCTTCGCTGAGGAAGAAACCACCACTTTCCATTTTTACTGTTATTTAAATAATTAAATGTTTCACATGTACATATTCCCTTCCTCATTCACTGCACTCTCCTTGAGGACTGAACCTCTAATTTAATATTGTCCATAGTGTTTGGGACAGTCCTACACACAGTGTCAGGGTCCAATAAAGGGATCTTGAATGAGTTCTGATTGGCTGAGCTCTTAAAACAGCGAACGAAGCTGGCAGAATCAGTTTTGCTAGGTTTAAGATTTCTTCAAGCTTCTTCAGCCTTGAACACTTAATTACCATGGCAGACATAACACTAGCTTTTCCTGGCTCCTTGGGGACTGTGACTCAAAGACTGAAGGCCATAAAACCAGGAGGTGTTCTGAATAGCCTCCTTACCACATGGCCCAGGTCCTATGTGCGTCCAGATTCAATACTGTCCTCCCCAGGGAACCTCACAGCCCCATCCGCTGCTACCAAGCCCTCCAGAATGAGGAGTCCTGACTTGGTGACCACAAATTGTCTTGTGTTTATACTGCCAAAATAGGCAAGCTGAATTCTCCCATTTTTTTTCACCAGTGCAATGGGAAACACCCAGGGCCTTGGGCCTTGGAAACGATGAAAAACCAATCCAGATGTATACAGAGCAAACACCACTGTTTGTCGTGCTGTCTTGTTTGTTTTGGGGGAATGTGGATTTATTAATAACAAAGTTTCTCCATGTGGCAGGCACATCTGGGTCACAAAGTATCAGTCACAGACCGTAACTTGGGAAAAAACCTATTAAGTCACCGAGACCTGTATCTGCCAAGGCTGTGGGCTATGTTTCTGCCTTTTGAGTTTTAACAGCATTTCAAAATAAAAGATGAGATGTTAGGTGTGATCTCTCACCTGTGATTCAGAATTATTATTAACGATGGTGCTCATGATGGGAAAATGCAAAACAAAACATCCCCAAAGTTTCAAGTCCTCAAAGTTTCAACTCCCAACCCTGAGTAGGCTGTTCCCCTAAATTTACACATAAAGAAATGGGCTAGTAGACGTCAATTAACAGAAGCACGTGACATCTTCTGCAGAGACTCGTGGGCAAAGGAACAAAATCTACATTTATTTATTTAGCACTTATTTATTTAACCTTCTGGCTGGGTTGGGTTGTTGGATTTGGTTTTACATCCTGAATTATAAAATTTATGATGGGAATGTGTGTCAGCTGTTTGCCGAAGGAAAGAAAGACCTCTGTTCTTTGTCTTCTCTCGTAATACAGCCAAGCAGCCTACATGTTTATTTAGAGAAGTTAAAATATGAGAAGAGTAAGAGCATGACTCCAGCTGGGCTTCCTCTTCTACGATCATACCCCAGGCCGGCTCCTGGTACCTCCTGCCTGGACCACTGCACAGCCCTTCTCCTCTCAAACCCCTCCAACCCACCTGACCAACTGTTACCAAAATCAGAATCAGCTAAGACTTTCTGAATGCTGAGCACATGCCTACTCTGTGTAGAGTGTGATCAAACAGGCATCCTACACTTAATTTTATTCTCACAACCATTGTGTGACATAAGGGAGGGCCAGTGTGAACAGTAGCCAAGGGCATGGACTCAGGGTCAGGCAGAAAGGGTGAAATGAAGCTCAACAAAGCAGCGGAGCTAGGACTGAAAAACCAATTCAAATGTACACCGAGCAAACACCACTGTCTGTCGTCCTGGCTAAAGCTCCCCAGCTTCATTGAGATGAAACTGACATACAACATTGTGCAAGTCCAGGGCGAACCAGGTGATGAGCTGATATGTGTATGTTGTGAAATGATCACCACAGTAAGGTCAGTCCAACACATCCCTCACTTTTCTACTTCTTAATGGAGACTTTGAGAAAGTCCATGGCCTCATCTGTAAAGCAGGAATAAGAGCAGTATCTACTTCATAGAGTTGGTTTGGTTTTCAGATAATTTTATTAAGGCTTATTTTGCATATCACATACTTCACCTTTTTCGAGTGTGCAATTCAATGACTTTTTGCAGATTTACTAAGTTGTGCAACCATCACCGTCAAACAGCTTAGAAACATTTTTACCACTCTGATATGATCCCACATGAACTTCACTGTTAATCCCTGTCTCCTGCCCCTGCCCCACCTTTTGTCTTTTTTAGCTTTGCTTTTTCTGACTATTTCATGTAAATAAAATACAATTCATGGTATCACACAATACATAGTATCTCATGTCTAGTTTCTTTCACTGAGGATACTTTGAGTTTTGGCTACATCATATGTAGCGGGTATCCTTAGTTTGTTCCTTTCTGCTGCTGAATAACATTTCATGGTATGGAAGGAGCACCTTTTGTCCATCCATTCACCAGTTGATGGACAGTCAGGTTGTTTCTACTTTGGGGCTATTATCAATAATGCTGCTAAGAACGTTTATGTTCAAAACTTTGTATGGATATGTGTGTCTTCAGTTCTCTTGTGTAGATACCTACGAGTGGGATTGGTGGGCCATGTGGTAAACTTCTGTTTAACTTTTTAAGAGCTTCTAGAAAGTCGTTTTGAGACTTACATTATCTAGAAAGGGTCTAACCCAATGCTACCCAGGGAGTAAGGATCAATGAAAACTGTTGTGGTGGTTGTTGCCGCTGCTCTTTCAAGGTTTCCTTTTGCTTACCAAGTAGGTGAGGAGACAAAAATAAAGCTCAGAGAGGGTTACCAACTTGCTCAAGATCACGCAGCTAGTCAATGGATGAGCCGGAATTCTGTCCCATGATTTCTGACTCCCAGCCTGGCACTGTTTCCTGCCATCATAGCAAACCCACAGTAACCAATTATCCCCATCAGCGCAGTTCTGACAACACGCTCCCCTGCAGAACAAACATCAGTGGCTCCGTGCTGTGTATAAAATAAACTTTCAACTTGTGGGCTAGGTATACAAAACCCCCTATCTTTTTCCCACCAACCTTTCCTGTGTCCTCTGCCACCACATACCCCCACCCTATCCTCCCTTCATGTAACCCTGAGGAGGACTTTCGTTCTAATAACTCAGCCCACGCTCTCTGGGCCACAATAGCTTTGTTTGAGCCTGCTCTGCTTTCTCGAACTGTGTTTCTCACTTCTGCCTTATGAAATCTTACCCCTTCTCCAAGGCAGAGTTCCAATTAGATCTCCCGTACCTTCTTCATTCTAGTGGCTCTGGACAAAATTAACCTGTGTTCTCCTAATCCACTTAGTTATAATAGGTACTCAATGAGCCCATTGACTTAAGCTGAAATGACTGAAAGAAACTCAGCGGTGTAATGAATGACCTAGATTTGGGAAACACTCATTTTTAAAACTCAATAAACACTCACTTGCAAAACTCCTGGGTATAGCACAGTGCAGAGTGCTATTTGTACATACATAATAACACACACACACATACATACGTAAGGTAGAAGGCTGCTCCTAAGCCCCTGCCTTCCTCTGTGTGTCCAGAGCACTGAGGTTTCAGGCAAATCCTCATCATACGCTGTTATCTAACCATTTGTGTTTGTCAGACTGTGAGCTCCTCCAGAGAAGAATCTGTGCCTTATCCATTCCTGTATACCCATCACTGAGCACAATGCCCGATCCCCGTAATGGTGAGCACTCACTGGATGCTTTTAGAATGGATGAATGAATGAATGAGGTGGTGAGTGAATAAGAGAATCAGGAGCTCTCTCTCCATCTGACACAGAGAGCCCATCAAAGTAGGTAGTACTCTCTTGTCGGACTTCAGAGTTCTAGAAGAGGGTTCTCCTTTAAGAAAGACTCTAATCTTCTCACTGGCCTACTGTTAACCCCACTTCTTCCAGATGGCTCACCTGATTAAGACAGTAAGTGTGTATATATATATAATGTTTTCCTCCCAATTCCTTCCTTAACCATTTCTAAACAAGGGCCACAAAAAATGGAATATTTAAAGAAAAAAATAATCCCCAAATTATATAAGCTCTAAGACATGGTGATTTTTTTTTTCTGTGTAGGTTGTTGGATTCTACCAAAGCAGAGGGCTTTGCACATAGTACAGGCATTGTAAATAGTTGTTGAATAATTGGACCCAACAAACATTTATGAAGTGCCAATGGACAAGACCCAGCTGCAACCTTCCCAGACTCCTGGCATAAGGGAGCGAACAAACATATATAATAGTAACAAGAACAGTCATTAGGTTTTCAGTCATTACTCTGTGACTGGCACTATTTTAAGGGTTTTATATGAAGTAACTCATTTAATCTCCCTAACAACTCTAAGAGGAAGGCATTAAAGATGAAGAAAATTAGGATGAAGAACTCGAGGGATGAAGGAGATTTAAGAAGTCATTAGCCTAAAAAGTGTTAGAACTGGGATCTAAACCCAGGCATTCTGGCTCCAGAATCTCCCTGGGAGAATGCTTTTGAGCTTAGGTGAGGGACCACATCCCTTTCATTTTTATTTCCTCAGCGTTCATAAGGACTCGATGACTGTTTGCTGTTGAGCTGTGCCAAATGCGGCTGGCAGGAATTAGGAAAAAAATAAAGATACACTTGTTATGCAGCAATAATGTAGCCAATGTCTGGGTGGGGCGGGGGGAAAGAAGCCCAGGTTCTGCAGCCAAACCCATGAGACCTGGGCTTGACCTCCAGCTTCACCAGTAACTAGCTCAGGGGCTATTTCTTTTCTGACAAAAAATTATCCGCCCACCACCCACACGCCACCATTTCTGGGCCAAGAGCAATTTTGGAAGTTTGAAGGTTCTGCAAGATTGGATTCTGGACTCAAAGACTCAAAATCACTCAAAATAAAAATGACGAAATCTGAGGTGAAGTGATTTCCCTCAGGTCACACACCTGGCTGGTACCGGTGCTAAAATGCAGTTTCCTGAGTTCTAGCCCAGCTCTTTCATTTAAGTCACACAGTTTCACTTGAGGTAGGGAAGTCCAACCCAACACTGTAAGAGGCAAATTATTCAAAACGGGACTTTCCAGAGCCAGCCTAGAATTGGACAGCCGCCTCCCTGTGTTGGGGCGAGGCACGCCCCGGTTTCAACTTCAGGTCTGAAATCTAACTCACTGTGATGTCAGAGGCCGGGGATATCTTTTCAGCAGTGAGTCATGCTCTGGAGATGAGCCTCCCACCGCTCTGCTCTGTCCTAAAAATTCTCCCTTGCCTCCTTTCTCTGCCAGGATGTCCTACGCAATCTCCCAAAGAAACACCTTTCAGTGAAGAGGACTGACTCCTAGGAGAAAGGAAGGCACCATCACCCCTCCGTGGGCTGTTACCTCCCCGAGGGGAGGCAAGAGCTTGAGTGACATTTTCTAGGTTGCCTCTCATTCTAGGATCCAGAGAAAAGAACAGATTAAATGTGGCGCAGGAACAAGAGGGTATTGTCTAGGGAAATCTGAACACAACTGGAGCAGCGGATGTAAATGTCACCCCGAGGCGGGATGTACCTCTAATGCGGGTCCTTGGTGACACCACCCGCAGCACTTGCACCTGCTTGACGGCACAGGGGGCTAGTGCCAAGCATTCAGGTTCTGGAGTCAAACAAGCCAGCCTTCAAATCCTATCTCTGTTACTACTAGTTGAGTGCTTTTTTTTTTTTTTTTTGCTTTTTTTTTTAAAATCACTAGTTACACTCACTGAGGCATGATTTCATTGGTTAGAAAAAGGGATCATAATATGGACTTCCTAAAGGGATACTGATGATGAAAAGAGATCTCACGTGCAGAGCTCCTAGCAGCAAGTCTGGTACTTGGGGTCCAATAGGATGTTGACAGTTCTCCTCCGCTCCTTATTTTTTGCAATTTTTTTTTTTTTGTAATTCAATTTGTAATCGAAACAAATGCTTTATGGAGAGCTCTTTGGAAACAAACACTTTGGGGGCAGTGTGGAGCTGAAACTAATTGATCAACATTGTTCAATCTTATATACTCATAATGCAGGAAAAATATCTCAGAACTGAGTCCACTGTTCCTCTGAATGACAGAATCCAAGTTTAACTCTCTACGTCTATCCAGGCAAGTGCTCTTCCAACAGGGGAATGCAGAATTAGCCACTTCCCAGAGAAACCCATTCTCTTTTCTGCCAAATCTAATGGCTCACTGATACAAAAATCTCTTACAAATTCCACGCACTGTAACCTGCCTTTGCTTTCTGCCCTGGTAGCACAGAATGGTAAGAAAAAAACCTGTTTCCTGTCAAAGACTGAAATGAATTCCCTCCACAGAAACTTGAGGAATTGGGGGTGGGGGTTTATAAGGAATTCCTCCAAGAAAATGAGGAAGCGGAAGAGACACACACTCAGTGCTGCAGAAACAGAGGAGGGAGAGGTTAAGTGTTTCTAGCCTTTGAGTAAAACAAGTTACTCAAGACATGAAGAAAAGGTAAGATTTGGGGGAAAAGAA
Organism: Camelus bactrianus; assembly: GCF_048773025.1. Classification (NCBI taxonomy): domain Eukaryota; kingdom Metazoa; phylum Chordata; class Mammalia; order Artiodactyla; family Camelidae; genus Camelus; species Camelus bactrianus. The sequence goes on from NC_133551.1 coordinate 30,148,894, forward strand.
CCTGGTGAGATGCTAATTCCTTAAACTCCAGAAAGTATCAACAGGTTAGTCATCCACTGAGAGCAATTCTTTATCAAAAGATAAATGAGAGTAAGGAGGAAATTGCACCTTGAAGGCAGGATCATAGGTCTGAGGTGTTCCAGACCAGAGCCGCATGCCTTAAGGATTAAAATCTCCGGATCCGACTGAGATGCAGCGGTGAGAGCAGAGGCTCGGACCTGGGGTGAACACGGGGCTAGGAATGCGGCGCGGAGACATGCCTGGTGCGGAAGCGCTGGCCCAGGGGCTGGAGGCCTCAGCGCCGAATGAGTGTTTTCTCAGTGACAGGAGCACAGGATTCAGACGGGACACGGAGATAAGGAGGTTTTAAAATTCACATTTGAGAAGGAAGGAGTCTCAGGAGAGACCTGGAGAAGAGGGGTGACATTCAAATTTTCAGATTGTGTAAGAAGATATGGCTGTTTCAAACCCCACTCTGCTGAAGAAATAATATACTTAAGGAGGATTTCCACCTCGCTCTTCCCCCCGCCCCCACCCGGAGACACTTCATCTCTTTTTGAGATATTTCTCCCAATTAAGTCTAAGATCACTGGCTGTGGCTTCCAGACATGGGGCACAAGCTGACTGGTGTTCTTGTCAGCTTGGTGAAGCCCAAGATTTTCTCTTTTCTCTCACAGCCTCTCGGTAGAGAGAATGGTGATGTGGCGTCAGCAACATTTAGTAGGTGTGCCACCGCTAAATGCCTGACACCTTCTGGGTTCAAAATCCCGACGCCTTGCACTTCTGGTCTTTTAAACCACCATATTGTTTTCCAAACAAATCTGTGAGCTGAGAGGAATGGTTATTTTATTGTGTTTTGAAGGAAGGTCTCGGTTAGTCAGAAGGAGTATAAAGAATTTTATTTCCCTGGGTCTTATATACTTAATTTGTAATAGAGCTGGGCATAATTCTGGTCTGCTTCCCGAAATATTTTTTTGCTTGTTGGCTGGTCCTTGTGATGGTGAGTGTTATGTGTCAACTTGGCGAGGCTATGGAACCCAGCTATTTAATCAGCACTGACCTAGATGTTGCTGTGAAGGTATTTTGTGGATGTGGCTAACATCTACGATCAGTGGACTTTAAGTAAAAGAGATGACTTCTGATAACATTGGTGAGCCTCATCTAATCAGTTGAAGGTCTTAAGAGCAAAAACTGATGTTTCTCGGTAAAGAACAGATTCTGCCTCAAAACTGAAGAATTAATTCTTGCTTGAGTTTTCGGTCTGCTCTACGGATTTCAAACTTGGCAGCTCCCACAATTACATGAGCCAAATCCTTAAAATAAATCATATATATATATATAAATATATTCTCCCGCTGGTTCTGTTTCTCTGGAGAATACTAGCTGATATGGTCCCTGTTTTCATACAGCTTTTCATCTAGAGTCTTATTTCCAGATGGTGCACAATCAAGATCAGATTCTGTGTCTTATTTACATTAGTACTTCCCCTCCCCACGGGCTCGGTGACAGACCGTAATAAAAAAAAATTTAGCATGAACAAATGAATGATGTAGGACGTACTTATGCCCATGTCATAAAGAACTATGATGCTTTTAAAAAGCAATGCAGGACGTGCAGAGTCCAATATAATGTAAATAGAGTTGGCAATTATGACAATAGGCAGGACTAATTGAAAGAGGCTTTCCACTGGTAAGTTTTTTTCAGGAGGGGGCAGTAATTAGGTTTACTTGTTTGTTTTTTGGAGGAGGTACTGGGGTTTGAACCCAGGACCTTGTGCCTGCTACGCATACACTCTACCGCTTGAGCTATAGCCTCCCCTCTCCATTGGTAAGTTTTGAGTCAGATTAAGAGGACCACAGGGAAGGTGGTTTGGAAGCATGAGGAATGTGGAGAGAAGGGTACATCGGAGGGAGGCTTAGAAATCATCTGTGGGTGAAGAAAGTCAGGCTGGTCAAACCTGCCATGAAAGAGGAAGAAATAATGGAAAACCAGGTCAGTGAGGACAGAAGCCCATTGTGTTGACAAGAAGTGTGACAAGAACCCTTATTTTCCCCTGGGATAAAAAAGTAACACCAGCGTGCACACGCACGCACACATGCAGGAACGCATGCACGCACGAGGCGTGCAGCTGGCAAGTTTAGAGAGCTGAAGGATTCCCTGTTTGTCAGGGCAGATGCTCTGCCTGGAGATGTAAAGGATCTGAGTGCCTAAGACTGCCCAGCTGTACAAACATGTAAAAAGCCTCTTTCCATGCTGATGCACCACACTTGAGGTGTTTGTTCACTTCCTAGGACCGAGCCTCTGTTAGCTGGAGGCCCAATTAGCATTGCAGGGATGAAAAGGGAACGCCAGGGTCATGTTCCTGGTAGGAAGACTGGCTCTTTGGTAGATCAGCCCTTGCAGAGCCAGCACACAGAGAGCTCCCGAGGGGCAGCCTCGCCTTTGCCTTCAGAGACAGAGTCACGCAGCCTAAGAAAAAGCAACAGGGCTTTCATGAGCCCAGTTTTTTTTGTGCAGATGGCAATCCAGATTGGCACCTCCGGTTCTGAAACAAATTTCTGTCCCATGGACACTGTTTCAAGTTCCCAAAGCTGGAGCAGCTGGGCGAATGCAGAGTCACCGAATTTCTCTGTCCCCCATGAGCAAACTCCTCCTTCTCAGAATCTATCCCTGACTCAAGGAAGTCCATTTTCCCCTGAGTAGAACAGCAATCTCTCTCTCCTTTGACTTACAATTCACCGTACTACCTCTTTTCTCTTGTTTCCTTCTTTTTTCAACAAATATTTTTTTGAGGACCAGGCACTGAGCATACAGCTAATGGTGTAAGCAATCAAGAAAACAGGCAGTTACAATATATTTAAAATATTAGCATTTACTTAGTGCTTTCTGAGTGCCCGCCATTGTTCTAAACACTACATAAACTGACTTAGCTCTCATAACAATTCTATGCCAAACGCCCTATTATTATCCCCATTATACAGATTAGGAAACCAAGGCCCAGCGACACTTAATTACTCGCTTACAATCACACAGAAAGAAAAGAATGAGACCAGCACTAAACTCAGGTAGTCTGGCTCCAGAGCTTGTCCTCTTCGCCGTGAAGGTAGATGGAAGGGGCGGGGGCTGCGTGTCTTGGCAGAGGAGGCGCAGATGCCGGGGAGCACACACGAGGCGCAGGTAACCCAGACTGTGGCTGAGGGAGGAGCACTGCGCTTAAAATTTAAATCAGATCATGTCACTCTCCTTCTCAAAATCCTTTAATGCCTGCCCAACTGGATTTGAAATAAAAGCTACACGTTCTCCTATGGCATACGAATGCTCTGCTCCACCTGGCCTCTCTCAACCTCTCTGGTCTTGACCCTTTCACCGTGACTTTAACAGCCCAGGTCTCTGGCGGCAGCACCTTTTGGGTGTTAGTCACTGTCTCCACCCAGCCAGCTCCTACTGAGTGTTTAGGTCTCAAGTTCAAGTCATTTATTTCCAAAGGGCTTCCCTGTGCCCTAATCTCCATTAATCCCAATAACAGCCAATTATAATAATAATTAGAGCAAACATTAAATATTACTAAGTGGTAGGCAGTGTTCTAAATACTTTACATAGAATGACATTTGAATTTTACAACAAACCTTATGGTAAGTGTTAGGATCATTCCCCCTTTCACAGGTAAAAAAGTGAGGTAATATTACAGCCTTCTGTACTTTTCTTCATTACGATAATCAAACATGTAATTGTGTACTGATTCATTTAGTATTTCCTGGGCTGTAAACTCCACAAGGTCTGGGTATGAATTCACTCTCTTCATCACTGTGTCCCCCTGTGTCTAGCACAGTGTCTCGATGCAGCAGGCATCTGATAAATGCTCCCTGAGTAAGTGAATAATGGATGTGTATGAGACGTATTTCTCTCAAAACTTACACATTTCCCTTATTACTTACAGCGAAATGGAGAGTTGACAGGATTTACAGGAAATGCTCTATTAAACAGTACTTATTAGGCCTGCAGATAACTCAGTTCCTTTGGTGCTTTCCTGCTGTGAAATTCTCACCACCCTTTCCTTTCCTTATAACATCCGAGGTTTACAGCGTGGCAAAGGCTGGGACAGAGGGAAGAGCCCAGGTTTTCAAGAAACACAGAGCTCGGTTTCAGTTCTGACTTTATCACTTGCTAACTGTGTGGTCTTAAATAAGCCTCATAGATCCACTCAGCCTTCCTTTCTAAATCCGTGAAACAGGGACAAGAGCATTTGCAAAACAGTTCAGTTGGGAGAGTCAGGTGAGAAACTAATGTATGCAGAGGGCCTAGCACCGTGCCTGGCAGTAGCAGGAGTTCCTCTCCTGCAATCAGAGGCAGGCACAGGGTGGAGGGTGGTGGAAATTATCTAGTTTCCTAGACAAACAGCACTGGCTGGACTAGACCCTAGACATGTGAAGCCCAGAGAGCGACCAAGGGGGCAGGGGCAGAGGCTGCATTATCTGACCTGGCTGCTTCCACGGATCAAGGGAGCCGGACAATCACAGCGCCACGGCCCCAGTTCACTCCCTGGACACAGCCAAAGAGGGGGTGGGAAAGTACACAAACCTCCGAGGGGTCACTTTTGGTCCATGTCAACAGCTCTGACTGGGAGTAAGCCGAGACAATAAACCAAGACAAAGATCCAGTGAGTTCTGCTGCCTGTTCTCTATTTCAAGGGGACAGTCCCAGCTTTGTTTCTTTTCTCTAGGGTGAAGGGCTGTTCCCTGAAATGCTCCTGGCTTCCGAGAACAGCTCTGGAGGCAACTCTACAAAGTGCTGGCCAGGGGCTGATGAGAAGTGAGCAATTCGAATTCACCCTGCTCCACCCCCCACCCCAGGATCACGTGGTCTTGGGGATGTGGGAAGGAGAAAAGGGAACTTAGATGGTCCTCTTCCTTCCTCCTTCATCTCCCAACATCCACACTCATTCTTCTCTAGGCCAATCTGACCTCCTTCTCATCTCCCTCCCTCCCAGTAAAGAGGAGGGAAGTGGGTGGGCGGGGTTGGGGGCATTGAGAAAGTGCATAAAAGTCTTTCCAAAAGGAGTCACAGCCCTCTCCAACGCTGACTCTGCTGGTAGGTTCTGTTTTCTCTCCAATGAGATGCTCTGCACCAGCTCTCTGCTGAGCTCTGTGGGTTGAAACAATCTGCAGGGTGCAGGTGTGTGCCCACCCCGAACATCATATTTACATACGGCCATGATGGCTCTGCTTCGGTTTATGCAAAAGAAGGCTCTCACTTCACTAAGGTCCAGTTTACCAGAATGCGAATTCTTCTTTGCAGCCTATTTTTAAGAGAAAGAGCCACACTGGCATCGTGTCTGGTTACATTTGCTATCAGCTCCATTCTCCCACCAGCTCCCTTAGCTTTCTACTGTATGTCCTGGAGAAGCCTACCTTCAGCTCCAAATCTACTTCCATATAATCAGATTTTCATGGTTTTGGCAGGGGGAAGAATCTTACACTTCAAAAAGGTTTGCCTTCTAGGGTGTATCACTATGTAAGGGAAGTAGAGCAGGAGCTTTTAGAAGGATCTCAGCAAGACTCTCTGTTTTGGTTCCCTACTGATGCCGGCGGGCCTGGGTTCTGACCTGTCACACACAGACCACCTGCTGTACAACCCTGATTATACCGACACTATTACTGACACCTTCTCAGTGCCAGGAGCTATGCTAAGTGCTTTACACACGATTACGTACATAATTCTTATAACCAACATATGAAATATGTACAACTTCCATCCCAGTTTTGGAGAGGTGAAGCCATTTGTCCCAAGGTCACACAACGCTGGAGCTGGGATTTGAGAGAGGCGGTCGGGGTCCGGGGTCTACACTGTTAATCCCTATACATAGCTTTTCTCATTTAGTCTGCACAGCAATCTTATGAGATAGAATATTAAAATACTCATTTTCCAGATAAAAAAACTGAGGCTCAGAGAAGTAACCTGTCTAAAGGATTGACCCAGGATCCCAACCCAATTCAATTCAATATGCGGAGAGCCTACTTTGTGCCAGGCTCTGTGCGAGGCACCAAGGGCACAGTACAGTGGGATAGGCTAGTCATATTTAGTCATTTTGGTTTTTTTCCATTTCTTTTAACACCATCATTTCTTTCTTTCTGAAGTGAGTTCACTCTGAGTGAAGTAAAGTCACACGTAGTCAAAATCAGCAGAGGATGCTGGCACTGCGCACACGCCCGAGAGCTAGACGATATCCAGACCAGCCTGAACAAAGCCAGTTACCAGCCTCCGCTCCTTCCCAATCCTTTCTGATTCGGGAAGGCGCAGCATTCGGTTGTATTTGCTCATTCCGTAAACATTTATTGAGCATTTACTATGTTCCAGGTCTTATGCTATAAATTGGGGATCTAAAAAGAGAGGATTCGTGTTTGACCTGGGACACTCTTAGTTTAGAAGAGGAGAGAAAATTAAAACGAAAAACACAGCATGGTATGACAAGCGCAGCAATTGAGAGTTTGAGATAACAATTAAGATAACGGCTGAGAGTGGTTTTGGATGAGCTTCAGGGAGCCCTTCCAGGAGATGGCATAGACGCCAGGACCCGAAGGGTAAGAAATGCACCTTCCAGATGGGAACAGGTAAGGGAACTAGTGCTTACTAAGCATATACTATATGTCAGGCCTGGAATTGAGACTATATATTTAGTTTAACCCTGACTCCGGAATCCAAGAATCAGAGAGCATAAAGAACTCGTTCACCGTGACATGGTAAGAAAATCCCTGAGCTGAGTATGTGAATGACATTTTCGGGAAAGGGCAGCCCAGGCAGAGGGAACAGCACGCACAAATGCAGGAAGGCAAGAAGAGCCTGGCATAGCTGAGGGACAGCGTGTTCAGCGCATCTCAGACATCAGCAGTGCCTGGGGGCAGGGGTTAAAGGGGGAGATAAAGACAAAGAAAGAATTAGAAGCAAACTTTGGAAGGACTGCATACCTGGTGAAAAATAAGGATCTTATCCTAAAGATAAAGGATGGCCAAATAAGAAAATAACATTACCATAATGGGGTTTTAGCAGAATAATTCTGGTAGCAGAATGGAAGATGGATTGAAGTGGGGAAAGACTGAGGACAATAACCAAGTTGGAAGGCCACTGCAATAGTCCAAGCATAGGAGAATGAAGCACTGAACACAGGGAGAGGGGATGGGGAAGAAAAGGAGGGGGTAAGATTAGAGAAAAGATGATAAGAATTGGCTGTGGGAGGTGATGAGAGAGATGAAAGATGGTGAAGAGCTGCTAAAAGCTAGGAATATGGGAAAAGGAGCAGTGATGGAGGGCGGATGGATCTGAGCCTCCAGACAACCAAGAGGGGTTGGTTACTAAGGTGCCTGGATGTCTGGCGTTTCTGGACACACTTACTGATAAGCATGCACATACTTATCAAGAAAGTGTAAAGGGACAGGGTTAAAGTGTGAGATGAGCGCTAAACCAACATGGCGGGTTCTCACAACCAGATCTGAAGAAAGCCGTCTGCTCAAGATGGTTCCCTGACTTTGAGCCTGGCTCGGGGAGGCAGACAATCCCAGGTGTGAGGCAAATATTTGGCTCTGACTCCCGGGGCTGTCCAGGTAAATACAGCTGTCAAGAATACCCAGAAAGAGACAGATGTCTCCTGAGGGGCTCTCCCTGACACGCCTGGGAGCTGCATGAGCAGGCTTGAGGCAGGCGGCAGCTGGGGTTTGGGAGGACACAGCACGTGGGCAGCCTCCTGCCTCCTGCGGGACTCTGCAGATGAGGTGGCTGAGAGAAGTGAGTCTTTCTTCCCAGCCTCCTCCTCCACCCTCTGCCGTAGTCCATGCCGCATAAAGGTTGATTCATAGATGAGGGGCTGCAGCTAGAAGCCACATTGAAGCAACAGAAAGGGCAAAGCTGCGTGTGTGTGTGTGCGCCTGCGTGCATGTGTGTCTGTGTAGAGGAAACTGTTTATTCAGGGAACTATATATCAAACACAGCCTTACGGGCAGACAATAGTGACTTGCCTAGGTAATTTATGCCACCCAAATCAACATCAGGATGGGCTGTGCAGAGCTAAAGGTGAGATGCATTTTTAAAAGTGGGGTGTCTCCCTTTCAAGGTCTCAATGACAGGAGATGCTTTTGCACACAAAACATTCAGGCAACAATATCTAGGCATCTGCTGGAGCCTCTCCTCACCAAAGAGAAAGAAAGGCCGGAACTGAAACGCAAAAGAAAGAAAGAAACTGTTTGGAAATAGGTCTGCTACAGTATAAACTTTCCCCTTTCTCTGGCTCACTGCTATAGCAAAACCTGATGGTTGTCTTTGTGAAAAACGTGTCTGTATCTAGGTCCCTGGCAGTGATTTGCCTCTGGGAGGGCCAGCAATCTATTTAATGACTCCATTGACGTCAATAGCATAACTGAAATACTTACTAACATGCATGATTCCAACTTTCAAAGGGGGGGTGGGTGGATGGTGTCTCTCAGCAGCACAAAAACCTGAAGTGGAATCAGAGCGGAACGAACTGCAGTCTTTAGGCAGCGAGTGAGAGAAGAGATGCTGCAGGTCTCCTCAGTTCTATTTAGTCCGAAGAAACATTCACCCTAATTTTAGAAATTCATTTCCAACTGGTGGAATAGCCATTAACCGAGCAGGGTATTATTTTTGGTAACGTTTGCTCAAGGGTAACATTTTAACTATTCGCACTTTAGTTGACTTGTCAATGTGTTTTTTGCAACTTACCCTTACCTAATTTTAGACATATATGGAATAATTGCAAATCAACATAAATAGCTGTGTTGATGCTCCCAGGTAAAATGACACACGAAGGCTAATTTAGACAAAAGCAATTCTTACAAAGCAACCATTTGGGGAATTATTCTCAGAATTACTGGGGATTTTCTAGTGTGTCTGCCCTATTTTGTATGCAAGCTGCCCAACCCTCAAGGTGAATAATTAAGCCAATTATTCCAATAATTTCAGGCCCCCCCAACATTCAGAACACAGAAGAAAAAAATCTGATTATTTTTAGGTTTTTTTTCCTTTTCTCTCTTTTCTTTTCCTCCCTCCCTTTCTTTCTCTTTCCGTTTGTAATTCCTTCCCATTTCTCCCTTTTCGTGAGTGGCCACAGCCTTTGGTAACAAGATTGATTTGATTAGTATTTGTTCATGGGTGTTGTAACCCTGCTTAATGGTTCTTGCTTAACGATTCTTGCCTAACGTAGAAGAAACCCAGTGAACGTTCTGCTGGTGCCAGGCTTTGCTGCCAGTCATCTGACACAGATCAGCTCCAGGCCGTGGCTGCCACTCTCAGAGAGCCCTTCACTCGTGCTCACACAGCCCATCTCTCAGCCTAGGCCCTGGCTGCTCTGGCAGAGAATGACACCTGCACCGATGTCACAACTTTACAAATTTCACGGGACCCAAGCTAACTTACCGAGTCCCTTGTCCGCTCCCCAAATAGACCTTGCATCTGACACTCTCACATGAACCTCTAGAGATATTCATAATCAAGCAAAGATATGGGAGGGAACTCATACTGAGAAATACACTTCTGAGGAGAAAGCCTCTTCTGTTTTATCAACCAGTAAAAAGCCATTTCCTCCAGAATGACCTGGACACATAGTAGAAGAAATGGATTCTCATGAGCACTAAAAAATATTAATTAAGTCTGTTTCTCAGTTAGGCCAACCTATTTCAGACTTACTGAAAGCCCTATGTTATCTCATTCTATTTCTCCATTCACAGGCTTTTCATGAAATATATCTAATTGACTGGTGTTGAAAACCACCATGAACTGAGGATACCCAGGCTGGGAGAGACTTCGGGTCTGCAGCAGCCTAGCCTGAAGTCCTCAGGGCAATTCTCCAGTCATCTTTGTGACATGCTTTGCTGTCATTTCCAATGATCCACAGCTGTGGGAGTCGTCCTTCAAAAACGTCTGATCTGTTATGTGCTCAATATGTTTATTAGTAAATTTTGGAAGAAGAAAATTAGCGATAGAACATTCCACCTTACACATTGATTTGGCTGCTAAGAAGTTGTATATATGATACATATTACTAAAAACCAAGTCACATGTATAGTAATCGGAAGTGCAAGCCATTAAAAGGGATACCTCTCCAATCCTTTTATAAAGGAAAGATCATTTCGTAAAGGCAGTGAACACTTGATAATTTATCCTTTCCGCATATTCTTACTCCCATGACATACCTATGATCATGATTGAAATGCACGCAAAAGCAAGGAATAGGATGGGTGGGGCAAGTCATCCTACAAACACACACACATCACTCACACACTGCCTCCCTCATATATATACACACACAAACACACATACTGATTTTCTGCAATTCTGTGGGGCTTTTTTTTTTCTACTGAAGATAGTTTGGGGGCCTGAAATCCTAAGAATTACTTCAATTTTCTATTTTGAATGTGTACAGATGACAGAACCCAAGTTCTTGCCTTGTTTTGGAGTGTTCTTTTTTCAATTCTATTTTTTTCCCTTTCCGTTCCAGTCCTTACGCATCATGTAGACAAAGCCTGGAATTCATGCTCATGAAAAGAGAACATGTGGTAAAAACTGAGATGCTCATGAAACTCCACAGCATTAACATTTTCAACACCCCCAGGAGGATTTACTGCATTTTCTCTTTAACATAGGAGCATATGATTTGCACATTGCTGTATTTTTCTGGGTTTTAAATTCTCTGTTAGTTTACTCTGGCTTTCCTATTTAAAGGGCAAAATGTCAACTTTTTGGATTTAACTCTTTTTGTTCAAAACCTACATGCCCATACTAATATAAAGAGTTATATCGTGCAGTTGGAGAGTGTTTCAAACTTCTTTCAATTTCAATGCAATAACTGATTTTTTAATAGTAAAAAATAGAATTGAATATGTTTCATAGCCATGCAGATAAAATATTGACTCATTATTAATATTTAATTTATGAGCATTTTCCTTTAGATAAAAGTCCCCAAGTTTTATGTAGTTCTCCAGTTCAATTCAACATTTACTATCTCTCTACCATGGGAAAATAACTATGCTAAAGCATTTTAAATTATAAAGAGATGAATAAGGTACAGACAGTCCCTACCTTCAAGGAGCTCCAGTGGAGGGGACATGTTAAGTCACAAAGTACAGTATATCATAGAATGGAATTCTGGCCAGAGCACCAAAAAATAAATGAATGAATGAATGAATGAATGAACGAAAAAGTAAATAAATAAATAAAAGGGGAGGAGCAATTATAATGATTTAAAAAAAAATTAGGATGCCTTTGCAGTGGAGGGAAATTTGTGCTGTAGCATGAGAGCTGAAAATCATAAGGTTGGCTAAACAGCGAAGAGGAAGGTACTGCCAACTGAGAGATTTACTTTGATTTCCCTCATGAATAATTTCAGTCAATGATCAATTTGTAAGAGCAAATTCCCCAATTTTTTACCATGTTTTCTGACAGTCAGCTTTTAAAATGAATTGTACTTCCTTCATTTAGATGTACTTAAAAAGAACTTTTAAAGAAGATTTCCCTTTTTGCTGTCTTTGTCTCTGTCTCTCTTAAACTTGCTTTTAATACAAGAAGACAGTTACCTAGGGCAGCCAAACTGTCCTAACAAACTGGATTTTTGTTAAATCTGTTTAAATTACTGTGGTTTCTTGTATCTTTCATCTTAGATTTCATCTGAAATGCATGAGTTCAACGTCAGTGTTAAGAAATGAAAATGTGATCTTAGTATCGTGATAAAGCACCTTCTAAAGCTGCACCCCAGCTTTCAATTTTTCATGTGCTGGGGGCCACTTATTTTTCATTCCCCTTTAAAGTTTCTATTTAAACACACCTCTTTGTCATATGCTGATAAATATTAAAATAACAGGAAAAATCTGCCTGACTTATTTAAGCTGATAATAAGAACAAAACACAGGATGTGTGTGTCCTCCTTCCCTTTTTTGACTGTGGTTAAGCGTTAAGGAGGTTTTGAAACCTATGATTACGTAATAATTGGTATCACTACATTCTCTTCCCAATGAAAAGCCAGGAGTTTTGTAGCCTGCCACAAAGGCAGACAAAAACAAATTGCCTAAGTGGTATTGTCATTGCTTTGCTCCATTGTTTTAAAAGAATTTAGCAAAAGAATCTCTAGTTGCCAAGCTGCAGTTACTGTGCCAATAATCACAACACGATCTTTCCAACAGCATCTTTGGCTAATGAGCTAATTTATAGAACCATAAACATCACATATTCCCCTAATGTTTGTCAGTATTTATTGCAAGAAAAAGAAAACATAGTTGAAATATTCAAATTGCTGTCAAGAGCATCTTAGTACATTTGGCTAATGGAAATGGGAGGGACGGTGTCCCACTAGTTGGCCAATATGATGAAATGATAGCAGTTTCCAAACCACCTGCTTTGATCTCCAAGTATGTAATACCAGTTATATGTTAAGACACTCTATTTAGTTTCTTTTTATAAAACTTCTAAAGGAAATAGCACATCAGCACACCAGGTTTTTGAAGTCCATGGGTAGAGAACTATTTTCTTCTTTCCTAACATAAGGCTCTAGAGGTAAACTTAACTTACTATCTTCCTTTTACTTTTATTCTCCTTATCAATGTTTTTCTCATAAAAATATTTTGTAAAGCATGTACTATAAACACTTTAGAAGCCAGCGAGCCAATGGAATCTACTGCCTTTGTTCCCTTCTTTTAAAAGTTGAGCTTTTGTCTCATTTCCGTCATATGCGTGGCCATCAAACCAGCAAGAAAACACCACATCTGAGGAAGGAAGATCATAGCAAAGGGAAACACAGAAACCTACGAGGCAGCATTAGCTGTTAGATGGAAACACAGAAACCTATGAGACAATATTATTTGTTAGATGGAAACACAGAAACCTATGAGGCAACGTCAGGTGTGAGATGAGCTCAGTATGAGTTCATCTTACTTGTTTCCCCCGCGGTTCTACTGAAGTTCACTGCTCTCCTAGTGGGACAGACTCAAGAGGGAAAACTCCGTTTCACATTTAAAAAAATGTCATCTAACTGGTTGTATCTTATGGCAAGAAGAATTTGTATCCAACACATCTCCAAGATGTCCCTTCAAGGTGGTCCTTCCTCTCTGCAGCTCTCAGCTCCACATGAAATGCGGATGCATGGACTGAAAAATGAGAGGTTAGGTTTCTTTAAAAAAAAAAAAAAAAAAAAAAAAAACACCTTTGAGGAACAAAGTTGGATGACCTCCAAGAGAAATGATTTGTGACCTGGAAAGGGCCTTTGGTTTCACACCTGGAAAGGATGTGGATTCAAGGGGGATGTATAGTTGGCGCTGAGAGGAAAACCACTAACATTCACTGTGGGGCCCTCAAGCCAGTGTGGAGGCACCTGGGGCCTCTGAGGTTAGCGCTCCTGGAGTTCACTGGGGCCAGCTAAGGTCCAAGCACTCCTGCTCTTCTTCTGGGAAGAGCATTCCCACCCACACATCACATTCTGGAAGCCTAGGCATGCATACGATGGGCGAATTATTTTATACTGCCTTTCATTTGGTTTCACATGGAGTGAAGTAAAGTTCCAGTCTGCCTTTGAAAAAAGTCACCAAGAGACATATTTGGAGGGCCATGATGTGCAAACAAGTGCTATTATTCTCAAAAAAGGTTCTGAAAAAAGAGGCACACATTTACAATTTGGAAACACGGAGATAAGTCTCCTGACACGGCTTACCTTGCAGGTTGACTCTGGAGACAGGAGGCTGACTAGCAGCTGGAGACCTCCTGTGGAGAGGGAGTGAAAACAAGGCCTGAGTCTTTGTATGAATATCCCCCGCCTGCACCCCCATGATCCCTGAGGAGTTTTCCAGGTCATGACGAGCCGTCCAGTGACATAATGCCATCTCCGGAAGGCGGGCTCCTGTGACTCCGGTGGAAGACTGCGACTCTCACATCCAGATGGCGTGGAATTTCCCTGCGCACAACCTCCTGGACGCGCCAACACTCCAGGGAGGAAGTCGTTTACTCAGGTCCCTAACTGGGCCTTCTGTTCTAGGTTTCCCTGCCCCAGGAGGCTCTCTGAAGAGGATACACGTGCTCAGAAACGGTACCAAATCTAAGAGTGAACCCCAACTCCTTTGGGCAGTGCTGTAGAAAGTTACAGTGAGAGGGGCCCTTCGGGTTTAATCAGTCCAGGCTTCCCCCTACCTTTTTTTTTTTTTTTTTTGGTGGGGATGTAATTAGGTTTATTTATTTTGTTTTTAATGGAGGTATTGAGGATTGCACCCAGGACCTCGTGCATGTTAAGCACGCTCTCTACCACTGCGCTGTACCCTCCCCACCACTGCGCTGTACCCTCCCCACAGGCTTCCCATTTTTGCATCTCAGAGATCCAACACCCAGAGAGGTGACATCACCAGTCCAAGATCACATCGCCACTAGGAACAGTAACCTAGGTGGCCCGCCTCATGGAAAGGTCTTTTCACAGTAGCCCTGGGCATTATGCTGTATCATAAAACAAGCCCGCTCAAGCCAAGCGTCAAGTGAAACAAGAAAACAAACTCATGCTCCACAAACACAGAGGTTCCATCTCCCTTCCTTTCTCGATTTTCCTTCTTCCTTCTTCATCCCGTTCATCTCCCCTCACTCCCAACCCTGATTCTCTTGCCGCTCTCTCCATCCTTCTTGTGCCTTGCAGAGCTTCTTCCTGACTCTCCAGGATTCCCAGGGCATTGCTGGAGAGCCCCCCAGAAACACTATAGAGCAGTGGCCCTCAAACTTCAGGGTGCACAGAATCACCTGGAGAGCTTATTAAGACACCCGGCTGAACATTACTTCCAGGGTTGCTGATTCAGTTGGCCTGGGGTGGGTTTGAGAGTTTGCACGTCTCACCAGTGCCCAGGTGGTGCTCTTGCTGGCCTGCCTGGGGCCCGCATTTCAGAACCATTGGCATAGCGGGCTGTCTGCCCCACTGAAGAGCAAGAGGATGCTGGCAACGAGCAAGAGAGGGGCTCTCTAGCCCAGTGGGTCTCAATCATACTCGCCACTGCGAGTATGATTCCCTCCCCCACCCCTGGAGGGTCTATTTCAGTGTGTCTGAGACAAGGCGTGGGGATCTGTATTTTTCACTTGTCGATGAATTCTGATGCACAGGCAAGCTTGGGGAGGAAGCCAAGTTCTACATGGCCTGCAAAGAGATTGCAAAGGAGGGGTTTCCCTCCTGGTGTGTCCACAAAGTTATTTTCCTAGGTTTTTAAGTGTTCCAAACCCAATTTTGGTCCCTTAGGGGTAATATTGCGTCTAGGTAACAATACCTTATAGGTGCAGGGTCCGGGGGCCAGGGTTGACATTTATCATTCATCTACTGGCTGGGTGATTCCAGGCAAGGTAGTTTTATATTCTCTGTGGCATGAAATTCTCATGTGTGCTGTAGGGGAGAAAAATTTTGTCCTCTGCCCTTCTAGGTTCTTTTGGCTGGTCTATTCATTACATTGACGTAAGACAGATTAACAGGAGAAAAAAACAAATTTAATTACGCACTTAAGGGCGTTCCAAAAGAGTATGAGACCCAACGGCAAGTCAAGCAGTTGAGACTTACCTGCCATCCTGAGCTAAGGCAGGGGAAAGGGGCCTGGCGCCGCAGAGGGCAAGAGGGTCACTCACAGGGTGAAATTCACGGAAGAACAGACATGTTGCAATTAGACGTTTGCCTGCCATACAGATGGGTCATGCAGATAAAAGTCATCTCTGGCAATCTCTCTCTCTCTGAGCCAGACCCTCAAGTAAAATTGTTTTAGGTGGTTAAAGGAGAGGTAAGAGTTTTTCTTGAGTCGGCTACGTCTCGCCTGCCTTCAGCTAAAAACAATCTATGTGCCGAAGGGGCATATTTTGGGATCACACGTACTCTGCTCCCCATCAGGGACACGGGAAGGGGACTGGCCATCCGAGGGGTACTTTTCTCTGCTAAGCACTGTGCCAGGTACTTCTTAGCTTCCATTGGGAATATTATCATCGCATATGAAGGATAAGGAAACTGAAGCTTGGAGAAGTCAAGAAATACGTTGAGGTACCCATGGTTCATAGTAGCCAGGTCAGGATTCCAGGCTTTCTGAATTCAAAGTGCGTGCTCTCGCCACCATCCCATCTACTGATAACACCTGCACAAATGTGGAGGGCTGTTTTTCAGAAAAACTAAGAGGTTAAATTCCAAACTCTCAAGACCTGGCATTGCAAGTCTGCTCCTTGGCTCTCCTTGAACGTGCACTTTCCCTTTCCTGACACTGCTCAGGCCATTCCTCTGTGAAGGAAGCTTTCCCCTCGCAAATTCCCACGTTGAGATATCACCTCTGTTCTGTAATACTGCAATTTATGATAAGAAATATATACATTTGGTTTTTGGATCCATTCTTTAGGAACGGAGTTCGTAAAGCCCTCGGGGCTTCCTAAGTGAGGAGAGCAACCAAGGGGTCTCTTGCTATGTTGATGAATGACTTTTGGACCAGCAACTAGGTAATATAAGGAGGGGGCTGGTTGCCAGCAGAGCCAGCCAGGTGATTAGAGAGTTTGGACTTCCAGATCCACTCTGAACCTCTGGGGAGGGGAGAGCGGCCGGAGATTGAGTTCAATCACCAATAACCAATGATTTAATTAATCACGCTTTTGTAACAAAGCGTTCATAAAAACTCAAAACGACTAGGTTGGTGGACACAGTTCAGAGAGATTGACGTGCCCAAATAGTATGGAAGCTCTGGACTCCTTTCTACACACCTTGATCTCTGCATTTCTTCCACCTGGCTGTTTCTGAGTTATCTACTTTTATATCAAACCAGTGATCGAGTAAGTAAAATGTTTCTCTGGGTTCTGTGAGCCCTTCCAGCATGTTAATTGAACCCAAGGAGGGGGTGGTGGGAACCTCCAACCTATAGCCAGTGGGTCAGAAGCCCAGGTGAGAACCTGGGCTTGCCACTGGGGTCTGAAGTCTGTGTGTGTGTGTGGAGGGGAGGTCTTGTAGGACTGAGCCCTTAACCTGTGGGATCTGATGCTATTTCCAAGTCAGCAGTGTCACAACTGAATTGAAGTCCGCGACACCCAGCTGGTGTCACAGAGAACTGCTTGGATGTGTGGGGGAAAATACCCTAGTATCAGAATCATGCCTTCAGACGTCAAATGCCGTCTTCTCCAAAGAATGTTACTGTAGGGGAGCAAAACTTGCCACCCCTGAACATCTCTTGGCATGAGGATTATCTCCAGGTGAAAAGGCCCAAAAAACTCAGGAAGAAACTGTGATCTTTCCTTAACTGCCTAAAAGAATGTAAACAGAGGACCTCTTCCAGGAAGGGCGCCATCCCCGTAGGTAACCACAGTGTGAACGAGGTATGGTAGACAGGGAGGGACCAGCAAAGTCTGTTTGTTAAAATTCCATTCTGTGTGTCATTGTCTCTGCGTGGCCTGGGAAACATTTATTTACCAAACATTTGCTTTTCCACTTCGCTGTTAATTGCCTTCCTTCCTTTTAAAATTCCCAAACCCCTACCCCACAATATCCTCTTTTATCTATAGATAAAAAATGGTACTTAAGGTGGGGGTTTCAGCCATTTTGTTGAGTTACTCAGTTTTCCTGGGTCTCTCCCAGGCCCACATGTTACTCAACTTTTGTTTGACTTTCTCCTGTTAATCTGTCTCTTGTCAATTTAATTCTCAGACCAGCCAGAAGAACCTAGAAAGGAAGAGGAAAATTTCTTCCTCCCTAAGAATGTCCTGCTCTTAGCTCACAATGATGCCTCCTCTAATGTCCCCTGGTGCTTCGTTTGTACCTTCAGGGTTATTTCCTCACATTACAATTCACATGGCACGTTCCATCCCCACCCCTAATCTGTGACCCATTGGTGGTGGGATCCAGTTCTGACCCCTTTCTGTATACCCTCTGCGGGACCCACCACCATGTGTCGTGAAGAGTAGGAACGCCGTAACTGTTGAGGAACTGTCAACAGAATGAACCATTGATGTGACATTGATCTGAGGCTCCAAAAAACATATGAATGATTTATCTGCTTTCCCTTCCTCTGTAGTCTTGGTTCTACATACTCCTCGCTGTTCCTCACACATGGCATGTGCTTGCGTTGCCGGGCCGTTTGCATACATTCTGCTCAGCTGATCACTCTTCTACTCTTTAGGTGGCAAACTCCTTCTTATGTTCTAGGACTCTAGTCCGGCGTCACCTCCGCAGGCATCCTCCCCTTCCCTCCTGGGAGGTCATCACTGTCTGCACCACTGCTACTTTCCTAGGCCTGCCCCACCCGAGTGCTGCTCTTACTGTACAGCGACCCCCATCCTCCTGTCTGTCTCCTCGACTCGCCTGTGAGAAATGTAAGCAAAGACGGAATCCCATTCATCCATGTAACTTTGGGATCAGCAGGATATGTGGTAGGAAATAGATATTCAATAGGTATTGATTAGATTAAAACATATATCTTTTTAATACTTTATTTTACCTGTCTTCCTGGGTTCCAAAGATGGCTTTTGTGAAAAGAGACATAGAACTAAGAGACCCGAAATACTGGAGCTTTCTACTTTCTTAATAGCACAACTCCTCATAGCACTGGATTCCCCCAATGACTTCTTAAAAATTATACAAATTATATAAATTCCTTGGTCCCAGGAGTTAATTTTGAACATATAGCTTTTATTTAGATCTGGTAGTTCAGGGAAGCAAGCACCTGGGTGCCTAAGCTTTGGAAAGGCAAGGGCTACGTTTATCACTTTTTCTCAAGACCTAGAACAAAGAAGAGGCTCAATACGTTTTGAACGAATGAATCACGTCTGGAAGCTGCATTATTGCTGGCAGGGCACGAGAGTACCAGTCAGAAAGCTGTGATGAGTGCCAGAAGAAAATGACACTGGTTGCCCACGATGGGTCCAATGGTCCCTAACTTAAGGAAGAACCGTAAGAAGTTCTAAGCCTGGGTTGTAAAGATGGCGGTATTAACAGGGAGGATAGTGTGGCTGCAACCATTAATACTTTCCAGCCCTGCAGAGCGCAGTGGAAAAAAAATGGGACTCTGAATAAGACAACAGGAATTCTAATCCTGGTTCTGGCACCTTCCAATCAGATAGCCCTGGGCAACTCACTGAACCTCTCAGTTTCCTCCTCACTTGGGGAGAACAGGCAGCAACTAACATTTACTGCTAATTTACAGTGTGCCAGCTCCCGTGTGAGAGGTTTTACATCTATTTCCTCCTTTACTCTGAGGAAATTTGGCTAGGTTCTTTCCAGCTCTGAATGCTCAAGATTTTATTATTCTCAGCTAATTTAAATCCCACGCCAAAGACACAAAGCAATGAAAGACACTTCGATATACACTGGGGGAAAAAAAGTGGTTATTCATTTTTTCTCAAAGACTTCATACATGTTGATTAAATTATGCCTAGGAAGAATGTTGACACAGAGATGTGACATGCTCTCCTGGTCGCCATGGTGATATCTGTGATGTTAGTGACGGAGCTGGAGGATGGAGGACACGTCTTTGCTCCCAGCTCTGTTCCCTGGTCATTGGACTGCTGACTGGTAGGCACTCTCAGGCACATGCAATTTCTCCATCAGTCTGTTTAAAGCCAGTAAATGCTTTAGGGGTGCTTATCTGAATTAACAACTCTAATGAAAGCCATACTTTCAAAATTCCTGGGACAAAGGAAACACAGGTTTTAATTTGAAGCCAAGAAATACAGGCCCAATCAAGCATTCCTCAGGAAAGCATCTCATGGAAATGCAAGGAAATCACCTCCACGGGAAGTTTAAGATTTTCACCCTTTGGGTGGTGAAGCTCAGACAGACAATGGACTGCTTTTACGCAGAGCAAAGAGCCAAAAGATGGGTTCTATGTGGGAGTTCCTTTTCATATTAAAAAACACCCTCTTCAGGTGTCCAGTGAAAACCATTCCAAGGACATAATGATTGCTTAACTGTCACATTCAAGGCAAGGAGTGGCACCCTGGAACCCCAGTCAAACATCCCAGAAAGTGGCTTTTGCGTTCCATGGGTCTTACGGTTTCCACTGTTAAGATTAGTGACTATCAGGTTTGGGGTGGGAGGGGAAGCGCTCTTAGTACAGTGGGTCCGTTCTCGTCTTCGGTTACCTTTATTTGTTTGAGGGTCATGACTGCCTAGGAATAGGAGGGAGTGCCATAAGTGGACTTTCAGTGTTCCCACCTGCCCCTGTCAGGCTGCTCCATTTGTGGCTGAAACCCATCATTCAGTTCTCAGGGTGAGTTAGACAGAGGCAATCTCAACTCCCTTTGGTGAAACCCCAGTGGGGTACGTGCCCTGCCTTGAACTCTGTTGGTTGGTGTTAGTTTCAAGGAAGTACTGAAATCAGTAGGAGGATCGGCTCTGTACAAATATGGGTCTGGATTTGGGAATGATCATTAGAGGCAGCCGTCCTACTGCTGGAGAGCTATTATGTTTGGTGAGTGAGGTTTGGACCAGAGGTGACATGGACTGCCATAATTTGGAGGGCGGTCCTCAGCCAGAGAGTGAGAATTGGCTCTGGGTGAACTCTGTGTATGTCAGCGATGAAGGTTTATGTGGCTCAAAACTCCTAAGGCTATGGAAAAATCTGATTCTCCAGAAAGTAGCTTTAGCTGACAGCCTATTAATCAGCAGGGATAGGCTGAATTCCCCTGATACTCTAACAGAGGAAAAACCTCCAAGCCATGTTAACAAACCAGTAACTGAAAACATCCTGCCACGTCACCACCCACCCCCTTCTCCCTGGAACTGTGCAGTGTAGTGGCCTTGAGTCTGCCATGCCAAAGAAGCCTTTGAAGTATCTCCTTATTAATCCCTTGCTCCCCGGTTACCACCTCCATCATCTTGGTCCAGGGTTTTACTCTTCATATCTTAATTCCTGAAACACTCCTCTAGCTCATGTCTCTGCTTCAGGCCCTCTGATCTTCAGTAATCCCATAAGGTCTTCCTAAATGACTCTGTTCCAAAGCCTTCAGAGATTTTGCCCCATAACCCAGAAGACTTAATAGGTGTCGTCAATGGAAAGATGTGAGATAACAGAAAATACCTATGGTGGTCTCTGCCCCTGCTTGCTGACACAGGGCTCCTAAAACCGCTGTAATTTCTTAAGTAAAAAGAGCACTAGGAGCATCTTTGGTTCTAATGAGATGACTCTGGGTGGGGTCCTGGATGGCTCCTGGTCACCAGAAACACTAAGCCGTGATTAGCAGCTTAGAATTCGCAGCTCTAACCCACATCCTCCAGTGAGGAGAGAGGGTCTAGGAATGGAATTAATAATTGATTATGCCTGTGTGAAGAAGCCTCCGTAAAATCCTAACAGTATGGGGCTCAGAGAGCTTCCAGGCTGGCGAACAGAACCACACCGGGAGGGTGACGCACCGCAACCCCGTGGGGCAGAAAGCTCCTGCCCTCGGCGCCCTCCCAGACTTTGCCCTGCGTGTCTCTTCATCTGGCGGTGACCTGTATCCTTTATCATATCCTTTAGTAAACTGGTAGACATCAGTTAGTGTTTCCCTGGGTCCTGTGAGCTGCTTGAGCGAATTTATCAAGCCTGAGGAGGCAGTCATCAGACTCTAGCTGGTGGACCAGGAATACGGATAATAACTTGCGCTTGCAGCTGGTGTCTGAAGTGGGGCAGGGGAGGCAGGCAGGCTTGTGGGACTGAGCCCTTAACCTGTGGGATCTGATGCTACCTCCGGGTAGATGGTGTCAGCACTGAGTGAAATTGCAGGATGCCCAGCTGATGTGAGACACTTGCTCGTTGCTACGGGGAAAAACGTCCCCCATACTTGGTGACCAGAAGTGTCAGCAGTGGAGTGCTCTGTGTAGGCAGTAAGAGAGACATACGGGGAAGACAAACACGGGAGGGAAGAACTAGGTTTGAGCCCTGCAAAACAGAGCCAGGATACCAGGTTTCAAGCCTGGCCCTGCTCATCCCCAGAAGCGAGACGTTCTTGCACTTGGCGTCTAAGCTCTCTGAGCTTTGCTCCTTGTCCTCAGAGTGGGGACAACATGCCTGTCACATATATCACTTACGGTGATGATGACTGAGATAACAGACTTGAAAACTCCCAAGTGTGACCCCATTTCTGGATTCAGCAAGAGAAATGTAATGATCACTTCTACTAGCTCACATTTACTGAGCACCTACTGCGTGCCAGGCGCTGCTCTAAATGCTTCACAAATATCAACTCACTTTATCCTCAGAACAACCCTAGTTTACAGATCGGGAAACCAAGCTCTGGAGAGGTTAACTAACTTGCTCAAGTCACATAATATTCGATTGGTAGAATTTAGTTGTGAGGCAAGTAAATAAGGCCCAGAAGTCATATTCTGTAAAGAAAAAAAGGTGGGGAAAGAGAAAGGATCACGTCTGAAAAAATAATTTCCTAGACAACTTGTGGTCTTTCTTCAACAATTATTAATTCAGAGATTTATACGTGTGATGAATGCTTGGGGTGCACACACACTGTGTCAGGCATTCTGCTAATCCTGACAAAGTCAAGAAGAAGTGAATGTAATTTTCAAGGGGACTTAACGGGTGTCATGCAGTCTGATGGTGACAGAGACCCAGAAATGATTTGCAGAGTGCTCTGGGGCCACGGGGAGGGGGGGCGTTCAGCCAGGCTCGGCGGGCTCAGGGGAAGCATCCTGGTGAAGGTGACGCCAGAGGTGCGTTATAAAAGACAAATAGGATTCAGCTGGGCAATCACTGGCAGCTGGAGAGTGACACTTTAGGGAGCGAGAACATTGAGTCCATAATTAGGACAGAAACTCGAACACACAGGGAGCAATCAGGCCACAACTGTTAGACTGTGATCCCGTGTGGCCAGGGACCCGGCCTGATCGTACACCGCTGGAGGCCCTGGCGCTTCCTGTTAGAATGTAAGCCCTGAAAGGGCAGAGAACTTGTCTGGTTTGGTCACTGTTCTATCCTCAGTACCTGGTATAAGGCAGTGCTCAATACATACTTGGTAAGTACGCACGTGCACGCATGAATGAATAGTACACTCAGTAAATACTCATTGAGCGAATTATTTAATAAATGAATAAAACAGGGAGCACCACTGCAAAAGAGGCTGGGCAAGCCTGGAGCTTTCCTGCGTACTGCATCCAACATAAGCCCGATCAACTATCTAACTTGAGTTGGAACAGGAGGTGCCTTGGGGCCAAGCACCCGCATTTGAACTTGATCTGAATGATAAGAGTGAACCACTGAAGTGCCTCAAGCCGGAGAGGGACCTGGTCAAACAGCAGGTGAGAAAGAGCTCTCTGGGGGCAGTTTGGAGAACAGTTTCGAGGAGGAGAGACCAACGGTGGGAAAAACTCGGCGGGGGCAGGCAGGGCCCTCTCCCAGGAAGCTCAGGCAATTACAGAACAGTGGACGGAAAAGTATGCTTTCAAAGCAGGGTTTACCCTCACTTGTAACAACTCCACTCAGTAAAAGATTTGGATGAAAGCAAGACAGAGGGTCGATGGGTAATTTCAGAGACTGGAGACGCAAGGTGTGCTATAGGGAGCACTAGCTTAGAGAAGTCAGGAGGTTTAGGATCTGGCCCTGGGGTGTCTTTAACCTGTGGTGTGGTTGTTAGCAACTTGCTGGATTCCTGAGGGCCTGCTTTCTCCTTCTGTGAAAAACAAAGAGGCTGCATCAGTGGTCTCAGAGTTCTCCTCTGGCCCTACCATTCCAGGATCTTTGGTTCTGTGACCTTCTGATCCCTGGGATGATCTTTTAAACTGCTGGAGAGCGATCTGGCCAGCACGGAGACTCACAGGCTGAAATCATTTCAGAGGACAGAGTTACTGCAGGATTATCAAGTGCACATCTTGCATTTTATAGATGAGGCCAAGGTTCAGCCACGTTAGTTGAAACGGCCAAGTTTATGTAGTTAGTTGGGGACAGAAGAGAAGATAACCCCACTCTTACTCATCAAATTGCAAGAACCTGTTTACATATTACCCAAAAACAGGCACATCAGACCTAAACTTTTGATACTTGTAATCTTAAACTTGAATCTCTGAACTCATTAATAGCTTATTCCAAAAAAAATTTAACAGCATTTATGGCCCTTACTGATGGGTATTCATACTTTCAAGTAGTAAATACAAACAAAACACCTCATTCTTTCATTTGTCGAACTCCTGTTTACTAAGGGTCAAAGGTACAAAGATTAACAAGATCTGGACTAATTTCTATCATCTTACCAGTTCTAAAATACTATAGTGTTCCATCCGACTTTCAAATTTTATACTGTCTCCTAACCTAGCTAGGGGGCAAATCTCCATGCAATAGTTTTTTTTTCTCAGTGCAGTTCGGTGTGTTGCCGTCATGGAAGGGATTCATAACTGCACAGAAGGTGCACACTTACTTGTTGGATGTTCCATGAAGGTTTGTCAGTATGGTGAAGTTGTTTCTCACACTTCGCAAGCTGGCGAGGACCTACAAGGAAAATGTTTCCGTGGTTAGGGACAAAAGGAGACGAATGGGCAGGGTCAGGGGCCACACTTAGAAACTGCACCCAGGGACAGAGTGAGAGGGAGCCAGGCCAGCATGACACATACCTGGGCGAAGGGCGTTACAATCAAGTCATCGCCGTGTCTGGTGAAAAAGAGAGAAAAGAAACACTTTCAACTGCATTTGAATGATAACTGTGACATATAAGCTGTAATAGTAAACTTTATCAGGGTGAGCAACACAAATGTTAAATAAGTTTTTCTACCTGGATCTAAAGCAGGACTGACTTAGTCGCAGATGGGGATCTTAGGAACTTGAAAGAAAGAAAAAAAAAAAACCAAAAAACTACCAGGTTCATGGCTCCTGGATGTACAGTGGCTACACATAAAAGCAGCTGCAAGTAGGCATATATCTTCAGGGTATGTTCCCATTAAACGGCAGACCTAAAGGACTGTAATTCAAAGCGATTTGTGGATTTTGGTTGCCAGTGCCAGGAAATTCAAAGGGAGGGCTGCTTACAGGCACACACAGAGTAGGAAAAAATGGCATAACAGTCTGGATAAAGGTTAACTTTGGATTTCCTGGCTTTTGTTGATTTGAACCACAGCCTCAATGCCATTTAAACGCATATTTTTGTCTGGGAATCCCATTACCTTTTGTTTTTAATATAACTTTTTTCTTAAAGTACCCAAGGAAAAGCTTTTAAGGGAGGACAGGGACTAAACCTACTATTACCATATCATTGTCTCTCTGTCCCAGAGATCTGATCAAGCTGAATCCAGCGTTTTGTAAATCTGTACTTAAGAAGAGTCAAAAGTATATTTTCAGAAATGCATTCTCTCTGACATACGCTTTGATAAATCTTCTTAAGCCCACATGCAGCAAGCTCTCTATCAGAGTCTTTAGTAGACAAGCTGGCCTGAGCTGAAGACCCCAAATCAGGCCAGTTTGTTATCACAGCGTGAATCCTAACAGCCACGCAGAAGGTGGTTGACCGTGAGTTTCCGTCACTGTCTGATCATCTTCTCTGTCTTCACGATCGCCACACAAATGGGGCACCTTGTTCGCCAGCTGTGTGAGTGCAACCAGTGGTTAGCAGGCCCCTGCCCAGGACCAGGCGTCACATGAGGCCTGGGGTCCAGAGCCGAACACCACCTCTGTCCCTGTGGGCCCCTTCTGTAGCATAGGCTTCACTTTGGGGTCTTGCTTCAGAGTTTCCTTTCTAACTATATCTTTAGCTAGAAGTCCCCCTTCAATTTAATCTCGTAAACTTCTTGCGCGCCCGCTTTGTGCAGTGACTCAGTGGCTGGAGGAAGACCACTGACAAGAGTGAGCGTTCTTTGAGTGATGACCACGTGTCAGGCCCTGAGTGAAATCTCGTTTAATTCTTGTAACAAGACTTGAGGCAACCACTCCTATTCCCATTTCATGGACGATACCAAGGCTCAGAGCAGGCAAGTGAATGCTTGACCAGCACGTTGCTAAAAAGTGGAAGAACTGAGACTGATTCCAAAAATCTGTGCTTTTAACCATTATGTTTCCTATTTTATGTTGACCTCACATGATTGATTGAATTATACAGAATTCATGATCCCCCCCAAATTAAAACATAATAGGGGAGACAGAAAAAACTCAAAACAACAGATGTTACAGAATGAGAAAGACAAACAATGGATACTTAACGGGGCGCAGAGGAGAAGTGACAGTTATAGAGCAGACAAAGTAGAAAAGGCTTGATTGAATGGGCGGTGTTCGAGATGAACTCTGAAGGGCAGGCGTTAGAAGGCCTGGGTGGTAGATGCTCCTAATGAGAAATGCACTGAATTGGGAAAGGACTGGACACTGAGATGCTTGGCTGCTGTGTGTGTGGAGCTGAGCACGTTATAGGCATTTGTAGAGGATAAGACTAGAAGGTTCTCCACACCCATATTATGGGCAGGGTGGACAACGGTTGTGGAGTTGGGGCTTAACTCAGTGGAAGAAATTAGCCAGTGAAGGTTTTTAGTGAGAAAGGCGAACAGGAAAGTCTCTGGAAAGTAAAATGCTGTGGACACCGAGAGACGGTGGGACAGAAGACAGAGCCAGGAAGCGCAGGCGGGGGGACCTCCAGATGAGAAGAAACTGGTGAGACAGAGGAAGGAGCAGGAAAAGACAGCTGGGAGAAACCCTGGCTGTCTTGCCAAGGACTTGGCCTTTAATTAGGTAAGGGGTCATAAAGAAATATATTTCCAGTTTTAAAAATGGGGTATTTGGGAAAATAGTGAAGTCATGAGTAGAAATAAGAAAGTGAGGAGAAATGGGAGGAGATGTGTCACTTTCCCACGTGTTGAGTTTTAAGATCCCCGTTGATACCCCGGTGGAAACACCAAGTGGGAAGACACTGAAATATGGGAATTAGAGCTACAGATTTTGGAGTTACCTACGATAGTGGGGACTGTTAAAGCAATGGCGGGGAGTGGTTTCTTAAGGTGGGGGTATAGAGAGAGTCAAAGGAAGAACCTGAGCGTTCTTGGAGAGGAGCCACAACCAGAGACAGAATGAAGAGTGGAGAGGGGAGCAGTTGGGATAAACGCAGGGTGGTCAGCTGTTACAAGAGCTGCCCCTTCCCAAGCTAGCTCTCTGAGATGAACTTTGATGGGGGAACGTCTTGCTACGTGTTCAGATTTCTGCTCTGAAGTTCGCACTGTTCTTAAGACTTCAGAGTGAGTTGGGGATAAGGTCAGAGTTAAGTAGATCATCTGTGGCGCGTGCATTTCTGGAGTCTAAATACCCAACAGAAGTTGAATAATGCAAGCAAATCTCATACATGCATAGCACCTAAAGCGAATGTACTGTTGCATGAAGGGGAGTCACTAAAACTGTACAAACTAATGATTAAGGGAGGCTAAAAAAGCCCCCAAAACATGTAGAGAGGGCACCACGTCAAAATAACTTGATCATCATGAAACTTGAAGTTTAGGAGAGCAGAACATTCAGAGGCAAGAAATGAACTTGCAGATCCCCAGCATTGGGTCCCTTAAAGAATCTGAGCTGCAGAAGCTAATGTGTGTCACACAGTAGCTGCTAGAGAAATGATCAGATAATTTATAGATAGTTTATAGCAAGTACAGGAAAGAAAAGAAAAAAAAAAACCTCCTATTTGAGTACAGCCAGATTAATTATAAAACTACTCTAAATTAAAAAATCATAATTTGATATTTTAATAATTAAGAATAAAATGGCACAAAGGTAACAAAACGTCTGATTGGTTATGAAAACTGACGTAATTCTTAGTTTCCCAAACCACTAGCAACGTCAATGTGTCTTAGGAACAAGGCCAGATATTCAGAACCATGGAACGAGCACCACCTAGTGGCAAAACCAGCACACTACAGTTTTATAGAATAACTGGAGATGAGCATTCTGTGGATCTCAGAACTGAGAGTAGGTCTCCTCTGAATATTTTGGAAAGCAAAAATGCTACTTCCTACTGCTACACTCTGGATTTTTTTTTAAAAATTTCACCCTTCTCTGTTTCATACCCACATGTAGAATCTTACTTGGACTTTTCTCGTAACACTGATTTTGGTCTGTCTTAGAGAGAGACGTATACTACTGCAGTTAAGAGCGCGGCATTTGGAGCCAGACAGCACTGGTTTGTTCCTCAGTCACACTATTACTCACTATGAGGCATTAGGCAACATCCCTATGCCTCAGTTTCTTCATCTGTAAAATGGGGTGTTGTGAGAATGAAGTGTGTACACCTCTGACAACAGTGCTCGGCACATAAAAGCATCTTAGTTATGTAGCTGTGGGTATCGTATTAGCAGTGGGTGTCATATTATCATAATTAAAGAATTGCATGTCTGTCTTCCCAGCTGGTGAGAACTTCTTTAGCGTAGCCATTTCTGTCCCATTATAATCAAGGAACTACTATTTATAATGTACTCTACAGAGCATCTTCATGTACCTTATTTCATGGGATAAGAGAATGTTCTTGACTCTAAGAAATGGTGCAAAAAACACCTGTCCTGTTGGTGAAGCCCCAAACCTCCCTCTCCCTCACCCCACAGTCAACCACCCACCCCTACTGATCCTAACTTGCAAATGTTCATTAACCACCCACTGGATCCACTCTAACACAGATGCCCATTCTCCACTATGTGGATTACCAAGGCAGCCTCCTATTTGACTCCTGGAGACTAGTCTTCAGGCTTGTCCACTCTCCAAACCATTCTTCAGACTGGAATCAGAGCCATCTTTCAAAAACGTTGGTCTGATTGTGTATTTTCTTGCTTAAAAGCCTTTAGGAGCTCCCCACTGCTTGCCTGCAGCATAAAGGCCAGCTCCTCAGCACAGATGCTTCATGATGTGAGCCCCACTTATTTCTCTAGCCTCGTCATTCTCCACTTCCTCATCCCCTCACATCCTCGGCCTGAGCCATACTGAGCTGTGGTTCCCCACAGGCTCCTGACGACTGGAGAGTGAGTTAGCACCGAGCCCTCCCTCCCGCACACCCTTCTGCCCGGCTAACTCCTCTTGCTTGGCTGTCACTCCTCAAAGAGGGCTGCCAGCCCCGCCTGGCCAGCTCTCTCATCGAAGTCCTCTGTGTACTTTTCTACCATTGCACTCATCCAAAAGTATGACCACTGCCTATTGACTTATTAATCTTTCAGCTCCCTTAAAGACATAGAAAATGTCTTGCTTGCCAAGTGCCTAAATGTAAGTAAATTTTTGTTAAAAGATAGAATGAATATAATCTTCCTAACAGCTGGAAAGGTAAGCAGAGCAGAAATTAATATCATTATTTTTATTTTTCATCATTATTTAGAGTCTGTTCATGTATGGATATCCATATGGTTTAATCATCTAG
This sequence comes from Camelus bactrianus, assembly GCF_048773025.1. Classification (NCBI taxonomy): domain Eukaryota; kingdom Metazoa; phylum Chordata; class Mammalia; order Artiodactyla; family Camelidae; genus Camelus; species Camelus bactrianus. The sequence goes on from NC_133551.1 coordinate 30,178,189, forward strand.
ACTCCCTGGATTTAAGCCTTGACTCCCCCATTTCCTGGGCAGGTTACTTAACCTCTCTGTGTTCCAATGTCCTCATCTTTAAGACAAGAAAATTATAGCACCAACTTTCTTAGGGTTATGGAGATTAAATGAATTAAAATATGTACAGTGTGTTAAATAGCACATAGGAAATGCTTCACAAATGTGTACTTTTATTTGCAAGTAATTAAGATACTACCAGAGATTCACTGTCTTAAAGCCAGTAAGTATGATGGCTGTGAGCTTAACTCAAGGCTTAGACATCACATGATACTTTTTTGGTCGTCCACCAATAGATGGGTCTTAAATTTAAATGGGCTGTTTTTTCTGCTTTTCCCCTTGGTTCTCAGGTCTCATGTCTCTTGACTGCTCTCTCTAGAGACCACTTAGTCCTTACGCAAATAGTGGCTTTAAAAAGTTCCTTGTCTATGTAAGCCTTTGCAAATGGTATGACCAAATGGCGGGAAAAGGGATCTTCCTTCCCCGTGGCTTTGCAGGTGGATACTCAAAACTTGGTCCTGTCCAGGGTGGTTCCTGCCACAGTTTGGGGCAACAAAACCAGCCTCACCAGTTTCCAGGACTTCATGTTCCCATTGGGAAATCTTGGTATACAAAGGGATTCCACTAAGGATGACTACACCACAGGAAGTGAGCAGAAGCCAGCAGATTATTGCCACATCTAGGAAAGCATCTGAAATTTCCTTTGGGATCCAACGGTGATCTTGTTTTCTCTACTAGAAAGTCTTATTCCAATCTTTCTTTGGTTGTTGTAAAAACCACTTTTAATTTTCTGTTCACATTTTTATCCTTAGTATCTTTTCACTCACTCTCTCTGCTTATACTTTTCCTCCTGAAAGAGTTCAGATAAGGAATTTAAAAAAGCTAGTGTTATCTCTACTGTTAAGATTTAATGCCGAGGAATTATGCAGTTTCCCACCTCTTACATAAATTCGTGACTGCTCGGCGCTGGATGCGAGGGAGCATGCCACAGCCTCCACCCAACAGCCTTCGCATCCAGAGTCGGGACTTACTGTTGTCCCTTCTATTTGGCTTTATGGATAGAAGACAGGAGAAGCAGTAAGAGGCTCACGGACTGCTGTTCCTCTGCATATTTCAAGTCATCCTGAAGAGTAACAAGCAGGTGAAACAGCCTTGAGAGCATGACTTTAGTTTAGCTCAAGATCCATGTATAAAACTGGATTTTTCCAACAAGGTCCTGATACAACAAAATTCCAGAAGAATCAGGATAGTCAAGTTCTATTTCCTGTTGTGTTGAGAAATATAAATCCCTAAACTGGCAAATATATGAAATTGTACTGTACTGTTGAAATTTTCGCAAAACAGAATTTGGCGCTATTTTTATTCACTTGAAGATTTTAGTCTATCTTGTTATCAGTGTCTTTGACAGGATGAGATTACGCTGCCAACTGTGTTTTCTTGTGAAGGAAGGACTATTCTTTACTATGAAAGTGTTCCCTTACTCCTTTATTAAAATTTGTAAACTTTTTTTTTTAAGTGAGATTGATACTAGTTAACTTACACATATATTCCTTATTGGCCTAAATTTAAAGTTGGCAACACTCTGTAGGTTCTAAAGTTACGGGAAATCTTTGTTAAAATTGAAAACCGATTAACTATGGGTGTTAGGGAGCCTGGATGCAGAGTCACTCAGAACTAGATACCTGTGTCTACAGCTCTGGGCTGAGTGGAGTTGGTTTTTAAGTCTCTTCAAATGCAAAACTTCTATAACCTTTTGATTCTAAATAAGGAATCGCCAGAGTTTAATCTGAAATTTGGTTAGAACCTTCCGGGAAGCCTCTGAGTGACCCCGAGTTTGGGGGAGCTGTTAGCTGCCCTCCCGTGATACACATCACGTGCATGGAGCTCTGACCACTCTCAGCTCGCCACAGCTCCTGTGCTCTCCCCCAAGGAAGTCCAGAAAGGGGTTTGTTTTGGTGGAGGAGAGAATTCCAGCGTCAAAGCCTCCATCCGAACCTTGATCAGAAACTTCTTGGGTTCTACACTTTCCACAGCAAAGTGGTTACCTCTACGCTGAATTCATGTTTTCTACCTGATAGCAGAGATTGCACTTTGCAGTTTGAAGACCATAAGGCAAATAGAGTCCAGAAGTTTGGTATAGGGTCTGTCGTAGCTACATCGAGGGATGGAGCGTGGCACGGAGTCACGGGATAGGGGCAGGTCTGTCAGTTTCTCAGGGTCTCAGTTTCATCACCTACAGAGGGGGGATAACAACGGCGCCTACCTGACAGGACTGTTGTGAAGATGAAGAGAGAGAACATACGTCAATGAACGGGGCCCCGTGGGAGACACTCATGGAATGTTTCCGTTCACACACTAGCAGAGTGTCCCTCTTCTCTTTCACTTAACTGTAACCTCCCTGAGGGTATGCAGCCTTTTTGAGAATAATATCTGTCTTTAGCTCCTCTGTGATTTTTATCCACTGTTTTGTTCATCTTTAATGCCCAGAGCCTGACACACCGCGTGGCCCAGAGGAGAGATTCAGTGCAGATTTGCCAAGTGACTGAATAAACGAATTTTGGCCCACCCAGTGATTGAGACATTATAGGGCAGGGGTGCTTCTATTAAAATTTGCTGGCAGAAATGCCCTGGGGAATATTTTCTTATTCGTTGCTTTAAAATGCCCCCTGCCCCTTTCCCAAGAGGGTGACCCTTTTCAGTTTCTTTTCCAGCAGCGGAAGAGAGCCTAGTGGAATTTTCCAGGCTGAAGACTTTAGGGAGTCTACTGATATTTTTATAACATATGGTGTTAAAAACAATTGCACGTGTGCCCAGAGACGTTTTAAGGCATGAATTCCAGCATCCAATTTTATTTGATTTCAGAAACTTAATAAACAAGAAACACAACCCAGTCATTGTTCTTTAAATAAAAATCAGAGATCTACAATTAATAGCAGCGAAACAGAAACATCAGGAACGCTTAATCGGGCAGTGGAGTCTGTTGTGTGTCACCCAAGAGCCAGGCAACAAGTGGGCATTGTGTTAAGGTTCCAGAGAAGGGACACAGCCATGTGACGGGATGACAGCTTATTAAATGTCACCCAGCAAAGGCCACTCACACAGGATGCATGTCAATAATCATAATTTTCCTCGTCCGCTGTAGCCTCATGCAAGCCGCACATGCTACAGAAAGTTCGAGAGTGAATTGCAAAAAGCGTTAAGGTTCTCGTGCCATAAATGAGCCAGCAATTCAGGAAATGAAGCCGAATAACAATATTTTTTTAAAACTATCAATAACAGAAGTAAACCAAACACGGAGCCTGAGGTTTTGAACCCTCCTGGGGACCCTGGTTACTTATTTCTCATGCTGCAGAGCGTTCATGTCCTTAAGACGGTCATCACCGCCACCTCTGCTCATGCTCATTCTTCTCGCTCTTTCCCGTGGGCTAAAAGGGGAGCAGTGTTGCTGCTCTGGTGTGATGGGGGTAAAGACGAGGTCAGTGTCAGGCTAGGAGCCGGACAGAGCTCACACTTACTGCTCGCTTGGAAGTGAAGAGTTTCTCGACATCGCCTTTGGTGACAAGTCGTAGTCGCTGTCTGATCTGTAGAGAAAGGACTCTCTGCGCTGGCTGTGCCCGGGAAAGGTGCTGTGAAGCACCAGCCCAGAGGAAGAGCTGGCCTGGGGGTCCAGCGGGCTCCGACCTGGCGAAGGGCCATTTTCCACATCAAAGCTTAAAGAGAAAGCAGAAAGCTGGTCACATGAGAACCATGGAGCAGGGCACCTGACACACAGACTTGGAGACCCAACGCCTGCCAGGCACTTTACGTGGGACGTCACACGTCATGGGAAGTTTTAATTCTCCAAACAGCTCTGAGTTGCAGACATTCTCACTCTCATTTTGTACAAAGGAAACGGTCCCACAGAAGTTCAGTCATTGGCAAATAGTGGAGCCAGGATCTGACCCCCTGGAGCAAAGCCCCATGGCCTTTCAGCCGCATGAGCAACTTTGACAATTTCATAAAATAAACTGGTGCTAACAAGCACCTCCAGACACAGCATCTAACACAGCTCTAAGTGTCAGACACTCAACTATCACTTGAATGAGTCTTCCTAGCTGGGAGACGTCTTCCTGCCCTAAATATCACAGTCTCATTAAAGATACAATATGCGCATTTCTGAAATCCTGAAAACATCCACTGGCTGATTAAATGGGAGGCCCAGTCTGACACTTTATATTCATATACAAGTTTAACCACAGAAAATGACTTAATCTGATTATGCCAATCGCCCTCCAAGGCTGCGGAGCTCCCCTGCTGGAGGACAGTCCGGCTCTGGCAGAGGGATGTTACTGAGATTTCCGGTCAGTCTCCCTCACTCTGGAGAGGTACCCTCAAGCCCAGTATTGCGCGAACGAGCTCTGATAAATGGACACACAAGTGGAGGCAGCAGAGATTTTTGTCTCGTTTTCTCTCGCTCAGTCCTGCTGTCTCCTTAGGCACTGTGTGTTTCCCACGCTCCCCATCAGCCTTTACACATCTCCCTGCTTAGCCTTACACACCTCCCTTAGCCTCGTTGGCAGTAACTCTCTTGCCTTGCATTTCTCTAGACCACTCACTGCCCCCCCGCTAAAGCTCTGCAGAAAGGTGTGGGAGAAGGTGTGGGGCTGGGGCTGCTCTCTTTTCCAAGCTGGACCACAACAGTAGGCTGCTTCTGTGCTCACTCTGCTGCCACAACTCACTTCTACATTTGTGGTTCTTTTTCTTTACTAGTTATTGCAGCTCACTCTCTTGAGGTGGATTCTGAGTATATTTCTTTAGTTCACAAGTTGCTCTCTGATCTATTTATTCCATTTACCCCGCTAACGACCCTGTGAAGTGCAGATCTACGTTTGAGGAAGGTGAGGCTTGGAGAGATTTTAAACACCTCGCTCAAAGTCACCGGCTAGTAAGTTGCAGAGCAAGAACTGGAAGACGCAAGTCTTCTAACCTAGTCCTCTACGACCCCAGACTTCTCTAAACACTGAATTCCAGAATGGCTCTCTGGGTCCCTGAGCACCATTTCCCTTCAGTCTCTAGATTCAAACATTTGTGTTTGCGATGTAGAGAATCATTTGGATTATGAGCAACCTTGGCTGTTATCTTGAATATAGACAGGGTGGCAGCGAATCGCCCTGAAGCTGTAGGTTTCCCTGAAACAGGGAAAGAAGAAACGACAGAACTCTGGGTTATAATACGTCCCCAGAGACCATTCTGAGAAGCTGCTTTTAGCCAACCCACGAGCTCCGGGGGCCTGGTCAGAAGCAGCAAGTGAGACTCTCTGCTTAAGAGGGCAAGCAAGAGCCCTAACAGTCCACTTTACGTATTTGGGCTTTCAAGGTTCTGCAGATGGATTTTCACAGCAGGCTCATGGTCTGGGATGGGGCTGTCTTTCCTGCAGGCAAGCAGGCAGGGGGGGGAATCATTCACACATTCCAGCCTATCTAAAGCTTAAAAGGGAGCATAAGCTTGGATATTTCATGAGCACTCATGTAATTGTAATTCACTTGGTATCTTCTGTACGGGCTTTAAGGGTATTAAAACATTGAAATACTTCTGTAATAGTTGTCAGCCAGCCACTGCCCCAGACCCTCCAGGATCTGCTGGACTTCCTGGTTATCCAGTAACTGAAGGGTTGGTGTCTGGAACAGCAGGGGGCCTCTGGCTTCCACATGGCGGCCTGTGTCCATTTAATTGGTCAGTGCCCATGCAGGACCAGTCATTAAATATTATGAATGTCACTGCTGTGTGTATCTGTGCTACAATCTTAGAAGAGGTGCCAAGTGGGCAGGCCTAGCAAACTCTCAGAACTTCTTCCCATTGAGGGTTTTCACCAGGGCACTCTCTGCCCTCTTTCCTGCTGCAGGCACTCCTAGTGGGTGGAAAGTGCGTCCACAAGTGTTCCCCTTAAAGTAGATGTCACACGGCACCCTGCCCCCAGTGTTAGTATCCAGGAAGTTTGGTCCTACCAGGTGAGCAGGGACTCGACCCAGACATTAAAACTCTCTTGTTTTGTTTTTCTTTTTTCTTCCTTCTTTACCCTGCCTAAACTCATAGAAGAGCTTGCTGGAATTCAGAAGAAGCCAAGGAAGAATTCTCTGGTGCAAAGAAGCAGTCTCAGGGAGACAAACGGCCTTTCATATTCCCTGCAGCACTGTTTCAAAGCAACCAACACGGGTGTTCAACTTAGGAACAAACATGAATCGCCAGCCAGACACCAGCCCCAGACACAGCAAAATTAGCAGACAGACATCACAATACGTCCCACAGATCCAGGGTGGGAAGAGGAGGGTGGGCAAGGGGGAGACGGAGGACAGACTTAACCAGCAAAACGAATATACCCCACAGACTGACATACAATTAGGGAGAAAACGGAATCTGAAATGCCAGAAACAAACATACAAATGGAGTCATTTAGGGTAATTTTTGCCTCTGCCTTAATCAGGACACACATTTCACCTTTAGGTTTTTTTTTTTAATATTAAAAAATATTATTTTAAAAGTAAATAAGAATGTTTTATAAAATACAGACAATAGAGAAAATATTAGCAGTTTAGTATGGTTTCTGTTTTTAAATATTTTTTCTGTAGGCTTGAATCTTGATTTTTTTTCCCACGAGTTTTTTCGTGGAATGCACAGTTCCCAGAATTATCATTTTCCATGTCTGTGGAACTTAATGGTTCATCCAGCAGTTGCACCAAACTTTCTTAAGCATTTCCTCCTATTATTAGCCATCGTATTTATGATTTTAAATAACATTGTAATTGATGTCATTGAGTTTACAGATATTTCGATGAGGTCACCCAGAAGTTTCAGCTAGGTTGAGAAAGGATGTCACTCACGAGTTTCCGAATTTCTGACTATACCTGCCCACAGCCAGCACATGGGCTGAAGCAGTACTGAAAGCGGACTTTTTCTAGGAGCAGAGACACCCCCTGGCCCCACGCCCTGCCCTCCAGTCCAGCTCTCTGATGCCCAGGATGCTGCTGGCTGCCTGCTGACCCCCGGGGCTCTGTCTGCCTCGGCAGACCGCCCGGCACTGAACCAACCGCTTGCTGTCTGAGACTTAAGATTTTAACAACTTTCTCCGGGGTTGTGTCTAGACGTCTCAGCTCCTCGGGGCAGCTGCAGTGGTGGGTGATGCCGTGTGAGGGAGGTGGCGCTCCCTGTGACTAGAAGGCACCTTTCACCACTGTCTCCAGTAAGTCACTGTGTAAAGGTCAGCTCACTCACGTCACGTCCTCTAGTAGGTAATTGCTTACGCTGCAGCTACCAGTTCGATTTAGACACATAGTCCTCGTCCGTGCTCTCCTAGACTCCTTTACTTGATCACAGTATTTGCGATGTCTATTTAACTTTCCATTTAATTCTCCACTTATTTAGCTGCTCCACAATAGAGTCCATTAGAGATGTGGCATTAACTTATTTGATAAGATCTGTGAGGCAATGATCTAAAAATAATAAGAAACTGCAGTGTTCTCCCCGAACAAAACAAACTTATATAGAAAAACCACTGGCTTAGACGTTTGAGATATCTTTATACAAACCCCCATGAGGGGGTTTGTTTGCCATCTGCTTGGTCTCTTTCTTTTAAATAAAAGCGGGAACATTCTCTGCCCCACTTCGTCTCCTGGTGGTTTCCATTCCCTGGGAATCCATGCAAAGCCAGCCCTGCCCTGCAGCTGCCAGGGAGCCAGCAGGTGGCAGAAGACGGCTACAGCTCCCTCCAGATGCACCTCTCTGCCTCCGATCAGAGCAGGTGGGGCTGCTTGCTCGTCCTGGAGGGAGAAATAGGACTGAAGCCTTATTCATAAGCCTGGGAGAAAATACCAGGGATAAAGAGGAGAACCACAAGGTGTGTACGTGAAACCTTTTATTAAACTAAGGGAGGCTCCACTTCCAAGAATTCAAGCTAAGCCAGGAGGTTGCAGAGTTGCCTTCAGTGGTCCCTATGGTGGCTGTTACTGATCCCCCATTGCTGTAACAAAGACTTATGAAGCAGCGTCCTAGGAATAACTCACTCCTGAGTCAGAGGAGACTTCTCTTTTCCAACTCAGTCCTTCTCTAGGTGTAAGAGAAGTCTCATAGTATATAATATACAATAAGTCTCTGGTTGATTCTCACAGACAGCCCCCCTGAAAAGACCGCAGACTACAGAAGAAGAGATTTAAGCTCGCAGGTCAGCCGAGTGGCTCACCACCACTTGGGGAGAGCGTTCTGCATCTCGATTTTGCTTTTCTTTCTCAAAAATTTACTCATGGAGTGTCATCTACATCACTGGATTCTCACAACTCTGGGCTGATTCTCTTCCCCTCATTTCAAAGAGGAGAGAAAAAAAAAAAAAGAGGTGCCAAAATGGGAAGCTGTGAACAATTCTAAAGCACGAACTCTTCTAATTACATCCTATCATCTGTGCCCAGGGGCATCTCCATATCCTCACGGACCCTCCTTGACCCCAGAACCGACCACACTGGGCTGCACTTGAGCTTACATATCTCTTTCACTCCATTAGACTGCGCCTTTGAAGCAGGGACTAAAGCCTTGTTCATTTTATGTTCCCAGGGCCTAGAACGGAGTTTCACGCTGGATGGCAGATAACAAATATTTGCTGAACGAATGCGAGGACCTCACCAGTTGATATCTTTTATCTGACAAAAAGCCACTTCTGTTTGGATTAAAACCTCTGGCCAGTAGAGACCTTAGAGGAGTTCCTGAGTGGGGTCAATAGGTTCCTCTTCCCTCGTTCTCCCCCATCCTCCCTGCAGTATCCCAGGAATTCCATCTCACGAATTTTGGCTTTTGAGAACATTTTGTCTACAGTAAGGTGTACGTTTAGGTATGGAGTCTGTGTGTGTAAGCGTGTGCTGTTGGGGGGGGGTATATTTGTGAAAAACTGCTATGTTTCTGTAAAGTTCTGTTGGAAAATATTTCCTGCAATTATATTCAGAAACTAACATCTTCAAATGCTTGCTTATCATTTTGATAAGAATAACCATTCACTAAGATGCCTGTACTGGCCGTCACCTCCATGTGCTATCTGGTCCCCCTGTAGATGGGGGAGCTGCACAGGGGTGTGCTTTTTTACCCACAATGACAGTGACCCACCTTTATATAATTAATGGCTGCAGGCTGCAGCCAGTCCTAATTTCTAATGAAGGACTTAACTGTGCAAAATCAGTCAGCATGATGTAAAGCCCATATCCCAGCTGAGAGCGAGCAGACCTCCTCTGGCCACAGTTAGAGCAGAACATCACAGTCCTGCCCTCAGAATCCAGTTCCAAAGTCTTGCCTTCCCTTGACATTCAGCTGATCTGAATTCTAGAAGCAGTTTCCCACAGCTTTTCTTTTTTCCTGGGGGCTTTGAAAACTACATCCACAGCCATAATCCAAAATTGCTTTCCCCACAGACGGCTTTAAGCAGACGTAGCTGAGTAATGCCCGTGAGCTCTGGGATTCTGGGGCTCTGGCTTCCAGATCCTGCTCTGTGGGAAAATAACGGACGTGAACCAGGGGCTCCCTGCATGCTGCCCCCCACGTCTTAGTCCTTCCCCACGGAAATCAATGAAGCAGTGAATCAGGAGAAGATCGTTGAGGGATCTCTGAGATTAATCATCTTACAGAGATTTTAGAAATGGAAGCAACACTGCTTCTCAAGTGTGGTTTTTTATATGGTTAATGATAACTCATTCACTCAATAAATATTTATTAGCACCCATTATGAAACAAGGCACTGTTCTAGAGCTGAGAATTCAGCAGTGTGTAAGACGGACAAGGTTCTTGTGGGAAGAGATGGACAGTAAATAAATCAAATGAGATAATTTCAGAAAGTGATAAATGAGATGGAGAAAATAAAACCTAAGGTATGGTGGAGACAGGTGCAAGAAGAGTCTTTCTTTAGTTTGTGTGGTCAGCGGGTCCACCTTTACAGCTGCGTGGACTGTTCATTGCTCTACACCATGTGCACCACCCATATTCCTCAGATGGTGTCATCTGAGTTGAGATCTGATAGGGGCAGTAGTAAATTCTGTGCTTGGGTTCCTCCCAATCTCCATTTTCACACCCTTTTAAACCAAAGAATTGGGTCAAGTGATATTTGGGTTTGAATGTGGTGCCATTTATTAAGCCAGTGACTTAATTTTCCTCTTCCCTGCTTCCCCCTTTTCTGAGCTGAGTTAGCTGCTCCATGGCCTCATACAGCAATCTCTGTATTGACATCTGTCTATTGGTGTATCTCCACATAGCACTTGTTCAGCATAACTGTTCATGTTTTTGTCTGCTTCCACAGGGCTGTGTTTCTCGAAGACACAGAACCTCTTTTTCATATTATTTATCCCATTGCTAAGGGGCATGCTTGTCAGAAGTACTTAATAAATGTCTGATGAATAAAAAAAAAAATGAAGGAGTAAATGATTTGGGACCAGGATCCTCTTGATGCCCACCACTGACAGCACAGATGTACTTCTCCAACAAAAAGGAGTGTTAAGTAGTGTGGGGACATGGAGCCATCTCCTGCCCTCTGCCGTAATCACCCCTAAAAGCCAGCTCCATGAAGAAGAACCAGGGGTTTGCTACCAAATGCCACCTGCAGAAAGGGGCTGAAACTCCTTCCACAGGGCACCAAGCCTAAGAAGAAGGCAAATGATCCCACCTGGCAATGGTCATCCTCATCCCTTGGTGGTGATGGTGTCAGGGATTGAAATGGCATGAATATTCCTTGTGATGTCCCTTTGGCTGAGGGGTCTATGTTGCACGTTATTTTATTTGTTGAGCTCTTTTCTCAGGTTGTTAACATTTCACTAAAGAAATGCATATGCAAAAATGTAATACCAATATCTAACTTTTCTAATAGGATTGTAAGATGAGGGTCATTTCAAAAATTTTCTTTTAAATGCTTAGGAGCATATTTTAATGTGATCTTTTAATAACTTTGCATTGTGCTGCTCCTATATTATATGATTTTATGCACAAGAAAAACATAGGACCAATGTAAACAATCCTACCTCATAATTATAAGAACATTATTTCTAACACGTTTCCAAAATGCTCTGCCCATCTATTTCCAGGTAAAAATACAATGTTCAGAAACAGGAATGTTATGAAGTAAGTATATGTTTCTCTGTTTTCTAATTATGGCTGAAATTTCATAAACCCAGTTGCAAACTTCCATTCTCTAAAACCTTCTAAGAGAATAGGACAACTCAACGCTTTCTCCCAGAGATCTCCCAGATGAGAATAATTTTGTGTAGGAATGTGTTTTGTGTGTGGACTTTATAAAGCAGGGGTGTGGGAGGGTGGGAACTTACTACGAGGCTGAGAACTTACTACTTTGCATTGCTGCTGCCCTAGCTGCACTTCAGATGTACACATTATTCTCTTAGCTCAGTAATTTTTTTAGACTGCAATCTCCACTTTCCCTAAAACGTTACCATAAAAGATATTCAAATGGCCTCTTAATGAGATATAAATACTCTCATTTATAAGTTTGGTAGGCCTGCCAATAATAAAATCTATTAATTAAATAAAATATTTATTAAGAAATATGATGCCAGTTTCCTGTAGCTCAAAGGCAAGTGGAATTAACTTCAAGAGAAATGAGATCAATCTGGGAAAACCATTTCTTACTCAATCAGTGACAGCTTCAAGAAATTGTTGCTTTCTTTTATAAGTTCTCACATACCAACTGGAAATCAGTTCCCGATTTCTGCTTGAAACCTATAGCTAAAATATTGTAGAAAAATGGTCAATTTAGCACATTTGTATATGCTCCAGTGATGGGGGACATGTTAACCCCATGAGACAATGAATTTCTCATTGTCTTTTGTATTGTTTTGATTGTTTAAGATTTGGGCCAGAACATTTGAATTTATTCTAATCTTTAGCCTAAACCACCTCCAGGAACTCCCACCATCCTCCATCCACTTACCCCGTCTCTCTCACTGCGGTAAACAGAGCTGCCGTCTATTCAGTTGAATCATCCGTGACTTGGCATCCTTCCTCAACCCCACTTCCTCTACTCCAGATGACCAACAAGTCCTATCTCCCTTACATCAGAACTATACAATCTCTCTCTGCCGCCACTGCTTTATCGAGACATTAAAATCTCTCCTGAACTAGAGCAGCTACCCTGTGACTCTCCCTGCTTCCACTTTTCCCTTCATCCTCCAAACCCTTCTCTACATAACAGCAAGAGCAATCTCTTAACACAAAATCAAATCATGTCATTGCATTTAGCATAAAATCCAAACTCCTTACCTAGATTACAAGTCCCTACATGATATCACCCCTGCCACCCCTCCAACATCACCTTGTATTCAGCTTCAAGGGCTTTCTTTCTGTTCCAGAAACATGCCCAATCCTTTCCCACCTCAGCAATTTTGCAAGTGTGCTTTGTTCACTGGTATATTTTCTTTGCTTCGAACAGTTTCTGGCTTATAGAAAGTGCTGAGTAAATATTTGTTGAATAAATGAATAAATGCTGCTCTCTGCTTATTATCTTCTCTACTCTTGGTACGGCTGCCTTCTCACTTTTTAAGCCTAGTTAAAAGTCACCTAGTTAAAAAAAAAAATTCCTTCTCCAACCCATTATTTTAAAAGGATGACCCCTTTTCATCATAGTACCTATTACAACTTTTTGCTGCATCTCTTTGTATGCTTGCTATGTTTGAAATTGTGTTTTTTGGTGTAAAACTCCAGGCTCCATGAGGGTCATCTATTGTATTTACCAGTGTATTAAGTAGTATCTGGAAGTGTGCCTAGGATGTGGTGCTGGTTCCGAACCAATGTCCGTTCAGTGGATTAATGAATGAATAAATGAGTGTGTGAGTATATTAAATAACAACAATCACCTCACTGACTCAGAGCAGAGCCAACTTATTGCTATTTTTCAAAAAATAATTCTTCATTAGGAGAAGGACTCATTTACTGATTTCCTGTCATTGGCATAGCTCCCACACTAATCCTCAGGAAGCTCAAATTTAAAATATCAGTTGGCATAAAAACGTGTTACAGGTTTGAAGCCTTTTTTGGGGATTATTACGCTGGGCTTATTTCAGAAAATGAGACTCGTTTTGAGATCAAATTTCACGAGTCATTGACCTTTCAGAGACAGCTTCAAGTAGGTGTTGAGGTCTGTACGGAGGCTGCATTTCCAGTCCTACGTTGGTGAAAGGCCATTAACTTAATATCAAGAACCTGGTATTTCAAAAAATTATATTGTCTAGAGAACAAATAGGCTATCTAGCCCTTTTTGGTGGAGGCAGGGGGTGGAAGGAGTGGCAGCATGGTTTGCTATTAACTCAAATCATAATCATAAAATTGGAAATCATTGCCTCAGCCTCCGGTCTACAGGGCACTTAATAGTGTTTACGTCAGTTAACATCTGGCCTCCAAATGTTATCAGTCTCATATGCTGCACCTGCAGACAGCCTGGCATTTGAGTTTTAAATACGTTCTTTTGGAAAGGAAGGAGGGCTGAGCGAAGGAAGATCAGAGAGAGTAGAGGGGGAAATATGAGATCACAGAATCTTTTCTCCTTGATTTAGGCAGTAAAGCTAAGAAAAGTGACACACTTTTTTTTTCCTCACAGGTATAGAGAACTTACTGTGTGCTGGGCCATGTGTTAAGTGTCTGGTAGACCTTAACTCATTTCACTGCTATAATCACTGTTAACTTGATCCTATTTATATGAAAAGGGTTTGTTCAAAGGGTTTAAATACTTTGCTGAACACCACTCAGCTACTGAATGCTGGATCTGGGACCGCAACCCAGTTTGACTGGAACCGTTAACAAATTCAGTCAACTCACTCACATCAGCAAACAACTGCTCGGTCTTTCCCCTCATCACCATCGATACATTTCCAGGTTTATATCTGAAGCCAAGCCTTCTGCTCTGAACCCTACCCTTTCTCCCCGACTCATAGATGGTCCTACTTTGCTTGCTCCTGCATCATCATGTTCCATTTTGCACATCAGCAAATAATCGAACTGTAAAGATTTATATCTAAAACCAACCAACCCACAATAAAAACAAACAAATACTTCCACCAGATATACGAAAGTTGAAAGAATTCATCACCAGGAGACTTGAGGTGCAAGAAATGTCAAAGGAAATCCTTCAGGCAGAAGGAAAATGGCACCAGATGGAAATCTGAATCTACACAATCAAATGAAGATTTTTTTGCTTATTAAAATCTCTGCAGAATATAGACTGAAAAGCAAAAATAGTAACAATGTTTTGTGACATTTACAACACATGTAGAAGTAAACCATATAACAACAAGAGCATAAAGGCAAAAAGGGAGAAGTAAAAATATATTGTGAGAAAGTCCTTATACTATATGTACTGTCTGAAGGTAGACTGTGGTAAATTAAAACTTACACTAGAATCCCTGAAGTAACCATTCATTATTTTTAAAGAAGAGCTATACCCAAGGAAATGACAGAGTTTCAAAATACAGGAAGCAAAAAAGGACAAATAGAAAAATCCACAATTATGACTTCAGTAATTGATAGAACAAATAGACAGAGGCCTAGTTAGGATGCAGAAGACTTGGACAACACTCCCAATGTGACCTGACAGGTAGGAAACTACAGCTACCAACCTCTGAATGCACATTCTTTTCAAGCGTACACGGAACATTTGCCAAGATAGGTAATATTCTAGGCCATAAGACAAGTCTCAGTAAGTTTTTAAAAATCCAAGTCATATAAAGTATGTTCTCTGATGGGAGTGAAATTAAGTTAGAAGTCATAACAGAAAGATCTCTAGTAAAGTTCCATGTATTTAGAAATAAACATTCGAAATAACTCATGAGTTAGAGACAAAATCAAAAGAGAAATAGACAGTGTTTTTAACTGAATCAAAATAAAAGCATGATGTATCAAAATCTGTGGGATGCAACTAATGCAGTACTTATGGGAAAATTTATAGCACTTAATATTTGTATTAGAAAAAGAAGAAAATACATGACCTCAGTTTCTATGCTAAGAAACTAGGGGAAACAAGAGCAAATGAAATGCAAAGTAAGCAGAAGAAAGAAGAGAAGAAGGAGGAAGAGGAGGGGGTGGGAAGAGAAAAGACAGTGGAAATACAATAGAGGAAGAGGGTGAGAGAATCAATGAAGCCAACACAGGTTCTCTGTGTAACCACCAAAACTGACAAACTTCCAGTCAGATTTACCAGGAAAAAAAAAAAGAGAAGATACAGATTAACAACGTTAGGAATGAGAAGAGAGACAGCAGTACAGATTCTAAAGATATTATAAAGACAGTAAGGAAAAATATTGTGATTAACTTTACGTCAATAAATTTGACAACAGATGAAATGGATAAATTTCTTGAAAAACACAAAATACTAAAGCTTACTCAAGAAGCGATCATGTGAATAGGACCGTATCTATTACAGAAATTGGATTTTAATGTTTAAAACATTCCCACAAAGAAAACTACAAGCCCAGGTGGCTTCCTTAGTGAATTCTGCCAAAAATTTAAAGAAGCAGTAACACTAATTCTACACATCCTTTCAGAAAGTTGAGGGGGAGGGAACACTTCCCAACTCACTGTATAAGGTCAGTTTTTCTCTGACACTAAAATCAGACAAAGACAACCCAAGAAAAGAAAACTACAGGTAATTTCTCCCATGAACACACATGGAAAAAATTTTAACAAAATTATAGCAAATTGAACCCAACAATATGTAAAGAGGAAAATATTATGATCAAGTGGGGTTTATTGATGGAATATAAGGTTGTTATAATACTCCCAAATCAGTCAAAGTCATTCATATTATCAGACTGAAAAAAAATGTAACCATCTATCTTAGTAGATGCCGGAAAAAAAATTCGATAAAATTAAATATCTGTTCTCCATAAAAAACTTCCAGAAAATTAGCAATAGAATGGACATTTCTCAACCAGGTAAAGAGCATCTATGAAAAACCTACATCCAACGTCATACTACAGAGTAAAGGACTGAATTATTTCTCCTGAACATTAGGAGAAAAGTCAGAATGTCTGTTCTCACCACTGCTACTCAGCATTTTACTGGAGGTTCTAATCAGCGCAATGAGGGAAGACAAACATAAAAGCATCTACACTGGAAAGGAAGAAGTAAAATTGTTTCTGTTTATAGACAATATGATTGTCAATGTTGTATATTCATCGCAGCTTTGCTATAGTAAAAACTGGAAACAACCTAAATGTGACAGGTGAAAAGACAAACAGATTGTAACGTAGCGATATAATGCAACATCACTTAGCAATACGGAAGAACGAAGTATCAATACCTGCCACAACATTAATTCATCCCAAATGAATTATTCTGAGTAAAAGGAGGTAGATAAAAGAATACACATTGTATGACTCCATTTATATGAAATTCTAGAAAATAAATGTAATCTTTAGTGACAGAAAACGTGTCACTGTTTTCTTCCGGGGGCAGTGTTGCAGAGGGGCAGTAGTATGGGATGGATTGCAAAGGAAAACTTTTGGGTTTGATGAATATCTTCATTATCTTCAACATAGTGATGATATTATGAGTGTATATGTGTCCAAACTGTACTCTTACAAAAAGCAATTTTTTAACATCTTTCATACCTAAATAGTTTTTAAAAGAAAACTTGTGATTATCACACATAATATTGTGTGATATTGTTTCTTTTTTTTTTTTTGCACTCTTTTTTAAGCAAAACTTTTCAAAAAGTTGTTTTACTTGCTGTCTCCATTTCCTCAACATCTATGCTCTTGTCAATATACCACAATCAAGATTTGGTCCCCAACACTTCAGAGGAAATCCTTCCTGTCACGATCATCAGTGGCTTACGTCATACCCAAACCAATGATCAATTCTCAGGCACCATCTTTCTCAAAGTGCCAGGAATATTTGACATCATCTTTCTCTTATTTTGACTTTCAAGGTATCCTCTTCTCCTGGTTTTCTTCCTATTTCCTTGACTGCCTTAGGTCTTTAATCTCTTCCCAAACTCTACATGTTAGAGAGCCCTGCGGCTCAGCTCGCAGACGTGCTTTCTTTATCTACACTCATTTCCTATGTGATTTTATCATTGCTTTTATCATGGCAGAAAATATTATCTGCTCACCAGTGACTCACTAATATGTTTAAAACATTGACGATTATAGGAATGGTATGATGAATGGCCAAGAGGCTCACTAACCAGACAAGGCTGGACACCTCAAGAGGAGCAAAGACAGTTTAAAAGCTAAACATTTGAATGTGCGGTACAGATGCCAGGTGCTGCCAGAGAGGCTCCCAGACTGTGCTTTCCAGTGTGTTCAAGACACTGTCTGCACTGCTTGTGTGCATCGCTGTCCTCAGCGCTGGTAGTAATTTTATGTAAAATGCATTCAATTTCTATAAAACTACTTAGCATTGATTTTGCATCTGAAGAGTTTCAGAAACATCAATGTTCCAAAAATAAACGGTATCATGATTCTGTTAGGGCTCAGGCAAAGTCTCCAGGCTTTGCTGTTCTTCGCCATTATTTTTTGGAAATTAAATCTTCCTGCTATTGAAACCAAATACCTCTGAGCAGGTCACAGCTTGCCCTCATCAGGGTGGGCAGCAGCCCCTGTTTTCCTTCCCTATAGCCAAGATAAGGTGAGGCCAGTCAAGCTCGGGGGATGACCTCAGCATACAGTCTCCTTGGGGAACGGGGAGATCTTTGTACCCCGCACCTGACCCTCACCTGGAGAAGGAGAACCTAAATCACTACGACAGGCTCCAGCTTGTCTTCCCAGAGCAGTCCTTTCAAAGGAGGGTGACAGGATCGTTGGTGTTAGGAAGTGGACAGAGCAGTTTTTATTTTTTTAACCAATGTGAATCCATTTTCCGCTTCAGATATCAATTCCTATTCATGACTCCTTAGTTTGGAAAGGGCATTGTTACTTTGCAAATCCAGCTTTTCAATAGCAGCAACAGTCATTTGCCTCCAAATTTAAGTATGGAGGAAACACATTTGCAAAGCATCCTCTTCCTTTTAACTGCTTCTGCTATGTCCCGGTGATTCGACTGACTCACAAACAGTTAGACGAGTCATTCGAAGGGCTGATTTATCTGACAGAGGTATCCCCTGAATATTTTTTTTCTCAGTTCTGTCAATGATCCTATTTCCGTGTTTTATCTTTTTACAACCAATTCTCTCAACATGGATTTCCTCTTTAATACTCAATTATCTTAACCTACTGGTAAATTACCCAGTCAAACCAAAACATCAGTTGCAGTAATCAAAAGGACAGAGGGCTCCTCACGTCGTGTTTATGACGCACATGTCTCTGACTCACAGATGGATGTACTGTGTTGTGTGTCACCTCAATAATGTGGCATTAGTTGGACAAATAAAAACCACTACCTCACGCAGTCTTGCTGAGTTTCTTGCCTGTTTCCTTCTCGATGTTTTACATGAGTCACTTCTTCAATATTCTTCAACATGTTTTTTTTTTTTTTAAATTTGATTCTATTCCATTCTACCCTAGACAAGGAAGCCATAATGCTCTTTCCATTTTCCATGCAGGTTTTACAACTTAGGAACAATTTTAATGTAGAATTGAGAGATGCTTAAGGTCATCTATTTTTTTAAAAATATAAGCAGCAGGAACTTTCTTTCTTAATAGGAAAACTGAGCTTGGGAATGGTTGATTTTTGGCTTTGTCTGTTTATAGGCTAACAGTTTTTCTGATGCACAAACTGTAAATCTCATTGTTATCTTGGGGAAAATATGACAGAAAAGGGCCAAAAACTCTCAACCATCCCTTAGTAACTCCTGAGGTAGGATTATCCTGTCTGCTTGGTACTCAAGGCACTTTTCAAACTTCTCCTCTCTTTTTTCTTTTAAAAAATTGCAGCACAAAATTTGCAGTGTAATTTAACCCTCCTGTGCCAGAAGCCCTGCTACGTCACTGCTGCAGACAGAAGCACATTTCCACTCATCCATCTGGTAGTCAAGGTCCTAATGGTGTGACCTGAACCTGACCTTCTAAGCTAGGGTGGCTCATCTATGCTCCAGCCAAGCTGAATTATGCCTGCTCCCAGAGCTGTATTTATTCTCTTTTGCTTATGCTCTTCCTACGTCCTAGACTATCCTTCCATCTAGAATAAGCTTTCTGACATTTCCACAAATCCAGATCCAAGTTTGAGCAAGGGACTAGGTAGGGGGGATGGAAAGCCCAAGAATTTGGGAGAATTCAGTAACTCCAACTGTGGGAATGACTGCCTAGACACTGGTAAGCTTCCCGGTGTCGTCAGCCCCATTAAGAAACACTCAGAGTGACTCAGGGGGTCCCCTATATAGTGGGAAATGATTGCCCTGGGAAAGCTTGACTTGAAGCAGTTTAATGTAATGGATCACAAAGAGGCTTTGGAAGGAGACAGACCTGGCTCTGAACAGCAGCTATTTGCTAACTAAAGGGCCTTGGATCTAACCTTTCTGAGCCTTAGTTTCCTCATGTGTAAAATCGTGACAGAAGAGAAAACTAAAGACTTGCCCTAAGGATGAAGTTGAACAATACATGTAAATATGTAGATGTTCAGTTATACAGTTGGCTAGCAATGCCAGCACAGGATATATGCAGAATGGAAATGGCAGGATAGTTCATTCAGACAAAGGGCAAGAAATTTTGCCATCCCCTGCCCCAAGTCCTGAAAGATAATGCCCCAAGATCTGCACAGCAAACCCAAACGTCTTCTTGTGGCCTTAGAAGCTTTTGGAGTGTGGTGTAGGAATTCAGCGAAGACTTGAGAACCCCTAGGTCTGTGAAGGCATGGGAGCATCCTAGTACCAGAGGCTCTGGGAGGATGGCCCAAAGCCAGGAGGCTGAACAGAGTCTTGGAAGATAAGCAGCCTGGGAAGAACCAGACTGTGTGTGGCAGCCATGGACTGGCTGCTCCAGGGGCTCACACCATCTCTGTCTCCTCCTCTGCTTTGAGGCTGAGAGTGTCCAAGTGACGTTGTTTTGGCCAATGAGATGTAGATGGAAGTCTCTGGGAAAGGTGTTCCTTCCCAAATCTTAGGTCAGATACAGGAAAAACTGCCATTTTTATAGGTTAAAAAGTAGTTGAAAGTCACCAATTTCAGATGTTCAACCTATAGAAGACAAACTTACTCCCTAGGAGAGCTCTTTATCTTTAGCTTTTCACTCTTTCCTTTCCTTTTTTTTTTTCTCCCCCTGCCTGGAACAGGGAACTCAATGTACAATCAGTAGCAATCATGGCTTTGAGGATAAGCACCAAGGTGGCAGAAAAAGAAGGTAAAAGGATCCTGAATCTCAGGACACACTGAGCAATGGAGGGGCCTGGACCACTCACCCCTGACATTCCTGATGCACGAGACAAACAGTCCTCGCTGTTTAGCCCCTGCAGTAGGGGCTGGGTCTGCAGCTGGAAACACCCCTAGCTGATGGCATGGTGCCGAGTCAGAAGGCGAAGGACCAGTGGACCTTAACTGGGCCAAAGAACTGACCCCAGAGAAACGGGCTTCAGGGAGTAGAGTAACCTCTCTGGGTGATCGAAACATTGCAAGTAGAAACAGAACTTGTGTGGTCTTTGGAGGCAACGTAGTATGATCCGTTTCCCGGAAAAAAAAAAAGATGGGAAGGAAAGGGAGGGGAAGGCAGAGGAGGAGAGGGGAGGGAAATGAAGGGAACAGAGGAGAAAGAAAGCAGTGCTAGGAGAGCTGCAGTTTAAACTATCTGGTCAGGTTAGCAAAGCAAGTATCTCAGGGAATATTTGGCTGAGGAAACAGGAAGTCAAAAGACCCCAAGGCAAAAATATCCCTGGAAATTTTTTGTTTTTGAAATAGAGTTGCTGTACAATATTATGAAAGTTGCAGGTGAACAATATAGTGCTTCATAATTTTTAAAGGTTATACTCAGTTTATAGTCACAAAATACTGGCTCTATTCCCTGTGTTGCACAATGTATCTCTGTAGCTTATTTTATACCTAATTGTTTGTAGCGCTGACTCCCTGCCCCTATGTTGACCTCAAGTCCTCCCTCCCCTCCCCACGCTGGGAACCACTAGTTGGTGCTCTGCGTCATTCAGTCCGCTTCATTTTTGTTCTATTCACTAGTTTGTTGCATTTTTTAGATTCCACATATAAGTGATATCATACAGTACTTGTCTTTCTCTGTCTGACTTATTTCACTTAACGCATTTGAATGACAGCAAATAGGCCAGTGTGACTGGAGCAAAGTGAGCGAGGGGGAGAGCAGGAGGAGATGAGGGTGGGGGCATTCATATAAGGCTGTCCTAAAGCACGTGTGGGAGAGCCAGGAGCCAGTGGTGTCTGCATGGTTTTATACCTGAATTAGAAGGCCTGAGATGTCATCACCTGAGATGAGGAAGACAGTGGAAAGAGCCAGTTCTGGGACTGGGGGTGAAGACCGGATCACGTTAACTTGCAGATGACAAACATCAACGAAAAGACGTCAAGGAGGCAGCTGGGTATAAGTGGAGAGATACCCACTTCATGTTCATGTGAACGTTTCCCAGATTCATAGGTCAGGAGTAGTCTGTGTAGGTATGCTCTTTTTTTTTCTTTTTTTGGAAACGTAAAAGATAAACTCGTATTTGCATCTATCTCTTCTCAGTCTCCTTACAGTGATATTTAGCTGATAGGGTTTATGTGAGAGTTTGGTGAGGATTTAAGTGAAATAATGTATACACAGGGCATCACAGAACAGATGTTAAAATACAAAATACCTAACATACATTGTGTACTTACATTTTTCTAGGAATTTTGTTAAGCACCATGCCTAAATTAATATACTCAATCTTTCCAGTCAATTGATGGGGTAAATAATATTTTAAGCTCATTGTATATATGAGGATACTGAAGTCTAGACAACTTAAGAACATTGCCCAAGGTCACAGAGCTGTTAAACAGCAGAACCTGGATTCATACAAAGAATCAATGTTCTAAAGCTACACACTATACCAGAGTAAAACTCAGAAGCCCTTAGGGGTAATGTGTATTTATGCAATGATTCCTATATCCAACACTTACTCAAAATTTACACACAGGTGTCTAACGGGCATCATTGACTCCACATGGCCAAAACAGAATCCTTTATTTTTTCAACTAACTCTGTTCCTCTGTTCAGTCCTTCAGTTTCCCATATCAATTAATGGCATTGTCATCTGCCCACTTGCTTTAAGCCAAAAAGCCAGGAATTAGCCTTGATCTCTCTTTTCCTCATCTGGTGCATCCAACTCATCAGCAAGGCCCAGTAGCTCTATTTCCAGTATTTATCCCGTATTTGTATATTCTGTTCATACTTACATTTCCAACTGTGATTTCAAGCTACCGTTACCTGTTATCTGGATTTTTTTTCAGTACTCACTGGTCTTCCTGCTTCCATTCTGGGCCCCTATAACCATTTTTACCCATAGTAACCAGAATAAACTTAAAAAAAAATATAAACCAGATCATGCTTTAAAATCTTTTATATCTGTCCATCACATTAAGAATAATATCTCACATCCTCACTCCAGCCTACAAAATTCTCCAGGATCTGCCCTCTGCTATCCTTCTGACCTCATTTTAAACTAGTGCCCCTCTTGCTCATTACATCTCAGTTGCACTGACCTTCCTTTTCCTTGAACAAACCAAACTCTCCCTGCTGCGGGGTCTTGCCCTTGCTGTTGGCTCTGCTTACCATCCTCTGTCCCTGGTTCTTCATATCATTGAGGCATCGGAGCAAATATCATCTCAGGAAGGACTTCCTGGTCTGCTCCATCTGTATTACCTCCTCCTCCCGCAAATACTCCGCCTCACATCACCTTGCTTTATTTCCTTATTATTCACTTATCATTATTTGAAATTTTCTTCTTGCTTCTTTTTTTACTCATTTTTATCGGTCCCTCCCCACCAGAATGCAGACCTTGCGAGATCTGAGACCTTGCCCTGTCTTGTGCCCTGCTACATCTGCAGGGCCTCGTACAGTGCCTGGCATGTAGAAGACCTTCAACAAAGAGCTGTTGAATAAAGTTGGTTGACTGTAAGGTAGTCGAGAGTAATTGCTGGGATCTTGGTGAACTGGATGCACACTCAGCTTAAAAGAATCTAAATTTAAATTTCTTTAAAAGATTTTGTTGGCCAAAACAAAAGATCTGTCAGAATTCCCAGCCCCTGCACTTCACCACTACACTCCTGACCCACCCTCAGCAATTCCACAAGGTTGAAGACCGGAAAACCTAGAGACAGAATGAAGCAATTTCAGTATGCAAATAAGCAACTGCTTCCCAGCAAAGTATTTTCTGTCTCAGATCCGTAGTGATTGCACCAACAGGAGAAACATCCAGCTACCTAGCCTTTCTTTAAACAATGAATGTGTTATTCCCTCCGAGGGGAGAATTTATTGATGGGAAATGTTACAAATCCATGAAAACAAATTTGTTTTCAAAGGAAAACATGGGACTGAAACCTCCATTCATCAGGAAAATGAAATAAAACCGGAGATTCAAAAAAACCATATGAATTTATGTAAGTCAAACAGGAGTGCTTTTAAAAAGATTTCATAGCCAGGTTAAGCATAAAATATACTTCCTCTGGTTGCTGGGCCCAAATATTCAGTTTATAATTTCTAGAACCCTAGTCTAGATGAATCCTGGCTGCAGCTGTGCATTAAGTCTTACTTCCAAGGTTATCAGGAGAAATGCCACGGGAGCTGGTGCACCCACATCCAAGGAGGGATGGGCACTCTTCACTTAATCCAGCTCACACCCACTGATGAGTGTAAAAGGATTCCTGTTGCTCAGATCTCCCGTTATAAAGTGTGGCGGTGAAAAATGTTTGTGCTAACATGAAGGCTGCAGTAGGTCTTAGAAGTAATATGCACTGAGTTGAGTAAGAGGAGGATTGATCATGTGCTATAGGTTCTGGAGAACACGGGAAAACACTGACGATGTGGTTTCCATCTGAAAGCAGTAGACGACAGCCTGACTGAACTGGGCTGAGGTGAGAATGAGAGGTGAGGAGATAAAGACAACTTTTTTAAGAGTTTTGCTGTGAAGGGGAGGGCAGATGTGGGAGAGTGACTGGACAGGGTTGTGGAGACCATTCTGCCTCTTTAACGCCATGCTTGAATGCTTGAGAGGGGGAAAATGATGACAGGCGCAAGATGCGGGTGCAAAGTCCTGGAGAAGACAAGCGGGATATCAGGTCTAGTCTACAGTGGAGAGGCTGGACTGGGTTCATGGATTGTGTCCAAAGAAAGGGCAGAAGGCATCACTAGATTTGGGGACAGTTAAATAAATTAGCTCTCCTGGGTTTCTTCTGTTTTCTCTGTAAGAGTGAGATAGATGAACATGGTCCTGTAGGTTGCAGGACAGATGAGATGGTGTGAAACAGTTGTCTTAGAGACCTGGAGGGTGAACTGACCTGAAACACACAGGAAAATGGCTGAGTAATGCAGACAGCTCATCTGAGACTCGCGGGGTCCTTAATTTAGAATGAGCCCAGGAGCACGGCTGAGTATTACTCTCCAGGCATGTTCAGCTGCTCTTTCTGGTGCTCATGCTGAGGAGGCATAGTTGGTCTAACCAGTTTTGAGATGTTGCCTGTGAGTATGGTGGGCAGCTAAGGATGCTTATAAAAGAGTGATTTTAATGATAAACTCTGAAGTCTAAGCTGGGTACAGAAAGAAATGAGGGATGTGTGTGTGTGTGGGGGGTTGAGGGCAGTAAGGGACAGTGGAAAGGTGGTAGGGTCAACGAACTGGGGGTTGTCATGGGGTACAAGCCGAAGCAGCAGGGAACAGAGAGACGAGGTGGAAAGATGGAAAGTAGGAGTGTGACAGCAAAATTCTGGAGTTGATTCAGTTATTGACAACTAAAGGGTCTAGGATAAACATGGGAGAGAAGATGGCTTAGTTGGTGTGAAGGAAAAGATTATTCAAAGTGATAGCAAGTAACTGTGAAACTAGAGTGCTGAATGGGTTACATACATGGATGTGGAAGTGACTGCAAACGATGACGAAATCTGTAATGGAGAGAAAGAATGAGTCAGATGCTACAATATGCAGTGAGTTAGCAGTGACCCAGAGATCGGTGGATGACTAGACGCAGGAGGACTAGTGAGTGATACAGTCTGACGGCATGCACTTCGAAGGGGCCAGGCTTTCAAGAGAGAAGGGAAATAAGATGGTCCCTAAGCAGCAATGAAAAGTAAGGAGGACGCCTCTTCTACCTCTGGGCCCTACGGTGCACAGGATATGGGAGAAAGGAAAAGGCAGCTACCTCTTGAGGGCACTGCGAGGGTAGCTCAGCGCCCAAGGGAGGGCTAGGTGACAGACTAAGGAAAGGGAACAATGGTCTAACAGACCGAGCATGTGGGAAATCTTGATGATTCCCAGACCAAGAGTTCCAGCAGCATGGTGGGAAAGGTTAGGGGAGATTACTTTACAGGGGATGGGCTGTGTCAGGTCATCCAGGGCTGAATATCAGGGTGATTATGGGAGGTTTAGACTTTCAATGGTAACAGAGGAAAACAGGAGCTAAGAACTATGAGAGAAATGGTGATGGAGGGTGAGAAGGTCAGAGGGAGGAGAGAGAAGATTTTGCAACTGAAGTTCCTCAAGGATCTTATCTGTTTGACTATCAAAGCAGCACAGATTAGGAGAGACAGAGGGAAGAACAGACTGTCACTTAATTGCTATATGACTTGGGAGAATTTATATATTTAATTTTAAATGACATAATCTATAAACTGGTTTTAATACAGCATACTTCATAGCATTGCTACTAAGATTAATCTTTGATTAATATGTTTGGCTTTTTTATGAAAAACAGAATACACTGGATTCTTTTTTTTTTAAGTGGAGGTACTGATGATTGAACCCAGGACGTTGTACATGCCAAGCATCCACGCTACCACTGAGCTACACTCACCCCACTAAGTACACTGGATTTATTGTTTGGTTTCCAAGCATTCATTTCCATTCTTAACAATATCTCAGTTTACCCTTAAGCTATTTGATCTTTCCCACTAGATAAAGTCAGTTGACAGAACTATCAGAGGACCTGCATAAGCCAAGCCAGGAGCCTGCTTGTGATCCTGATCCCAGCCAGACAAGATGCCGCATCTTTGGAATTTAAATCTCAGCTAAAGGGACAAAGAAGCAAAATGGCTATAGAGTTCCTCTTCATCCTGGCGGGGTGGTCTTTGTCGGATGGTTCTGTGTGGGAGGCCTCTCTCGGGGGCCCTGCTTCTTTCCTCCAGGGCTGCCTTTGTTTTTGTATTTTCAGCGCTGGCTCTCCAAGCTTTCAACAAGTGTAGGAGATCCCAGTATCTTTTCAGTAAATTCCCATTCAAGTTAGTCAAAACCAATGTCTATTGTAAGAAACCAAAGAACCCTGATATATGAATACCAACTACTCATAGCAGTAAAGGCAATTCATCCGTTTGCCAGTTTCGACTGAAATAGCCAAGGCTTAATCGGAAAAAGAAATGAAGAGATCAAGTTCATATCACTAACCTTGGAGCCCTGGCAACATTTTCAACTTATTCTCCTTCAAAGTGCTATCAATCCCAATCGACGTCATTACCCACCTCCAGAAGGCTCTCGGCAACAATTTTAAGACACCTTTCTAAAGCTGTAAATTGGCCAAACTGGTCCCAGGAAATCCAAGTCTGTGCTATTGAGAACTAGCAGCCCAGGGAAAGGCAGTTGAAGAATGTGAGTAGGGAAGGAGAAATCACAGATAAAAGATAAACTAGCCACCAAAAAAAGCCATGACTCAAAAAAGTGAGCATCCATTCTAATTTATAATGCAAAAGGCTCCTCCGTCCTCATCCATCTTAGCCTGCAAGCTTAGCCCACGAAGCTTCTTTGCAATTTCAATAATCAGTTGTGATAACTAATATCCACTTTAAAAGCCCCTCAGCTCCGTCCTGCATTAAGAGGATGCCGATGTGCCAGGCTCCTGAATGTCTCCCACTTTATTCCTTGGAACTTAAGGAGAGACAACTTGGAAACCGTAAAATGTTTTCTCTCTCTAATGGATAGGAGGTGAGGCTAAGGGAAAAGTACCTGAACAGAGAAGGACTGAAAATGAATCTAAGTTACAATGTTTTGAAACAGAAGGGGATCAAAGAGCATTCTTGCTAGCAGCTGCTCTGCTCTGCTCTTCTCTTTCTCTGGTAAGTAAAATAAATGTCCAACCTTGTGAGCTTTTTCACTGCTCAGTCTCAGACCACTTCTAAGCTCCAGACATTTCCTGAACTGCCTGCTTCCTCCCTTCCACCTCGTTTTATCCTGTCACGAAGAGCTTTTATCATCTCTTGTGAATTTTCCTCCCCACAGTGGCGTGGAGGACGTAGCTTCCTCAGCCCACAATTCCATGTTGCCGTGGAAGGTAAGTCGGCGGCGGGCCTGTCTAGTTTTAAGGGTTTTGATGCTAATCATGATAGGGAAAACTATCAAGGAATCACAAAAATAACAAACTAGAGAAATTATAAAGGTTTCCAGAATTGTGCAAAGTCTGTAGTCTCTGGTTGTGTGGTCAGGACACTCAAGGTGGCTGCTCTCCTGCTCTCTGCACACCCTCTGCTCAGCGAGCACCTGCTTCACCTACACCCAACTCACCTGACTGACCTTCCTACGTACGTGCCCCAAGCCCCAGCTAGTGATTCTCTTGTCAAAGGGGCGGTGAGGGGTGAGCCCCTCTGCTGGTTCCCCTGGTAACAATGAGCCAATCTGACGTCAATTCCCCCTATAGCTGCTAACCTCCCCCTGCCCCCTGGAGAGAAGACTGTCACCATGTCCTGCCCTCTGCCCCCTGCACGTGATGGGCAGTCACTTCAGGATCTTGCTTCAGACATGTAAGCTCCCCCATCCGTTAAACCGCTGATATCTCTGTCACTAACTCTGGGCTCTTTCTCCTGTCCTGAAGCTGGGCGAATTCAGGTCTCGTAGGCTTGCGAGGCGCAGCCCAACACAGGTCTTTGATTTCTAATTCCCTTGCAGTCCTGGTGACTGGAAGTCCTACTGCACCCTTGCTCTCTGATTTTGCCCTTGAGGATGAGATCCATCTCTGTCCCTACCCTTTGTCTAATCCTGCCTCTGCAAGGTCACACAGAATCCTTCCTCAGTAACAGTCTTCTTGCCAGTGCTTGATCTGAAGGTTTCAACCATTATTTTTGAGAGCATAATTTTTGGCAAGTGGAAATGAGACCATTAAGGAGTTTTATTTGGATAATTTGATCTCTGTATTGCAATGCCAGATGAAGTAACATTTCTTCAAATGTCATTCCCCAACCCAGATCATTAAAACAGCTTTCAGCCTAAAAATGGGGTGTAGAAGCCAAAGGTAAACCAGGGAAAAGGGAAGAGCTAATATTGTGCTTCGTGAATTTCCTTGGATTTCAATATTCCCCATTGAAAGCAGCTCTTTTGCCCCTTTCCTGTTCACCCATTTCTGACCTAAGAAAACCTAATTATAGGGATGAGATCAATAAGCAATTGAAACTAACTCCTGACTACGTGCTCCTGAATGCACACCATAACTTGCCTCATCTGATTCTTTTCCTAGATAAAAAGAAGAATGAAGAATTAAGCAGTTAAAGAATGATTAGTTCTCTACCCTGAACAGTCCCCTTAGCAATCCTGCAGGCAGATCATGGGGGCAAGATAACATCTGAAGAGAGAGTCAGCCAGTCTGCATGCAATTGGAGAAGGATGCAGAATCCACCCTCCTGCCTTGATGGTTCACTGAGATTCTTTCCCCCATTTTTCCCTTTAAAAACTGTCACGGCTGAGCAGAATCTTTGGAATTAATCTCTGGACACAAATCCACCATCTCTCCACATTGCCAGCTTTTCTGATTAAAGTACCTTTCCTTTCTACTGATACCTGCCTCTCGAATTATTGGCTTTTGAGCAGTGAGCAGCCAAACCTGAGTTCGGTAACACCATGGCTTGGTCTTCAACACCATAGGCAGAATAGAGACAGCACACTTTGTGGCCACAATTGAAGCCACAACTTAGGAAAATGCTATACACGTGAAGTGATTTGTGTCAACTATAAAAGCTCTCTCTGTGATGGTTTATTAATTAGTTTCAACCTGAGAAACTTCTATGGCAGCAAGTAAGAGTAATTGATCCATAATAGTAGCCAATAGAATTTGATAAGAAACATGCCACTTACATTACATGGATATATTACACGTCCACTGGACCTGTGACCCACCCCTGCCGTTGTGCGGCCCTTGCCACTGGACCATATTCCAGGGGAAACCATATTAGAAGAAAAATCTTCCAGTGACTTATCCTTTCCTGAGCCTGTACATAACGAAGTTCTCCACTTGGAAGAACGAGACTCCTATAGCTTAGCAGCCCCTAAGTGAGAGGCAGTTTGACTTTACTTACTCAATCTGACAAAACAAGAATGATGATGCTATCAAATGCTGTTGGCAGAAATGCAACAAGTTAGTAAATGCAATGAGCGCATGATTTTTCTATGAGAAAAGCATAACTGAACCCCACAGCTAAAACCCAATGAAACAGATTCTTTAAAGATGGCGACTGCTATTTTTATAACTCCATGTGACCAATCAACCAAAATGTCTTTAATTCTATCAAATGCCAGGCCCGATGCAAGATGTTAAGAGTGCTAAGACGAAGAAACAGCGTCTCTGCTTGCAAGAATGTCACAGTTGAGTGGTGGCATGAGATATGCACAAGGGTCTGCAGAAGAGTGCCTCTGAGATCACAGCACTTCTGAAGGATAGGGAAGAGGCCCCACAGGGGTCACGGAAACGTTAAAATTTGTTGGGCTAGAGGCAGGGCGGTGAACACTGATATTTAAAAGGATTGATTCTCTAGGAGAAGCATAACATTTTAGCAAATGAAAATGAGACCATTAAGGAGAAAAACAAGTAATCACTCAGCCGGAAGTGTGGCCAGTGAGTCATCTCCCTAACTCCCTCCTCTGCACTTTCCAGGCAGTTGAGAAAGAGAGAGGCCAGTAAATTCCCATCCTAATGACTCTGTCCTTGGACTTCACGAGGACATTCTCTCTCTTTTTGCAGCTGACATCTCACCAGACCCTGACTGGGAGGATCTTAGCTTCTGTCTAGTCCTCCATCTGACAGTTAGGAGCTACCGTTTTGGTTAGGGACTGGGTCTTCCTGCATTTCCTGTGCACCAGATAGTAATATCATTATCTGTGTGTTTGCACCCAACAGCCTCACAGACGTGTTCCGTGGGTTATTACCAGGACACTGCTGCTTCCCCAAGTGTTCTTCCTGCCTTTAATTTCTCTCCCATCCATCCATCTGACATAATGTTGTCGGCTTTATCTCTCTGGTATCAATTTCTAACTAAGCCGCCACTCCCTTCCTCAACATCCTTCAGTGTCTGAACAACTAGATGGAAACAAATTGGACAACCTAGAAGAAATGGATACGTTTCTGGAAACATACAGTCCACCCCGACTGAATCAAGAAGAAATAGACCACTTGAATAGACCAGTCACTAGAAATGAGCTAAAGTCAGCAATAAAAAACCTCCTTACAAACACAAGTCCAGGACCAGATAGCTTCACTGGGGAGTTCTACCAAACACACCAAGAAGAACTCATACCAATCCTTCTCAAACTCTTCCAAAAGACTGAAAAGGAGGGAATGCTCCTAAACTCATCCTACGAAGCCACCAAAATTTGGTTTTGATACCAAAACCAGACAAAGACACTACAAAAAAAAAAAAAAATCCTTTAATGTCTTCTCATTGCCTATCAAAATCCTCACTAGCTAATAAAAGTTCTCAGTGATTCGGCCTCAAATTATTTTTCTAGCCATGCTGGCGTTTGTTGTTGTTGTTGTTGTTGTTGTTTTGTTTGTTTTGTTTTTGTCTTTCCTTCTCAATCCTTAACCAGCAACTACACAGAATTTCTCCAATCCCATGTGTACAATTCAGTTTCCCACTTCTGGATTTTGCCTATTACTCTATTGCTTGGAAATCATTTTTTCTCTCCCACCCTTGAAATCCCAGCCACCATCCAAGGCTCTTTTCAAATGCTGCCTCCAGAAAATTTTCTCATGATACCTAAAATATACTCTATAAATTGTATGCATAATAGCCTCCGAATTAATTTGAGATAGTCAATAAACATCTACTATGTACACAGTGCTATTATGACACTTAGGATTTAAATAGTTTCCCCTAAAAAAAATCTACAGTTTAATAGGAAGGGGGACTATAAACAGTTAACAACATCAATTTATTCAGCAATGGCTGCTCCCGCGAGATTTCAGGCACACACAAAACTATTTTTTGGAAGTTTAAATGCAATTTCCGCCCCCCCTTTT
Organism: Camelus bactrianus; assembly: GCF_048773025.1. NCBI lineage: Eukaryota > Metazoa > Chordata > Mammalia > Artiodactyla > Camelidae > Camelus > Camelus bactrianus. The sequence goes on from NC_133551.1 coordinate 30,209,539, forward strand.
TTTTTTCTTATCTGGGTCTCAGTTGAAGAAATATACACTATTTTCTGTCTAGAATTGGAAACACTTATACTCATCAATTTTATAGCCTCATCATTGGTTGCGTTTTGGGGAAACAAAATACCACTACAGTTTGAGGATGAGTGTAATTTAGACACAAGAAGAGGAAGAAAATAGAATCATAGAGGACAGCCTCTTATAAATTTAGGCCTGGAAAAATTCAGTGATTTCACAAATGAGCTGAAGCCTGCTAACTGGAGGAATTATAAACATCCTCGTCTTCCTTATCTTCTAGAAATTATACCTAGTGTGCTGTCATTAATTGCTAGTGGGAACATGACCAGAGTCTCTCTCCCTGCTCTCGTGTTTACACAGAATAGGGAGGTCAGTTACAGACCCACACGCTGTCAGAGTTGGATTGGTTCTCAGAAACCAGGAGGGACCCAGTGGTTGTCAACTTGCACTCTATGGAGACCTTTGAGGGTGAACCCAGGTGGAGTCAGAATCCAGGAAAATATGTACCAGGATTCCAAGAGTCTGCTCTCCAGGTTTCATCCAGAGAACTTCAATTTCATGAATTTTGTTTAAGTTTCTAAGTAGGATCTTACTTTTTAAAAAAGGTTCCTGTAGTTAAAACAGTAAGTTTGAACCCACTAAACTAGGTCACTTCTTTTCTTTTCCAGTGAAAAAACCTGAGGCTCAGAGAGTTAACAGGACTTACTTAAGGTCACACAGAGGCTGTGACAGAGCAGTACTGTATAACTTAACGCACATTTCCTCACTTCAGAATACTCCCCAGTGGGGTCTAGAGAAGTAATTAATGGATGGACGAGTGGATGGGTGGGTGGATACATGGATGCATGGATGGATGGCTAAGTGATTGAGTGTATAAATGCACGTGTGTTAGGATTTGATCCAGTTTCATCCATGTTAGAGTGCATTCATTTCCCAGTGCCTGAAAAGAATGGATTGGACATCAGAAGTCTTGGATGCAAATTTCAGTTCTGCCATTTACTGCTATGAGAACTTGGGAAAGTTTATCCCCTCTCAGCTACAGTTTTTTTTTTTTTTTTCATCTCTAAAATGTAGTTAGTAATATATTCCCGTTGTGGCTACAGTAAGGAGGAAATGACATATTGTTCAGAAGATCCCAGGTGCAGTTCCAGTGCCAGGAATGTTAGTAGATAAATAATAATTGTGTGACAAAACCCAGGCCTCGACAGAGAAATAAGAATTTTCCCTATAAAATCTTTTAATAAGAAAGGCAAAACTAATAAAAATAATTAAACCAAGCCATATAAATATCCCAAATAGCCAGGTTGATTATTCCCCACTTGCTTCTCTCTACCCCTACCCTCCATCCTTTCTCCACCCTTCTCTGTGATTTATGGGGTTGCCCCCAGGCTCCCTTGCCTTCTGACTTCTGGTTGAGTTCAGCCAATGGGAGGCACTAAATGGAGACAGGGAGGAGAAGAAAGACATTTCTTCTCCTGCTCTCTCGTGCCTGGCACTGCCGCTCTGATGGTGGCTGCATACTGCACTGTGCTAACCCTGTTTCCCCTGCCAGCTCCTTCAGAACTAGCCCGAGCAGCGACTCCCCACTCTTGCCAGTCCTTAGGCACCTCAGCATCCCTCATGGGTTCCTTTAACTGTCTATGCTTTTGTACATAAACCTTTATCAAATTTCACTTATAATCCTAGATGGACCTGCTTTATATTTCTTGCCAAGACCATGACTGCTACACTGCTGGGGTAAACAGTCAATGATGAAACGTAATAGCCACACATGGTCTTCAAAAATGACTGAGGTTGAACTGATCCAGTAGATTCAACGTGGGCACCAATGGCACACGTGGGCAGGGGCCTAGAGAGGGTAAACTGAGACCTCTACAACCACTGCTTTCCTCCTCTTATCCTTAGTGAACTGCCTGCCTTTTCTTTCTTTTTTTAAATTTTACTTCTGACTGAAATATAGTTGATACACAATGTTAGTTTCAGGTGTTACAGCCTGCCTTATTTTTCATGTTGAAAGAACGAACTTGGAGCAGATGAAGCAGGTAGGATGGCATAAGAAGAGAGTCATTTAAGTTCAAGACTTGACTCAATCTCAAGAGCAAGAGAATTTGTACCTGGGGCTGGATCTAGGGCCACGACTTGTCCTCAGCTCGTCTTGCTGTGTGTGGGGACTGAGGCCAAGCCTGGGACCACGCGGTCCAGAGAGTCACAGTCAAATCCAAAAAGAACTGGGCAAATTGATTATTGTGTTGCCTCCAAGATAAACTTCTTCTCTCAACAGCCTCCTCTTTCCTGCGGCTAAAATGAGTTGTTTCTGCATCCTTCTTCCTTTCTTCTCTTGCATACCATGGACTAACTAGCTGGGAAATGAACGTGTCAAAGTGTGTTCCCAGCTAATAGGTGACTATGCTTTATGACATTTTCAAGGATATCTTAAGGAAGCAGGCTTGTGGCCAAGTTGTCTTGCCTTCTCTAATAATAAGTATGCTTTTGTTAAAAGTAACATATTGTATTTAAAGACCAACTTGCTAGACGCCCTGGACTGAATCCATGAAAGTAATGCAGGAAATTCAGACATTTAGTCACATACTCATACTTGAATACTGTGATACCACTTTAAATAAAACTGGTATAACCCGTTTAGAACAAAATGCCAACTCTGTTGGGGATAAACTAAGAATGTTTTGTTTCGTTCTGTCTTGTAATTTTTTCTTCAAACATACTTTTGAAAATTCCCTTTGCTATGACCCTTGAATAACATCCTGGACAGACCCCATAGCTGTGCAAGCGGTTTTAGAAGTATAATTCATGCTACTTTAAAACTCCAATTTCATATCAAATGTTATGTTCTCCCTTTATTCATTGCTGGCTGGGAGTCTGGCCTGTACTCCTTCCCTCTTCCTCCTGGTCCAGCACCTTGTGAGGTGGCGCAGAGTCTGGCTCCGTGTCAACGCTTCACTTCTCTTGTCAAGGCCAAGTCCTCTAGGGTGAGAGGAGATGCTGGGACGAATACAGGAGGCAGAGATATTCTTAGGTAACTGGCCACTTATCGGTTCGTGAGAACTCTCCCCAGTCTGTCTCCTGCCCATGCTGTTGAGCTAGTCTCCAGATCAACAGGGTCTCTGGTTTTCCGGGGTCTGTCCAGCCTTGACCCAATCCTCTATCTCTGAAGACTCCTGCAGAGAGAAGCCATCATACTGTTTTTTGGACCCAAACATATGCCGTTATCCAGCTTCAGGTAGAGTTTCGTTTTACTTGACCAGCAGCAGCCTGGCCAGCTTACTGCCCCTGCCTCCTCTTGTTTCCATATTAACCTTCTTCATGTGGAGTCTAGAGCTACTGGAATGTTCTTCCTCTTTCCAGTAGAGCAGGGCTAGAAACCCAGCCCAGGGTTCTTTGCATTGTGATACCACTGGCTCTCTCATCTCCTAGTCCCAGGATTTTGTCCCACGTACCATGCTAGAAAAATCATGTTTTTCACAACTATCAAAACCTTTGACTCTAGAGTGAAAATATTTGCTGGGACTAGCTCAAACTCTAACCTTTCCATGGACGTGTTTCCTATGACCTGCAATCCACTGAAGGGGGATCTTTGAGACCTTTTTTCTGCATCTTTATATATGGCCTGTGCTGAGCTTCCCACCTCCTGGGCCCTGTCTACTTGTCAGAATACTCCATTGCCTTCTACTAAACTTCTCTCACCTGTCACGGCAGGCTTCTACCGCCTGTTACTAAAATGTCTAGACTTTCTGCTTTCATCCTTACCCACTGCTGTTCTCTTTCTAACCTCTATCCCACCCCAGTAACTGTTCTGTTCCAGGAGGTGTGCCTGATTCTCATTCCTACCCTCCCACTGTTACTCACCCCTTCTAGCCTGGCCATATGATGAGAGAGGACTACTTTCAACTTCATTTAGTTTGCATCAGGCTGCCCTAGCCAGTTGAGCCTGAATTTACCGTAATAAATTGTAGGTATTTACCCTAAATTTAAAGTAATGTCTTAATTTGTTGATGGAGTTTGGCACTACCCAGACCCAAGCTCGAATCCTGGTTGTGCTACGTGTGATAATCTTTCTGATTACAGAGCCTTGATCTGTAAAACTGAATGCTTAGATTAAGCAAGGCATCAGATCTAAGACAGCATTTCCATCAGATCTAAGGCACTACTGATTTCAAGGCAAGTTTTATGGAATATTAATATTTAAGAGAAATGTGTGTAGAACTGATGTGATAACATATGTACAACCCTTCAGCCCAGTCCCTCACCAAGGGTAAGTGCCCAGTAGGTCAGAATGCATTCCCCTTCCTCGTCCCTGTGATTTCCCTTTACTCCACTGTCTCCTGCTTTGAAAATCAATCACAGTTATGAAAAAACACCAGAAGGGAAAGTAGGGGATGAATAAAAGATCTGAGGAGACTTTTCATTTTTCTTTTTGCCTAAACAGAGGCTTTTTTTCCCACATAAAATCTAAATATAGTACTGATCCCAGAAGTACAGTTCCCCAATGGTTGTTCCACTTTTGGAGTTAGGGAACATGGGCCAGAAATAAAATTAAGTTTTTTACTTAAGAAAAAGATGTTGTTTAGCTTTCATTGTATTATCCCCAAGATCACAGTCTGTTTCTGGCCACAGGTATGTTCAGGGTGACGTTTCAATTTTTTAGAAATAATATTTTTGTACAGTAGGCATCCTCATGGCAAGCAGAAAGGGCTGTAAAGACACGCAGGACTAGATTATGGAGAGAGCTGGTCATCATAATTAGTTTAAACTTTTCTCCTGAATGGGGGAGCATGGAAAGATTTTAGCAGATAATCAGATCATCATATTTGTGTTTCCAAGGAAATCACTCAGGGCAGTGTGATGAAGAACTGAATGAACGCAAGCAGAGATGCTCTGATGTTACATTGGAGCCCAAAGCCACCAAGGTTCTTAAATTCCCAGCCACAGTAAATGCATGGAGGAGGAGCAATGGACCAAAAACAAATGAATGCAGGGAGGCCCAGACACACATGTGGTCCCCATCAAGCAGGAAGAAGGAGAAAACTGACTTTACTATATACAGTTGGTTATTGCTTATAAATTCAGGTTTCAGAGAGGAGGTCCTGGAAGGACAAGCAGCACAGACTATGTTAAGTCAGTTTGAAACCTATTATTCTGCAGTAATAATGTTTATAGTGCTAAGGTGAAGTTGCTGTGAAAACAGACATGCTTGGTGAAGGTGGTCAGAAGGTACAAACTTTCAGTTAGAAGATACAGAAATCCCGGGGACATAACACACAACATGATGACGACAGTTAGCACTGCTGTGCGATATAGCTGACAGTTACTGAGAGACTAGATCCTAAAAGTTCTCATCACAAGGGGAAAGACACTTCTGGTAACTGTATGAGATGATGGATGCTAACTAAACTTACGTACTAATCATTTTGTAACATATGTGAGCCAAGTTGGTATGCTGTACAGCTTAAACTTAAACAGCACTCTATGCAAATTAGATCTCATTTATTTACATATTTAAAACTGAAAGAAAAAATAAAACCAGAAATGCCTCAGGTATGTAGCAAGGATCTAGGGATTAAGACGGCCCATGGTACACCTGGATACCACGTCTGGGCACCAAGAATCCTATTTGCAGACTTAATAGGCATCTTAGGACACACATGGAAAGAGAGTTTTAGGACTGATGACTTCAGCTGTAAGGCCACACCTGGAAAGGAGTTCCCAGGGAGGGCAGCAAAATCTGAATGAGAAAAAAAGCCAAGGGATCTTGGTCCTTCCTTAGGACACTCATTTAAGTTCGGTGGACAAGGTTGTGCCACTGCAATGTATCTAGTTCAGTCTCAAGGAGCTTTCTACAGCCACCTCAGGAAGGAGATTTCCTTTAGAGAGTTTAATGATGGACAATGAGGGTGTCTCCAGGAACACAGGCTAATGAATTATGAGGCCTCTGGAGCCGAACTAGACGGGCAGAGCCAATTAAGGCCCTTCCTGATTTAACTGGAAAGAACCACAACAATATAAACCCATCTGGAAAATAAGGTTTGACTGAGCCACTGCCGAGAAAGAAGAACAAAGCTTCAGAGGCCTCCATAGACTTTGTTGTTGTTGTTGTTTGTGGGGGGAAGTAATTAGGTTTATTTACTTATTTATTTTTAATGGAGGTACTGGGGATTGAACCCAGGACCCCACGCATGCTAGGCATGTGCTCTACCACTGAGCTGTACACCCTGTCCCCCTCTGCAGACTCTGGAGGCCCTCTATACCATACTGCCTTGCTCTGCCGAGACTCACTGGCCGGGAGCCTTGAAGGCTTCGGGCTCGGAGTCAGGCCCAGAGCTACGGAAGGCCTTCCTGCGGGGATGAGTTGTGCTGTGCTGCCGGGCATGCAGCTCTGCCACTTGCTCCTCAGGTCTGAGCTTACCCAGTGTCGTGTAGACTAGGGAGGTGCCCGGAGTTCACAGCGTGTCTCACAAAGCGTATCATGATGGAGGCCTCCAGGATTTGCATCAATCCAACAAATATTTAACAAGAGCCTAATGGGTCTGGAACTTTTCTAGGTGCTTCTGGTAGATCAGTGAACACGAAAGGAGTGACATGAAGGAATTACGTTCTCGTGGGGAGAGAAGACAGTCATAAATAAAAATGACAAATAGTAAATTACATACTATAGTAAAAAGCAATACGTGCCCTAAAAAAGAGTAAACAAAACAGAGCAAGGTAACGAGGACCAGGAGTTGGGGAAGGGAAGTCAAGCCTATTCCAGAAGGTGGGATCGGAGCAAAGGCCGGAAGGTGGTCAGAGAGTCAGTCTTGTGGACCTGGGGATGTGCAGCATTTCAGGCAGAGGACACTGCCAGAACAGTGGTTACACGGCAGGAGTGTGCATCTGAGCTCTGACTGAAGGACAGCATGAAACCCATGTGGCTGAGAGAAAAGAGTGAGAAGGAAAGAAAGTAGAAGCCAGAGAAGTAGAATTGAGAGAAGTAAAGGAGGGACAAAACAAACAGAGCCTTTGCTCGGGTCATGAGAGGAAGAGGATTCAATGGTGGTTCCAGACGAAGTTTGGTACCAACTGCAAGCAGGTTCTCTCACATAAAAGAGGAGAGGTGACCGAGGGGTGACCAGGAGGACAGCGGGGAGGAGCCATTTTCCTAGTGGCTGAACCACTGGTGATACATTTTGCTGTCACTTTTCTTTGTCAAGAAGACTAAGAATTTAAACTTATTGACAGGCTATGAACAACAGTTGCTCACAAAGAGGGCAAGGGAAAATATTGAAGGAATTCAAGAAATTCCCTAGAGTACTGCCTGATGCCCCATGTCCAGTGGTAGAAGGCAGGAAAAGCTTCCATCAGTATTGTGCTTGCAGGACCTCAAGGTGTTGATCCACCAAGAATAAAGCTTTGCCTCCTATACTGTTGATGGGCATGTAATTTTGTGCACCCACTATGGAAAACAGTATGGAGATTCTTCAAAAAACTAAAAATAGACTTACCATAGGATCCAGCAATCCCACTCCTGGGCATATATCTGGGGGAAACTCTAATTTGAAAAGATACATGCACCTCAATGTTCATAGCAGCACTATTTACAATAGCCAAGGCATGGAAGCCTAAATATCCATTAATAGATGACTGGGTAAAGAAATTATGGTATATTTATACAATGGAATACTACTCAGCCATAAAAAGAATAAATTAATGCCATTTGCAGCAATATGGATGGACCTAGAGATTGTCACACTGAGTAAAGTAATTCAGACGGAGAAAGACAAATACCACATGATATCACTTACATGTGGAATCTAAAAAAAAATGATACAAATGAACTTATTTACAAAACAGAAATAAACTCACAGACATAGAAAACAAACTTTTGGCTCCTGAAGGGAAAGAAATGAGGGAGGGATAAACGGGGGGTTTGGGATAAGCAGATACTAACTATATATAAAATAGACAACAAGTTTCTACTGTATAGCACAGGGAACTATATTCAATATCTTACAGTAACCTGTAATGAAAAAGAATATGTATGTGTTTAACTGATTCACTATGCTGTACACCAGAGACTAACACAGCATTGTAAATCTTCACTATACTTCAATAAAAAAAAAAAGGATAAAGGTTTGAGACCCCCCACTGGGCAAGAACACCAACTATCTGAGACAGAGTTGAAGGCTTAAATCTGGTAACTTGGTACAAGAGACCTGCTGTAGTCCGTCATACACTGAGGAACATCCCCAAACTGCGACATCTTCTGAAGCTGTCTTTAGAAGTTAAGCAAACCTGGTCACCTTCTTTGTACCAGTTGTGGAACTCTGGGCAATTTACTTAGCTCCTCTTAAGTTGTAGTGTCTTTCTTTATAAATTAAGGCTAATTAAAGTACCTTATTGAAAATGCTGCTGTGAGGATTAAATGAGATGCATGCATTGTATATAGTAGAGTATTACTTTATTATTAATAAACCAATATCATTCACTCCAACATATAGCATTACTATTTAATTGGCCTTAGTAGAAGCACAGATAATTCATCTACAGGCAGGAAGAGAGAATATTTGAAAGCAGATGCTAGTAACTGGGAGTCTGTGGAAATCTCCTGTGGCTTCAGTGCATTAGAAAAAAGGATAATCAACTGAGAGGGAGTAAGAGAGGAGGTCTTGAGGGTCTGAGGAGGGGGAGGGGTAATATACCCGCTAGAATTTTAGGAGTGAATGGACTGAGAAGGTGTAGTCTGATTGCCCAGAGAAAAGCCATGCCTTTTACACAAGAAAGAAGTTGTATCTGACTAGTGTCTGAGACGAGTAAAGACTAAATCCACAAACCACGTTCATACTACATGGGATTCAGGTGACCATGTGGCCCAGGCTGTCAGTCATGGATGGCACAACTAATCTTTCTAGCCTTAAAATCAGGCATGCCCCGCCCTGCCACGCTCTTTCAAAGGAACAAGTGCTCAAGCAAGTTCTGATGTCTTAACTGGAAGGCCTGGCTTTTAGCCCACGCCTCTAGTGTGCCTGCTCCTGCGCTCTACTCCACCTCCTCAGCCCGTATCAATGGCCCCACTGAAAGCTTCATAGGAGCAGCCTTCCAAAGGCAAAGTGGGAAAATGGAGTAACTAATTATGCTCCTATGATCAGGGGCGGACATAGAGTCTAGTGTCAACAGCTGAGGCAGCAGTGTCATCAACAGACTGGTTTTGTGATGTGACCTTAGCTGTGGGCCAGGCAGCCGCCTAGCTTTCCTCACTCCTGCCTCCTTGACAAACCTTGTCCTGTAGGTTCTTGGTGATCGCACGAACGACCATCTATCCTTTCCATAAATTCATCTACTTTATAAGGGAGCCCAGATCAATTTCAGAACCTTGGATCTAGGAAGCCTGACTGATAGATGCAGTGATGAATACCACTCACATGCAAGTAGAAAGATCACTGCCCTAAAAGCAATGCAATCAATCAAAAGGACACACTGCAACGCAAAGGGGAGTCGGTGTAAACACATAACCAAATATCTGAGGAAAAAAATGCCAAAACTAAACATGCGTTTCACAGATTGGCTGGAGTCCATGTTTTGTTCCACGAGACTGGGCTTGTATGAAGGACAGTCAGAGCATCCCTCAAGACAAATGCAGAGCTCCAGAAGTGTTTTAGGATAACGATGCCCGTGAGCCCATAAGACTGCGATGTGAATGTTCATAGCAGCTTGATTCGTAATAGCCCCTAACTAGAAACAACCATATATCCATCATCAGGCAAATGGAAAAAAAAAACATCATATAACAATGAAATGGACCATTATTCAGTAATAAAAAATGAGCGACTGCAACCGTATGTGTGAATCTCACAAAACATAATGTTGAGTGAAAAAAGGAGGCACAAAAAGTATATACTGTACAGTTCCTTTCAAGTGATGCTCTAGAACTGGCAAAATGAATCTGTACTGATAGCAATCAAATCAATGGTAGCCTGAGGCAAGGGAGTGGGGGATACTGTAAAAGGGCACAAAGCAATTTGCTAGGTGATGGAAATGTTGTATAGCTTGGGAGGGGTGGTGGTTCCAAAGACACATAAAAAATTTTCAAATCTCATCAAATGTATCACACTTAAAAGTATGCATTTTATTATACGTAAACTATATCTCAACAGGGTTAATTAAAAAACTCACACACTGGCCAAACGCACATGTATGGAAACTTAAGCTCTGACTTAATAGGGTAGTTTGTGTAGATTTTGCAACCAAACAGCTGAGTCTGAATCCAAGATACTCCATGCACTTAGTAGCTATGTAATCTTGAGTAAATTACTCTGGATTTTAGAACATTGGAATCCTGGTCTATTTTACAATGAGGGCTAAAGGAGATACTGTGAAACTACTCAGCATATGGTAGAAACTCAGGGAATAGTTTCCACATGCAATGGAATTGAATTCATAGTGTTCCGAGTAATGCTCCACACTAGTTTACTCCTGAGGAATTCAGGGTTGGCAACTCCTTGCATGTAGAAGTCGTAACTAGGTCGAATTCCCGCTATCTGTGAAACACACACGAGAAAGGTCTAAAGCTTGTAAGATGGTCTGACATGAGACTGAGGATTCATATCCGGCATAGTCTGTTGAGCATAAGAGAATTCTGAGGGAAGAGTCTGAAGCTGGACGGGGCTGGAGCGTGTTCCTTGGAGTCAAGGCAATCCTGGCTTGCTGCTATTTACCAGTTAAGAGCTTCGGGCGTGCACATTCCAGCCCTACAAGCTTTCATCTGTAAATACGACTACGTACAACACCTACATCCAACAGCTGGTGTGAAAAATAAAGGAGATAATACAGGCGAAGCATTTAGCACAGTATTATTTGGCAATTACCAAATCAATGGCTTTTCTGCACGTATTTAATGGACCTACCCATTGTAGTCTCCTTTTTATTTGTGATAGCTTTGTTTTAAACAACATATGGAGTAAGTCCTGTTTTGTAAAGTCTGAATGACTTTGGAGGAGCAAGAAGGTACGTACAGGAAATTAATGATTTTATTGCATGGCCTTGGTTGTAACGATAACTCACTATGTTGAAGCATACTTCAGGCTCTCCATACCTACACGTACAAAGTAATGAGAGTCTTCTGAAGACAAAGAATATCAGGGCTTCCATTGACAATTACCTTAGGAATCATCCCTAAGAAGAAGAATTTTCAAGGAGTTAGGCACCTATTAATAACCTGCATGGGCAGGTGCTAGCTAGCAGTTTGCTGGAAGTAGGTGCCACCTGGACCAGAATTCTTTGAGGATTCATTCATCTTTCCACCCTCATCACTTGGAACGTAGTACACTCTCAACAGTTGTTAGCTGGGGTCGGGGAGAGAGCGAGTAAAAGCAAGTAGTACCAACAATAGCTTGTGTAATAGAAAACTGTGCTTGTCCTCAAAGCTCCTTTCAGAGAAAATGATGGGAATGATCAGCAACCATTTATGAGCAATGGCCAAAATGACAGGAAATAACTGAAGGCGGCAAACCAAGAGTGCACGGAACATTAGCAACATAGGCTATTTTAATTCATACAGGAAGCAGTTATAATTAGTGGGAAAATATACTGTGTGATTGTGAAAATAAGTGGTTTTCCTTAGGTTTATTTAAAATTAGCCTAAGTAATTGAGCCATACAAAAGATGAAGAAGTCACATTTTAACACCTAGGAAGCTACCCTATTAATTGGTAAAATCAAACATAAAGAGGATAAACAAGCTGAGATCAAACCTTCTGGTTCTTCATGCAAGTCTGAGGATTTAATTTCAGGATACAGAAGTACTCAGAGAGTATTTTGTAATTACAAACCACTAAGAAAATCCATCCAGGAGGAATAATTATATAATTTCTGCACGGCTTCATTGTGCGAGGCTTGGAGAGCAGGAATAAACAGATTCCTCTCTCATTATGACTGCTGCAGGCAGTGACTCACCATTACAACTGGGACGGCATCCTAGAATAGTTATTGTTTTGTTTTCTTTATCTTGTGTATCATATAAGCAATTAAGCACACTATATTTCCCAATAACTTAAAAAAATTAGAAACCCCCAAAATCTGATTGAGTTTCTGAGACTCTTGCCAGTAACAAGGTCAGCAATAGGATTGAGCTATTTCTTATATAAGACATTTCTGTTTTGAAAATGTTTTTCATTTGCCTTAAATTGTTGGTCACTGGCAGGAAATTAATTTATATCTTCAGTGACCTGTGGTTTCATAAATATTTACGATAGCAAAATGCCATCTGTGTAAATAATTGGTGTTTAGTTTCTAAATTCTTGAGACTAACACCATAAATCACTTTAAGAAACATTTCATTTGCTCTCATCCTGCTACTGCTATTTTAATCAAGAACTATTGTAACACCCTCATTATGAAACAATATATTATTAAGCATAAATTATGGCAATCAAAAGACAGAAAATCTAACAGATAATAAAGAAATAACATGACTGTAAACGAGTTATTCTAAAAACAAAAACAAAAACAATCTTTTTAGATGTTAGCTGAACCTACTGTGGTAATCAGTTCACAATACATATAAAATCAAACCAACCACTGTGCACCTTCAACTTATACAGTGATGTTTGGCAATTATTCCTCAATGAAACGGGGGGGAAGAACCCTTAATCTTTTATCCTTCCACTTATCTTAAAGAGAATTGAGAACGTGTACATTTTTGCCCCATAAATTGTGCTTATTTACTCAGTTCCAGTATTATTTTCAGCAAAGCTTGTGGCTGAAGAAAAAAAAATACAGGATTTCCTTTCAGTACAAACCTTGGTTATACACCCAAAAGTGGACTCAGCCTGGCATGTCTGGCCTGAGAAAGACAAACAAGAAAGCACGAAAGGGCAGCGGCGGTAAGCGGTGGTACAGTCAGTCCATCTGAAGCCAACGCTGTAACGCAGACGCCTGTTCCTATTCAGCCCTGTAACGCATCTTCAGTTTAATTCACATGTTTTAGTCTCGCACACTAGAAATTCAAAGGCTAATGAAAACCAGGCCCTGAGCTGGAAGATCATACAGTCTCTGAAGTTCCACACAAGGTTGTATGAGTTCCACACTCTCTGCCCTACAGGTTACCTGGGCAGACTCCAGCCACCCTTAGGCTGCCCAGCTCAGACCCCAGCTCCAGCACTAACCAGCCCCTTTACCTGTGACAGTCCTAGCAAGCATATTTCTGAACCCAGCCAGCTGCTGGCAAAATGAATGAAGGTCTTTATAATAAATGATCCACATCCCACAGTATCATGTATTATTATCCTACCTGAAAGATCTTTTTTTTTTTAAAGCTAGGAAATGATGATACACCTAGCATGGCCAAGTCTTCTCCCTTCTTGTGGCTTCTTTCACCTTCCTTTTCAGGATGACCAGACACATTCATCCTTTGGTCACTGGGCTACGTGTGGGATGAGGTGCTGGCGTGCAGAGCTAGGCCGCACGGCCCCCGGAGGTTCTGCCTGTGCTCTAGGCCAGACAGTCTCCTAATGCTGACTCTCAGGGACCCTGAAACAGAAGCTGTCGGGGAGAGCACTTCAACTTAACCTCGTAACTGGATTTCACTTCCGTGGGGGGTGGTGGGGAGTGGATATTGCCCGTTTCCCTGAAGGAAACTGGACTGGAAGGAGAAACAGAAAGGGGCCCCTGAGAGAAAGTGCTCAGGTGTGAGGGTGCCTGGCAGTGCAGGCCACGGGGAGGTGCGGCAGAGGTTCTGGGGGGAAGTGAGGCGGTGCCTGACCCTTTGGAAGCCATACGACTGCCACCCCCGACCAGTGTCCTGGAAGACGACTGTTTCTGAACTCGATTCCCGGTAGGTGGTGTCGGCTCTCTCCCTCACCTTCCCCCTTTGTCCCTTCAGTCACTGTGCACACCTAGCAAGGCCCCAGCAAGAAGACAGGCACTACTGGCCGTGAAGAACAACAAAGCAGTCAGTCCACCTGAATGCAAAAAACAAAAAACAAAAAAACCACAAAAAAACACCAGGGAAGGCAACAGGACATGGACACAACGGACTAGGATTTGAAACCTTGACTGGAAAGGACCATTTACTAGTTGAATGACTTTTCTGTTTCCCTTGTTCATATGTAAAACAGACGAATTAATAATAATACCATGATGAGCGAGTTTCAAGTTAAGACCTAGAACTCTAACACCAACTGTTTTGCAATCACTCGAAAGAGTGGATTTTGGGGTCAGGTTTAATAAACGACCTCTACTTCCAGGACTCACTAGGGAAGGGGCCTGAAGCTCACTGCGGAATATTAGTCACTTGGTTTGCTTCTAAGTCTCCAGATTCAAATTAACATTCGTACCATTAATCGTGTATTAATACAAAGCCACAGCCTACTTGATCTCCACTCACATTCTTCTTGTGACCGAGTTCTCACTTGCAGTAGTCATGGACTTGGTCCAAAAAAGCTCTTCGCAAAGAAAGTACTAAAAGCAGTGTGATTTCTTTGGCCTATTTCTCTCTCTTCCATTCAAGCACACCAACCTGCCAACTCAACAGAAACCTGTTCCTTCCTCTTCCAGTGAAGCAGCAGTAAATTTTGAACCGAAATATATAGCAGTGGGGTCTTCCTTTTCTCTCTCAAAATTAAATGCTAGTCCATTTTAAACGCTTTCAGGGGGAATCTTAAGTTGTTAGGGATTCTAAAATTTTGTCTATTTCTTGTGTGCCTTACCCTGAGGCTTTAAATTAGTTCATTTTTTATTTGGATCTTTCGAGAGAAAAACATTAATGTATACAAAATAGGAATTCCAAGTGCGAGACAGGGGATTTTGAAGAAACCAATGCTCTTTGGCTTTTGTATTCTCCCTCATCAGCCGTAGGGAAATAGCAAAGACGATTCTTCACTGTAGTTTAGATGGCAAATCTGTAGAGCATTTCAATTCAGTTTTTACTGTGAGAAACACCATTCCTGAATATTCTGCTTATAAAAGCAATAAATATTCTGTGTGTCTCTGGCTGATTTTCTTACTCTCTTTAACAGCAGAAATGACTACTGCTAGCTCTGAGATGCTACCATCGATAAATTATTTTGCCTTTTTGGTTGGGTGAAATGAGCTGATTTATCATCTGCTATGGCTAAGAATATGGTTCAGGCCAAGCACACAATTAGACGTGGACCCTTTTTAAGTGCAAAGAACGTGGAGAAAGACACAAATATCAGCTTTTCAAATATATTTTTTATTCCAAATGAAGAGATCTAATTTAAGCCAGAAGTGGGAGAGTCACAAATATCTATACCCTTCCAGCCCCAGGAAAATTACATTACCAAGAGTGATATTCTAATTTGGTACATTCAACAGAGACTGCAGCAACCAAAAACTGGCTCAGGCTTCAATCTCTGAAATTTGATTGAGCAAAGTAAAGTATTTGTCTGATTTCAGATTTGTAAGGTTTTTACTCTCTTTCTGTTATTTTCTTTGTCCTGAACTCCTGCTTAGTGTTCTTTTTGCCGTTGTTCTTTCTTCATTTATAATTAGTGATAAACTTTCTTACCAATCAAGACAGTATGATCTTCACTGAAAGCAGAAATGTGAGGGGACAGAGTGGCCCCAGAATCTTCCTGTGTTCACACTGGGGCACCTGGTATTGTCCCTTCAGAGATGTGCTGGCCTCAGGGCCATCATGCCACTTTGCAGAAGTCCTTTGTGCCTGAAGTCAGGATGACAGAACAAGACGGAGCCCCAACCCTTCAGTGCTCCAGGCAGTGTCTCTTTGAGAGGGTAACAGTGTCTTAATCTCAGTACCTAGACTGTTGATACAGGAACACCTTGGATATAATGCTCTCATTTCAAAGAGGAAGCAATTAAGATCCAGCAAAGAAAAGTGACTTGCCCAAGGTTATCTAATTTGTGCATCTGTGGCAGAGCTGGCTCCAAACCCAGGCCTCCCGATTCCTAGTCTAGAGAATTTTTTTCTCATACTGTTTGGCCTTGGCAAGCTGGAATCAATTTTCACTTTTAAAGATATAATTTTTTTTTAACTCAGTTCCTCAAAAAAGAACATATTTTCAGAGATTTGTAGCTTTGTGTCATTATCAAGCGATCAATATCACTCTTGGAAAGAAATTCAGTAAGATGCTTTATCAAAGTTTCAAAGACTCCTTGCAGGGGTCTCTTAAAATCATTGAACATACTAGTTTTACAAATCATATTAACTAGCTAATTCTTACTTACCAGATTGGCAAAAGAGAAGAATGACAGAGAAGTGAAGAAGGTAATGAAGTTACCAAAAACCCAATAGTGCCAGGAATCTAAGGAACTTTTTTTTAAATTTTCCATTTTATAGAAATTGGGAAAGGTTAGAGAGACTGGCTGATTTTCCCTGGTATCCACCTGCATGGCAGAGCTAAGATCTCAACCCGAACCACTTTGATTACAAGTTAAAGCTCCTTGAGTCAAATATTTGTAAGTCAAGTACAAAGACAGGGGAGGGTACTCTTTAAAAAGATAAAGCTACGGTTTACAAAAATTCCATTTTAAGTCTCTGACATATAAATTTCCCCTGTATTACTCCTCCAGTCCTCTGGCAATGTTCCCCACGGAAGAAGGTCAAGTACCTAAAAGACTCCTTTTAGTCATGTTGTTAATAAATAAAGCAATGTTATTTAAACCTTTGGGTGCTCTTGTCAGTCAAAGATATCCTGATTTTCTCTGTCACATAGGGAGATGTACACAAGGTCACGGGAACTCTGGAAAAATATAAATTTTTCAGAGTTGCTCTGTTCTCCTGGTGCCAGGGTGACTTTCGATTGGCTCTGGGAGGTCATCTTAGTCACATCTTGCATTCATTTGTCATTCTTAGATTGCTCATCAGAAGAGACTAAGCACTAAACTCCAAGTAGTAAACTGTGTACTATTGATTATCCATTTTAGGAAACCCATCTTTATACAACTTTTTACGAGACATGCAACAAATGGATTGCAGAGATATTCCTGGGAAAATGAATGCAGAGCAAAGTTTAGTTTAAATTTTTAAAAAATTCACTCCTAATAATGACTTTTTAAAAATTAATAGTAATGTAGAGTTCAATAGTTGACCAAATATTTTCACATATATAAATCTCATATAATTCTTCCAAGCAACCTTTCAGTAAAATTCAAACATTAAGTGACTGTTAATCTATGCTATGAATTGGGCTAGGCTCTGGAGATACAAAAATAAACAAGAAATAATCCTGGCCTTCAAGGAATCCACCATTTTTATTATTATCATCTTCTGCCACATAGTAGGTAAGTAAAGCTTATAAGGTATAATATACTTGCCCAATGAGTCCATTTACATCCAGGACTGAGACTGGAGATGTCTGACACGAAAACTTATTCTTATCTTACTATATCAAACTTCTACTTAGCTTGGGAATAGAAAGTAGAGGAAAATGATCATGATTTAAAAAAAAAGTCTCCCTTAATTTATTAATTTTTAATTTATGATTTTTATAAATTTTGGGTTTTGAAGGCAATATGCACCCTCATAATCTCTCTAGCTGTTAATACAATGCTTTGCATTTCTAATGTTAAAAAAAAACATTTTCAGCATATGTTTGCTTAAATGGAAACAGAATCCAAGTTATCATGTTCATGTATGATCTTCACCTAAGCATTTCACAAGGTATAATAGCTAAATATGCAATTATATATTACCCTGGGACTCAAAACTGAGAAGATGAAGACTTGGGGAGAGTTTATATGTGCAAAAGGAGGGTGATTAGTGGGTTAGACAAAAAGAAATTATGAAGAAAGGTTCAAGGAATTTGGCTTTAGGATGAACGTTGAATAACATCTTGGTAACTGTCTTCATGTACATGAGGAGTTATAATACCAGCTGTGCTTTACCTCTAAGGATGGAAGAAAATGAACTCAAACTGCAGCCCTAGGGATTTAGGTCCGCTCTGGAGAACGATTTGCTGACAGGTGACTCTGTCAGTTACTGGAAAAGGATGCCACGGGAAGTTGTGGAATCTCCCTTAAAAAACAAGAAAGATTTCTAATCTCTTTTTATAGCTCAAATGTGTCATGGCCCCAGGCAGAAAGGTGGACCAGACAGATGGCTCCTCAAGGCTCCTTCCAGCATCATGACTCTATTGCTGTGATGGTTTCAGCCACTAAAAGCATCTTTCTGCGGCAAAAGCCCATTTGATGCTGAAGTTATAGTACCTAAGGTCTCCTTTTTACTTTGCCAATAGTTCCACATAAACGTTCTGTTAGAGAGAGTAATCTCAATTTATGATTTTTCTCCAAATGTCAGCTAGAATCAATTTAAGAGTGTCTTGGTCAATGTTTCTAAAGGTTAAAAGGCCACATGTAGGAAAGTGCTAATATTTCAAAAACCGTTGTCCCCTCACTCGTTAAGTTTCATTTTAGTCCCAAATCATGGAGAACCCAGTGGAGATTACCCTCATAAAGCTCTGAGATGAAAATATCCCCCTAAAAGTATCCCCACAAACTATCTGTCACCAAATCACGTTGATATTGGACTTCAGAGGTTGCTCAGAAGCAAACCGAGCTCAGCAGAGAAACAGGAAGGCAGGGGATATGGTGAACTCAAGCTACCACTCCACCCAGTTCATTGATTTGACAACCAAGAAATAGGCTCAGGATCTTTAAAGAATTAGTGTAGGATCATACAGGTTAAAAAATACAAATTTGAGATTAGAATTCAAGTCTTTTGACTCCCTATACAGTAAGTTTTATAAAGCTTATTTTTCATATTAAAAGGACCAAAGCAAAGGTGAGTTAAAAAAATAATCACGTTTCCAGATATAACTAGATGCTAAAAGACCAAACAACGTGAAATTCCTTTCTTGTGGCCACATCTGACTCTCCTCTCCATGCTATGATAGTGAAATCAGGTATCACCCTGCACTGACAGACATGCATGACAGTCATTCCATTCATATGTGACTACCGAAGTCTATAAAATCCACATGAAATCCCTAACTTTTCTAATGGATTTGTTAGATGCTAACTTGCCAATTTCCCATAGCTGTTAAGAGTAGGCTTTAGAGGCAAAAAAATAAAAAGGTTAACTTTGACTTTTCCAATTGCTAATATTTCCGTGGCTTTGGGCAAATTACTGTTTGTTTCCTCATCCACAAAATGAAGAGAATAGTGTTTATCTAAATTGATCAAGATATTATTATACGTTAAATGCTTAGTACATGTCTGGCAAACACTAAGTGTTCGGTAAACTATAGATGCTGCTATTATTATTATTATTATTATTATTATTATTATTATTATTATTATTATTATTAATTATTCTCATCTACTTCAACACTGAAAAAATTACCTGAGAGGTAATGAAATATATGCCTTTCTATTAGACGTAACAGATATAAATGAGCTCTTTCTTAGGAAAACAAAACTTTTGCCCCAAAGCCATGAAATCCATACTGTCAGTGTCAAAAGTTCAGTTTGACTGATATTTTCTGCATTTCCTGAGGAGCTAATAAATGTCAGAGGCTCTACTCAGTGCTGTGGGTATAAAGATGAAGGAGACAGGCATGTTCTTGAAGCGTTTCATGGCCCAGAGTTGGAAGAAAGAAAGACGGATAAATACAATATGACAGGGTGAAGAGAGCAGAAACGGCCGCACATGATGAGAGGATGGGGGCACATGGGGAGGGGTGCCGGTGGAATCTGGAAAACCCTGTCAGAAAACTCAGTCACTATAGTGGAGCCTAAATTCTAAGCTACAAGACGATGGCGGTTCAGGATCCCTAAACAGTTTTTTTTTTAAACTAAAATTTTATAGACAAAAAGAGTGATCCAATTTGTCACTTGTCTGTTTCATCTTCCTTCAGTTGGACAGGAAGGATTACAAAACATAAGAGTCCGAGAGAGAGAGACCATTATTTCAGGCACCATGCCATGCCTGGCACGTCAGTAACTGTTGAGTAAACCTCTTTTAGTAAATCTGCAGTTTGTTGGAGGTAATTATCGACATAAGAAGGTCATTTTATTATTATCTTATTTTTTATTAACACAGCTCCTCGAAGATAATTATCCAGGTAATGTTTCCAATTCTCCACCTCGGCTTTCGTGTGGATCCTTATTCTTCACTTGACAAAAGGCAGACTCACAAAGGGAGTCATTATCAAAATCCTCAGGATTTCTACTACCCAGATAATAACCTAATTATGTGGCTCATATTTGCTCAGATGTGAGGTAAGATTCTTAATGTCCGCTAATTTTTAAGTACGCGCGGTAAAAAAAATCTTACTTGCAATACAACCCACAGATCAGCATGATAAATGCGTTCTGAGACTTGTGGACATGTAGGAAAAATCCCCTCTACTCTATCACTCGTATAAATAACCTCGGAGGAGATGATTAGACGTTTAAACTGTTAAATGCTTGAGACGATGCTGCTCACAAAATGTATGAATACATGAGGCTGAATTGAATCGCTTCCCCCGCCTCCTTGGGGGCACTGGCGCCTTAGACATTTGTTTTAGAAGCTCTGCCCACAATACATAATACCATTTTTCACCATGTATACTACGTTAGCATATAATCAGAGTCACAGCAGCAACTAGATAAAACGATTATATGGTAAGGCAAGTTCCAAGCAATATTCCTTTGAAATACCTTTCCTGAGATTATTTGAAAACATATAATGAATATAAACACATTTTGACTCTTTGCTTTAACATAAAGTGGGAAACAATTTACCTGATTAAACATACTGAATGTTTATATAGAATTGTTAGAATAAAAATACGCTAAAAATCCACTGACAACTAACAGCGATGTATTTACATAGCACTTGATGCTTTGAGCTGTACAGCTTGCATGTGAAGTGCTGTTAAAGTCCCCGAAGAGGGCTGACCTCGTCAAGTAAGTGCACGTTCAGCAAACAAGTCTATGGGGTGTGTTCTCTTGGCAGAGAAATTTCCAAGTCAGCACTGATTCTTCTTCCATTCGGGACCACCTATTGCTCAGTGCTGTCAGTCCTAGCCCCGTCGTCCTTGGTGAATTTGTCTCCTCCTTTCCATGTCTGAACTTTGTAGAATGAAAGACCTATGGGGCAGGCGGCTCACCAGCCTGTGACTGTCATATTCTCATACCTGGAATAGTGCCTGACAAATCGTACGTGCTCAATAAGTAACTAAACAAATGACTGCATTCCTATAGCCCCACGTTATCCTTTTCCCTCAAACTTCCCCCCCAACCCTCAGTCTATGAAACTCCTAATTGGCATCATGGGCTGGATTTTCTATTCTCTCCTGTACCTTACACATGCTGCTTAACCAATTACACTAAAGCACAGATTTAATGGTTTCACTCCCTAGATTCGAGCATTTAAGTGTCTCATTATTACAGACTCCTCACAGTGGCATTTAAAGTCTGCCGCTAATGACCCAAACCAAATCTTCACCAGATCCCAGCCTTCAGGTTCAAAATAAGATCCTTTGTGTCATTCTTGCCACTCCTCAGACCATCTTGCCTATTTGACTCTGTTCATGCAGGTCCCTTGGCCCACATGGTCACACCCACCAGCTTTATCTATTGAAATATCTCTGGTCCTTCAGTATTTATGTGAAATGTTACTTCATTCCAGATGCACTGATCAAATACCATCACTTCGTCTTATCTATCTTATTCGGCCTCATAGTGCAGTTAAATGGGGATCCATGTCTTATCTTTAGTATTCTAAGTTCCCTAAGGCCAACAACCATGTCTTCCACAGTTTTTACCCTAAAGTACCTACCCGCATGTAGTGAATGCTCATATCTGCAAAGTTGAAGGGATTTCAAAAGATAGGTCATAGGATCAAAAAATACTACCTCCCTGAACAAAGGACGAAGAAAGCAGAGGATGGACAGAGAGTTCCAAAAATCTGAGTTTGAATCTTGGCCTTGCCTTTTGTCATATGAGTGGCTCAGGCAAGATTTTCTGTTTTTCCTTTTAACCTGACTAAAGCTTGGTCTCCTCATCTATAAAATGATAATAATGACATTATCAACCTCACAGGGTTGTCTGTCAGACTTTAGAGTGAAAAGTGGAAGGGATACCTTGTAAACGTCAAATGTTACAGAGGTTCAGCTCTTTTCCAGTTGCATGTAGCCTGCTGGCTCAATAAAAATGGAAGCTCCTTGATGATTCTGAGTCCCTCCCTGCCACACCTGGTGGAGGATGAGGAAGGGGTATGCATAAGAAGGGAATTCTGGCCAGCAGTCCACCTGGACAGCAGGGGAAAAATCAGCACTTGGACACATATTAACATTAACACTCAGCCAAGTCACTCAACTGCTATGTTACAGCATGTAAAAAAAGATCTCCTTGGACAAATTATTTTGAGGCTTAGAGTTTACCATGTATTTAATGTATTATGCTGACAAAGCAGCTTGAAAAAAAGAAAAACGTTGCCAAAGGTGGGTTTCCACCCCCTTCCTCTGCTTCCTCCTGCGTCTTTTCTCTTTGCTAAATTCATCAAAACAACAAACAAACAAACAAACAAAAACAACCATAAGAGTGTATCATCTTCCCTGGAAAATAGTCTAACTCGACTCTGTGCTCATATGCTGATCTCTGGGTCCCCCTCATTTAGAACTGAACACAAAAGGCCGTGGATGAAGAGAGGTGAGGAGGGAATGGTGCCAGGAACTAGCCTGGGGGGCTGGGCCAGTCCTGCCAACCAGGGAAAGCCAGTTCCCGTGCCCCTTTCTGCTTCAGATATCCCCGATGTTAGAGACAAGCTGG
The DNA here is from genome assembly GCF_048773025.1 of Camelus bactrianus. Taxonomy (NCBI): domain Eukaryota; kingdom Metazoa; phylum Chordata; class Mammalia; order Artiodactyla; family Camelidae; genus Camelus; species Camelus bactrianus. The sequence continues at coordinate 30,232,275 of NC_133551.1, forward strand.
ATGCAGGCTATGATATCTGAGAACCCTGGACAAACGTGCCTTACTGAGACATAATCTGATTTTAGAAAGGCTTATACAACTCACATTCCTTGTCAGAGGCTTTCCCACATTTCTGGATGGCTGGTGCTATTTTAATAATTTTTTTTTTTTAAGTACAGGGAAGGAGAAAAAGTCTGCCCGTTATCTGAGAAAATGTAACAGCTACCTCTTTGGAGTGAGGGCTGGGTTATGAATCAGTGTTTTTCTGTTTCTTCATTTCATCTATGTGCAGGTTTACTAGACACTCTGGACTGGTTTGAAACCTCCCATTGACGTCAATGGGGCAGAGAAATTGGAGCAGCGGAGACAGCTGCAATGCACCAAGTCTACTGAGGTTTTATTCTTTTCTCCCAGGGTGACATCTGAGACAGATATTATCAATCAAGCCCTCCTGGCTCAGCACCAAATCAAAGGCACTTTATCATTCAAAGCAGTAAAAGCTGCAATTAGATGATCTGCTCAGCTTTTTCCCTAGGAATATCTTGTTCATGACAATTAATAATGCAATTAAAACTAAATTAAACAGGAGGATGCTTACTAAAATATTTAATTTAAATATGGGAGTTCTTTCCTTCAATGATTCAGTTACCAAATTATTAATGATCACTCTTTACATATATCTTGTGTAAAAAATTCAAAACAACCAAATTATTACCTCTTCTGAAAACACTAATAAAAGCCAAGTGATGAACTTTAATCAGTTTCCAAGAAATGTCCAAATGTCCAGGAAAAAAAAATGTAGGTACACATACAGCAAAGCTTTACTATCATTTAGGAAACAGCAAACAACAACAAGACCCCAAAACCAGGGACAATCAACAGGAAGAAAACTAGTGTTCTGCGAATTAACGTTTCTTTCAAAAACATTCAAAATAAAACCAAAAAGAAGAAAACAGAGCCAACTGCTTTTATGTTTGTTAAGCACAACATATTATTTACTGACTTTTCAAGCGTCTTCTTAGGAATAGCCTTCCTTGACTCAGTATGTAATAGTATATTGAAATCTGAAAAAATACAGCACTTAATCTAATTATATAGTTTTAAAGTAAGGTCTTCATTCTCTCTCTCTCTTTCTTCTAAAAGAAGGAGGCTTCAAGCTACTAAGGATGCCCAAGGCTAGACTTACCAAATCTTAACTATTAAACATCCTTAGCAAGGATTTTTGTTTTCAAAGTTACTTAGAAGAGCTAGGCAGAGAATACCCCACCAGAAGGAAGAATACGAAACCGACTGCTTTCTTGCCTCGCCGTGCCTTCTGCAGTGTTTGTTGGCAAACAGTGCTGACGATAAAATAAGTGCAACGCGGGCTAGCGAGAAAACAGAGGGTAAATATCAGGGACAAAACACCAATGTCAGCCTCAAGGTTATGCAGCTAAGCTGAATGGGATTCAAAACCATTTAGTCCAGAAAGTCAAACTGGCCAAGAACCAGAAGTACAAAAAACAGTATTCTTCAGCAACTGCCTATTATCCACGAAACACCATCAACTCACTCGATGTATTACATTAGGTAATATTATATCTGATGTTCATTTCTCTATCTTAATAACAGATTCCCACACTAGGAAAGGCCATGATGCAGGAGACTTACTATTTCAATGAGGAATAAAAAAGACAACATGTGTTTGGATCAGCACTAAAAGTTTAGTTCAGCTAGAATAACAAATGTCTGGCCAGTCGGTCACGTGGTTTCAAAAGTGCTCTTTATTATTTAGATTTAAACAATAAGTTTCTTTTTTCCACCCTCTTTCATTCATTTAGCTATGAAATAGACAATAAATCATAGCTAAAGCTACAGATATCTTACACATTATTTACAAGGCAGAGCTTCCTAACGGATCCAGCCCTAAAGTTTCTCCCACCACTAGGTCCATCATTCCTTTCCCCATTCCTTTAAGTCGCCCTAATGGTAATGACATGGGCACTGAAGCCTCGTGGATGTGGGTTTATATCCCAGCTCCATCTAGATGTGCATCCTTTGAATGACTCTGAATCTGCAAAATGATAATGGAATGAAATGACACACAAATAAACATCTTGTAGGCACTCTAAATGTGATAGCTATTATTTTTAGATATTTGTTTAAAGTGTGTATTATTGGGCTTAAGTGCCAAGTACTATGCTAGGCAGTCAAAACACACACACACACACACACACACACACACACACACACATAAACAGCTCAAAATGCAAAGGGTAAACCAAGCTAGCAACTTGAGAATCATTCTTACCTTCCCATCTAATCACCACTACCATTACCAATAAAAGCAAAGTAGGGCCCTTTCACAGCTCTGGGAAATACCTTATCAGCCAGTGGTCTGCCAAACCTTGCCAGTGTCATAAAAAAGCAAGTAACAGCCCAGTGGTCACCCAATCTGGAGGATTCTACCTTTTTTTTTTTAACCTTTCTTGAATTGGTTTCCTCTTTATCTGCACAGACAACCTAATTTATGTCATTATCCTCTCTTTCCTGCAGTACCACAACAGGCTCCTAACCAGTTCCCTTGCTTTGAGCTTTATGTATAAAACCATCCCTTTAAATGATAATCTGGCTATGCCAGTCACTCCCTGCTGAAAAACCTTCCTGACTTCCTAAAGATTTGGTGGAAACTGTTTCTTAGCAGGTCACAACAGATCCTACGTGACATGCAGCCTGACTAACTTTCCAGCTTTATCAGATTTAAAATCCACACGTTCTGAGGGTCCCTAGTTCTTCCAAGGAATGTATAGCCTAACATTTCAATCCAGAAATTACAGTGATGGCAGAGGTGAGAGCCCACCTCAGCCCATGCAGGAAGCTAATTAATCATTTATTGTCAACTATAGTCAACCTGAGCATCCTGGATCATTTATTCACTCGTTCAGCAAATACTGTCAACTGTGTCAACCTAGACACTACAAATTCAATGGTGAACAAACTGAGCATCTACTATGGTATACTTCCTCCCTTGTAATACATGTTGATGTGTGGGCAGCCACAGGGGCCTTTCTTCTCATGGGTGAGATCTCACACTCATGATATACTACTTGGGTCAACTCCTCCATGTAGCTTCCGCTTCTGTGTGCAGTCCCCACCCTCCACTGTATTCCATGTTCTAATACGAAGTGCAGTCCCACTGTCTGATACCAGATAAAGCAGAAAAGAATTTCTCTAAGCAGGCACAGGCACCTAGATAGTCTGGCGTTGGCCATTCACCATTTGATGGTATTTTAATGCTAACGAAGAAATATACTGAGCAAGTTCCCCTGATGAGGCTGGCAAACACTGACGAATCCCTGACTTTGAATTAATCAAAGCAGTGAAAAATGAAAGTGGATTTTTTCTGACAGATGATTGACATGCAGGAACTAGGTAGTAAGCCTATCTGCTTCATTATCCAAACTTAATTATCAGGTCCTTAAGGGACTTTGCTTTATCTGCATCAGTTTCAGCACACAGCATACCTTATACAGGGCCTTCTTGCTCTTGCCCGTAGTATGAGTAGCATAAACGTTTGTGAACTGTTGCTTCTGTAAGCAATTAAAATAGTTTTAGTCAAAAGAACCAAATATTTAAGTGAACTGGGAAATAAATACTATTTTTTTCTGTTAATAAAGGCCACAAGGAAATTTAAATATATTCATTAAATAAAATTTAAACATTTATAAATAATAAAATAAAAAATATTGCCATTAGCAGCCAAGAAGTCAATACTTGCACAAATTGTCTTTATTGTGTGGTGTAAAGAGTAAGAGTTCCAGAATCATACAGACCAGAGTTTATATTCCAATGCTGTTCAGTGTGTGTTCCATGAAAGTGGGAAAATTAATACCACCCAAGCCTCAGTCTGCACTTTGTAATATATGGATAATAGCTTATCTAATAGGTTATTATGAAGAATAAATGAGTGTGTATAAGGTATCCTAAATCGGCAGAGAGTATTTAAAATGTTTAAGTGATATACTATACTTTCCTCTATTTTTCGTTTTTTGGGGGGGGAAGGTGTAAACCATTATATGGTAAATTCAGAATACGTCATTTATAGTGTGTTATTTCAAGTAATATATAAGAGATGCAAAACAATCTCTTTCTTTTACTGTTTCCTTAAAAAAATTAATTGTAGGCATTGTGATGAGACCTTACGGTATTTTAAAACCTGAATTATAATTCCAGTTCCAAGACTTGTCCTTTGTTTTGTAGAAAGTATTCAACTATATATAGTAGAAAATTTAACTATAGGACTAAATTTTGTGGATTTTCATAGCAACACAATTCCTTCTGAAGCTTGTGATGACTCATCCAAAGCTTTGTTTACTGAGCCACTGTGGCGCCCCACCTTTAAGGAAGGCCACAGGGCATTCTTATTGCTTATATAGAAGTCAACACCAAGAGCTTACACTAAATATGCTTGATTTCCTAAAATGTCACAGAGCCTGAATACTTACTATCTGGCTTCAACTAGCTATGGACCCAAGCCTCAGCCTGACTTACTCCTGCCTGAAGCTTATGATACTTCTCAATGACAAAAAGATCTTTCAGGACTTTAAAATTTTGCTGCTGGAAGAATAAAGGCTACCGAGTGACTCTTAGTTTTAAAATAAAATCCTCCTTCAGGACAAGTATTCTCAAGTTGGTAAGAGGATCAAAGACCAAGGCTTGTCCAAAGCTCGTTTCTCCAAAACCTCCTGACCTCGTGGAGATGCGTAAGTCCCAAGTCACGTAATTACAGCTCAAACACATACACACACACATACACACATTCACGCATTCCTTTAACAAGCATTTATTGAGCACTTACTATGTGCTAGACACTGTTCTCCACATGCAGGATATATCTGTTAACCAAACAGACAAAATTTCCTGCCCTCATGGAGTTCACATCCACCTTGGGGTATAAGGTGCTGTGGGAGAAATGGGGACAGAAAATGTAACAATGCACATAAGCCACAGCATCGACTTAAGCTCTCCCTGGACCAGGCATGCCCGTATCTATCATCATTCCTTCGCATTTGCGTTGCTTTCTATCTGGAACACCTCCTTTGTCATCCTGCTAGGCCAAGGTCAAATACTATGTCCTCTGTGAAACCTGTGCTAGCTCTCCTTGTGGCCTCGTGGAGCTTTGTTATAACTCTTTTATGGCATATCTCAGATTGTCTTCTGATTGACACGTCTGTCTCTCTTAATGGAGGACAAGTTCCCCCGAGGCAGGAACCTAGCAAAGGCTAATTCTCAGTAAGTATTGTAGCATCAGGGCAACCCAGTACAGAGCATGATCAAGTAGCCCCCACAGTGAATATTCAGTTAAAAAAATGAATGCAGTTTTATTCTATAATAAAGAAAAGAGAGGTTAATTGTGAGGTTAGCTAAGATTAGGATGTTTCTTTGCACACAATCCACACCAAAGTTTTGGATAATGCATACATTTAAGAAAGATGACGCTTGAAATAGAGCTATTTTATGTGAAATAAAATGCCATTGTTTTACCACAAGCTGATTCAGCAGGCATGGTAATTCAAAAGCTAACTTTTAATTAGTTGATACAAATAGGCTTGTCAGAAATACTAATTTTATGACTTGATTGTCTTTAAAATGCTTAATTTTATCTGTGTTATAATCATTTGGATAAGTTGAGTCTAGTTAAGATGTTTATTTTCTTTAACCTGCTAATTATCACGAGAAAATTAAATTACTGTGTTACTCTAAGCAGGAAGTCCTAGCCCTCTGACTGACTTACTGTGATCGGCACAACGGAGGTTACTTTAGGGAGCTGCAATTTAAGGCAGGGGATATTCCAAGGGGGGAATAGCCTTTAGACGGTGCCTACTCCCCACTGCAGTATTCGATCTGTGGTTTTGTAGGTGGGATCCTTGCAAGACACGATCAGATTAGCAGACTGCTTCTCTGCCAGTGACCTCTAATCTTAGAACTTTCCTTCTTGGAGCAAATCTATCTTCAGCAAGGAGAACTTTGCCTTTGTTGATTCAACTACACAGTTAAAGAGGGAGCTGCATTTCTGACACAGAGGAAGGTATTAGGAACAAGCTAACATCCCTTCCTGCAACCAACTGTCAGGGTAATTTTAGGTCTTCTACTGAACTGATAGCTTGAGCTTTCTGCCTTTAACCAGCTTATAATACCAAGTACTATGTAGCTGTTTATATTAAATGAGTTCTTTTTGATCTTGTCTCTACTGAAAAAGGAAAGCAAAATCTTTCGCCTGACGTTTCCAGGAAATAATCTCATGGCAAAAAATTTATTTTTCTGCCCCAAATTTGAGGCAAATGCATTTACACTTCTCTTGTACACCCCCAAAACTTAGCTTCACGCCAAGCACAGTAAATATGTGATGATCGATAGATTACTCTTACTTAGAAGTGCTTTTGCTTGATCGGTTTCTTTAAATAGCATAGGAAGGAAAAAGTAATATAATTCTTCAAATATTATATCCAATTTTCCTCATCCCAAGCGGCTCACAGGCATTCACTCATACTGCTTGTTCTATGGCTGAAGTCTCAAGAGAAGGAAATGTCTACAGCACAAAAAAAACCATGAATATATTTTTTGGAAATCTTGGGTGTTTATATTCCAGCTAAATAAATTAGTTGTTGATTGAAATGAGTTTTTCTGCTGCCTGTACCTATCAGTGACTTCCAGTAAAAGATAATGTATTTGAATTTTTGTGAGTATTCAAATTTTATTGGTCTTTAACTTCATCACAGGGACCTGGTCTCAGGCACTTTTGGGGGGGGTAATTAAAGCAAAGGGCCTTCTTTGAACTAAAAAAGAGTATCTCTCACAACAAAACTGCACACAAGTTTGTAACTTATTGGTTGTCAAAAATTAGTTCCTGAATATTAGTTTCTGTGAGGTGTATGGCAGTGACGAATACACTCTGGCTCTGTAGATTTTTCTATCTATTGCTTCAAAGAATAAACAAATATTTATTGATTTCTGGAAATGTTTACAAATATATAACTTAGTTTCTAATACAACTGTCATGGGAGCCAACACAGTTTCAAGTTAAGACCATAATCCCACCCACTAAACATACTAAATGTAGATGCACCCTGCTTTAGGAGACCATGTAGTACAAAATATATATGTATATAAAACAAATAAATTGGGAAGTAATTTTACTATAAAAATAATCCTTATTGCTAAAGGATTTCCCCTAGGCTTCCTTTAAAGTTTAGTTCCCCTAGTGCATTTAAGTGATTGTTTACATATAATTAATTGATGTAGGTGTAATTAAAACATGTAGGGCTAAATTTTATCTTCTCACTTGAATTCACTGTTAGCTGTAGTTCAATAGGGGAAAAATGTAGGTAAAGTCACTTAAAAATGATGCAAGTCAAATGAGCTCAACTAGAAAAAAATAACTTTACACTTAACTCTTAAGGAGTTGATTTTTTAAAAAGATAAATCTTTATCAAGTAGAGGGCTTATAAGTGTACTCTAGATGGGTTTCTAAGTCTTTAGCTGTTGAACCTTGAAAACATTTTACCATGTATAATTCAACAGTTTAATAGCGAAATTTCACTTTGATCACTGCCAATTGCCATCAAAGAGTTGACTGAGCCATTGGGTCAGCCACATCAAAGATTATTATAAACACGAATACACTTCTGTGGGTTTAGCAGCACTTGCCTGAAATTCTTCCTCCAAAAATAGAATACGACTACTATGGAAGACCCCTTAGCTTTTGTAAAAAACACTGGAACCAGTCTCTGCCTCCAGGCTGGCCTCACACATTGGCCTATGTCCTTCCTTTCACGGTCCCTCACAGCTTTCAGGATAAAATTAAAGTCATTATGAGGGCTTATCTAGCCCTGTCTGTCTTTTCAGCATTGTCTCAGACAACCACTTCCCTTCTTATGATTTGGAACAGCAACAGCATTTTCCCCAAATGAATCATGCTAAGCTGTGTTATGTCTGGAAGGTCTTTCTTCTGATTCTCTGTCTGGTTATGGCCTACTTATCCATCAGAATTCTAGTTATGAGTCACCTCCTTTATGTCCCTATATGATATAAGTGAATCCAAAGCAGGCTAGAACATACATTATTGTTTTAATACATTATATATAAAATCAGAGATTTATTTGTGGGTTTACTCCATCTGATGGTTATACAACTTGGGGTTCAGAAGCCTAGTACAGGACCCAGTACATAGTAAGTGCTCAATAAATGTATGTTGGAAAGATGAATGAA